>NC_143569.1:54536500-55834500 GCF_054136105.1 Typopeltis vanoorti | reverse complement strand
GTTGGCAGTGCTGCTGTGTTTCCTAATATCATGATCTCCAACCAAATCCCATCCGATTGCAGTAATTATACAGCAGAGTTGTAGTATAATTATATATAACAGTTGTAGCGCCTCACCAGTGCTTGGTGAGGCGCTACAACTGTTATACAAAATAAAGATTCTTAATTTCGATGTTCAGTTTTGCTCGATTCCCAGCCACATCAGAATTAAGGGAAACGACATCACAGATGTGGCTGCTAGATCAGTTCATTCCTTCTCAACATCTTGTTTAACCATTCCCATACACTGACTACACACAAATAATAAAATCAAAGTTAAAAGCCCAATGACAGTACTTCTGGAAGGAAGTACTAACAAGCAAACTGCATGAGATTAAACCTGAAATTAGGCACTGGCAGTCTAGTCAATGTAGGAACAGGAGAGAAGTAGTTCTAGCTAGCCTCCACATAGGCCACAGTCATCTGACCCACTCATATTTACTGAGGGCTGATAACCCACCTATGTATGAGGAATGCAACACTCATCTCACAATTAATCATAGTCTAGTCAATGTAGGAACAGGAGAGAAGTAGTTCTAGCTAGGCTCCACATAGGCCACAGTCATCTGACCCACTCATATTTACTGAGGGCTGATAACCCACCTATGTATGAGGAATGCAACACTCGTCTCACCATTAATCATATTCTGGTGGAATGCCGACACTTCACACAAAAAAGAATAGCATCTTTACTCATCTGACTGAGCCCTATACACTCCGCCAAATACTCTCACTCAGACAGATTATATGATGTTTTTAAATTTCTACAAAAAATCAACTTGTACATGCACAGTTGACTGTAAATTTATAAGTTGATCCCACCATTATTCAGTTTTGTACATACACATGATCTTATTACTTATATTTGACTATTTATATACTGCTACCACTTTGTTGAATTAAATTTTAGTACATACATATTATTTAATAAATCACCTTAACTATTTATATACTGCTGTAACCTCCAACCTCGTACACTACTGTGGCCTTAAATGTGGCTTTATTTATATGTGGATGCTACACTGTTTAACCTGATCTTTGTACATGCAATTATACATATATACTATATGGTAAATGTTCTCAACTACTTGTGTGCTGCTCTAGCCTCTGCTGTACTTCTGTTCATATGTAGATACTGCATTGCTTAATTTAATCTTGTGCATATTATCTACTATTTGACCTTGACTGTTGTAACTGCTATGGCCTTTGCTTATATGTGGAAGCCACATTGTTTAACTTGACTTTTGTACATACACATTGATTTTATCCTTGATTACTTGTGAATGTCTGTAACGTTTTAATCTTGTGTATTATTGTAACCCTTGTTATAATATTATTCATGTGAAATAATGTATTGTTTAACCTTATACAGTTTTATACATATTTTTATTTACATTTTTATGTACTAATGTATTTTTGATTATTTTGTTTGCTACTGTGACCTCTGACCTTATGTGCAGCTCTTACTTTTGCTGTAATTTTATTTATATGAAGACCACAATGGTTATACTGCACGAAAACTTTTGTTTTGTCGCAGTATGACCGTTGTGGTCTTCTTCTTCCCTTCAGGTTAGGCCTAGTGGCCTGTTATGGAGCTATCTTTAGCCCTTCTAAAGCTGTATCTGTCCCGAGGATAAGGTGGTTATCCTTATGCCTCCCCCGGTGTGTCCTATGTCTGTGGCTGCGTGTGTTCACGGGGCCAGTTTGCTTGCTTGCAGGAGGAAATCCCCAGATAAACTGGGGAGAAAACCCTGCAGTCCATGCTCAAGACTGGCTAACTTGGCTATGTTTGAGAAAGATCCTTAAGCTCCTCACGTCAGTGACTGGAATTGAACCCAGGACACACCTTTCCCAGTCATATGGTTGTAAAGTGCATAGCCACTTGGCTAACCATGCAGACACCGTTGTAGTCTTTGTGTCAATAAAACATAAACCAAAATCCAATCCCACAGCTGTATTAATATCGGAGTTACTTAAAATTGTAAACACTTCTCATTCTTGAACTCAGTCTTCCTTCCTGTTGTTATTCAACACTACTCTTAACCCCCCCCCCCCCCCCCCACATATGAAATACACTAACAAAATAACCATTAAGCATTTCCACCATATCTTCAGCAGATGAGACTTGTTTCATCTGCAGCAACTGAAATCAGCCTTCTATATTCACCCTTTCTTCTGCTATCAACACAACTATAGAATTCTCTAGGATTTTGCTTTGCTGCTTCAACCAATCTCTTTTCATAGGCCAATTTATCTTTCCTTACTACACTTCTCATCTACCTATCTTGCACCTTATGCTCCTCATGCTGTTGGTGGGTACCCTGTTCTTTAAACCTCATCTATAACATTCCCTTTCTCAGAAGTTCTTGCATTATTTATCCTCTGAACCTTAGGAATACGATGTAACATTGCCATAAAATAATTTCTTCTGGACCAAATTCCAGCCACTTCTGATTTCTCTCCGCCAACTGATTGAGCCACTACACATCATCGGTTTGTTTCTTTAATTTATTGTAATCCTCTGCTTTGTAATTTCACACACATCTTTTGTTCTACAAAGCTTATACCTGGGAACCACTCTCAACGTCAAAACCACATGATCCCTCTCCCCACTGGTGACATCTTCTATCATCACTGTATGAGATGGTGTTGTTAAATCTAACAACATTCAAGTCCCACATGCTGATTCAACTATATGCTGCTTAAGATAATTGTGCTTAAGAAGTCATGTCATATTTTTTGAGGATATTGGTTATTTTCTCAGAGGTGCCCCAGATGTAGGGGGATAGTGATAGATTTAGTGTAATCTTTATTGTGGAGGGGGGGGGGTTGTGGTTTACTGGTTTTAGTATTTTTTTTGATTTTTTGGGGGTTGTAGCCATTGGCTAAGAAAGTGTTGAGGATGTGGTTTAGTTCAGTAGTTAGGGTATCGTGATTTGAGCAGATTAATTTTGCCCTGTTGAATAGTGTTTTTATAACCCCATATTGTTGTGAAGGGAGGGGTTTGCTGGTGAATGTATCTGCCTGTATGGGTGGGTTTTCCATAAACAGAGAAAACCAAAGATCCATCAGGCTGGTGAGTAATTAGAGTGTCTAGGAAGGGGAGGGTGTTGTTTTCCTCTTTTTCTAAGGTGAACTGGACTCTGGGGTGTTGGTTGTTTAAGTATGTTAGGAAGGAGTGGAGTGTATCTGAGCCATGTGGCCAAATAGCGAACACATCATCCACGTACAGGAGCCAAATAGTGGGTTTTTGTGGGGCAGAGTATAAGGCTTTCTCTTCAAAGGTCTCCATAAAGAAGTTGGCCAAGGGTGGGGAAAGTGGTGAACCCATGGATGTCCCTTCTATCTGTTTGTAGAATTTTCCTTGCCAAACAAAATAGCCTGAGTTCATTGTGAACTGAATTAGGGCTGAGATATCGGGAGGAAACTTGGCTTGGATGAGTTCTAGGGTTTCTTTGAATGGGATATTAGTGAATAGGGAGGAGACGTCAAAACTGACCATTATGTCATTGTGTTGAAGTGAGAGGTTTTCTATACTGGCTTTGAAGTGAGCTGAGTTTTTTTATGTGTGATGGTGTGTTGCCAGTATAGGGTGTGAGCACTTTGGTTAAATGTTTGGCTAATTTGTATGTGGGGGAATCAATACCATCTACTATGGGACATAATGGCACATTTTGTTTATGTATTTTGGAAGTCCATATAATCGGGGGGAGGGGGGGGTCTAGAGTTATAAGGTTTGTTTGTTAGTGACTTCCACAGGCCAAGAAGTGACCTTCTTAAGGAGTCTGTGGAGAGTTCAAATCTGAGAACTGGTAGGATTATATTCAATAGGGAGGTAGGTGGTACGGTCTAATACTAAAGCATTAAGCTTACCTGTGTAGTCCTTTTGGTTGAGAACCACAGTGGCGTTTCCCTTATCTGCTTTGGTGATTACTATTTGTTTGTTTTTCTTCATTTCTAGTAGAGCTGCATATTCGTCTTTGGATAAGTTGGTTTTTGGAGGTTTTGCTTTGGTGAAAACACCGGCTACATCCAGTCTGACGTTGTTGGCAATATGGTTAGGAAGGTTGCAAATCCCATGTTCTATTTGGATGATGATTTCCTCGGCAGGTATTCTTTTCTCATTTCATTGCATGAGAAAAGAATACCTGCCGAGGAATCCCCCTCTCACAAGAATATGGGGTTATAAGAACACTATTCAACAGGGCAAAATTAATCTGCTCAGATCACGATACCCTAGCCACTGAACTAAACCACATCCTCAACACTTTCTTAGCCAATGGCTACAACCCCCCCAAAAATCAAAAAACCACAATAAAGATTACACTAAATCTATCACCATCCGGGGCACCTCAAAAAATATGATCTGACTTTGTGTTATAGACCATATAAAAAGTTGGCATCCCTTATCCATTCTACCAAAGACCAACCCCCCCCCCCCTAGACCTACCTGGTGTACACCAGGTCCCTTGCAACTGTAAATTGTCCTACTTTGGCCAAATAGGCAGGACAGCGAATATCAGGATTTCAGAACACAAAGACTACATCCACTTTCACCAGTACAGCCACTCTGGGCTGGCAGACCATGCCTTAGATACCCGCCATAGAATTCGTTGGAAGAAAACTAAAATAATACACCGCAGCAAGTTCAAGTACGAAAGATTATTCATGGAATTATCAGCAGTTCTAGAAAACGTTCCAAACCTCAACAAATTTGGGTGCATGAAACTACCCCAAATTTGGGAAGCCTACATTATGAGAACTTCAGCCCAACAGCCAAGACAACCCAATTAGCCCACTAGGGGACACCATTAGGACTTTAGGAACAATATTAGTTTCTTGCCTTTTTCCTCATTTGCTTTTGTTAGTGCCTGCTTGCACATACCATATTTGTATGTTCCTGAAAATGGCAACGTGACATTGCCGAAATATAGAAGGTATTCATTAAAGTTTGCTTTTATTAAAATCCGTTATATGCGTTGTTAATTCCTTAAGCTAATTACCAGTTATGTATGACCAACGTATAAGCCTTGCTACAATAATTACTATATGTTGGTATTGTGGATGATTACTGTTAATAAGTGAGAAAGAGACATGAAATCAATCTTGTTTTGATTGATTTAGTATAAATTTATGAGATTTTTAAATAATCTTATAGTTTATAAGGACTACCATGTAAAAGGGTCATATGATGCCAATTTAATTGGATGATCTGTGTTAATGCCATGATCTCTTACACTGGCCTATGAAGGCGGGTGTAATCCGTGTGTTCTTGATCTAACCTCAGCAGAACAACTAGTGTCTGCTGACCATAATACTTAAGGCCAATGATCATGGAGTACAGTAAACAGGTGGCAGTGACAAATGTTGCACTGTCTTTGGCAGAAGGAAGCAAGGAGGTATGTTTTAACTGGGGGGAAAAAAAAAAATGGAATTTCTTTGAAATATGAGCTCCTTTTTCCAAAAGATTTTGTAGAGTATATAACAATAATCCTATCATGATTTTCATCAGAAGACTGTTTAGGTTTGATAATCATTGAATGCTTTGTCAAGAGTAGATATTTTTAGCTATTAAAATAAAAATATCTTTTATTATGGCTAATTTCACATGTGAGCAATATCTTGTTAGAGCAAATAATATATTTTTATTGCTATTTAGCCTACTTTTGTTTAGGAGTACCACTTTTTATAATGTCATTGGCTTTTTGCTCAATTTTTAGAGCATTACTGATGTTTTAAAGACTGATATATGAAGAAATATAAGAATAATATTTTGGACGTACCTTTTTAGAATGTAGCTGGTTGTCTTCTTATTTAGTGGTATCTGACATATGGTGATATACATTTATCTGCTGTTAAGTATGACTGAAAGGGGGGGGGGTGGAAATGTGGGGATAGAAAGATGTGGGAGAATTATCAGTGCTGCAGGAGTGTGTAAATTTTAACCCATGTTTTTTTTAGGTGGGCAGAGAATTCTTTGGGAGAGAGGCGAAAGAAATTTTTGGAAAAGGATGGGATAAGATCAGGGGTTGGGAGTAACAGCGTGTGAGCTGTTTAGACAGTGTGACATCTTCGGAGCTTGTGGGGGAAGTAGAGGCTATGTCATGCTAGCTTGGTGTTTTTGTCTTTGGTGTATTTGTGTTGTATTCTATTGGTTGGAGTCGTGACCTAATTTTTATGTTTTGGAGCTTCCAACTCCAAAACATAATTCTGATAAATGTAGAGGCAGTGGACGTTTATTGAGTGTTTTCACATTTTATGGCTATCGTTTCTAATATTTTAAGCCTTGTTTCATTTTCTTGTATGGCTATTATTATGGCTTTGCTGATTTGTAGGGTATGTTTCTGTTCAAGGCGTGGACTGCTATTTCTGTTTTTCCTGTATTTTGTATTCTGTTTTTCTTTTGGTTATTGCGTTTTTTTATTGTTGGCATGGGTTTTGATAACACTGAACTTCTAACTAGTTGGATGATGCAGTCAGCTTGTCTCTATCCACCAGTAAACATGGCTTTCAAAACTTAAGTAGTCAGAAAATAACATGAGTCAAGAAAAAGAGTTATCTCTTTGAAGTTCCCATTCTACAGAGCAGGCAAACTGACCAGAAGAATACGTGTAGTTTATAGACAGAATATACTGGTTTCATAGCCTTAGCGACAGGCTGTAATCCCAAATTATATCTTCCAAGTTTCATGGTGAAATTTATGTGTTGATCAGCATTGTTAGTCTTATAAAGGAAATTCTGAAGACCATTCTGATAGCAAGACCAAATGGCAAGAATCCAGCAGCAAGCATGTGGTTGAGGATATGTGCTGGTAAAGACCTGGTGTTGATAAATTTATTTTTTAGTAGTTGAAGAGTATCTTGTAATGGTGCAGTAGTGAACAATGAACTAACATCAGAACACTCGTTAATAAGTTGTTAGTCATGTAATGTTTTTAATTTTTGTGTCATCTTGTATGTATCTGCCAGTCATATTAAAAAGTGATTGTTTTAATGGCTAAAAAATCTTATATTGGCAGAGTACTCAGAGATTATCAAACCAAACAACCCTCTCATAAAAATCATTATAGAGTTATTGTTCTGTACATTAATCTTTCATAAAAAATAGATCATATTTTAAAGAAATTCCAGTTTTTTTGCCATCTTGTTAACTTCTGCCAGAGACAAGGTACACCAGCTGATAGTGGCAGGTATTTGCAGTATTCCATGGTCATGTTGCCATAAGTATTATAGTCCGATTAGTCATTCTGTTCAGGTTAAGCATAAAGATCATGTAGATTACATCTGCTTCATGAATCTGATAAGTCTGGACTAGGAAATCATGGCATTAACATAAATTACTAGATTAAATAGCATAAAAGCATATATATATATATATATATATATATATATATATATATAAATTCATTTTCTCTCGGTGTTTAACGCTGAGAGAAAATTATTAACAGATGTCGACATGACATTTGTTGATTATTAATTAATTACACTGAGAGAAAATTCAAACACTGTTAGGTTATTTTTGTCCACTATGTCTCTGATGAACTAGTGTAACACTAGAGAAATATTTGCTTTAAGTATATTAATAAACTAATTATTTTGTTCTGTCTAATCTTTTAAATTTAATATGGTATGCTTCAAAGATACACAAGTTGCTAATGAGAGGATTTAGATAATTCCACCTCAAATGTCTGAGCAATCCAAGTTTGTACATTGGGATTTATACCCTGTGACAGTTGTACAGGTGAATAATAGCAGTGTCTTGAGTGGAAAAGTACAAAGGTTTTTGGCTGAAGAAGCTATGGCTGATGTGTATTTGTGCCAGTAAAATTTAAAAACCTGTCCAAGAGGAGAAATCTTATCCTGTTTGGAGATGTAGGTAATATTGAAAATAAGGAAAGTGAAGTCAGATCTTTCTTGCAAGAGATAGGACTGTGTTTCAGTAGCAATGAAGTTAACAAAGTTTTCTCCTTACCCCAATGAAAATAGTAAGGAGGATCAGAGTTTAAGGAATTGGGCATGGAAAATTTGCACTGCCAACACTTTGCATTGCAAATTTTACACAACCAATTCCTTAAACTTTTCCATGAAAACGAAAAGTGTTTTGCATTATGATATACTAAGGCAATTGATGCGAAGCCATTGGACTCTATGTGTGAGTAGCCTAGTCGCAATGATACTACACACAAACTCCATTTGCTCACACTTGGATAAAGGATTAAAAGATTCTCCATACTGTGATTTCTGAAATTAGAATAGTTTTAAATCTGTAGCCTCTCTTGACATTAGCACATCACATCCATAGTCTCATCTGTCTTCAAAAAAACTGATGTCCTTTTCTTCTCATGACATTCTCTCCTGTAAAACTCCTAACACTGCACAGATTCCAAATCTGCCCAGTCTTATAATATTGTTCTTGCATGTGGTATTCCTAAAACCTCTCTAAAAATACTTGATGATATCTAGAAGAGGGCTATGTTTAATTGGTGACCCCTGTCCCTCACAGACTCATTCCAGCCGCATTCTTGCGGACATTCTGTTTTTGCCTTATTCCTCTTTTTATAAAAGTTATTTTCATTTGTGCTGTTTCTTTGAACTCCATTCCTTCACTTTTCTTTATGCCTATAAACACATAAGCAATTGCTAGTTGACATCTATTTACACTCCATCTCCAGACATACTGAACCACCTTCTCATCCACCTCTTTGAGCAAGTTTCTTTTGTCTGCATACAGCAGTGATGTGCTATAGGTTTTCAGCTTTTGTGTGTGAGGCTGATATAAGTAAATAAATAAAATTACACTTGGATATGTACCATGTCATTACTCTTATATGCCATACCATATTCTTACTTTTATGAAGTGAAACACTACACACTATATCTTTAGTTAATTTATATCAGCAGTTGAGTTTCTCCCCCCCCCTCAATATATTGCCTTGCATAATTCAGTTAAGAGGTTTCTCTGGGTGTGTGCACATTGCATTCTTTCTTACTTTATTTATTTATTTATTTATTTATTTTTTTTTTAGGAACTGCAAAAGACTTGTTTAGTGATGCAGAATAGAATTGTGGAATTAATTGACAAAGTGGCAAATGAAGAAGTTACAGGTAAGATAATATAATACACACTGATTAGGTGGAGGAAAACTTCTTTGTTGGTCCTCCAGTTATTAGTTAACATTTTTTTATTTATTTCTTAGTTTGTTTCTAGATTTTAAACTGGCATAGGATAAATAGGATATTTAATGTATAGACTAATATTTTTCATCCATTTTCCACAAAACAACACATTATCTTAGAGTGAGGAAAAATATTAAGTTTGAAGTGCAAATAATTATAACAAGGCATGTTATAAAATTAAATGTTTAGCCTTGCAACATCTGTGAGAGATGTGATTTGGATTCAAAAGAAAACTGTTAAACAATAGGGAGCATGAGATTTAAAAATAATAATGATGGTTTAGAATTACTATTTTCCAAGCTCACTTAGCTTAAAGGTGTCATCATGCTTGTTATGATTAAGTTTATTACGTAGTACTTCATAACTTTAAACAGTCTTTAGACTTCAAACAACTCTGCTTTCTTACTTAGTTTCACTCTAGCTAGGTTATGGGTTTGCGTTCTACTGTGGGCTTGAATGTTTGTTAATGTCTTTAAGTGGTAAATGAATTTCATCATCCTGTATGAGACCACTACCATTTCCTGCTTATTTAGAGGCCTTGTGTAATAATTGCTTATAAGTAGAGAAATTAGGAAAATAAAATTATAGAGTTACATTAAAAAATAAAATTTCTTAACAACCAAAAGAAAAATAACAAGGCAACTATTAAAAGATAAGAATATTATTATAAATCAAGAAGACAAGTTACAAAGATGGAAGGAATGCCTAACAGAACTGTATGATGACCACAGGCCTGGCAAACCTGTGATTAGTATAATTCAAATAATTCAGATATACTTAAAGAAGATTTAGTAAACACAATAAAAGAACTATGTGATGGTAAAATGACATGATGTAAGGGTATATTAGCTGAGTTAATAAAAGAGGTGGAGGGACAGATTATTTAATAGAAATAATATAAATGTTGGATTTTTCTAAGGCATTTGATAGAATACCACATGAAAGACTGTTGCATAAACTGGAGAATATGGAAATTGGAATATAAACTCTTGACTTGGATCAGGGGATAGGTTGATAGACAGATATCAAAGAGAGGAGTTATAAAGCTCAGGCCAAACAAGTAACGAGCATTGTGAGGAAAGCTAAATCGGAGTATGAAAAGAAATTGGCCATGCAAGCTAAAGGCAGTCCAAAAGAATTTTATTGTTATGCCACAAACAAAAGAAAGAATGAATGTAGAAGAATAACTTTATTGAATGAAGATGGTACTCAAGTGTTAGAAGCTAATGAGATTGTTTGGTTAATGAGTGCTCATTTTGCTAAGATATATCAACCAGGTAGCAGTATCACTGTACACCAGATGAAGAGTTATAAGTTGAAAATGAGGTCGAAGAGTTGTTGCATGTTTGATAGGATATACGAAAGGCTGTTGCATAAACTGGAGAATATGGGATTGGAATATAAACTCTTGACTTGGATCAGGGGATGGTTGACAAACAGATATCAAAAAGTAGTATACAGTGGGTGTGAATCTGCTAGATTTAAGGTGACCGGCGACATTATTGACATCAGGCAGGATCTAACATCAGATGTGCAATTGTTTGCCGATGATGCGAAGATAGGCAGGCAATCAGGGATGCTACTGATATTCAGCAATTACAAAATGATTTGAATAGGCCGAAAATTTGGGCAAACGAAAATGACTGTCAGTTTAATGTTAGTAAGTGTAAAGTTATGATTAGATTTCCAGTGGCATATTATATTAGCATGCTTATGCTACAAGAAACTGAAGAGGCAAGGGATCTTGGCATATTGATGGATAGGAAGATGCCAAGAGGCAAGGGATCTTGGCATATTGATGGATAGGAAGATGCCAAGATCCCTTGCCTCTTCAGTTTCTTGTAGCAAAAGCGTGCTAATATAATATGCCACTGGAAATCTAATCATGCCAAAGTGCATAACTTTACACTTACTAACATTAAACTGATAGTCATTTTCGTTTGCCCCGAATTTTCGGATTATTCAAATCATTTTGTAATTGCTGAATATCAGTAGCGTCCCTGATTGCCTGCCTATCTTCGCATCATTGGCAAACAATTGCACATATGATGTTAGATCCTGCCTGATGTCAATAATGTCGCCGGTCACCTTAAATCTAACAGATTCATACCCACTGTATACTACTTTTTGATATCCGGTTGTCAACCATTCCCTGATCTAGGGGGATGGTTGACAAAGCCTTATAAAGAGGCAACATGACTTTCTTATCCTTACACGTCAAGGTTCGCTTCAACATTGCAAATATCCTCTGAGTTGTATTTGCAACTTGTGCTAAGTTCAAAGGTCACATAGCACAAGTTGCAAATACAACTCAGATGACATTTGCGATGTTGAAGCAAACCTTGACGTGTAAGGATAAGAAAGTCATGTTGCCTCTTTATAAGGCTTTGATAAGACCACACCTGGATTATTGTGCACAGATTTGATCTCCCAGGTTCCAAGGAGATAAAGAAGCTATGGGAAGGGTGCAAAGAAGTTACAAAGATTATATCCAGATTATGGGATTTATATTATGAGGACAGATCGCGAATATGTGGATTGTAGACTCTGGTTAACAGGAGAATGAGGGGTGATATGATAGAGGTCTATAAACTTTTGAATGGGTGTTATAGGATATCAAGTGATGAAATTTTTTGTTATATGGAAGGCGGGAAGAGAACACAGAGCCATCCATGGAAGTTAAGTTTGTTCACAGTCAAGAAAGAGGTAAGAGCTAGGTTTTTCTCCCAGAGAGCAGTGAGTGAGCAGAATAATTTTCCCTTGGACAGTAGTGAGTGCATCTAGTGTGAATGAATTTAAGGGAAGGGTTTGGATGATTTATAGCCTCCCTCGATGAGTCCTTGACTCCCTGTAGGTCTCAGATAATAATAATTAATATTTTAATTAATAATACAGAATTTATATGATACAGGCATACTGGAAGATTTCATAAAATCTATTTGCACTCCTATACCCAAAACAACCATTACCAAAAAATAATAATGCAGCAGATTTTAGAACAGTTAGTATATCCCGTGCTTCAAAAATGTTATTGAAAATAATAAAAAATAGAATGTTTTCTAGAATTAAATGCCATGTAAGTGAACAGCAGAAAGGATTTATGCCATGAAAAAGTATAAATAATGCAGTTTATGAATTAAAAACTGTTATTGAAATTTCAGGTTAAATTGAAATAAATAATAACATATATCTATGCTTTAAACAAGAAATTACATGTTAATTACATAATATAATTTATTATGTATATTTTTATATTATATTATGTAAATAATTATAATTTATATAATTTTATTGTTTATAGTCATGCCACAGGTACCTTTAAAGATATATCTGTGCTTTATAGACTTTTAAAATGCATTTGACATAGTAAGCCATGTAAAGTTAATAAAAATATTAAAAGACATTCAAATTGATACAGAAGATCTCAGAATAATAATAGAATTATACTGGAATCAGAAGACAGAAATTATAAATGAAAGTAATAATGAATAATAGATATCAAAAGAGGAGTGACACAAGGATGTATAATATACCTTATACTTTTCAATATATACAGCAAAATGCTAATAAAAGAATATGAAGAAATTGAAATGGGAATAAAATAAATGGCAATAGAATTAACAATATTAGATTTGCTGATGATTTGGAGTTCGTAGTGAAATCATAAACAGACTTGCAAAACATGGTTGAAATACTAATAAAAAAAGTCAGAATTATGGCTTAGTAAAATACAAGTATATGGTAATAAGCAAAAACACAAATTTAAGAGTATCAACGGAATTCATTAAAAATGTAAAGGCTTATAATTATTTCGTAACAATGATTAACAGACGATGGAACAGTAGTTATGGAAGTAAAATCAAAATAGCTAATGCAAAAGAAGCAATTTGGAATAATAAATTACTAATGACCCCGGAGAATAAATAAACAGACTTAAATATAAAAAAATTAAAAGTTGGTCCTTGTTGGGGATCTAAAGAGCAGAGTAGGAAATGGTTGTCAGACATACAAAAATATTTTGGGAAAATTTGGAGAAAAGAGCAAAGCTAATAATAATGGCAAATACCTGTTGGATTTCTGCTCACGACATGGACTGGTTATTACTAACACCATATTCCAACACAAAAATGTACACAAATTCACATGGAGAGAAGAGGCAAGGAATAAGAAAAGACTCATTGACTATGTTATTGTTGATAGTGATATTTTCTCGTAGGTTGGAGTGGAAATTGTAATTCTTTTTTCGGTTTTTGTTTCAATCCCTCTCTCTCATGATATAGATCGTCCCTTTTTTGAGTATGGATAACAACCTGTATGAGTGGTTGGAGGAGGAGGCTACTCTCTCTTATATATACTAAGAGAGAGTAGCCTCCTTCAGGATTTTTGGATATTAAAACATCTAGGAAAGCTAGTTTTCCTTCATTTTCCAGTTCCAAAGTGAATTATTTGGTGGAAGGAGTTGATAGATGAAGGAAAATCGTGCATTCAGCAACACTATTTCTAGGTGATAAAGATATCATCTACATATCTCCACAAAATCAAAGTTGTGTTGAATAGGAAATTGAACTTGTGTTGGAATAAATGAAAATCATCATCTATTCCATCTATTCAAAAGAAAAGATGAGATATTTCTTAGAATTTTAAGATTGACCTGAAAGAGAAGAACTGGGTGAGAACCATAAAAATAAAAAAATTCCTTTGTCCCTCATGGTAGGCTGTGTAAAAATGCTACTCACAGGCTCCAAGAAATACTTGGTAGTGAATTTTTATAGATGTATAGAAAGGATATTTCCTTTTGTTTCCATGCCACTTATTTCCTTTCAAAGATTAACAATCTGTTGGAATTGCTTGCACATGGATCAATTTTGATATATATATAATAAATTCTTTGTTGAAAACATGCCAGATACTTTTGCAAGACTTCTCTAAAGACATCATGAAATTATTTGAATTAGTAATTCCTGCAAGCTACTTCACTTCAAAGTACATAATCTACAAAAAGCTGACTCCATGAAGTAGATGGATAACTTAAAGTATGTCATTTAAAGAGATGGCCGAGATTGTTTTGCAACTTTCAGAAGTGAATGTATCTTGGAAACATCTGTTTCATCCTTAAATATGATTTCACAACCAATTTATTTTGATACTTCAATTTTAATGCAATAAGTACCAAAAAAAAAAATGCACTTTCAGAAATATAGGTTGTGAAAAAAGTCTTTGGGTACTTCATAAACTTATCAGGCACTTCTCAGAACAAATATATAACCAAAAATAAGCAGGTTATTTGTACAATGACTATATTTGAAGAGTTGGCACATGAAAGCTTCATTTTTTTTTGTATATCTGACCCACACATGAAGGTTGCAAAATCTGTAGAATATCAGGGCTGTTTGTGGGTAAGAAGAAAGAAGGAATTTTTTTATTCTTAACTGAAGGTTTCTTTATTTTATTCTTTATAGAAGGCAGAAATGCCTTCCCAAAAATACCTCCCATGCTCTACAACCTTGGAGCAGGAGGGACTGCTCTGCAGAACAGAAGTAGATTGAATGAAAGAGGAGGCAGAGAAGTTGGTTCAACAAGTTTCAAGCTGGACTGTAAATGGGTGTTGGTTAGCAGTTGCTCTTGTTTTTATGATTTTGTAGGAAAGTGGAGGAACAATAATGCCAATTCAACAGAGCATCATCCATGGAAGTATCTGTAGAATAAGCATAAAGCAGGAACTGAATGCCAGTGGGAGAGGGATTGAAGTGGATCCATGAGAGAGAGATCATTAATTTACCAGGTTGTCCTCTTTTGGTTAGCATCAAGCAATCTTAGAGAGAAGATTTTGGTGTATTACCCCACATATGTGAGCAGTATTCCATGTTTGGGTAGATTTAGGATTTGTATAAAGTTAGCAGATGTAAGGTTGTGAAGTAGTGTTTTGAGCAGAAGAGTACACAAGTTTTTTGGTGTTGCAGAAGTTGTGGTTGAGATGCATTTGTGCCAAGAAAGGTTGGAGGTACAGGTCAGTAGAAGGAATCTGATCATGTTTTGATATCACATTATTATTGAAAGTGAGGGGAAGGATGGGAGCTCTTTCTTGCAAGAGATCAGACAGGATTGCATTTTGGTGTTAGTGAATTCTACAAGGTAGCCCTTGTCTTATGAGATATAGCTAAATCAGATTTTGAGACATTGATCATGGTGGATCTTGAGAGTTCTAACAATTGGTCATTTCAAATTTTGCTGAATGAAAAGAAAGAATACAATGTATTGTCATCTGCAAAGCTATGGATAGGATTTGAATGTGAGAGCAGTTCATTTATATACAGGAGGTAAACAGAGGGTGAGAGGATACAGACACCTGAGGTACTCCAGCACTGATAGGGAAATTTGGGGAGAGGGAACTATCTATTATGACATGTAGTGTTGAGAAAGTTGGCAATCCAGTTGAAGAGGGTGGAAGGCAGACCATAGAATGGCAGTTTGCTAAGTCGGTCTCCCTGTGTCAAACGAATCAAATGCTTTTAAGATGTTGAGAACAACTACATGAGTTTCTCAGAATTTTTCCATGACACTTGTGTCTGGAGATGGGTGTGAAGCTAGACGATCAATTATGCATCGAGAGTGGTGGAATCCATATATGCTGGTCACTGTTTAGTTAGTGGGTTTCCAGGTGGTGCAGAAGTTGGCTGCCGATGACCTTCTCTGTAGTTTTAGAGAGAACAGAAGTGAGAACAATTGGATGGTAGTTTTTGGCTGACTTATCCCCTTTCTTTGGAATTGGCTGGATGTGGGCCTATTTCTATGCTGTAGGGGGATAGGTGCCAGTTGAATAGAATAGATTGAAGAGTGAGCATTCTCAGTAAGGCAGGAAGCACTTTACCCTAGTCATCAGTGCAGGAATTCAAAGAGATGAGTGATGCCAATAAATCAGCCTTGTATTTGTGTGAGAGGGCTATTGTTGCTGTCTGGATGTGAGAGTGGAGAAAACATGGATGGACAAAAGTTGTGCTTAATGGCCTTGGCAAGGGACAGAGCACAACTGTCCTTTGGACTGGAGACAAGTTTGCAGCATTTCATCCTTACAAAGTCTGATTTGATGGTTCTTTTACAGTTGTTGTGAGCTGTGATGTAAGCAGAATGAGTAGTTGAAGATTGGGTCTTAACCCACCCCTAGTATGCTTAGTTTTTTTTTTTTTTTCTTGTTCTGCATTGGCATACTTATTTGAGAACCAAAGCTTGAATAATAGCTAGGTGAAATGAGGGATGAAGGCCTTCATTCCTGTGAGGGTGGTTTCTGCTATTCAGTCTGAGCAGGTATCTGGATCAAGAGAAGTCACAGAGATCATCCCATTTGGCATCCTTGTAGTGCCAAAGGAAGACTAAGAACTGTTGGGTGAAGGTTGTTTCATAGCAAAGGAGACTTTTATGAGGTTATGGTCTAAGTTACCAAAAGACCTGACATCTACAGTGTATTTGAAAGGGGAGCTTTTTAAGAAGAGATCAAGGTAGATTGGAGAGGTTGTCAGTTATTCTGGTAGGCAGAGATTGATAATCTGTGATAAGTTGTTGCCAATGGCAAATACCTCAGCATCTGTGCCTGCTTGTCAATGAAACTGGAGAAGGGAAGCCAGTTTTGAGTTGTGGATTTTGAAGTACCCAAGAAGAATGACCTTATTATTAGGGTATTTGGACTTCATTGACTGCAGAAAATTGTGCTTTAGAGAGAGAAGAGATGAAGAGGTCAGAGTGGCTAGTGAAGTTTGGAGAGTGATAGAGACAGCAAATGAAAATGACAGGTTGGTTTGGTAAAAAAAAAAATTTGAGCCAAAGCAGATCAAACAGGGAGTATTCTAGGTTTTACGATCTTGGACACGTGATGTCAGTTCTGATGAATGCACAAGTGCTACCTTTGTGTCAGAAGGAATTGTGTAATGTATAGTTTAGGCGGTTGAGAACACCAAGGGTTCTAGGATAGCAATTCTGGTTTAGACGATTGTAGGTGGTAGTAGTGTGCATCGTTTTACTCTTTAGACCAGGCATGGGCAACCTTTCCTAGTTCGGGGCCAAATTATCATTCTGTCTCCGAGTCAAGAGCCAGACCAAATTATTAAATAAAATAAATTAATATTAAATGAATTAAAACAAGTTGCTACTTCATATTTCATTTATTTATAATATAATGCTTTGGTATAAAGCTCTACATAAATTTTATAATATAATGAACGACATAACAATTTAATGTGAAGATTGGCCTTGTACTTCAACTACGAGACTATCAATATTGACGTTAATATTACTTAAGGATAATAACACAAAATTTTTGAGAATTTATAAATTTTATAAAATTTATAAAAATTCGTCAAAGCAATGTTGTTAAATTGTGATTTTAGCACTAAATCCGCCTGTAGCTCAATAAGTTCCATCTGTAAGTTTTCTGGCACATTATTTACATCAGCATCCATCGGACGAGCAAATATAGCGAATGTGGAGTCTTTGTTTTTGAAGTCGGCAAACCTTGTATCAAATTGCTCTATTAGTGCATTCAGTTCATCTCCATAACAATTATAAGGTATAATTTTATGAGTGGCTAGAGTAAGAAAATGATAACAATTTTTAGCTCTTATCTGACTTTCCAATCTTAGTTTATTACAAAAAGCTTTGACATGTCCATGCAGTTCATGAACCAATTGTCCTTGTTTTTGCAATTTAAGATTCTGTTCGTTTAGGTATCCGGTGACATCTACAAGGAATGCTAAATTACACACCCACTCATCATCTTTTACTTGGTTAATTGTGTTTCCTTTTATGTCCATAAAATCCACAATGTCTTGTCTCAGATCATAAAATCGTTTTAACATTTTACCTTTACTCAACCACCTCACTTCACAATAATAAGACACATCTTCATAATCCAAAAATAGGTCTGCCAAATACTCCTTAAATTGGCGGTGATTAAGTGCACGTGACTTAATAAAGTTAATACTGGCTACTACAACTTCCATGACATTTGTGAATTTAATCGATTTTGCACACAGATTTTGTTGGTGGATAATGCAGTGAAAATTTGTTAGATTTTCCGGATGGATCTGTAGTTCTATTGCTCTTTCATGAACTATTCCAATAAATCCCTTCTGTGCACCAATCATTGCAGGGGCTCCCATCAGTGCATATGCCAGATAGTGAACTCCATTTAAGCCCAAATCTCTCGAAGACTGTGACTGTTTCAAATATATCTTCACCGGTAGTTGTTCCTTTTAACGGCCGAAGCGCCAATAATTCTTCTGTGATGTTGAAATCCGCATCAACTCCTCGAATAAATATTTCTAGTTGTACTGTATTGGAGGCATCAGTGCTGTCATCCAAAGCAATTGAAAATGCTTCCAATCTAGCAATCTTCTCTTTTAAACTTTTTTTGATATCATCAGCCATAATTTCTATCTGTCGGACAACAGTACGTCTCGACAAACGAATATCCTCGAAGTCTTTTTTCTTTTCAGGACATATTATACTTGCAACATCCAGCAGACATTTTTTGATAAATTCTCCTTTACCAAATGACTTAGAATGCTTAGCGATTTTTTTGCTTACCACAAAGCTGGCGTTGACAATACTGTGGTGCTGCATTCTTTGCTTATTGAACATTTGCTGCTGGATATCCAAGTTCTTCTTCAACTTCTGTATTTCATCTTTTCGTAGTTGTCCATCAATTTTTGGGTGATCTGCATGTCTCAAAGTAAAGTGTCTCTTCAAGTTGTATTCTTTGTTGACGGATACGGATTCGTTACAAACATACAGGCAAACCTTCATTCAGAATAAAATAATAATCCTCTGTCCAGTTGTCTTGAAATTGACGATTCTCTGCATCTACTTTTCTTTTTTTTTGCAATAACCCCTGACATTGTCCCAAATTTATAAGCGATATTCAGAACTGTCAAACAAAACTGTCTTCTACACCGCAGACACTGAACAAAGCACAATACCAACGCAAGTACCGAACTAACACGTTCACACACGCCACTAGTTAAAGTGAGAAAGAGACCTTGGTTGGAGAAAGCATGGTGTGTTTTGCACAAGTCGTATGACATCAGCTTCGTGTGAGTTAGTAGAACACGCCATGTTTTCTCCTACCATGAATCAGACAAACTTTGCTGAAATAGATTAGGGCCGGATCAAAAGAAGTAGAGGGCTGGATCTGGCCCGGGCTGGGGGTTGCCCATATGTGCTTTAGACCATAAATGTTGATGAAGTGGATATAGATTTTTTGATAAGAATGCATATGAAGTTATGATTATTTTCTTGGTTGGATTTTTTATTAGATTTTTGTTGTTTTTTTAATGATTTTTTTAAATTGTTTTTTGTAGGAGAAATTTTATCATCCACATTGAAGTGGTGTTTCTATGTGTTGTGTGATCCATTGTATGTGGGAATGAAGAGATAATAAGAAATAGGGTCACTGACTGCATATGTGAAGAGAGTGGAGACAGAAACTAGAACCCTTGCCATACCAACTGAACATTACAATCAGACCTGCAGTAAGAAGGTAGTGGTGGTATTTCACTGGACAATCACAGACATCTACTACCTAGAGGTCTAGTTAACATTTCCTCCAACTAGGGAAGATATGTATTTTCAGTGGCAGTGCATGGTAGGCTTGCCAGAGTCCCTTTTGTGGAATCAGGCTGTACTGCAGGAAGGCGGAAATGACTTGACTGTGAGAGGCTATATATATTGTGCATTAACGGCCCTTTAGTAGAATTAGATTTGTCATCTTCTTTTGATGAAATGTCAGATCTAGTATGAACAGCACAAAAAAAGATTTTTAATTCAATCAAAGCTGAAGAACAAGGAAATGCTTGTACTGCTATAATCACTGGTTTTGTAGATGTATGTGATACTTTAGTGTGTCCATAGGTTGCAGTTCTGATGTGATTTTTTTAAAAAAAAAAGAGGAACAAAACACAGCTGGTTCTATATACCTTCTTTTTTTTTTTTGGAATCCCACAAGTTAGGAACCATTATAAGCCAAGTTGGTAATTAGTTTATGGAATTAACAACGCAAATGAAGTATATTAATTAAAGGTAACTTTAATGAATCACTTCTATATTTCGGCAACGTCACATTGCCATCTTCAGGAACATAAAGATATGGTATGTGCACTCAGGAACTAACACAAAGCAAATGAGGAAGAAAGCAAGAAACTAATATTGTTCCTAAAGTCCTAATGGTGCCCTCTTGCGGGCTAATTTGGTAGTCTTGGCAGTTGGGCTGAAGTTCTCATAATGAAAGTCTCCCAAATTTGGGGTAGTTTCATGCACCCAAATTTGTTGAGGTTAGGAACGTTTTTTAGAGCTGCTGAAGATTCTTTGAATAATCTTTCGTATTTAAACTTGCTGCGATGAATTATTTTTGTTTTCTTCCAATGAATTTTATTGTGGGTATCTAAGGCATGGTCTGCCAGCCCAGAGCGGCTGTACTGGTGAAACCGGATGTAGTCTTGGTGTTCTGAAATCCTGATATTTGTTGTTCTGCCTGTTTGGCCAAAGCAGGACAATTTGGAGCTGCAAGGGACCTGGTATACACCAGGTAGGTCTAGGGGAAGTGGTTGGTCTTTGGTAGAGCGGATAAGGGATGCCAACTTTTTGTATGGTCTGTAACAGGAAGTAAGGTCATATTTTTTGAAGATATTGGTTATTTTCTCAGAGGTGCCCTGGATGTAGGGGATGGTGATAGACTTGGTGTAATCTTTACTGTGGAGGGGGGTTGTGGTTTACAGGTTTTAGTATTTTTTGGATTTTTTGGGGATTATAGCCATTGGCTAAGAAAGTGTTGAGGATGTGGTTTAGTTCAATAGTCAGGGCCTTGTCATCTGAGCAGATTAATTTTGCCCTGTTATATAGTGTTTATATCATCCCATATTGTTGTGAGGGGGGGGTAGTGGGATTGCTGGTGAATGTATCGGCCAGTATGGGTGGGTTTTCTGTAAACAGAGAAAACCAAAGATCCATTAAGCTGGCGGGTGATTAAAGTGTCTAGGAAGGGGAGGGTGTTGTTTTCCTCTTTTTCTAAGGTGAACTGGACTCTGGGGTGTTGGTTGTTTAAGTGTGTTAGGAAGGAGTGGAGTGTGTCTGAGCCATGTGGCCAAATAGCAAACACATCATCCACATAACGAAGCCAAATAGTGGGTTTTTGTGGGGTGGAGTTTAAGGCTTTCTCTTCAATAAAAAGAATTTGGCCAAGGGTGGGGAAAGTGGTGAACCCATGGCTGTACCCTCTATCTGTTTGTAGAACTTTCCTTGCCAAACGAAATAACCTGAGTTCATTGTGAACTGAAATAGGGCTGAGATATCGGGAGGAAACTTGGCTTGGATGAGCTCAAGGGTTTCTTTGAGTGGGACATTAGTGAATAGGCAGGAGACGTCAAAACTAACCATTATGTCAGTGTGTTGGAGTGTGAGGTTTTCTATACTGGCTTTAAAGTGGGCTGAGTTTTTTATGTGTGATGGTGTGTTGCCAGTGTACTGTGTGAGCGTTTTGGCTAAATGTTTGGCTAATTTATATGTGGGGGAATCAATGCCATCCACTATGGGACGCAATGGCACATTTTGTTTATGTATTTTTGGGAGTCCATATAATCGGGGGGGTCTAGAATTATAAGGTTTAAGGTTGTTGGTGACTTCCACAGGCCAAGAAGTGACTTTCTTAAGGAGTCTGTGGAGAGTTCTAATCTGAGAGCTGGTCGGATTGTATTCAATGGGGAGGTAAGTAGTACGGTCTAGTACTAAAGCATTTAGCTTACCTTTGTAGTCTTTTTGATTGAGTACCACAGTGGCACTTCCCTTATCAGCTTTGGTGATTACTATTTTTTTGTTGTTTTTCAATTCTTGTAGGGCTGCATATTCGTTTTTGGATAAGTTTGTTTTTGGAGGTTTGGCTTTAGTCAGAACACCGACTACATCCAGTCTGTGTTCTGGATGTCGGTTCATTTAGTCAGTGTTCTGACTAAAGCCAAACCTCCAAAAACCAACTTATCCAAAAACGAATTTGCAGCCCTAAAAGAATTAAAAAAACAACAAAAAAATAGTAATCACCAAAGCTGATAAGGGAAGCGGCACTGTGGTACTCAATCAAAAAGACTACAAAGGTAAGCTAAATGCTTTAGTACTAGACCATACTACTTACCTCCCCATTGAATACAATCCGACCAGCTCTCAGATTAGAACTCTCCACAGACTTCTTAAGAAAGTCACTTCTTGGCCTGTGGAAGTCACCAACAAACTTAAACCTTATAATTCTAGACCCCCCCGATTATATTGACTCCCATAAATACATAAACAAAATGTGCCATTGCGTCTTATAGTGGATGGCATTGATTCCTCCACATATAAATTAGCCAAACATTTAGCCAAAATGCTCACACACTACACTGGCAACAAACCATCACACATAAAAAACTCAGCCCACTTTAAAGCCAGTATAGAAAACTTCACACTCCAACACACTGACATAATGGTCAGTTTTGACGCCTCCTCCCTATTCACTAATGTCCCACTCAAAGAAACCCTTGAGCTCATCCAAGCCAAGTTTCCTCCCGATATCTCAGCCCTATTTCAGTTCACAATGAACTCAGGCTATTTCGTTTGGCAAGGAAAGTTCTACAAACAGATAGAGGGTACAGCCATGGGTTCACCACTTTCCCCACCCTTGGCCAACTTCTTTATGGAGACATTTGAAGAGAAAGCCTTAAACTCCGCCCCACAAAAACCCACTATTTGGCTTCGTTATGTGGATGATGTGTTTGCTATTTGGCCACATGGCTCAGACACACTCCACTCCTTCCTAACACACTTAAACAACCAACACCCCCAGAGTCCAGTTCACCTTAGAAAAAGAGGAAAACAACACCCTCCCCTTCCTAGACAATTTAATCACCCGCCAGCTTAATGGATCTTTGGTTTTCTCTGTTTACAGAAAACCCACCCATACTGGCCGATACATTCACCAGCAATCCCACTACCCCCCCCTCACAACAATATGGGGTGATAAAAACACTATATAACAGGGCAAAATTAATCTGCTCAGATGACAAGGCCCTGACTATTGAATTAAACCACATCCTGAACACTTTCTTAGCCAATGGCTATAACCCCCAAAAAATACTAAAACCTGTAAACCACAAGCCCCCTCCACAATAAAGATTACACCAAGTCTATCACCATCCCCTACATCCAGGGCACCTCTGATTAAATAACCAATATCTTCAAAAAATATGACCTTACTTCCTGTTACAGACCATACAAAAAGTTGGCATCCCTTATCCGCTCTACCAAATTCCAACCACTTCCCCTAGACCTACCTGGTGTATACCAGGTCCCTTGCAGCTCCAAATTGTCCTACTTTGGCCAAACAGGCAGAACAACAAATATCAGGATTTCAGAACACCAAGACTACATCCGGTTTCACCAGTACAGCTGCTCTGGGCTGGCAGACCATGCCTTAGATACCCACCATAAAATTCGTTGGAAGAAAACAAAAATAATTCATCGCAGCAAGTTTAAATACGAAAGATTATTCAAAGAATCTTCAGCAGCTCTAAAAAACGTTCCTAACCTCAACAAATTTGGGTGCATGAAACTGCCCCAAATTTGGGTGCATGAAACTGCCCCAAATTTGGGAGACTTTCATTATGAGAACTTCAGCCCAACTGCCAAGACTACCAAATTAGCCTGCAAGAGGGCACCATTAGGCTTTCTTCCTCATTTGCTTTGTGTTAGTTCCTGAGTGCACATACCATATCTTTATGTTCCTGAAGATGGCAATGTGACGTTGCCGAAATATAGAAGTGATTCATTAAAGTTACCTTTAATTAATATACTTCATTTGCGTTGTTAATTCTGTAAACTAATTACCAGTTATATCTAACCAACGTATAAGCCAAGGGCTACACAAAATGTTAGCTTGTTCTAGAGAGTAAAAGCTGGAAGAATTAGACAGCCTAGTCTTTCCATTATCAAATGGATATATAATTGAGTAGTGATAGGTCAAACAGTGCACATTGGTATACAGACAAATTAACATGTTTTTGTTATTTTATTTGAGAATAGGCATTCAGTACTTATTAATTAAATAGTGAAATGAATGACTGATCACCAAGTATGATTTATTGTGTAATAATAATGTCATGATTTGGTATACGTTTCAGGTGAACTCCTACGTATAAATGATGAGCTGAATAATTTGTTTCTCAGATATGATCGATTTGAAAAAAAGAGAATTTCTGTTATTCCACCATTAGGTGCATATTCTCACAATGCAACTGTACAACCTGAACATGTATGTATATTTTGATATATATAATTCTTAATATGGGATACTTGTTTTTTGTTTTAATTTAAAAAATATTATAAACTATGTTTGTTGATATTTGAAAATACTGGTTAATATTGAAAAACTGTAGTTAATCAAGTGTAACTTGTTTTTTGTGTGCTGCGAAAAATATTTAACACATTTGGGTTGAAATTCTTAGTCGATAAACTGCGTAATTAGATAGCTGCATTTTTTTAAAATCTCTTTATATTTCTTCTGAAATTAAGTATTGACAGAAATAAACTCACACAGTAAGCATATGTAAACAAGTTCATTTTCTAAAAATTTGTGAAGTTTTCTGACTTTAGTGTTCATGGTACATTAACAACAGATCTTAGCAGATGATAATATCACTGAAAGGTAAACTAATTTGTAATGTTTTTTAATGGTAATTGAACACACAAGAGGTTGTTCTGCTTAGCACCAGGTACTTTTGATGAGCAGAAATTGAAGAGAAAACAGAAAGTTGCTCATATTGGATTTAAAGAGCAGCAAATTGTGCTTAGAAGATAAATATGAAAGATATATTTCACAGACAGCAACAGATGGAATGGACAAGGAGGATGGAAATTTTCTTTCATTTTGGAATTGAACCATGAAGGGTGGTGACCAGCCACTGCATGTGTCTAGAGAAGAGCAGCAGAATTTCCATATTTTCACATTTGTAATAAAATAAATGAACAGCAGTAACTAGCCATCTATATGAAAGAAAGTGAAGTGACTAATAATAGTTTCACTGCTTTATTTTATTAGAAAAACTATTATATGTTTCATTACATTATCACTAATAGCATCTATAGGAAGTTAACAAGAGTAAAAAAATGTACAGTTAAAAGCTATGGGAACTCCTGGCAGCAGTTATTTGTGAAAATGCTATAACAACATTATAGCATGGATTCCCCCCATGAATCATTTGGCATAGGCATATGCTATTTGCTGTTACAAATAACTGTTAGATACTTGCTAGCATATACAGAGGTCTTCTGAACATTTATGTATATATTCCATGTGAAAACTTGAATTATTAAGTTTTTATTCTCTACTAGTTTTATGTGCATTATAGTACACTTCTTCAGAAGAGTAAAATTAAAACAAAATAAATAAAATGAGTAAATAAATAAATGAACTATACTAATATTACATTATCACTGAGTTTAGCAACAAGCAAATTAATGGTAACAGTAGTACAGAATATCTGAAATAGACTAACAACATTGTGTGTAGTGAGATCTGCATGTACCAGGTTTTTTTTTTTAATTGAAAGATGACCAAATCTGATGTTGTTGTTGTTGCATTGATTGGGGTAGCATTCCCAGTGATTCTTGAAATCTTCTGATGAAGAAATTGTAATCAGTGTAAGCCATTTCTATATGTTGCCATAGTACTTGATTTGTCTTTGTTGTATGGTCAGATAGTCCTGATCCACTCCAACCACATGCACCCCCCACACACACACACACATTTTGGATGTGTTCCAAATAAGCCACATGAGCAACTGTTCATGTGGCTTGTTTGTCCACACATAACTAATTCCACATGGACAGTTGATCTTGCGTACTCCCAAGTTCAGAATGTTTGAGAAGTTGAACTAGACTTCAGGTTTTTTTTTTACAGGGGAAAAGCTACTTTTCTACCTTGTTGACACAGTGCCTTTGAGATTCTGTTCTATATGGATTATATGTAAGAGAGCATAATCACTTTTGTATATTCCTCTTTTATTTCCACCCATTTGCCTAGCATCTCCTTTAGGATTCTCTGAACAATTTTTATTATTATAACCATTTTTTGGAAGGAAAAGATTGAGATATTTGAGTTCTTGACTTTTCTTCATACTAGCAGAAATGTTATATGTCTTGCTCATAGGGTTTTTGGTAATATCAAGTTTTTTGTGACTAGTGGTGGTGGGACTATGCATGGAGGTATCTTCTCATATGCATTGGTTTTCTGTAAACTAAATAGCTTAATTTATTTTGTATGGAGATATTCAGGAGAGTGTCTTAAAAAAAAAAAAAGACATGGATCTGTTGTTTTCTGAGTTGACAGTGAACTTTATGTGGTGATTAATGTTAAGATGATCAAGAGAGAAAAAAAAAAAAAACTTCAGACTAGCAGCACATACAACAGACACAAAACATCACCTACTATGGCAGCTAACCTACATTAATTAGTTTCTTCATCAAAGCATTCAGAGAATAATCACAAATATTAAACAAACCTTAATCAATGTGACAAGAAACTGACTATGTTCCTAGATCAGGTGTGGTCATCTTTCATCAAAAAACCCTGGGGAATCGTGAGTTAACAGTATTGTTAGTCTGTTTCAAAAATTCTGTATTACTGTTGATTTGCTTGTTGCTGAAAACAGTCATTGTAATGTGGTACACTTCTTTTTTTTTATTCCATTTTTCCTGAAGAACCATACTATAATGCACATGAAATTAATAGAGATTAAGAACTTGATTGTTTATCAAACAATCTCCATGTGAATTTTATGCTGGATATATTACATAAGCATGTGAGAGACTTCCAAATGTCATGAAGAATAATGTACTGGTTCCTATTCAAGGTGCCTTGAGGATATGAGACTTTAGTTAATTGATTGATTGTCCTTAATGTAGGAGGTTGTCTTCTAAGTAACACATAAAAGCAATTACTACTTCCATGGCATTCAATAAAGTTATGAAGTGAGACTTGTTTTATCTTTACTTTTGTATTCATTGTCACTGAGATGTTCATTTTCACAAATTTCAAAACTTCTTCCAGTTTGACATATGTAGTCTTTTATGACTATTAAATTATTTAAGGAATTTACAACATATACTGGAATATTAATTAAAAGAAACTTTAATACCTCCTATATTTCGGCAATGTCACATTGCCATCTTCATGGGAACATACAACTATGACACGTGCACACAGGCACTACAAAAAGCAAATGAGGCAGAAGAAAGAAGAACCTACTGTTGTTCCTAGAGTCCTAAAGGTGCCCCCTAGTGGGCTATATGGGGTTGTCATGGCTGTTGGGCTGAAGTTCTCAAGATGCAGGCTTCCCAAATTTGGGGCAGTCTCATGCACCCAAATTTGTTGAGGTTTGGAAAGTTTTTTAGAGCTGAGGCTGATTCCATGAACAATCTTTATATTTAAATTTGCTGCGGTGTATTAAGATGGCTTTCTTCCAATGTATTCTGTGGCAGGTATCCAGAGCATGGTCCTCAAGCCCCGAGTGGCTGTATTGGCGAGACTGATTCCATGAACCATATTTTATATTTAAATTTGCTGCAGTGTATTAAGGTGGCTTTCTTCCAGTGTATTCTGTGGCAGGTATCCAGAGCATGGTCTGCAAGCACCAAGTGGCTGTATTGGTGAAATTTAAATATGAAAGATTATTCATGGAATCAGCCTCAGCTCTAAAAAAAACTTTCCAAAGCTCAACAAATTTGGGTGCATGAGACTGCCCCAAATTTGGGAAGCTTGCATCTTGAGAACTTCAACCCAATAGCCAAGACAACCCAATATAGCCCATTAGGGGGCACCTTTAGGAATCTAGGAACAACAGTAGTTTTCTCTCTTCTGCCTCATTTGCTTTTTGTAGTGCCTGCATGCACGTGTATAGTTGTCTGTTCCCATGAAGATGGCAATGTGACATCCGAAATATAAGGAGGTATTTATTAAAGGTTCTTTTAATAAATATTCCAGTATACGTTGTAAATTCCTTAAATAATCTAATAGTCGCGTGTTACTAACAAATAAGCCTATTTACAAGAACATGTAGTCTTTTAGTAACCACAAGGAAATTTATTAGTTGTTAAAATATGAAAAATACACCTGCTAGTTTCACTGCCTGAAATTTCATTGAGATTTAAACATCAAAAACATATAAATAGATCAGAAAGTGAACTGAATGCTGAAAAACCATTACATGAAAAAGAAATTCATGCTAACAAATAAATGTAAAATTGTGTAGCATGCATTAGCTGTCTTGCAGTTAATGACAGAAGGTGATTTTTTGTGATGTTGAAGTCTCTGAATGTTAAAGATTTAATAAGTAATTTTCTCATATCACTTAATATCAGTTCTTGGTTTTTATTCAATGATCTGCATGAATGGATGACCATAATCAGTTCCTTCAATCTGCATGAATGGATGACCATAATCAGTTCCTTCAAAAGCCTGGAATAAAAATTTGTTTTTATAAAAAGCATGGTTGAGATGTTCCAATCAACTGTGTGGTTGGTATTATAAATGGTTGGTCAGACGATATCTATCTTTTCTTTCATGCATGACATCTGCAACACATTCCTTCTTTCTCATCTCAAATCCAGGCTTGTCTGTCCTATGTTGGCTAAACCACAAGATCATGGAATTCTATATACCCCCGGCTATTTGTGGAAAGGTGTGCTATCGTTAGGAGACCTCAGGAGGCTCTGAACAGTTTGAACTGGTTTAAAAGTTAGTCTGATGTGATCTTTACAAAGAGGTGCCATTTTAATTGACAGACTGCCATTATATGGAATTGTGATATTCTCTATATTTGATATTCTGGTGATTGAGGGAGGTAGTCTTCAAAAATAAAATCCTATCAACTGTTTTAATGTCCTCCATTTTCAGCTTCACAAAGACAGGCCCTTTCTACTGCAAGTTCATGTTCCATGACAGCTGTTAATGTTTCTTGCTGCAATGCCCTAATTTCTGCAGGATGTTCTCCTTCAGCTGTTGGATTGTCTGAGACTTGTTCACATACACCTTTTCCTTCAGTTGACCCAATAAGAAGAAGTCGGTAGCCATCAGATCTGGAGAACATGATGGACAATTAATTGCAGATCTTTGTAAAATTACAATATAGAATAATCAAATGCCGATTTTCAAGATAACATTGCAGGATTTTGGTTTGTTGTTGATTTGTAAACTTTTTCATGATTAACATCCCAAATGTTCCTTAGTATACCTGACAAAAATGAAGTGAAAAAATTAATAACAATAAAAAAAGTGATTTACATTTTAAACCCCAACCCCTTCGTGACTTATGGGCCATCATATAGAAACTGCCTAGTTCTTTAGGCTGTGTATTATGCCTAATTTTTAATAAGGATGGTGAAGGGATCATTCATGAAGACATGAAGAGTGTGTTTGCTTATGATACACCTCAAGAGTAACATCATTGGCTGACTTTCTTTTTAGTGATGAGAACATCAAGAAAAGGGAGTTTCCATTTTTTTAAACCTCTAATGTAAATTTTATAGTAGGTTTGTAAGAGTTAAGAGAATGAAGAAAATTATTGCAGAGTTGGGAGGTCACATTTCCAAATAATAAAAATATCATCCACATTATCAAACCACTAGTTTTAGTCTCATTTCCATTAGGAAAATCTCAAAGTTCTTTGCCGGCCTGGTTGGCTGAGTGGTTAGCGTATCCGCTCTCCAGCCAAAAGGCTGCGGGTTTGAATCCCGCCATGGGCTTGGATATCTGTGATTGTCTGTAAAAATACTAGTGGTAGTGGTGAGCGGTAGATGGTGTTGGTGTAGTTGTGGGTGGGTGGGTGGTGGAGATAGAGAGCTGTAGAGTAGATGCCCTCCCTCGATGAGTCTTTGGACTCCCTAGAGGTGTCAAATAATAATAATAATAAATCAGCCAAAGGAGGAAGGGGGGGGGGGTTGCTCATTGCAGGTCTGAAGTTTCATTAGCCCTCTTTCATGGACATATTTGTTATACTAGGTCTGTGATCAACAAACTAGATTACATATGTCTTGATCTGCATTTTGTTTTAGCTAATAAATTAGATAAGGTTTCCTGAATAATACCAGCAGTATGGTTCATAGCTCCTTGTGCAAATAGAATGAAGAAGAAATTTAATTCATTACTTTGATCTGAGTAGATGAATATAGCACTATCTCTGCCTTCAGTTAAGGTCATATTAAATCTTTCAGACCACCATATAACATGTTCAGAGGTATAATCTCTAACTCTGGGTTATATTTTCAAAAGGAATTCACATCCTCCCACTGAGTATCCAGTATTATCAGACTGAAAACTGTTACTCTTATCTTTTCTTGAGAGCTGATAAAAGGAATACAACAGCAGTTTTAAATACAAAAGATTACAATGAAAAAATTACAAGTTTGCTTTCACTTTTCCACCTACTCAATTCTGGGTCCTGACCATACCTGCACAATCCATCAAAAAAACAAACGATTTACTTAAAAATGTCCCAAACTTGCCTCCAGAATTACTACGAAAGCTCAAGTCGTTGCATCCTATACATTAAAGATACCAAGAAATTATGCACTTGGTTTAATCCTTTATTTAATATATACATAGATAAAATCATAAAAGAAGGGAAGATAACTAATGAAGGAGGATTCAAGATAAACCATAACACCAGATTAGCTACTCTTCTTTTTGCTGATGACCAAATAATCCTTGGAAATAATGTATGGAAATATCAATAGACAAAACAAAAGTCATGGCCTTCAAAGGTGCTAATCCAATAAGAAGCAAAATAGTAATAAACAACAAAATGATAGAGCAAGTAAATACATTCAAATATTTAGGTTGCACAATGTCATATGAAAATGAAGCTGATATAGAACCAAAGATATCAAACTTTTTAAAAGTAACAGGCATTATAAACAAAATGTTTAAACCAAATTATGTACAAAAACACACACGAATAAGAATCTACAATACAGTAGCTACACCAACCTTACTTTATGGCAGTGAGATATGGACAATAAAAAAAGCAGATGAAAGAAGAATTGATTCATCTGAAATGAAATTTCTGCGCAGAACTGAAGGAGTCACAATAATGGACAAAATGAAAAGCAGTGAAATCAGAAAAAAACTTGGAATTACAACCTCCCTAAATGAAATAGTTATTTGCTATAGAGAAAAATGGAAAGAACACATACTAAGAATGAATAGAAGCAGAATACCTAAACAAATTCTAAATTACCACCCAAAAGGTACTTGATGCAGAGGAAGACCCTTAAAAAGATGGAATTGAGTCCAGAACAGGCCACTTGGCCTATAAGCCTGGAAAGGAAGAAGAAGAAGAATCCTTTATCCAAGTGTAAGCAAACAGCGCTTGTGCCTGAAGTATTTTCAGGACTGGGGAAACTCATATAAGGAAGCTAAGATTTCACTTCACTTGCCCTAATATCCCCTGAAAAAGATAGAAAATCCTTTCTCTCGATGCTCTCATTACTATAAAGTCTGACTTTTGTGTACTCTTGAGGTGTATCATAAGCCTACATGTACAGGATGTTATCTTCATGTTTCATCCCTTCACCATCCTAAAAATTAATCATAATCCACACCCTAAAGAAATGAGCAGTTTCTATTTACAAAATGAGAACCAAGTCAAAACCAAACTTCAGCATCTCGAATTTTTTTTTGTTCTGAATGGCTATTCCAGTAAAACACTTGACAGGATTTTATTTTCGAACCTTATCTCTCTCAATAACCAGAATATCAAATATAGAGACTTTTAATCGAGCCATTTATTTTATTTTCGAACAATTCCATATATTGGCAGTCTTTCGATTAAAATGGCATTTCTTTGCAAAGATCACAACATCAAAGTAACTTTTAAACCAATTCGAACTGTTTGCCGCCCTCTGAGGTATCCTAAAAATAGCACACCCTTCTACAAATACCCAAGGGTATATAGAATTCCATCTCTTGTGGTTTAGTCCACACAGGACAGACAAGTTGATTTGATTTTTCTGGTATAAAGGAATCAAAGGTTATTGCACCATGACACAGGTCACAGCAGTACATATATTAAACAGTTAGTAGGATAATCACAAACATCCATGCCCATGCTGAGATTTGAACCTGCAGCCTCTTGGCTGGAGAGCGGATAGTCCACTCTCCAGCCAAAAGCATTTAGTCCGATTTGTGATCTATTTATATACTTCATGTGGTGAAACTAATAGGTGTATTTTTCATATTTTAACAACTAATGAATTTCCTTGTTATTACAGAATGTATTTTGGTCATAAAACATTTTCTCTTTAAATATAAGCTTTTCCACATGATCAAAAAATCTTTTATGTGTCACCAGTGCATTTTTGTCACAAAATTATGCATTTTAGAGAATATAGGAAATTCTGTAGGACCTGAGGTGATTTAAAGCAGTTCTGATATAGACTTTTTTAAAAAATTGAGAAAGAATCTAAAGATAAAGTAATTAAATGGAACCTTTATATTTTACTTCAGGAATAACACATAGGTTGCTCAGAGAATGTTTTTTGAATAACCATTTTGTATAAATTGCTAGAAAAGAAAGCTGAGTTCATGTTTCTTTTTTGTTACATCTTTATTGATGCATGAATAAAGTGATGAAATGAGTTGGCATGGAGATATCTTCCCATATGGGTTGATTTGAGGATTGGTGTCGATGCTATCAGTTGAAAAGACCTACTGTTAGAGAGCTCCTGAAAGATTCGTGATTTTGGTTTATTTATTAAGTGTTTGCTTAGATTTAATTGTGTATTTTAGTATATTATAGTTTTTTAGTGTAATTATTTGTACTACAGTATTTTATAACATAATTACAGAAATGTTATTAGTTTTTACCATTAAAATGGTGCCAAAAACTCGGCGTAACAGGCAGTGTCTAAAGCCCAAGTAGTTGCTACTGAGGAGAACATTTGTCCTGATGAACAAAAAGTACTGCTGCAGTGATGATGATAATTTATCTGAGGATAAGTTGACATTAGAAATATCTCAATTAAAAGAAATTATTAGAAATTCGACCAGGGAATTGGAAAAAGTGGAAAGGTGTTTGGCTAAACTTAGAATAAGAAAAGGGATCAAAACAAGAAGAACAGGCAGGAAAGTACTGAACTTGGTAATCAAAATATTAATAACAACAAAGTCAGTTAAAATCTAAGAAAAATGAGGTGATATGATATGGTGACTCAATTTTAAAATTTGTGCTTGCCGAGGGAGTCACCACTTCTAGTTTCCCAGGAGCAAAAATTAAAAATATGACAAATGTAATTGAAAACCAAAAAAGAAAATTAAAAGCGATTGTAGTTCTGATAGGTACTAATAATTTAAGTAGTGACAAATATAATATGAGAGAAAATACGAAAGGTCTGTTGGAAGAAGCGAGAAAGAAATGTGAGAAAGTAAAAATTGTAGGATTGCTACCCAGATATGGTAGCGCTGAGTTAAGGAGTGATGATAGCAAATGATTTCACATGCAGGCTGTGTAGAAGATATGGACGTGTGGGGTGTGTTTGATGGCAGAAAAGACTTGGATAAGAAGAATGGCCTGCACTTAAATTCATTTGGCATCAGAAGCCTGGAGAAATTACTTCTTGGTATGAGACCTGATGCAGAGAGTCAGGGAAACTAGATCATCAAGGGAGGAATGGGAAAAATGTGTGTGAAAGTTCAGCTATGGCATACAAACGTGATAAAGATATGAATGTCTTTGAACATGGTTATGTATGTGGTGAAGGGATGGAAAAATATGCTTGGGTTCAGACCTTTTAAGTATGTCTGGAGAGGGAAAAGAGAAAGTTCTAGAACAAGACCAGATAGATTGCATATCTAATTATAAGAATAGGCTAGGTGGTGATTTATTATATCTATACACAAATGCCAGAAGCATCAGAAACAAAGGGGTTGAGTTCATTGTTTTATTGAATATGATACAGCCTAAGATTGTTGGCATTAGTGAAACCTGGCTGTCAGAATCAGATATGATAACTGGGATCGAGTGTAATGGGTATACTATTTTTGGAACACAAGAGATAGGAGAGGAGGTGTACCACTACTAATAATATCAGATGACTTAAGTCCAGTTAGAGTAGAAACACAAGAAAACAATGATGGTACCAATGTCCCATGTATTGGTGAGTTTGAGTCTATATGGTGTGAAGTGGAATCTAACAGAATGAAATATGTGATGGGTTGTTGCTACAGACCTGACAGCTCAGTTGCAGGGGGAGAAGAAATGTATTGCCAATTTAGCCTTATGAGTACCAAATGAATGATTATTATGGATGACTTTAATTTTCCAAACATTGGGTAGAAGAGAAATCTCGTGATAAGAAAGAAGAGGAATTTATTGAATTGTTGCGAGACAACTTTCTCAAGCAGCATCTGAAAGAAGGAACTCGAGGTCAAAGAGTGTTGAATTTGCTCATAGTGTCAGAAAGGGTCTCTGTCAAGAATATGGCTTATTTTACCACCAATTATTGACTGTGATCATGTTGTACTTTCTTGGAAAATATCTAATTGTATTGATGCTCCAATTAAAACAGGTTAGATGCTGAACTACAAAGCTGGAAATTCTGATCAGCTTAGGAGAATATAGGAAAACCTTGCTTAGCGCATTTCATTAATCCATCAATTAATGCATGCTAAGCGAAATCACGTTAAGCAAATGCAATAAACGATAAGAATAATTATAATTCATCCATCAGTTAGCATAAATCTGGAAAAAAAATTTGTGTAATTTACAGTGAAAAATTTATTTGAGGATAAAATCATCCAAGTTAATAAAAATCAATTGTTTATATTTTTATTTAATATCTAAACATTTGATTGAACTACTTTTTCTCAAAAAAAAATTAAGTAAAGATGCTTGAATGGCTCGACTTTATCTTGTCATGCAATTTGCAATAGCTGGCAATCGCTTTATCAAGATTTTGGCAGACTTCGAAACTTTGTTCCACATCAGGATCAGCATCAAACAAAATTTTTTTAGCATGCTCAACTAGTTCTTTTACAGTTTCTTAGTCGTAACATTCTCTTCTTGTTCACACTGCTTATCTTCTTCATATGCACACTGTTCTTCTAGTTGATCATTCTCACTTAATTGTTCTGAATGAGAATCGAGCAAGTTTCTCACATCTTTATTATCCAGTTCATTAAATACAAGTTCTTTTCAAAATTGTGCTGATTTCTTCAATAATGTTAGATCTTTGATTTTGCACATGATAAACTAACATGGGTTGAATTCAAAGTTGCCTTCTGCATTGCCTCCTAATAAAAGTGTAAAACGATCTTTAGTTACTTTGTATCCTGGTTGAGATGCTTCAGTTTTAGGTAGTATGCCAACAAAAACTAGGAAAGTTTTTGTGGGCATATGCTTTCAAAAGAGACCAGTTTCGTCAACGTTGAATATTTGACGATCATCATAATCACCCTCCTGAATTATCCTTAGCAATTTTTCAGGAAACTTGGCTGTAGAATCTCTATCAGCACTAACAGATTTCCCTGTTATTCTTACCCTCTGCAGTCCAGCTCGATTTTTAAAACGGTCAAACCATCTGTCAATAAAAATATTGACAGCTTTTGCCTGAATATTCCTTGTACTTGTAGCAGTAGCAACTTTTCATTCTTCTTTGTATTCTTTGCTCTTATTGAATATAGTCCAAACTCTCACAGGTCTCACACAATCATTGTCTTTTTATTACTGCCACTTTCTTTATCAGTCTTACTTTTTTCCATATCAGGGGCGAATATAATAAACCCTTATAGGAAATGGTGAGCTATGGAAATTTTAATAAGGGGCTCTCATCGTTGAACAAAAAAAAAAAAAAAAAAAAAAAGACGTATTTCACACAAAAACTTTTATTAATACAGCTTGTGTACAAATTCCAATCAAAACGTATGAGAGGACAATCAACCTTTAAAGGCTATAATTTTTAAACAAATATTTCATGATCTAAACATAAAATATTTGCACACGATCAACTGTGTTAATTTATCTTACATAAGAGAAACATTTTTTGACTATCAAAATATAATAAGAATGCAATCTTTTATAATTTTTTATAAAACATTTGATTGGCTACTAGTTTTACCATACAATTGGCTACCAGAAGGGAGAAGGGTAAAGATAGCGCATGTGCTTATTTTATTTTCAAACTTGGGCGCATTCGTTATAGAGGAGTTGAAACAATAATTCGAAAAAATCTATACACTGCCGAATAGACTAATTTTTGTTAGGTTACCATATGAGTTTGTTGCTTAATATGTTTCAAAAAAGAATTTTTTTTTGAAAAAAAAATAAAAAAGTAAACAAGAAGAATAAGGAGCTCGCAAATTTGAGACAAAATTAACAAAGGGCTCGCACGAGCCCATTATAGCTCACCACTGCTTATAGGTATCTAAATTAAAGCAAAATGAAAGAAAAGAGATGAGCAAGAGAACAGAGTTTGCACATGCACTTGCAATGATAGCTTTGAGTCAACTACCGAGTGTCGCTGGCTGCTACATTGACAGGTACCGCAGCTCGCTGCAGATTGGCGACAAAAATTTCGTGTAATGTAAAAAAATTGCGTTAACTAAATAATCACTCACTTAAAGCGGAATAGTATCATTTCACTCGATCTTGCTAACTGGTCATCGCGCGTATCGAATTTGTGTTAAGCAAGGTTTTCCTGTACTATCTTTGGTCCCATGATATCAGTTACTGAATGGGAGAAAATGTCATTAATGCATGGGAATTTTTGAAAATGTGCTTAAATAGGTGGTATCTGAATGTATCCCTAGTGTTTGAAGAATAAATTGGTTGGGAGTGAAATGAATGTTCAACCTTATTAAGCAAGAGATCCACAAGAAGACGATCTGGATAGAATATCATGAGAATAAGAGTGAGAGGAGTTATGAAAAATATAAAGCTCATGCCAGAAAAGTAATGAGTATTGTGAGGAGTATGAAAAGAAATTGGCCATGCAAGCCAAAGGCAATCCAAAAGAATTTGATCGTTATGCTGCAAGTGAAAGGAAGAATGAAAATGGAAGAATAACTTTATTGAATGCAGATGGTACTCGAGTGTCGGAAGCTAATGAAATGTTCAGTTAATGAGTGCTCACTTTGCTAAGATATATCAACCAGGTGTATGTAACATGGTGCACAGCGCTACTGCTACATTGGATGAAGAGTGAGAAATTCATGAAAATGAGGTTGAAAAGCTGTTGCATAACCTGGATAAGAATTTTTCTATAGGGACAGATGGAATTTCAGCCTGTTTGCTAAAGGAATCTTCAGCCAGAATAGGCTAGCTATGCCTTTCACACGTTTGTATAACTTGAGTCTCAGCTCAAGAATGATACCACTGGAATGAAAGGAATATATGATAGTTCAATTGTACATGGGTGGTGCAAAAACTGATGATGATCTAACTACTGACATATCATTATCTCTGGTGTGGTAGTGAAGATTTTAGAGAAGTTGGTAAGAACTTGCATACAGAAACGGGTAGACAAACATGCTATACTCTGCAAGGAATAGCGTGGGTTTACTAAAGGTAGGTTATGTTTTAGCAATTTGCTCACATTTTATAACAATTTTATGGCAGAGTTGGATAAAGGGAATGGCTACACTATTATTATTAAGGGCAACTCCAAGAGTCGATAGACTCATCGAGGGAGGCCCTAACATCATGTCAAGAACAACTATTCGACATTCACACAGTATCTATCATACCTTGCCTTGAACTCATTCACAGTCATGGCACCCACAACAGACTCTGGCAGCTTATTCCACTCGTTCACCACTCTCCAAGTAAAAAATCTAGCTCTAACACCCTTGCTAACCACACTCTTGCCCAGCTTCCATGTATAGCCCTAGTCCTCCCGCCACCAGTCCTATTCTCAAAATTATCCCTTGAATTAATCTTATAGAAACCCTTCAGTAATTTGAATGTCTCAATCATATCACCCCTTTTCTGCCTATCGACCAATTTCTGCAACCCACAAATCTTCAACCTGTTCTCATAAGGTTCATTCCATAGACCTGCTATCATCTTGGTCACTCATCTCTGGATCTCGATCAAGAAGAAACCCTGGCGCCCATATCTGAGCACAGTAGTCTAGATGGGGTCCTATCTAGGCTCGATACAGAGGAACAATAACCTGTTTGTCTCTGCTTGTTAAAGTATTTTTCAGCAACCAAGTGATTTGATGAGCTGATTTAGCCACTTCGATGTTCCCCCTAAACTTCAACTCCATATCCACCAACACTCCCAAATCCCTGACCTTGTCAATCTCCTGGAGTATGGTTCCACCAATGTGATATTACATTTATATTACATTAGCCAGGTGCTGTCAGCCCAGGGGGGGGGACTTTTAGCCTCAAGCACCACATGTCGCCACTGGGCATGGTCAGGTGCTCCAGCCACTGAAGACGCCGGGCTCGCAGCTCCATCAAGACATCTGCCGAGTTGTATAAAGCATGTATGGCAGCATTGGACCGCCTCCTCCAAACTCCGTCTGCCAGGACCGCTCCATAGATACATCGTAGCATCCTGATCACTATGATATCTCTGTAAACCCATTACCCTTATCCAGTTCAGCCGTCACTGTTATAAAACGTGAGCAAGTTACTGAGGCATGATCTACCCTTCACAAACCCATGCTGTTCCCCATACAGTATCCCATTTTCATCTATCCAATCCTGTATTTTCCTCTTGACTATTTTCTCCAAGACCTTGACAACGATTCCTGATATGCTGATTGGTTGGTAATTTACAACAGCAGTCTTGGAACCTCCTTTATGCAGTGGAACTATTTTCCCCTCTTTCCACCCCCTCGGGACTAATCCAGACCCGAAACTCAAATTAAACAAAATGGTCAAGGGCACTGACAGTTCTTTAGCTGCTTCAAGTGCGACACGAGCTGGTATACCATCCAATCCAACAGATGTATTGACATTGAGGTTTTGTAATAGACTATTCTCCTCCACTTCATTCACCACAATTCCTGTATAAGCTATTGGTTCATTCATTCCTGCAATGAATGAACCAATAGCTTATCCAACATTATCATATATCACTACCTGGATGATATATGATAATGTTGGATTTTTCTAAGGCATTTGATAGGATACCACACGAAAGGCTGTTGCTTAAACTGAAGAAAATGGGATTGTAATATAAACTATTGACTTGGATCAGGGGATGGTTGACAGATAGATATCAAAAAGTGGTATACAGTGGGTGTGAATCTGCCAGATTTAAGATGACCAGTGCTGTACCTCAGGGTTCAGTCCTTGGGCCATTATTGTTTAATCTATACCAGGGGTTCCCATCCCTATGCCTGCCGGCACCATGGCGCCCGTCGACCAATTTGTGTGTGCCCGCCGCTGTTCAACCGTGTGCCATATAGTTTGAAATAATCACGCAACAGTTCATGGTATGCTATATGACACATGACATTAACGCATGAACATCATATTCTCCTAATTATGAAGCACTGGCCAATGAAATGCAGTGCCAAAGATCACACTAACTTATATATATATATATTTAAATTTTTATATAATGTAAACTTTTAAGTAATAAAACATTTCATTATAATGTAAACTTTGTATGTATTCATTTAACAAACGAATTAAAAAAAAAATTGCTTGAAAAAATAGATGGTGCCCATCGCCCTATCGGTATTTTAGAATGTGCTCTAGGAAACAAAAAGATTGGGAACCCCTGATCTATACATTAATAACATTAGGCAGGATCTGTCATCAGATGTGCAATTGTTGGCCAATGATGCCAAGATAGGCAGGGCAATCAGGGATATTACTGATATTCAGCAGTTACAAAATTATTTGAATAGGCTGAAAATTTGCAATCGAAAATGCCTGTCAGTTTAATGTTAGTAAGTGCCAAGTTATGCACTTTGGCGTTTTCTTGTAGCCTAACTGCGTAATTAGCGTGGTTATGCTACAAGAAACTGAAGAGGAAAGGGATCTTGTCATATTGATGGATAGAAATTTAAAGTTCAAAGGTCACATAGCAGAAGTTGCAAATACAACTCAGAGGATAATTGCACTAAGTCATTTTGCCTGTTTATAAGGCTTTGATAAGACCACACCTGGATTATTGTGCATAGATTTAGTCTCCCAGGTTCCAAGGGGATAATGAAGCTGTGGAAAGGGTGCAAAGAAGAGTTACAAAGATTATATCTGGATTATGGGATTTAGATTATGAAGACAGATTGGGAGTGTATGGATTGCAGATTCTGGTTAACAGGAGAAAGAGTGGTGATATAATAGAGGTCTATAAACTTTTGAATGGTTGTTATAGGATCTCAACTGATGAAATTTTTCATTAGATGAAAGGTGGGGAGAGAACACGGGGACATCCATGGAAGTTAAGTTTGTTCACAGTCAAGGAAAGGGCGAAGAGTTATGTTTTTCTCCGAGAGAGCACTGAGTGAGTGGAATAATTTCCTCTTTGGGGTTATCAAGTGCATCTAGTGTGAATGAATTTAAGGGAAGGTATGACAGTTGTTTTGGATGATTTATAGACTCCCTTGATGAGTCCTTGACTACCTGGAGGTCTCAGATAATAATAATAATTTCCTGTAGACACCTAAAAATATTCCTATTTTCTTTCTTGCTTATTTAAAATGTACAACAACTATTGGACACTTATGTATTTCTAGTGTGAATTGAATCTTTGAATGATGACTAGTTAGGAAACAAACAAAATATTGGTTTTTTATGATATATTTCTAGATAATGAATATATCATTATATATTACCACCATACATATAGTTTTAAAGTTTCTTGTGATGGCAAAGGTTTCTCCTCAGATTTTTCCCAGTGTAAATGATAGTGGGAAGCCCATAGCAAGATCATATTTCTGGATATAAATTTTACTTTTCTAAGGGGAGAAGGATGACTGAAGGCATTTTGGAATAGTTTTTTTTTTGTGTGCGTGTGTGTGTAGGAATAGTGTGAATAATCACACCATTTCAAAACTAATTTATCTGAATATCTGATTTGAATGTTTGATATTTTTTCTACAATGGTACTGAATTTTTTTAAGGAAGAGTCTCTCTCTCTCTCTCTCTCTCTATATATATATAAAGATTGATGTAGTCTAAAATAGATATCACCTCAAGTTCCTTTAAGATATCACTATTTCTTTTGAAGTCTAGTCTATTATATCCAGCTGTTTTGTACATGAACCTCATTTCAGAGCTTATCAGTCTTTTTCTGTCTGCTTGAGTTATGATTCAGGCTTCTGAACCATATATTAGGGTAGGTCTTGCTATTGAGTTATGGATTCTTATTCTTGTTTTCTTGTTTGTTAAATTTAGATTGAATATCTGATTAATAGTTTTTGTTATTCCTGTATAATTGGTTATTTTATGTTGCATTTTTCTCTCTTTCATAAAATAAGTGGTAGCCTAGATATTTGAATGTATTAACCTATTTGTATAACATCATCGTTGATGCAAATTTTGCTTTTAATTGGTCTTTGCCTTTAAATGCCTTGACTTTGGTTTTGGAAGTGAAGATTTCCATATTGTATGTTTTGGCTATTTCATTTAATGCTTGCTGTAGTGAATCTTCATTATCTTCATTTAGAACCTGATCATCAGCAAATAAAATTGTATCAATGTTGATGTAATCATTTATGTGAATGCCAGAACTGGTTGTTTCCCTTCACTCTCTTATAATATTATTAATATAGATATTAAAGAGGAGTGGCAATAGACTACATCCTTGTCAGACACCTGCATTTATGTTTTGTGATTCAGATTTTTGTGCAGCTATCTTTATTTTAATTAGGTTATTGTTTTATCTATATATTGAAAATTTATTTAATGAACTGATTAGCAATGTTGTCATCTCTTAAAATTTCCTGTAGCTTATTACAATGGACTTTATCAAAAGCCTTTTTATAATTAATAAATAATATATAAGTCTCTAAGTTGAATTCTCTTCTTTTTTTTATATCGGGATCTTAAGAGTGAAAAAGGCGTCAGTGTAGGAGATGCCTTTATGGAAACCGTTTTGTTCCTCTCCAAAAATATTTTCTTAATATTTGGTTAATTTAGTCTTCAAGAGACTTGAATATATTTTATATTTGGTGTTTAAAAGGCTAATGTCACTAGAATTTTGACATTCATTAATATTGCTTTTTTTAAAAATGGGGATGATCATAGCATTTTGCCAGATTTCAGATTGTAATTGGCCATTTAGGATCTTATTCATGAATTAATTCTAGTAGTTTGTATCTGAAATTGTCTCCAGTGCATTTGAAAAATCCCATATTGATACCATGTTCTCCTGGACTTCTATGGTTCTTACATTGTTTAAGTGTTGACTTAAATCTTCAAGAGTAAAGGAGTGTGTTGAATTATTTACAGATAATGGTTCTGAGAGTGGGTTGTCATCAGTTGTCCATAATTCTTTATAGTATTTAAGTCAGTGCTCTAAAGATTGATATTGATCTTGATTTATAAAAAAAAGGAAATGAAACTGAATATGAGAATTGCAAGCGAATTTCCCTAATGAAGTTTACAGTTAAAATTTATGCTTGTATACTTTAGGAGTGGGCTAAGAAAAATTGAGAAGAGAAATTTGGGAAAGAAAGTTTTGAGTTCAGGACTTTCTTTCTCAAATTCAGGCCAAAAATGGGTTGTCAAGGTCATCATCAGTTTCCTGATATGTACCTTCAAAGGGAGTTCAGGCTACTATGACAGCACTACATGATTAAATTCACATTATTATTAATCTCCTATACACAATTTTCCTTCAAATTAGTCTGTTGCTTAACAGCACTCCAATATTGTCATATCTGTCATTTCATGCTTTTAAGGCACTACTGAAATTCACCTAGATCTTGGTCTTCCTTTGGGTCTCTTTCCTGCCATCTTGGCATCAAACACCTGTTTCGCTAACCTTTCCTCACCCATTCTATATAAGTGGCCATGCCACCTTAGATTACTTCTGCTTACACATTCTTGAATGCTAACAATGTCAAGAGTTCCTTTCTAATATCCTACTTTCATTTTTGAAATTATGGATTCTACAACCATGTTAAAATAACTCTTTTTATCATCCTGATGTTTCAATTTTCATATCAAGATCATCATCTGGAGCATACATAAATATACGAGACAAGCTGCGTTACATTTCAAACCATAAGCTAGAGGAACGATGATTTGATTACATGCTACTCACTGGCATGACCTCTAGTGAAAAAATAAATAAAATAAAAATTAATTACATCAAGCTGGATTTAATTTATGATTACATGAATAAACATTCTTGCTGGTTTTCCTTCCAGTAACAGTGATGTCCTATTTCTATTATTACAATTGTTATTTTTGATTTAAAAAAAAAATATATATATACAGTAGAACTCAGTTATAACGATCACGGTTACAGTGAATTCATGTTTATAATGAATAATTTTGAAAGTATATTTGAATTACATTTGATTTAATGCATGTATTTCATGTTTATTACGAATTCGTTTCATGGGAATAACGAACGAATAATACACGTTAATCGTTCCTTTACTGACATTTCGTACATACGCATTTTCTGGTTGTGGAAAAATGTTGGGAGTCAAATGGAAAATTTTATCGGTTTCCGAAAAAGTAGAAATTATATGGGAGGTGGAAAGTGGCCAATCAAATCTGAGCAGAGATGTATGGTTTGTCCCAATCTACAATATCAACAATTTGGAAGAATCGCAAGTTAATTCTGAAAGCTTTTGAAAACAATTTATGAAGTGTAAAAAACTTAAAAAGTGTAATAAAAGTGACGTTGACGAGGCACTTCTTCCATGGTTTAAAGTGCAAAGAACCACTGGCTTACCTATTAGCAGACCAATTTTGAAAGTTCAAGCCAAAAAATTTGCTGTTCAACTTGGTTATAGCGATTTTAAATGCAACAATGGGTGGATTGATCGCTTTAAGAACAGAAACAATATTGTCTACGCAAAAGTAAGTGGCGAGGCGTTGTCCATTGACAAAAACGTTGTTTCTGACTGGATCAAGAATGTATGGCCGAACATCAAACGATGGTATGGATACAACAACATTTATAATGCAGACGAAGCAGGGATTTTTTATAATTTAACGCCCGATAAAACTTTTCAATCTAAAAACGAAAAAAAGTGCATTGCTGGAAAACTTATCAAAAATAGACTCACAGTTTTAGTTTTTGCGAACATGACCGGTAGTGATAAAAGAAAGCTTCTTATAATTGGAAAATCGGCAAAGCCTAGATGCTTTAAAAACATAAAGAAACTTCCCGTTGATTATACGGCCAATAAGAAGGCCTGGATGACATCTTCAATTTTTGAAAATGAAATTCGCAAGTGGGATAAAAATCTTTGCAGTGAAAACTGGAAAATTTTATTATTGATAGACAACTCCTGCCCATCCTGTAGTGGCTAATTTAACAAACATAAAACTTGTTTTTTTGCCACTGAATGTGACATCTGTCTTGCAACCACTTGATCAAGGTGTAGTTAGATGTTTTAAATCCCATTTTCATCGTCTGTTAGTCTTGGAACTGATAGAATGCAGAGAAAAATCCACAGAAAATGCTTATGCTTATGACTCGAAGATCAGTGTACTTCACACAATACGTTTAATGAGTGATGCTTGGAATTTGGTGTCATCGTCTACGATACAAAACTGTTTTAAGAAAGCCGGTCTTGCGGAATCCAAGTGCGAATCTGAAGAAGATGAAGAGGATAACTTACCGTTATCAGCGTGGTTAAAAGCGCGAAACTTGAACAATTTTGAAACATGCACAAAGATTGATAATTTTATAGACATTGATAATGGCGTCGCAACTTCGGGTATACCGACAGACGCTGACATCTTAAAACAAATCTCTCATACACCAGAAGAAGATAATAGTAGTAGTGACTCCGAGAAAGAAAATAGCAATGATGAGAAAATCGTTACCTGGTGTGAAGCAGAAAGTGCTTTACATATTTTAACAAGATTTATGGAATTGCGATCTGTAAGTTCAGACGACACATTCAAGCATCTTAGTGGTATAAGGAACAATTTCAAACGTATGAAATATGCGTCTTGTGCAAAGCAAAGCACGCTTGATGATTTTTTATGTAAAAATGTGAAGTTTTAAAAATAAATTTTTGTTCTTTATATGTATGTATGCACATATGTATTTATGTTACTCAATATACCTGTGCTGAGAAAAATCTGAAAACATTTTTAATTTGCTCAAATTATGACCTTCTTGGATATAACGAATAATGGTTATTACAAACAAATATATGCGGCCCTGTGGAATTCATTATAACCGAGTTCTACTGTATTTATAAATTACAACATGAATAAACATTCTTTCTTATAGATTTTTTTCTTTAACAGTGATGTCCTATTTTTTAGTATTAAAGCTGTTCTTTTAGATTTAGGATCCTGGATTTTCTACAGTCCTCTTTATAGTTGTTCTTGGAGAGGAAGGACTCATGGGATGAATATATGCCTTCTATATGTATGGGATTTTTAGACCATGTGGTCTAAAAATTTCCCACGAATCTGTAGAAAATTCAGGATCCTAAATCTAAAATAACAGCTTTAATACTAAAAAATAGGACCTCACTGTTAAAGAAAAAATCTATAAGAAAGAATGTTTATTCATGTTGTAATTTATAAATCAAAAATAACAATTGTAATAATAGAAATAGAACATCACTGTTACTGGAAGGAAAACCATCTGTAAGCAAGAATGTTTATTCATGTAATCATAAATTAACTCTAGCTTGATGTAAGTATTATTATTATTATTTATTTTATTTATTATTATTATTTTTTTTTTTTTTTTTTCACTAGAGGTCATGCCAGTGAGTAGTACGTGATCAAATCATTGTTCCTCTAGCTTACGGTTTTAAATGTAATGCAGCTTGTCTTGTATATTTATGTATGCTCCAGATGATGATCTTGATATGAAGATCGAAACGTTGGGATAATAAAAAGAGTTATTTTAACAAATTTGTAGAATCCATAATTTCAAAAATGAATGCTGATCACTGTGTAACACTCAAAGAAAGGATTCTAATATCCTAATTTTTAATATTATTCTGTCATTGATGCCATCTGTTTGCTCCACTGATTTTTCTCAGAACCCTCATATATGTGGTCTCTAGTCTTTGATCAAGTGCTTAACCCAACTCTCAGATCAATAACTCAAAATTGGTCTGAACAAGTATCTTGTATACTGCTAGTTTGGCGTTTTGGCTAATTTCTCTCTTATTCCATATGAATTTATTCAGCTGGCTACCCACCATATCAGGTTTGCTTATTCTATTGTCTAATACCAGATGTATCTTCACTAAAAACTGTGCCTAAACAGCTGAACTATTTTACTCGTTCTATAGGCTTTCCATTCAGAATGCAATTGATATGTTTCTGCCTATTTTCATAGTTTTGCTCTTTTGATTGCTGATTTTCATACTAAATTTGTTACAGCTCTTATTCAGTTAAGTTAGAATTTTAGAATTCTGGAGACCTGCGCTATATTTGTTTAGGAGTATATCATCTTCATACAGCAGAGAGCTAAGTTTGACATCTTCGGTTCTGATATCAGGCCTAATGCCACTTTCTTTCATAACATATCCATATAGATGATGAATAAGGATGGAGATAATGTACATCCTTGTCTTACCCCTGATTTTACATCAAACCATCTTCTTGTATTATCTTCATTTCTAACTGCTGACTTACAACTTAAATATAGACTATGTATTGCTTTGTATAATTTTCCATTCACCCCATATAATTGTAGTGTTTCGAAAAAGCTTTTCTCTGGGTACCTTGTCATATGTCTTTTCCAGATCTACAAAATATAAATACAGATCCTTGTCATATTCCCATGATTTCTCAAGTATTTATAAAGTGAAAATCTGATCTTGACAACCTCTATTTGTCCTGAACTCAGCATGGTCCTTTCCCAAGTTTCTCTTCCACAGTCTTTCTCAGTTTCTTCTCAAGTATATGCGTGCATAAATCTTACCTGGAACTCTACTTTAGTTATCTGGAATTTGGCCTTCTGACCAGGCCCTCTGAATTATGCATTGTAGCCACAGCAAATTTTTATACCTCCATACTTAAGCATTTCTGTTCGTATATCATCTACTCCTCTAGCTGACTTTCCATATTTCTGGTTTTTAATGACTTTTTCTACCTGAAGTACTGGTATTCTCCTCTTTGCATTTCTCTTGGAAATATTCTGGTGTGGTTTTGTCACTGCTTGTTTCATTTAGCAGTCTTTCAATGTAATTACTCCAGAGATCTAGGATATCCTTATCTTCAGTTTTCATGTCACCTTTATCATCTTTGATTCCTTTTACAATACCCTTTCCTCCATTTCTAAGCTTTTTTCAATAGCTTCCAGAACAGCCACTTTGCTGATATTTATTTTCCATACTCTTACCAAAGTCTTCTCATTACTTTGTTTAGCAACTTTTTCACATAGCTTTGCTCGCTTACATTTTTCTCTGTATTCTTTTTAGGGCATCTGCTGACTTATTTGCTAGGAACTTTTGGTATGCTTTTTTCTTTCTATTTCCAGATTTAACTTGCCATCTTCACTAAAAACCATTCCTAAATAGCTGAATATTTTACTTGTTCTCTAGGCTCTTCATTCAGAATGGAGTTGATGTGTAGGCTGATTTATTAGCTATAAAAAGGAAACAAAACTGATACTTTTATACAAGCATAAAAGATATATATCTTTTATGCTTGTATACCTTAGGAGAGGCCAAGAAAAATTAGAAAAAATTGTGAAAGAAAGTTCTGAGTTCAAGCCAAGAATGGGTTATCAGGGTCAGATTTTACAAATAGTGAGGATATCATATGGGAATGTAATAAGCAAGGCTAGACAAATTATGCAAAATGCTACTTGCCATGAAAAAATATATCTCAGAAGATTCCTCCCCCTTTTTAGTATTTTTTTTTTTAATGATATATATTCCAATAAGGAGTTCTATAACGTTATTAGTAATGTTGTATTGTCGTTTGGAGAACATTTCCTTTATATGTGTAAATAATAATAATAAGAACAGTAAAAACAACATCGATGTTATGAAAAATATAATTTGTTATATTAATTTTTTATACAGGAATGATCCTTTATATTATACATATTCTTCTGTATTTTTTTAAAATTTAAAAAAATTGTTTAGACATTTATTTTTAATTAAATCAAAAATATTCTATTTTGTCCTGAAGCTATTCGCCCAGAGGTGAGTGGGCAAGCATATTTGTTTAGCCCTGGTATTAAGAATCTATATTTAAGTTTTTTAGATCTAGAAAAGATATGATGAGATGCCAGGAGAAAAACTGTTCAAAGAAAACTATAATCATATGGTGTCAGTGGGACATTATACAGAGGGAACATATCATATGCTTGAAGTTAGCTATATCTTTAATCTATAGAATTAAAGGAGAATGGTTTGATGTAAAATAAGTGATAAGGTAAGATGAATGCACTTATCTCTGCTTACTATTCATCATTTACATGGATCATATAAAGGAAATGGCATTGAACCCAGTATCAAATTGCAAATATTGAAATAAGCTCTTTATGCATCTGATGCTGTAACTCCTAAATAAATGCAATACAAGTTTTCAGAACTCTTAACTGAGGCTAACAGATAAACTTAGGTGTTGAAGGTTATTCATGACTTATTTTTAATGGTATTAACACCACCAAATGAACTATTTTATATATAAAAAAAAAGTTTTATTAACTTGCTTATATTTCACTGAATTTCAAATCAGCATCTTCAGAACACAACACATCATGTATGTGCAACAGTAAGTGAAACAATACAGCTGTAATGGACAAAAGATCTAAAGTCGTAATTTGGCATCCTCTAATGTTGTAAAAAAAAAAAAAAAAAAAATTACATATGTGTGAGAGTTGCTCTTAAGATAACAGTCTCCCAAATTTTTGCCAAATTAATGCAACCATATTTGTTCAGGCTAGGAGAATTCCTCATAGCCATGGCTGACTCAAAAAAAAAAATCTTTCGGATCTATAATGACTTCTAAATAGCACATTAGTTTTCTTCCATCTAATCCTGTGTGAAGGGGGTGTCCAAAGCATGGTGTGCCAGTCCTGACTTGCCATAATAATTGTAGCTGATGTATTTTTTATGGTCTTCCGAGTGGATGTTAACAGATCATCTTGTCTGTCCGTAATAGGCCAAGTCACAGTCACAAGGAACTTCATACACTCCAGGGTATACCAGAGGGTGAAGTGTATCCTTAGGAGAGCAGATCAGAGTTGCTAATTTAAAATGAGGTTTGAATGTGATGCAAAGGCCATGTTTTATTAGTATACTTTGGCTATCTTTTCTGATGTACCTCTGACATAGGGATTAATTGTGTTTCTGTGTATTAGAGGAGGGAGAAGTAATGGAGCTATGTAGTATTTTATCTATTTTGTAGGAATTGTAGCCATTGGCCAAGAAAGTGTGGTGCAGATATTTGAGTTCTGTGGCCAGAACTGTATCATTAGAACAAAAGGCTCTGGCTCTGTGTGTAAGTGTTTTTCAAATACCATACTGTTGGGCTAGATGATGATGATGATGATGTGATTGTTTATGTAGATATCTTCCTGTGTGTGTTGGCTTTCTGTAAATGGAAAGAGATAGTGATCTATCTGAAGGCCGGGTGACTAATGCATCAAGAAAAGGTAAACAGTTATTAGATTATTTTTCTATTGTGAAGTGAATTTTGAGATGTTGGTTGTTTAGGTAGGTGCAGGGCTGGCGCTACCATTTAGGCAAACTAGGCAACTGCTTAGGGCGCAAGCCATGAAGGGGTGCAAAACTTCAAGCTATGTTTTATTCATACATTACTAAAATATCAAAATTAAATAGTGATATATGATTTAGATATCGATTCGTTTTCCTTATCCTCCCTGACACATCAAACTATTTTAATATTTAACTCTTGGTTCTTTTTTGTTCCTTACCTAAATGATTTGAACTTACCACTATTTAAAATTCAGTTAAGGTAAATATTTTAAAATATTAAATTTCGGTATTTTATAACTTTTTTTTTGTAAATGAATTATAACAGAGAATTTTCAAATTAATTAAAAATGAAAATAAAAAAAAGCTCTATTAATTTAACCTGAAAGACAATTTTATTTTGTTTAATGTCAATTAGAAACATTTTAGTTTATGAAATAAGGGGCACACTTGTAAACTTTGCCTAGGGTGCAAAATAACCTGGCACCGACAGTGGGTAGGTGACAAAAGCATCCAAAGTGTCTTGTCCATGGAGCCAAATGGCAAAGCGTAACCACATAAAGTTTGTGTGTAGCTGTGGTGAGTATTTTGTTTTCGAATTGTTCCATGTAAAAGTTTGCTAGGGGGGGGGGAACCCATAGCAGTACCATTCAGTTCCTCCCCATGTAAAGTAACTTGCATACATATTTTGAATTTGAATGATTCAAAGATATCAGGAGGAAATTTAGACTATCAAATCAAGAGTGTCTATTAGTTACACACACTGGTAAATAAAGAGGTGACATCAAAACTAACCATTATGTCTGAATTTTTTACAAAAGTAGAGGACTTGCCAGTAAAGGGAGGGGGGGGAGCAAGAGACTTGGCTAATTGTTGAGTAAGTTTATTATTATTATTACGTGAACCCTCCAGGGAGTCCAAAGACTCATCGAGGGAAGGCACCCACTCTACAGCCCTTCATCTCCACCACTCAGTCCATCAACTACAACGAACCGCAACTACCATCATCATCATCTACACCAATGCCATCTACTGCCTACCACCAACACTAATATTTTCACAGATAATCGCAAACATCCATTCCCACAGCGGGATTTGAACCCGCAGCCTTTTGGCTGGAGAGCGGTTACACTAACCGCTCGGCCAATCAGGCTGGCAAGTTTATAAGTGGGACTATCTATGATATAGGGTGTAGGGGAATATTGGATTTGTGGATTTTTTTGGTAATCCATAAATGTAGGGTGGTCTAAAATGAAAAGGTTTTATTTTTTTGATGATTTCTTTGGGCCTTTTTTTCAGACACAGTGGTGTCTCAATCTCTAATTTGATATGTAGAACCATCACATTTGCATTTTTTTGTTATAATCCTCTTGATCCATGATAACTGTTGCATTTTCATTATTGGATTTTTGTAATAATGATATTGTTATTTTTATACAAATTTTATTAACTGGTGTTAGTAAAGTGAGGTGTCACAGACCCCAAAGATTTTAAATTGACTATAACTTTTTAACAATGCATGGCAGTGTCATGCCTCAGTATAGCTTCCCCTCCTGTAACCCACTACTCAACGCCATAGGCAACAGGATGTTGCGCACAAGCAAGTTTAGTGTGCAGAGGTGTAAAGTGTGCTGGGGGTCACCAGATCTGGCCTTACCAAAAGTGTGACTATATATACTTCTGAAACACAAGTTGTTTTCATATATATTCTACTAAAATATTATCGTTACTGCTGTGTCTTCTATGTTTTTACATACCAACTATAAGCAAATACGTTTTCGTAAATATTTAGAGGGTATTTTGAGAATAATATCTTATTTTTACCAGGTGAGTAAGCAGGAAGAGCAGAGGTTATGTCAGCTTATAGATGACACTTTGACAGACGACGAGCTATTTAGCAGAGATGATGATAGTGAAATTGATTTAGAATTAGTCAGTAACCATGAGTCTGATACAGAACAAGACTGTGAGGAAGAATCCACTAATATTGATTAAAAAGATATGGATTTGTATAATACACTACATTATTTGGGTGGGGTCTGTGGGACCCCACCTTACCACTTTTGTTACATTTTCCCACCTCACCAAGAGTTAAGACAGTTATTTAATTCTGTGGTATATTACTTTTGGTGGTTTAGCCTTGTTTTGGATGTGTGTTATCTGTTTAGAGCTTGAAAGCTTGTTTAGAGTCGGTTTTGCATCTTGGAAGCAAGGTCAAAATGTTGATAATGTTTATCCTTTCATCCTTTTGTCATCTAGGGTTTTATTGTATAGTGCACTATGACAGTCCATAGCTTTTGAACCTTTTAAGAATGAAATTGCCATATTAATACACACACATACATTATCCTTTCCTTTAGTGTTACACAGCGATCAGCATTCATTTCAGACAAATTATGGAAACTACAACCATGTTAGAAATAGTTATTTTAATTTACCAACGTATTGACCTTCATATTATGGTCATCATCTGGAGTATACACACACATATATATACGGAGACAAGCTATATTACATTTCACATAGCACACTAAAGAGGCATTGATTTGATCAACAGTTATTCTACTGGCCTGACCTCTAGAGAAAAAAAATAATAAAATTGAAATAAAATAACTACACAGCTATTCTGTTCATGACAACATCAGAGAAAAATTTTTTCATATAGATAGTTTTATTACAGCAAAAGTGATGTCCTAATTTAACATGAGAATTGTCATATTAGATTTAAGATCCTGGATCACCTATAATCCTACTTATAATTAACTCTTATGGAGAAAGGTTGTGCAGGTAGAATATGTGCCTTCCATATTATTGGAATTTTTAGACCATCATTATTGTTAAGATTAGGTGGTTGATAAGAATTTCACAGGCCTCCTTAAATTTATGTTCATACCATGTTTTGGTGTGATGTAAACCACAGATGTTTTCCATTCATGTAGAGTATTCAGGGCATGATCAAAAATGCCAGATTTACCATAGTTATTGAGTTTAATGTGCCATTTATGTTCCTTTTTTTCTGAATTGTGCATCTTGTTTCCTCTGTATATAGGGCAAATTACAGATGCAATGAATATGGTATACTCCAGGGTTGGCCAATGGAGGAAGTGGATCCTTGGATGAGTTAAGTAAGTTTTGAATTTTGCAGGAGGTTTAAAGGTGGCTTCAAGGTTATATTTCTGTAATATTCTGTTTCTTTTATCTGATATCCCTTTAATGTTTAGAATGGTTACAGTTTTATTGTAGTCTAGTTTATTTTGTTTTTAAGTGAGGTCTTGTGAAAAATTTTGTTGATAGTAATTTGGCTGTAGCCATTTTTTAGGAGGGCATTGCTGATAACTTTTAAATCATTTTTAAGTGCTTGTTCATTGGAGCAAATCTTCAAAGCCCTGTTTTTTAGTGTGTTAATGACACCTAGTTTTTGTGTTGGGTGGTTGGTAGGAGTTTATGTGTATATATATAGGCCACTATGTATAGGTTTCCAGTAAACATTGAAAAAAAAGACTGCCAAAAGGAAGATGTGTGACAAGTGTATCTAGGATAAGAAGTGTGTTCTGCTTTTCAATCTCAGTTGTGAATTGTATGCGTTTGTGTTGTTTGTTTAGGTGGCTGAGTAAAGTGTCTAATGTCTGGCTGCCATGGGACCAAATAGCAAAAACATCAACGTATCGAAGCCAGACTTTGGTTTTAAAGAAGAGGAATCTAGAAGGCACATTGCTCAAAATTACTTTACATGGAAAAATTTTTCTCTCATGTCATAAACAGAATATAGCTGTGATGTAGTTATTTTATTTTATTTCATTTTTTTTCTCTAAAAGTCAGGCCAGTAGAATCAGCATTGATCAAAATCATTGTCTGTTTAGCATACTATGTGAAATGTAATATAGCTTGTCTCTGTATATATGTGTGTATACTCCAGATCATCATCATCAAATTCCTGCCATGTACCCTCAAGGGGTGTACAGGATATGATAGTATTCCATGAAAAATTTACATCATTACTGACTTCCTATCTGCAATTTTCCTCCAAATCAGTCTGTTACTTGTCAAGACCAACATTATCAGATCTTATATTTTTATCTTCTAGGGCACTTTTTAATACATCAATCCACCTTCTTGGTGTTCCTCTGGGTTGTTTTCCTGCCAACCTAGCAGAGATCACTTGTTTTGCTAATCTTTCCAGGCACTTTCTGTTTAATGGACCATATCACCTGAGATTAGCTCTGCTAACGCATTCCTGGATGCTGACGATGTCAAGTTCTTTCCTAATATCATCATTTTTAATATGATATTGCATTGATGCCATCTGTTCACGCCTCTAATCTTTCTCAGGACTCTCATATCTACGGTCTCTAGTCTTTGGTCAAGTGTTTTACTTCTGACCCAGCTCTCAGATCCATAAGTTAAAACTGGTTTGAACACTGTCTTGTATACAGCTAATTTAGTGTTCCAACTAATTTCTCTCTTATTCCATATAAATTTATTCATTTGACTTCCTACCATGCCAACGTTGTTGATTCTGTTGTCTATTTCCATATTTAATTTACCATCTTCACTAAAAATCGTGCCTAAGTAGTTGAAATGTTGTATTTGTTCCATGGATTCTCCATTCACAGTGCAGTTGACATTTTCAATGCTTCTGCCTGTTTTAATTGTCTTTGTCTTGTTATTGCTGACCTTCATACCATATCTATTACAACAGATACTCAATTTAGTCAGGGAATATTGCAGACTTGTAGCGGATTTAATTAGAAGTATGACATCATCCGCATTAAGCAAAGAGCTGACATCTCCAATTTTGATATCAGGTTTAATACCACTTTTCTTCATAATGTGGTCCATATAGATAATGAATAACAGAGGCGATAATGTACATCCATGTCTGACACCAGATTTAACATTAAATCATCTTCCTGTACTTCCTTCAGTTCTAACTGCTGACTTACAACTCAAATAAAGACTAAATATTGCTTGATATAATGCCCCATTGATACCATATAACTGTAGCGTACTGAATAGCTTCTCTCTTGGCACCTTGTCATATGCCTTTTCTACAAAACTTAAATACAGATCTTTATTATATCCCTATGATTTCTTAACAATTTGTCTAAAGTGAAGATCTGATTCTGACAGCCTCTATTTAGCCTGAATCCAGCTTGTTCTTCACCAAGATTTTCTTCCACAATTCTTCTCAAATGTTTCTCAAGTATACTTGCATAAATCTTACCAGGAACACTCAGTAGGGAAATACCTCTGTAATTCTCACATTCAGTTTTATTTCCCTTTTTACATATGGGTACTATGAGAGCTCTACTCCAGTCATCAGGAATTCATCCCTATGTTCAGGCCTTCTGAACTATGCAGTGCAACCACTGTAAGACTTTTATACCTCCATACTTCATCATTTCTGGTCGAATATCATCTATTCCAGCTGCCATTCCACATTTCAAGCCTTTAATGGCTTTTTCTATTTCAAATATGGATATGTATTCCTGACTGTATGCCTCTTGAGTGTTTTTTACCACTGTGCTATCACTGCTTGTTTCATTTAGCAATTTTTCAAAGTAATTACTCTGTACTTCAAGGATATCTTTTTCTTTATCATCTCTAATTCCATTTAAAACACTCTTTCCCCATTTCTGAGCTTCTTCAACAACCTCCAGAATATCTTGCCACCTTCTTGATATTTATTTTCTATATTTTTGCCAAAGTTCTCCCATGACTTTTGTTTAGCTAGTTTTACACACTGTTTAGCTTTTTTACATTTGTCTCTGTATTCTGTAAGAGTAAAAGCTGACTTATTTGCCAGGAACTTTTGATATGCTTTCTTCTTTTCCTTCACTGCCTCTTTAACTTCCTGTATCCACCAGGGAGTTCTGATTTTTATATCCTTGCACAAAACCTCACCACATGCCTCTCTGGCAGAATCAATCAATGTTTTCTTCAGAGTTTGCCACTGAATCTCCAAGGTTTGATTCCTGTTCTCAAACTCTTTCATTTTTTCTTCAATAATCTTTGTGTATTTTAGTCTACAGTTCACATCTGAGAGCTGCTCAACTTTTATTCGCTTTAAAACTTTCTTACATGTTATTCTTTTCAATATAAATTCAATTTTATCCTGCTCAAGACTAAATAGTGATCACTTCCAATTTCAAATCCTCTGTACACTCTGGTCCTGCACCAGGGATAAAACATCACTATCGACAATGACATAGTCAATGAGACTTTTCTTATTCCTTGCCTCTTCTCTCCATGTGAATTTGTGCATGGTGTTAGTAATAACCAGTCCATGTCCTGAGCAGAAATCCAACAGGTATTTGCCATTATTATTAGCTTTGCTCTTTTCACCAAATTTTCCCAAAATATTTTTGTATGTCTGACAATCAATTCCTACTCTGCTCTTTAGATCCCCAACAAGGATCAACTATTCCTTTTTCATTATGTCAGATGCATTCTCTAAAGCTTCAAAAAATTCTTCCAATTCTACCTTAGTGGAACCTTCTGTGGGACCATATTCACAAATAAGTCTCATTGTCCAGTTCCCTATTCTGATATTTGCCCACATCACTCTATTCGAGACCGCCTACCATTCAAGAAGATTAGCCTCATATTTAGTGTATACTATGGCACTCTTTCTTTTCCTTGATTGTCATTGTCTGAATATAACATTTTGTATTTATTGCTCAGAAAGATCTCGCTAGTTTTTGTCTTTTTTGTTTCTGTCATCTCTATTATGTCGATCTGGTACTTATCTAATTTCTCAGCTAACTCTATTTCTTTGCCATCTAGGCTTCTTATGTTGATAGTACCAATTTATAATTCTGGTGATGTTGACCTGGGATGTGTTTTAAGATTTGTTCCAGTAGCTGACTTTTCACTGTTTGTCCTGGTTCCCTGGCAAAAACAACGGGGGCCTTGTTTAACCGGGCAACGCCCCAGCTGGCATGAAATTCTGTCATGTTGTACCATCATTTTGTATTTTGGTTTAAACCAGTAAGAATACAATTTTGTTAGCTAAATCCCAAATTGCCAGTCTATCCTCATTCGTTCACATACCTAACAGGGTGCACCACGAGAAGGTGAGGATTGGACATTAGGTCAGAAGCCCTGGTCAGTTCTCCACATTCCTTTAAAGGCTATGTGGAGTTCTCCTCTGAGTTATACAGCTTTGACCATTAAGCACCACTCTACTCCAGATGATAACCTTAATTTGAAGGTTGAAATTTCAGGAAATTAAAATAATTATTTCTAGTTGTAGTCTCTATATTTGTCTGACATGAATACAGACTTTATTTTTCATAATGTTATTGATATACATAGTAACTTATGTTGATATATCATCCAGAATATGATGACAGAACCCAACACGAGAAAATCTTAAGAGAGGAGGATGTTCAAGATGTGTTCAATATAGTTTGGCTGTAATTTTTTTTTAATCATCGGTATATTATTATACTTATTATGTATTTAAAAAGTTTAATACATATTTTTAAAAAGTTTATGTTAATTAATTACTTAACTTTTTGTTTCACTAGATGTCAGGCTAGTGTATACACTTAACAAAGCATTTAGATTTAGCTTTCTTTAATGTCATGTAGTTTGTGCCTGTGCATATCTTTGTTTTCCCGATGATGACCTCAATATAGAGGTTGAAAAAATATTGAGTGTTATTTGCTTAATTCTAAGTAATGCAATTACTTCAGCATGAGTGTTTTGTCTCCATAAATTCTACACAATGAATCAGCAGTATTAGATCAAAGGAATTTGATCAAATTGGATTAAGAAAAAGTTAACTTTATCAACAACTGTGAGTGAATTGACCCAATAAACAACTGAAAATGGTTCTTGTGAAAGATCTGCTATTTTGTGTTACTGAGTAAATGAACAAAGAGAAGCTGATTGTTATAAAATGCAATAACCATTGTGAGATAATAATAAAACAAAAAAGTAGGCCAGATTATTGTATGTCTGCTTATATAATAGTGAAGCCTACATAAAAATGTATACAATTCATTCTCACTATGACAAACTACTGAAAATCCAATAGGTACAATACTATGCTGCTAAAAGAAATTCACAATAGCAAACTGTGCTATAGTGAGAGTAGACTACAACTACATACACAGCTTTTTTTTGCATGCTCCACTTTTTTTGTCCTTCCGAAACTCAGATGTGCATCATTACATGAAAACTTTTCTATTACTATAGTGGTAAACTGAGTAGTGACCATAGTCAAATATTGTTAATGACATCACTCTAACAGTATCTGATATGCTTTGGGATAAGGTTCACTTTAGTGAGTAGGTTTTCTTCTTTCAGGTAAAATGATGTAAACACTCTTACTTATTAGAAGTGAGTATTAAAAACATGTACATGATGAGTTTATGCTGAATACTTCTAAAATGCTTATTGGTCCAACTTTTTGGAAAAGATGATCATCTCTTATCCCATTATTAAGAATTTAGAAGTGAATTTTAATTCTAATTATTTCTCTTTAACATTCAGTGATTTTGATACTAGCAGGACTCAGTTTAGCAATAAATGCCCCTAATATTAACATGCAGGTCTAACTTCTTTATTACAAAATTTTTCCGGATATCTTTCTTCTGAATTTAACTTCTGAAATTAGGGTGTGCATCATACATGAGGCTGCATGGTGCCATATGAAAATACAATACTATACTATTTCATGTATATTCATAATGGTGGAATGAGAGAGAGGTATGGGAATGCTAGAAGACGAGAGGATGGAAACAGTAGGAGAGACAGAATGAGAGAGGGATATGGAAGTGCTAGAAGTGGAGAAAATGGAAACAGTAGGACAGAGGGAATGAGAGAGATGTATGGGAGTGCTAGAAGAGGAGAGAATGGAAACAGTAGGAGAGAGAGGTATGGGAATGCAAGAAGAGAGAATAACAGTAGAGGAGAGGGAATAAGAGAGACCTATGGGAATGAAAGAATAGGAGAGAATGGAAACAATAGGAGAGAGAGGGAATGGTAAGAGGTATAATGTATGGCGACTCAATGATCCGTGGTGTTCAAGATAGGATGCGTGAGGAGTGTTTGCCAGGAGGAACAATAGAAAGGGTGGCTATGGCAATTAAGAGAGGTGAAAGGGTGGATGAGATGATTGTGATGGTAGGAACAAATGACTTGAGTGGTAATGTAAGTCGGGCAGCGAGAGATATGAGGTTTTTGCTTGAGACTGTACGGATGAAGACAGAGAGAGGAAAAATAGTGTGTGTGTTGCCTAGGTATGATAATGATGAGCTGAGCAGAAGAGCAGTGATATTGAATGGCATAATAGCAAGAATGTGTGACAAGAGAGGACTGGTATATGTGGATGCTTGGAGTGCGTTTGAGGAAAGAGAGGAATTGTATGCGAGAGACCGTTTACATTTGAATGAGGAAGGACGTAGGCATCTGGAGAGATTGCTGTTCTGAAAGAGTCAGTGTGTCCCAGGGAGGATGATAGCAGGGGTGGCCTCTTGTGGGAATGGATACTTGGGAGAAGGGAGACGATGTCAGGTAACACTGAGCCCAGTGGAGTCTAGAAGGGATAATGCTGGGTATAGAAACAGTGGCATTTATATGCTTTATACTAATGCCAGGAGTATCCAGAATAAGGGAGAGGAATTGGTGGCGCAGATAGCATCAGCCTGGCCAAAAATTATTGGGATCACTGAGACGTGGTTGACAGAAGGGGATATAATAACAGGAATAGAAGTCGCTGGGTATAGCATTTTTTGTCAGGATAGGAGGGGAAAGCGTGGTGGTGGGGTACTGCTTATGATAAGTGATGACCTATGTCCTCTAAGAGTGGAGGCTTTGGAAGGAAGTGAGACAAATGATTTTGAGAGCATATGGTGTGAGGTAGAGGTAGGCAAGACAGGATATTTAGTGGGGTGTTGCTACAGACCCAGGAGCACAGAGGATGGGGACCAGGAGATGTTTAGACAGCTAAGTTTGGCAAGTGCAAGAAGAATGATTGTTATGGGAGATTTTCACTACAGTAGTATAAATTGGAGAGAGGAAGATGCATGTAGCAATAGTAGAATGGAATTTCTAGAATTCTTGAGGGACAAATGTCTTAGGCAACATGTAACAGAGGGAACAAGAGGTTCAAGAGTTTTAGATTTGGTTATAGCATCAGAAGAGTTGATAATAACTGAGATGACATCTCTCCCACCAGTTGGAGAGAGTGACCATATGGTTTTGACTTGGAAAATGAATAGACATGCAGGAGTATCAAAGAGACGGGAACTTATGTGGAATTATAATGCAGGTGATTATAATAGTCTTAGACGTCCACTTCGGGAAGTTTTATGGAGGGAGGAATTGGAAGGCCGGGATATCGTTAGTGCATGGGAAATTGTGAAAGAATATTTGTTAGCAGCAATGGTAAGTTGTATACCACGAGTGAAGAAGAGGACACAATTTGGAGTAAAGTGGATGACAAACAATATTAAACAGGAATTGCATGTGAAAACGAGGCTATGAAAGAGATATAAGGAGACAGGTGAAGAGAGGATGCATGAAAAATATAAGACACAGGCCAGAAGAGTGACTAGTGTGGTAAGGAAAGCGAAACTGGAATATGAGAGGAGATTGGCCCTAAGATCCAAAGAAAATCCTAGGGAATTTTTTAGCTATGTGGCCAGTAGGAGGAGAAATGACTGTGGAAGAATGATATTGTGGGATAAAAATGGGAATAGAGTGACTGATGCAGAAAACATAGTGGAATTGTCCAATGACCACTTTATTGGAGTATTTCATCCTGGAGGAGTCAGTTTTAATGCTAGAGGGATAGGGCAGGTTCAAAGTTTAGAGGTACAGGAGGAGAGTGTGTTTCAGATACTGAGAACTCTGGATTTCAATAAAGCTTTTGGACTGGATGGTATTTCACCATGAGTTTTGAAAGAATGTGCTGGGGAACTGACAGTGCTTTTAACCTGGCTTTTCAATGAAAGTCTGGCTTCGGCAAAGGTGCTCAGGGAATGGAAGGAAGGTAAGATAGTGCCATTGCATAAGGGTGGTAACAGACTGGAAGTGTCTAATTATAGACCAGTCTATGTGTCATCAGTAGTTGTTAAGATCTTGGAGAAAGTAGTGAGGGACCGTATACAGCACTGAGCAGATGAGGGTAATGTTATCTGTGAGAGTCAACATGGATTTGTGAAAGGGCGCTCTTGTTTTAGCAATATGCTGGCCTTTTATAATAAAGTTACAAAAACATTGGATGAGGGAAAGGCATATACTGCAATTTTCTTAGACTTAGCAAAGGCATTTGACAGGGTGCCACATGATAGGCTGATATTTAAGTTGCAACACATGGGTCTGGATGTCAGATTGGTCAACTGGATTCAGGATTGGCTGTCTGATAGGTATCAGAGAGTTGTGTATGGTGGAGCAGTTTCAAGTGGGGTCCTACAGGGCTCAGTACTAGGACCTATATTGTTTAACAATGACATTGTCAGTGGATTGCAAGGGGATATTCAGTTGTTTGCAGATGATGTGAAGCTGGGAAGGATTATTAGTAATAGTGCAGATCTGGTAGCTCTGCAAGAGGATTTGAATAAGCTAGATAGATGGGTAAATGAATGGGGGTATCAGTTTAATGCAGCAAAAGGTAAGGTCTTGAGGTTTGGGAAACATCGATGGGATGCTGCATACTCTATGGGAGGAGTTATACTGGAGGAAGTTGGGGAGACGAGATCTGGGGGTTGATGATTGATAGAAACCTGAAGTTTAGGGGACATATTGCAAAGGTGGTGAAGATAACACAGAGGATTGCTGCAATTATGAGAAGGACACTGACTTGCAGAGATAAGAGGGTTATCATTCCGTTGTATAAGTCTCTGATCAGACCACACTTGGATTATTGTTCTCAGATTTGGTCCCCAGGATTTGAAGGGGATAAATTAACTGTGGAAAAGATACAAAGACGGATGACAAAGATGGTCTCAGGACTGTACAAGGATAGTTATGAGAATCGGCTGAGGGAATGTGGACTGCAGAGTTTGGTGGATAGAAGAAGGAGAGGTGATATGATTGAGACTTTTAAACTGTTGAGAGGTGGTTACAGGGTTGACACTGGGGAGTTCTTTCACTTGGTTGAACAGCAGGAAGGAGTGATGACAAGAGGCCATCCCTGGAAGTTACGAAAGGAAACTGTGAGCAAGAGGATGAGGAGTGGTTTCTTTGCATGGAGGGTGGTTGAGCCGTGGAATGCATTGCCTGATAGAGTGGTGAGGGCGAGAACGGTCACTGAGTTTAAGGAGTGGTATGATAGATTTTGTGTTTCTTAGGGGGAACCTCCCCTTGATGAGTCTTGACAGACTTTATGTTCTTAGGAAGGACCTCCCACGATGAGTCTTTTGGCTCCATGGAGGCCTGAATAATAATAGTAATAATAATAATAATAATACATAAAGTGACAATATTGGCTTTCATTTCTTAGCCATATTATGATGGTTTCAATGGAAATGGCTACAAATATGGGCTTGAGACAGTGTTATAAACTTTCAAAAATATCAAAATATACACATTCCTTCAAAATAAATTACTCAGTCGTCCAGAATATCCTTATGGAAGTTCTGGATATCCATAAGGATATTCTAGAAGAAAAGAGGACATCAAGGATTATTATCCTTTTTTTATTATTTATCACTGGACTTAATAATGGGATTGATAGTATGAGATTGGAAATAATGCCAAAAGTAAAGAACAAATTAATGTAGAGAATATAAAATAGTAGGAATAAAACATGAATAAAATAAAAAGACACTAAAAAGTATATGAATTAAAAAAGTCTAATAACTAAAAAAAATTGTAGCAAACATGGCAAGCCAGCAGTATGAATGAAGATGCACTGGTTGTGTTGGTAAATTTGTAATTCTAAATTGCCAGCATACCGTCATACATACCTATCAACTTGTCATTTTTATTACAGGTTTTTTTTTTTTTTTAGTTGTTAGCCTTTTAAAAAAAAAAAAAAAAGTAATTGTCTTTTGTTTGTTTTGTTCCTGCTCTTGTATATTCCCGTGTATATGTATTGGTTCTGCCTTTGCCTTCAGCATTATTTCCCATCTCATATTATTTTCAGCTCCATTATTACATTCAGTACTAAATAACAATAATAATAATCAAAAAGATAAAAAAATCCGTATTGTAACCAGTTTCAGTTTTACAAATATCTTCAAAAATTTTTAGATACTTTTTTTTTTTCAGTATTCTCTCTAATATAAACTTTTAATCAGTAAATAAACAATTTTAGCCTTATAGATTGGTTAAAAAATCTATGCTTAGGCTCTTACATTGCATATTTGTAATGTTTTCCATATACATTATCATATCATATCTCATACACATAAATTATCATTTTTTTTTAGTGCTCTCTTGCTCTCTGAAGATACTTTGTTTTCAAAATTTGGTTCATTTGCATACATGATGGAAAATAACTCTTGGCTAACTGCTTACATGGTATACAATAACATTACATTTTAGTGGGAATTTTTTTATATTATGTTTAGCAACATTAATGGAATATTACATCTGTTGCTGTAACAGGCATAGTTGATCACACATGCATGTGCAACTTCAATGGAAGCAATTAATAGTGTTCTTCCATTGATATAAGTTGAATTGCTTATTTTGTGGGGAGAGGGAGAGAATTAGTGTTCAGCAACTTTTAGAGAGCACTATGAATATTGTAAAGGCATAGTTTTTAGAAATAATGCTGGATCTAATAGCTGCTTTGCTTATGTAATAGTTTTTAGAAACTTTTCAAGAACATTTGTGATTGTTATTGATATTTGCATTTCATTAAAAAAACACTATAGGCTGAAACATTAAAAAAAAAAAAAGTCACGGTTTAATTACATCACCGTACATGTAAATCATAACATGAAATATATTTATATCATCCAGACACGAGAGGTCACAAAACCTATAGCACAAGTGCTGTGTTTGGACAAGTGATTATGGAAAAGTTATATTCATTGAGGAAAATGGTTTGGGGAAGTTCATTGCAAAGAGCAAAGGTAGATGGACTTTGAAAAAAATAAAAAAAAAAGTGGATAAGAGTGATACATTTGTAACTAAACTGTGCATGAATGTTGACTTCAGCTACTCTTATGTGATTAGAGGAAAGAGAAGAATGGCATTGACCATTTCAGCAAAGCAGAATCCAAGAAAATGCCTTTTAAAAAAACTTAATTTAGAAGCAATTGGAGAGAGAGAGTATATTAAACAAATTGCTTTCTCCCAAGCACATCATATCCATCCTCAGAGTCTGAGGATGGATATGATGTGCTTGTTTCAGGATAGACAAGATGTGAAGGTAAATTCAAGGAGAGAAAATTAATCTTGACTGAGATCAGAATATTAATAGTAAAGTGAAGTATATATTAAGGGGTGCTTAAGGGTCAAAGCTGTATAACTGAGAGGAAACCTCCACATAGCCTTTAAAGGAATGCGGAGAACCGACCAGGGCTTCTGACCTAATGTCCAATCCTCACCTTCTCGTGGTGCACCCTGTTGGGTATCTACTTTGATACTGAACGAATGAGGATGGGCTGGCAATTTGGGATTGAGCCGACCAAATTGTATTCTTATTGGTTAAACCAAAATAAAAAACGATGGTACAACATGACAAAATTTCATGCCGGCTGGGACGTCGGCCGGTTAAACACGGCCCCGGTTGTTTTCGCCAGGAAACTAGGGCGAACAGCAAAAAGTCAGCTACTGGAACAAATCTGAAAGCACCCCAACTCAACATCACCAGAGTTAAAGATCGGTACTATTCACATAAGAAACATGAATGGCAAAGAAATGGAGCTAGCTGAGGAATTAGATAAGTACCAGATTGACATAAAATGGGTGATTGAAACAAAAAAGACAAAAACTGGTGAGATTTTTCTGAGCAATAAATATAAAATGTTATATTCAGGAAATGACAATCAAGGAAAAGAAGGAGTAGCCATAGTATTCAACACAAAATACGAGGCTAATCTTCTTGAACAGCAGGCAGTCTCAAGTAGAGTGATGTGGGCTAATATCAGAATGGGGAATTGGACAATGAGACATTTATGCCTATGGTCCCACAGAAGGTTCTACTAAGACAAAAGTGGAGGAATTTTTTAATGCTTTAGAAAAAGCAATGGACACAATGAAAAAGGAAAAGTTGGTCCTTGTTGGGGTTCTAAATAGCAGAGTGGGAAATGATTGTCAGACATACAAAAATATTTTGGGAAAATTTGGTGAAAAGAGCAAAGCTAATAATAATGGCAAATACCTGTTGGATTTCTGCTCAGGACATGGACTGGTTATTACTAACACCATGTTCCAACATAAAAATGTGCACAAATTCACATGGAGAGAAGAGGCTAGGAATAAGTAAAGTCTCATTGACTATGTTATTGTTGATAGTGATGTTTTCTCCCTGGTGCTGGACACCAGAGTGTACAGAGGATTTGAAATTGGAAGTGATCACTATTTAGTCTTGAGCAGGATAAAATTGAATTTATATTGAAAAGAATAACATGTAAGAAAGTTTTAAAGCGAATAAAAGTTGAGCAGCTCTCAGATGTGAACTGTAGACTAAAATACACAAAGATTATTGAAGAAAAAATGAAAGAGTTTGAGAACAGGAATCAAACCTTGGAGATTCAGTGGCAAACTCTGAAGAAAACATTGATTGATTCTGCCAGAGAGGCATGTGGTGAGGTTTTGTGCAAGGATATAAAAATCAGAACTCCCTGGTGGATACAGGAAGTTAAAGAGGCAGTGAAGGAAAAGAAGAAAGCATATCAAAAGTTCCTGGCAAATAAGTCAGCTTTTACTCTTACAGAATACAGAGACAAATGTAAAAAAGCTAAACAGTGTGTAAAACTAGCTAAACAAAAGTCATGGGAGAACTTTGGCAAAAATATAGAAAATAAATATCAAGAAGGTGGCAAAATATTCTGGAAGTTGTTGAAGAAGCTTAGGAATGGAGGAAAGAGTGCTGTAAAAGGAGTTAGAGATGATAAAGGTGACATGAAAACAGGAGAAAAAGAAATCCTTTAAGTATGGAGTAATTACTTTGAAAAACTGCTAAATGAAACAAGCAGTGATGACAGCACAGTGATAAAAAACACTGACCAGGCATGCAGTCAGGAATACATATCCATACTTGAAGTAGAAAAAGCCATCAAAGGCTTGAAATGAGGAAAGGCAGCAGGAGTAGATGATATTCGACCAGAAATGCTGAAGTATGGTGGTATAAAAGTCTTACAGTGGCTGCACTGCATAGTTCAGAAAGCCTGGACAGAGGGACGAATTCCCGATGATTGGAGTAGAGCTCTCATAGTACCCATATGTAAAAAGGGAAATAAAACTGAATGTGAGAATTACAGAGGTATTTCCCTACTGAGTGTTCCTGGCAAGATCTATGCAAGTATACTTGAGAAACGGTTGAGAAGAATTGTGGAAGAAAAACTTGGTGAAGAACAAGCTGGATTCAGGCCAAATAGAGGCTGTCAGGATCAGATCTTCACTTTACGACAAATAGTCGAGAAAGCATGGGAATATAACAAAGATCTGTATTTAAGTTTTGTCGATTTAGAAAAGGCATATGACAAGGTGCCAAGAGAGAAGCTATTCAAAATGCTGCAGTTATATGGTGTCATTGGGGCATTATATCAAGCAATACTTAGTCTTTATTTGAGTTGTAAGTCAGCAGTTAGAATTGAAGGAAGTACAGACAGATGGTTTAATGTTAAATCTGGTGTGAGACAAGGATGTACATTATCCCCTCTGTTATTCATTATCTATATGGATCACATTATGAAGGAAAGTGGTATTAAACCTAATATCAAAATTGGAGATGTTAATGTCAGCTCTTTGCTTTATGCGGATGATGTTATACTTCTAAATAAATCCGCTACAAGTCTGCAAGATTCTCTGACTAAATTGAATAGCTGTTGTAATAGATATGGTATGAAGGTAGGCAATAAAAAGACAAAGACAATGAAAATAGGCAGAATCATTGAAAATGTCAACTGTGTTGTGAATGGAGAACCTATGGAACAAGTAAAACATTTCAGCTACTTGGGTACGATTTTTACTGAAGATGGTAAATTAAACATAGAAATAGACAACAGAATCAGCAAAGCTGGTATGGTGGGAAGTCAATTGAATAAATTCATATGGAATAAGAGAGAAATTAGTTGGAACACTAAATTAGCTGTATACAAGACAGTGTTCAAACCAGTTTTAACGTATGGATCTGAGAGCTGGGTCAGAAGTAAAACACTTGACCAAAGACTAGAGACCGCAGATATGAGAGTCCTGAGAAAGATTAGAGGCGTGAACAGATGGCATCAATGGCAATATCATATTAAAAATTAGGATATTAGGAACGAACTTGACATTGTCAGCATCTAGGAATGCGTTAGCAGAGCTAATCTCAGGTGGTATGGTCACTTAAATAGAATGGGAGAGGAAAGATTAGCAAAACAAGTGTTCTCTGCCAGGTTGGCAGGAAAACGACCCAGAGGAAGACCAAGATATAGGTGGATTGATACGGTACAAAGTGCCTTTGAAGATAGAAATATAAGATCTGATAATGTTGAAGTCTTGACAAGCAACAGACGGATTTGGAGGAAAATTGTAGATAGGAAGTTAGTAATGATGTAAACTTTTCATGTTGTACTATCATATCCTGTACACCCCTTGAGGGTACATGGCAGGAATTTGATGATGATGATGATGAAGTGAAGTATGATCCTTCTTCCAAGAAATGACAGGATTATGTTTTGGTAGCATTGAAATACAGTTATCTTCATCTCACTTAAGAATGGATAATATTTAAGACATTGATTATGGAAGATCCAGAAGCTTGAATCATTTGATTACTACAAGGTTTCTTGAATGAAGACCAGGAATGGAATGTACTGTCATTGACAACACTATGGATAGAACTTGAGGTTTATTAAGAAAGGGTCATTAATTTGTAGAAGGAAGAAAGTGGATGACAGTACAAAGTCTTGGGATACCCTTGCAGTGACAGAAATTTCAGATGAAAGGAAATCATCCACCCCATGACATGTAATGATTAGAGAGGAAACTGGCAATTCAGTCACAAAAGGATAAGAGAAAAACCAGATAGTAGCTTCATTTAAAAAAAAAAAAAAAAAAAAAAAACTTGGAAATATTAAGAATGATTGCATGAGTTTCTCAAACTTTTCCATAACTTGTGTCCAAAGGTGAGTAAGGTTGGATAGAAACCCTGCTTAGAGCAGGAGTGGCAGATTCCATGTTGGTGATCACTAATTAATGTGTGAACCTCTGTTGTGAAGAAAGTGGCTGTTAATAACCATCTCTCTTACTTTTGAAGTATTAAGGTTAAAGCTTCCTTTCATGCTGTAGGATAGATTCCAGATGTGGAAGTTTGTAATGGTGATATAGGATAGTCATTAATTCTGAAGCACAATTGGTGGCAGGGCTCCAGAAAGATCACTTAAATGTACTGGTCACAAAAAAATTTTACTTGCCTATAGTATGAATTATATATACAGGGTGGCACAAAAGTAGCAAAGGGGTTGAAAAAAATCATAACTTTTTGAAATTCAGTGTTGTTCTAATTTTTCTTTTCGGAGCTTGTGAAGTACATCTGGGAGATTCAGTATGGAACGTTACACCATTATGCAGTAAACCAAGATCATAGAGCTTTATTTTGAACATCATTGTTCAATAATCCACACCCAACGAGCCTATCGCCATCATTTTAATGTGCGAAATGCACCCTCTGAATTGATGATCCGATGCTTGGTGGGACCAGTGAGGGATATCACGATATGATCAACATTTTTTTAAGACCAGCTCTTGCTGATACTCCAGAGATGTGGTTCCAACAGGATGGGGCCTCTGCACACACACTGCTCGAGTCACAATAGTGGTCTTAATGGAGATTTTTGGCGAACATCATTTCAAGAAATTCGGCATTCAATTGGCCTGCTCGTTTACCAGATTTAACGGTCACTTTTTTCTTTTTTCCCAAAAAGGGAAAAATCAAGGACCATTAAGGAGAGGGTGTAGTGAATAAACCCAGAACCACAGCAGCTCAAGGAGAACATTTGAGCCGAAATACGGGAATTAACACCAGATACTCTGACACGCGTAATGGAAAATGTTCTCAAAAGAGCCCAACTTTGTGAAGCTGAAAATGGTGGTCACTTACAGGATGGTGGTTACTTACAGGTGGTCTTCCATACCTAACTCATAAAATTCTCCATGGATTATATGCTACTATTTTGAAGAGAAATAAATTCAAAACTTACAATTTAAAAAGTTATTATTATTATTGTAAAAACCTCTTCCCTACTTTTGCCCCACTCTGTATATATTTAAAATCACCATTTCAATTTCAGCAACTAAGAGAAGATTGCTGATAGATTTTAAAATTGCTAAATTAAAATATGTGCAATAATTTGTAATTTTGTTGCACTTTTTATTTTATTTTACTATTCTTCATTAACAAGAAGAACCTGTTAATTTCACTCTATCTATCAAAGTATACTGCAGCTGAGTTTTGGAGAATTATGTAAAAAAAAAATGCTTCTTCCTATTTTTGTCTATCCATCTTATATAATAGACAAGTTTCTTGTTTGAAATATCTTAAGAGGCGTCTAGAAGAAGACTCACTACTGGAGTCTTTGATTTTTTTTGGTAATTTTTGTGACATCAGCAGTGACCAATGCAAATTCTTCCATGTCATTTTGATACTGTTCTACTATTACTGAACCCATACATTTTCAAAAACAGAAAATGGTTTAATTATAATGAAGAGCTAAAGGCTTCAATTTGGCGACATGAACATATTTAAGTTAAGGGATATTATATCCCATATTGTTTCTTAGCCGAATCAGAAACTCAGAGAGTTTCATGCCGAATATAGAAACTATATTAAGTTTGGCGATTCCAAGCGTAAGCAACCTGGATAGTGTAGCAACTGACCCTTGAAGGTAGTGCAAGCTGAGGCAACTCATGTAAAAGGTGGAGCAAGCTCTGATCACTATTCTTGATATTTACCCATAATGTGAACTTAACTCCTAGGAGCTGATTATTGTTCAACATTATGAGAGAAGGTCACTACCCAGACTGGTTTCGACCTTTTTTGAGGTCTCATCAGTGAGTAGGTAGACCATGTTAATACCAAATTTGTAGCGAACAGAACTTGCATCCTTTAAATGAGAATTGCCAAGAGGTGTCCTATTAAAGTATTAATTATAATGAAGAGCCAAAGGCTTCAATTCGGCGACATGAACATATTTAAGTTAAGGGATATTATATCCCATATTGTTTCTTAGCCGAATAAGAAACTCGGAGAGTTTCATGCCGAATATAGAAACTATATAAAGTTCGGCAATTCCAAGCGTAAGCAAATACCTGGATAGTGCAGCAACTGGCCCTTGAAGGTAGTGCAAGCTGAGGCAACTCATGTAAAAGGTGGAGCAAGCTCTGATAGTTGATATTATGATATATGATAGTTACTGCACTATCCAGGTATTTGCTTACGCTGGGAATCGCCAAACTCTATATAGTTTCTATATTCGGCATGAAACTCTCTGAGTCTCTTATTCAGCTAAGAAACAATATGGGATATAATATCCCTTAACTTATAGTAAATGGTTTATTAAATTTAACTTTATAATATGTATTAAAATGGCATTTCAGGTGTTCAAAAATTAAGTGTCTCCATTTTGAAAAGGTCTCAAAAAGCTTGTAGTAATCTAGAGTTCTGTCAGCAGTCCCAGGATATTTTTTATACATTACAGAATGTAACTTCATCTCAAGGAATTCAAGTGGCACAACCACTTGAATTCCTTGAGCCATTTGCCTTGAAACCATGTCTTCATTGTTTTTAGTTTATAACACAACAGAACTCTTTTTTCCAGTGCGTTTAATATTTTCTGATCCCTTACTAAGAAGTGTAGTTTGCATAATTTCCTTTCATTTATTGTCTTCAGTAAATGGTGAATTTATATAAATTATCCATAAAAATAATTCAATAAGGGAAAAAGTAAGTTGTTTACAAAAACAACAGAAAATGATCAATGCTGGCAGTGGATCAGATTCTATTCTTTCTGCATAAGTATGTGAAAATGCTTATTGCAAATCTAACACAGTTTTGCTGACGAACACTTTGCACTCTTTCCGATTTGACAAACCTTGCACCACACAAATCAACAAAACTTCCAGAATGGCAATTTCCATAATCCTAAATTCTGCTCTCCAAACTATTTTTCAGTGGGAGTCCGATAACCTGGTTAATTTCAATGCTAGTAAAACTCAATCTTGTGGAAGTTCTTGAAACTTTTCTTTAATCTTACTTTTTGACAGTATCAAGATATCCATTATCCAAGACTTCTCTTAGGAAAATCAACCTATGACCTTTCTTGTCATGAACATGTTGCAAATATTGCCATCTCAGAATCCAGGGAATTTAATTTTCCCCCTTTGTTTATTGTGTTTAACTCTGTACAAATCATAAATCCATTTATTTATTCAGTATGGTGCCTTTAATAACTGTGTTAATTAAAAATACTTAATCAGAAAAGGACTCTTATTTCTATATCTATGTTTTGGTTGGTAGATATAGAAATAAGAACCCATCTTTTGAACAGTCACATCTTACCAGCATTAACTTATGGCAGTGAAACATGGAACACAACTTTAAAAGAAGAACAAAGCTCAATAACAACTCAACATGCAATAGAAAGAAGAATGTGCAATATAAACAAAATAGCCGCGTAAGACATACAGAAATCAGGAAGAAGTCTGGACTCATGGACATAATAAAAGCAACCTACAACAGCAAAAGAAGATGGGCAGGACATCTCGCCAGAATGAGAGATAACAGATGGACAGTCAGAGTTACAAACTGGTATCCGAGAGATACCAAAAGAAAACTTGGAAGACCAGCCTTAAGGTGGGAAGACCCGATGATTAAGAAAGTCAGAAGAAAATGGAGAAGAAAGGCCCAAGACAGAAATAGCTGGACTCTTTACGACCTGCAGTCATGGAGAAATCCTGACTGAAATCACAGGTCCATCAAGCTAATCAGAAAAGGAGCAATTAAGTTGATTAATGACCCATCTCTCCCCAGTTAACTATACTTTTTCATGATGTTCAGTTTCTGCAGCTTGTATTTCTTGTAAATATTCATGCTAAATATTAATCCAAATTGACGTTGATAATTCTCCCACTCTCCTGTACATGTTAAAACAGTTGCAAGAGCTATTCAGTATTCTTTTGCAGTTGAGCTCCAGTCTCACCAAACAAATTTTTTCATTCATCCCTTCTACTGTTGTCTTTTGAAACCATCTCTCCTTTCATATATTTCCTAGAGTACAACCAACAAGTTTTAAAACCCAATGTTAGCAAGTTTCTTCTTATCACTTTTTTTTATTGATTGTACTGATGTACTATAGGGTTAAACAACCTCTCCTGCATGGGATTACCATTAAAAAATAAGTTGTTGAAGATATTTTAAGTTTCTGTTGATGGCAAACTCAGTAACAGTTTACAGAAATTGAATGTAGCCACTAAGCTAGGTAGATCAATCATTGCATTTGTATTCTTTAAATTTTCTTATCCAGCTCTAATTTAAGCTTAAATTGAAATTACACAGTCAAATCTCAGGTTTTTAAAAGAGATATACTGTGAGTAGACATATCGATAAAAAATTAATAACGGAAAAAACTCACGTACAAAGATTATTTAATAGTATAATTTTCGCCTGTGTGTGTCACAGTCATCTTCAGTACATTAAGCTCAAATTAAACAATAACTGACAATTGTAAAAAGTGCCACCTAAGTAGCAGCTGGTGTAAGATAACTAAAAAGGTCAATAACTTTCTTAAAAATAAAAAATAATAATAATTAAAAAAAATAAAAATAAAAATAAATAAAAAATAATAATAATAATAAAAAAATAAATAAAAATAAATAAATAATAAAAAAAATTAATACAATAAAAAGTTAGGAAAGATTAGCTGATTTGTAAAGTACTATCTCCCATAAAGGGGATAGACGTAAGCCGTCGGATCTGTTTAAGTTAGGAGAATGAAGTAGAGTTTCACATGTTTCTTTATAAAGGCATTCCATGAGAAACTGACTTTTGTGAAGAACTCTTGTCTTTCTCCAATGAATTTTTTATTTTTAGGAAAGTTATTGACCTTTTTAGTTATCTTACACCAGCTACTTAGGTGGCGCTTTTTGGAATTGTCAGTTATTGTTTAATTTGAGCTTAATGTACTGAAGATGCCCAGGCGAAAATTATACTATTAAATAATCTTTGTATGTGAGTTTTTTCCATTATTAATTTTGTATTGACAGTCAAATCTCACCATAGAAAACTCACAGGACCACAAGAGTGGTAACTTATAATGTGGATAGTTTGTTGTAGCATATTTTGTTTGGCATAGAATTGTACCTGTGGAGCTTTAGTTTGTGATTTATGGTAGTTTTGTTATAGTGGGCAAGTGTGTTGTAGTGTTACATCATTACTTTCTCTATGTTATACCTTGTTCTACCTCTAAATAGCCCTCTTTCTAATCTACTGTTGTGCCTTTAAAATATTAATTCACATCTATTTCCTCTTCGGATATTGGCAAAAATTTTATTATGCTGCGCCAGCCAATATCTTATAACAGAAGAGTCTCTTGTTCAGGGAAACAATTCTAAATTCAAAAGGGATACATACAATAATTAATCTTACGCTAGCGCTGTGCAGATTCAGTTAGCAGTCGTGACCTGAATCTCACTTAAGCAATAATATCTAATTCCTTCCCGCCAAAAGGTTCTATTTCATAAGTGGTGGTTTGAATTCGTCATCAGGCATAAACTCGGGTATAAGGTACAAAACATGTTTATTGGAAAAGCACAAAACAATTACAGTTAAGAAAATTCAATTATTCAATTGAACAAAACTCGCTCTAAGTTAAGGTTCATACCAAATCACAATGAATTCGAGTAAGCTGAATCCTTCAATTACGAAAAGATAAGATTAAGTGTGAGCATAACACTACGATATAATTCCTTCAAAAGTTATTCACAGTACATGCATTGAACACTTTCATTAATACTCTATCAATAACTATCGTAATTCTAAATTTCATTAGTCAAGTCTAGCCATTCTCAATCAAAATACTGCCTATCAACAATTCTTCTTTGTTCCACGTGATCTTAACTAATCCAATCAAATTCTCACTTAAAAGTTCTCTATTAGTGTCCTTTAGTTTACAGTATACACAAATTTCTTATTCCTCTAAGCGATTTTTAACATAGAATGAAAATCTTTACGTTACCGGATCCTTTCAGATTTCATGCCGCCATCTCATGTAGATCTGGATTACCTTACTGTATATTTATCGGCCGTCTTTGCGCCTGGCGATGCACTACGCTTTTCTTTGAATCTTTTCCAGACTGTGGCATGCTGTCTACTGCTCCGCAGGAAACTTTCTCCGCTCTCTCCGATGGGACATTCTACCAAGGCTCGATTCTGCATAGGCCGTCATATCGCGATCAGCTCCACTTGGAAATCTTCAAGCTTTCACAAGAAAAGAACCTGCCATCCGTCATCACTGTAGTCTGCCCACCGCTCTCTCACGAATCCCCCGACAAACCTCCTAAAACTGGAATCCAGGAACCGAAGAAGAAAAAGCCCCATAATATTGCGCACATTGTCTTTTATTCACCCTATCGAGCACCCTCTATTCGATGTGTTACCCACTAACCCCATCGTTCATGCCCCTTGGGTGATCCTACACTCTCCCTAATCTGTTAGGTTAGCCTATTCCAGGTAGTCGCTCTGACGTCACTTTCCGTGTAGGTACAGCCTCCATCGCTACACTCGACTCATACAGATTATACACGATTATTCCGGATTACTACTTATTATCTTTCTGGAAATTTCATAATGTACTAGACAGCTTAATTGGATTTACAAATAACTTAACAATTCCCCTTACATAATTCTTACTATTCTGACACAAAACTCTCTGCTCTCATTTCAGTTATACAGGAACAAATTTAAATATATGGCACATATGGACTACATATTATCACATAACACAAAGAAATTTTTCATAATTATTAGCTGATGTGTAGATATCTCCTTAATTAGTAATATTTATCATGTTAAATCCTGAATAACGAATTGACTTGTAAAGTTCTCTATTCATGATCTAACAGCAGTGAGATTTGAATGTATAAACTTCTGTCAAATGATTTCATATCTTATGCTGCATTATATCAATCTGAAATTCAATTGAAAGCATACACTTCTAGAAATAAAATTACTGTGTATTTTGGTCCAGTGAACTGATGACCAGATTTGTATCATTTCATAATAATTGTAGGCTGTTAGTAGCCTAATTATAAATAGTATAGTTGGATTTATTGACCTTTCACTGCCTGCATGTTATATCTGTGAGGTCTGTGTTTCTCATACAGACTTATCCTTAGTACTGCTACTTTGGCTCTGAAACCATGAGAGGTTAAGGATAGCTGAAATAAAAGTTATGCATGAAACACTCTTTTTTTGAATCCAATATTTCCAAACCTTTTATAATCTTTTTTTTTTTTTTTTTTTTACTAAATAGCTTAAGGAAATTACAATGTATACTAGGATATACATTAAAATATATTTTAATACGCTTCCAATATTTTGCCATTTTCACAGGTACTTAAAAACAAGACACATGCACGTAAGCACGACAAACAGTAAATGAGGATGAAGCAGGAAGCTATTCTTTCCCCCTAAAAGTCCTGATGGTGCCCCTTAGCAGGCAATGTTGGTATTCTTGGGCGATTGGGCTGAAGGTCTTCTGATGTAGATTTCCCAAATTTGGGGCAGTCTCCTCCAACCAAATTTGTTGAGGTTTGGATTGTTTCGTAGGGCTGAGGCTGATTCCATGAAAATCTTTCATATTTGAATTTGCTACAGTGTATTATCGTGGCTTTCTTCCATATTCTATGGCGGGTATCCAGCACATGGTCTGCAAGACCAAAGTGGCTGAATTGGTGAAACAGGATGTAGTCCTTGTGTTCTGAAATTCTGATATTAGCTGTCCTGCCTGTTTGGCCAAAGTAGGACAGCTTACAGCTGCATGGGACCTGGTATACACCAGGTAGGTCTAGGGTGGGAGGTTGGTCTTTAGTAGTGCGGATAAGGGATGCCAATTTTTAATATGGTCTGTAACAAGAAGTTGTCATGTTTTTTTAGGATTTTTGTAATTTTTTCCGAGGTGCCTTGGATATAGGGTATGGTGATGGATTTAGAGTAATCCTTGTTGTTGAGGGGGGTTGTGGTTTATTGGTTTCAATATTTTTTGGATTTTTTTGGTGGGTAGCCATTGGCTGACAAAGTGTTGAGAATGTGGTTTAGTTCTGTGGTTAGGGCATTGTCATTTGAACAGATAAGTTTAGCCCTGTTGTGTAGTGTCTTAATGACTCCATATTGTTGTGAGTGGTGGGGGAATTGTTAGTGAATGTATCTGCCTGTATAGGTGGGTTTTCTATAAACTGAGAAAACCAAGGTTCCATCAGGCTGGAGGGTGACTGGTGTGTCTAAGAAAGGAAGGCAGTTGTTTTTTTCTTCTTCCAGGGTGAATTTGATTCTGGGGTGTTGGTTGTTTAAGTGTGTTAGGAAGGAGAGGAGTGCATTGGAGCCATGTGGCCAAATAGCGAACACATCATCAACATAGTGAAGCCATATGGTTGGTTTTTGTGGGGAAGAGTTTAAGGCTTTCTCTTCAAAAGTCTCCATATAAAAGTTGGCCAAGGGTGGGGAGAGTGGAGAACCCATGGTGTCCCCTCTGTTTGTAGAATTTTCCTTGCCCAAAATAGCCTGAGTTCATTGTGAACTGAAATAGGGCTGTGATATTGTGAGGAAATTTAGCTTGGATTAACTGAGTGGGACATTTGTGAATAAGGAGGAAACATCAAAACTGACCATTACGTCAGTGTGTTTGAGCGTAAGGTTTTCTATGCTGGCTTTGAAGTGGGCTGAGTTTTTTCTGTATGAAGGTGTGTTGCCAGTGTAGTGTGTGATAGCTTTGGCCAATGTTTAGCTAGTTTGTGTGTGGGGGAATCAATGCCATCCATTATAGGACGTAATGTCACATTTTCCTTATGTACTTTTGGGAGTCCATAAATACGGTGGTGGTGAGGGGGTATGGAGTTAAATGGTTTTAATTTGTTAGTGACTTCTACAGGCCAAGAAGTGACCTTCTTAAGGAGCCTGTAGAGTTTTCTAATTTGTGAGTTGGTGGGATTGTACTCGATAGGGAGGTAAGTAGCCCGATCTAACAATAGAGCATTCAGCTTACCTGTGTAATCCTTTTGGTTAAGCAATACTGTGGCGTTCCCTTTATCTGCTGTGGTGATTATTATTTCCTTGTTTTTCTTTAATTCTAGTAGAGATTTAATTTCTTTACTGGGCATATTAGTTTTTGGTGGTTTTGCTTTGGTCAGAACACAAGCCACATCCAGTCTAATATCATGGGCAATGTGGTTTGGAAGGTGTCGTATCCTGTGTTCAATTCGTATCATAATATCTTCAGCAGGTATTCTTCTGGGCGCAATGGCGAAGTTGTGGCCATGTGAGAGAGCATCGAGTGCTTCAGGTTTCACACTAACTGACAAAAGGTTGACTACCGTTTCGGTAGGAAGTTGTGGTTTTGAGTTCAAGTGCTTTTTTAAATTTTCAAATTTTTTGATGTGTCGATCTTGTACGTTTTTTAATTCTTTCTCTGCAGTAGTGCACGAGATGTTGTATAAAATAGACCAAATTTTGTGGCTTAAGGTGCTTGAAAGGTCATCTTTGAGTGTCTGGATAATTAAGTTAGCATCATTCAGGAAACGGCGAGTCGTAGCGATTTGTTCCCTGAGCAAAGCTTGGCTGGCACATTTATAAATGGGAAAAGCCTTTTGCTTCCTTTCCTAGACACACTAGTCACCCGCCAGACTGATGGAACCTTGGTTTTTTCAGTCTATAGAAAGCCCATCCATACAGGCAGATACATTCACCCATTCCCCCCCCCCTCACAACAATATGGAGTCATTAAGACACTACACAACAGGGCTAACCTTATCTATTCAAATGACAATGCCCTAACTACAGAACTAAACCGCATTCTCAACACTTTCTCAGCCAATGGCTACCCTCCCCCCCCAAAAAAAAAAAAAATCCAAAAAATATTGAAACCAATACCCCCCCCCCCCTCCCAACAAGGATTACTCTAAATCCATCACTATACCCTATATCCGAGGCACCTCGGAAAAAATTACAAAAATCCTAAAAAAACATGACTTAACTTCTTGTTACAGACCATATTAAAAATTGGCATCCCTTATCCGCTCTACTAAAGACCAACCTCCCACCCTAGACCTACCTGGTGTATTCCAGGTCCCTTGCAGCTGTAAGCTGTCCTACTTTGGCCAAACAGGCAGGACAGCTAATATCAGAATTTCAGAACACAAGGACTACATCCTGTTTCACCAATTCAGCCACTTTGGTCTTGCAGACCATGTGCTGGATACCCGCCATAGAATATGGAAGAAAGCCACGATAATACACTGTAGCAAATTCAAATATGAAAGATTTTCATGGAATCAGCCTCAGCCCTAAGAAACAATCCAAACCTTAACAAATTTGGTTGGAGGAGACTGCCCCAAATTTGGGAAATCTACATCAGAAGACCTTCAGCCCAATCGCCCAAGAATACCAACATTGCCTGCTAGGGGGCACCATCAAGACTTTTAGGAGAAAGAATAGCTTCCCTCTTCATCCTCATTTACTGTTTGTCGTGCTTACATGCATGTGTCTTGTTTTTAAGTTCCTGTGAAAATGGCAACGTGACGTTGCCAAAATATTGGAAGTGTATTAAAATTTATTTTAATGTATATCCTAGTATACATTGTAATTTCCTTAAGCTATTTAGTAAAAATGCATAACCAATGTCTAAGCCTTTCCACGACTTTTATAATCTTATTCCCTGATAAGCTTAGACTTTGCAATTTTTGATTTTACTTTTAAAAAAATGGAACTTCAGGATGTTTATTTATTGTAGGTGGTACTAGAGGGCAAACCTTTGATTGATTTTGGTGAAGATGATAATGATGCTGCTGAAAATTTGTCATCCCAGCTAGGAGGAATGAGTAAGTTGTTTTAGAGTACTTCTGATACAGTTGTCTCTCACTATAGCAAACTCTTAGGAACCAAAGAGTAGTTTGTTGTAGTGAATAATTTGCTAAACTGAATTTATTTTTCACAGATAATTGTTCTTATGGGACTTTGATCTACTTTTCGTTAGTTTGTTATACCACTGCTGTAATTGACTGTACATTGACATTTTTCACCATGATGTTGAAATCATAAGTCAGTTTTCATTTACATTGACCTTTCAAATAAAAGTAATTTTCTTAGCATGAATAGGTAAAATGGATTTGAAAGGTAAGTTGTAAATTTATGAAATCCAAGGAGAAATTATTCCATAATAGAGTAGCTGATCTATTAGTCTTATCACAGCTCTACTGATTATTGCAGGAGACTCCACTTTTTGATATGTTTTCCCCACTCTATTAATTTGTACAATTTTTCTCACATTTTTGGAGATTTTCTGATTTAATGAAACCCTTAAATTAGTATTATTGTTTACAACATATAGCTAAAATTTTAATCAAAGTTGACAAAAATTAGACTTATACAACTAAAAAAAAAAAAAAAAAAAAAATCAGCTAACGCCTTTTTATTCCCGTATATACGGGAGTAGGCGAGGCCATTTAGCCCTATCTAACTTTTGGAGACTGAGTGGGCAGTTCAATCTCCACTGGTACCCAATCAGAGACAGATGGCCCAAGGCTATCACTAATTAAGCGGTACGCAGTGAAGAGAGACGGCTCAAATGTGCCGCCATCTCGTGGTCTCTAACCCTAACACAATATATTTAATGTCTGAAAAATAATGTGGGTTCTACGGTCGATTTTCTTGAGTTTACAGGACGAAAAACCCGAGTTTCCGGGAGGAAAAACCTGCTTGCCCGTGCCAGAGATCGACTAACTCGGGAACCGGTCGAAAAAAGGCTTAGAAAAATTTCCTCTAGTCGCCGACTAGAGTCGAAACCAAGACTTCCTTCGTGCGGCCTAGCGCGGTGGCGTGCAAACGCCACATCCACTGAGCTACACAGGCTCTTACTTATACAACTAGTCAAAACTATTAATCTTTGGATGCCTTTGATTATAATAAAAAAAAACAGTGCAGAAATATTACTTTTCAGCATAGTCAAGTATTTGAAGATTTCTTATGGACTGTAATGAGTTGGCAGGAGAGACATGTACCTCATTGTCATCATCATCCTTTCAGAAATTTAGGCCCAGTGACCTGTTCTGGTCTCATTTCATCTAATTTCCTTGGTCGTCTCTGACTTCTATATCCTCCAAATGGATGATATCGTAGTATTTTTTGGGGGAGTAGTCTTGAACTGTCCATTCTTTTGATATGTTCAATCCACTTCTTTCGGTATTCATATACTTTGTCCAATACTGAGTCTATTTTTAGTTCTTTATGTATTTCTGGGCTTCTTTTTTTTGTCCCAGAGAGTATAGCCTGCTGTCCTTTGTAGAAATTTAATTTCTCCAGTTTCTGTCCATATATGGTTCATTCCACAACCTAGCTAACTGGCAGGATTTTTCACAAGAACTGGATAAAATAGTAAGATGGATACCACCTGTGAGTAAAAACTACAACAGATTCATTTGAGCAGTCATATCAACAGTGAAGAAGTATATTCAAAGGAGTTTCTGAAAGGAATACATACCTGGCTGGAATAAAGACTGTGAAGAGCTATACCAAGCCAATTTAGAATTTGGCAACTGTGACATAACTCACTAATTACTCCAGAAGCTTGATAATGAGTTTAGATAGAAATAGATAAAAACTACAGAGGATCTATACTTTAAAAAATCAAGTAGAAAAGCATGAAGCCTATTAAAGAAGTTAGATGGAAGTAACCCAGTCACCTGTAAAGATCTTTTGGTGACTCCAGATGAAATTGCCTGTCGAATAATCTCACTGTCTAGAGTCCCCTTGAGATCATCAACACACACACAGGAGATTAAAAGATCACTCAGAAACTTACAACAAAGTGCAGCTGACAGTTCCCAATTTTCAAGAGAATTTACCACCAACGAAATAACTGAGGCCTTAAAGGGGATTAAAACCGGCAAGGCATCAGGCTTTGATGGTATTCATTCTGAATTATTGGTTAACTGTGATAAAAATCCTCGCCAATGGCTAACAAGATTCTTGATCCTGCAGAGCTCAGTATTAGCACCAATCTTATAGAACTTATATATATCTGATCTATTGACAACTAGGTCAAGAAAATTTGCTTATGCTGATGATGTGGCCCTTGCCACCCAACATAAGAACATCAGAGTAATGTTCTTATGATATTCTCAAATTACCTTAGAACCATTGGGGAATACTTTCTTAAATGTAGACTAACATCAAACATCAATAAGACTGAGGTTAGCTCTTTCCACCTAAACACCAAATTGCCAAATAGGAAACTTGATCATCTTTAACAATACAACGCTGCGACATCAAGATTTCCCTAAATATCTGGGTGTTATTGGATAGAACACAATCCAATCTTTCAAAAGACATCTGGAGAATATCTCTTTAAAGATAGAACCCGTAATAATATACAAAAACTGTGGGGTTCTTCTACTTCTACACTGCGATGCTCCACTTTGGGCCTAGTCTACTCTGCAGCAGAATATTGTTCACCAGTATGGCTAAACAGTCCTCATCTCAAGAAAATCGACATGCAAATAAATGCAGCAATGAGGACAAAAAGGCTGTTTCAAATCCATCCCTCTCTGCTGGCTTCCAACTTGTCTGGTGATGCAACATTGCACCACCAGACAAGATGCTCTCGTAAAAGAGTACAGAAAAATAAATAGTAATCCCCTGTTACCAATACATGAAGACCTCACACGTTTAAGTATAAATTGTCTTCAATTCTGACCGCTTCCACTAATACTGGTTGAAGAACTAGTAAATAGCAATTTCAACATTAATTCAAAATGGACAGAAACTTGGAAGGAAAATCACCATCAGACTTAAATGAGTATATCCTTCCTAACCAAAATCTGAAAGGGATTGAGCTTCCATGTCACCAATGGACTAGGATATGCACGGGACATGGTATCTATGTGGACAGCTTACATAAGTGGGAAAGATCACCTACACCCGATTGTGAATGTAGGACCACAAACCAAACCATCCAGCACATTGTGGAGGACTACAGTATATCCTGGTAACCTGAGGGACTTTTTTGAAGCAGATCATTCAGTTCTTGAATGGATATCTGAACTAGATTTAAAATTTTAGTGACTTTTTTTATCTGAATTTTATATCTTTACTAGTTGTTTGTACATATACGCTACTTGTCTCATTTATCTTGTCTGCACAAATATGTATTATATATTTTGATGTTATGTGTCTTTTTTTTTTTTTTATTATGCCATACTAAATAAATATATAAATCTCCAGTTTCTATTCTTTTTTCTTCTGCAGATTTTATGGTTCATAATTCACTTCTGTACAGTAGAGGCCTTGTCAAAACTTTATAAACTCTTGTTCTTGTATGCTTTTGAACTTGGTTAGGTTTGAAAATATTATTGATCATTCCTATTATCTTTAGAAAGTTTGAAATTTTGGTGCCATTGTCAGTTTCTTTTGTATATAATACAGCACATCCAAGGTATTTGAAGCAGTTAATTTGTTCTAAAATTTTATTTTCAATCATGATTTTACTTCTGACTAGAGATTGTCCTTTAAAAGCCATGATTTTTGTTTTGTCTGTTGATATTTGCATTCCAAACTTTTCAGGAATTATGTTTAAGGTATATATTGATCTTTGGGGTGCATCTTCAGTTCTTGCTATGATTATTTGGTTCATCTGCAAACAATAGGGTGTTAAGCATAGTTCCATGATCCAGTTTAAATGCTGGTTTTATATTTTTCTTCCATTTTTTTACTATTTTATCTATGTGGATATTAAATAGGAGTGGTGACATTGATGAAAAATCAACTGATTTGGAATGTTTAGGTTCTTGAGACAGTCTACAGTTTGTTCATTAAGATTCTATCAAAGGCTTTCTGGTAGTCTACAAATGCTATGTGTCTTTCTATGTTGTATTCGTAATGTTTTTCCATTAAGATTTTTAATGTAAAAGCTAGATGAATGTAAATCGTCCTTTTCAGAAGCCGTTTTGTTCATCACAAAGTTTATATTCTACATATGATTTTAAGTTTTGAAGTTAATATTATACATAACTTATAACCAGTATTTAGAAAACTTGTTCCTCTGTAGTTTTCACAGTTGCACTTATCTCCTTTTTTATATATTAGGACTATAATTGCCTTATTCCAACTTTCTGGGATTTTTCCTTGCTGCCAGATATTGTTAAATAATTTTAAAAGTCATTTGATACCTCATTGTCACATATGAAAAACGTTTTCTCGTGACACTAATATGCATTTTCTGATATATACTCCTCAGGAGGGGTGTGCTGGTACTACTTGAAAAGTTTAACTTGTCACTATAGACAGTTTTCCTCCAAATTAATCTGTTATCTTTCAGAACTCCAATATCCTCTCCAATTGATACTGTTAGAAATGCCTTGGTCTTACAGTATCAGTACACCTAGATCTTAGTCTTTCTCTGGGTCTTTGTCCTGCCATCCTGGCAAAATACACCTGTTTCAATAAATCTTTTTCTCCCATTCCATTTTAAGTGTTCATACCACCTTAGATTAGCTCTCTTCACATTCTTGAATGCTAACAGTGTCAAGTCCCTTTCTAATATCCTCATTTTTAATATGGTTCTGCCATCTGTTCACTCTCCTAATCTTTCTTAGAATTCATATTTGTGGTCCCCACTCTTTTATTGTTTTATTTCTAACTCAGCTCTTGGATCCATAATTAAAAGTCATTTGAAAGCTGGTCTTGTATATACCTCGTTTAATATTTTAACTAAGTTCTCTCTTATTCCATATAAATTTATTCAGTTGACTTCCTACCATATCAGCTTTTCTAATTCTGTTGTTTATTTCCAAATTTAGTTTGTCATCTTCACTAAAAATTTTATCTAAATAGCTGAAATGCTTTACTTGTTCTATAGTTTTTGCATTCAGGATGCAGTTGATGTTTTCAGTGTTTCTACCTATTTTCATAGTCTGTCTTTTTATTGCTAATTTTCATATCAAATTATGCCAGCAGTTACTCAGTTTAGTTAGGAATCCTGCAGACTTGTAATGGATTGATTTAAGAGCATAATATCTTCTGCATAAAGTAAAAAGATGAGTTGAATATCCCCAGTTTTGATTTCAAGCCTATTGCAACTTTCCTTCATGTAGATGATAAATAAGAGTGGAGATAGCATGAACCCTTCCCTGACACCTAATTTGACATCAAGCCAATTACCACTTTCTAGATAGATGTGATCACATCCATCTAGATGTGATCACATCTAGATGGATCACATCTAGATGTGATCCATCTAGATGTTCCATGTAGGAAATAACACTGGAGATAGTGTGCACCCTTGTCTCACTCCTGATTTAATATCAAACCATCTTCTCTTACCTCCTTCAGTTCCAACTGTTGACTTAAAACTGGAATATACAATGTATTGCTCAAGGAAGAACTGAAATTTGTTATGGAAAAGGAACTGGAGAATAGAAACAATAAGGTGGTGTCTGCAATCAAAAAAGCAGTGAAACAAACGGTCTGAGACGGAAAAGCCGAAAAAGAGGTGGATCTTGCAGGAGACATTAAAATTCAAAGGAGGGGGAGCATTGAAGATTAGAGAAAGATATCTATGTGGAAATGGAAGAACAGTATAGACCAAAATGCAATGAAGTGAAGAAGGCAGTTAGGAAAGACAAATCAAAATGACTAGAGCAACAGTGTAAGGATATCAAGAAATACTGTAGTGAATATAAAACAAGAGAAGTATATAAGATGATCAGAAACATCAACAAGAAATGGAGTCCAAAGCAGAGAACCATAAAAAATGAAAATGATGAAATCTTGATGAACAGAGAAAAAGGGGAGAGATGGACAAGATGCTACTCTGAGTTATATAAGACACAGGGAGATGTTGAGGTTCAAAGGTAGTTAATTGATGAATTGAGGGAAATATCACTACAAAGTACAGAGGAAGAAACATCTATATATACTAAGGGATGAAGTTGTGCAGGTGGTAAGACATCTGAAAAACTATAAAATCCCTGTGAATGTTGAGATCACTAGAGAGATATTGAAACATGATGGTGAGGTAATAATAGATGAACTATACCAGTTGTGTAACATGGCATCAGACAAAGGCAAAACACCAAAAGAATGGACAAGATCAATCCTAAATCATTCACAAAAAAGGAAGCAAAATGAACTGCAAAAATTACAGAACAATAGCTCTGATGAGGTTGTGGAAAAAGTACTTATAATGATATTAACAGAATGAATAAGGAAACTAATGGAAGAAAATCTGGAATATGAGCAAGCAGGATTTAGAAGAGATAGAAGTACTGTGCACCAAATATTAATGTTAAGATTAATTATGGAGAAAGCTCTATGTAAAAATAAAAATGTGTATACCTGCTTTGTTGACTTTCAGAAAGCATTTGACAGTATAAATCAGAAAGTGGCATGTACTGTACTGAAATCTTATGGAATGGACAGGATATGTCTTTTGCAGAACATCAGTAACAATGCAACAGCTGCTGTGAGAATCTGTGGAGAAATAGGAAGGCGGTTCCAGACAATGAGAGGCACAAGACAAGGAAACTCAGTATCCCCCAAGCATCTTTGTTGTGCTTTTGGAAAGAACAGTTGATGCCATAAAAGATAATTAAAGGGTAATTTCATTTCAAGATACAAAAATAAACAATTTGATTTGCAGGTGACAGTCATTGAAGAAGATGATTGGGAAATAGAAAGAACAGTGCTGAAGTTAAGTGAAGAAGGAAACAGATATGGGCTGATAATGAACATTGACAAAACAAAAACAATGATATGCAGAGAGAAGAGAAGAGGATGAAAAAGCAAATAAAGGTCACTGAACAAGATCTGGGAGAGTTTAGGAACTTCACATACCTAGGCAGTAACATGACACATGATTGAGACTGTAAAAAAGAAATAAGATCTTAGATATCAAAAACTAAAGTAAACCTACAGGCAATGGACATGACATAGAAAAGTAAATCAGTGAGCCTTCCCATAAAACTCTTTATTTGACTTTGCGCTTCTACTATCTCATTTGGTTGGCTTGTAATCATTAATTCTAAATATTTAAATTGTTCCACTTTCTCAATTTTCACATTTGTATGTATTAACAGTTTTGCCTGGTATTGATCATTATTTTATTTTATTTTTTATTCTTATTTTGTTGTTGTTGTTGTTGATTAATTTTCAACCTAGCCTTATGCTGTGCTAATTTATCTAATTCCAAATATATTTCTTCTGCTTTCTGTTCTTGATATGATGTTAACATATGCTGCAGTCTGCACTGATTTATTTATTAAGAATGCCTTTAGTATATTATCTTCTGACAGTGATCAGATAATGTATTCCATAGCTAAGTTTAAAAAAAGTATTGGAGCTAGGCTATTTCCTTGTTTTAATCCTTAAATTATTGTAAAGGGATCTGTTAAATCATTTTATATTTTCTACTTTCATCTTCTATTTTCATCTTCTACATGCTGTGAATTTTCATTGTTAATCTTGTAAGTCTTACTGGATTTACAGATAGTATTCCAAAATGTGTCATAATGTCATATAATTTTTCTCTATTCATGCTATTATATAAGCCTGTTGGAAATCAACAAAAATCTGATGAATATTTATACAAAGTCCCAAATTTTAACTAATAATTGCTAAACTGTATGTATCTGATCAGTTATACATTTACCTTTCCTGCTTGGTAGACACCAATTCCATAAATGAGTTTTTCCATAAATGTTTCTTCAAAATAGAAGTAAATACTTGTATGTTGTATTTTTCACAAACCATTTATACATGTCACAAATTTTCACACTGTTTTGTCATTCTGTTTTAACCATATATTAATGTATTTTGTCTTCTAGTTTTTTTCCTTCTACTCTCAACAGCTCTGCAGGAATTTTATCTATTCCTTGGGATTTGGTTAATAATTTTGGAGGTAGTGTATTCAGTAATTCATGGAAATATTCTCTCCACCTGTGTTTTATTTCTTCTTCTTCATTTGCTGATATATTTCATTATACATTATATATTATAGCTTAGGCTTATATCCTCATTTAATTAGGTTATATGCTGGCTTAAGATCAGCCCAATCTTCATTTCTTGTTCAGTTGTGCATCTTCCTTCAACTGATTTTATCTGTCTCTCATTTCAGTTCTTTATATTTTCTTCTTTAATCCTGGGTGGTCTTGCAGTAAATTCTCTATGGTTTACTCCTTTTTATTATTGCTTGAGCACATTCTTCATCTCACCAGTCTCTTTTCTTTTGCTTATTTTCCTAGCCTAGAATTTCTTCTATAGTATTCAGAACCCTTTTTTTAATATATGTTCACTTTCTTGTTATTGTCTTATTCTGTATCTATATTTTCAGTTACTTCACTTGGTAGAACGAAATATATAAACTGATAGAAGATATGGCTTTGACTATGTGGCTCACACTTTGGACATTTCTCAGCAATGAACACTCCAGAATCTAATTTAGAATCCAGTCTTCCTGATGTTACACTTTTCACAGTGTACAGAAAACCAACTCTTACAGGCAAATATTCGCAACTTTTTCATTTCCCACTACCAACAATGGTATGGTGCTATACAAACTAGTTTTTTTCAGAGCTATTGACTCTGTTATAACGACTTCTCTCACAGCTGAGCATAACTATATCCATTTCAGCTTATTTAATAGCTACAATTCAGATTTATAAAATGCTTATTCCTCTGTCTTTCCATATTCCTCTCAACATACAGATTGCAGCAATGCTATTATTATTATTATTATTCCCTATATCTAGAGCACCTCAGAAAAAATAGCCAGAACTTTCTGCACTGCTTTTAAAATCTATTTCTCAAACATTCTCAAAATTAAATGGGAAAAATTACTCTTATTAACTGCAAAAGTATGTGAGAATATTTTGTGGAATTAGAAACAGATCTTAAAAACTAACTTAACCTCAGTAAATGGGATTCTGCAAAAATCTCCAAGATATGGAAAACTGTAATTCATGGATTCCATACCCAAAACTAAGACTCAAACTTTAGGTTGTTTTCATTTTGATTGCTTCCACTTCATTTTCTTTATTTTGTTTATCCACACTTGACAATTCTTATATTGTATTCCTGATGAGAAGCCTCATAGTTCAGTCAATATTAATAATATCCTGTAGCTGAAAAAAACCTGTGTTTGAATATGTCAGAAGAAGAAAAAGAACCGTTATAATGGCTTTTCAACTAAAGGATATAACTGGTCTCATTGAAGTTGTGGGGTTCCCTCCTCTCTCAGAAACTTAGATTTTCTGCAAAACATGCAAACTAACCAGAAGAACACCCACATTTAACAGATGTAATACACTGATACCATAGCCTGCATAACCTTCGATTGTAATTTCAAACAAAAACTATATTCCTGATTATGTCTGTGACAGAGATGAAATATTGGAGGGATTGAATCAAAAATTGTGAATACACATCCCTCAGTTATCCAGCTGTAATGGAAGAGCAATTTTTGGTCAGATGATTGAAGGGTTGCATAAATGAAGGTACAATTACATGGTCTGCACAGAAATCAATTAACACTAATCCATTCAAGGGTTGTTTAATTTAAGGTTTCTTCATTTGAAGGTTGGATAACTGAGAGATCACTGTAGCTAATAATTGGTATACTGTGAGAAAGTGAGAATTGATGGTTCCTTTTCAGTTATTTAGATTTGTTTTTTAAGAAAGCCTGGTTACCTATATACAGTCATACCCCGACTTATGCGAATCCAGAGTTACGTGGTTTCATATATGTATGTATTCACTTCCAACTTTGGGCCTCGCCACTAGTCATATCTTTCCTGTGCCGGCTGCATTCGTCAGTGTTGCACATGCTGTGAACAAGCACTGACGTGTTTCGCGCGGTCTCCATTCGTACAAGATTTTTATAGTCTACAAACCTAGCGATTGTTTAATGTTATGTTCTTGATAAAAATTTTATCACATAAAAAACAATAATGTCGTCCAAAGGAAGCAAGTCCGATTCTTCTACAGCTAGCAAGAAAAGAAAAACATTGACTATGGAAACAAAACTCAACATTATTAAGGATTTTGAAGGCAGGATGAAAATTTGTGAGCTAGCAAAGAAGTTTGATCTACAGGAATCCACAGTAAGAACAATCATAAAAGAAAGGTTTACAGATTTTGGAGGACATAGATTCTAATGAGGAATGAATTGTAGCCACAAGGTAAGGAATAAAAAAATCATTAGCTTGCTATGAAGAAATTTTGCGTGACAAGAAAAAGACATTATGCTGTGAGACGAATCTATTAGATTTGATGAAACCATTCACATCGAAATAACTTTCTTTTTTTTTATGTACAAAAAATTACAATTATTATTATATTTCTTAAAAAATATATGGGAATTAATTTTTGTAAACCTTTGGTCCCAATTAACTAATATTTTGTATGTTTGTATGCAATATTATACCCGAGTTACGCGAATTCGACTTACGCGCTTTTTGTTGGTCCCACCTACCGCGTAACTTCGGGGTATGACTTGTATTTGGGATTTCTTAATACAGTGAATACCCACATACATATGACACCAGAACAAAAATTCATTTTGATAGGAACTACAAAAACCTTTAAGTTTTTCTACTCAGTTTTATTAAAATTATTAATAAAATATTAAAATCTTACTGCTTGGAATTTTATCATCTTTTAATTGTTATTACATTATATAAAATATTACATTTTCAGTTCATTCCCCAGCCTTCTTAAAAGTCTCTCAATACTGACTACAGGTTCTAATAACCAAATGTTTTCCTAATTAATCATGCTTTATTAAGCAGAATATTCTGAATGTATAACATTCGACTCTCTCTCTCGTGCTTGAAAGTTGTACACTTTTAATTGCCACCAGTCATGTTTTAAATATTTTTATAGGTTTTTATTTTCCCCAATTTTTGTTACAGATTTAAATTCCACATCTGCTAAAGTGTTACCAGATCCTGTATTAGCTACAAATAAAATACCATCCGAAACATCATCAAATGATGAATTTGACATGTTCGCTCAGTCTCGAAATGCTACATATGAGGAGAGTAAAATAAGGTATGATTTCAAAGTTTGTATTGGGTGATCAGTTGATTTTTAAAAGATATTTCACTATTCTATATCACTATACAGTAATCATGCATTATTGTGTGACTATTTTATCTTTTTTTTTTTTTTCCAAAAATTTAAGGGAAAAAGGGAAGTGTTGTGGTCTTCTGACTGACCTAGGCACATATCCATTACAGAACAAGAATAAGTCTTTATTCCATTTCTAAGTGCCTCTTGCTTCCCTTCATTTTTTGATTGTATTTTTAGTATGTAATATTTTTAATATTATCATCATATATCTAATTATACTATCATATTCTAGTATAATAGTACTAAAACTTTATTTTGAAACTGCTTACCCATTCATTCATTCATTGGGAGGGAGGGAAGAAGCACGTTATTTAATAACATATATCTTCTGCTAAAACACTAAATTAGCATACAAGACTGTATTCAAACCAGTTTTAACTTATGGGTCTGAGAGTTGGGTTAGAAATAAAACACTTCATCAAAGACTTGATCTCTGATATGAGAGTTCTGAGAAAGATTAGTGGAGTGAACAGGTGGCATCAATGGCAGTTACATTAAAAATGAGGATAATTAGGAAAGAACTTGCCACTGTTAACATTCAGGAATGTGTTAGTAGAGCTAATCTCAGGTGGTGTGGTCACTTAAACAAAATGGGAGAGAAAAGGTTAGCAAAACAAGTGTTCTTTGCCAGGTTGGCAGGGAAAAGACCCAGTGTTGAAATTTCAACACAGGAAAAAGCACTCCTATTTCCTTACAGTGCTAGAATGAGTTTCTACCATAGCAGGCCATTTACACATATGCAGTGTTGGAAGAAATGGACTATTTTTAGGCAGTTTTTGTTGAAATGTGATGAAACACTTGATTCTGATATTGTACCCTCAGTGGGTGTACAAGATAATTATGACAGTACATGAAAAAGTTACACCATTACTAACTTCTGATCAACAATTTTTCTCCAAATTAATCTGTTATTTGTCAAGATTCCAATATTATCTGATCTTATATTTCTGCCTTTTAAGTCTCTTTTTTACTGTATCAATCCATCTACATCTTGGCCTCCCTCTGGGTCTTTTCCCTGCCAACCTGGCATCATGACGGATGCTTCTTCCTGATATTTTCTTCAAAACATGCATTGTTTTCAGAATTTTGTCTCTTTCAGTGGGTGCTTTGCATAAGTTTGACATTGCAGTTCATTACGTATTTCAGGGAGGTGGTGTGGTACCATTCTGTGCTCAGTTTTGTTTGAACCAGCTTTCATAACACACCTGCAGTGTTGAGCAGAAAGTCATAGCACCCTGCAACATCTGATTAATATTGATTAGGCTGATATTATTATTTGACACCTCCAGGGAGTCCAAGGACTCATCGAGAGAGGGCACTTGCTCTACAACTCTGTCTCCATCACTGACTGCAACTACACCAACGCCATCTACCGCCGACCCCCATTGGTAGTATTTCCAGACAATTACAACCATGGTGTTGAGCAGAAAGTCATAGCACCCTGCAACATCTGATTAATATTGATTAGGCTGATATTATTATTTGACACCTCCAGGGAGTCCAAAGACTCATCGAGAGAGAGCACTTGCTCTACAACTCCGTCTCCACCACTGACTGCAACTACACCAACGCCATCTACCGTCGACCCCCACTGGTAGTATTTCCAGACAATTACAACCATCCATGCCCACGGTGGGATTCGAAATAGCAAACTTTTGGCTGAAGAGCAGATACGCTATCCACTCGGCCAACCAGGCAGGCTATGTTTTGTGTTTCTCTATATGCAAACCAGGAATTCAGTGGGAATTGCCTTTCCATTACAGCATATTAGTATAATTTTAGTTAAGTAATGATCAACTAAGTTATGCAAAGATTTCTCTGACTGTCACCATTTGGTCTTAGAGAATGAACACAATGTTTTTGGTCTCATATAGTTCTCGTTGTTCTTTGAGAGATATGTGTCATATGATTTCATCAATTCACACAAAAACATGATGAAATGAGTAAATAATATTTATTTAATGCTGTATATTTCAGCCTGAATATTACAGACCATCATCACTGGCAGTGTTAGTTAATTACAAGGTAGAACACGAACAGCAGATTGATCTCCATGATGTTATACATAAAACGACGCAAAGGAAACATTAACTGAGGAAACTTATTAGTATTAACTATTAAAAAAGAAAAAGGAAGAAAAAAAAGTCCTTTAATGATGTGTGATTAGAATAAGACTCTCCCATATCTTAGATGGTGAAAGACAGTCTTTCCGATTTAAGTGCGGACAGTGAAGTAAGGCTTCAGTGCTATCTTTAAATAAGCATTTAAATTTATAGCAACAAAGATGAAGTAAGCACTTTCAGACCATAGGTCCGTATCTATTTCGTGATGTGCCAGGTCAGATTTCCTGTTGCTGATGTAAGATTGGTGTTCTTGTATTCTCTTTTTCACTGAGTTTACAGTTCATCTGAAGTAAGAAAGAACTTTGTAGATGCCAGGAAGAATTAGAGGGGAGTGTTTATCTTTAGAAATGGAAACCATGATGATCATTTGTTGACAGGAATAAATATAGCCACTAAATTGTATTTCTTAAGAATTCTGAAAAATTGGTTCTGAGATGTCAGAAATGTTTGGGATATGGGACTTGACATATCGTATCCTTGTTATTTGAGCTAGAATTATAGGAATCAAAAATACATTGTCTGGTCCTTTCTGAGAAGTCATTGAGTTTCATATATCATATGATGTTTAAGAGTTCTTGCATTATTACACGTGCATATTTGTACTAACTCATATTTATGAAGAATGGGTAGTCATAGAATACCAATCCTTTGGTTCCTCTAATTGAAAAGAATGGATATTTCTTATAGTATTCTATAAAATTAATCCCAACAGAGTAAAGTAATTACTAAAATAAAGAGCCAAAAGGCTTCAGTTTGGCAATGCAAAATTTCATAAGGCAAAGTGGATATTAGATCCAGTATTATTTCAAAGCCAAATGTGGAAAACTATAAAAGTTTTTTAAGTTGACCAGAGAGCTTGTGGGAATACATTCTTCGGCATTCACGAGTTGTCTTAGCGTGAACTACTTAAAAGACATAGGTGCCACCCAAGCGTCTCTATATTTGCCTTTTATTAATCCATTTTGATAATGTTTCACTGGCCTGGAGAGAGTCAAGTTACTTAATTGGCAGAGTGACTTAAAAAAGTAGAATGAAAAAAGTATGGTAATTTTGTGCCTACCTAATTCCAGTAGTTTCACAGGTATATGCTTGCAAAAAGAAAAAAAAAAAAGGGGGGGGTGGATGCCCTTAAAGCAGTGGATTTTTTTTTTTTTTTTTTTTTAATCACCGATGTGGTATTCTTTCATTATCTTGCTTTTGAAGTTCTGGGGGATTAAAAACCATTTGTACTCAATAAATGTGTTTTTAGGTTGAGACACTAGTCAAAAGCTCATGTCGATAGCACATCGAAAAATTTAAACAAAGATTTAATGGTGAGCACTGGTAGACAGCCTTGGCTGTTGAGTGGAAGGTTTCAGTGTCTATAATGCCAATAAAATTAAATACTTTTTTCTCCTTTCATCTGATATCCCTCTCAACATACAGGTTATACAAGGGTGGTCTGAAAAGTTCTTGGCCTCGACCATACATGGCAACACTATCAGCAAGATTTTTTTTTTTTTCCCTAAGTTGGTACATCTGACATAAGCATCCATGTGAAATTGCAAGTCATTCTATCAGGTAGTTTGTTTTATACAGCTGTCTGAAGCAAAGTGTTGTCTGTATCTCTTGAAATGGATCAAATTGAGTATCATGCGGTTATGAAATTCATTCGAAGTTCATAAAAGTTTATGGGCCCTCTTCTCCTTCATTTTCGACAATTAAGAAATGGGCTGCCGAGTTTAAACGTGGCTGTACCAGCCTTGAAGATGATCCACGTGAAGGCCTTCCATAAAGTGTGACAACACCAGAATCATTTAACATCACCAGAAATATGGTATTAGATGACCAATGAGTCAAAGTGCGTGAAATTGCTGAGACTATAAGCATTTCAAAAGAATGTGTAGGATATATTTTGCATAAAGAATTGCAAATGAAAAAGCTTTGCACAAGATGAGTGCCACGCTTGCTCACAGCAGATCAAAAACCCACTCGCATGAAAATCTCTGAACAGTGCTTGGAGTGTTTTAACAAGAATAAAACTGATTTTGTGTGTTGATTTATTACTATGGATGAGACTTGGATTCACCATTACACACCAGAATTTATTGAAGTTGAAAGTTTATTTTTCACTTGGTTAGAGTATAATAAATTTAGTTTAATCCTTTATCCAAGTGTGAGCAAACAAAGTTTGCGCCTGAAAGTATCTTCAGGACTAAGGGTAAGGTGATACAGCACCAGGGCAACTCGTTGCAAAGGTGTAGCAAGCTACCAACACTCCTGTCCCAGTATCTCCATTAATGCAAAACACATCTCCTTGCGGATATGTCTAATGTTATGCATTAAGGGAAGGGCCACTACCCAGACTAGTTTCGACCTTTATTGAGGTCTCTTCAGTGGGAGCCAGGCCCAAGCTCAGACCTGAGCTTGGGCCTGGCTTTTTCAAGATTTTTTCAAGATTTTCATTATTGTATAAGATGGAATTGCTATAAAAAATTGTCAGTATTAGTTTTGTATAAATTTACATCGACAGCTTAGTAGGCTAAGCAGATAATCATGTGCTGTGAATTAGAATCCTGCTTGGGCCTGTTTGTTTATAAAATTCTTTAGTTATAAGTAATTTTCATTGCCTTGTGGGAGGCCACCATCCTGATCACTGGAGGTCTATAGTGACTTGAAAAATTCTTTTTGATTTCCATAAGAGGAGATTTTTTAGATTAATCCTTGGCCTATCCATATCTCAAACTTGTGCTATAGGTTTACAATTTTCACAAGCCTAATCATTATATAAACAAAAGTAAAAAAGGATAAATATTTAATAGCTTATTACTTCTCGTTTTCATAGAGGGAGCTCCTATGCTGATAATTCTAATCCTGATCAGACTACAGCAGGACTTGGATCAGTGGCTTTGACAAGGGGACAGGCTTATGAGGTAATGCCAAAAATTTAAAATTAGCTAATGATTATATAGTGTTAAACTGTGAATGAAATTATTATGTATATTTTGTCCTTCATTCACATTTAACATAACCTATCATATATTAAGCATGACTTGTTTAAAAATTATTTGTTAATCCCTTGCTTAAGAATTATTATTCATGTATTATTCCTGAATTTCATCAGCTATTATTGATTAAATAATTTTAATGTATATTTTACTATTGGAAGGACTCAATGATAAATATCATTTATCTTATTTACTTTATTCCTTCAATAATATTATGAGAAATTATATGTATATAATTTAATATACCTTATATATATACTGTAACATATATTTTATTATTGTTAATTGTAAATGAAATGAAAGAGAAAATTAAGTAACTGTAATATTTTTATTAATGTTTTTCATTACTCAACGTAAAAGCATAGCCTTATGTAACGTTAACGCGAATGTTTTACGTTTTGTTCGTTGCCATGGAGAGAGAAATAAAATGGAACGCGCGTGGGTAGACCGTGAGCTTCGATAACGAGGAGAGAAGAAAAAAGATATGAGTAGAATTAGATAGAGAAAGAAGGAAGAGTTTTTGAAGGGGAAGAAGGAAGGATATAATCAAGGGGGTGAAAGTAAATAAAAAGGACTGAAGGGCAGGAATTCAAGAGAGTAGTATTTAGAAGTGTGCAGAGACGAAGTGTAAACTTATAGATAGCTGAAAGTAAAGTCAGCAGAGGCACTAATAGGAATTTGGTGCCGTATTTGGATAATTAAAGGACTGGAAGGTTAATGAAGGATTCAGAATAGTTCCAGTTAGCATAGAATTACTACTTATTTCTATATTGCTTTTAGGAAGAATTGTACGGAGGTTAATTTGTTGTGAAGTGGTAAACAAGGATATCAATCTGCCCTCTAGTTGCCGTCGAGAATTGTGAAGCGCGACAAATAATTATCTAGTTGTGACCTTGAAGAATTCTTTTAAATGTGTTCCATGGGTGTAATAAAAATAATTAGAAGATGTGCTCACATTAAATCTGACGTGCTGAAGATAAATTCCGGTAAGGACAGTCTTATCTTATTTGTTTCTGTGTATGAAGATTTGAGTGACAGTTCCATTTCGCTTATTCTAACATTTACTGTGGCATATCGCCGAAGTTAGAAGTTAAAATAATTCGCCTTGAAATAATATCTGCCGTATTTAATGATATGATAAGTGCCTGCTGAGAGTTAAGTATGGAGTATAACTGAGAGATATGGGCAAACTAATTAAATAAGAATTTCTGTTGTATTAATCTGAGTAAGGAATCTTGTAATAGAGAAAACTGTGAAACTTGTATGTGAAGATTTTGAAGACTGAATTAATATGAATGATTTGACCTGATGTACTAACTTAATTGTAATGTCTTATTTTAGAAGTGGAATTCATGTATTTGTCTTATAACCTCATATTAAATGTTTTTGTTTTGTTAATTTCAATATTGTGTTTGCCTGATTCTTTTTTATTGCACCGTTCATAAATAATTCGAACCTTGCGGGAGCCTCAAGTGAAAAGTATTAAATTCGGCCTGGATGAATAAGGAGACTGCTAAATTAATTGAAAATTGATTCTACTATTTTATATAGACTAATCTAAATATAGGGTGGCACAGTATAAATATAAATTTCCCTACATTTGGATTAGTGATCAATTAGCAATTAATTGATTTTATTAATAAGAGTACGTTACAACAAGATGTCGGATTCAGAACTAGGATATACGAGCCAACAATAGTGTGTTTACTGAACATTGATTTTTTTTTCTTACAAATATTATGAAAAGTAAATTATTACAAATTATATATTTAGTTTAATCCTTTATCCCAGTAAGCAAACAAGTTTGCGTCTGAAGTATCTTTGGGACTGGAGCAACTCGTGGCAAAGGTGGACTGAGTTCTCATCGCTTTCCTTAGTATCTCATAATGCAAAGCACATCTCCTTGCAGACATGTATAATGCCATGCATTATGGGGAAGGTCACTACCCAGACCAGTTTAGACTTTTATTGAGGTCTCTTCAGTGGGAGCCAGACCCAGAGGTGATACCAAGGTTGAAGCAATGCAGAAGTCATATTTCCATATACCAGTTGTCAAAAAGGTGTCACACCTTATTATTAAATTACTCTGGATTAGAGAAAGATATTGGAAGTTTTATTTTTACTTGGTTAGACTATAAATTATATATTTAGTTTAATCCTTTATCCATATGTAAGCAAACAAGTTTGCACCTGAAGTATCTTCAGGACTGGGGCAACTCGTGGCAAAGGTGGACTGAAATATGACTTGTGCATTGCTTCAACCTTGGTATCACCTCTGGGTCTGGCTCCCACTGAAGAGACCTCAATAAAGGTCGAAACTGATCTGGGTAGTGACCCTCCCCATACAGTAATTATACATTATACAGTAATCCCTCGATTAGTGCGTCATTTTTTCGATACCGAAATTCGATTAATGCACCTATATACATCTTAAAAATAAATGTTACAGATTTTTAAAATTTTCTATCTATACATTTTTATGGCTAACTATTTAAAAAAATCACTCACCAGAATGAAATAATTTAGTTACTGATTTAAAACATTTTATAAAGTTATATTTTTTAATGGCATACTACACTACTTCCATGTACACTATGTATACTATGTTCCAAATTTTTACCTCCAAAATTTATGTCGTCTGCTATAGTACGCCCACAGATTCGAGACCCTTTGACACTTCTGTGCATTTTTACAAAAAGTAGAATCCATTCTGATAATAGGGTAATCAATCTGTCTTCTGGGATGAGTTGTTTATTATTACATGTTGGAAAATTAACTTCTCTTTTATGATCATTGTAGTTTTTAAAGTGGTAACTATTTTGTTTGTATAACAGTTGGAAAATTTTATCTATAAAGCACGTGATTTCGCATATCAGCGACCAATTCATACGTCCTTCATTTCTTTTACCCCTTCAATGATAACGCCCAAGAGTTAATTAAACCTCATTCTGAAGAATTGAGTGATTCCGACCTGCTAAATTTAGATGCACAGCGGGAAGATCCTGGAGAATATGAAGAAAATTTAACCACTGATAGTCAGCCTAAAGAGATTTCACAGAAACAATTTGAAAATATTTTTCGTACAATCGAAGTTTTTAAGCAGCAATGCTTAGAGGCTGACCTTGATGAAGAGAGAAGCAGTAAAATTTGCAGAAGAGTAGAAGAGGCAATAGGGCCATACCGCCGGTTGTAAGAAAAAAAGAAACAAAATGCCTGCCAAACTATGTTAGCTCAATTCTTTGTTAAGAAGTCATCATCAAATTCCTGGCATGTATCCTCAATGGGTGTACAGGATATGATAGTATTACATGAAAAATTTACATCATTACTAACTTACTATCTACAATTTTCCTCCAAATCAGTCTGTTACTTGTCAAGACTCCAGCATTATCAGATCTTATATTTCTATCGTCTAAGGCATAGATGGCGAACCTATGGCACGCATGCCAGAGGTGGCACGTCAACGATTTACAGGTGATTTCCTTTTATACGCTTATAAATTATTCGACCGTTTTTTTTTTTTTTTTTAATTGTTATAATACGTAAAAGTTAAATTTTGCTTTACACAAGAGAGCAGCTGTGAAGACGTGGATATGATTGGTGTGGTATCAACAAAAGATCACACTACCCAAATACAAAGGCAACTGACAAGTGTTGAGTTGAAATGCTAAATCTATTCAACCAAATTCCATAACATCTGAAATGGTCATAACAACATTTACTATATATTTCTTAGTTTTAACGCCTTCATGACATGGTGTCGTTTATCATTCTGACGGAACTCCTCATTACCGGCGGGCTCAACTCTCACAAAATTTCAACCCTTCATTGAATTTTATTCCTGCTTGTTTGCTTTTGAGCTGGTAGGCAAACTCGCACACGCATTATGTGTACAGTGACCATATTTTTTTGGAGAAAATAAAGGACAAATCAGAAACTGTTTCATAATAAATAATAAAAAAAACAGGTTGCGTTTATTTGTTTCACTAAAACTAAAAAGCTTTATAACATTTATTGTAAAATATAAGCATTTTAAACAATCATATTATTACTTTAAAAAAATTTAATTAATTTTGATACTTTTCACAAGAATGAACTTTTTTTAAATAAATCAGGTTCGCATTTTAAAAATTCATAAAACTGCATGCAATTCATGTCAAAGTTCCATTTGGTATAAATGCATGCTTTCAATGTTTCGATTTTTAATTGGTTTTTTTCATTGGTCCATATATTGTTCACTAATGAAAATACTCGTTCAGTGGGGAACATTAGATCCAGGGAGACATAAGCAAAATTCAACGATTTTTAAAATGTTTTTAAAAGATACATGTTTATCTGTGAAATGTTTAAAATTTTGAACCCATCTATGTCGCCATTTAATACAAGAACTTTTAATACATGAAACTTCATCAAAGAGTTCGCCATCATTTATGTTTAAGTTTCAGTGACTGGAAGTGAACAAAACACTTTCCTCGATCTTCGCTCCCGCAGAGGGATTTCTCATAGTAGGACCCATTCAATGTCATACCCCAAAGTTACGCAGTAGGTGGGACCAACAAAAAGCACGTAAGTCGAATTCGCATAACTCGTGTATAATATTGCATACAAACATACAAAATATTAGTTAATTGGGAACAAAAGTTTACAAAAACACCTATATTTTTTAAGAAATATAATCATAATTGTAGTTTTTCGTACATAAAAAAAAAAAAGAAAGTTATTTCGATGGGAATGGTTTCATAAAATCTAATAGATTCGTCTCACAGCATAATGTCTTTTTCTTGTCATGCAAAATTTCTTCATAACAAGCTAATGATTAATGATTTTTTTATTCCTTACCTTGTGGCTACAATTCGTTCCTCGTTAAAATCTATGTCCTCCAAAATCTGTAAACCTTTCTTTTATGATTGTTCTTACTATGGATTCCTGTAGATCAAACTTCTTTGCTAGCTCACAAATTTTCATCCTGCCTTCAAAATCCTTAATAATGTTGAGTTTTGTTTCCATAGTCAATGTTTTTCTTTTCTTGCTAGCTGTAGAAGAATCGGACTTGCTTCCTTTGGACTACATTATTATTTTTTATGTGATAAAATTTTTATCAAGAACATAACATTAAACAATCGCAAGGTTTGTAGACTATAAAAATCGTGTATGAATGGAGACCGCGCGAAACATGTCAGTGCTTGTTCACAGCATGTGCGACACTGGCGAATGCAGCCTGCGCCGGAAAGATACGACTAGTGGTGAGGTGTGAAGCAGGACGGGAATATGTACCTATATGAAACTGCATAACTCCGGATTCGTGTAAGTCGGTGTATGACTGTACTTCCATTTCCATGAAAGAGCTGTCCCAGTTATTTAAATAATCAATGCAGGTTTGGTAAAATTTATGAATTGCATCTTTTAATATGTTGGCATCAATATTCAATTTGCTATTTCAATTCACAAAATAAAGGACAAAATGGCCATTTTAGAAAAAAAAATCTGAAGGACAGAACAGTTTTCTTACATCCGCTTAAATAAATAACACATGGTCACCGTGATTATATGGCATGTTTCAATTCGTGGTAGAATTTTATTTGAAGTTAGCCTTTGTGATCTGTCATAATGACATCCAGAATTTGAAATGCAATAAAACAAACACTTATTTCATGTAATTGAAAAATTGGACAATAGATTTTAGTTAGATACTGTGTTTAAGTGCAACATATGGTTTAGCTTGAGTCTATACAGCATAGTTTCTGTGGGAGGGGACAATACTAGTGCAATTAGAGGGTGATTAAGGGTCAAAGCTGTATAACTGAGAGGAGACTGTCACATAGCCTTTAAAGGAATGCGGAGAACCGACCAGGGCTTCTGACCTAATGTCCAATCGTCACCTTCTCGTGGTGCACCCTGTTGGGTATCTACTTTGCTACTAAACGAACGAGGATGGGCTGGCAATTTGGGATTTAGCCGACCAAATTGTATTCTTATTGGTTAAACCAAAATAAAAAATGATGGTACAACATGACAAAATTTCATGCCGGCTGGGACGTCGGCCGGTTAAACACGGCCCACGTTGTTTTCGCCAGGAAACTAGGGCGAATAGCAAAAAGTCAGCTACTGGAACAAATCTGAAAGCACACCCCAACTCAACATCACCAGAGTTAAAGATCGGTACTATTCACATAAGAAACATGAATGGCAAAGAAATGGAGCTAGCTGAGGAATTACATAAGTACCAGATTGACATAATAGGGGTGATTGAAACAAAAAAGACAAAAACTGGTGAGATTTTTCTGAGCAATAAATATAAAATGTTATATTCAGGAAATGACAATCAAGGAAAAGAAGGAGTAGCCATAGTATTCAACACAAAATACGAGGCTAATCTTCTTGAACAGCAGGCAGTCTCAAGTAGAGTGATGTGGGCTAATATCAGAATGGGGAATTGGACAATGAGACATTTATACCTATGGTCCCACAGAAGGTTCTACTAAGATAGAAGTGGAGGAATTTTTTAATGCTTTAGAAAAAGCAATGGACACAATGAAAAAGGAAAAGTTGGTCCTTGTTGGGGGTCTAAATAGCAGAGTGGGAAATGATTGTCAGACATACAAAAATATTTTGGGAAAATTTGGTGAAAAGAGCAAAGCTAATAATAATGGCAAATACCTGTTGGATTTCTGCTCAGGACATGGACTGGTTATTACTAACACCATGTTCCAACATAAAAATGTGCACAAATTCCCATGGAGATAAAAAGCAAGAAATAAGAAAAGTCCCATTGACTATGTTATTGTTGATAGTGATATTTTCTCCCTGGTGCAGGACACCAGAGTGTACAGAGGATTTGAAATTGGAAGTGATCACTATTTAGTCTTGAGCAGGATAAAATTGAATGTCATATTGAAAAGAATAACATGTAAGAAAGTTTTAAAGCGAATAAAAGTTTAGCAGCTCTCAGATGTGAACTGTAGACTAAAATACACAAAGATCATGGGGAAAAAAATGAAAGGGTTTGAGAACAGGAACCAACCCTTGGAGATTCAATGGCAAGCCTTAAAGAAACCCATGATTGATTCAGCCAGAGAGGCATGTGATGAGGTAGTCTGCAAGGATGGAAAAATCAGAACTCAATGGTGAATGCAGGAAGTTAAAGAGGCAGTGAAGGAAAAGAAGAAAGCATATCAAAAGTTTCTGGCAAATGTCAGCTTTGGCTCTTACAGAATACAGAGACAAATGTAAGAAAGTGAAACACTGTGTTAAACTAGCTAAACAAAAGTAATGGGAGGACTTTGGAAAAAACATAGAAAATAAATATCAAGAAGGTGGTAAGATATTCTGGAGGTTGTTGAAGAAGCTTAGAAATGGAGGAAGAAGTGTTGTAAAAGGAGTTAGAGATTATAAAGGTGACATGAAAACGGGTGAAAAAGATATCCTTGAATTATGGAGTAATTACTTTGAAAAATTGCTAAATGAAACAAGCAGTGATAGCACAGTAGTAAAAAACACTCAATAGGCATACAGTCAGGAATACATATCCATACTTGAAGTAGAAAGAGCAATCAAAGGCTTGAAATATGGAAAGGCAGCAGGAGTAGATGATATTTTACCAGAAATGCTGAAGCATGGTGGTATAAAAGTCTTACAGTGGCTGCACTGCATAGTTCAGAAAGCCTGGAGAGAGGGACAAATTTTCGATAATTGGAGTAGAGGTCTAATAGTAACTATAAAAAGGGAAATAAAACTGAATGTGAGAATTACAGAGGTATTTCCCTACTGAGTGTTCCTGGCAAGATCTATGCAAGTATACTTGAGAAACGATTGAGAAGAATTGTGGAAGAAAAGCTTGGTGAAGAACAAGCTGAATTCATGACAAATAGAGGCTGTCAGGATCAGATCTTCACGTTACGACAAATAGTTGAGAAAGCATATGAATATAACAGAGATCTCTATTTAAGTTTTGTCGATCTGGAAAAGGATATGATAAAGTGGCAAGAGAGCAGTTATTCAATATGCTACAGTTATATGGTGTCAATGGGGCATTATATCAAGCAAGACTTAGTCTTTATTTGAGTTGCAAATCATCAGTTAGAATTGAAGGAAGTACAGGAAGATGGTTTAATGTTAAATCTGGTGTGAGACAAGGATGTACATTATCCCCTCTGTTATTCATTATTTATATGGATAATATTATGAAGGAAAGTGGTATTAAACATGATATCAGAATTGGAGATGTTAATGTCAGCTCTTTGCTTTATGCGGATGATGTTATTCTTCTAAATAAATCTGCTACAAGTTTGCAAGATTCCATGACTAAATTGAATGACTGTTGTAATAGATATGGTATGAAGGTCAGTATTACAAAGACAATGAAAATAGGTAGAATGGTTGAAAATATCGACTCTGTTTTGAACGGGGAACCTGTGGAACAAGTAAAACATTTCAGCTACTTAGGCATGACTTTTAGTGAAGATGGTAAATTAAATATGGAAATAGACAGCAGAAGAATAAGAGAGAAATTAGTCGGAACACTAAATTAGCTGTATACAAGAGTGTTCAAACCAGTTTTAACTTATGGATCAGAAGTAAAACACTTGACCAAAGACTTTAGACCGCAGATATGAGAGTCCTGAGAAAGATTAGAGGCGTGAATAGATGTCATCAATGGCAGTATCATATTAAAAACGAGTACATTAGGAAAGAAATTGACATTGTCAGCATCCAGGAATGCGTTAGCAGAGCTAATCTCAGGTGGTATGGTCACTTAAACAGAATGGGCGAGGAAAGATTAGTAAAACAACTGTTCTCTGCCAGGTTGGCAGGAAAGTGACCCAGAGGAAGACCAAGATATAGGTGGATTGATACGGTACAAAGTGCCTTTGAAGATAGAAATATAAGATCTGATAATGTTTGAGTCTTGACAAGTAACAGACTGATTTGGAGGAAAATTGTAGATAGGAAGTTAGTAATGATGTAAATTTTTCATGTTGTACTATCATATCCTGTACACCCCTTGAGGGTGCATGTCTGGCATTTGATGATGATGAGACAGCTGGAATAAAAACTGCTCTAACTAATGATTCACACTATTTGTTGAGAAGTATATTACACAGACTGCAAAAGCCTCTGTACCTTATTCAGGGATACAATAAATCTTCACTTGTTTTTCTTGCATCTGCAGTTTAATGGCTGTTGGGGAGGGCATGTTGTTACCGCGGGAAGCGAGTTACTATTGCCTCGATATGAACATACTTAAATATTATTCGTGTGCGAAGTAATATGAAAAAATCTTTTTGATATCTTTTTCGTAAAGTAAAATCAAGGGTGCAAGTTATACACCAGGGCATCGAGTAAATATGGTAAGCATTTCGCCGACAAGTTGACATCCTTCTGCTGCTTCCCCTGCTCAGCTGACTTCTATGGTGAGTTACAATGCATAAATATTTTTCTCACCACCGTTTTTTTTTTTTTTTTTTTTTTTTTTTTTTTTTTTTTTTTTTTTTCCAAATCAACATCATTAAAATCGATTTAATAATACAATAATCAATTTTACACTGAATAATAGTATAAATTTATATATAAATATTATAAATAAAATATTGATAAAATAGTATACAATATTATTAATTAATTAATTAATTAATTTTCTATTAATTTTTCCCCTACTAAAAACTGCCCGGCACGTCAGCAACTTGATTTGTAAACTTTTGGCACGCACACATAAAAAGGTTCGCCACCACTGGTCTAGGGCACTTTGTATCATATTAATCCACCTATATCTTTGTCTTCCTCTGGGTCATTTTCCTACCAACCTTGCATAGAAGACTTGTTTTGCTAATCTTTCCTCTCCTATTCTATTTAAGTGACCATGCCACCTGAGATTAGATCTGCTAATGCATTCCTGGATGCTGACAATGTCAAGTTCTTTCCTAATATGCTCATTTTTAATATGATATTGCCATTGATGCCATCTGTTTCAGGATTCTCATATCTGCGGTCTCTAGTCTTTGGTCAAGTGTTTTACTTCTGACCCAGCTCTCAGATCCATAAGCTAAAATGGTTTGAACACTGTCTTGTATACAGCTAATTTAGTGTTCCGATTAATTTCTCTCTTATTCCATATGAATTTATTCAATTGACTTCCTACCATACCAGCTTTGTTGATTCTGTTGTCTATTTTCATATTTAATTTACCATCTTCACTGAAAATCGTGCCTAAGTAGTTGAAATATTTTACTTGTTCCACAGGTTCTCCATAGAAGTATAACATCGTCCTCATAAAGCAAAGAGCTGACATTAACATCTCCAATTCTGATATCATGTTTGATTCCACTTTCCTTCATAATGTAATCCATATAGATAATGAATTACAGAGGGGATAATATACATCATTGTCTTGCACCAGATTTAACGTTAAACCAAATTCCTGTACTTTCTTCAATTCTAACTGCTGACTTACAACTCAAATGAAGACTAAGTATTACTTCATATAATGTCCCATTGATACCATATAACTGTAGCGTATTGAATAGCTTCTCTCTCTTGACACCTTGTTATATGCCTTTTTTACAAAACTTAAATACATATCTTTGTTATATTCCTATGATTTCTCAGCTATTTGTTGTAAAGTGAAGATCTGATCCTGACAGCCTCTATTTGGATTGAATCCAGCTTGTTCTTCACCAAGCTTTTCTTCCACAATTCTCAATTGTTTCTGAAGTATACTTGCATAAATCTTGCCAGGAATACTCAGTAGGGAAATTCTCGCATTCAGTTTTATTTCCCTTTTTATATATGGGTGCTATGAGAGCTACTCCAATCATCAGGAATTCGTCCCTCTGTCCAGGCCTTTTGAAGTATGCAGTGCAGCCACTGTAAGACTTTTATACTACCATACTTCAGCATTTCTGGTCGAATATTATCTACTCCTGCTGCCTTTCCACATTTCAAGTCTTTGATGGCTTTTTCTACTTCAAGTATGGATATGTATTCCTGATTGTATGCTTGTTGAGTGTTTTTTACCACTGTGCTATCACTGCTTGTTTCATTTAGCAATTTTTCAAAGTAATTACTCCATACTTCAAGGATATCTTTTTCTCCCGTTTTCATATCACCTTTATCACATCTAATTCCTTTTGCAGCACTCTTTCCTCCATTTCTAAGCTTCTTCAACAACCTCCAGAATATTTTGCCACCTTCTTGATATTTATTTTCTTTATTCTTGCCAAAGTTCTTCCATGCTTTCTTTTTTTCCTTCACTGCCTCTTTATCTTCCTGTGTCCACCATGGAGTTCTGATTTTTTCTATCCTTGCAGACAACCTCACCACATGTCTCTCTGGCTGAATCAGTCAGGGTTTTCTTCAAGGCTTGCCACTGAATCTCCATGGTTTTAAAAAAAAAATTTTAATTTTAAATTTAAAATTTTTTAAAATTTTTAAATTGTTCAAAGAGCTTGCACAATCTATTAGTAAATGTGCAGATTTTGTACCAAGAGCCAAATCCCAACACAACAGACCACCTATAGCCTTCCTGAGCATGAAAAGAAAACAGAGGAAGTTTGCATAACTAAGTTGATGTTGAGTTTGTACCTCATTCTCTTCTGTCTGTCTGTGCCTGATTTTCCTCTGTCTGTTATGAAAACTTTTAGATCCTTTTATTATCTTGATATGGTTTACTCCGATTGTTCTTGGGTGACCTTCTAACTGTTGTTCTGCATCACCTTGGTCAATTACCAACTTAACGCTTGATATTTAGGATGTCTCATATTGATCATTCTCATTGGAGGTAGAAGCCTCTTCAGAAATAATCTGATTGTTAGTGGAACCTTCACTAGCTCCGTTATTCTGCACTAAGTTACTTTCACATTGCAGTCCTTCTCCATGTGAGTCTTCATTTTTATCTCTGCAATGAAAATTTTTGCTCCTTCTACCAAATCGTTTTCTTCCTATAAGAAATATCTCATTTCGTGAGTATTCACATGAAAACTTGTATTTTTCTAGAAAGTCATTTCCAAAAATTACATGAACGTGTGGGCGAGATGTTCTAGGTAGGACCAACAACTCATGCCTACCACACATATTAAACTCTGGTAGATATACCTTCAAGAATACTGATTTTGACACACAGACGGTAGACATTGACACTCCAGATAACCATACAGGCCTTCTAAAATAAAAGATGTTATGCCTCACATGGGGCCTTATCCTCTCAAAATAATCCGCTGTAATAATAGAGGCCTGGGATCCTGTATCTAGAAGTGCTTTACAGTGCTTACCACAGATAATTCCCTTTACTGTCGACTCTGGGGGACTGGTAGTGGTTCCTCTGACCCTCTTTCCAAGCTCTGTTTGCATACATGTGGGAATTTGATCTCCCATATAACCTCTGCTGGATCTTCGCTTGCTATTGAAGCAATTGCAAGGAAAATGCCCAGGCTTGTTGCAACTGAAGCATTTAGGAGGTTCTCTTCTGTCTTCACCTTCTCTTTCCAGTCTCATAGGAGAGTTTGATGCATTCTGATTAGTCACTTCAGCCAGTTTCATTACTGTATCCAACCAGTCAAACAGGGTGTTGCAGTTTTTCAACCTCTAACCTTACTATATCAGCAGTCCGATCGACTTGGGAGGCAGGGAGTTCAGAGGTTTTTGTGGATACTGCCGCCAACTGGGTTAAAACAGCGTCAAGGCGATCCATGACTGGTTGTTGTAAGCATTCGACCTCTCTCTGAACTATCGATTGGACCTCTTTTATATCCAACACTCCACTTGCTATTTGATTCGTGTTGACGGAACCAGTTCTATCTCCCTCACATCTATCTAAATTCTTATGCCTCTCCCTTTTCTCGTGAGATTCTTTCTCTGGCTTGGAGTTATCATTAGAATTCCCTTCCTTATTAATTAGGTTTACATAGCCAGTAGCAGATGCAGGACAAGGTCCCCAAGCATTTGCTCTTTATCTCTCACTGCATTTAGGCACTCCTCTAAGTTAGTTACTTTCTTTTTTTGTAGGCTGTTTCTCTGAGCTCTTGCTTCATTCCCAGCCTCAATTGATGAAAGATCGCCCATTCCAGATGAGGCTTATCCTCGTTAGATACTTTCAGGGTGTGAGCAAGGCTCAATAACCTGTGATAAAAGTCAGTCACGTTCTCTCAGTCTTTTTGCACCATTCTCTGTAATTTCCAAAAGTTTGGACCAAGGCTTCTTAACCTAGAAAATTGAGAGAGATGAGGACTTCCTTGAATTTTGCATAGTCTAGTGTTTCCTTAAGTATGGGGAGGGATCTGTGTTTGAGATAACTGAGACATATTGTGAGATATGAGTAGTGATCAGAGAGTGATTGAAGATAATGTAAAATTAAGCCAGAAGTTTGTATGTTTATAGAAAAACTCTGGGGATCTAGTTATTATGCATGTATTCTTGTGTTAGTAATGATATCAGAATTTTACTAGGAAAGTGATTAAGTTAACCACGTACTTTAATTTTCTCACATATAGCTTTTAAACCTAAATAAATATGTTTTATAGCATTTGCCTGAATCTAGCCTGTCTTATGAATTCAAATAGCCACTCATAAAATTATTATCGAACCTAGCGGGAGGGATACATGAATATAGTTTGATTTTCCAGACCACGACTGCATGCAAAGACAAAGTGAATTGAGATTAGTTGAATTAGTCCCTCCCGCTAGGTTCGATAATAATTTTATGAGTGGCTATTTGAATTCATAAGACAGGCTAGATTCATCACTGTGTAATACTCTGAGAGAGCCACCTTGGATAAGAGTCTCATCTATCCTATGTATTGGCTGGTGCAGCAAAATATAAATTCGTCAATATTTAACAGGCGGACTGTCTCAGAGGTTATATTTTAAGGCCTTGTCCCATACTTAGACAAAGCCCTTATGGATGAAAGAATTACATGTAACTAAATTTAAAAGCGGCCTGAATTTTAGTTTGTTTAAGGATAGGAGGGTGATAGCTGACTTGCTAAATTTATTGTACAACTATTACAGAAGCTAGAAAGGAGATAACTGTGTATGAATCTATGTGCATACAAATATATATATATATATATATATATATATATATATATATATAATAAAGAGGAAGTAAAGGTATATAACAATTTGACCAGTTGGATAATTATACTCATTCTTTAAAGTTAGTGCAATTATATGTCAGTATTTGTTCATAATGTGTAAAGTGTCTGATTTGTGATTAAATGTCTTTCTTTAAGTTTAATTGCCTCATTAAGTTTGAACCACGGCAGGAGGAAAATTACAAGGGAGGCTACGACTGTGAATTAAGTTTTAGTTGTTTGATAAGGTTTAGAATTTATCAAAGGTGTTTAAGAGATCTAAGACAGTGTGCTGAACTGAGTTCTGGTTCCTTGATTTTGCACTGTTCAATAATCGAGGATTCAGGGTGGTGCAGTATAATAGAAATTTTCCCTGAATCCGAAAAAGGAATCAGTGCCAGTACTGAAACAAAGGAGTTGGTGTTGTCCATTGTCAATCCCTTTGTCTTCAATCCACGTGCACTACTCTTAATGGTTAATGGCCCAGATTGAATATTGAGACTGCTTAAGAATTGAGGTATATTAACTTGATGCACCGAGCAAGGTATTTTATTGAAGTTAGGATAAGGAATTTATATGAGGGAATAAGTCAAGAAAAGATCATTATAGAAGCAACGTATATATACATATAAAAAAGAGTAGGGAGATATAACAGTGTTCAAACCAATTTTAACTTATGGATCTTAGAGCTGGTTAGAAATAAAACACTTAACCAAAGACTAGAGACCACAGATATGAGAGTCCTGAGAAAGATTAGAGGCATGAATAGATGGCATCAGTGGCAATATCATATTAAAAATGAGGAGATCAGGAAAAAGCTTAACTGTTAGCATCCAGGAATGTGTTAGCAGAGCTAATATCAGGTGGTATGGTCACTTAAATAGAATGGGAAAGGAAAGATTAGCAAAACAAGTGTTCTCTGCCAGGTTGGCAGGAAAAAGACCCAGAGGAAGACCAGGATATAGGTGGATTGATACAGTAAAAAGTGCCTTAGAAGATAGAAACATAAGATCTGATAATGTTGGAGTCTTGACAGGTAACAGATTGATTTGGAAGAAAATTGTAGATAGGAAATTAGTAATGATGCAAGTTTTTCATGTAGTACTATCATATTCTGTGTTCGCGTGGTTAGCCTAGTGTCTTTGTGCTTCACAACCATATGCCTGCGGAAGGAGTGTCCTAGGTTCGATTCCCGTCGCTGACGTGAGGAGCTAAAGGATCTTCATCAGCAATAGCCAAGTTAGCCAGTCTTGGGTGTGGACAGTAGGGTTTTTTCCACCAGTTTATCTGGGGGGTTTTCATCCCGCAAGCAGGCAAACCGGCCCCGTGAACACAGGGATACAGCCAGGAATACTTACAGGCATAGGGGTGACCATTCTATCCTCGTACTTCGGTTACGAAATCCAAGCATGCCTGGAAGGTTGTGGGCCTTAAAAGCCTATTAAAGCCATTGGGATAGGACTATCATATCTTGTATACCCCTTTAGCGTATCAGGAATTTATGATGATGATATATAATTTTGAAGCACCCTTCACACACACACACACACACACACACACAGCTTTCTTTGCACACTCAGCTAAATCTAATCCCTTCCATGTGGGACATGCGTTCATGATGAAGGGGACCTCCCAATTGATTGTATTAGAAACATCGTCATTCTTTCAGGGATTTAGACCCAGTAGATTGTTCCGGTCTCATTCCATCTTTTCCTTGTCATCCCTGACTTCTACATCCTCCAAATAGGTGGAAGCAGAGTATTTTTTTTTTTATTAGACTTGAGATGTCCATTCTTTCAATATATTCAATCCACTTTTTTCGGTATTCATATACTTTAAACAACAATTACACAATAACCACAGTAATTAACTTTAATGAAATGAAAGTACAGATATTTTTGTACTGAAAATAACAGTACATCAGGGAAACAAGCGTAGTACATGCGTAGAAACAAGCAAATCAAAGAAACGGGAATACAAGGTACATACAACAATCAGTTTATCGATTAAAAATGGTTGCTGCATGCTAGAAATTAATATATTAATAAATAATATTAAAACTATTTTTGATGGTTACACAAAATGAGAATCTCCCGAAATTTTTGGGAGAGAGACAATTGTTCTGATTCAGATTTGGTCAATATAAAAGGACCTCGCAACTTTCTTTGAATAGGCGTTTATATTTAAAATTGCTTTTATGGAGAAGGTGAGCTGCATCCCACTGGATACTGTGTTGAGTGTCAATACTATGTTGTACCAGACTTTTTAGGTTTCATGTATTCAATATAATATTGATGTTCATTAATTCTTTTTTCCACAGAACAGCTTCTCTGCCCAAAGTATGTCAGATTACATTCACAAGATATCTGGTAAATGCCAGCTAATGATAGAGGTGGCAGTTTGTCTTTTGTAGATGGCAACAGATGAGAAATTTTGTTGAAAGGAAAATATGTGGGAATAAGGTGATACTTCAAAATTCTATCAATAGGTTCAGAGATACCAGAAATATAAGGGATTAACCTTGTGGTCTCTTAAAGAATCCTGATGTGTTGGAACATAGGGGTCAATTATCTGCTGGATTTGATGATGGTTGTAACCATTAAATTCCATTAAAGTTTTGATAGTGAGAAGCTTGAGGGAGAGGAACACATATTATGTGCTCTATTAATTAAAGACTTGATAACACCAATTTTTTGAGAGGTGTGATGAGCAAACTTTTGATGAATGTATCTGCCAGTAAAGGTAGGTTTTCGATCAACACTGGTTGATCAATTACTGGAGGCTGTGCGTGTAAGAAGGATGTCCAAGAATGGTAAACTACCAGTTTTTTTTTTTTTTTTTCATGGTGAATTGAATGCATGGATGAAGGAAAGTGGTAATTTCATTTTCAGAATGAGGCCAAACAGCAAAAACATCATCAGCATAATGAAACCAATGAGAGGGTTGGAGGTGAATGGATGAGAACAAGGTATCTTCCAGATGGTTCAAAAAATAGTTTGCCAAAGGTGAAGACAGAGGGCTACCCATGGCAGTGCCTTCAACCTGTCTGTAGATCTTGTTTTTCCAGCTGAAATATCCTGATTCTATAACAAATTTAAAAATCCTCGCAATACGATCAGGATAATCATCATATAGCAAATTAACAATGTCAGATAATGGAATGTTGGTAAAGAGGGAAATAATGTCAAAGCTAATATTAATAATATATGGATAGAATGTACTGAAATTTAGTAAGCTAATTTTGTATTGTCACACCAATATTAATAATATATTGAGACAATACAAAAATATTTTGAAATGAGAGTACATACATGAAAAACAGCTGTTAGTCCAGTTTCTGTGATAATGAATGACATCACTATATAAAAATAATATTGTGAAATGCTTTCCAGTTGAAGGATGAATGTTGCATTGTTCTTACAACTACACCATAAAGTTACTACTGGTTTAGAACAATTGCTCATTATATGTTTATAAGATACAGTCAACTTTTACTATAGCAAACACCACAATAGTGAAGTAGCCATAAACAAACTACTGAAAAGTAGTTGCTTAAGCCCCATAATATCAATATTATACTAAAGGAAATTTACTACAACAAACCTTCCACTACAAGTTTGTTTTAATAAGAATTAACTGTATAAATGATTATTTCAATACACAGATGTGTATAACATCCCAGAGACTCATCAAGGGAGGGCACCTACTCTACAGCTCCGTCTCCACCACCACATATCCACCAACTACAACAAACCACGTCATCTACACCACTGCCATCTACTGCCCACCACTACCACCAGTATTTTCACAGACAATCACAAACATCCATGCCCATGGCAAGATTTGAACCTGCAGCCTTTTGGATGGAGAACAGATATGCTAACCACTTGGCCAACCAGGCCGGTTGGCTGAGTGGTTAGCACTTTTGATTTGCACTTTTTTTTCATTCTAATGCTGAATATTGACAGGATTTTTAATTTAGCTGGAGACAAAGGAAATTTGTTTTATTGTATTCTTCAATAATTTAATGCCTGTTTATATTGTATTATGTAGTAAGTATAAGTTAACTGAAGAAAAGTATTTGTTTCATTATTAACATAGATGGAAAAGGAATTTGGTGAAATATCATCATGGATACAGGAGGAGGTAAGAGTTATAAAGATTTCTTCTTTTTACATGCAGAATATGCATAATCATTTTGAAAAGCCTCCTTTATTTTTGTTATATACATGCACAGTCATGATCTGTACTTTTTTTCATTCTAATGTTGAATATTTATAGGATTTTTAATTTAGGGCTGGAGACAGGGGGAATTTGTTTTATTTGTATTCTTCAACAATTAATGTAACCAAAATGATAATGAAATGATAATTACTGCTTTTATTGCTGGTTGTTTATTGATCTAGTTTTCAAATGGATTTCCTTTAAAAAGCTCCTGCTGTATTCAGATCAACTGTGAATTTTGGCTCACAGAGTGCAGGAGGTTCATATTATTACAAGACCTGCAGGTAAGCGACACTCATACCACTTGTCATTTCTTGATTTCATTCAAATTATCTGCACTCATCATCTCCAAAGGCAAGCCATTCCAGTCATGCAACACTATCGGAGAAAAATCTAGCTCTCACTCCCTTCTTGACTGCATTTATTTTCAACTTCCATGGATACTCTGTCTCATCTTCTCTCAACCCTCCATAAAATGAAAAATTCCATCTACTGGTATCCTGTATGACTCTTTCAGAAGTTTATAGATCTCTGTTACCCCCTCTTTCTCCCATTGCTTCTACATTCCACAATCCCAATATCATCAGAACACTTTCCTCATGTACCTCTCTACTGTATCTGCATTACCTCAAAAACCAGTAGACAAGATCTGTGCAGAGTAGTCCAGATGAGATCATATCAAATCCTTGTAAAAGGCAACATGACTTTCTTATATATCAATTTGACATTGCAGTTATTCTGAGTTCCATTTGCAATCTTTGCTGTGTGGCCCCTGAACTTCAACTTCCTATCTACTAAAATTCCAAGATTTCTAGTCCGATCAGTTTCATCTACCATAATCCCATCAGTAGAATATGCCATTCCACCATAACTTTATATCTCTAACATTGAACTGACAGCCATTTCATATACTCACAATTCCAGCCTATCCAAATCATTCTGCATGTATTGCATGTCAGTTCTAATCCTGATTATGCTGTTATCAGTAACCAGCTGTATATGACTCCTTTTGAAATCCTTTTCTTACATCTTCTTAATCTAAATATTGAATAACAATGGACTAAGTTTGATACCTGTGGCCCACCACTTCTCACCTGTAACTCTTCTGGCCTGTGTCTTATAATTTTCATAACTGACATCATTCTTATGCACATAGGATTTCTTCCTCATCTTAAGAATGTCTTGCTTAATAAGATGTGAAATGAAAGTGAAATGAATACATCCATTTCACTTTCACCCTATTTATTCTTCAAACTCTAGGGACACATTCTCATATTGCAATTGATGTATTTTTTTAATACTTCTCAGTTGGTCATAATTTCCTACTTATAGTTCAGCATAACCTTTTCTGAATAGGACATCCATATGCTTAGCCACTTCCCAATTCATTACATCATGTTCACTATGTTACCAACAGGAGGCAGAACAGTCGCATCTTTAATCGAAACTCCCTCTGATAATATAATCAAGTCTAACATTCTTTGATCTCAAGTTCCTCCTGTCACATACACTTAAGAAAGTTGTCTCACACCAGCTCAATTAATTCTGCTTCATTCTTATGTGATTTCAAGAACTGCTGCCTAATCAATGTTCAGATAATTGAAAACACCCATGATGATTAATCTTTAATTCCCATTAGATTTATTTGGCGATGCATTTCATCACCAGCAACTTATCCACTACATCTGTAGTAATGCATGCACATCCCAGCTCTCACTCTAATATGAAAGGCATTCATTTGGGGTTGCTCCACCCTTTGCTACTATAACAACCTACAATCTTCTGGGAATGCTTTCTCTAGATTTTAGTATGTTGATAAGGACTGATGTTGGGAGATTTGGCCTGGATTATAATCGACATTCCAATTCATCCTTCAGGTGTTCAAAGACCAAAGATCAGGGCTCTGTTGACCAGTTGAGTTCTTCAACACCTATCTCATCAAACCATTCCTGCACAGACCTCACTTTATGGACAGGTGCATTGTTGTGTTCATATAGGATAGGGCTTCATCAAACTGTTGCCATATAATTCAAAGCACTGAACTGTCTAGAATGTCATTATAGGCCACAGCATTAAGATTTACCATCATAGACGTAAGATTCCCTGCCCAAGCCATGAAAATCAGTCCCAGACCATGTCTCCTTCACCACACATCACAGTTGACATAACACATTTGGGTTAATAGCATTCTCCTGACATCTGCCAAAACCCATACTTGTCTTTTGGACTGCCAGATGGTGAACTTGATTCATTACTCCAGAGTGAGCTTTATGCCACTTCACTGCACTCCATCCGACACGGTGGTGTTCTTGTTGATGTTAGGCTTGCATGTGGCTGCACACCCATGGAATCCCATTTTCTTCGGCTCTCAACGAACAGTTGTGGTGCTTGATATTTACCTGAGGTACTCTTCTTCTAACTACTTGCCTCTTTGAAGATTCCTCTAAAAATTATTTCCTGTTGACAAATTTCTTACCCATCTCATTCAGTGATCATCAATGTCTGTTGATACAATTTAATCAGAAGGTTTTTATATAGAATGCTGTCAAACCTCTGCTGAAAGGCATATAAATCATATCATATAGCCATTGTTCTATTTCTTTTTCAAAAAAAAGTAAGCATATTTATCATAATCAATCTCCCATTACCAAACTGTGCTGTGCCCTGCTCAACTAATAATCTGCATCATGATACCAAATACAGTTCGTAATTAGCATTTCAATTACTTTGTCTATAACACTGCTAAGACTGACTGGTTTATAATTCTCCACTTTATGTGATGAACTCTTCTTATGAGGGTTCATCACATAAATTTCCAGTCAGAAGACTATTCCCAATTCATTGAACATGATCAAATGTGAATGTCTGCCAAAGAAGATATCAATGATTTCTCCTTTCTCTATTACTATATTAAATAAATATTGTCTCTCAAACAGTATTTCTTCTTCCAAATGTACTGTTTTCATGTACATTTTCATAATACCAAGTTCTTGTACATTACAGCTGGATCATTCAGAATTATTTGCAAGGAGCTAGTTATGCATAATTCACTTTGCTTATCTTTATTCCTTTTTTACATATCTATAAAAACTTTTTTTGGATTGATCTAACCATTTCTACCTGTCCTTAACTGATAATTTAGTTAATGCTTATTGTTGCTTTTAATTGTCCTACTTAATAGTAGATTTATAAGAAGAAACCTCCTTATGAATTTCCTTATGAAGTATGCTACAGAAGAAGTTATGCTCTTTCCACAGTTTCTTCTGTAGCATATATTTTACTTTGCTTTTCCTTGTCTCTTTAAGTAACAGGCCATAATAACTTTTTCTTCAGACAGTAACACATTAGTAATTATCTTATGTGTGTCGAGAATAAATAGTTAGCAGAAAAACCTTTTAAATGAATAATCATTAAACTGGTTCTAGTAATGTACATTTCAATTTTCTATAGCCTGCTGAGGAAAGAAATAAAGAAATTGAAGAGTCACTTACTAGTTCAGGTACGTAAATGAAAATAATTAAATCCTAATACAAAATTAAAGATGTGATTTTTTTTCATTTTTCATTCTCACCACTTCAAAATAATACATAGTCTATATTTAAGTTGTAAGTCAGCAGTTAGAATTGAAGGAAATACAGGAAGATGGTTCGATGTACAGTCAGACAAGGATGCACGTTATCTCTAGTCTTATTTATCATCTATATGGATCACAATATGGAAGAAAGTAGCATTGAATGAACCTGAAATTAGAATTGGAGGTATCAAACTTAGCTTTTTGCTTTATGCAGATTACTTCTAAGCACATCTAGTGCAAGTCTCCAGGATTCTTGAACTAAATTGAATAATAGCTGTAACAAATTTGGCATGAAAATCAGCAATAAAAAGACCAAATCTCTGAAAATTATCAGAAACATTGAACACATCAACTGTATTCTGAATGGACAGCCTATAGAACAAGTAAAATAGTTCAGCTATTTAGGCACAGTTTTTAGTGAAATTAAATCTGCAACCTAGTATGGTGGGTAGCCAGATGAATAAATTCATATGGAATAAGAAAGAAATTAGCCAAAACACCAAACTAGCAGTATTGTTGTGTCCCAATTTATGATTATTATTCTATCTAGTGAAATTCTGCTTATCTATATTCAACTTTTATCTATGATAAAAGTTGATAATATTGCAGTCGTGACACTTTATCTCGTTACTCATTTAAATATTCTCCCCTCCCACATGATTAGGTTCATACGTTTTCAAGTGGTGCATTGGGCAGCAATTTCAGACAACTGTCTCATCAATGAACAAAGGTTTATTAAACTCATTAGCATGGTACAATTCAATTAATATAGATAACTTAATTCAATACTAAGAAAATGTTTACAAAATAACATTAGCTAATCATAAGTATTTGGCTAAGATCCTATAAGGGTATTACGATCATGCCGCCATAACAAATTCAACACATATAATCCCAGAGCTAATTAACACATTAGTTAACCCTATATTAGTCTGAATACACTATATGCTGTAGCACCTGGACATATGTGATCAACTCATGCTATTTAACTATCTAAAACTATGTACATTAAATTATCCTTTCACTGTGTTAACACATAACTTTGACATTTAAAACTTTCCTATAAGTTACAATACACATGCATAAATCTCAGGACACATAATTACTTATATAATATTAATATTAATAAGCATACTTTCATTATAATCAGTCATGTACTAAAGTCCTAGCATAAATTTCTTTAGTGTCTTCAACAGTTCAGTAATAGAATAATGATTACAATTACAGACGATTTTCAGTCAACACGAGATTTTTACAGTACCTTTTTCTCTTGAGTTTTCTATATTGGCCTCTACCTTTTTCCGATTGAACTATCCTGGTATGATCTCTCCTATAATCGGTCACTCCTAAGTTCTTTTGGCATTAAACTGTGCTTATGCGATCTTTACTTTTCGTACTTGAATTAAGAACACACTTTAGAATCATCTATACCATTGCTGTGAAACTCACCATGTGGACAGACTTCTTTACAGATTTCCTTTTTTTTTTTTTTTTTGTCACTGGATGATGAAACACACAGATAATACCTTCTTTCCTTTAGCTAAATGGCATTCCTTGTTTCTTACCATAGGAAATCGAAATCCCGCTCACTTTTGTTTCCTTGTTGTGACGACGGAGATAACTCCAATCCCACCACTCAGGAAAACCATGTGAAACCTATACGAAAAAGCGCATGAAGAAACTCTCCTTCACCGACCAATTAGGGTGGCAGTTTTCTGCCAAACATCCTGAGGTCGGTGAGCACGCGACTGACACGTGACGATGTCTCAATCCGGGAATTTACCCTGAGCGATAGTCTATTGTTTTCTTTTGCTAGCCTCTAAATTAACCCCTCTTCCAAAATTTTCTAAGAATTTACTTAATATTTTAATCTCTAGCCTCTCACATACAATTCCTTATGACTAATCTTTTCTGTTTTACTTAGCTATTTTTTTTTATCACAACTGTAATATATTCCTTTTATTATTTAGTTCAACAATCACTTTTTTTTTTATATATTTTACTTGGATGCAAGAATATTTTTCTTTCTTTTTTAAGTAATTTATGTATTAGCTCTTATACAGGGGTTTTATTTAATTTTCTCTTCATGTTACACCATGATAACTGAAACTTCCACATAGTGAAGGTATCAGGGTGTAACAAAGGTCCCCCCTTTAAACAAAAAAAAAAAAATTTTTTTTTTTTTAATTCTTTTTTGAAGTGGCGTTCCTCGTATATGGGGTTCCCCTTTTATGTTTTTTGTACTTTCCTTCCCCCTTCTTTTTTTTTCCTTTTTCTTTTTTGTATTCATATCCATATACTCATAACTGATGTACTTAATTTCTTTGTATTTTATTTCTCTTCCCTTTTCTAACCTTGCAGAAATTTACCTCTGATTTAACCTTAACTACTTTTGATTTCCTTTCACAGTTTACCTCCTCATGTGATGATTTCTTCACTTTATTCACGTGGGATTCATGATTCCTCTCCTGAGGCTCATTTCTCTCTTCCTTACATAACTCTGGAGTTTGCCACTTCCTTGTAAATTGTCTCTTTACCAATAGGTATATTTCTTTCCTCATGTAATCACATTTAAAGTCATACCTTGACAGGAAATCTCTGCCTAGGATCAGCTTGTTGTGTGGAAGAGAGGATCCATGTAGGATCAGAAACTCCTGCAAAAACACATAATTTGAACTCAGGCAGGTATAACTTTAGATTCAGAGACCTAGAAGCACGAGTCATGGAAGTTGTGACACCTGATACTTTCACTCGTTGTTTAAGGTGAGTGATATTATCTTTGGCATGAGGTTCTATTATCTTAAAGTAATCCTCAGATATGATTGAGCCCCAGTGTCCAGCAAAGTATTGCAGTATCTTCCATATGCACTGGCCTTCACTTCCATCTCATAACAATGCTCCTTTCTTCCTTGTCCCTTTTTCCATACTCTGTTTGTATACGTATGTGAATCTTAATCTCTATCATGACCTCTACCAAAGCGCTTCTTGTTAAAGTAACAGTTTGGAGCAAAATGTCCCAGTTTGTTACAACTGAAACATCTTGGGGGCTCTCTACCGCCTCTTTGATCACTAGCTCTCCCTTGATTTTGGGGAATAGCTGTTGCTTGTTGTGGTATGACTTCTGACAGCCTCTGCATAACTGAATCTAATCTATCGAGAAGGGGTCTTTGCAGATGCTCAACTTCCTCTTTAACTAACTTAGTGGTTTCCTCAGTTCTGCTATAATCAGGCTCTGGGTTTCTTACAGATAACGTTCCTAGTTGTCTCATCACCTCATTTAACCGATCCATAATAGGTTTTTGGAGTATTTCTATCTCGTTTCACAATTACCCTGATTTTATCTGAATCAATATAAGACTCTGTCAAATTGTTTATCTCCTGCTTATTGTCTTCTTCTAGTCTCGCTCTTGTCTTGGATCTTTCTCTCTTCTCCTTACTCTCTTTAATATGTCCTTGCCCCTTTTCAGAATTGCCCTTTTCTTCAATTATGTTTATTGACCCTGGAACATGTGTGGGACGGAGGTCTCTGAGCAATTGTTCACGTTCCTTTACAGCATCGTAACATTCTCTTAAATTGGATAATCTTTTATCGAATGCCATTTCCTTTAACTCAGGTTTGACTCCCTGCCTGAATTGTTGGAAAATGGCCCAGTCTAAGTGAGGCTTTTCTTCACTAAGGACACTCAGGGTACTAGCTATCGTCAGTAACCTGTTATGGAACTCAGCCACACTTTCCTTTTCCTTCTGAGAGCACCTCTGGAGCTTCCGTAAGTTAGGTCCCAAGCTTCCCAGTTTTGAGAACTCAGAAATTAGGACTGTCTTAAATCGGCAGTAATCCAGGCTTTCCTTGAGAATGGGGGAGGAATACAGGAAAGCTTTAACTTTTCCCACCAGTTTACTTCGGAGTAAGACTAGCAACTGAAAATCAGTCCATCCTCCAATTCTTCTAAGCTCTTCTTTATAACTAAAAAAATTCAGGACGTTATCAGTCTCCTCGCCCGAAAATTGTGGGAACACCTGCTGTGGATTAATGTAACGAAAAAATTCGCTGTTATCCATGCCTAAATTACTAGAGAGTTCAGTCATACTTGCATCCAATTTACACTAATATACTCTCTAAAATTCTCAACAAAACTTAACTAAACTTCTGCCTCTCAGTTGTCTGATCTTGTTGCCAAAACCAACTTGTTGTGAATAGCTTGTAATTAAGATTTAATTAGCTAAACTACGTCCTGTCGACTGCGCCATTTATATTGTGTCCAAATTTATGATTATTATTCTATCTAGTGAATTTCTGCTTATCTATATTCAACTTTTATCTATGTATGAGATATCACCCCAAAATACAAATATTTAAGCTATTTCTCCCCTTAGTGTCTCTAATATTTATATTATACTGCGCCTTTTGGGACATTTAGTTTGAGATATTAAATACAAAAACAAGGAGCAATTACCAAATATGTCTGAATGTGAAACAATATTGCAGTCGTGACACTTTATCTCGTTACTCATTTAAATATTCTCCCCTCCCACATGATTAGGTTCGTATGTTTTCAAGTGGTGCATTGGGCAGCAATTTCAGACAACTGTCTTATCAATGAACAAAGGTTTATTAAACTCATTAGCATGGTACAATTTAATTAATATAGATAACTTAATTCAATACTAAGAAAATGTTTACAAAATAACATTAGCTAATCACAAGTATTTGGCTAAGATCCTATAAGGGTATTGCGAGCATGCTGCCATAATAAATTCAACACATATAATCATATGTATAATCCCAGATCTAATTAACACATTAGTTAACCCTATATTAGTCTGAATACGGTATATGCTGTAGCACCTGGACATATGTGATCAACTCACTCTATTTAACTATCTAAAACTATGTACATTAAATTATCCTTTTACTGTATTAACACATAACTTTGACATTTAAAACTTTCCTATAAGTTACAATACACATGCAGAAATCTCAGGACACATATTACTTATATAATATTAATATTAATAAGCATACTTTCATTATAATCAGTCATGTACTAAAGTCCTAGTATAAATTTCCTTAGTGTCTTCAACAGTTCAGTAATAGAATAATGATTACAATTACAGACGATTTTCAGTCAACACGAGATTTTTACAGTACCTTTTTCTCTTGAGTTTTCTATATTGGCCTCTACCTTTTTCCGATTGAACTATCCTGGTATGATCTCTCCTATAATCGGTCACTCCTAAGTTCTTTTGGCATTAAACTGTGCTTATGCGATCTTTACTTTTCATACCTGATTTAAGAACACACTTTAGAATCATCTATACCATTGCTGTGAAACTCACCATGTGGACACAGACTTCTTTACAGATTTCCTTTTTTTTTTTTTTTTTTTTTTTTGTCACTGGATGATGAAACACACAGATAATACCTTCTTTCCTTTAGCTAAATGGCATTCCTCGTTTCTTACCATAGGAAATATGGAATCGAAATCCCGCTCACTTTTGTTTCCTTGTTGTGACTACGAAGATAACTCTAATCCCGCCACTCAGGAAAACCATGTGAAACCTATACGAAAAAGCATGTGAAGAAACTCTCTGGGAAAAAACCTCGTGTGTGTGTGGGGGGGGGGTTCTAGCCCTTTTATAAACCTTCTTTAATTTCTTTTCTCCGCCCCTTACTGGATTCGACTTCACCGACCAATCAGGGTGGTGGTTTTCTGCCAAACATGCTGAGGTCGGCGAGCACGCGACTGACACGTGACGATGTCTCAATCCGGGAATTTACCCTGAGCGATAGTCTATTGTTTTCTTTTGCTATCCTCTAAATTAATTCCCCTTCCAAAATTTTCTAAGAATTTACTTAATATTTTAATCTCTAGCCTCTCACATACAATTCCTTATGACTAATCTTTTCTGTTTTACTTAGCTAATTTTTTTTTTTATCACAACTGTAATATATTCCTTCTTTTATTATTTAGTTCAACAAACACTTTTTTGTTATATATTTTACTTGGATGCAAGAATATTTTTCTTTCTTTAAGTAATTTATGTATTAGCTCTTATACAGGGGTTTTATTTAATTTTCTCTTCATGTTACACCATGATAACTGAAACTTCCACATAGTGAAGGTATCAGGGTGTAATAGTATACAAGACAGTGATCAAACCAGTTTTTAAGTTATGTGTCAGAGAGTTGGGTTAGCACCAATCAAGGACTAGATACCATAGATATGAGAGTTCTGAGAAGAATTAGTAAAGTGAACAGCATCAATGGCAGAATCATATTAAAAATGAAGGTATTAAAAAGTAACTTGACATTGTTAGCATTTAAGAATGTATAAACATAACTGATCTAAGTGATATGTCCAATTTAGTGGAATGGGTGAGGAAATGTTTGCAAAACAGGCATTGATACCAAGATAGCAGGAAAGGGCTCAGAGGGGGGATCAAGTTGTGGGTGGATTGATTTAGTCAGAAGCACCATAGAATTACAAAATGTTAAATTTGACAATATAAGTCATGTTTTATGGTGAAGCATAATAGTTTTTTCCTTTCTTAGCAAGGCATGAGTAGCTAGATCTGACTAACTAATTGTTCTATTAACATCACATTTTCATAGTTTGTGTACTTGGTTGCAATTTTTATATTATATCTCAGGTGATATCTGAGATATGATATAAATAGAATATTATAAAATATTGAAACCATTAAACATGTGTATAATTTGTTTCTTGTTCTGTTTTTCATTCCATTGAACCAGAGTCTAAATAGACAACTCACTTCCCTACACACACAGACATCAAGAACTGAGATGGGAAGAGAATGGCTATCATGTGATTCACTTTACTTGACTTTCTGAACTTGAAAGTCTAGTCACAGTTATAAAAAAAAAAAAATTCTGTTAGTTTTATCCATTTTTATGTAATTAGAAGCTTGGCAAAAGAAAAATGTTTAGCTTGACAAGACAATGTGAATGTCCTCACAGCACTTAAGCCTCTACACACGGATCACTATGATAGTGATATGCTTTATAGCAGAAAAAAAATTTGCTTTTGTTGCCTCTGTTTCTTTTGCATGAATTTTTTTCTTTATTATAGAATTTGACCGTTTCCTGGAAGAAAGAGCAAATGCAGCAGCAGAAAGATTGCCAAAAGTTAATAATGCTAGTGAAACAGATGTATCAGCATCAAATCTCTTAATCAATTCTAGCACAACAACAAACAGGCGGAAAATGGATAAAGAAGAATCTGATAGTGCATTATTTGCCTTGTAAATGAATAAAGCTTGTTATTTAAATATAAGGCCTACCAGAGTTAATAATTTTGAAAGATATGCCAGTATTTTATATTGCTGAAATAAAAAGGGTATTAGTTATTTTTTAAGCTTTTTGATATGCTAATCTTAATGCAAGGTTATTTCCTATCCTAGTAATTTACTGATTAACATATACTGATTTTCTGCATTGTCTGTGTTGTGTTGCAAGATAGGTCTGTATTTTGATTACTTACAAAAATATTGTTACTTTATCTTAAAGTATATTTTTTTAGTCATTAAAAAACCTAACTTTCTGAAGAAAGTATGTAACTTTTTATAATGTCTTTCCAGGGGAAATAGCATCTTTGCTATTGTTTCATAATGGCCCTATGGTATTGCCTTTTTTATATATTTTCATACATATACATATAGACATTGAGTAAAAAATAATTAGAAAATTGCACTGTTGGAAGGAGAATAATTATATTAATGATTTTAGAACTCGGTTGATTTGATTCTTCCTTATGTTTGAATGGAATGTTTTTTTTTTTGTTTTTTTTTTAAATTTTGTTTTTAAGACAGTATATGATAAAGCTTGATGGTCAAGTTACCTCTTGTTATTAAGGGTTTCATCTTTTTTGGCCTTCTTTCTATGCTGTGATAAAAAAAAAAAAAAAACATCATTCCCACACAACGTAATCCAGAAACATTGTAATAAAATTGTGCTGTTGATTTAAAATATATGTATATTTATTCCTCATTTATCTTTTGAGCAGGTATTTATTTATACAGTACATCAATAATTTGAAGTCCATATGTTCTAATTCCTTTCCTTCCTCCATTCTTAACAGAGAAACTTTCCTTTACATTTGAGTTTTTGAAATCTTACAAAATAAGCAGTGTGTATAATGTATTTTTCTATGTATAACACACTAAAATCTCAGTATTCATCAAGTTTCAAAAGCACGATATCTGTATTAAGAATTCTTTTCTATCTTCAGTATATGCCCTTTTGTTTAACTTTTATTTTGATATGTGTTACAGTATAATTAGTAAATATATATACATATTTTCAGCGCAACTGAATATGCAATTCCATTTTGATAATAAACATTTCAGAACTTCAAGAAATCTGCACATATATTAGTAAGTAAATGATACATGTATATCAATAAAGATATACATATATTTCTCCTTAAACTTTCTCCAGTGAAGTATCCAAGAATGCTATAATTGTAAGTGCCATTTCATCTGGTAAATATCCTATATTTGATACACGCTGTGGCCTTTTTAATGTAAATTTGTTCACTACTAGTCATATATATATATGTTAAATTGCTGAAAGCTTAAATATGTATATGATTGTTGATTATTGTAATTAGCACTTTCTTCATATCATTAAGTGGGTCTTTCTTTTAAATTAGTAAAAATTACTTGGTATAACAAATAGTCAATTTGTTATTCTCTAATGAATACTTAGCGAAAAGGATAAATTTATGTTGTGTGTTTTAACTGAAAAGTTCTTCCTCTGTATGTATATAATTTTAGAATTAAATTTTAAGTTTCATCAGTAAATGCATTTTTTTTTTTTTTCATAGAAATCTTTCACATTTTCCACGTCTGCTTTAATGAGTACAACATAGTCACATGAAACAATAAATGAAGAATATGAAAATTTTGTTTGTGAATTTGGGTTGAACTGTCAAGGGTAGCTGTTGCATATGTTTTAACAGATATTGAACAAATGATTTTACAAGCAGCATAAACTGAACATCTGTGTAAAAGAAAGTGGAATGAATTGATAAATGGCTTTCTTCTGTATGGAGTCAAGTATTTTTAGGGAACTCTTAAAGGCATCACTCCGAAATGTGAAAATAGCAATCAGTGACGAATGGATTTGATTTTTATAGAGTTAATAGTTGATCAGATGTCAAGTAAAATTCAACAAATGAAAATCTGTTTTGGAAAATCTAATGAGGAGATGATATTTGTAATATATTAATAATGAGAGAGAGATGAATTTAGAGTAATTCCAAGAAGAGAAACCTCATCTGTCCACAGATTTGGATGTTATCAAAAGTGAGACTGAAAGAAATTCTTTTTTTGAAAAAATTAAACAAAATTGAAGCATGGTTTGGTCAGTAGGGTCATAGTAGCTGATATTGTGGAAGTTTTAGCGATTGCTGTAGTGTAAGGTTTGTGCTACAAATCAGAAAGAATAGTGCATTGTACTTGTTATCAGCTAAGCTGTACTGAAGATGGTACAGAGACTTGTGAAATACTAGCATTAGCCACAAAGTTTGAGAATGAATATTCATCCACTGTAACAGTAATATGTGTGAGAGAGAGAGATGGCAACAACCCATTTGCAGAAAATAAATGTGAGCTTATTTAATAGGCTTTTGTACCAAACACTCCAATGCCTTAGAGATAAAGAGGAAGCACTTGAAATTTTCTGAATTTTTCCATGCAAGTCACAAGTCTAAAGATAGGTGATGCAAGCAAGAAGATCCTTGATATTCGAAAATTACAAAATTCATACTGACAGTTTTTCACTACTTGAGAGGCTGTAGGTAACACAGAAGTTAATGTTAATTTTTTCTATCTTTCTTTAGAAATTAATGAAATGAGTAAAATTGTACATAAGTCCAATTTTAGTCATTTCAGTAATTGGATGGTAAAGATTTGTGATCCTTCATAGGAATGGGTTAAATATAGGCTGATTTTCAAGTGGTAAAGTAAATTAGTGAAATAGCAAGAAATAGAAAAGTGGCATGAAACAGGAGTCAACTCTGGAGTATACCTTCAAAACAATTGGAGGAATGCCGTCAGGACCAGGTGATTCATTTAGTATCCAGTTTTGGACAGGATTCTTTCTAACAAAAAATCAAAGCGTGCATTGAATTGTATGTTTGGAATGGTAAAACGACATTTATCAAAAATGGCCTATACAAGACTTTGAGGAGTAATGCAGGGTTGAACAAAAATTGCAATCAGTAGCTTTAGCAAGAGATTAGAAAGTACAACTGATATTTGGACATGATACAAGGTTCCTTCATTTAGCATTTTCAAAATCACTTTCGTATATGTTGAAAATTTGCCAATGGTGTTTTGTGCTTTGGTATGAATTGAAAAGAAAGATGGAGATTTAAATGAATATTAATTGCAATATGCCTGGTTCTTCACTGTTACAGTCTTGTCATATTTCTTGGAGAAACAAGGACTACACCATAACTGGTAATTAGTTTACGGAATTAACAACGCATATAAAGTATATTAATTAAAGGTAACTTTAATGAATAACTTCTATATTTCGGCAACGTCACATTGCCATCTTCAGGAACATAAAGATATGGTATGTGCACTCAGGAACTAACACAAAGCAAATGAGGAAGAAAGCAAGAAACTAATATTGTTCCTAAAGTCCTAATGGTGCCCTCTTGCGGGCTAATTTGGTAGTCTTGGCAGTTGGGCTGAAGTTCTCATAATGAAAGTCTCCCAAATTTGGGGCAGTTTCATGGCGTCCCATAGTGGATGGCATTGATTCCCCCACATATAAATTAGCCAAACATTTAGCCAAAACGCTCACACACTACACTGGCAACACACCATCACACATAAAAAACTCAACCCACTTTAAAGCCAGTATAGAAAACCTCACACTCCAACACACTGACATAATGGTCAGTTTTGACGTCTCCTCCCTATTCACTAATGTCCCACTCAAAGAAACCCTCGAGCTCATCCAAGCCAAGTTTCCTCCCGATATCTCAGCCCTATTTCAGTTCACAATGAACTCAGGCTATTTCGTTTGGCAAGGAAAGTTCTACAAACAGATAGAGGGGACAGCCATGGGTTCACCACTTTCCCCACCCTTAGCCAATTTCTTTATGGAGACATTTGAAGAGAAAGCCTTAAACTCCACCCCACAAAACCCCACTGTTTGGCTTCGTTATGTGGATGATGTGTTTGCTATTTGGCCACATGGCTCAGACACACTCCACTCCTTCCTAGCACACTTAAACAACCAACACCCCAGAGTCCAGTTCACCTCAGAAAAAGAGGAAAACAACACCCTCCCCTTCCTAGACACTTTAATCACCTGCCAGCTTGATGGATCTTTTGTTTTCTCTGTTTACAGAAAACCCACCCACACTGGCAGATACATTCACCAGCAATCCCCCCCACCCTCACAACAATATGGGGTGATAAAAACACTATATAACAGGGCAAAATTAATCTGCTCAGATGACAAGGCCCTGACTATTGAACTAAACCACATCCTCAACACTTTCTTAGCCAATGGCTATAACCCCAAAAAATACTAAAACCTGTAAACCACAACCATAAAATTCGTTGGAAGAAAACAAAAATAATTCATCGCAGCAAGTTTAAATATGAAAGATTATTCAAAGAATCTTCAGCAGCTCTAAAAAACGTTCCTAACCTCAACAAATTTGGGTGCATGAAACTGCCCCAAATTTGGGAGACTTTCATTATGAGAACTTCAGCCCAATTGCCAAGACTACCAAATTAGCCCGCAAGAGGGCACCATTAGGAGGACTTTAGGAACAATGTTAGTTTCTTGCTTTCTTCCTCATTTGCTTTGTGTTAGTTCCTGAGTGCACATACCATATCTTTATGTTCCTGAAGATGGCAATGTGACGTTGCCGAAATATAGAAGTTATTCATTAAAGTTACCTTTAATTAATATACTTTATATGCGTTGTTAATTCCGTAAACTAATTACTAGTTATGTCTAACCAACGTATAAGTCTTGCTACTAGAATTAAGGACTACACCTTCAAAACGATTGGAGGAATGCCATCAGGACCAGGTGATCCATTTAGTTTTGGACAGAATTCTTCCGATTCTTTCTAACAAAAAAATAACAGACAAGGAACAAATGTTTCTAATTGAATACGACTTGATTGATTTCATACATTCCCTGCAAATATTTTGATCAGAAAGCTACAACAGGGTAATCAACTAAAATGAGGCATGAAAGTCAAAAATCATCTGACTTGGCATTCTTATAATACCAGACAGCATATACATTGCTTGGAAAGAAGTCAATGGACTCTCCCATGGACAAGGTGCATCAAGCTGTGTAACAAGTCAAGTGTACGTAGGTGGTATAAATTGGAGGAATATTGATGCTCCCAAGTCAGTGCAACTGTATTTGAGTGAAATGACAGAAGGGAACTGACGGAGTTCTAAAGAGGCATTGTGATAGGATGCTATGTTGCAGGCCTAACTGTTCGGCAAATTTGACCACCTCGGGTCAATAATCAGTGATACCGTACTCAGATGGAAGTGCAGTGAATCACCTGTAAGTGCTACCCTCGGTGTAGCACTAACAACCTGCCCCTAACCAAACATGACTGTAGGGTGTTATGAAGGAAAATATGTAAAAACCATCATTTGTCAGCTGACACATTGAATGTGAAGTTATGGGCATTGACTGGAACACAAATCTGCTCACAAACATTCAGAACCAAGGCTTACAACATGAGTTTCTGTGGTAGAACCACAATATGCTAGCCTCATATTACCCTAACCAACATGCAGCATCTTCAGTGGAGCAAAGAGCGTGTATAGTGGAGCTTGAAAAGCTGTGTTATGAAAGATGAATCACACTACACCCTATCCCAAGCAGATGGATGGGTGTGGCAGGTTCCTGGTGAACATCTTACCTGAGTGCATAACCTCAACTATGAAATTTGGAGGTGGTGATGGTATGGGTCAGATTTGGCCTCGGACCTCTGTTTATGGTGTCACAAACACTGAACTTTGAGAGGTATCTGGATGTTCTGGACAATGCAATGCTTCCTACTTTGTTTCTAGAGAACATCATTGTCTGTTTCAGCAAAAAAAAAAATATACCGCGTCATAAGTGTTTGTAGTCATAAACATCACCACATTTGACTGGCCTCCACAGAACCCTGTTCTCAACCTTATTGAACATCTGTGGAATAAAGTGGAGCATTGAGTGAGCTCAAGGGACATCCATCCCCACAACAATCCAGGACTCATTACATGCCTACAGGAAGAATGGGCCAAAATTCCCACAGATTGCTATTGTATGCCACATAAGATTAATGCTGTCATCTTAGTGAAAGGAAGTCCTACATCTGATTAAGGTGGGTGTCATGGCTGTTCCTCACACTATGGCAGGGGTTGGGAACTGGCGGCTCTTTTATATTGAATTAAAAGATACATAATACAAACAACTAAATATTGTTTTTTGATACGGCCTGTTCGTGGCACTAGATACTATGCATCTGACGTGTGTTACGCATGAAATTTTATGACATGAACAACTGACAATTACGTTACAATTGAAATACCGCTAAATGTTAAACCTGCCTAAGGTAACTAACGCCACGGCGAAAATTTGAACTAATTAATCAGCTGTCCTGTCGTAGATACATACATACGGATTTTAACTGTCGAAATAAATATTCTGTTAACTTATTTATTGTGGTACTAAACTGGTTTTTAAATGTCAGGTAATGTTATGCACAAATTAATTTTTATGTTATGTTCAATTTGGGATTTTACTTGAGATAAATTTGTGATAATAACCCTCCTAATATGAGTTCAAAAAAAAGAAAAATAATTGAAGAAAACAGGATTCAATAAAATGTGGATAGAGAAATTTGCATTTATAGAAGTAAATGGAAATCCACAATGTTTAATTTGCTGATTTGCCAATGCTTAGTTTAATAATAATTATTATTATTATGTGACACCTCCAGGGAGTCCACAGACTCATCTAGGGAGAGTGTGCCAACAGCATCGATCGATTGAACTCCTTCCAACTACTAACTGCACTCAAACTTAACTTTTTGAATGAGCCATTAGTAGAAGAGGCTCTACCAATTGACCAACCCTTGCTCGCAATAATGCTATGCATTAAGGAGGGCCACTACCCAGACCGGTTTCGACCTTTATTGAGGTCTCATCGGTTGGAGCCAGACCCAGAAGTAGTTACACTAAGGTGGAAGTAATGGAGAAGTCATTTACCTATACAAGTTGCTACGACCTATTATTAAAATTCTGTGGATTAGAGATAAGTTTATGGAAGTTTTTTTACTTGGCTATGCTACTAATTATATATATTTGGTTTTTATCCAAGTGTAGGCAAACAAAGTTTGCACCTGAATTACTTTCAGGACTGGGGCAACGTGTAAAGTTGTAATAAAGGTGTATAAGTTCTCATCACTTGCCTGAGTATCTCCCATAATGGTTGTGACACCCTTTGACAACTTGTGTAGGTAAATATGACTTCCATTACTTCCACCTTAGTATCACCACCTCAGGCTATGGCTCCCACTGACTAGACCTCAATAAAGGTCGAAACCGGTCTGGGTAGTGGCTCTTCCCTTAATGCATGTCTGCAAGGAGATGTGCTTTGCATTATGGGGAGATACTAAGGCAAGTGATGAGAACTTATACTACATTTACCACGAGTTGCTCCAGTCCTGAAAGTACTTCAGGTGCAAACTTTGTTTGCTTACACTTGGATAAAGGATAAAACCCAATATATAATTAGTAGCATAGCCAAGCAAAAAAACTTCCATAAACATTATAGTTTATGGAAGCTAATTTTTAGATTCGAGAGACGAATCTAAAAATTTGCTACTATACGGTGTAGATACGAATCTATCCCCTAGTGTCAGAAAGTTTAGTCTGCGCAATATGAATGGAGTTTGCTTATTCTCTAATAATCCTTCGTAAAATAAATATAATTGAGGGTTAATGACAACCTATTGAGTCACTGGTATGAGGCAATTTTAGTGATAGTTGAGTAAGAAAACGAAATATTTTATTAAGCGTAAAAGATTTTTTTTTAATAATATTGGGAATACCGATTGTTCGGAGCAACAGTTATGGAAATAAATAGCATACGACGAGGGCGAGATGGAGAGAGAAACAAGAAAGGCAAAAAAGTAGATCTTAAAGTTAAGACAAAAAGTAATGGTGACAGCAATTCCCAGTAATATCTAGCGATTTGTTTTACCCAGTACAGTAACGAGGATATGAAGCGACTGTGGCAAGTGTCTAACTTGCGCCCCTCCCCCCTAACCAACGCAAGTGTCTAATTTGTACCCCCTGACCCAAAAATTTTGAAAAATTTAAATGTAACAAGTTAAATTTTACTAAATGCAATATGCTAAATACTTACTATTAATCTCATCAAAATGTGTTGCAGAATTTGTGTGTCTAAAGCGGCGTATTGCCGAAATTTAAAAATACAATATAAAATAGCAGACTTTTATATCTATTTATTTATTTTTTACGTTTTGTTCCTCTTTCGCCACGCCCTCGTTACGGCACTGTGTTTTACCACGGGGAAACACATTCTAATACAAACTGCAAGTCTAGGGAAGAAATGTAGAAGAGTAGGGTTATGGAACAAAACATTTGTCACTCCCTACTACGCACACACAAGAAATAAATTCCGTTACCATCTTGCAAAGCTGTGCACTAAATATAAATATAATAAATAAAATTATTTTAAGTACAGGAGTGCAATCTCTCGGGATGACAGGAGCACGAATGTGCTTCAACTGTTTGTAAGGTGCCGTATCAGGATTTTTTATTGATTGATAAGTATGCCGTCATTTTCTCAGTAAAAACTCAAAAAGAAAACAGTATCAAAGTCTTCTTAGCAACGAAAAAAAAGGGGGAATCAGAACACTCTCCTGACAGTTGCGTTTAAAATGTGCAACAAAGAAAAAAGCGTGTCTTGTCTCATGTACATGAGCTGACCTTACATTGACAACCTATTCTGGTATTATTGCAAAAGGTCTTTTTTGACCATTTGGAGGTCTGCAATATAATTCGAAGCGAATAATATTCGACCAGGAGCATGCGCACAAAGTGTTTCTACGTTAGCTATCTTTCTACAGGGTGTCCCAAAATTCACGCAAGATTTAAATTTAGCGCCATTTGTGCGGTAAAGTGTTGCCAACGAGAAAAAAAAAGACAGCTGACAGTTCAGGGTTACTAAAAATGGAGCGCTACACGAAAGAACAACGCATTTTCATTGTTGAGCAATATTTTAAAAATAATGAAGGTTTGACAGCTACAGTTCGCAATTTTCGTACAAAATATAGTCGGAATAGTGATTTAACTTCAACTGTGAAAATATTAATTAAAAAATTCAAGGAAACTGGATCAATTAGTGATCTTATACACTCTGGCCGTCGTTCAACAGAAAACATCGAAGCAGTTCGTGAGAGTGTTGTTGAGAGTCCAGGAACATCAATTCGGTACTGTGGTCTTGAATTGGGCATTTCGAGAAGCTCTACAGCGTATTCTCACGAAAGATTTGCATCTTTATGCTTACAAAGTTCAATTGACTCGAGAACTGAAGCCTACTGACCACACACAGCGAAGAGAGTTCGTTGAATGGATTATGGAACAACAACAAGTGGATGCTTATTTTTCGAACAAAATCATCTTCAGCGATGAGGCTCATTTTCATCTTGATGGCTTCGTTAATCGACAAAATTGTCACATTTAGGGTTCAGAAAATCCACGAGTGATTGTTGAGAAACAAATGCATCCACAGCATGTCACTGTTTGGTGTGGATTTTGGGCTGGAGGCATCATCGGTCCATTCTTCTTCGAAAATGAGACTGGTAAGGCAATAACAGTTAATGGTGCTCGCTATAGCGACATGATAATCCGGTTTTTTGTGCTTAAATTGCAAGATATGGATGTGGACGATGTGGTTTCAACAAGACGGTGCCACATGCCATACAGCCCGAGAAACAATTCAATTAATGCATGAGTCATTTCCTGGTCGTGTAATTTCCCGTTTTGGTGATCAGAATTGGCCACCCAGATCATGTGACTTAACGCCGTTGGACTGTTTTTCTTTGGGGTTTTTTGAAGTCTAAGGTTTATGCCAACAAGCCCACGCCTTGAAGGAGGAAATTGAGCGCTGTATCAACGAAATTCAGCCACATTTATGCAAAACAGTCATGGGAAATTTCGACAAAAGAGTGCGTATGTGCCAGCAAAGCCGTAGAGGCCATTTACCCGGAATGCTATTCCATGCATAACCCTATACTGTATACTTTATGAATCAATAAGAAATTACAATATTTAATTAAAAACCTGTTTTCTATCAAAATTGCTTCTTGCGTGAATTTTGAGACACCCTGTATATATTAATATACTGGCCAAGAGAGTTTTGAAAAACTAAAACCTCATCTAAATGTGTATTACTATTTATAGTAATACAAATTTGCTCAGGTCTTGCACATGCAGCACCGATCGGAGCAAATTTTTGAGTGTGAGAAAGATATTTTTTTCCCTCCCCTTCGGTCGAAATTGTATATATATATATATATATATATAAATTATATATATTGTGAATAAATAAATAAAATATTTTCGTGTTTATTATATGAATACATTATTTTAACACTACAAATAAATATTACAAGGTCTGTGTTGCTTGGTCGCTCGAAGTTAGATTTTAAGTTCAAACCTAGTCGCCGAATGGAGGAACTTTTTCTAAGCCTTTCTTCCACCGGTTCCCCAGTTAGTCGATCTCTGGCACGGGCAAGCAGATTTTTCCACCCGTAAACTCAAGAAAATCGACCGTAGCACATTATTTCAGATAGTAACATGTCATGTTAGGTACCAAGAGATGGCAGCACTTGTTTGCCAGTTTCATCATCGGTGGCTGCTATAATTAGTGATAGATATGGGCCAGCTATCTCTGATTGGCTACCGGTTGAGATTGAACTGCCCACTCAGTCTTCAAAAGCTAGATAGGGGTATAAAGGCCTTGCCTATAGGGGAATAAAAGGCTGCTGATTATTTATTTTATAAATATTACATAAATCACATGAAATATGACAAAACAAATATAAAAAAAATCTAAATTAAGAAAACATTTAATTATTTAAAAAAATAAACATTTCTAGCCTTAATTTTGGCAAAAGAATACTACTTCTTCTAGATCTAATGTCTTGGCTATGTCACTTTCAATAGATAAAGTGGCTAAACCATCTAATATCTGTTGTGACATTGTGGACCTCAAATAATTTTTAATGTCTTAATTTAGAAAATTTGCACTCTGCACTTACAACTGTAGTTGGGATTGTTAAAAGAATTCATAGTGATGTGTACACATTAGGAAAAAGACATGCAGTTATTTGCACAAATATGATTAATACTTCTTTGGTAGAATAATTATTTGATATCATCCGAGACAATATTTTAAATTCATATAATAAATCTATTACTGAAATATCTTTTTGATCACCATCAGCCAGAACAATTTCTAAGTCGAAACAAGCTTTTTTTACTGTCATCAAATTTTAAAGTTACCAATGTTAAAGAGAAACCAAAAAATTGATTCATATTCATATTTAGCTGTTCAAATCTCTCAGTAATTGATGTTATTGCTGAATCAAGAATTACATTAAAAATTAATTAGAAAATGTCGCTTAAAATTAGTAATTGATTCGTCAGGACATACATAATCAAATTGAGTTTTTACATGTCTAGTTCGTGTGCTGTCGTTAGTTGGGAAATCAGCATTTAACCCAATATTTAGAGCAAAGTTATGAGCTTGGTGCTTAACTCTCAACAAATTATTTTTGCTTCTGTATGACGTCAAGAATTGTTTCGTGACATCTAATGATTTCATGGCTTCCATAATATTGCAAGAGATGTTTTGCAATTGTTTGCTAGATGCATTGACTTCACTTAGAATGTCATACCAAACAAATCAGTAATAGAAAAAAATTAAAAAATATAAACATAAATGGATGGAACACGTTCAAAGAATGAAAATATAAAGATTACAAAAACAAGCCTTAAAGTACAAGCCATTAGGAAAAAGAAAACCAGGACGTCCTCTTAAACGATTCAATGACTTCTAAGGCCAGAACAGGCCACTGTAGGCCATAATCCTTGATATGCATAATGATGATCAAAAAAATGTGCCAAATATAAACTTGAAAGAGTTAATTTTATTTTGCTAACGAACTAGCTTCCAATTTTGTTTTAATGCCTTGTTGCCCAATTAAGCTGTCATCTTCTGTGATAAAAATTAAAGCTTCATGTATTTCTTTTACTTGATTTCGTATTGCTTTTACAGCTTCAACGCGACTTTCCCATCTCGTCGTGCATAAAGGTTTTAAAGTAAAATTTTGGATGTGGTTTAGAAGAACTTCCCATCGATGAAGAAAAGAAATACATTGACTGAATAATATCAAAAAATAAAACCGTATCTACATTGAAGCTGGCTGCATCGCTGAATACCAAGTTCAAAGAATGCGTACAACGCGGAACAAAAAATGCTCTAGGATTTTTGTTCCTTCTCCTTCATATTTGACCCGTTGTCATATCCCTGCCAACGGATATTTTGAATATTTAAGTTTTTTTCTTCTAATAATTTTAAAATTACTTCAGCGATACCACTTCCTGTTGTATTATTAATCTTAATAAAATCTAGAAATCTTTCCTCTAATATCTGGGTTTCTTCATTTTTTTTTTTTTTATAGAAACATATCTTACAATTAAGGACATTTGCTCCTGCCGCAAAATATCAGTGGTGCAATCACCAATTATTGAAAAATACTTAGATATACATTACATTACATTATTACATTAAATACATTATTTCAGATACAATTTTTTTTTTTAAATCTCATTACTCAACATTAATGATTTCGTTTTGTATACATTTCCCTAAATAATGAACGTGAATTTTATTGTTTTTTATGCGTTGTACATGTTTTGTAATACGCTGTCAAATTCGGCGAATAATTCAATCATTTTCAAAATTTTCCATTATTATTTGTATATAGAGTATCTGAACTTCCTCTGAACGCTATGTTTTCTTTTGGAAGAAATTTAATAACCGATATTATGCGTTTAAAACATGCATCCAGTGTTCTTGTTCTTTTTTGAGTAAAATTTTAGCTGATGTTGATCAATTGTAGTTTCATTTTTTAAACGCTTTTCCAAATCAATCCATTTTTCAAAATTATTAAAATGTTCTTCAGATTTTTCGTGGCGCTGAAGAACTTGGGACATATGTCTCCAATCGTTATTTTCTAATATAGTTCGAATATTAGAAAATAATTTCAGCAGAAACAAAATACATTTTTTTGAACTTGAGTAAATTAACCAAGATCTTAATGGTTCTCCGTTACTCAACATCCTATTATAATGCGATACATGAAAACTTCTATTATGTTCATCACGTGGAAAAAAGTCTCTTGATTCAGCAGGAGGACCTCGTTTTACTAATATATCAATTATTGAATTGGACAAGTTTGGCCATAAAGCGGATCGTCAAAAAGCTCGTAATTTACTGTTGGGGTATTTCTATTGGAAGTCGAAGCTATTGGATGTTTCTCAAGACCCTGATAATCATTTAAACACAAATGCGAATTTTTTTTCCGATTTCAGAATCGATTCATTTTGTTTCTTAAATAAAAATATTCGATTTATAAGAGAATCAAATTTTCTCAATGAAATTGGATCTAATATATATAATTAGATCCAATTTCATTGATTAGATTATTTGGAACTTATATATATAATTAGAATAAAATATAATTCTTTATAAATATGTGTATATATAAATGTTTTTTAAATATATGATATATCCAATTTAATTTTTTCTTTTTTTAATTTTATATAACTTTTCCTGCCTACAGTATAATTGTAACATAAACTCTGTAAGTTTTCTGTCCTTTTACTTTTCCGCCTGCAGCATTCGCCCATTCCGCCCCTGCTCGCGCCGGGCTTGTAAACACGCATATGTCACAAGCGATTAAGAAGCTGTTGCAGTGCAAATAATTAAATTTTAAGACATATTCTTAGAGTAATGGTTAAGTTTTCTATGTATTACCTTACATGCAATATGACCATGATGTAGCTTTAAAAACATGATTTGTATATTTAACTCACTGGCAATTCATTTACGGCATTAATATATTCTATATTCTACGTTTTAACCTATTATTATTACTAGTAGTAGTACTTACTCATTGAGGGAGGCCCTAACATCATGTCAAGAACAACTATTCAACATTCGCACAGTATCTATCATACTTCACCCTAGTCCTCTCACCACCAGTACTATTCTCAAAAATATCTTCTGAATTAATCTTATAGAAACCTTTCAGTAATTTGAATGTCTCAATCATATCACCCCTTTTCCGCCTATCAACGAAGTTCTGCAACCCACAAATCTTCAACTTGTTCTCATAAGGTTCATTCCATAGAACTATAATCTTGATCGCTCGTCTCTGGATCCTCTCCACCTCCTACCCATCAAGAAGAAACCCTGACACCCAAATTTGGGGACAGTAGTCGAGGTGGGGTCTTATCAAGGCACAATACAGAGGAACAATGAAATGTTTGTCTCTGCTCGTCAAAGTATTTTTTAGCAACCAAGTGATTTGATGAGCTGATTTAGCCACTTTTGCGATGTGCCACTAAACTTCAACTTCATATCGACCAACACTCCCAAATCTCTGGCCTCATCAATCTCCTGGAGTACAGTTCCACCAATGTAGTAAACTGCTGCTAATCTTTTCACACCAAAATGCATCACCTTACATTTTGCCACATTAAATTGACATCCATTCTCCTTAGCCCAGACCCCAATCTATCCAAATCATCCTGAAAAATTTCGACATCCTGTGCATTCACTATTACTCTACCCAACTCTGCATCATCAGCAAACAAATGAACACTTCCTCTCAGATCCTTTCCTATATCGTTAATGAACAAATTGAACAGTAGTGGTCCAAGAACAGAACCCTGCAGCACACCACTAGTCACAGGCCGTTTTTTGGACTCTATTCCTGAATAAACTACTCTCAGATATCTCTCCATCAACCATGCTCCTATCCATCTCACCAACCCTATATCCATCCCTATATGCTGCAGTTTACTGATTAGTATTCCATGTGGTATCCTGTCAAAGGCCTTAGCAAGGTCCAGTAGAATCACTAAACCCATTACCCTTATCCAGTTCAGCCGTCACTGTGTTATAAAACGTGAGCAAGTTACTGAGGCATGATCTACCCTTCACAAAACCATGCTGTCCCCCATACAGTATCCCATTTTCATCTATCCATTCCTGTATTCTCCACTTCACTATTTTCTCCAAGACCTTGACAACGATTACTGATATGCTGATCGGTCAGTAATTTACAAAAGCAGTCTTAGAACCTCCTTTATGCAGTGGGATTATTTCCCCCTCTTTCCACCTCCACCTCGGAATTAACCCAGACCCCAGACTCAAATTAAACAAAATGATCAAGGGCACTGACAATTTTTTAGCCACTTCACGTACGACATGAGCTGGTATAGTAATATACCAGCTCATGTCGTAATATTTTAATAATATACTATACTAATAACTTTGTAATATACTATTCACCACCATTCCCGTATAAGCTGTTGGTTCCTTCATTCCTTCAATGTCACCACTTGGATGATATACTCTTTCAAAGTGCTCGTTCAGTAATTCCACTATATCTGCTGATTCGATTACCTCCCTACCATCGGCATTCTTTAAAATTATTCTGCCGTATACATTTTTTCTTTTACTTGCAACATATCGAAAAAACTGTTTGGGATTCTTTTTAGCCTGCATGGCTAATGTTCTTTCATAATCCGTTTTCGCTTTTCTTACCACACTCGTTACCCTTCTGGCCTGCGCTTTATACCGTTCATGTGCCTGTCGGTCACCTTTCTCCTTAAATTCCCTCCACAGTTGTTTCTTTTTTTGCAGCTCAAGCTTATTGGTTTTATTCATCCATTTAATCCCTAATTGATTTACTATTCGGACTTTAGGTATACAATCAGCCATTGTCTCCTGCAAAAATTCCTTAACCACCTCCCATGCACTATCAACATCCAGCCCTTGCAATTTTACATTCCATGGCACTGAACCAAGCAAACTCCAAAGCTTGTCATACTTACCAGCCCGGTAATTCCATATGTACCCTGCCTTAATTGTAAATTCCATACCTTTAGCCACCTCCCAAGTCAAGACCCTATGATCACTCTCACCAATTGGTGGCAACGTGGTCATATTCGTTACAGCCAAATTCTCAGATGCAGTTACTAGGTCAAGCACTCTCTGACCCCTAATATTTTCCATTACATGCTGTCGCAGATAGTTATCCCTTAATAACTGCATAAAATCCAATTCCTTCATGCCATGTGTCCTCTCCTCCTTCCAATCAATGTTACCATAGTTGAAATCCCCCATAATAATTACCCTCCTTCCACTCATTGCTTTTATTTGCTTATGCATACTATCTCCACCATCTATTCCGTCATCCTGTTCTATAGCAGCACCCAATTGTATATTTTGTTCTGCTAGCCTCAATCTCACACCAAATAGTCTCAAATGTGCTCTTTACTCTATCCTGCAGTTCAACGTGTATTCTTGGCTGCAGTTCATCAGCTATCATCAATAACACTCCTCCCCCCATTTTATTCTCCCTGTCCCTCCTGAACACACCATACCCCCTCACATTCAATCCCACATAGCTATATATTCTGTCAGTCATTTTTCAGTAATGCCAATAACCTGTGGCCTGAAAGAGCCAACCAAGGCCAAAAATTCTTCCTTCTTGTTCCTAATATTCCTGGCAAGTATACATGAAATGCAGAAGCCCGTTAGTCCCACCCCTATTTTGATGCCTAATACTAACTATCCCATTCTGATTTATTGTCCTTCGTACTTGCTCGGGCATATTCTGCACATTCATACACTCAACTGCCTCCCTAAAGTCTGCATATCTACCCCCCCTTAATAACTCTAGTTTCCCTGATTCTGCACTTCCACTTCATTGAACCACACTTTTCCCAGTCTCCACACACCAAATCCATTCAAATGCAAACCATCTATCTTATATAAATCCTTTTGCCCATCAAACTCACTCCACACATCCACAAACTCCAAACCACTCCTCCTGCATAACCTGCACATAGATTCATTTGCAATTATGGCCCTCCTCATCTCTTCTCTGTCATACTGTGGTAACAGACCCACTATCCTAACTCTCTCACTCTTTTCTTTTGCTACCTCTAGTAATTCCTTCAAGTCCTCTCTCATAGCCATTTTATCTCCATTCAAGTCATTCTTTCCCGCCACTACTATCATTTCTTTCACCCTCTGCTTTTGCGCTCTGATAGACTCACTTACATCCTTAATTTTCGCACCTGGTATGTACAATATTTACACACTCTCATCTATTACACCTTTTACTAAAGAATCTCCGTACAACACTCGCTCCTTCATTTTTCTTACACTCACGAGCATACTCTTATTTTTCTTATCATACTTTTGCCTTTTATTTGCTGATTCGCTTGGTAAACAATTTTGCAAACGCTCAACCTTCCGCTTCGCCCTGTGTATCGCTCCGTGAAACCGTGTGAACTCATTCATTGCACTAACTCATCATTTTTATTATCCGTTAAACCATTCACTCGTTCTGTATTTTTTTCCTTCATTTTCACTTTCAAGACCACTCTCAAAGCTATCTGGTACCCCATCACAAATTCCAATCATATCGCTATTTTCTACATTCTGACTTTCGACAACGATATCACCCTCGCGACCTGAAATACATTTTAAATCCTCACTTTCCTTACGCTTTCTGCACACATTCACTCCACTATCATTATCTAACCAAACTCCAACCGCTCTCTGCAAAGCATTCATCTCGCAGAAGTTAGACTGAATAAACTCCCTTATGTTAAATTTTCATGGGAGAGTCGAGTAATTTATGGCAATTTTTTTTTGCCCTAACCATTTTGGGTTACAGCAAATGATGGAAACGTTTCGAGAGACGGGAGCTAAATTTGGTATTTATTGATCTAGATAAATCATATGATAGTGTGACAAGCAAGAAGTCTGGAGGTGTCTGAGGGAGAAGAAGGTAATATATGTCAGGAGAGAAGAAGAAGGAGAAATATGTCAGGCTGGTGCAGAAGATGTACAGAAATGTGAAGACAAGAGTTCGAACCTGCCTGGGAGAGATGGAAAGTTTTCAGGTGACAGCTTGCATCAAGGGTCAGCATTAAGTCCTTTCCTGTTTAATATTGAGATAGAGGTGGTGACGGAGGAAGTGAGAGAAGATGGGCCTTGGACTATGTTGTATGCAGATGACATCGTGCTATGTGCAGAATCAAGAGAAGAAGTAACAGCTAAACTGGAAAGTTGGAGGAAAGTATACTGGAAGAGAGAGGTATGAGACTGAGCAGAAGAAAGACAGAGTATAAGGTTAAGATGATTTGATCATGTGACGAGGAGGAAGGACGAGTATGTAGGAAGAAAGGTCATGCAAATGGATGTGCAGGGGAGGAGGAGGACTTGTGGATGAAGAACTTGGATGTGGCTACAGCCCAAGACAGGAGGATGTGGAGGAGACTCACTACAAACAGCGACCCTACTTAAGTGGTACAAGCTGCAGAAGAAGAAGATTACATTCTCCCATCAGTTTTATGTGAATACAGTAATATACAGGAATGACGTCACTAGTTTTGAATGTCATATTTGTCCCGGTTCTAGATTATCAAGCTAACAGAATTAACAAAGTACAGCATTTTTCACCTTATAATATAGACTCGCTTTTTGTACCTAAAATTTATCTGTAAATTATGATGCGTCTTATACACTGATGTGTTTTTTATGTATGCGCAGTTATGGTGCGTCATCGCTTGTCGGTAATGCGTGATCAGTTTGAATAGTTGCACGATCGTTAACGGTCACGCATTTAATCTAGTAATCAATTAAATTATTATATTTAATTTTTTTTATAACCCAATGATTCTACGAAGCACAGACATATCTATACGATTATTGCATTTAAGTGTGGTGTGATTCAGTACGTAGAAAAGAATGGCAATATGGCAGCAGAGCGTCTTTTGGGCCACAGAAAAAGTTGTCTACAGAAAAAATTGTACGAACTTGGAAGAAACAAGGACAGCAATTAATAGATGCAAATTCTAAAAAAAAAAAAAAAACAATATCAGCAGAAAACGGCCAAATGACCAGAAATTAAAAATGAATTGAAAACTTGGGGAAAAAAGTCACGAAAAAGCCCACTATCATGCTGTTTCGTCATGCTGTGTGGATTAAACAAAATTGCCACCTTTTTTAATTTTTAAAATGAAAACTTCCCAAAGGCGTTTACATTCATATTCATCCAAAAATAATGGATGGATGAGGAAGGGATGAAGTTAAGGTGTGGTCCAGACAGTCGACAGGGTGTAGCATAGAGGTAGCCTGCCTCACGGCGCGGCTTAATAAGGGCGCTCGTTCAGCCATATTGCTGTAGACACTGTCGCGTCGCTATGTTAACAATTCCTGTTAGTATAGCAACTGGGGAAAGAAATTTTTCCAAGCTTAAACTGATTAAAAATTATTTGCGAACAGCAATGACCCAAGAAAGATTGGTTGGTCTAGCAACTATATGGATAGAGGCAGACATAGCTTATAATTTATATTTAGAAGAGCTTATAAACAGTTTTATTGTGCGATATCCCCGTAGAGCAAACATTTAATTAATATTATTATGAACATGAATATTAATCCATAATATTCATTTCTACACGACCAGGACCGAAATGAAAGCACCCATTGCAGAAAGATTTATCAGAACATTGAAAACAAAGATCTACAAATGGATGACGTATACTAAAAGTAAAAGTTATACGAAAGGTTTGCAGACCCTTGTACATACTTATAATCTCACACCACACCGCACTATCGGTATGGCTCCTTGGGAAGTTAACCTTCACAACGAGGATCGTGTTTGGAAATATTTGTACGGAACCCAAGAGGAGACTACCAAACCAAAATTTCACGTAGGTGATAGCGTGGTTTCAAGTGATGATACCCACAAATTTAGAAAAGGGTTTTGGGGTAACTGGACACGAGAATTATTCACTATTTCTCAGGTTATTAATAGAAACCCTGTAGTATATAGAGTTCGCGGTCGGGACGGAGAGAGATAGTGGAGGGAACATTCTATGAACCTCAGCTGCAAAAAGCTGATATACCCAATGAACTTCTGGAAGACGTGTATCTAATCGAACAAGTAATTAAACACCGCAAACAGAAAGGAAATCTTCAGTATTTTGTTAAGTGGCTCGGTTATCCCTCATCGTATAATTTTTGGGTTCGTAGCGAAGATGTTTTACTTAACCCTTCCCAGTAATGGCAGTATGAAAATGTTTCCTACTAACACGCAAACGAAATTTCAAGTGGAATTACCACACGAGATCATACTTAAAGGTAAATGGGAAGTTGCTCTTGCCGAAATTCATCTTCTAGGAGAATTTAATAACATAGATTCCGGTTACGATGAGTTTCATGTGATATGTGGAATTGGAAGAGGAGGAGGTGTCAACACTATCGACAACAACAACATCACAGGAAATAAAGTTTTCGAAAAGTCTAAAAAAGTATTTTACAAAGTGTACAAGATTCCCCATGGCAATTACAATTCACCCTCTGAACTTCTTCAAGCAGTGTCTGATGTGAGTTCTGTGATTACTGGAAAAAAGAACCCAAACAACATAATTTCTCTAACAGTGCCAAAATATTACAACCTGTTGTTTCCCATTTAGGCCCCAGGTTTGGGCCTTCTACTGGGTTTTAATCAGATTGGTGTTAAACTGAAAGGTACAATCACAAGGAAATATCCAGTTGATATAAAGAAGGGTGTAGCCGCATATTTTGTTTATTCTGATTTAATCCAAGAACAGATAGTTGGTGATACATGTGCACCATTGTTACGAGTTTATCAGTTCAGCACCAAGTGTTCCTTCGTTTTTGCTCACCCTGATTATTCCGTTACGAAAACAAACATTTCAGCGAATCAGCATTGAAATTCGTTCTGACAGCGGCCAGTTGTTTCACTTTCGTGGCGGCAAGACAATAGTTAAATTACACTTCCAACAAGTGAAGGATGACTGATTATCTCAGATATTACACACTGCAGGCAGGTGGAGGCTCAAGTGTTTACTGGGCCCCCAATACAGCGTGTGTACGGATCAGGTAGCATTTTCAGAAGTGCCTTATCCTTTCTAAGTACACTTTTAAAACCTGCAGCTCAATTTGTCGGTCGTCAAGCCTTAAAAGCCGGTCAGCATATGATAGGAGATGTATTGGAAGGAGTACCTGTATGTCGAGCCTTTATAAACAGAGCATCAGAAGCTGGGAAAACCATTGCTGAAAAAGCTCGGATCCGATTACATCTTTTGCTGAGGATATGATGTCAGAGTTAGATCTTTTTTCCCACCCTCGTGTCAACTTGTGTGTGGAAAGAGGTCTTTATGTCACCTACCAACCAATATCCATAACTGACAGTGGAGGTCCCGTGGAATTTTGCATACCAGGTACATCTGAAGAATACTTGAATTTGGGAAAATCATACCTACGCGTTCGTGTGCGCATCACTGACAATGATAGTAAACCTATTGAAGATTCTTCAGTTGGTGTCGTGAACAATTTTTTCCATTCCTTGTTCAGTCAAATTGACTTTTTTCTCCAAGATAAACTAGTGAATGCGCCATCAGACACGTATCCTTATAGGGCTTATATTGAAAACCTGCTAAATTATGACAGAGATGCTAAAAACAGTCAACTGACAAATGAAATATTTGTTAAAGATAATGTGGCTGATGTTAGTGATATGTTTACCAAAAGTGAATGTGGGATGTGTATATAACAAGCTCGAATTAACCAATCGAAAAGTGTCGAGATGCTTGGGCGAATACACGCTGGCATCATGCATCAAGACCGGTACTTGATCAACAACGTTTCTGTTCGTATGGTTCACAGTTCTCCCGAATTTTGTTTACTGACTGCAAATGCTGATGCTAAGGCTAAAGTGCAAATTGAAGAGGCTACACTTTTTGTCTGCAAAGTCAAAATAAACCCAAAGATTCAACTGGCTCACCTGTCTGTGTTAGACAAGTCAAACATGGTATATCCCATCAATCGAGTGCAAGTGTCGTATTTTTCGGTTCCCAAGGGTATGTCAGATGTCACACGAGACAATCTGTATCTAGGTGAAATACCATCTAGATTAATTATTGGACTGGTCGCTAGTAATGGATTTAATGGCACTTTTAACAGAAATCTATTTAATGTTCATCATTTCAATCTGAATTTTCTTGTGGTGAGAGCTGACGGAATTCAGTATCCTTCACAACCTTTGACTCCGAACTTCAAAGAAAGGCATTACAGTAGATGTTACATGTCATTGTTAACATCACTAGGCAAATGGAACAGAGACTGTGGAAATGGCATTTCTTATGAGGAATACGTAAAGGGAAACGTTCTCTATGGATTTGACTTATCGCCAGATCAAAATGCCGTTGCCCCCCATGTCAGTCTGTTAAGAAGAGGAAGTGTGCGCCTCGAAGTTAAATTTGCTCAACTTCTTCCTGAAAACATCACAGTGGTTCTTTATGCAGAATTTAAGTGTACGTTATCCATAACAAAGGATCGTTCTGTGTTACTGGACTATGAACACTGAACAATTAGTAAGCATACTAGAATTAGAACCCACCACAAGAAAAGTGGGATTAGGTCTTTGTGTTCGTGATGAATTGCCACAACATCCGATCAGACAACGGCAGTCGATGTTTGTCGTGAACACAGATCCGACTTGGTTGCCAGAACAACATTGGCAAGCTATCTATATCAAAGACAAAAACGGTGATTTTTTCGATAGCTTCGGTCGTCCACCCGAAAGCGATATTGTTAACTTTCTGAATATCAACACTAATATATGGCATTATAATAGTGTACTTGTACAAGCTAATGATTCTGTCGCGTGTGGTTTGCACTGTGTGCATTTTTTAATATTGTCATGTCGTGGTCTTTCTATGCAAATATCATTAGCAAATGTTATTCTAAGGATACGGCGCTTGGCTGCACGAAGGAAGACTTGGTTTCGAGTCTAGTCGGCGACTAGAGGAAATTTTTCTAAGCCTTTTTTCGACCGGTTCCCGAGTTAGTCGATCTCTGGCACGGGCAAGCAGGTTTTTCCTCCCGGAAACTCGGGTTTTTCGTCCTGTAAACTCAAGAAAATCGACCGTAGAACCCACATTATTTGAGACATTAAAAATATATTGTGTTAGGGTTAGGGACCACGAGATGGCGGCACATTTGAGCCGTCTCTCTTCACTGAGTACCGCTTAATTAGTGATAGCCTTGGGCCATCTATCTCTGATTGGTACCAGTGGAGATTGAACTGCCCACTCAGTCTCCAAAAGTTAGATAGGGCTAAATGGCCTCGCCTACTCCCTGTATACGGGAATAAAAAAAGGCGTTAGCTGATTTTTTTTTTTTTTTTTAATTCTAAGGATTTGTGGTTAAATGATATTGTAGTAACTTGTTCTGTTACAGATCATTTACTGAAAAAAAAAAATAATTAAAAAAAAATGTTTTTTTTTCACACCAGTTTCTTATTCCCACGCAGCTTTTGGGGAAATAAAAAGACGAAGTTGCTATTGGTTCTTCGAGCTCTCCTGCAGGGAGGGAGTAGACTGGAAGCATTTTCCTCACTGGGACTGGCTGATGTTGATGGTTGACGGGAATGGTTCTAGGTATTCGATTTGTTCAGTGTATGTTCTGGATGTGACAGTCTACGTTCCTGTTGCTCTCCTTCTGTGTGAGCCAATTGATTTTTCAAACCTAAATACTTTTGCAAAACATTTAAATACGCTTTTAATTTTTCATCTGCATGTTTATTTCTTATTTTTAAAATGGCACGCATTTCATCATCTAGTGTGTACAGTTCACGCTCTGGTGATTAGAGTGCGTAAATGTTTTAAACATATGATTCATTTCCTAATAAGTGAACTCAATAAAGGAACAATGATACTGCCTAATAATGGGAACAGTGCTCCCCCCGTGCTGTAAAACCAGTTTTCTTCTAATAATGAAGTGAAGTGATTTGTTACTTAGTGCTCTTATATATTTTTTTTCCTTCGTAGGCATGTCTTCTGGTTGTGTTTTAGTGGAATATTTCCAGATAAAACATTATTGAAGATTTCACAGAGTGTGGTGATTTGGCTGGATGTGCAGTGTTTTAAAGCATCATTTGCTTGTTTGGGAGAGGAATGAGATAAGTACTTGATGAGATATTCATAGCGTTTGAGTCTATCATCCATTCAGGGATAAACACTGTGTTGGGTTCTTCTCCTGGCAAAATCCGTGACTTTAAGCATAAAATATTAGGTGTTTCCTGTCTAAAGTCTAAAATTAAATATCAGTGGGGTTCCCGTGTTGCATCTTTATAAATCTGAACTAATACGTTCGTTTTTCCTGGAAATACTTGGGAAGCTAAATGAGAAAACTGTAAAGAGTCTCGCGGATTTTTTAAAAGCAATAACATAATGGCTATTGAGAGAAATTGTCCAAAAATGTGTTCCTTTACAGAATAAATTTTGTGTCAGTAGAATGACACTGAGGTTACGGTAATGTGAACCTTTTATGAAAACATCAGCTATTTCCGTGCTGTCCTTAGCCTGGAGAACCAAATAATCGATTATGAATAAATTTCTCACATTTGAATCAAATTCAGGTAACTTCAAACCATTCATGAATTCTATGTTGGTAATTTTTTTAAATTTATCCTGATTTCGACTGTAACAGTAAACAATTCGCTCCAATGGTGGTTTGATTAGTTGATTACAATTCTATGAGAGACAACACGAATGTTGTTTTTCCTGACTGAGTAGCTCCGGAAATAATGCATGTAAATGGATGTATGAACATAGCGAATATGATAATATAATTAGACTGTGATTATTTTTATATAATCAGAGATCATGGAAAAACAGATAGATACTTGTTTTTAACCTCTAATGCATGAATTTCCGCCATCAAGTCTGCCATCTTGGCTACACAGTACAAATGAAAAGCAATTTACGACTGTGGAAATCGCATTCTTAGCCACTAAGTAACATCACTATGCAGAGGAAACCCACTAGAGTGGACTGCATGCATCAGAGGTTATTAATTTTTAAAAAAAGGGCAATAAGGAAGAAATTAAAAACTACAGACCTATAAACCTACTCCCCACCATATATAAAGTTTTCACAAAAATTATAAATAATAGAATAAAATCTAAACTAGAGGGAATGCAATCCTGTGAACAAGCTGGATTTAGAAAGAATTACAAATCTTTTGACCATATTCACACATTAAGACAGCTCATTGAAAAATCAATTGAATACAACAAACCCTTATGTTTGGCCTATATAGACTATGAAAAAGCATTTGATTCAGTTAAAACATCTGCAACACTAAAAGCACTTGAAACCCAGGGAACTGAGAGACCATATATTGAAACACTAAAACATATTTACAATAATGCAACTTCTGTAATTAAATTATATAAAAACAGTGAAAAGTTCCCAATACAAAAAGGCATCCGGCAAGGTGACACCATATCTCTCAAATTATTTACAGCTGCACTAGAGGAAGTCTTTAGAAGCCTTGATTGGGAAACAAAAGGAATAAACATAAATGGAGAAAGGCTGCATCGTCTGAAATTTGCAGATGATATTGTCCTGATAGCATATAATCTTGAAGATCTGAAAGAAAGGCTAAATCAGCTAAATGAAGCCTCCAGAGAAATTGGATTAAAAATAAATAGAGAAAAAACAAAAATAATGTTGAATAAATACATAAACCATAGAACTATCAAAGTTGAAAACCATGAAATGGAACATGTTACTTCATATGTATATTTGGCGAATTGTTATCCTTTGAAGAGTGCCAAAGAAAAGAGATTGAACGAAGAATTCACCTTGGATGGATGGCTTATGGCAAAATGAGACACATATTCAGAAGTGACATCCCTATGAGTCTAAAAAGGAAAGCTTTCGACCAGTGCAACTTCCTGTCCTAACATATGGAGAGAAACATGGACTTTAACAGAAGCCCTAAACAAAAAGCTGAGAACAACACAGCATCACATGGAGAGAAATATGCTAAAAATAACATTAAGAGATAGGAAGACAAATATCTGGATAAGATCTCAAACAGGTGTCATGAATATTGTAAAATACATTAAACAGGCTAAGTGGAGATAGGCTGGCCATATTGCGAGATGTAGTGACGGGAGATGGACTAGAAAAACAACAGAGTGGAGACCAATGGATGGAGCAAGATAAAGAGGAAGACCGAGAAGAAGGTGGAGAGATGAACTAGAACAAATTGCAGGAGTGAGATGGATGGGAGAGACAGAAAACCGAGTGATCTGGAAAATCATGGGGGAGACCTTCGTCCAGCAGTGGACAGAACCAGAAGGTTGAAGAAGAAGAAGAAGATACAGTAGAAAGGAGGCAGCGGTACATAGGATTTGTCTTCTTAGTAAGAGTCAATATTACAGTTCAGTATCACTTTTAGTTATTTTTTCATCTGAAGTGTATCGTCGTCGGCAATCCAGAACAGGGTACCAGTCGGATTCCACTCCTCTATGAATTTCGCGGCAGTTCTTGTTTCTTTGTAATAATCAAGTTCCAATAAAAGCCTGCTTTGTAGTTTCCGACGTAGGCTACACATGAGGGTTTGTTCCGATTCAGTGATGGATGGATGCTGGTTAGCGTATATTCCGGCGCATAAGTCGACCTTTCAGCATTGAAAAAAAGTACTTAATTTTTTAGGTCGACTTATTCGCCGGGTCAAAAATTGATTGCTTTCCAAGAAAAAACTAGTACGTATCATACTCTGTTAAATTTATTAGCAATATACGAAAAGAGTAAATAAGTAAAAATATTTCAACTTATATCAAATTTATTTACAGAAAAAAATATTTACATGTTATATAATGATTTGTTTACAAAATAAAATAGGTAGGTAACTACATAATTAAAATTTAATTTTTACTGTCTGAATGTATGAAAAGTTCATTGTGCTCTGGTTCTGTAATTTCTTGCGGTATATCGTCATATAAATTGTATTCGTTTTCTCCATCAGATTTAGCATCAATTTCGTAATCATTGTAAACAAAATCATCTTCCGAGCCATCTAATTTGTTAGATATAGCAGATTTTTTAAAAGATTTTATTACTGTATCTGGTTTTATTTCGTCCCATGCTTTCAATACCCATTCACACATAGTTACCAAAGACGCATGAGGCATTTGTCCTCCTTTTGTGTAACTTTTCTCTACTTCTTCAATCCACGCATTCCACTGTTTTCGTAAACCGTCTTTAAATGGCTTGTTTATACAAACATCCAACGGTTGCACTAGTGAAGTTGGAATTACTGCCATATTGGTATTATTCTCTCTTAATAAAGATTTTGTGCTCTCCGTTAAATGGGATTTGAACATGTCCCACACTAAAAGACTGTTTGGATTTGTTAATGCACCTTGTCGTGTATTCCAAATATTTTTTTATCCACAGCTTAACTACTGCTTCGTCCATCCAACCATTCTCATGAACATGGACAAAAACGTTTCTTGGAATTTTGATTTTTGGCATTGTTTTTCTTTTAAAAATTATCATAGGTTTTAATTTAGTACCATCAGCCATACAAGTAATACAACTGTGAAACGGCTCTTTTCATGTCCAGTTGTTTTTAAAGAAATACATGATTTCAATTCTACTGTTCTATTCCTGATCATGTCAAACATAACTGGAGTTTCATCCATATTTCCGATTTGAGACAATAAATAATTTATTTGCTTTCTTTTAGCAATTATAAATCTTTGAAAACTTAATAACTTATCATCCAAATTCTTTGGCAGCTTCTGTGCGATTTTCGTTTTTAGTCGAAGCGGCACTAAATTTTTCCTTTCCATAAACCGGCTACACCAACTCACTGTAGCTTTGAAGTTTTCGCTGTCCTTTTTATTTGCTTTGCCCCACTTCAAAGCAAATAAACGAATATTATTTCTCGTTATAATTAGTACATTTTGGCGATTTTCTCGAACCCAATCCGCAACATTATTTTCCAAAATAGTCCACTTACAAATTCCTTTCTGTAATGCGCACTTATGTTTTGGCATTTTCATTATTAAAGTTTCATTTTCTCTCCAATCGCAAACTAGTTTTTCGTTTACTCCGAACTGAGGTGCAGCAACACAGTTAGTATTTTCTTTTGCAATTTAATCACTTTGCACTTAAAACTCCCGTCATATTTCATTCTTTTAAAAGGAGCCATTTGCACTTTAGTTCACTATTGGTCAACTGGTCAATACGAAAAAGAAATTTTTCGAGTCGACTTATACGACGAGTATACTATAAAAACTCAAATAAACTCCAAAAATTCCAATATCAATTTATATGCCAGGTCGACTTGTATGCCGGAATATACGGTATTTCTTGCGTGCTTAAGGCAGAAACTGTAAATGACGGTCTTGGAGCAGATGAAGAGGAAATTGCATATTCTGTGTCTGTTCTCTTCTGTATGGACTAAATTCCAGTAGTCTTCTTGGCTGTGTGCGTAGTTACAGTTTCTAGTATTCAGGGCATAGGTGATCATTGCTTTGTTTGCTGGAGAGGTGAGATATGTTCCAAGGTACCCGAAACTTCGCATTAGAGACACAGATCCCATTATCTAAGTTGAAATTTGTAGAGCTAAGTAGGAGCTAACAAGATGTCCTCAAAAAATCGAATCACTCTAGATGAACTGAAAACTGCTTGCACATCCTTGCCAAAGAACAAATCTACCAGCCTTGATGGTCTCACAACAATTTTTCCAAGTCTTCTGGAATCAACTCGGACCACTTCTCCTTAAAACACTGCAAGAAACCTGCCTATATAGGGTCCCAGAATCTGTCACGACCTCAGTAGCACGATTGATACCAAAGAAGGGAGACCACACAGACATCCGATACTGGCATCCATTCTCACTAATCCATACAGATTGCAAAATCATTTCCAAAGTTATGCAAACCGACTAAAGCCAACACTGCCTGAAGTTATTGGCCGACATCAAACTTATTTCGGTCCAGGAAGATCAATACATGATAACCTTCATTTAATAAGAAATCTCATCCACATCGCGAACGGTCAAAATGAAAATCTAGCACTCGTCAGCCTTGATCAGGAGAAGGCTTTCGACAGAATACCTTTATGAAATCCTAAAGGCATTCTGATATGGCCCTCTCATCATTGAAACAGTCCAATTGCTATACAGAGATGCATTCTTCTGTTGAAAAATCAACAACAGGCTCACCCGAACTTCAGACACTGGCCTTCATGTAACCACATAACAGAAAATTGCATGGAATAATATCGGGGGAATTGCTCAAAAAAGAATGGCCCTATTATAAAATCTGCTGTGAAGCTACACCAAACGGTAATTTTCGGTGAATGCAATAGGAGTTTCTGGAGCTCGATTGTGAAGCCCAAATTCGATTATTTTGGGTTTTTACGTCCCCTTCTGATAAAAATATGCCTCATCTCTCCTCAGAATTTTTCCAAGGCCAATCATCGGCGACTTCCAATCTGACCAGAAACTTCAGAGCAAATGTCAGTCGCTTATCATAATCATCATGTAGTAGCTGCTGTACGTGGCTACTCTTGTATCGATAAAATGTAATAATTTTGCACAAAATTTAAATACCCTGGAATAAGGCCTATCCAACTGTCGCATTACTCCCCGTATGATCTGTGAACAATCGCGGTGGCAACTTCTTTAGTTCTGGTGACAGTGGTTTTCGCCAGGTCAAGCTTCCAAAGATCCTCTTTCTTCAAACATCCATGTCATTGATTTAATTGCATTAGTTAGCTGACAGAGGACCTTTACGCAAGTCCTAAACTCACGAAGAGCGGCTGATGTATTGCACTCGTTAAGGTAAAATAACTTTGCAAATAACGCGCGCGATACGATAAAATGAGACGCACGTTGAACACGAATGTCAATAGTAATGATGCGTTTGTGAAGTTTTCCCTTTACCTTATAGCTCTTATATGATATTAAAACAGGTATAACAATTTCGTTTTATGCAAATTTTCGGGCTTTCTGGGCTACAACAGCGCTATATTTTCCCTATTGGCGATTTTTTCAACTTTTTTTTTTTTTTTCACGGAATCCTTCTTCCCATGTTTTGATTACCTTACTTCCTAATTTTAGTGATATTCTGGTAGTTAGATCGAGCTACATAAAGCTCTGAATAGGAAAGTTTAATTATAGCCACTCTATACTACAGCCGAAGAAAGCAACCAATTATCGGAATACGAAATTAATGAGGTTCAAAAGTTAACAACATTAAGAAGAATCCATTAAATAAATGTCAAAATAATAATAATAATTTTTAAATATATTTGTTGTAAATAATTAGAAGAAACACACGTATAAACCACAGTGAAAATTATTTAATTGTAAATATTTCATCCTAAGTATCTTAGGACATCATCAGTACAGTATTTAAACAAAAATTAGGAATAACATAGTTAGGGCGTATGATTACAATAGAATCTCATGAAAACGTGCATAACGTGCTAAGTAGTACAAAAAAAAAAAAAGTATGTTATTCCTAATTTTTGTTTAAATACTGTACTGATGATGTCCTAAGATACTTAGGATGAAATATTTACAATTTGGGGGGGGTGGGGGGGGGGGGGGGTGGGGGGGGGGGGGGGTGGGGGGGGGGGGGGGTGGGGGGGGGGGGGGGTGGGGGGGGGGGGGGGTGGGGGGGGGGGGGGGTGGGGGGGGGGGGGGGTGGGGGGGGGGGGGGGTGGGGGGGGGGGGGGGTGGGGGGGGGGGGGGGTGGGGGGGGGGGGGGGTGGGGGGGGGGGGGGGTGGGGGGGGGGGGGGGTGGGGGGGGGGGGGGGTGGGGGGGGGGGGGGGTGGGGGGGGGGGGGGGTGGGGGGGGGGGGGGGTGGGGGGGGGGGGGGGTGGGGGGGGGGGGGGGTGGGGGGGGGGGGGGGTGGGGGGGGGGGGGGGTGGGGGGGGGGGGGGGTGGGGGGGGGGGGGGGTGGGGGGGGGGGGGGGTGGGGGGGGGGGGGGGTGGGGGGGGGGGGGGGTGGGGGGGGGGGGGGGTGGGGGGGGGGGGGGGTGGGGGGGGGGGGGGGTGGGGGGGGGGGGGGGTGGGGGGGGGGGTACCTTTCCTTTCATTCGATGATTTTTTTTCACTTGACTGCAAGTCCAATTCATCATTTTGTGATTACAGTACATTACACTCCTCTTTCATATTTGACTAATCTTGCACTAGACAGAATAACTAGTCTTTAGAATATCTAAGTCAATTATCTTAAATATTGATTTCAGAATCATTCGACAGTACGAAATTGATAACCTCGTTAACTTCGGTGCTAGGTAAATTCAACGTTATTTGGGTTCTTACAAAAGAGAGAGAGAGAGAGAGAGAGAGAGAAGAAAAAAAGTTGTTTTTCCTCTACTTACCATCGGTAATGCTGACATTATAGGTAAGATTTCTTTTCTTGTAATAACTTCAACGTCCTACTTTCACTTCAATTTTCTACATCAGGTGAATCACCTCCTTATCCTCTAAACTAAGCTGCTAACTTCATAAATTCCAAATATGTCCAATCATGCAATACTTTTAACACATCTGGAAAATACAAATACGTTAATCCCAATAGCAAACCTGGTATTTTAATTTTTTAAAAAAATAAAAATAAAAAAACAGATGAAAATATTTATTTGCACAAGTTGCAAATGGAACTTTGCAGACGAAAAGTCAGATAGTTTCAGTACTTTTTGCAGAACACAGTTTTCACTTATTTTCATCTGTTTCAAACTATATAAATTATACTTATTAAAAATAAACTCTCGAACACTTTTAATCTCAACTAACGTTTGGAAGTCGATGAGCATCCTGACTTCCCCATTAGTCGTCACTGATATTTGAGTTCATGGCTACCGATGATTTTGAGGAATTTGGGGAGAGAGTATGAATGGCATTTGATGTTCTTATTATCGAAAAATAAAGTGTTATATTGTTTATGAAATGCCGAGATTAAAAACCGGAGTTTCTGGGAGAGAATCCTATTTACTTGCTCCAAAGGTACATTAACACTCAGGAATATATGAAAAGGGGTTTATAAAAAGCTTCTGTAGTAGCGACCAGAATGGAACCTATTCCTTCTGGTGGTCTAAGATTATGTCACAAGCAACATTGCCACAAGGCTAAATAGACACTCCTCATTATCATCACCACCACCACAGACGTTGGGAATGCCAATGAAATAAACTCATATCAACAATAAGTACGTCTAACACAATCAATTGGGAATGGGAAGACATTATTTTGAAGAAAGAACTTGAATGAGTTCTACCTTAACCTATCTTCAATCATTTTTTTAATATTTAAATAAAGTAAAGAAGTCCAAAGGACAACACTGCGTTTTTGTTGGAAAAACCTCTCATGAAAAAATATGGAGATTTTTATTCCTGTAAAACAGGCAAGTCGACTAGAGCACACACGCAAATAACGGGCATAATATACAGCATAGTCTTAATTGCTTCTACTTAAATCGTTGGACTTAAGTAGAAACTTAAGTAAAAAAAAAAGTCCCAAACTTTTTTTTATCCACATGTTCTTTAATTTATTTCATCCATGCTTTTCTGCTTAAATGTGTCGGAGAAATCTGACACAAGTGAAAGTACTTTTTGTACTCGAAAAAAGTATTTTTTTTTCCACAAACAGACAACCTAATTAAGAATACGTGCAACAGATCAACAGGCTTGAATTTCATCTTGATCAGTGGCGCACTCAGGATTTAATCTTGGAGGAGACCGAGCACTCAAGATTTAATCTTGGGAGGGGGGGAGAGTTGAGTAGACTATTTGAGAATGCACACTACACATTGAATACGCCCTATGACTGATTATCTGCAATGATCGCCAATACATGATAACAGTGATCTTCTCTGGCCCGGCTCGGGCAAATGAAGTAGGGCTCGGTCTGTCCGAGCACTACTTCATTCGCCTTGCGGTCACAGCGGCCGTGATTCCGAGAACTAAAGGGTATTCCCACCTTATGTAACAGCTAATTCATTAGTACAGAAATAGAAGATACGACACAACGCAAATAAAAAAATGAATTTTAATTAGGAAAACATTTTTGGAAAATTTTCGAGTATATTTTCCCTTTTTCTTTTGGAGGGGCCAGGGCCCTTTGGCACCCTCCCCCGGGTGCACCACTGTGGCATCCCATCGTTGCTTACCAAATCTCAAAACCATGCACTTGGCAACATTGAACTGACAGTTCCACTTACTTACCCATTCATGCAATTTATTCAAGTCCTCTTGTAAGGCATTAACATCAGCCTGACTGTGCATTGCTCTCCCCAGTTGTGCATCATCTGCAAACAGGTGGATATCACTAGTTAAATCCAACCCAATATCATTAACATGCAAATTAAACAACAATGGCCTCAAAACTGACCCCTGTGGCACACCACTGGTGGCCTTTCTCTTTCGAGATACTGCACCCCATATACAACTTTCTGATACCTATCTGACAGCCAGTCACTGATCCAACACAGGTCTGTTATTCAATCCCATCTCTTTCGATTTAATTAATAGCTTGTCATGTGGCAGTCTATCAAACGCTTTTGCAAAATCCAAGTACACCACTGTATATGCATCTCCTCTGTCCAAGGTATTTGTCACCTTGTTATTATTATTATTCCTGATACCTCCGAGGAGTCTGAAGACTCATCGCGGGAGGACACCTACAACTGTCAAATACAACTTATGTTATAGTACATAAGTAAGTTAGTGAAACATGATCTCCCCCTTAACAAACTCATGCTGATAACCACAGAGAATACTGCTGTTATCAAACCATTTCTGTATCCTACTTCTCACCAATCTCTCCAGGACCTTCACCACAACTCAAGATATACAGACCGGTCTATAATTTGAAGCTACAGCCTTATCACCACCTTTATACAGTGGAATAATTTTACCCTCCTTCCACTCCCTGGAACCTGAGCTGTTGCAAAACTCTTGTTAAACAGGCATGCCAATGCTACTGCCAGTTCCCTGGAACATTCTCTTAAGATGCATGGTGTTATTTCATCAAATCCTATCGCCTTATTAACATCAAGGTCTTTATTTCCTCAAATACCTCCTGCTCACTCACAATTAAGCTATCCTCTCCTATGTCCTCTACACTCAAGTTCCTCATGATTCCACCCTGATCAGGATGAAGCACACTTATAAATTGATCACTGAATACCTGAACAATGTCTTCTGCAGCAGTTACAATTCTACCACTTTCATCCCTTAACTTCATCTTTCCATGATCATTCTTCCTTCTACTTGCCATATATTTAAAAAAACTCTCTAGGGTTTTTCTTAGCTTGATCTGATTTGCCAATTTCTGCTCATATTCTACTTTTGTTTTCCTTACTAACCGAGTCACTCTCCCAGCTTGTTCGTTATATTCTTCATGTGACTGATTACCATTATTCATCTTGTACTTCCTACAAAGGACTTTCTTTTTCCAGATTTCATGCTTAAGCTCCATATTCATCCATTTTATATTATTCAGCCTTTTGGCCTTTGGGATACATTCGTACATTGATGCTGTTATGTATTTCTTAGTAAGTTCCGATGCAGCATTTATTTCCTTACCGCTCAATTCCTGGTTCCATGTTATAGCTAGAAGTAGTCTCCTAAGCTTGTCATAATCACCAGCCTTATAATTCCACATATATCCTTTCCTCGCAAAAGCCTGCATATGACTAGCCACAACACAGGTGACTACTTCATGATCACTTTCACCAACTAGAGAACAATGCGAAACCCCTCTAACAATTACATCCTCTGATGAAATGATGAGATCTAGAACTCTTGATCCTCGGGTGCCTTTCTTTACATGCTGCATGAGATAGTTATCTCTCAAGAACTCGAGAAATTCACTTTCGTTCTTCCCAAATGCTATCTATTCATTCCAAACTATACAGCCATAGTTAAAATAACCATAATAATTACTATTATTATTATTATTGCTATTCGTGACACCTCCAAAGAGTCCGAAGACTCATCGCAGGGTGGGACACCCACTGTACACCTCTCTGTCTCCACCACTACCGAGCCGCTACTACCAATCATCTACATCAGCGCCATCGTTTGTTCATTACCCTTCCTTTGTTCACTTATCCAAGTTGTTTATACATTTCTTCATCACCACCTTCCACATTCCCAGGCCTATAGCAACATCCAACTAAATGTCTTCCTCTCAACCTCCACATTACACCACACTGCCTCATAACCATTGCCACTATTTCCCTCTTTCATGTCTACCTTATGTGGACTTAATTCCCCTGCTATCATCAGCAGCACTCCCCGTCCCTTCCTGCCCTTTCTATCCTCACGAAAAATACTGTACCCTTCCATCTCTATTCCCGTTACGGTATCATCTTCATTCAACCATGTTTCACTTATTCCAATGATTTGGGGACAGTAGTAGGGTAGGCACTAGTGACCAAATGCTTCCGGTGGGCGTGGCTTCATGAGCTAGGAAAGTCAGGAATTGCCCTGGGGGCATATGTGTCAATGGCTTCAGTTCTTGTGTTCTGGTTCGTGTATGGAATTGTGGGTGATGGTAGAGATAAGGATTCGTGTTGTCATTGGTGGTGCAGTTCTAACAAGATGAAGATCAAGATAAGATAAGGAATCGTGACATGATTGTTTGTTGTTATCAGATGAAGATAAGTGGGGTCATTTGTGAGTTGTAAATAAGTGACGTTGTTGTTTTGAATGGAAAGGGAGATATATTATTGTATAAGGAATCGTGTCGTGATTGGTGGGATACTTTTGACCAGATCAAGATCAAGATAAGATAAGGAATCGTGAAGTGAATGTTTGTTGTTATAAAGTTTGGAATTTCGATGTTCTCTTATTGCATTATGGGTGATATTTAGAGATAAGAATCGTGACGTTATGTGTTTGGACATTTCTGGGGAACATATCTCTCTCTGTGATATCGCATGGTATATCACAGAGATATACGCATGTAGATTTCTCATTAAGTTTTATCTTAAAGATGTCTCTCTTATCCGGTCACCAATTTGTTGTATGTAGGTGAGAAATGGTGTGCTTAGTTTGGAACTCTTTGTTCCCGTGGGAAACTATTGCTGTAGTAAATTGATGTTTACATTTATTTTTTAAAAAAAACCAATATTGACTATTAATTTAATACCAGATCATTCCTTTTGCTTCCAACAGTTGAATATTTCAAATGAATATTAGTTCTTTAATATATACTTTGTGAATTTCTATGTTACCTTTTATTTGACTGTAATATTATTAAAAATGGCTCTGTAAAATTACCAAATTCTTACAGTATTGTAATTTTTCAGGTGAAATCTTCTCCACTAAAATTCTGGCTATTAATTTAATACCCGATTATTCCTTTTGCTTCCAAGAGTTGACCGTTTCTTGAAATATTTGAGGGATTGCATGAACAAATAAGACTTTTAATTCAGTGAGTCAAAAAAAGGTTATCATATTTCTTAAATTTGTATAACACATCAACGACACTCAATTTGTTCATTTAAATTTACACATTTTATTTGAATGAAATATTATTTACAACTTGTATTTACTGAATCTAACAATACAGAAAATAAATTAATTGAAAAATACATCAAAGTTTCTTCCCATGCTTGTGAAATTGTCATCATGTGGTTTTTGACATTGTGACTCTCATCTGAAAGTTAATTTTTCATTTCGTGATCGTTGCGAATTTATTACTGTAGTAAAATTAAGGGTTGCATATTTATTTTTTTGAAACCAATACATATACTTCTGAGAATTATTAAAAGCATAGAATCATTCGTTATGTTTCCAAAAGCATTTAAAAGTACGCGTTTTTCACGTTTTGGGTATCCAATTTCATTGAAATAAAGAACATGCCTCCCTATTAACCTCGTTAATGTTTTTGATTTTTCTCTTTCTTTGGCGAGTGACATTTGATATTTGCATGTTGATTCTATCATCCAATTTCTTAGTTTGTCCAGAGATAGTGAACCAATTTCCCACTTCAGCTGATGGTTATATTTTATTAACCAAGAATTCTGCTTTTTAACTCTTTCAGGTAATTCTTTTCAACTACAAGGTGATTTTGCCGATGCATATCTTACAATAATTCCATCAGAAATACAAATTTCTTTAGGAAATAAATTTGAACTCTTATTCAAAAGAAATTGGCAATCAATTATCCCAATGATAACTGAAAATTCGTATTTTTCAACCACTGTCGATTTTTCATGTTTTCCTTCATTCTTCTTTTCAGATTACTTCATATGGTGCCACAAATAAACAGTTATTTATTATTATTATTATTATTTCAGTGATTATTAGCTCTGATCGTATATTTTATGCTAACTTTCTGTTACAAAATTCTAAACAATTAGAACTTTTCACAGAAACTTTCAAAGAATTTGTGGCTCACCCATTATTTTTACACTACCAAACACAAAACACCATAACACAAAAGAACAGATGCAGTGGATGAATGATTACCTTAAGTCCAAAGTCACTGGACTCTATGGTATTTTCTTATAGAACTGTTTACACTTACCATGCCCTACCCTGACCGTTCCTTCAAAAATGAACCTTTTGTGCAGATGACTCAACGACATGTTTTCACATGCTGCTGGATATACTTTTGGTGTGTTTTTATCTTACTTTGTGTGGGGAAATGTAAAATTTGTATATGTGTTATCTGGGGAGTCAAACATTTTTCTATACCAAACTTTAAGAGTTAAAGTCATGTTTTGGGTTAAGTATCTACTCTTTCTCTGTAAAACAACCAAATTCTAACAGTTCGGATTTTCGATTCTGTGAACGAATTATTTTTAGATAACTCAAATAATGTCAATAGGTAGCATTGGACAATTTCTAAAATAATAAATACATGGATATCAGTTTTCAACACTTTTTCCCCTGTTCCTGGCATTAATTTCACAGTTGTGATTTTTTTAAATAATTAAACAGAATTGCATTAAAATATAAAGTTGTGGATTTAAATATCAAGTTCTAATTAGAATAACTGAGTAAAAAATTCACTGTGGAAAAACACAACAGCAAAAGCACATCTTTGTTCATTGAAGCTTACAATTGCATATTTTATTTTGCTGAAATACTATTTACAAGTATATTCACTGAGAAAAATTCGAAACATGTAATTACCTAAAAATATTTCACAATATTTAGTTTAGACTCTTAACATTTTCCACAGAGTTCAATGAATAAAATTTTTGTTACTCACTGTTTCTTGGTTACATTACATCAAAATAGCTGGTCATGCAAAAGAGTTTTTAAAATAGATACCATGGTAACCACACATTTCATACATTTGATATTGTGTCAGTCTGGAAATGACACCATGCCTCCCTAAACATTCTGTGTATTCTTTTGTCAGCAAATATACACAAACAGTTTTTGTAAAATGTTCATAAATGTCCCAAAATAAAGAATCTTTATCGAAATGGATAAAATCTTGAAAGTCTAATTTTACCATTCATGAATTTAAATGATTAGATAATTTTTCCCATGATACGAACAGATGGTAATTCAGTTTCCAAAAATAGTAAATGATTATCAATGTCGTACATTTTTGGTGAAAATCTCTCAGCTTCTTCACAACTAATAGAAAAAACTTTACTTCCATCTGCTCCTGTATCATCAAGTATTAGTTCCCTATCTTGGCATTTCTGAATATAACACTCACCGACGTCCATTTCGTAGTCAACTCACCTTTGCAAGTAGCCGAGGATATCAGTTACCACTTCCTGCATAACTTTTCCCAAGTGGTCCTGGATAAATACATTACAATGTACATGTCTTCTAAAATAATAATCCGTTTCCATCCTTTTAGAGCTAGGTGAAGAGGTTTGTCTCATGCTATTTACCCGAAGAAAGAAAATTTCAATGACTTTTGTGGCTCACCCATTATTTTACTTTACTTTCCTGGATACCAATCATCACAACACAATATGATAGCTGCACTGTACAGGATGAAGGAATTGCCATAACTGCAAAGACACTTGACTTGTTTGTTTTTCCTTATAGTACTGTTTACCCGACCCTGACCGTTCCTTCCAAAATGAAACTTTCATGCAGATGATTCACGGACATGTTTCTACATGCTATTGGATATGATGTTGATGTGAGATTATCTTACTTTGAGACATCATAGGGCAAATCTTATCTCTGTGGTTCGAAGGGTATTTCATATTATTTGTCCTTATTATGTTAAGTATTTTATCCTCAAAAAGTGTTTTTGATGTTAGACCATGTGACTATTTCTCTCACTCATATGTCCGAAATTGTTGGGATGGGGAAAAAATAGCATTAGGTGGTGGAAGTGAAAAGGTCGTCAAGAGGGTGACAGAGGTTTTCCCTGCAATGCTTCCCCACCTAACCCCATCCCCCCTATTCTCCCCCCTCTCCTCCAGAAGATGTCTGCTCAGCATAGTGGAGATGAGCAAGCCGGATCAAAATCAAGATAAGATAAGGAATCGTGACGTGAATGTTTGTTGTTATAGATTTTGGAATTTCATTGGGCCCTCATCTGTCAGGGATATCACGTGGTGTTTTTGGCTCGCTTATTGCCTTATGGGTAATATTTAGAGATAAGAATCATGACGTAATGTGTTTGGAAATTCACAGTTTCGAGGGTTTTCTGAATAATTTAATTATGTGCTGTCACTAAAACATTCATTTTTTTTCTTCTATAGATCATAGTACTAATTTCCAATACATTTTGGGATATTTCTTTCCTGTTAAAGGGCGGGAGTTCTTAGAGAAAGTTGTGATGGCAGCAGTATTTCGAGCTTTTCTGAATAATTTAATTATATGCTGGTGTCCCTCAAAGACACATACACACACATACACATTAGACATGAAAAGTTGCTAATGTATCCATGTTGATATTAATATGTACCCTATGATTATTCTTATGAAAAAAAAACTATTCAGTGTTAGAATTATGCTTACCAAAACATACAAGCAGTGATTTTTGAAATTACAATTATCAGTTGTTATGTTCAACTTAAAAAAAATATTAACTTACATTTCTTTCCAGAATGGGAACATCTTGGTACTATCTAGGTTTTCTGAATATTCCAAATTGTTGATTTTTAACATATATTCACAGAACACAAACACAAGTCTGAAAATGCAGTTCACTTTTTCATTAGAGGTTACTGTGGCTAACATATATTCACAGCACAAAAACACACAAAACATAGGAGTTGAAAGATATTTCTGTAAATAACCAGAAAAGCTAGTTTGTTACTTAATTTAGATTACTATCCGATTCGTTCTCTGTATTAATTCTTTCCCACAGTTGCTCATGCTATGATTTCCCAAGCTTGGTGGGAAAGTCTATGCACCGTTTAGTTTAGGGTAAGTGTTATTTCCGGTTCCGTATGCTGTTAGAGTATGGAATTTTGACAAGGGAAATTATTATTTTTTTTTCAAATTGATGGGTTATTTTCTGTATTTTACTTTTAAAATTCATATTCTAACAGAATAACTGAGCAAAATTAATAAATATATAAAATGTATGTGAATTTATTTTCCAACACTGCAGATTTCTCATTAAGTCTTAACTTAAAGATATCTCTCTTATCCGGTCACCAAATTCTTGTACGTAGGTGAGAAATCGTGTGTTAAGGTTCAAACTCATGGTTCCCGTGGTAAATTATTTCTGTAGTAAATTAATGCTTACATTTATTTAAAAAAAAAAAAACAACCAATATGACTATTAATTTTACCTTTGATTCCTTGTGCTCTTAACCTATTTCTGTAACTGGAATTTATTTATTTCATTTATTTTTTCTTTAGCATTAGTAATTTTAAGTAACAGATATAAGACAAACAAGGTTTTGAACTCTCTGCAGCGTTTTTCTACAGCAATCTTTTTAAGAGTTTTAGTAACGTGTCATTGGTTTTAAATATCTAATGGCTCTGTAAAATAACCAAATTCTAACAGCACTGACTTTTTAAGTGAAATCTTGTCCACTAAAATTCTGGCTATTAATTTAATACCTGATTATTCCTTTTGTTTCCAAGAGTTGACAGTTTCATGAAACATTTGAGGGATTGCATGAACAAATGACTTTTAATTCAATGAATCAAAAAAAAGTCTCTGGTTACTTTGTGGCATGAAATTTCACAATGAAAAATAATAAAAAATGTTATCGTCTTTCTTAAATTTGTATAACACATCAACACCACCAAATTTGTTCAATTAAATTTACACATTTTATTCGAATGAAATATTATTTACAAATTGTATTTACTGAATCTAACAATACAGAAAATTAATAAATTGAAAAATACATCAAAGGTTCTTCCCATGCTTGTGGAATTGCCATCATGTGGTTTTGGACAATGTGACTCTCATCTGAAAGTTAATTTTTCATTTCGTGATCGTTGGGAATTTATTACTGTAGTAAAATTAAGGGTTGCATATTTATTTTTTTGAAACCAATACATATACTTCTTTGATTTATTAAAAGCACAGAATCTTTCGTTATGTTTCCAAAAGCATTTAAAAGTGCATGTCATGTTTTCACGTTTTGGGCATCCAATTTCATTTAAATCAAGAATAGGCATCCCTATTAACCTCGTTAATGTTTTTGATTTTTCTCTTCCTTTGGTGAATAATATTTGATATTTGCATGTTGATTCTATCATCCAATTTCTTAGTTTGTCCAGAGGTTGTGAACCAATTTCCCATTTCAGCTGATGGTTATATTTTATTAACCAAGAATTCTGCTTTTTAACTCTTTCAGGTAATTCTTTTCAACTACAAGGTGATTTTGTCAATGCATATCTTACAATAATTCCATCAGAAATACAAATTTCTTTAGGAAATAAATTTGAACTCTTATTCAAAAGAAATTGGCAATCAATTATCCCAATGACAACTGAAAATTCACATTTTTCACCCACTGTTGATTTTTCATAATCGTTTTCCTTCATTCTTCTTAGATTACTTCATATGGCACCACAAATATTTATTTATTTATTTATTATTATTTCGCTGATTATTAGCTCTGATCGTATATTTTTTGTTAACAATCTGTTACAAAATTCTAAACAATTAGAACTTTTCACAAAGAAACTTTCAAAGAATTTGTGGCTCACCCATTATTTTTACATTGCCAAACACAAAAACAGTAGCTGCAGTGGATGAACGATTACCTTATGTCCAAAGTCACTCGACTCTATGGTATTTTCTTATAGTACTGTTTACACTTACCATGCCCTACCCTGACCGTTCCTTCAAAAATGAACCTTTTGCGCAGATGACTCAACGACATGTTTTCACATGCTGCTGAATATACTGTTGGTGTGTTTTTATCTTACTTTGTGTGGGGAAATGTAAAATTTGTATATGTGTTATCTGGAGAGTGAAAACATTTTTCTATAACAAACTTTAAGAGTTAGTCACGTTTTGGGTTAATTATCTGCTTTCTCTCTCTCTCTCTCTGTAAAACAACCAAATTCTAACAGTTCGGATTTTCGATTATGGGAACGAATTATTTTTAGATAACTCAAATAATGTCAATAGGTAGCATTAGACAATTTCTAAATTAATCAAAACATGAATATCAGTTTTCAACACTTTTTTTCCCATTCCTGGCATTAATTTCACAGTTGTGATTTTTTTTTTAAAAATAATTAAACAGAATTGCATTAAGATATAAAGTTGTGGATTTAAATATCAAGTTCTAATCAGAATAACTGAGTAAAAATTCACTGTGGAAAAACACAACAAAAGCACACATCTTTGTTCATTTAAGTTTACAAATGCATATTTTATTTTGCTGAAATACTATTTACAAGTATATTCACTGAAAAAATCACTCCCCACTTATCAGAGCCTGAAATGGATTGAAAGAGTTCCACGTTTGTGTGTTTGAGGGACACCAGCATATAATTAAATTATTCAGAAAAGCTCGAAACACTGCCGCCATCACGACTTTCTCTAAGAACTCCCACCCTTTAACAGGAAAGAAATATCCCAAATTGTATTGGAAATTAGTACTACCACGTATAGAAGGGGGAAAAATGTATGTTTGAGTGACATAGCATATAATTAAATTATTCAGAAAACCTCGAAACTGTGAATTTCCGTCACGATTCTTATCTATAAATATCACCCATAAGCGAACCAAAAACACCACGTGATGTCCCTAACAAACGAGGGCCCCAGCGAAATTCCAAAATCTATAACAACAAACATTCATGTCACGATTCCTTATCTTATATGGTCAGAAGTGTCTCACCAATCACAACATGCTTCCTTATCCACTAATATATCTTACTTTCCATTCAAAACAATAACGTCACTTATTTACAACTAACAAATGACGCCATTTATTTTCATCTGATAACAACAAACATTCATGTGATGATTCCTTATCTTGATCTTCATCTGGTCAGAAATGTCCCACCAATCACGACACGATTCCATATCCACTAATATATCTTCCTTTCCATTCAAAACAACAACGTCACTTATTTATAACTAACAAATGACGTCACTTTTTACAAATAACAAATGACATCACGTATCTACATCTGAAAACAACACACACCCATGACACGATTCCTTATCTTGATCTTCATCTGGTCACTAGTGCCCCACCAATCACAACACTAATCCTTGTCTAGCATCACCCACATTTCCACACGTGAACCAAAAAAACCACCTACAATTCCATACGCAAACCAAAACACAAGAACTGAAACCATTGACACATATTCCCGCAGGGAAATTCCTGACATTTCTAACTCATGAAGTCACGCCCACCAGAAGCATTTGGTCAGAAGTGCCTACCCTACTACTGGGGGCAAATAAACCGAATCACTGAAACCATTTCATCCCCTTTATTTCTAATACTTCTGGCATTTGTAAACAAACACAACAGTTAATTTTTAGGTCTATAGCCAGTCCTATCCAAGCCATATGCTGGTTGTGATTTCCCTGCTAATGCCAAAAATTCCTCCCTCTTATTTCGTATGCTTCTTGAATTAGTGTAGAAAACCTGGAGATTCCATTTGCTTCTTATACCAGCTTTAGAACTGATATTCATTCTACTAATTTTAGTATTCACAATAGTCCCATGACGATTTTTATCCACTATTTTTAAAATTCCATGAAAAAGGATCAACAGACACGTTCACTGCATAAGTTTCTCTGTTTCACACTCAACCTATTCTAATTTAGTTTCCCTGCCCAATTACTTCTACTTGCTCAGAAAACAGTAACTTCCTGAAACGCTTATGACCCTCCAAGTTTAGATGTAACCCATCTCTTGCATACAGCTGTCTTTTGCCTTCAAACACACTCCAGACCTCCTTTTTTGCACATTCTTGCAATCATATCATTCTTTATCATCGCTCGTCTACTTAGCTCATAATTGTCAAAACGAGGCAGCACACACACACTATCTGTCCCTTTGACACTTTTCTTCTTCACGATATCTAACAATGTTCTTAAATCTTTTGCTACTCGATTAATACTACCTCTCATGTCATTTGTGCCAAACATGAGTCCTAGATGGTTTAGTTCAGTTACACATCTAGTTTTTGTATAAAATATTGATTCCGTTCATAAAGACTTAATCTTAGAGATTCTATAAAGGGATGTCAAAAAGTATTCCTTTTATATCACTTTTCTTCTAATTTATGTTATTGAAATACATATCCTCAATGTTTTAATTTAATTGGAGTAAAAAAAAATATGATGTAATACAAAGGGTACTTATGAAAATAAGCAAAATAGCCATAAGTATCAATATTATTTTTAGAGGAGTAGTAACATGGGAATTTTTGCGAAATCATATTTATTGCAGGAGTTATTTTGTTGAGGCATAGGGTTGCCAGATTTTGGAAAACCAAATACGGGATATGGGTGAACAAAAGAATGCTGCTGCTTTATGCCATAGTTATTTTGGCAAAAATAACTTTTCTTTCATTGCTGGTATTTGGTCTTACAAAATAACTATCAATACTTTTGGAACTGGAACTCGAAATGCTCAATTTGTGTTTCTCAGTGTTAATGTGTTATGTAATATCCGATCAACTTTGTAGTTATGTTTTCCTTTTGCAATAAAATTCCATTCTTTCGAATAATCATCGTTAAAAGTGCACTTCCGTTTTGGCATTGTTAAGGGCTTAAAGGAAAGAAACAGAATTTAATTTACCTTTGAAATTAATAAAGAAAATTAATTTACCTTTAATTATATATTTTATGTATTATCCAAATATCGCACATTCGAAAAAGGCGAGATATTATTTTTTTAATAATTATTCAAATAACATCCACGTACTGTATCGATACCGCACAGCACAATGTCCAAATAAGAACTGTTTGAAAATAAGCAAATGCAATATATCTGTACAGAATTATAAATAAAATGCTTATACTAAATAAAAAGCGACCAATGAAAGGGACAGTCACCGCCGTCAACTGTAAACACAATTAATTTCCTCGAATTGTCAGTATGCCTTACAAATCAATAAAAGTTGGATTAGTCGGGAAAAAATTTGAAAATTACAATTGCTTAACATAATATTTATAATTATAGCTTTTTATTAAAATACGGGACATTAGGCTGTTCCTACAAGTACAATATGGGACACCAAAATTCGTCGTAAAATGCGGGACGTCTAGCAAGCCTATTGAGACACCAAATGCAAATCTACTAAATAAACTATAGGAATGGTTTATTTAGTAGATTAAAACTTCTAGTAAATATATAAAAAAATACAAAACATTTCAGGAAAAGTAGTAAAGTTATCTAGAATACTTTTTCTTCAAATAGTTGCAATTATAAACAGCCATTTAAGAAACTTGAAAAGAAGGAAGATACTATCACAGAATAAAATTAAACAATAAACCACAATCGTTAGTTTTATTTTTTAAATAATTATTGTGTGCAAATATTTGAATCGTTTTTTGTACATAACGTATAAGATTCTTTTCGACAATGATGCATATTTCACAATTAATTTAAATCAAATATATCACAGACACAAGTGGTGACGTTGATTAACAATCATGCGCAGCATCTCACGCGATATGCTGTGAACTAATGTAGTAAAGAACAAACGGTTCATGAAATTTGATTTCCGAAATATTTGAAAGATGCCACAGCAAAGAGTTAGAAAGAGAAAGCTGACTTTTCGTAGATATATACGACGTTTACTGAAGGAGGTGCATCGTGGACTTACAATAAGTAAAGAAAGTACAGATGTTCTGAGCAGCTTTGTTTTGGATGTACTAGATCGAATATCATCCCAGGCAGCAAAGCTTGGACATGCTAACAGAAAAGTAACACTAAAACCACTCTTCGTACAAACTGCAGTCAGATTACATTTACACGGAGAGCTAGCAAAGCATGCAATCTCTGAAGGTACAAAAGGTATAACTAAATTTGTGGATTACAGGTACTAATTATAGTTATTGAACAAATTTTTCCTAAAGGACTATTGGACTTTCAAATAGGTTGTCTAAATTATCCGAATTTAAACAAACGGTCATTTTGAACAAAATGTGTATGGAAACCTTGAACGTTACTTATGATAAACTATGTCCGTACTTATAAAATAATGAAGTAAATTTATATTGGTGTGCAGTTTCAGTAATTATTTCTTTCTTATACATGCGCTTTTTTGATGATTCCGTTCCTAGAAAATAATTCAATTTAAGCCAAGAATTGAAACATCTACTTATCTAGATAATATTTTATTTTTTGTTGTTGTAATAATAAAAGCAATACACAAACTATCATACACTACAAACCTTACAACTTCCATTTGCAGCAATTATGTTACTATAGTAATGTATCGATTAGTCTTTTGCCGCGATATGGCAGTGAAGAGTTTAGGAGGGCCATAATTGCAAATGACTTTATGCATGGATTATGCAGGATGAGTGGTGTGGAATTTGTGGGATGAGTTCGATGGGAGAAAGGATCTATATAAGATGGAAGGTTTGTATTTGAATGGATTCGGTGTAAGGAGACTTGAAAAAGTGTTGTTGAATGAAGTGGATGTGCAGAATCAGGGAGACTAGATTTATTAAGGGGGGGGGTAGATATACAGACCTTAGGGAGGCAGTTCAGTGTATGAATTAGTATATGCCCGAGCGAATAAGGGCAACAAATTAGAATGGGATAGTTAGTATAAGGCATCAAGGTAGGGATGGGGCTAACAGGGGTCAGCAATTCATGTATAATAATGCTAGGAGTATTAGGAACAAGAAGGAAGAATTTTTGGCCTTGGTGTTGGCACTTCCAAACCACAGGTTATTGGCATTAGTGAAACATGGCTGACTGAAGATATAGGTAGTGGGATTGAATGTGAGGGGTCTAGTGTGTTCAGGAGCAACAGGGAGAATAAAATGGGGGGGGGGGTATTATTGATGAGAGCTGATGAGCTGCAGCCAAGGAGAATACAAGTTGAATTGCAGGATAGAAAAAAAGAGCACATTTGAGGCAATTTGGTGTGAGATTGTGGCTAGCAGAACAAAATATACAACTGGGTGCTGCTATACACCAGGTGATGGAATAGATGGTGGAGATAGTATGCATAAGCAAAAGAAATGAGTGGAAGGAGGGTAATTATTATGGGAGATTTCAGCTATGGTAACATTGATTGGAAGGAGGAGAGGACACATGGGAGGAAGGAATTGAATTTTATGTGGTTATTAAGGGATAACTATCTGCGACAGCATGGAATGCAAAATACTAGGGGTCAGAGAGTGCTTCACCTAGTAATTGCATCTGAGGATTTGACTGTAACGAATATGACCACATTGCTACCAATTGGTGAGAGAGTGATCATAGGGTCTTGACTTGGGAGGTGGCTAAAGGTGTGGAATTTACAATTAAGACACGGTACATGTGGAATTATCAGGCTGGTAAGTATGTCAAGCTTAGGAGTTTGATTGGTTCAGTGCCATGGCATGTAAAACTGCAAGGGCTGTGTGTTGACAGTGCATGGGAGGCGGTTAAGAAGTGTTTGCAGGAGGCAATGGCTGACTGTATACGTAGAGTACGAAGAATAAATCAAGTAGGGATTAAATGGATGAATAACACCATTAAGCTTAAGCTGGAAAAAAAGAAACAACTGTGGAGGGAATTTAAGGGGAAAGGTCACCTGCAGGCACATGAATGGTATAAAGCCCAGGCCAGAAGGGTAACAAGGGTGGTAAGAAAAGCAAAAGCAGATTATGAAAGAACATTAGCCATGCAGGCTAAAGAGCATCCCAGTTTTTTCAATATGTTGCAAGTAAAAGAAAAAATGTATGCAGCAGATTGATTTTAAAAAATGCCGATGTTAGGGAGGTAACCGAATCAGTTGATATAGAATTACTGAGTGAGCACGTTGCAAGCATATATCATCCAGGGTGGTGACATTGCTGAAATGGAAGAACCAACAGCTTATATGGTAATTGTGGTGAATGAAGTGGAGGTGAATAGTCTATTACAAAACCTCAATGTCGATTCATCTGCGGGATTGGATGGTATACCAGCTCGTGTTGTACGAGAAGCTAAAGAATTGTCAGTGCCTATGACCATTTTAATTTGAATCTCGGGTTTGGGTTAGTCCCAAGGGGGTGGAAAGAGGGGGAAAATAGTTCCACTGCATAAAGGAGGTTCCAAGACTGCTGTTGAAAATTACCGGCCGATCAGCATATCAGGAATTGTTGTCAAGGTCTTGGAGAAAATAGTCAAGAGGAAAATACAAGATTGGATAGATGAAAATGGGATATTGTATGGGAGACAGCATGGTTTTGTGAAGGGTAGATCATGCCTCAGTAACTTGCTCACGTTCTATAACACAGTGACGGCTGAACTGGACAAGGGTAACGGGTTTACCATGATTCTACTGGACCTTGCTAAAACCTTTGATAGGATACCACATGGAATTCTAATCGGTAAACTGCAGCATATGAGAATGGATATAGGGTTGGTGAGATGGATAGGAGAGTGGTTGATGGAGCGATATCAGAGAGTGGTTTATTCAGGAGTAGAGTCCAAAAGATGGCCTGTGACTAGTGGTGTGCCGCAGGGTTCTGTTCTTGGACCACTACTGTTTAATTTGTTCATTAACGATATAGGGAAGGATCTGAGAGGAACTGTGCATCTGTTTGTGGATGATGCAAAGTTGGGTAGAGCAATAGTGAATGCTTAGGATGTCAAAATTTTGCAGGATGATTTGGATAGTTTGGAAGGCTGGGCTAAGGAGAATGGATGTCAATTTAATGTGTGAAAAAATGTTTTGCATTTTGGGATGAAAAGATTAGCAGCAGTATATCACATTGGTGAAATGTACTCCAGGAGATTGACAAGGCCAGAGATTTGGGAGTGTTGGTCAATAGGGAGTTGAAGTTTAGGGGACACATCGCAAAAGTGGCAAAATCAGCTCATCAAATCACTTGGTTGCTGAAAAACACTTTAACGACCAGAGACAAACTCGATACTTCCTCTGTATCGAGCCTTGATAAGACCCTTATCTAGACTACTGTGCCCAGATATGGGTGCCAGGGTTTCTTCTCGATGGGGAGGAGGTGGAGAGGATCCAGAGGCAAGTGACCAAGATTGTAGCAGGACTATGGAATGAACCTTATGAGAACAGGTTGAAGATTTGTGGGCTGCAGAAATTGGTTGATAGGCAGAAAAGGGGTGATATGATTGAGACATTCAAATTACTGAAGGGTTTCTATAAGATTAATTCAGAAGATATTTTTGAGAATAGGACTGGTAGTGGGGACTAGGGGCAATCCATGGAAGTTTGGTAAGAGTGTGGTTAGCAAGGGTGTTAGAGCTAGGTTTTTTATTTGGACAGTGGTAAACAAGTGGGAAAAGCTGCCAGAGTCTGCTGTGGGTGCCATGACTGTAAATGAGTTCAAGGTGAAGTATGATAGATACTGTGTGAATGTTGAATAGTTGTTCTTGACATGATGTTGGGCCTCCCTCGATGAGTCTAAGGACTACTTGGAGCTGCCCGTAATAATAAAATATAGCAGCTAACTTTTAGATTTGAGAGATGCATAAAACCCCCCTTGTATCAAAAGGTTTGCTCTGCACAATATGGAGTTTGCTTATTCTCTGATAATCGATCGCAAAAAAAAAATCTAATTTAGGGCTAATAACAACCTATTGAGTCCCTGATATGAGGCAATTTTAGTGATAGTTGAGTACAAAAATGAAATATTTTATTAAGCGTAAAAGATTTTTTAAAAATAATATTGGAAACACTGATCTTTCAGAGCAGCAGTTATGGAAATAAATAACATAGGAAGAGGAGAGGGATGGAGAGAGAAATAAGAAAAAAAAAAAGAAGTAGATCTTAAAGTTAAGACAAAAAGTAACGGGACAGCAATTACCCGTAATATCTAGCAATTTGTTAGATATTACGGGTAATTACGAGCAACTTCTTTTACAACAGGGAAACGCATTCTAATACAAACTGCAAGTCTAGGGAAGAACTGTAGGGGTTGTGGAACAAAAACATTTGTCACTCACTACTATGCATATACAAGAAGTCAAATTTCCTTACCGTCTTGCAAAGTTGTGCACTAAATATAATAAATAAAATTATTGTAAGTACAGGAGTACAATATCTCTTGAGATGACAGGAGCACAAATGTTCGTAAGTTCAACAGTTCGTAAGACACCCTCTCAGGATTTTCTATTTATTGATTGATAAGTGTGCTGTCATTTTCTCAGTAAAAACTCAATGAAAACTCCTCACAGTATCGAAGTCTTCTTAGCAACAAAAAAAAAAAAAAGGAATCAAAACACTCTCCTGATGATAGTTGCATTTAAAAATGCACAAGAAAAGTGGGTCTTGTCTCGTGTACATTACATCAGCAAACAGTGAATATTTTCCCCCACATCATTTCCTATATCAATAATGTATAAGTTAAACAGCACTGCCTCAAGTACAGAGCCATGTTGCAAATAACTACACACTTTCTCCTGGACTTCTGATGTATCCATCAGCCACCCTCTTATCCATTTTACTAGTTTCATAACCAAATCCTTTTGCTCAAATTTATGTAACAGAGTTCCATTCAGTATCCTATCAGATGCTTGTTCAAGGTGCAGCAGTCCCATCATGTGGCCATTCCCCCTTATCCAATTCATCTGTCGTTTTATTATAAAAAGTAAGTAAATTACAGAGACATGACCTACTTACCTTCAATAAACCATGCTGTCCCCAATACAGTATCCCATTCTTGAATTTTTGTCTTTTACTAACTTCAATACTTTGACCACACTAGTGAAATTATTCTTGTTGAGAGGCTTATATGCTGGTTATACATGATAACTAATAATTAAGGAATTGACAGCGTACACTAGAAATATAAATTAAATAAACTTTAATATATACTTTCCGATATTTCGGCAAACGTCACGTTGCCATCTTCTTGGGAACTTATTACAAAGACACATGCATACAAGTACTACATAACAGCAAATGAGAACAGAAGCTAGGAAGTTAACGTTTTCCTAAAGTCCTGATGGTGCCCCCTGGCAGGCTACATTGGTAGTTCTTGGCCTTTGGGCTGAAGTTCTTCTGATAAATGTTTCCCAAATTTGGGGCAGTCTCATGCATCCAAATTTGTTGAGGTTTGGCATGTTCCTAAGGGCTGAGGCTAATTCCATGAATGGTCTTTCATATTTGAAAGACTATTCATGGAATAGTCTTTCAAATATGAAAGACTATTCCATGAAATCTGAAATATGAAATCAAATATGAAAGACTATTCATGGAATCAGCCTCAGCCCTTAGGAACATGCCAAACCTCAACAAATTTGGATGCATTGTAGTTATGTAGTACTGTTATGTAGTACTTGCGTGCACATGTCTTTGTAATAAATTCCCAAGAAGATGGCAACGTGACGTTTGCCGAAATATCGGAAAGTATATATTAAAGTTTATTTAATTTATATTTCTAGTGTACGCTGTCAATTCCTTAATTATTAGTTAACACTAGTGAAATGCTGATCTGTCAATAATTTGTTACTTCTGTCATGGAGCCTCCTGGATGCAATGGAACTATCCCCCCACCATCTTTCCACTCCTTTGGAACTCTACCGGGGCTGACTCAGAGAATCCAGTCAAAGGCATTACCAATTCCTTAGTATATTCTCTTAATATGCAAGTTGATATCTCATCCAAACTTGTAGCCATATCAAGATTTGGCAATATCCTAAAAACCTCAACTTCATCAACCACTATTTCCATATCAACCCCTACTACATCTATTACTGCAATATTGCTACCTAGACAATACACACTTGCAAAATGATCACTGAATAATTAAACTATTTTATCTGCTTCAGTTTCTTCCCCACCATCAGCATTCATCAAATCAATTCTACCATGCTCATATTTTCTTTCACTTGTCACATACTGAAGGAACTTTCAGCTTACCCTTGGCTCACTCAGCTAATTTCTTTGCATACTCTGATTTTGTCTTCTTTATCATCCTTTATCATACTGCTCATTATCCTGTAGATCAATTTTCTCTTTAAATTTCCTCCTCAAGCCTTAATTCCCCTGCAACTCATCCGTTTATTTTTCACACTTTATTTATTCTCCTCATTCTGGGTATACACGGTATGCTACTCATTCCTTGAAACCCCAGACTACTTCCTATGCACTATATCTTTCCCCTGCAATTTGTCTTCCCATGGCACCAGCGGCAAACTGGCCAGGCTGTCAGCTAGCCCGATAGCAAGTGGACCCCTTAATCATTAGACAATATGTTAAAAATGACCTTTTAGCAGCATGAAAATATAATAGAAGTTTCAATATTATTACTGTATGCAACTAAAACTTACGTTATATTACTATTTGAATAAAAAATGTTAAAATCATATTTAAGAATATAATAAATAACTCTGAAAAAATAATTCTGATTCGGGTTATGTGAAGCTGATGCATATATTATACAGGCTCTATGCTTGTAACAGCAATATTTTTCATTGCGTCGGCCTCAGTTTGAGTGTGCTTCATCAGCTCTTCACCCTGTGCTTGCTGTTTTATAAAAGGCATGTATTTAATTCATATTTTTTATATACTGTGGCCCTATGCCCTTTAACTTAAATAGTAAATATATTTAAGCTGCAGTCTCAAATAATAATATATATGCATAATGCAAGTTCAATAAATAATGATACCTTTTATTTACTCTATAATTAAAATTACTGTGATTGTTAAAATTGTTGTTAATAATAGATGCATCAATAAAGCATAATTTCACTAATGTGTTCTTGCGGCATAATTGTAATTGGATGTACATTTTTCCCAATGTGGATTATTTTTAATTAAGTTTTAATTTCAGGAATATTACCTCTACCAGCATATAAAGGAAAATGCATAAATCTGGATCACTGAAACGCAAAGAGCAACAAGAAGCAGGAATCAGCCAAGCAATGCCGGTCTATTACAGATTTTATAATACCACAACCACCATCCACATCAGTGTACAGTTCCGCAACAAGTAATCAAGAAGCAAGAAACAATACTCATGGTGATCATGCAATGACTTGTGAGTTACAAGAAGAGGAAAGAGCTACTTTGAATGTAGAGACAAACACAATAGCATTCTTTACTCACCAACCCAAGCCCGGTACTGTACTTCTTTTGGCTTCGTTGTTCCGGTATCATTACTACCTGCAATTGCAAAATCTGAACACACAGCTTCAATTAGTTACAGGGAATCAGATATAACTTCAGGCATAAATGACTTTGTTTCTGAAGTGCTTCCTATAAATGACCCTGCACAAGAAAATCAAAGATCAACTGCTGGAATCTTCCAGTATATCTCATCAGGAAATCTGAAACAGTTTTTTTGCTGAACATCCATTTCAGCCACTTGATATACCTTTGATGATGCTCATTTGTCATCATCATCATCATCAAATTCCTGACATGTACCCTCAAGGGGTTTACAGGATATGATAGTACTACATGAAAAATTTACATTATTAGTAACTTCCTATGTACAATTTTCCTCCAAATCAGTCTGTTACTTGTCAAGATTCCAATATGATCATTATCAGATATTCTATTTCTATCGTCTAAGGCACTTTGCACATATCAATCCACCTATATCTTGGTCTTCCTCTGGGTCATTTTCCTGCCAACCTGGCGGAGAACACTTGTTATGCTAATCTTTCCTCGCCCATTCTGTTTAAGTGACCATACCACCTGAGATTAGCTCTGCTAACGTATTCCTGGATGCTGACAATGTCAAGTTCTTTCCTAATATCCTCGTTTTTAATATCTGCGGTCTCTAGTCTTTGGTCAAATGTTTTACTTCTGACTCAGCTCTTAGATCCATAAGTTAAAACTGGTTTGAACACTGTCTTGTATACAGCTAGTTTAGTGTTCCAACTAATTTCTCTCTTATTCCATATGAATTTATTCAATTGGCTGCCTACCATACCAGCTTTGTTGATTCTGTTGTCTATTTCTATATTGAATTTACCATCTTCACTAAAAATTGTGCCTAAGTAGCTGAAAGGTTTTATTTATTCCACAGGTTCTCCGTTCACAATGCAGTTGACATTTTCAGTGATTCTGCCTATTTTCATTGTCTTTTTATTGCTGACCTTCATACCATATCTATTACAACAGTTATTCGATTTAGTCAGGGAATCTTGCAGACTTGTAGCAGATTTATTTAGAAGGATAACATCATCTGCATAAAGCAGAGAGCTGACATTAACATCTCCAATTCTGATATCATGTTTAATACCACTTTCCTTCATAATGTGATCCACATAGATAATGAATAACAGAGTAGATAATGTACATCCTTGTCTCACACCAGATTTAACATTAAACCATCTTCCTGTACTTCCTTCAATTCTAACTGTAAACAATACACTCAAATAAAGACTAAGTATTGCTTGACATAATGTCCCATTGACACCATATAACTGTAGCGTATTGAATAGCTTCTCTCTTGGCACCTTGTCATATGCCTTTTCCAGATCGACAAAGCTTAAATACAAATCTTTGTTATTATTATCTGAGACCTCCAGGGAGTCAAGGACTCATTGAGGGAAGCTGTAAATTACCCAACCCAGCTATCATACCTTCCCTTAAATTCATTTACACTAGATGCACTCACTACCCCTGGGGGGCAAATTATTCCATTCACCCACTGCTCTCTGAGAGAAAAACCTAGGTCTTACCCCTTCCTTGACTGAGAACAACCTTAACTTCCATGAATGCCCCCGTGTTCTCTCCCCACCTTCCATATAACGAAAAATTTCATCATTTGAAATGCTATAACACCCATTCAAAAGTTTATAGACCTCTATCATATCACCCCTCTTTCTCCTGTTAACCAGAGTCAGTAAATCACATTCTCACAATCTGTCCTCATAATCTAAATCCCATAATCCAGATATAATCTTTGTAACTCTTCTTTGCACCCTTTCCACAGCTTCTTTATCCCCTTGGAATCCGGGAGACCAAATCTGTGCACAGTAATCCAAGTGTGGTCTTATCAAATCCTTATAAAGAGAGCAAAATTACTTCCTTATCTTTACATGTCAAGGTTCGCTTCAGCATAGAAATTATCCTCTGAGTTGTATTTGCAACTTTTGCTATGTGACCTTCAAATTTTAAATTCTTATCCACCAATACACCAAGATCCCTTGCCTCTTCAGTTTCTTGTAGCATAACCCTGCTAATATAATATGCTGCTGGATCTCTAATCACGCCAAAGTGCATAACTTTTACTTTTACTTTTTTTACTAACATTAAACTGACAGCCATTTCCGTTTACCCAGTTTTCCAGTCTATTCAAATCATTTTGTAATTGCTGAATATCAGTGGCATTCCTGATTGCCCTGCCTATCTTCGCATCATCAGCAAACAATTGCAAATCAGATGATCGATCCTGCTTAAAGTCATTAATGTATAGATTGAACATTAATGGCCCAAGGACTGAACCCTGAGGTACACCACTGGTTACCTTAAATCTTGCAGATTCACACCCACTGTATACCACTTTTTGATATCTGTCTATTAACCATCCCCTGATCCGAGTCAATAGATTATGTTCCAATCCCATATTCTCCAGTTTACGCAACAGCCTCTCGTGCGGTATCCTATCAAATGCCTTAGAAAAACCCAACATTATCATAGTGTGCCCATTTCCTTTATCCAACTCGGCCATAACATTGTTATAAAATATGAGCAAATTGCTAAAACATGACCTTCCTTTAGTAAACCCATGCTGTTCCGTGCAGAGTATAGAATGATTGTCTACCCATTTCTGTATGCGAGTTCTTACTAACTTCTCTAAAATCTTCACTACCATACCAGAAATACTAATAGGTTGGTAGTTAGACACATCAGTTTTTGCACCACTCTTGTGCAATGGAACTATATTACATTCCTTCCATTCCTGTGGTATCATTCCTGAGCTGAGACTCAAGTTATACAAATGTGTGAAAGGCCTAGCCAATTCAGCTGAACATTCCTTTAACAAACGGGCAGATATTCCATCTGTCCCTATTGACAAATTCTTATCCAGGTTATGCAAAAGCTCTTCAACCTCATTTTCATGAACCTTTAGCTCTTCATCCAACGTAGCAGTAGCACTGTGCACCATACACCTGGTTGATATATTTTAGCAAAATGAGCACTCAATAACTGAACAATCTCCTTAGTTCCGACACTCGTGTACCACCTGATTCAATAAAGTTATTCTTCCACACCCATTCTTTGTTTTGTTTGCGGCATAACGATAAAATTCTTTTGGAATGTCTTTAGCTTGCATGGCCAATTTCTTTTCATACTCCGTTTTAGCATTTCTCACAATACTCGTTACTTTTCTGGCCTGAGCTTTATATATTTCATAACTCCTCTCACTCTTATTCTCACGATACTCTTTCCACATCATCTTCTTGTGGATTTCTATTTTAATAAGACTGTACATCCATTTCACACCCAACCTATTTACTCTTTGAACACTAGGGATATATTCAGATACCGCCTCATTCAAGCACTTTTTCAGATTCCCATGCATTGCTGACATTTTTTCCATTCAGTAACTGATACCATGGGACCAAAGATAGTATTCTTCTAAGTCTCATAATTTCCAGCTTTGTAGTTCAGCATGCAGCCTGTTTTAATCGGAGCTTCAATAGAGGTAGATACTTCCACAGAGAGAGAACAGCATGATCACTGTCACCAATTGGTGGTAAAATAGCTATATCCTTGACAGAGATCCCTTCTGACGCTATGAGCAAATCCAACACTTTTTGACCTCAAGTTCCTTCTTTCACATGCTACTTGAGAAAGTTATTCCGCAACAATTCAATAAATTCCTGTTCTTTCTGATCATGAAATTTCTCTTCTACCCAATCAATGTTTGGAAAATTAAAGTCACCCATAATTATCATTCACTTGGCATAAGGCTAAATTGGCGATGCATTTCTTCGTCCCCTACAACTGAGCTGCCAGGTCTTATATTCCCACGCTTTCTCGACTATTTGTTGTAAAGTGAAGATCTGATCCTGACAGCCTTTATTTGACCTGAATCCAGCTTGTCCTTCACCAAGCTTTTTTTCCACAATTCTTCTCAACCGTTTCTTAAGTATACATGCATAGATCTTGCCAGAAACACCCAGTAGGGAAATACCTCTGTAATTCTCACATTCAGTTTTATTTCCCTTTTTATATATGGGTACTATTAGAGCTCTACTCCAATCATCGGAAATTTGTCCCTCTGTCCGCTGTGCTATCACTGCTTGTTTCATTTAGCAATTTTTTGAAGTAATTACTCCATACTTCAAGGATATCTTTTTCTCCCGTTTTCATGTCACCTTTATCATATCTAACTCTTTTTACAGCACTCTTTCCTCCATTTCTAAGCTGCTTCAACAACCTCCAGAATATCTTACCACCTTCTTGATATTTATTTTCTATGTTCTTGCCAAAGTCCTCCCGTGACTTTTGTTTAGCTAGTTTTACACAGTGTTTTACTTTCTTACAATTGTCTCTGTATTATCTAAGAGCAAAAGTTGACTTATTTGCCAGAAACTTTTGATATGCTTTCTTCTTTTCCTTCACTGCCTCTTTAACTTCCTGTGTCCACCATGGAGTTTTCTATCCTTGCAGACAATTTCACCACATGCCTCTCTAACTGAATCAATCAGGGTTTTCTTGAAGGCTTGCCAAGATTTGGTTCCTGTTCTCAAACTCTTTCATTTTTTCATCAATAATCTTTGTGTATTTTAGTCTACAGTTCATATCTGAGAGCTGCTCAAATTTTATTCTCTTTAAACCTTTGTTACATGTTATTCTTTTCAATATGAAATTCAATTTTATCCTACTCAAGACTAAATAGTGATCACTTCCAATTTCAAATCCTCTGTACACTCTGGTGTCATGCACCAGGGAGAAAACATCACTATCAACAATAACATAGTCAATGAGACTTTTCTTATTCCTAGCCTCTTCTCTCCATGTGAATTTGTGCACATTTTTATGTTGGAACATGGTATTAGTAATAACCAGTCCATGTCCTGAGCAGAAATCCAACAGGTATTTGCCATTATTATTAGCTTTGCTCTTTTCTCCATTTCCCAAAATATTTTTGCATGTCTGACAATTATTTCCTACTCTGCTATTTAGATCCCCAACAAGGACCAACTTTTCCTTTTTCAAAAAATTCCTCTACTTCTACCTTAGTAGAACCTTCTGTGGGACCATAGGCACAAATAAGTCTCATTGTCCAATTCCCCATTCTCATATTTGCCCACATCACTTGAGACTGCCTGCCATTCAAGAAGATTAGCCTCTTATTTTGTGTTGAATACTATGGCTACTCCTTCTTTTCCTTGATTGTCATTTCCTGAATATAACAGTTTGTATTTATTGCTCAGAAAGATCTCAACAGTTTTTGTCTTTTTTGTTTCAGTCACCCCTATTATGTCGATCTGGTACTTATCTAATTCCTCAGCTAGCTCCATTTCTTTGCCATTCAGGCTTCTTATGTTGATAGTACCGATCTTTAACTCTGGTGATGTTGTGTTGGGGCGTGCTTTCAGATGCTCATTCGTATGAGAGGAAAATTATGAAAGACTTAGTCCCAAGAAAATGGATAACATGTAACAAAGAAAATAGGTGCTTATATTGTTCATAGTGCTTGGCCTTTGAGTCTCCCAACATTTGTAATCCTTCACCCTTTGTACGTGGCTTTAGTGACTACAGGTGTATTAGCCAGAGCTTGGCTTTAGACGAATCGACAAGTCAAATGTTCAGCAATTTATCAGTGTGGTTAATGATAGCACCTTAGATAATTTTTTTTTGCATCTTCACTAATTAAAAAGAAAGAAGTGAAGCAGAGGAGTACTGTCATGAGGATTACAGACATCATAAAGATGTTAAGGTAAGCAAGCAATTCCTTTTTGAGGTCACAGAAATGAATCAGCCTACACTCTGGATAACATCATATTATCCAAAGTGTAGTATATATACTGATAACTATGTTATCAGTAATTTTACAAAGCAGAATTACTGATGTGGCTGATCAACATGTTCGTATATGATGCTATGCCCATGTCTTAAATTTGGTGATAACTAAAAGAACAAAATGTTGCATGCTTGCAGTGTTTCTTTTTTCAATTTGCTCCAGAATTTAGCACGTTTTGTGAAAACATCATACATGAGAATGGCTGTATGGATAGAAGTTGTTGGAAAACATCTAGGACAAGAAAAAAATTAAACGAATAAAGATCCAATGCAGCAAACAACTATATTTGGATGTTTTGATGATGCCACTGTCAACACTTTTGTAAATCTATTGACATGCTTATGATACAAGATTCAGACAAGTTTGATGCAAAAACAAAACAAGAAGCAAATGTTTTACTTCAAAGTCTTCTACAGTTGGAAACAATATTGACAGCATTTACTTACTTGTATATATTTGAAACTACAGCTCCGTTATCAAGTTATTTACAGACAAGTGGTTTTGTTATGTTTACTGCATGGCGTTTAATAGATTCAGCTACAACAAAGTTGAAGGAACAGACAAGAACATTTGATAACGTTCACAGCAACGCATTTGAATTTGTAAATAAATGTAATGACATGATTTCACAGTTGAATATGGATGAAAATCAAACATTGGAAATTGACTCTTTGGAAAAACATCACTGCCAGTTAAGAAGCAGAGGAAGAAGAAAAGAATGGCAGATGAGCTTATAGATGAAGGAATTTCCTGAGATTCTCTAGCTGATTTTCGAGTAAATGTGTTTAACTTAATAATGTACCGCATTGTCCAGTCACTACATTCACGCTTTGTACAACACAAAAAGTTGTATAAAGATTTATCCTGCTTGGTGCCAGTAAAGTTTAAAACTATCGCAGAGAAGGGCCTTGAAGATGAAGCAATGGAAGGTATTATTAAGCTGTCTCCACAAATCAGCAAAGATCAAGTAATATTGGAATTGTTTTCTTTTGCTTTGAACTTTGATGTATTAAAGCAATTGCTTAATGATCATGAGAATATGGATTCCAGTTGCTACAAGTGTAAAATTTGTAGCACTTGCCCATCGTGTGTACTAAAAATTCTGGCATCCAACAGACTTCATGAAATGGCATATAATAACCTTTATAAAGTCATATGCACACTATCAGTTACTCAAGTCCAATGTGAGAGGACATTTTCAAAGCTAAAGATCATAAAGACAAGGCTAAGAAATTCACTGTCTGAGGAGATGATAAATTTAGTTTAATCCTTTATCCCAGTGAGAGCAAACAAAGTTTGCACCTGAAAATATCTTCAGGACTGAATATAGTGTTGTACTATCTTACCTGGGTAAGTAGTACCACACCAGGCAACTCGTAGCAAAGATGGAGCAAGATACCAACACTCCTATCCCAGTATCTCCCATAATGCAAAACACATCTCCTTACGGATATGTATAATGTTATGCATTAAGGAATTGGCCACTACCCAGACTAGTTTCGACCTTTATTGAGGTCTCTTCAGTGGGAGCCAGGCCCAGAGTTGGAGATACCAGGCAGAAGCAGTAACAAGGTCATCTTTACCTACAGGAGTTGCCTAAAGGTTTGCCACCTTTTTTTTTTTTTTATTAAATTACTCTGGATTTAGAGAAAGATGTTGAAAGTTTATTTTTCACTAGGTTAGACTATGATAAATTTAGTTTAATCCTTTATCCCAGTGAGAGCAAACAAAGTTTGTGCCTGAAAATATCTTCAGGACTGAATATAGTGTTGTACTATCTTACCTGGGTAAGTAGTACAACACCAGGCAACCCGTAGCAAAGGTGGAGCAAGCTACCAACACTCCTATCCCCGTATCTCCCATAATGCAAAACACATCTCCTTGCAGATATGTATAATGTTATGCATTAAGGGATTGGCCACTACCCAGACTTACACTTTGCTCTCACTGGGATAAAGGATTAAACTAAATTTATCATAGTCTAACCTAGTGAAAAATAAACTTTCAAATGTCTGAGAAGAACTTGGAATCATACATGTTGCTATCCATTGAAAAGGAATTGTTGAATGAATTGGATGCAGAATCAGTTATTGACAGATTCGCACAATCATCTAGTGAATTCAAATGATTGCTCTTAATATAGTGGACTGCATGAAATATGCTTTTGAACTACCTGTTAATGTGTAAAATGTTCAATACAAGCAAAAAAATTAAAAAATATCCACCATTTGTTTAAATTAAAAAAAAAAAAAAAAAATTAATTCAATTATAACAATTTGTATTTACATTTACTATCTACTGTATACTGCCAGTAATATGTATAATATATGTACAGTGTAATTGCTAAAAAATATACATTTATTTTGCAAAAATTTTAATTGCCTTTTTTCCACTTATGTATTTTTTGAAAATTTTATTTATTTCTTATAAAAATTAAATGATAGCCTTACAGTTGTGGGTGGGCCCCCTTTGTCTCCTAGCAACCAATATTTTTAGACCCAGTCCACCACTGCATGGCACTGTTACAAGCAACCTCCTGTGAGCAGAAAGACTTATCTGTTGGCAGTACATGCTAGTTTATTTAACAGTATTGATTCACAACACAGAATAATAAGAAAATAATTAATACTTATTAATTGATATTTTGCTGTAAGAATAATTATTAGTTTTGATATGACTTCACTATTTACCAATGTACTGTTAATTGAAACTCTTGATTTGCTAAAGGCACATCCCCTCCCCACCCAATTATTTCATTTAAATTTATAGTACATACAGGTTATTTTGCATGGTAAGGGAAGATATACAAACAACTAGATGGGACAGCAATTGGCTATCCCATCCTTCTCCAGCCAATTTCTACATAGAACACTCAAAAAAGCTAGCTTTGAGTATAGCTACTTTCAGTGGTTTGGCTGCACTATATTAATGATGTGTTTGCTATTTTGCCACATGATCCAGACAATGCATTTAAATAGCCAACACCCTAAAATCCATGTGAAAAGGCTTAAGTGCTGGGGGGATGTCATGTCGAAGATTTAATGGAATATTTACAGCACTAGGAAAGGATTAAAAACTAATTTTAATGCTTCCAATATTTTGTCTCAGTCACTGAGGCATTTTCAGAAGTTTTATGCATCCGTATTTATTTAAATTTGTTTGATTTCTTAGATGCAGATTCTAAAAACAGTCTTTCTTTTTTCCAATGGCTACAGTGATTGAAAAAAAAGTACAACCTCTAAACAGCTTTTAAGCCCACTAGAAACTTGCTACTCTTATCGGTTCCACCAAAGATCAGCTCCCTACTCTCTCTCAGTGCCTGGAGTATATAAAGTATCCTTGTAGATAAGCTTATTTGTTGGTTAGACATACTTCTAATTTTTTAGGAAATGGCAATGTAAACTTTTATAATTATTAATCATAAACTTTAATAACTACCTATATTTCAGTAATGTTACAGTGTCAAAATATAGGTAGTTATTAAAGTTTTTATAATTAATAACTAAGTTTACGTTGTCATTTCCTAAAAAAAATTATAAAGTATCCTGTTCCTGCAAGTTGGCTTACTTCATACAGACAGGTAGATCAGCAGCCATCTGTTTAGAAGAATACAAATTGTACGTCTGCAATCATGACTGTGGTCAATTTGGCCTTGCACACCATGTGTTAGATACAACCCAGAGGATGTTCTGGTAGAAAACTACCATGCTCCATCATAGTAAATTTCAAAAGGAAAGACTGTTTTAAGAATCTGCAGCATAACTCAGAAATCAACCGAATTTAAATAAATACGGATGCAATAAAACTTGGGAAACAACAATTGTCAGAGGTCCCACTTTACATCCTAGAGGGTGCACTACCTAATAGGACTTTTAGAGTCATCCACATGTTTCATTTAGTATTGTGTTGTCTTTGTGTGTTACAAGAGTTATTTGTAATCCTTGAAATATTGGAAGCATTAAAATTAGTTTTTAATCCTGTAAATCCCAATTTTAATCCTAAATGCTGTAAATATTCCATTAAACCTCCATGAGACCCTAAAATCCACTTCACAATGAAAGAGGAAGCTAATGACTGTCTGCCCTTCCTAGATACACTAATCCCACGATTAGTGTATCTAGGTGATAATGAACCATCTTCCTGTTGGTTCATTATCTTTTACTGTTTATATAAAATCCACACAAACAGAGGTATTTGCACAAAAATTCACACCATCATTCATCTATCTCAACAATATGGTATCCTAAAAACACTAACTCACAGAGCCAGAGCTATCTGTTCCAATTTATTTATTGTATTTATTTTGCATGGGGTCCCCCCTTGCCTCCTCCATCCCTTAGGATGGGTCGAGCCCTCCTAATGAGGGATAAAGTATGTATTTTATGACTGTAGATCTGTGTGTGTTCATGGGGGCTGGTTTGCCTGTTCTGAGGAACAAAAAAAAACCAGTTTCTGGGTGAAAAAAATCCTCTACCTCCATATGAAACCAGCTAACTCACCTTTAGTCAAAAGAGACCAGATAAAAGTGTTCCTCACATCTTGGAAATCAAACCCAGGTCTTTCTGACCAAAGGCTTCGTCTATACTGACTGAGCTACGGAAGCTCTTTCTGTTCCAATGATAATGCTCTCACCACTGAATTCACTTACTTGTATTGCACTTTCTCAGCCAATGGCTATAATCCTCATAGCACAGAAAAAACACTAACTGCTCCCTGGAAATCCCCTCCATGGTCTATTACACAAGACTATGTTGAAACTGTTACTATCCCCATAAGTTCGAGGCACATTCAAAACGATATCCAAGAGTGCTTAATAAATAAATGTTACAAACCACATTAAAACCTCATGTACAACTTTCTTCTTTATCACATCCAGAAGTATATGAAATGCCCTGTTCTTGTGATGTGGCTTACTATAGGCAAACAGGAAGAACTGTTGACATCCGCCTTGGAGAACATAAAAAATACATTCGCCACTATTGTTATGGCATCGTGTCTGGCAAACCATGCCTTGAATATCCCCTTCACACAGGATCAAATGGAAGAAAACAAAAGTGCTACAGAGAAGTCATAAGAGACTGTTTATGGAATCAGCAGCAGTTTAAAAACATACTTGAAACCTCAACAAGCATGGCTGTATCAGTTTACCAAAAATCTGAGAGACAGTCTTTTCTTTCTCTCTTTATCCAACAACAGATGGTGCCAATTAGGACTTTTCCTTGTTGTCTGTTAAACTACTCCTGCTATTATACTGAACTGTTGTTTCATTTATGTATTGTGCTGGATATCAAACGAGAAAAATATCAGCTAAAAGTTAATAAACATTGATTATTTTCTTATTATTCTATGTTGTGAATCAATACCATTAAATAAACTAGCAAGTAACCTTCTAAGTTTATTTATCATAATCACCTGCTTTGCAATTCCTCATGTATCCCTTCTTAATCATAAGATCAAGCACTCTCAATCCCCTCAAACCTTTGATCCCATGTTTCAACAGGTAATTATTCCTTATTAGCTGGATGAATTCTATTTTCTTCCCATAATTGAAGCCCCCCCCCCTAATAATTATGCACCCTTTACTTATTGAGTTTATTTGGCAATGCACATCATTCAAATCCCCCCCCGGTTGCAAAGGATGACATGGATGATATACATCATCCTATTTTGTTTTCTCTGTTCCTCTGAATATACCTTCACATTCTATATATTTGTATTATAATAAAAATGTTTATCACAGTATATAATTATTAAATTTTTAAAAAATGGATTTTTTTTTTGTAATGCATATGGTTTGATTGCAAGCTAAATTCCTAAAATTTTCATAATCCTAACTTTCAAAAAAAAAAAAAAAGAGCAAATAAAAAGGAACATCAAAATTGAGACAGAAGAATAAAATTTGTTTTCCTTAACATGAGCAAAGCCTTAAGGTCCCAAGCAATTAACATTCACATGGAATTTATTCCAATAATCACATTCAGCAAATGGAGAAATAATAATATTATTATTATTATTTGTCACCTCCACAGAGTCCAAAGACTCATCGAGGGAGGGCATCTACTCTACAACTCTGCTTCCACCACTCACAATGCACCAACTGACCGCAACTACACCAATGCCATCTACTGCTGACTACCACCACTTGTATTTCCACAGACAATCATAAACATCCATGCCAATGGCAGGATTCGAACCCGCAGCCTCTTGACTGGAGAGTGAACACGCTAACAACTCGACCAGCCAGGCTGGCACAAAATATTCACAAAATAAATTCCATAAAGTAAAGCAACTATTACTGTTTTTCCATTTTTTTGCTGCCCATGATGTTTATTACAAATACAGATAAATACCATGAACAAATGGAAAAAAGAGATAAAATTTTAATGCAAAATTAAAATTTTACTTAAAGTAATTTTGAATAGTGAAAAGCATCATAAGATGCTAAGTGGTTAAAAATATTCAATCCCTATGAAGCAATCAAATTCCAGTCTAATGTTATGCCTGATTTTTCATTGCAAATCTAACCTTTCCTTGGTAAGGGAAAGGTTAGATTTCCCTTACCTTAATAAAAATCATTGCATTTCTAACCTTTCCTTGGTAAGGGAAAGGCTTGTAAAATTTGAGCAATTTCATCTATCTTTACAAGTCATGGTTAAATTTATTTGAAATTATAAGAAAAGTAATTAAAGTTATAAAAGACCAGCATGTCTGTTAATTATATGTATTCTCTGGGTAACTTTGCCTGTTTTCTTAATGTCTTCAAATATTTCAATAAAATACACCCTGATGGTAGAAATGCTTTTATTTTACATCACACATGATTAAGGAACACTACATTATGACTATACTTTTTAATTTCACTTTATAAAAAAAGCATATAATGTGATGTTAACTTGAAATAATCAGACATTATTCCCTTTTTTTTAACCCATAAAATACAGAACTCGGTCATATGAAGAGGATAAAACAAGATTGTTATTTATGCTAGTAAACATTTTGAATACATGTACTAAGTGATATACAGTGACCTCTCAATTATCCAATCACATAAGGAAATATATTTGCTGGTCACGGTTAAACTATAAATGTACAGTTAAGCAGTGCTGCTTCACGAGTCATTTAATATACTAACCCTTTTAAAGAACAGATTAATGAGGATTTGGTTATATGAAGATTGGATAACAAAGATCACTGTACAACACATAGACAACGTATCCAGATAAGTTATTAGACAACCTTCTTCATAATCCTGGATGACAGTAAGTATGATGAGAAGCTAGATAGACTGAAAAATCTGGAATTCAATAGTGTAGTTTAACCAAACTTCATGCAGCAGTATAACTCTATCCTAGGAACCCTTCTCTCTCTCATCACCTACCTTGTCTCAGGCAGATAACATCGCCTTTCTTTCAATTAAATAATTCTCAAATTATTTTTTTAAATACACTGCAGATTTCAAATAATATACTTTTATGATTAATAACAGATGAATCATAACTGCACTTCATAGCATTTAAAGATAAATATTTAGTATAAAAGATTGATCTTTTCCAGTATAAAGTTGACTCTCATGCCATAGTGCTCTTAACTTGCAAACTCTCTCTCTCTCTCTCTCATGCACACCCACTCACACAGCGTACATGTGTGTAAATGATGAAAAGCAATACCCAATGTGAGACAACACTATGCTTACTGAAATATATAAAGTAGCTTAGAAGTACCATAACTAATCTCTGGGTTACCTTTAATCTACTCACAGTACCAATACATATAACAAGTTTATAACCTGTTGCTGGTGGGATTATAATTAAAAACAGGAAAAAAAAAAGGAGTGGGGACAACGTATTGGAAGTTTTTTCCCACTTGGTTAGACTATAATAAATGTAATTTAATCCTTTATCCAAGTGTAAGCAAACAAAGTTTGCACCTGAAGTATCTTCAGGACTGAGGCAGCTCGTGGTAGAGGTGGACCAAGCTCTTATCACTCCTTGTCTTAGTATCTCCCATAATGCAAAGCACATCTCCTTGTGGACATGTATAATGCTATGCATTAAGAAAGGGCCACTACCCAGACCGGTTTTGACCTTTATTGAGGTCTTGTCAGTGGGAGCCAGACCCAGAGGTGGTGATACCAAGGTGGAAGAAATGGAGAAGTCATATTTACCTATATGAGTTGCCAAAAACTGTCTCACCTTATTATTAAATTACTCTGGATTTAGAGAAAGATGTTGGAAGTTTTTTCCCCACTTGGTTAGACTACAATAAATTTAGTTTAATCCTTTATCCAAGTGTAAGCAAACAAAGTTTGTGTCTGAAGTATCTTCAGGACTGAGGCAACTTGTGGTAAAGGTGGACCAAGTTCTTATCACTCCTTGTTTTAGTATCTCCCATAATGTAAAGCACATCTCCTTGTGGACATGCATTAAGGGAAGGGCCACTCCCCAGACCAGTTTCGACCTTTATTGAGGTCTCGTCAGTGAGAGCCAGACCTTGAAAGGATACTAAGTTGGAAGTAATGCAGAAGTTATATATTTCCCATGTGCAAGTAGTGAAAAGGTGTATTACCTTATTATTAAATTTTTCTGGACAGAGAAAGATGTTGAAAGTTTTTTCCACACCCTAAATAGATGTGCCTTTTGAATTATGGGATACTAAAGCAAATGATGTGAAGTATTTAGCATCTACATACAAGTAGCCCAGTCATGATGTTACACCTGATATCTTAAGAATGTAGAATTCTCAGCTATCATGGTGTAACATGAAGAATAAATAAATTAAAAACCCTGCATAAAAGATAATAGATGAATTATTTAAAAGAAAAAGAAATATTCTTGCATCCAATAAAATATATAAAATATAAAGGTGTTTGTTGAACTAACTAACAAATAGAAATAAAGAAAGAATATATTAATGTTGTAATATGATATAAAAGAGAAAATTTATCTAAGTAAGACAGAAAAGGATTAGTCATAAGAAATGGTATGTGAGAGGATAGAGATTAAATTCATAGAAAAATTTTGGAAAGGGGATTAAATTAGAGGCTAGCACAAGAAAAACAACAGACAATCGCTTAGGGTCAGTTCCTGGATTGAGACTTCGTTACGGGCTCGCCGATCAAATGACGTTTGGCAGAAAAACGCCACCACCCTAATTGGTCGGTAAAGTCAAGTCAAAAGGGGGGGGGGAGAAAAGAAGTTAGAGAAGGTGCTGTTAGGAGAGAGGGGGTATAAAAGGGTTAGAACCACCCCCCCAGAAAAGAGAGTCTTTTTGGCTTAGGATTCTGTTCCAGGAGAGTTCTTCGCGAGCTCTTTCGTATGGATTTCACGGTGTTTTCCTGAGTGGCGAGATAGGGGTTATATCTCCGTCATCACACACGGAAACAAAAGTGAGCGGGATTTCGATTCCGTACTTCCTATGTAAGAAGTGAGGAATGCCATATAGTCAAAGAAAAGAAATCATATTCTTTGTGTTTCAACTCCAGTGTCAACTACGAGAAAGGGAAAGAAGTAAAGAAATCGATGTCCACGTCGCGAGTTGTACAGCCGTTATATAGATAATTCAAAGTGTGCCCTAAGTTACGAGAGGTTAAGACCACGTAAGCATAGTTCAATTCCAAAAGGAACGTAGGAGAAACAGATTATCGGAGAGGTTATACCAAGATAGTTCGATCAGAAAAAGGTAGAGGCCCATATGGAAAATTCAAAAAAGAAAGGTACTGTAAAATATATCTTGTGTTAACTAAGATTCGTCTGTATTAGTTATCATTATTCTAATACTGAACTGTTGAAGTGACCAAGAAAACAATACTAGGACTTTAGTATATGACAGAATATAATGAAAGTAAGCTTACTAATGTTAATATTATATGAGTAATTAAGTGTCCTGAGAATTTTGCATGTCTAATATATTGTATTGTATAAGAAAGTTTAAATGTCATAGTTATGTGTCAGTGCAGTAAATGGTTTAGTTAATCTACTTAAGTTTGGATAGTTAAATAGTGGAATTAATCTTATATGTCCGTGTCAAATGAATTTGTGTTGAATGTGTATGGCGGCATGATCGTAATACCCATTATAGGATCATAGCTTAATTATTTATGATAAGCTAATGTCAGTTTGTAAATATTTAGTATAGCATTGAATTGAGTAATAACTAAAATTTGAATTGTACCATGTTAAGGAATTTAATAAACCTTTTGTTCAATGATAAAAGAGTTGTCTGAAATTGCTGTCCAATGCACCACTTGAAAAATACGAACCTAATCACGTGGGAAATTAATGTGTTAAGAAACGAGATAAAGTGTCACGACTGCAACATAGTTTCACTTTCAGACATATTTTAGTTCTTTCTCCTTGTTTTTGTATATAATATCTTAAACTAAATGTCCCAAAAGGCGCAGCATAATACAAATATTAGGGATACTAAGGGGAGAATTAACTTAAATATTAGTAAAAATTTTGGTGATATCTCGTGCGTAGATAATAGTTGAACATAGAATAAAAATCATAAATTGGGACACAACAGTGAAGATACTTCACGTGCAAACTTTGTTTGCTTACACATGGACAAAGGATTAAACTAAGAATATAATTTCTTGGCATCTTTAATTTATAGTTTAACCAAGTGAAAAAACTTTCAACATTTATGTCGGTGAGGAGATATATGAGGGACGTCCAGAAAGTAAGTTCCGTTTTTAAATAATTTTCACTGCAGCACTGCGATTGCAATGGTGCACATGCGTGCTGAGTTTGTTTGTTGATTCGTTAGCAAGGCGTTCATGCCATTTTCAGACATTCTCCCAGTGCATATGCTTCTTGGTATGTGTTTATAATGTCTAAGAAAATCTAATTGCCCGCCGCATGTAAAATCGAATCTTTTTAACAAAGGAAGGACAGGTGTGTACAATGATGAACGGAGCAGGCAACCATCTTTAGTGATTGACGATTTGGACTAATGCCTAACGCCTGCTCACACAACAACTTTTCACCACCCTTGGCTGGGAACAATTCCATCATTCCCCATATAGTCCTGACCTTGCACCGAGCGACTTTCACCTGTTCAAACATCTGAAATCTTGCCTTGGTGGCCGGCGTTTTGAAGACAACGACAAGGTCAAAGAAGCAGTCAATACGTGGTTTGCATCACTGGTGGCAACCTTTTACGACAAAGGTATGCACTTCTTGGTGCCCAATTATGATAAGTACTTGAACAATGGGGAAATTATGTAGAAAAGTAGTGAAAGATGTCTACTTTAATTTCCAATAAAGTTTTTTTTTTTAAGTATATTTTTGCTTCTCTGACAGCCCATCGGAACTTACTTTCTGGATGTCCCTCATACATAGAATGGAAGGCAAGAAGTACAGAATGATGGAATAAGGAATGGATTTTAATTTTTTACATTGATAGTGGAATGTATTGCTGAAACATTTTATGAATATGTGTCAAATGAACTTCAGGTTCAATATGGTAGATACATTGCTGGTTGAGCGATCCCTCTAGTGATGAATATTTACCTCATGGTGTCAAATGGAGTTAACATTAATAATGAACAGAGCGTAGCTGCAAAAAACTGATTTTATACATGGAACAGCTATTTCCTGAAAAACAAAATCTGTGAAAAGCAGAAACTTTAAATCAATGAGCCACACAGTTGTACAGCAACATATTCTGAAGTGGTCAACTGAGCATCTTGAATCATGGGGATGTTAATTCTGAGATTATTGTCCCCGCAAAGTCTCAAAAAGTAATGTTTACAAGTATTATTATGAATGATGCTCAATTATTCAAGGGGGGTTGATGAAACCCTTGAATAATTTATTCACTAAAACCTTAAATGTTGTGTTTAAACTGATATGTAACAAACTTAGATGATAATTGTAATCTGTGTATAATATTAACTCAACACCATATTAGGACAAAAACTATGTATTTATCAACTCAGCTAATATTTTACTGGACAATATATGATTCAAATTTAGCAAAATATCAGAAGACTTAATAAATTTGTGCTTTATTTTGATCTAATATTGGTACACGTTAATACTGTTATAAACTAACATACAATATATATACCTTATTAAAATACCTAGAAAGGATCTAATTTTTTTTTTTTTGGGGGGGGGGGACCAAGGCATCATGAAAACAAGTTTTGCATTATGCAAATACCAATGCAGTGATTACGGATTAAAATTATAGTGCGCAGGTTTTAATTAAAATTAAAAGCAGCATCTTTAATTCATTATAAAGCTGCTATTTTAATTTATTAAGGCTAGAGGAAAACCCTCCTATACAATGAAATGAGGATTTATAACTTATATGTAATAGAATTTTATAGGTATAATTTTCACCATTCTAATATTTATTATAACCATTTTAATTAGGCAAAATTAAATAAATGTAAAATATTTAAATTTTAAAACATTAATTTAAGCTCTCTTTGAAAGAATATTTTTAAAGTTTTCTAAATTTCATGGCATGCCAGGATACTTCAATAAATAATAAACACAGCATATTGCTTGTTATTAATGCATATTAACATATTAATGCATATGTACAAAAAGTTAAATTATTCCCAGAGGTTGTGCACATATTTCAGGGGAAAAAAAGTGAATTTTTTCTTTGCATGAGTGTGAATACACATGCTCTCTCTCTATCTCATGCAAAGAGTTTTTCCTTAAAGATTTGTTTACATGGATCCATGCAGAACAGTAGCAAAACTAATCGATAACAAGCTAAGCAACCGCCTGTTCCAAGTGTGTATGAACGAGAACAAAAGTAAACAAAGAACACTGGATAATGGACTACCACAAGGGTCAGTTCTGGCTCTAATCCTTTTTAACTTATCAGCGATTTGCCTAATACAGCCCCAAGAAGTTCTGCTACGCTGATGACATTGCTCTAGTCACCAGACACACCAATTTTACTAAATGGAAGATACACTAACAAACGACCTTGCAGTCCTAGATGAATACTTCAGCAAATGGAGATTACGCCCAAATCCTAACAAAACAGAAGTCTCATGCTTCCACCTGAACAATAACCAGACTAATAAAGAACTCATGGTCTACTTTATTATTATTATTCCGGGCAACTCCAAGGAGTCGACAGACTCATCGAGGGAGGCCCTAACATCATGTCAAGAACAACTATTCGACATTCACACAGTATCTATCACACCTCGCCTTGAACTCATTCACGGTCGTAGCACCCACAACAGACTCTGGCAGCTTATTCCACTCATTCACCGTCCAAGTTTAAATTTTAAAACATTAATTTAAGCTCTCTTTGAAAGAATATTTTTAAAGTTTTCTAAATTTCATGGCATGCCAGGATACTTCAATAAATAATAAACACAGCATATTGCTTGTTATTAATGCATATTAACATATTAATGCATATGTACAAAAAGTTAAATTATTCCCAGAGGTTGTGCACATATTTCAGGGGAAAAAAAGTGAATTTTTTCTTTGCATGAGTGTGAATACACATGCTCTCTCTCTATCTCATGCAAAGAGTTTTTCCTTAAAGATTTGTTTACATGGATCCATGCAGAACAGTAGCAAAACTAATCGATAACAAGCTAAGCAACCGCCTGTTCCAAGTGTGTATGAACGAGAACAAAAGTAAACAAAGAACACTGGATAATGGACTACCACAAGGGTCAGTTCTGGCTCTAATCCTTTTTAACTTATCAGCGATTTGCCTAATACAGCCCCAAGAAGTTCTGCTACGCTGATGACATTGCTCTAGTCACCAGACACACCAATTTTACTAAATGGAAGATACACTAACAAACGACCTTGCAGTCCTAGATGAATACTTCAGCAAATGGAGATTACGCCCAAATCCTAACAAAACAGAAGTCTCATGCTTCCACCTGAACAATAACCAGACTAATAAAGAACTCATGGTCTACTTTATTATTATTATTCCGGGCAACTCCAAGGAGTCGACAGACTCATCGAGGGAGGCCCTAACATCATGTCAAGAACAACTATTCGACATTCACACAGTATCTATCACACCTCGCCTTGAACTCATTCACGGTCGTAGCACCCACAACAGACTCTGGCAGCTTATTCCACTCATTCACCGTCCAAGTAAAAAACCTAGCTCTAACACCCCTGCTAACCACATTCTTGCCCAGCTTCCATGTATGGCCCCTAGTCCTCCCACCACCAGTCCTATTCTCAAAAATATCTTCTGGATTAATCTTATAGAAACCCTTCAATAATTTGAATGTCTCAATCATATTACCCCTTTTCTGCCTATCGACCAATTTTTGCAACCCACAAATCTTCAACCTGTTCTCATAAGGTTCATTCCACAGACCTGCTATCATCTTGGTCACTCGTCTCTGGATCCTCTCCACCTCCTCCCCATCAAGAAGAAATCCTGGCACCCATATCTGGGCACAGTAGTCTAGATGGGGTCTTATCAAGGCTCGATACAGAGGAACAATAACGTGATGAGCTGATTTAGCCATTTTTGCAATGTGCCCCCTAAACTTCAATTCCCTATCCACCAACACTCCCAAATCCCTGGCCTCATCAATCTTCTGGAGTACAGTTCCACCAATGTGATATACTGCTGCTATTCTTTTCACCCCAAAATACATAACCTTATACTTTGCCACATTAAACTGACATCCATTTTCTCTAGCCCAGTCCTCCAAACTATTCAAATCATCCTGTAAAATTTTGACATCCTGTGCACTCACAATTGCTCTACCCAACTTTGCATCATCAGCAAACAAGTGAACACTTCTTCTCAGATCCTTTCCTATATCATCGATGAACAAATTGAAAAGTAGTGGTCCAAGAACAGAGCCTTGCAGCACACCACTAGTCACAAGCTGTCTTTTGGACTCAACTCCTGAATAAACCACTCTCTGGTATCTCTCCATCAACCACCTTCCTATCCATCTCACCAACCCTATATCCATCCCCATCTGCTCCAGTTTACTGATTAGAGTTCCATGTGGTATCCTGTCAAAGGCCTTGGCAAGGTCCCAAGTTCAGCCGTCACTGTGTTATAAAACGTGAGCAAGTTACTGAGGCATGATCTACCCTTCACAAAACCATGTTGTCCCACATACAATATCCCATTTTCATCTATCCAATCCTGTATTCTTTTCTTGACTAATTTCTCGAAGACCTTGACAACGATTCCTGATATGCTAATTGGTCGGTAATTTACAACAGCAGTGTTGGAACCTCCTTTATGCAGTGGAACTATTTTCCCCTCTTTCCACCAACTACTTCAACCACAAACTGCAATGTTACAACAGATTCCTGAAATATCTGGGCATCACTCTGGATAGAACACTATCTTTTAAACCACATCTCATTAACACAGCATCCAAGCTAAAAGCAAGAAACAATATACTGCAAAAACTATGTGGAACAACATGGGGGTGCCCCCAGCAACAACGCTTCACTGCACTACTCTTGGCCTTGTTTACTCTATAGCTGAATACTGCTCACCCGTATGGCTGAACAGCGCCCATATGTATTTGGTTGATGCTCAGCTTAACACCACTATGCACCTTATTTCTGGAACTGTAAAATCAACCCCAACCTACTGGTGCCCAGTGCTAAGCAACATTCCACCTCTACATATTCGCAGATCCAACTTTCTTCTACATGAATACAGCAAAATCATGGAAATCCAAATCTTCCAATCCACGAAGACAACCCATCCCCTAGAAACAAACAGGCTAAAGTCAAGGCACCCTTCAATCTTAACAGCAAAAAATCTTGCAGAGACAAGTTTCAACATGAAGGAGAAGTGGAAAGAGCCTTGATGTAGCACTTCAACAGGGGTCTGCCATGAATTAGTGACCCAACACAGATGCCTTCGGGTTTTGACCTACCTCGGAAAACTTTTCTGCCCTTAACCGAATCCGCACCAACCAAGGCAGATGTGCAAACCACCTTTACAAATGGGGCATGATTGCCTCACCTAGGTGCGACTGTGGATCACCCCGCCAGACGACAATCATATTACAGCAGAATGTGTCTAACGTGCATACAGTGGAAACCTGTCAGACTTCATCCATGCTACAGTTGACTGGATAATCACCCTAGACATTCATTTGTAGCCTATTCTTGAGTGTCTCTTTTATCACTGTATTATGTCTTATTATTGTACATTATGTCTATTATTATGTTGATATATATTAAGGATTAATGTGATGTAACTTTTCATGTGTGAGCCATACGCTAAACAAATAAAAATAAATGCAGATAAAAATTTCATTTAAGTTTTATCTGTTATGTTTATTCAAAGTTACGAATGAACAGAATGTAAATATGAATGTATGAGTGTACATGAATGTGAATCAATGCATAAGTAGTATATATTTAAATATCTAGATATAAAGATAAATACCATATAAAATAAATAAAAAAACACATAAATAATATATATTATATTGACAAATATTCAACTCTATCAAAATAAACTGTATTCCATATATAACAACGGACTGAAACTTTAATGAAAATTAACAAATGCCTGATCCCAGCTCTGGATGTATTTAAGTTGATATTCTATTATTATTCCAACAGTAGATACATAATTTATCCATTACTTAAAAATTTACAAAAACCATCAAATAATACCAATAATATGTTCCAAGAGAATCCCAATTGTGAACTCCAAACAAATTATAAACATTCTTTTTTTCCCTATATAAATTTTACTTGGATTCAGTGAATGTATAGTATGTTATAGCATGTTTTAATTACAACTAGCTTTACAAATTGACAATGTTTCTATTATCACCTGGCTTCTTTTTTAAACTTCAAAATAATTTCTTTCATCAATCAGAGCTATTTTATTCAGTGGTTTATTGAGAAAGAAAATGCCATTCTACTCTTCATACGCTTAGATAAAGATAGAAACAAAGCATAAGCATAATCAAGTTACAGAACTATAGCCATCACAACAGTCCTCAGTCATAATTTCAGAGCACAGACTAGCAAAACCAGGAATAGTCATTTGTTTTAAGATTAGATTAGATCATCAGTTTCACCGAATCATTCAAGCAGATTTCTATTATTGAATTTACTTTACAATAACTAAATTTTCTTTCACTTAACTATCCAAGAACAATGGAGCTACTCAGTCAGTTCTGATGATGCCCTTAAGATAGAAAGACCTCAGTTCAAAGACACAGAACCTTTATAGGATGTTTATATTCAAGGTAAGTTAGCCAGTCTCACATTAAGGTTGCAGAGTTTTTATCTCTCAGAAACTTGGGTTTTCCATCCAGCAACAGGCAAACCAGCCCATAGACCACACACAATTTACATACAAAGCATAGGGAAAGAAACCTTATCCTAGAATTACGATTATGAAATCCACTGATACTTAAGGACCTGCTTAAACTTAAATATCCTCTTTTTAAAAACCAGATTAATCATTTTTCTGAAGTCAAACTTCAGTATTTAAGTAAATCTGTTTGAAGTATGAAATAACACTATATGAACAAGTGTTAAATAAAACAAGCAGTGACAAAACAGTAGCAGAAAATTTTCAAGAGAAATGCTGAGGTAGAAAAAGCCATCAAAAACTTGAAATGTGGAAAGGCAGCTGGAGTAGATGATATCTGACCAGAAATGCTTAAATATGGAGGTATAAGTTTCACAGTGGCTACACTGCATAATTCAGAAGGGCCTGGATGATTGGAGTAGAGCTCTCATCTATAAAAGAAAAAGGAACAAAGTTGAAGATGAGAATTATAAAGAAAATTTTCTAAGTGTCTCAGGTAAGTTTATGCAAACATTCTTGAAAAAAAGGCCAAGAGAAAAACTGTTGAAAAGAAATTTGGAGAAGAACAAGATGGGTTCAGGTCAGGCCAAATAGAGGTTGTCAAGAACAAATTTTCTCAAATAGTTGAGAAATCATTAGAATAACACAAATATCTGTATTTAAGTTTTGTAGATCTGAAAAAGGCATATGACAAGGTGCCTAAAGAAAAGCTTTTCAAAACATTACTATTATATGGGATAATTAGAACATTATATATACAAAGCAGTGCATAGTCTATATTTAAGGTGCAAGTTTGTAGTCAGAATTGAAGGAAATACAGACAGATGGTTTGATGTAAAATCAGCAGTAAGATTAAGATGCACATTATCTCCACTCTTATTTATCATTTATATGGATTGCATGACGAAAGGAAAGTGGCATTAAACCTAATATTAAAAGTGAAGTTATCAAACTTAGCTCCTTGTTTTATGCAGATGATCTTGTACTCCTAAACTCATCCAGTGCAAGTTTCTAGGGTGCTCTAACTAAACTGAAAGGCTCTAGCAAATTTGGCATGAAAATCAGCAATAAAAAGAGCAAAACTATGAATGTGCCAGAACATTGAACACATCAACTGCATTCTCAATGGAGAACCTATAGAATAAGTAAAATATTTCAGCTATTTAGGCACAATTTTTAGTAAAGATGGCAAATTAAATTTAGAAATAGACAACAGAATAAATAAAGCTGGTATAGTGGGGAACCAACTGAATAAATTTATATGAAATAAGAGAGAAATTAGCCAAAGCACCAAACTAGCAGTGTATATGAGTGTTTGAACCAGTTTTAAGTTATGGATCTAAGAGTTGGGTTAGAAATAAAGCACTTGATCAACCACTAGAGACTACAAATATGAGAGTTCTGAGAAGTATTAGGAAAGTGAACATATGGCATCGGCAGAATCAGATTAAAAATGAAGATATTACAAAGGAAGTTGACGTTGTTAACATTCAAGAATGTGTAAGCAGAGATGGTATGGCCACTTTAAACAGAATGGGAGAAGAAAGGTCAGCAAAACTAGTGTTTGATGCCAAGATAGCAGGAAAGAGACCCACGGGAAGACCAAGATCTAGGTGAATTGATTGAGTCAGAAGTGCCTTAGAAGAACAAAATGGTAGATACAACAATATTGGAATTCTGAAAAGTAATAGACTAATTTGGAGGAAATTTTTTGATAAGAGATTAATAATGATATAAACTTCATGTAATGCTGTCATAGAAGCCTAACATCCCTTGAGAGTACATACCAGTAAACTGATGATTCTGATTTAGGCGAAACATTCCCACTTTTTAACCAGTTTTTCTTGATCAGGATGTATTTACTTAATTGAATTCATCTAGTTTGCAAAAAATAAACTGAGAAGAGTCATCCAAAATGGTTACACTAAGCCAAACAATAAGATCAGATCATAGGGAAACGAGGATAAGGTCATTATGAAGTTCTTTTAAACTAATTATTTTTCTTTCCACATGAAACAGCAATGCTTACTGTTATTTAGGAACAACACATGGCTTGAGGTTAATACTTAAGATTTGTTTATCAATGGTTTACGTAAGCAGTGCCATATGCTATATATACAAAGTCAGCAGTAAACAATAGCATCCTACTGTTGATAGTCTAAATTTGTTTGGCTGCTAGGAGCTTCATGATGTGCAGTTTAGAGTTGCGGTCTTATGATTCATATTTGTAAACAACAGCTATATTCCATAAGTGATTTAGAAACTATAAAGTCATAAGAATATTCCTGGATCTTCAATAGAGCCTCAGAACAGACATTCAAAATACTAAGAAGTTACAACTTTCCTGAGACTTATCAATCAAATCTTATGACTTATAAATCAAAAAATGGCATTGTCTTCTGCATTTCTGAAAAAGATAAATCACTGTTTTTTCCTACTTAGGAGTTCAAGTTTTTATTTGTGTAAGAATGGCTGAAGTTTGTCATCAGGAGCATGATGATTACATTTTTGAGAACATGCAATGTCAGGTCAGAAAGAAAAAAAAATAAAAAATTACAACAGTAAATTTGGGCACTATAAAGACTATAATTAATCTGACAACTTACCAATGAACAGACTTAAACATAATGATAAATAAGATGCCTATAAAGTTTTGATAGATGGTGCTCCAAAATTACACACATATTAACAATTAAATCCAGAAGAGACAATCACAGCCAATTTCTATAAAGAATGTTATACACTATATACTTACTACAGTCAACTGTCACTACAGCAAACACCATGACAAACTCACCTGTAACAAACTACTCAAAAGTTTCAACTAATGCACCAGAGATGATGTTATTCTAAAGAAATTCACTACAGCAAATTATCTACTATGACAAATTATTGTTCTAGTCTGCAGAAGTGTGCTATAGTGAGTTGACTGTATCTTACCTATATCATACTGCAGCTTGAATTTTTATGACTAAACACAGTCACAAAATGTTAGAAAAAAACAAAATACAGTGAATTCTGCATTATCTGAATAGCTTGGGAAATTGCATTTTTGGATAGTAGATTTTTCCACATTTTAAAGGACCTGAATGGTGTGCTTTTCCTGCAATGCACAAATGTGTGCTAAGTGGTGCCATCATGTGTCTTTGTGAATTTCCTTATCCCAACATTAGTGCTCTTGGTCATATCACAAATTTCATTTTAAAAATATTTATAATGCACATAGATAAATGAAACTGATGGGGGGGGGAGATGCTTGAATTATTTGGAATATAAAATATTAGTTTCTTAAAGTTAATACAGAATGCTTATAACATCAAATGAAAATGAACATTACAAAGGAAACTGAGGTGCAAAAAACATCACATCCATCTTCTTGAATTTAGTAAAGCAACAGGAAATCAAAGTTTGCACTATGAAATTATAAAGTTTTTCACAGTACACAAATGGCAGTTATCAATGACAACTCTCTGTATTTGTCAACTTACTTTATTTTCACAAATGAAATGCAATTTGTGCACAGTCGACAAAAGTTTATAAATGAATAATAAATATATTTCTTAACCAAATATGAGGAAATAACAGTTTGTACTAAAACAAGAAAAAAAAAATGAAGATTCATTGATCTATGTCAATTTTACAACTGACTGATGAAAATACTGTTATATTTGATCACTGTTACATTTGCATCTATTATCAAAGAAAAGGAGGAAAAGATGCCCCCCACACAAAATTGTGACTTGGACTGTATTTTTTTTTGCCAAGTCAAGATTTTTTTTTTTCATGATTAACTAATTAAGCAGCTCATCTAAAGCTGCAAGAGTGCTGCTCTTTCTAGATCTTTTAAACCTTACTCAAAACAAGATTCCTTGTTATATAGTGTTGTCTCATATTTTAAACAAACTTGCTTTAATTTTTTTATATATATGTTTATTCTCTTCATATTGACTTACTAAAAGATGACAATCAACTGATATTGTCTTTCTTTTTTCCCCCATAATTTTTCGATTTTTCTTTGGTATTATATGGCATTTTGACCAATCAGTTGTATTATACTGTAAAACTAACATATATCAATGAATCATCACAATGTTCAATTTCTACAGTCATGAAATAGCTCCCCTTTTATTAGAGTACAAACTGTTATTTGTTCACATTTGGTTATGAAATATAATTGTTCTTATTTTATAAACTTTTGTAAATTAAATGCAATTTAATTTAAAAAATAAAATAAGCAGACAAATACAGTCCACGCGATTAACCTAGTGGCTTTGCACTTCGCAACCATATGCCTGGGGAAGGAGTGTCCTAGGTTCAAGTCCTGTCGACGACGTGAGGACCTTAAGGATCTTCCTCAGCCATAGCCTAGTTAATTAGTCTTGGGTGTGGACAGCAGGGCAGGGTTTTTTCATTCCAGATAAACCGGCTGAAATCCCTGTGTGTTCACAGGGATACAGTCAGGAATACTTCGAGGCATAGGGCTGACCTTCTTATCCTCGTAATTTGGTTACGAAATCCAAGCATGCTTGGAAAGTTGTGGGCCTTATCACTGTATTTGTCTATCTTTGGGATAGATATACAAATACAGTGAGTTGCCAGCAATAACTATCATTTGTGTACTGTGAGGAAAAATTTCCCATTTCATAGTTCAAACTTTGGTTTGCTGCTCCTTCAACTAAATGCAAGATGGAAGTGACATGGTTTTGTGTCTCAGTTTCCTTTATATATGCATATTTGTTTCAACTGTCCTTTAAGAATCTAATATTTCACATTAATTTTAAGTAAGTAATATTTAACATTCCAAACTCAAGTACAGTTCAAGTGCATCTTTGTTTTCTTCTCTCTCTCTCTCTTTTATTTTATGTAAATCATCTAGTTTTTTTTTTTTTGTATGCATTATTTATTCTTATTAATATAACCATACTTACTAACATAAGACAGACATGGAAAAAAATGCCACAACATGCCACTTGTACTTCTCTGGAAATGACTGCAATATTATTCCATTTTTCTACTCAGAGAGCAGAAAAGAGATAATTTGGTATTATTTGATGTAAGCAAAAAATTTGGAATCATTTTTTGAAATATCATTCTAAAACCTTTTCATGAGCCTTTTGCTTAAGTGCAGAAAAAAATAACTGCTTATAAGAATGATGATCATAAATTTACCTAATTCTAAATTTCAACAATAAAAATTATGTGTAAGTTTCATTTTGGTTTCCTACAACTGGGTACAATGTTAATTTTCAATTTTTAGAACTTCTATTACCTTTCTCAGTACTGAATTGAAAAGTATTGTAATCGCTATAAACTACAAAAAGTACTTTAGAATGATTTCAGCAGTATCTTTACAGAGCCAAATTTTATATATCTGCTTAATGATATTTACATATTTCAGCAACTCAATAATATATACATCTAGGTCAATTATGACCTGAGAATGCCAGTGGATAGCAGTAATAATTTACAGAAAATGTAAGCATTGTTTGTATTGCTCTAATGAGTTATTACTATTTTCTTAATCTGTATAAGTAAAATAATAAAGCACATTTCACTTTTAAAATCAAAACAGTTGCAAAAGTCATTATTTTTAAAGCAAACAGTAAACTTTCCAGACTAAATGCAAGTTAATTACCCGATGTGACATTACATCTTTGTGGTCAGAATTAGTGTGTACTATTGTCATATAAGTATGGAAACCACAAATGTGGGAAAGTATAAGCATGTTTAAGAATACTAGGGTTTGCCTACCATAGAGAAGCAGCTGATGTCAACATACATTATCACTTGGTTGATCTCAAAGAATAAAACTAATAAAGTGAAAAGATAAAACACTATAAAATTCTAATGTTCTAAATTATTATGAATGTTGTGATATATATACAGGGTGTCCCAAAATTCACACAAGATTTAAATTTAGCGCCATTTGTGCGGTAAAGTGTTGCCAACGAGAAAAAAAAAGACAGCGTGACAGCTGACAGTTCAGGGTTATTAAAAATGGAGCGCTACACGAAAGAACAACGTATTTTCATTGTTGAGCAATATTTTAAAAATAATGAAGGTTTGGCAGCTACAGTTCGCAATTTTCATACAAAATATGATCGGAATAGTGATTTAACTTCAACTGTGAAAAGGTTAATTAAAAAATTCAAGGAAACTGGATCAATTAGTGATCTTATACACTCTGGCCGTTGACAACAGAAAACATCGAAGCAGTTCGTGAGAGTGTTGCTGAGAGTCCAGGAACATCAATTTGGCACTGTGAAAATTGGGCATTTCGAGAAGCTCTCTACAGCGTATTCTCACGAAAGATTTGCATCTTTATGCTTACAAAGTTCAACTGACTCAAGAACTGAAGCCTACTGACCACACATAGTGAAGAGAGTTCGTTGAATGGATTATGGAACAAAAAGTGGATGCTTATTTTTTGAACAAAATCATCTTCAGTGATGTGGCTCATTTTCATCTTGATGGCTTCATTAATCGACAAAATTGTCGCATTTGGGGTTCAGAAAATCCAAGAGTGATTGTTGAGAAACAAATGCATCCACAACGTGTCACTGTTTGGTGCGGATTTTGGGCTGGAGGCATCATCGGTCCATTCTTCTTCGAAAATGCGGCTGGTAAGGCAATAACAGTTAATGGTGCTCGCTATCGCGACATGATAATCCAGTTTTTTGTGCCTAAATTGCAAGATATGAATGTGGATGGCATGTGGTTTCAACAAGACAGTGCCACATGCCATACAGCCCAAGAAACAATTCAATTACTGCATGAGTCATTTCCTGGTCGTGTAATATCCCGTTTTGGTGATCAGAATTGGCCGCCCAGATCATGTGACTTAACACCGTTGGACTTTTTTTCTTTGGGTTTTTTTTTGAAGTCTAAGGTTTATGCCAACAAGCCCACGACCACCCACGCCTTGAAGGAGGAAATTGAGAGCTGTATCAACGAAATTCAGCCACATTTATGCAAAACGGTCATGGAAAATTTCGACAAAAGAGTGTGTATGTGCCAGCAAAGCCATTTACCCGATATGCTATTCCATGCATAACCCTATACTGTATACTTTATGAATCAATAAGAAATTACAATTTTTAATTAAAAACCTGTGTTTTCTATCAAAATTACTTCTTGCATGAATTTTGGGACACCCTCTATATATATAAAGATATGCTTTTTTTACAGAGAAAAACTATACAAGTGTGAAAACTAAGAATTCATGCTATGAAGTCATTTTTAACTAGGATTGTGAATAAACAAACAAAATTAGAACAAACAAATTTAAAACTTGACATAAGCAATTATTGTGAGATAAACAATGATTGCTTCATGATTACCTGGAATAAAATTCTTTGTGAAAGAAAATGCACCTTCAGCTAAGTATAATTAGGAAAAGTTAACAAAACCCTGTGAGATTACTTTTTTTTTTTCAGGTGGATACAACATTTATGTGGTTACATAAATATTTTATCTGTTTTGTTACAATTTTGAATATACCTATCAATGTTTTTTTTTTTTTTTTTTTTGCATAAATTGCTCACAGTCAACCCTGGTCAGAAAATATTAAATGGAAAATTCCAGAAATAAATAATTCATAAGTTTTAAATTAGTTTTACAGTTAAGTTTTATAGTAGCATGATGAAATCTCGTACTGTCCTGCCCGGGACGTGAATCATCCCTTTGTCCAGCATATCCATGCTGTACTGTATATGATACCGGTCCCTTACTTAGTAGCCGTCTCGGTGATCAGATCAACTGTTGTGGTATCGCAGTGCTTGTGTTCAAGTACTGTGATACCGCAACAGTTGATCTGATAAGCATGCGATACTGTGATAACTGATCTTGCATTTTGTGGCATAATGCCAAAAAGTGCAAGAGTAGTGATACTGGCAATTTGGATATGCCAAAGAGAAGCTGTAAGGTGCTTCCTTTAAGTGAAAAGGTGAGCATTCTCAATTTTATAAGGAAAGAAAAAAAAATTGTATGCTGAGGTTGCTAAGATTCCATTCACATGACTTTTATTACAGTACATTGTTATAATTGTTCTATTTTATGATTAGTTAATGATGTTAATCTCTTACTTTGGCTAATTTATAAATTAAACTTTATCACAGGCATGTATGCATAGGTGTATGGTACTATCTGCAGTTTCAAGCATACATGGGGGATCTTGGAACGTATTATTCCCCCATGGATAAGGGGGGAGGGACTACTGCACATATTACATGCTAAAAAAAGCAGTATTATATTTAACATCAAAAACATAAATGAAATAAATATTTCACACCAATCTTCATGCCTTTAAACTTACTGCAATGTAGTTTAATTGAAAAACTTCTAATAGAGAGATCAAAATTAAAAAGAAATCATGCTAAGAAGTGAAGAGTTGCCATTTTCAATTTGTCCTTAAACAACCTACACAGACAAAACAAACAAATCACAATCAATAATGTGGACATCGTGCCTCTTGTGGCAAAACACAAAATAGGCAGCTCTGAAATTTGCAATTTAGCTATACGAGGTAATCAGTGGAAGTTCAGATAAAACAGAGTTCACTGTGGTGTATTTTTTCTATTATCTCACCATTTCCACTAGCTATTCTTCCCTCATTCTATTCTTGGTATGTCACAAACAGTAAAATATTATCATAGGTATCGTATTATATAAACTGAATATAATGATAATTATAATATATCATATAATAGGATCAGCACTTAATTCAGAATACAGCAGCAATTACAGTTATAAATATTTACTCATGTACTTACTCCACATTTTCCATAAGCATTTAGAAGTTTCTATTATCCACTTATTGGCTAATTTTAATTTTCAGTCAGCTCACTACTGCAAACACTATTATAATTAACTCACTCACTGTAACAAACTACCTGAAAGTTCTGATCAAAGCCCCCAATGCACAGTATTATTCTAAAGGAAATTCACTATAACAAACTATGTACTATAAAACGACTATTCCTGTATTCTTTTGTGAGTATGCTATAGTGAAAGTCAACTGTACTAATTTCATTGTAACAAAAATAAATACATAAATGATAATAAAATGCTTGATTAATTTTAATCAAACATTTTATCATCATTTAATATAATAAATCAAGCATTTCAAGATAAATTATTTTTAAATCTACCATTTAATATTTTCAAGAAAATGTTATTAAACCTGTTGGTATTAAATGATGACACTAGTCATTTCAATATTTTATTACTTAAATATTCATCTTTAAAATACCATATACTGATTTTGAGTTGCATTTCGCTGCATTGCACTCATCTCCTTATTGTGAGATGATGCTGGCTTTCCAATCTGAAACAGAGGGCATTTGAATGAAATAAAATTTAAATACATTTCCTTGCTGAATGGATGGATTTTGTCATTATCCAAGATCAATATGAAGACTTTAGAAATGTTGCTACCAGATTTGCAAATTTTATTAAAATAATTGCAAACAAGAATTCTACAGTATTAAACATTTATGAAAAGTAATTGTTAATGGTTGAATAATTTCCTCAGCCCATTCATTCAGAAGATAAATACTATAAAGACAATTTTAATACAAATATATGTATAAAATACCAGTGGGTTGCCTTTAAAACAGAAATGGTACAGTAACATGAGACTAATTTTGAAATCGTTTATATAGTGAGTGAATATGTTACCATGAGATCTGATTGTATGAAAAAGTGATTAGTAAATTTTCTTACTAATGTTGAGGGAATTATATGAATTCAAATAATTCTCATCAGCATTAGTGTAATAATGTTTGTAATAATAATTAGCATTAATCTTATAATTTTAGTGTTTGTAGATTTTGTTACATCCAGTGACAAACTATGTGAAACTAAATATTAATATTTTTTTACACAAAGTTCTGAATCTTCTTCAAACTGCAAATTATCTGTTTCAAGGGATTTTTACATCCCTTTTTTTTTCCCCCTTAGTATTTTACTTCACTATTAATTAACTCAAATAATTAAACTGTCTCTAAAGGCATCAAACCTAAACAGTGGTACTGCCACTGAAGATCAATAAACTTACTCCTCACCATGTTGGAGGTTTAATGGAATATTTTCAGCACTGGGAAAGGATTAAAACTAATTGTCTTACTATGGACAAATGGGAAGATCTGTAAATAAACACATCTCTGAACATCAAGACCACATCCATCTTATCAAACCTCACAAATCTGGTCTTGCACAACATGGAGTTGAAAATGCCAACCACAGGATCCAATGGCAACACACCAAGCTACTAACATCGATCCATATATAAACATGAGCATTTGTATAAAGAAAGTGCTGAAGCCTTATGGCATAGACCCAATCTTAACCATAACGACTGTCTCACTATCCCAAAAGTTTGGGAAATTGTTATTCTCAACTGTGTAAAATAAATTTATCAGTTTTAATTTAGTTTAATTACAGCCGAACAGTATTTAGTCCTTAAACAAGCTACTTATACATAGAGGGATTCCAATGTAAGCATGTGCACTAATGTGTTTTTTTGAATGTAATTCCTATTGTTGTTTATAACTGTACTAATGATGTCTTATGATGCTTAAGACGAAATATTTACATATTATTAAAAAGTTAATTACTGTGGCACACGTGAATTTACTCCACAGATTTCTCTATATAAGAATGTCTCTAAAGGCATCAAACCTAAAGAACAATAAACTTACTCCTCTTCATGTTGGAGGTTTAATGGAATATTTTCAGCACTGGGAAAGGATTAAAACTAATTCTAATGCTTCCAATATTTCGTCCCAGTCACTGAGACAGCTTCAGGGATTACAAATAAAGAGAGGTCATGTTTTAGTAACTGTTAAACTGAAGAACAATAAACTTACTCCTCATCATGTTAGAGGTTTAATGGAATATTTTCAGCACTGGGAAAGGATTAAAACTAATTCTAATGCTTCCAATATTTCGTCTCAGTCAGTGAGACAGCTTCAGGGATTACAAATAAAGGGAGGTCATGTTTTAGTATTCTACTTACTTATTACAATAACATGATAGCTTCCTTGGACAGAGGAGAGGGATACAGAGTAATATACTTAGATTTTGCAAAGGCTTTTGATAGATTACCACATGATAAATTGATAGTCAAACTAGAGCAGATGGGGTTGGATATTAGATTAGTGCATTGGATCAGAGACTGGCTATGTGATAGGTATCAGCAAGTTGTGTATGGGAGAGCAATATCTTGGAAGAGGAAAGTCACTAGTGGTGTACCTCAGGGGTCTGTTTTAGGGCCATTACTGTTTAACTTGTATGTTAATGATACTGGTAAAGATCTGGATGAAGATATTCAGTTGTTTGCAGATGATGCAAAGTTGGGATGAACTAAGATATTGTGGCCTTACAAGAACATGAATACATTGAGTGAATGGGAATGGGGATGCGAGGTTGATGTTGCAAAATGTAAGGTTTTAAAATTTAGGAAACAAAGATGGGATGTAGAATTTATGCTTGGTGAGGATATATTGTCGGAGGTGGAGAAAATAAGAGATCTTGGGGTGATAGTAGATAAGGATCTGAAATTTAGGGAACACATTGCCAAAATTGTGAGGATAACACAAAGACTTCTGGGAATGATGCAGAAGACATTGACTTGTAGGAGTAGGGAGATTATTGTTCCATTGTATAAAGCTTTGATTAGGCCACACATGAACTACTGTGCACAGATTTGGTCACCTGGTTTTCAAAAGGACGAAGAGAAGTTGGAAAGGGTCCAGAGGAGACTGACTAAAGTAGTTTCTGACCTGTGGAATGTCGAATATGAGGAAAGGTTGAGAAGATGCAATTTACAGAGTCTACTGGATAGGAGGGAAGAGGGGAGATAATGATAGAGACCTACAAGTTAGTAAGGGGTTGTTATAGGATCAATGTTGGAGAGGTTCCACAGAAAACAGTGGGAGATCAGGGGAGAACCAGGGATCATCCCTGGAAGCTGTATAAGGATGGTATGAGCAGTAGAGTGAGAAACAGGTTTTTTTGCATGTAGAGTTGTGAATGATTGGAATGCCTTACCTGAGAGTATGGTGTGTGCGGAAAATTTGAGTGTGTTTAAGGCACAGCATGATGAGCTGTGTGTATGATAAAAGGATCTCCTAGATATGGGATCTTGGGGTAATAATAATAATAAATAACTTTTAAACAACACACTCAAATACAATACAATACTAAGTGAAACATGTGGGTGACTAAAGTCCTATCTAGGTGGTGCACCCTCTACGGGCATTTGTAGGTGGCCTAGAATGTAACGTGGGATTTCTAATAATTAAAGTTTACCAAATTTTGGGAAGTTTTATGCAACTGTATTTATTTAAACTCAGTTGATTTCTGAGTGCTGCTGCAGATTCTGAAAACAGTCTTTCTTTTTTGAATTTACTATGGTGGAGCATGGTGGTTTTTTTTCAGGAGATCCTGTGGGTTGTATCCAAAACATGGTCTGCAAGGTCAGATTGACAAGGTCGTGTCCTTTCTCAGTGCTGAAAATATTCCATTAAATTTCCAACATGATGTCCTCAGAGCCTCAACACATGGATAAACTTACCCATTAGCAACTGGTAGTTATATACAAGTGGAATCAGCAATATGCCTTATGACACTGCATTTTCACATGTATATAATATTTGAGGTTTTTTTTTTTTTTTTTAGCACTATCTACAGTTAGTTTAATCATTTACTTAGCAAAGGGAGATTCCTATGGGATTTTAGTTTTGCTAGAATTTTTTAAACTAATGGCAAAAAACTATATGACAACACAGTTTTTTGTAATGACTATTCTTCTAATGATGATGACTATCATCATCAAAGACACGAGGATTAAAAACTTTATTTTATTTTATATTTTTGACAGAATTGTGATGCTAAGTTTATTTTACTCGAATATAATTGTCATTCATGGATTCAGATTATGCTGATTATTCCATGTGAATTTCTTGCATTTAGAAACGTTAGATAAAAATGAACATTTAATTTGTTCTTAAAATTTAAGGAAAAGAGAAGGTGCTTGCATTTAATATATTTATCAAATTAACATGTTGTAACTGTCTGCTTGGTCAATGTATTTGTTAATGTGCTACACTAGTGAAATATTAGCTATTAAATCTAATAAATTTAGATTTTTTTTTTTTTTAATAAACCATGTTATTCTATGCATTTTATTTCATGAAAAAATGTTATGGCAACATGCAAAGTTCAAATCTAATGATGTTTTTCATTAACCTAGAGACTAGTCCTTAAGGTACAAATGATGAGGATGGGTGTTCCTGAAGACAAAGATAGAGAGAATAAAAGAGGAGGAAGACAAGATGAAAAGTCTGAGGCCAGACTATAATTGAATGTTGACTAGCAGCAGTTAATGTTTTACAGGCTTGGCTAAACTGACAAAGCATGGAAGCCAATTCAGTAAAACAGTGCCCATATATAATACCTACAGAAAATGCATATGGTAGAAACAGAACATCTTTGAGAAGGTGACTGGAATGAAGTTATGAGAAGTTTAATCAATTAACTGGAATGCTCTCTTATGGATAGTATCAAGAATTTTTCTAGAGGTTTTTGGTTCACCAATACAAACTGAGAACTGTAGTCTAAATAAACTGAGAATTTGTACACATTTAGCATTTGTATAGAAGAGAAATGATATCTTAAGCAGATAAGATATCACATTTTTTAGGATGTAATGCTTGTTCCAGTAAAGGCTAGAGATGGATGTGATCTTGCTGAAAATTCGAGATTAAAAACACATCATGAAGTGAAGTGAGATTTCTCTTTCTTTCAAAAAGGAAAGAAGGCTACATTTTGGTGGCAGTGAAAATGACAAGGTTGTACTTACTCTACTGAAAAAGGAAAGGAAGGGTTTAGGCACTGGTTATGAAAGATCTTTAAGTCTGAATGTATGCATAATACAAGGTTTGTTTTCAAAGGAAGAGAAGGAATGAAGCATACTTCATCAGCAAACCTATGGATAGAATTTCATGTAAGAAAAGATAATTACGTACAGGAGAAGGAGCAAAGGTAAAAGTAAAGAGTGTTGAGATACTGATGAGAAAATTTGAAGAGAGGAAGCCACCTACTATGACACAGTAATGGACACAAAGGCAGACTGATCACTTTATTGCACAGGATGGAAGGCAAAACATAAGATGCTAACTAGGTCCCAATATCAGACATGATGAATCTGATACACACAAGAGTTCATAAAACCTCTAGACACTCTGTACATGTGAACTGAAGGATGGGAAGAAAGAAGAAACTTAATGACATTTCTCTTGATCAACTCCTTGGTTGTAATTACCTGCATGAGTAGTGAATAAAGTTTCTTTATCCACTTAGTTACTTGTGACATTTATGAAAATATTTAGTTTTAACCTTTGTCACATATTAATGCATTACAGATTTTAACCTTTGGTGGGCTGCTAAAAAAAAAAATGGGAATACTGAAAGCAGGAATTATTATTAAACCTTCATGGAGTCAAAATACAATATTGAGCAATATTGTATTTTGTACAATACAATACAATAACTGAGCAAACTTTCATGAATAATTTTATCATGTAAGTTATCCAGTGTTTATTTCTCCCATGAATTATGACCAAGATCCCCTTTCTCCCCTTACTTCCTGCAGTAAGCTACAAATACAGTACTCAGCCCTGCATCTCAAGATGGGAAGAGGACTTGATATGATTCCTCCGTCCTCTGCCAAATTATTTATATCTCTCATAAGTCTACATCAACTTCACCACTAACAATTTTCCTGAACATTACATCATCTGAATCCTCCACCTCAAAAAGAGCATTCCCATTATAGATATATAGGTTAAAGAGTGATAAAACCAACTGGTCTACCTGCAGTATTCCACTTGTCACCTTGCCTGAATTTAAATAGCAATTTACTTTAGGACAAGCTTTTATGAAATCTGAATCCGGAATCTACCATTAACAAATCCAAAAATAGCTTCATGGAGAATCTTGCCTTTCATCACCACTCTTGTATATCCTAGTCCTAATTACTATTACAATACCTTACTGCATGCTGGTGAATAATTTAATACTTTCTTTTTAACATCATCCTCGTTCAGAGATGCTATCTTATTATCCTCTTTCTGCTCCTTAGGGAACATTCTGATTGACTCATTAAATAATGAACATGTCATTGTTAAATGCAAAGAAGCACTTGGGAATAATTAAATTTCTGTAATTATTAGGTCGATATTTATCCTAAATGATCAAGGTGTCTTCACAGATGCAAGTAAGATTATTCATCTATAATATATATGTAAGGAAACAAAAGGAAGGCAAATAATAAACCAAATACTATACATACTATACTAATCATCACTCTGTATAAGTGCACAGTAATGTGATCTTAAATACTGGGATGGTAGTCTAAAATGTTCAGTAGTTTGAGGCAGTTGTGTTTATTTAAGCTTGGGAATGTCGTACAGCTTTGGCTGATTCCAAAAAGAGTATTAGATTTAAATATGCATCTGTATAATGTTTTTTCTCCCCACTGTATTAAAGTAACTGTAGTGTATGCTTATTTATCATAGTCATCCCAAAGGAAATTGGAAGTTTTTCTAGTCTGACAAAAGTAAGCCATTTGCAGGACATGGGATTCTGCAGACAAATGGATGATCTAGGTCATAGATGGCGAACCTATGGCACGCCCGAGAATTTTGCTGGCACGTCAACGATTTACAGGTGATATCCTTTTATACGCTTATAAATTATTCAACCTATTTTTAAATGCTACAATATGTACAAGTTAAATTTTGTTTTACACGAAAGAGCAGCTATGAACACGTGCATATGATTCGTGCGGTATTAACAAAAAGTCGCGGGACCCCAAAGGCAACCTACAATTGTTTAGTTGAAATGCTAATTCTGTTCAACCGAATTCCATAACATGTGAAACTGTCATAACAACGTTTACTATATATTTCTTATTGTAGTTTTAACACATTCACAACGGGGTGTCATTTATCGTTCTGACAGAACTTCTCTTTATCGATGGGCTGAACCCACAGAAAGTTTCAACCTTTGGTTGAATTTTATTGCTGCTTGTTTGCGTTTGAGCTGGAACAGGAACTCACACATGCATTATATGGCATATTTCAATTCGTGGTATAATTTTATTTGAGGTTAGCCTTTGTGATCTGTCATAATAACATCAAGAATTTCAAATGCAATAAAACAAACACTTATTTCATGTAATTGAAAAATTGGACAATTTTTTGTTAGACACTGTGTTTCCGGTGCAACATATGGTTTTGCTCGAGTCTATACAGCATAGTTTCTGTGAGAGGAGACATGTAATTCATTAGTTAGCACCATTTTTATTCCAGCTGTTATTTATTGCAATTAGAAATGCAGTTGGGTCTCTTTTTATGCGGTGCGTTCCACAGAAAGCGGCATATAAAAAATCGCACAAAAAGATCTAACTTAACGTTGAAAAATTAGGGATACGTTCCATACTTTTCAAAAACAGCATAAAACCGAAGCAACGAATTAAAATAAACCTAAAATCGCATAAAAAAAGTTTAAACAAATTGAGGAAAATAAGAATGCCTCTTAAGTTTGTTTTAAAGCTTTATTCATTTTACTTTATTGAAAAGTAATATTTTTTTTTTTTACATTTTGTCATCAGAATTATTGTCGCTATTAGACACTATTCGGCAACGTCTGAGAAAACACTACCTGCACATTTGGATGTTCTAAACGCGGATAACTTCGTGCATTGGAGGGGTCGCCAAACTTCTTTGACTGTCGACCCCTTCAAGAGTTTCTTGACTTTTTATCGACCCCCTCTATTTTACTATTACATAATTATAATAGGACAAGCAAAAAAGATGCTTATGTGAGTTTTTAGATTGTTTATTTTATAGTTTCAGTGTTTATTGTATGTATAATATAGTATATATTATTATATTGGCTTAACATCAAAGGGATACGTTTCTGTTTTTGACGTCCTTAACATTACATATTTGATAGGAGGGAAAAATAATATATAAAATTTAATTTAGATAACAAAATAACAATAATACAATCTTCCTTATATATATATGAAAATAAGACTTTTATTAACTTAGTACACAGTTAGGTTCAAAATTAGTAAGTTTCAGCCTTAAATCGCCATGGAATTATATCAAGCTTATTTCTTTGTTTTGTTAAAATGGAATTAACATGGCTGAAACCAGCTTCAACCATGTACGAGCTTGGAAATGCAAGCAAAAAGGGGAGTACCACTTCAGAAAGTTTTGGATATTTTTCTACAACATTTATATTCGTCCAAAAGTAACTTAAAGTCCTATTTTTAAAAAGCATCTTAGCTTCAAGATCAACTGACAATTCAATAAGTTCATCTTGTAAGTTACATTCGATATTTTCAATATCTGCAGAAAATGGTATGATAACCCAATCTGGAATGTGCAATTTAAAATCATTGCTCAAATTTTGAAGATGTTTTGTGTATATTTCTAAGTCTTCATCTTTTATTTCCTATTGCCGTAGATTCAAAAGGTACTGAAAATCTTTTCGTAACGATGATTTAAATAAGGCTAATTTAGCTTGGAAGCCTAAAAGAATCGCCCGAGGTTGAATAATCGTGACATCTTTACCTTGTAGACGGGTCTGTACGTCATTACATTTTGAAAATAAGTCTGCCAAGTAGAAAATATGATTTTTATTTCTCTTCAGTTCATCACTCAAAAACAAATTAACATATGTAAGAAACTCTAGGGCTGAGTTGAACAACTCAACAAATCTTTGTAGACTTGCACCTCTAGACAACCATCTTACTTCAGTATGCAAGAGTAATTGGTTTGATACTTCATCATTTTCTTCACAAAGTTTGGCAAACAATTGCGATTTAAGAGGATGAGCTCTAATTTGATTAATAGATTTAATACACACTCTTAGAGTATCATGCAGTTCGTCACTGAGAGTTTTTGCCACCAAATGGTTTCGTGCAACACACAGTGAATAGTACATACACTTTGAACTTTTTCTTTCAGAAAGGCAGTGAAACCTCGATAACGGCCCACCATTGCAGGTGCGCTATCTGTGGCTACTGCTGTTATATTAGTAAATGGAATATCATACTTATTTAAATATTCCTCCAATCGCTGAAAAATTGTCAACCCCGTTCCATCACTTTCAAGATATTTTGCAAATAAAAATTCGTCAATAATTTGATATTTGGTTTCACTATAATATCTTTCATAAGCCATAAGAATAGAAGAACTATCGAATGTAGATTCATCAAGTTGGATGGAGAACTTACTATTTTTGAGTTCTAATACTACAGTTTTTTCTACATCTGCAGCCATTTCACCAGTATGTCTTTTCACAGTATTCACACTCAATGGTAAGCATTTTAAAACAGGGCCAGAATCTTTTTTTCATTATGGCTTCAATTACTTCTTTGATTGCGGGTATAACAATGTCCTCTGCAATTGTATATGGTTTTCCTTTTTTTGCTATATTAAAAGAAATATTGTAGGAGGCTGTTAATTCTTATTTATTGTCAGCTTCGGCAGGTGCTTTCATAAATGATTTTATAGTTGGTCGATGTGTGTATTTCTCTTTCAGTTCTTTAAAAAAGTCAAGATCTTTATCTTTCTTATCGGGATGGAGTCTTTGAAGATGACCATTCATTTTTGCTGGTTTCATTGCATCGTTACTAAAAGTTTTTTTTTACAAAGAAGACACACAGGCCTCGTTTCGTTTCTTAATGAAGCGATAAACCCAAGTTTCAAATATTCTAATGAATATTGTCTGCATTTCTTTTTAGAATCTGAAGCTGCCATTGTGGTTGCTGGGGTTGTAACAAAATAATTAAAATTGAAGTCAGTAAGCAAAAGTAATAAGTCTAAATAATATACCTACTCATGTATTTCTATAGGATGTACAAAACTACCAACCCTGCTCAACTCTTCAACATAGAGAAGTTTAGTTCGTGAATGAATAACGATTGAATTATAATATGTATGTTGATGAATTTTAGAACATTAATGCTCACTTGTATGTAGATGCGCAAAAATGAGACTGGGATTGAATACGTGTAAGTATAAGTAAATAAGCAACTGCGCACATGTTGCAATCTCGCTCCTGCCATGCTGGCCGGGCAGGAACCACTGACATCCGTTTGTTGGTAAATATATCATTTTGGCCTACTTGATTGGCCTCCGTAACTATTTTCATGACCATTGCTCCATCTTACAAGTTCTATTCATATCACTGTTCCCACGATTCACTCTTAATTGCGTTGTCATTCAGGATTACTGAATTAACTGAATTAAATATTACCCGTACAATGATGTCTTATATTTTTTTATCGACCCCTGAGCCCTAATCGAACCATAACAATGTTATATAGACCCCTGGTGCATTGTCAACAATTAATAAACTTTAAAATCGAGAGCATTTTGTTTCATATGTTTCCATTTCTGGTACAAAGCAATTATTGAACCATTCAGTAAATACAGCAGTTGTTACCCAGGCCTTTGTATTAGTTTGTCTTTTACAGCACGTGTTCTTAGAGATCGATTTACTAGGGAGGGGTTTCAACATTCTATCCCCTGATGCACTGCTACAAAGTAAAAATGTTACTTGATCTTTGCTTGGTTTAAACCCACTTGCTTTTTTCTCAGACTTTGCAATGTAAGTTTGACTACGCATTTTCTTCCAAAACACTTGTTCGGGACAATATCCACCATCTTCAATCATTTTGGCTAACTTCCCTTGAAAATTTTTGGCTACATCTTCATCTGCTGCTGCAACCTTGCCGTAATCTTCACGTTATGAAGTGCATTCCTTTTTAAAAACCTGGTTAACCATCCTTTGCTAGCCGAAAATTCTTTATCAGCCTGGGAAGCGGAAGCAGGTGGCTCAATTGCTTTATCTGTTCATAAAACAGAAGAGCTTTTTTGTTTAATTAAATAACCACTTATAGGAATTCTTCTTTGAGTTAATTCTTCAATCCAAATTACGAGCACTCGTTCCGTTTTTTCTAATAAAGCATCTCTTGAGTACAATGATAAGTTGGCACTTAGTTTTGTTCTAGAAATGGCAGTTTTTTATAGAAACTTCATGCTTTTTAATTGCTCTTATAGTAGATTCGCCTAAATTAAAATGTTTACCGATCGTTGTAGATCCCTCTCCTTTTGCTAAGTGATCTAAATTGCAATTCTCATTTCCAAAGAAATTGCTTTTCTTTGGTGCTTTTTTTTTCTCCACTGGGCTAAATTAAATCTTTAAAATAAAAATTAGCAAAATTTAGACTTTCGATAATGAAAAGATAAACACTTACTCACATGCAAAATTAAACTTCATAGACACTCACTGCTTACACGTTACTCATGTTACGTCAGAATGTGCTGCAATACGCTGTTCATTATGTGCAATGGTACATACGTTTTCAAGTTATGCACCGCATAACTTCAAATCCACATAAAAAGAGACCGAGTGTATATTACACAGACTGCAAAAGCCTCTGTACCTTAATCAGGAATACAATAAAACTACTTCTTTTGTTTTTCTTTCATCTCCAGTATAATGGCTGTTGGGGAGGGTGGGTTGTTAACCACAGTGAGCGAGTTAGTATCCCTCGATGTGAACATGTTTAAACATTTTTCGTGTGCGAGGCATATGCAACACTTTTTAATGTCTTTTTTCATAAAGTAAAATCAGGGGTGCCAGTTATATGCGAGGGCGAGTTATTTTTGAGTAAATATGGTAAGCGTTTCGCTGACAAGTTGACATCCTTCTGCTGCTTCCCTTGCTCAGCTAACTTCGATAGTGAAGTTATAATGCATAAATATTTTTCTCACTATTGTTTTTTTTTTCAAACCAACATAATGAAAACTTAATAATACAATAATCAATTTTACACTGAATAACATTATAAATTTATATATAAAAATATTATAAATAAATAAATTAAGTTAGATTAATTTTCTATTAATTTTCCCCTATTAAAAACTGCCCGGCACATCAGCAAATGGATTGGTAAATTTTTGGCATGCTCCGGCACGTCAGCAACTCGATTTGTAAATTTTTGGCACGTGCACATAAAAAGATTCGCCACCACTGATCTAGGTAATAAAGGGTAATAAAAAGGTGAGAAGGGTCTTTTGGTGAGCAGATAAGGGGGGGGGGGCTAATTTTTGCTGATGCCTGAAGGACGTTCAGATGTTATACCTTTTCAGAGGTGCTCCAGAGCACCTCTGAAAAGGTATAACATCTATCAAGACAGCAACTGATATTTTGTGATCATAATTTCTTGGTGTCAAACCAATTTTAACATATGGAACTGAGAGTTGAATTAGAAATAAAACACTTGATCAAAGACTGGAGACCACATATCTGGGAATACTGAAAAAGATTAACGAAGTGAATAGATGGCATCAATGGCAGTATCATATTAAAAACAAGGATATGAGGAAAGAACTTGCCATTGTTTGCATTCAAGAATGTGTGAGCATAGTAATCTTAGGTGGTGTGGTCACTTACACAGAAAGGAGAGGAAAAGTTAGAAGAAAAGGGAGTTTGATGCCAAGATGGTAAGAAAGAGATCCAGAGGGAAATCAAGATCAGGATGGACTGATTCAGTCAGAAGTATCTTAGAAGAGAAAAACTATTAGATATGACAATATTGGGGTGCTGACAAGTAACAGATTAATTTGGAGGGAAATTGTTGATAGGAGATTAATAATAATGTCAAGCTAATCATGTTATCATAACTGTTACTATTATCTATAAGCTAATACTGTTATCATAACCTGTACGCTCCTTGAAGGTACATATCAAGAAATTTATGATGATGGAGGTTTTTTGTGGGAGAGGGATTTGGTAAAGTGCAGAGTTTTAGTGATTCTGTGTGAGGGACAGGGCAAAGAATTAGATATAATATAATGAATGAATATAATATAATAATATAATGAATATAATATAATATAATAATATAAAGCATATAATATAATGCTTGATATAAAAATATTAGTCTTTATATTTTTAAAGGTGTCATGACTGTTTAAATACTGAAATGAACTAGTAATTGCATTGCAATCTCATTTAACATTTAAGAGTAATTACTCCAAACAATCAAAATATCCTTATTAGTTTTTTGTATCGCTATGATATTTGATTCATTTTGGTGTCCTCCACCCATTTCAAGCTTTTTTTTTTTTTTCTTCCATGTACACATTATCACATATGTTCTTTCTAAAATCATTACTACTTTTCTTAAGTTATTTTATAACTATTATACATTTTCTCTGTATTACTTAAGAACAAAATTAGGTACTGGGCAGAAACGTTATGTATGATTTCTTGTTTTCATGGAGTGCTTCTTTAAACATCCTGCACCAACCTCAATCCCAAAGAAAACACTGAATGGCTGAACCAATCAACATTTCTAAACTTTCAGTGAAACCTTATCTTGCTCAGCAGTTTCATTAATGAATCCAGAGACTAAGCTTTCATTACTGTTGCCAAACTCTTTCATTTGTCCCTCAATAATATTTGTTTATTTGAGTCTACTGTTTGACTTGAAAGATGATCAATATTGATTCTTTTTAAAACTTTTGAACATATTTTTCTTCTCGCTGTGAATGTGATACTCATTTTTAAGTTGCTCAAAAACTAAAAAGGTGTTCGCTTTCTACTTAAAATCTGTAAAATCATGAATGAATATCACTATTAACAACATACTTGAGACTTATTTGTGTGTTTTGAGTGAATTTATACGCATCATTTTGTTGAAATATAGTTAGGTAATAACTAGTTCTTGTCCTGAACAGAAATCCAGCAAGTACTTACCATTATTATTAGCACTGATTCCATTTTTAAATTTTTGGAAAACATTTCTATATTTTTGAAATTTATTTCTTATTCTTCTGTTCAGGTCTCTAACAAGAATCAGCTGTTCATTTTTATTTGTCATATGCCTTCTCTAATGATTTCAGTAATTCACTTACTTCTTTGCTAATGGAATCTTCAGTATGGAAAAAAAAAAATCCATAACTCACACTATCCAATTTCCATTAAATTTGCTCCTATCAGTCTATTTGAAATTTACTCTCATTCAAGAAGTTTATCTCCATGTTTAGTATTGAATACTGCAGCTTTCTTCCTTTTTCTGTTCCCTAATGTCTAAATAAATCATTTTGTATTTATACTTAGAAGGATTTCATGTTTCCTCTTCTAAATTATGTCTGCAATATTTCTCTAATTCCTCTTTCCACTCTTTTCCATTGATGTATATTACATCAGTGGTGCCTATGTTCAATTCTATTGAGGTAATTCTGATTACTGACTTTGCACTATTCACTCCAGATTCTCAAAAAAGCTGTGGGAAACATGATCATTTTCTGCCATATATTGTATATGTAGTTTGTCAATATAGAATCCAATTTCACTGGCTATGTCTCAAACTGCAAGCTCATTCTTGTTTGTTCAACATCAACAGTACATAGTAATGAGGTGCACCACAAAGGTGAGGATAAACCAGAGAATCCCCAGTTGTTTCTCTGTATTCCTTAAAGATTATATGGATTGTCTTCCCAATAATCTCCATTCAAATCTAAGCAATTCGTAAGATAATATAAGTCCTCCAAACTTATGACCACCTGTAGTAAAATTTCCTTAAGAAAATTTCATTTTGAATTGCACTTCAAATGCACAACACTAATTATCGAGTCCTCACATGGAAGCATGACCGATGCATTTTAAGGTGCTATTACACATACTGACTTCCTGATTTATTTCAGCAGTTGTGTTTATAGTGTTATTCAGTGCTAGTTCAATTTTATTTGCATCTGTATTGACTTTTTTTTTTGTGATATTCAACAAAAAAAAAGTAAATAATTCCTGTGTCTACTAAATGAAAAAAAAAAGAGATTGTGATTAGGATAGTAATTAAAAAAAGAAAAGCAATTAATTTAAAACAAAAGTTAGCCACTGTGAAACAATATTGTCAGCCAAAAGGTGACTTATTAGCATGCAGCTGTAACTGTCAAAATAAACAGTTAGTACTTTTATTCCTTTAAGGGGTATTTTTTATTCTGCAACAGAAATATAGTGGTATACTTATTTATATCCTTCTTGACCTGCTGGTGCATATGTTGTACCTCATTTCATATTTTCAACTTACAGCCAGGTGTTCAGAAGTCATCCTGTTCATAAGTCAGAGAGTACCTGTATATTGGTTCAAGAGACAAAAAGAGTGATGTGTCCATGCTAAGTTAACAAACAAAACAGAGATAAGAAGGGAGGGATCTGAGAAGACTGTTTCATGGTAACTTCAAACAAGAAAATATTTACAAAACCAGAGAGTTCTCACAAGTGCTCCCTCTTGCAAATGGATGGAGTACCCATGGGTGGAAGTGAAGACAACTTATTAGATGCAGATACCTAAAAAATAAAGCAGCCAAGTTGTCAGATGAGCACAGGAGCAACAACTCTAACCCTGCAAAAATTTTAAAATGTGTGAAACCAGACTTACAAAGAATTTGGGCTAAAATGTAGATATATATATAAAGAGAGGATGTGAGAATAATGTTCTGAAATCACATGTTATAATGGAAGTGACAAGAATTTATGGAACATTTCTTATCTAGTCAAGAACAGGATGAAAGCAAATGTTTTGGATTCCATACCAGTTAATGAAAAATTATTTGCACAATTAGAAAAGCTAGCCTTTAATATCACATTCATATTTTATTTCATAAATTAGCTCAGGAAATAAAATATTTTCAAAATTTAGAGAAAAGAATGATGCAAAAGAGCTGCCAAATTAACACAAATTGGAAATTAGGAGGAATGTAGACAAATGGACAGAGCAAGTTTGTATGTGGACAGCAAAGAGAATGGGACAAAGCTCACAGACTTTGCAATAAGTGTGAGTGAAGTGTAATTTACAAATGAGGGTGGTCTGAAAAGTTCTCAGCCTCGACAATAAATGGCAACACTATCGGCAAATTTTTTTTTTTCAAAGTGGCACATCTGTCATAAGCATCCATGTGAAATTGCAAGTCATTCTATCAAGTAGTTTGCTTTATACAGCTGTCTGAAGCAAAAGTGTTGTCTGTATCTCTTGAAATGGATAAAATTGAGTATTGTGCAGTTATAAAATTCTTTGTAAAAGAAGGTTTAACACCAAAAAAAAAGTTCATAAAAGTTTATGGCCATTCTTCTCCTTTGTTTTCGACAATTAAGAAATGGGTTGCCTAGTTTAAATGTGGCCATACCAGCCTTGAAGATGATCCATGTAAAGGACATCCAAAAAGTGTAACACCACCAGAAATCATTGATCAAGTTCACGATAAGGTATTGGATGACTGGCGAGTCAAAGTGTGTAAAATTGCTGACACTATAGGCATTTCAAAAGAACGTGTAGGATATATTTTGCATGAAGAATTGCAAATGAAAAAGCTTTGTCCAAGATGGGTGGCATGCTTCCTCACAGCAGATCAAAAATGAACTTGCATGAAAAGTGCTTGGAGTGTTTTAACAAGAATAAAACTGATTTTGTGCATCGATTTATTACTATGGATGAGATTTGGATTCACCATTACACACCAGAATCCAAACAGCAGACAAAACAGTGGACAGAAGTCAGTTGTTGCATCAGCAGGAAAGGTAATGGTATTGGTGTTTTGGGATGCTAAACACATTTTGTTTATTAATTATCTTGAAAGGGTAAAACAATAACCGGGGAATGTTATTCCAATCTTTTAACCAGAGATGAAAAAACTCGTGAGAAAATATCTGGTTTGCAGAAGAAAAAAATCATCTTTCATCAGGACAATGCACCCGACCACAAAAGTATTTTGGCAATGGGAAAATTAAGAGATCTGCACTATGAATTGTTGGAACATTCACCCTATTCCCCAGATTTGGCTCTTTCTGACCTCTATCTCTTCACAAAACTAAAACTCTTCCTAGCTGGTCAGCATTTTTCTTCAAATCAAGAGGCAATTGCAGCTGTAGTGGGGTATTTTACAGATCTTACTGAGACCCACTACAGGGATGGGATAATGGCGGTGGAGCATTGCTGGAATAAATGTATTAGTCTTAAGGGAGATTATGTTGAAAAAGAAAAATAATTTTGAAATTAAAAATTCGTTTTTTCATTGTTAGGCCAAGAACTTTTCAGACCACCCTCGTATATATCTGGTAGATATCAATATCTTGTGAAGGCCACAAGACTTACAGTAGCATATTAATGCTGTGTATGGGCACAAGGATTAGAAGAAAGGAGGAGTCTGCTCGCATTTTGCTTGAACAGCTGAGGGTTGTAATCTTTGGGGAAGGCAGAGTGGGGCATCTTAGCACTCTTAAAAAATGATTTTTCTTCTGCTATCTTAGTTCTCTTTTCCTTTGCCATCAATTCTGGTTAATTTTCTCGGAAGAACAAAATTTACAAAGAGATAGAGGGAACTGCTATGGGTTTTTCCCCCTTCTCACCAATTTTTACACGGAAAATTTTGAAAAACACTACCGTGTTTCATGTGCATGGGAAATATATGATTTCTGCATTAATTCAATCTTTGTGTCTCTTCTGGATCTGGCTCTCACTGATGAGACCTCAGTAAAGGTCGAAACTGATCTGGATAGTAACACTTCCCACAGTGCAAAGCAATGCGCACTTCTGAAAGGAACTGTGCTTTACATCATGGAATACTAAGGTAATTAATGTGAAGTCATCAGCCTCTAGGTAGTCTGCATAGTGACCTTTCCATAATGCATAGCAATATATACATTGGAAAGGAAGTTTATTGAGGTCTCATCATTAGGAGCCAGACCCGTAAATTTGAATTTAATGCAGAATTATATATTTCTCATATACAAGTAGTAAACAGATGTATCTCCTTATTATTAGATTACTTTGGATCCGAGAAAATTGTTGAAAAGGTTTTTTTTTTGCTTGGTTGCAAAGTAAATTATACTTGCTAAGAAATTATATTTTTGTTTAATCTTTTATCAGTGTAAGCAAACAAAATGTATATGCTACTTTGAACCAAGTTCAAAGAAACTGTTTAAACAATGATTAGAGTGGGTCTTCTTTGATGAGTCTTTGGCTCATGGAGATGCTCAAGGATTTAAAAAAAAAAAAAAAAAAAAGAATATAACACAGGATAGGAGAGGGGGGGGGGGCATGCTGCTAATGATATCAGATTACATGTCCAGTTAGTGTTGAGACCTATGATTGTAATACTAGTAACAGTTTTTCATGTGGCAGTGAGTTTGAAGCCATCTGGTGTGAAGTGAAATCTAACAGCAGCAAATACACAGTGGGGGGGAGGGTGTTGTTACAGACCTAGTGGATCTGTTGCTAATGATGAAGAAATGCATCATCAAATGAAGAAGATGGGCATGAAAAGAGTAATCATAAGGAGGGGACTTTAATTATCCAAACATTGTTTGGGTAGCAGTACCTCATGAGAAGAATGAAACTGAATTTATTGAGCTACTGAAAGACAACTTCCTCAAGCAGCATGTGAGAGAAGAAATTCGAGGTCAAAGAGTGTTAGATTTGATTAAAGACATACCTATTCTACCTCTGGCTGGTGAGTGATCATGCAGTACTCACTTGGGAAGTGCCTAGGTTTATGAATGCTCCATTTCAGAAAAGGTTACATGCTTAACTACACAGCAGGAAATTATGACCAACTAAGGAGTATACTGGGTTCGGAGCAATTGTATCAGTTGCTGGATGGGAAGAATATCGACAGTGAATGGGAAGCCTTTTTAAAAAAATACTTAAATGATGCTATATCAGAATGTTTCCCGAAAGTTTGAAGAATAAATACAGTTGGAGTCAAACGGATGTGTAATTTTATCAAACAAGAGATTTGTAAAGAAAAGGAGGATGTGAAAGCAATACAGTGTGCATAAGAATGATGTCTGTTATGAAAATTATTCAAAATATCAAATTTTGATGGGATTTTTCATTTTATGGAGGGTGGGAAAAGGATGAGTGGACATCCTTGGAAGCTGAGGATGAATGCTGCCAGGATGGGGGGTGTGAGATCTAGATGATTTCTCTCATAGTGGTGTGTGTGATTGGAACAAATTGCCACTGGATGTTGTGTGTGCAAGCAGTGTGAATGAATTCAAGAACAAGTATAACAGCTAGTGCGTGTAGTATGTGGCCTCCTTTGACAAGTCCTGATTCCCTAGATTTATTAATAATAATAATAATTTATCAATTATAATATAATTCAGTATCAATTTAAAAACTAAATAAGACACAAGTAAACATAATTCAAAGCATCAACAATTGTCAGTCACACATGAATATAGTAGCATGGTTCAAAATGTTCTAAATGGCAATACCCTCTCTTTTAGAAATAAAGGATATCACCATGGATGGTCCTCTTTCTCCTACTCCAGCAAATTATCTTATGAACAGTTTGAATAGCTCTGTAACATCTATCTGCCAGCCTGGTCAGCTGAGTGGTTAGCATATCTGCTTTCCAGCCCAAAAAAAAAAAAAAAAGGCTGCGGATTCAAATCCCGCCGTGGGCATAGATGTTTGTGATTGTTTGTGAAAATACTAGTGGTGGTGGTAGATGGCTATTGGTGTAGATGCAGTTTATTGTAGTTGGTGAATTGAGTGGTGGAGACAGAGTTGTAGAATAGGTGCCCTTCCTCGATAAGTCTTGGACTCGCTGGAGGTGTCACGTAATAATAATATTTTTTTAATCTTAGACATTTTGTGGTAGAAACACATGAATATCTTTGCAGTATGGCAGTTTCTCTATCCAAACTTCAGAATCTTCTTACAAAGATTAATGCTATTCATCCTCATATACAATTTACTCTAGAAATTGAAAACGATATTTTCAATTTCTAGATATTTTCTTCACTAACTAGCTTATTTTTCATCAGATCAGATCCTTCAGTTTTCTGTCTTTAGAAAGAAAATCCAGATGAGACTACATCCATACTCTGTCACATTTGAACTCTAACAGCTCTTTCCATTTTATTTTATTAACAGCTTCACGTCTTATCGGCAAGGTCAATTTTCCAGTTACTCTCCCAAGAAGTTATCAACTATACTGTCATCTCATATGTCAAAAGTGTATCCAAATTAAATCAACTGGGTCTTAATGTTTTATCTGATTAATAAACATACCTCCTTTCTAAGGCTGCAAAGGACAAGCTTCCCTCTTCAGCCTACCCTGGTATCTACCAAATTCCCTGCACACGTGGTCTCTTGTACTTAAGCCAAATTAGTAGATTCTATGACTATTTGTCATGAGGAACACCTAGACTATATTCAGTTCCAGGGGCCAGAACAATCTGAACTTACTGAACATTGCATATCCTCCAAAACATAGAATTCTTTGGAAAAAGAATACATCCTACCTAATAGCTATTTTCTTATGAGAGCAGTTATAAAAAGAACACTGTGAAAACTTGGAGATACATCACCCCAGTTGGATGGGCTTAAGTTATTCTCCTTATGGAAAATTCTTTACACATCTTGCACATTTTTTTAAAACTTATATATAAATAAAAACACTGGTAAGACTAGAGCAATTTGGATCATGGTAGTACTCTATTTACATGTGACTGACACAATCTCATCATTGATTCTTTAGTTATGCAATTTATATGTTGTTTAATTTTTGAATTTATACTAAATATGTTCTTGATACTTGAGCAAAAATTTGATCCAAATAAACAACCTCTAATGAAGCATTCTGTGGTATTCGTTTTTCTTTAACTGTTTCATTATGTTATTTATATATTTTACAAACTATATAAATAAATTAAACTGAAAGACATAAAAGTAAACTAAAATCACAACTTACTTACTCTTCAAAAAAAATCATACTAATACTTGAATTGCTTGGTGGATAAGAGAATCAGTTAAGCTACTTTCTTTATCTTCAGATATCATGTTCAATTCCTTTTTTTTGTGATCCACAAATAGTTTCAACTGCAGATTATAGCTATCTTCTTTTCCATATCCAAGGATCTCCATTTTATTTTGGAAAATAGAAATTGTTGAAAAAGTTAAATCATCTGGTGATGCTTCTATTATACCTGAAAATGCAATGTAATGAATACCAAAGGAGTCAACAGCATATCCATTCTTATGTGTGTGACCACACAGATATGCTATAACAGAGAAGTGCCTATGGAAAATATTCATAACTTCATTATAATTCCACAAAAGGCAGCTATGATCACAACTATCTGGAGACACAGCAACATGACCTGAAATATAAAATATAATACAAATTGAGATACAACTTATAACAGTAAGTTAAATGACATCTAGTCCCCTAAGAGTGAGAATGATCCAAAGTTGGAATTTAAAAAAAAAAAAAAAAAGATATGAATACAACTGATTTCACAATATCTTTAGCTGTCATACATCTTCAAAGAAGTATTGATAATAAAAAACATATCACTAAAGCTTTTGAATATAATTATATAAAATATGCATATAATTATCCTTTCCTTCATAGTTACATGATGATCAGCATTCATTTTTAAAAAATTATGGAAACAATTATGTGTTATAGTAAAACTTCAGTTTAATATAAACCAAAATAATCACCTGAAGTTTTGACTTTCATATCAAGGTCATCATCTGGAGAATACACACAAAGAAACAAGCTACGTTACATAGTATGCTAAAGTGATAGTATTTTGGTCAACTGTTAACACTACTGGCTTAACCTCTAGTGAAAAAAAAAAAAACCTTTACTGCATCAAAGCTAGAGTCCTGTTATTATTATTTGCTTAGTTGCAAATCAGTTAAAATCATGAAGAGATATATTAAGCTACAGAGCAATGTGCTCTCACAATAATCGCAGATAAATTATAACAAAACAGTATGGATAGTGACCAATAAAGGCTGAAATTATTGCTTAGAGTTCTAAAGTAGAGGTTTGGTGGAGAACTTGAAGAACTTAAGCAGGCTGAATGTGTATCATCCAAATTCTTGGGATTTTTATGCCACCATTATGGTTTGAATATCACAATGGTTGATCAAAATTTCAAAGACTTCTTTAAAATTGCATTCATACCAGGTTTTTGTATTGATGTAAGGAAAAGGAATCTTTCTAATCGATTTCGTGGAGGGTGTTAAGAGCGTGACCTGAGAGGCCTGCTTTACTAAAATTGTTAAATTTAATGTGTCATTTGTGTTCTTTAGGACTCTAAGAATTTATTTGCGAGTAATTATGTGCGAGCACATTGCTCTCTAGCTTAATATACCTCTTAATGATTTTAACTGATTCATAACCAAAATAATAATAACAGGACTAGCTTTGATGCAGTATGTTTTTTTATTTCACCTGATGTCAGGCCAGTAGTGTTAACAGTTGACCACAAATTAATGTGACTTTAGCATACTATGTAGATTGTAATGTAGCTTGTTTTTCTTTGTATATATGTGGATACTCCGGATGAAGGTTGATATGAAGGTTGAAATGTCAGGTGATTTTGGTTTATGTTAAACTGAAGTTATACTATAACATAGTAGGTTGTTTCCATAATTTTTTTAAAAAAATGAATGCATATAATTATATTCTATAGATAACAGAAATAGAATTGTATATATAATACAATTACAGTGGTATCTTGCTAATCCGAACTAATAAAAACCGTGCTCGTTCGGATTAGCGAATATTACCCAAGAGACAACAATAACTAGTGTCTAAAACAAAAATAATCAGATTCTAATGGTACATCAGTTTAATTCTGTAAATAAATGAAGTAACTGATAGAAAATAAACTACTGTACTGTAATGTAAAACTTAAAAAAATAATACAGTACACAAGTTTATTTTAGTAAAAAATTTAGTTTATATGTACCTGTGTTGTTGAGGATTCTGATTTAATAAAATTGCATAGTTCAGTACATAACTTAATTTGCGTAAAAAATATCACTTTCTTGTACACAACACACACAAAAAAAGTTTAACAAAATAACACAATTTTTTTTATTTCTTTGTAAAAAAAGTCACAGATTTTCTTTGCTTCTTGGAAGTTAAACTTTTTTCGAATGCTTCTTCTCAAAGCTGCATTAGCAATAAAATTTTGTGGAATGGTGTATCATTCTGCTTAGTCCATTCTATACACATATTAAAACTGTCAATCGCCTCTTCATGTTTTACTTTTTTTTTAATTTTTTCTTTCAGTTCTTTATCGTCAGCATCGTCTTCAAATTCATGCTGTAGCATCATATTTCAGCATCTGATTTGATTTCGAATTCACTTTCGGTTCTACCTGTAATCCATTCCGTAATTTCACAAACATCTGTTTGTGAAATTTCAACAACTGGATTTATATTTTTAACCAAATTATGCACGTTTTGAATTTCCTCTTTTTGTTAAAAGAGGAAATTCAAACTTTTTTGAATTTTTATCTTGGTAAATTGAATTTACCAAGATAACCATAGTCATCTTGTAAATTCTAGAAGGTCACAGTTTTTTTCCATGATGCTTGAATTGCTTCAGTTTCGACGGCTTCCCAAGCAGCAGCAACTGAAAATAATACATCCTTCAAATTTATTATTATTATTTTTTTTTTATATGGTAACGTTATAAATTTGGGAAATTAAATTTAAAAGCAGTTCGGATTACTGGAGGGTTTGGACTAAAGAGGTTCGGATTAGCGAGATACCCCTGTATATATATATTATATGGCGAATGATTGAAATGCATTGTCTAAGAGTATGGTGACTGCAGAGAATGTGAATGTATTTAAGGCATGGTATGATGAGCTACGTATACGTGACAGAGGAACCTCCTATAATGAGTGACTCCATGGAGGTCGGAAAATCATTTATTTTTGGGAAGGTTAGTACCATACTAGTATAGTGTCATTTCAGTTTTATTATTATTACAGCAACCTATATAGTCACTCATCATGGGAGGTCACAATGAGCAACATATACTGAACTTTACTCATTAATGTTCCCACTTCCACTCACTTTTCATATGAGAGTTCTTTCTCAGAACTTTCACATCTGTGGTCTCACATCTTTAATCAAGTGTTTTACTTCTAAATTTATCATAAATTTACTGAAAATGCTTTCCCACCTGACATTATTGATCTTTTAATTTTGCTATCTATACTGGTTACTTCTCTTGGGAGAGCATCTTATATAAACAGATAGAAGATACTTGTATGCCCCTCCCAGCCAGTTTCTATATGGAACATTTTGAAAAACATGCCCTTGATACTGCCAGTCTCAAACCTTTTATTTGGTTAAGACTTGTTGATGTGTTCTCAATTTTGCAACATGGCGCAGACACATTACTCTTTCCTCCTCTACCTCAACAGTCAACACCCCAGAATCCAGTTCATTATCAAAAAAGAAAATAACAACAGTTTGCCTTTTTTTCACTGTAATCATACTTCTGCCCAGTGGCTCCCTATCTTTTGCAGTCTATAGAAAATTGCCACACAGGTAGATACATACATAAACTTTACCCTCATTCCCTTCAAAACAAAATGGTGTCATCAAAACCCTTGTCAACAGAGCCCACAATCTCTGTTCCACCCAAGCTTCCCTTACAGCAGAACTTGTTTTTATTTGCCAAACCTTCCTTCCCAATGGTTAAAACACCAAAAAGATCTACAATTTGTCTGTCCCTTCCACCTCCTCACATCTCTCTCTCTCTGAACATAAAGACTAGCGTAATGCCACTACTACTCCCTATATCTGGGGCACTTCAATAAAAATGGTCGGAAATTTTTACAAAAGGAAACTGTGAGCAAGAGGGTGAGGAGTGGTTTCTTTGCATGGAGGGTGGTTGAACCATGGAATGCACTGCTTGATGGAGTGGTGAGAGCAAGAACAGTCATTGAGTTCAAGGAGTGGTATGATAGACTTTGTGTTTCTTAGGGGGAACCTCCCCTCGATCAGTCTTGATAGACTTTGTGTTTCTTAGGAAGGACCTCCCACGATGAGTCTTTTGACTCCATGGAGGCCTGAATAATAATAATAATAATCTCTGCATATGAAAATCTTCTTTCATGTGTACCCCATTTTTTAATATTAGTTTTTGTGATGCGCCTTCCACCATTGCTCTACTCAACTTTGCATCACCCGCAAACAGATGCACAGTTCCTCTCAGATCCTTCCCTATATCGTTACTGAACAAATTAAACAGTAGTGGTCCAAGAACAGAACCCTGCGGCACACCACCTCCCCTCGACCAGTCTTGATAGACTTTGTGTTTCTTAGGAAGGACCTCCCATGATGAGTCTTTTGACTCCATGGAGGCCTGAATGATAATAATAATCTCTGCATATGAAAATCTTCTTTCATGTGTACCCCATTTTTTAATATTAGTTTTTGTGAAGCACCCCCCACCTTTGCTCTACTCAACTTTGCATCATCCGCAAACAGATGCACAGTTCCTCTCAGATCCTTCCCTATATCGTTAATGAACAAATTAAACAGTAGTGGTCCAAGAACAGAACCCTGCGGCACACCACTAGTCACAGGCCGTCTTTTCGGCTCTACTCCTGAATAAACCACTCTCTGATATCTCTCCATCAACCACCCTCCTATCCATCTCACCAACCCTATATCCATTCTCATATGCTGCAGTTTACTGATTGGAATTCCATGTGGTATCCTATCAAAGGCTTTAGCAAGGTTCAGTAGAATCACGGTAAACCTGTTACCCTTATCCAGTTCAGCCGTCACTGTGTTATAAAACGTGAGCAAGTTACTGAGGCATGATCCACCCTTCACAAAACCATGCTGTCCCCCCATACAGTATCCCATTTTCATCTATCCAATCTTGTATTTTCCTCTTGACTATTTTCTCCAAGACCTTGACAACAATTCTTAAATGCTGATCGGCCGGTAATTTTCAACAGCAGTCTTGGAACCTCCTTTATGCAGTGGAACTATTTACCCCTCTTTCCACCTCCTTTGTGGAAACTATGCTTGGAGAAAGTTTTACTAAACAACTACAGTGCATACCTCTATCAAATAGTACTGTTGCTCGGCAAATTGGTGATATATGTGAAGATATGCATCAACAACTTTTGTCGAAGCTTTGTGACCAGTTATTCTCAATTCAGCTTGAAAAGACAACAGATATCAACAAGGATTGTCATTTAATTGCTTATGTTTGATTTTGCAATAGATTATCAGCAGTTGAAGAGTTGTTTTCTAAACCAATAGACAGAAGAGCACAGCACCTGAATCTCTCTCTATTTCTGGACAATTTTATACGCAAGGCAAAAAACATACAGTGGAAAAATTGTGTTGGAATTTACACTGATGGTGCCCGAATTATGTCTGGAAGGTTTAAACGTTCACAAGCCCTTGTGAGGGAAAAATCCTCACAATGTATTTGAATTCACTGCATGATTTACAGAGAAGCTCTTGCTGCAAAGGAAATGAGTTCTGATCTAAACATTGTGTTAACAACAGTTATAACCATCGTGAATTACTTAAAAATGAGACTTTTAAAATCAAGACTTTTTTAATTTTGCAAAGACATGACTGGAGCGGAACATTCAGCATTACTATTTTACTGCGAGACAAGATGGTTATCACAGGGAAAATGAGAATTAAGAGACAAAATAGCGATCTTCCTGGAAGAATAAAAACATTAAGAAGCAGAGATGTTTAGAGATCGCTTATTTGTGATGAAATTGAGCAACTTGCTGGACATATTCAAGAAACTAAATATATTAAACCTGCAACTCGGAAAAAATACACATATCTTAGAGATGAACAAGAAAGTTAACGCTTTTTGTAAAAAAACTGGAGTTATCGAACAAAAAAGTAAAGCAATAAAAATTAGAAATGTTTGCAAATGTGGATGAATTTATCAACACATCAAAGTTTTATTTGCAACTATTGAAAATCATTTAACAATGTTGACAAAGACTTTTAGAAACTATTTTATAATAGCAACAACATAATGGCAATGTGCAAGTGGGTTAGAAACCCATTTCAAATTACCCCTGAAGGTTTCTCACTAGAAGAGGAACAATTTATAGACTTCACATCAAGCGAAGAAATCAAAAGACAATTTTCATCTAAATCACTTTTTGAATTTTGGGCTGGTGTTGATGAATTTTCTGCACTAAAGTCAAGAGCTTTTCATGCACTTTAGCCATTTCCAACATCTTATCTTTGTGAAATCAGATTTTCTGCAGTGACTGCCTTAAATACAAAATATAGATCTCAGTTAAATATAGAAAGAGAACTAAGAGTGTCAATTTCCAATGTATCACCATCACATGAAAGGCTTTGCTCCACAAAACAGGCCCAAGGAAGCTATTAATTTTTAGATTCATTTGTTACTGTTTAGTTTTAATTAGTTGCTCGGTATATTTTGCAATATTGATATGTTCCTGTAAGCGTAACTAGTTTATTCAATAAAGTGGATTTTATACATTTTATTATTTTTTCAGAGTGTATTTTATGTTTTTGTATTGTTTTTGTGTCAATAAATAGTTTCATTAAATGCTTTTGTTTCAATCAAGTAGTTTTTCAGTTTTCCCTTTGATTTCCACTTTCTTCGTGTCCCCCCCATAGGTTATTTAAGCCATAGATTCAATGGCTTAAAAAGGACACAAAAAATACATCTGCTGCCACAATTATGGTCAGTTAGGTTTAGAAGACTATGCTTTGGATACCTTGCACATAATCAGATGGAAGAAAACTCTCATGCTCTATCATAGTAAATATAAACTTGAAAAACTCTTTTTGGAATCAGTGGAAGATTTAAAGAACCAGCCTAATCTTAATAAATATGGTTATATTAAACTTTTGAAGATTTGAGAAAATTTAATTCATAGGCCTCCTGCCAACATTTAAGGATAGTCAACAGCAGCCTTATAAGACTATAGTCTTTATTTAGTCTAATTTCATTTCCTCCAATAATTGTTTCTGGTTTGTTTTCATGTGTGTTATTACAATTTTAACGTTGTATTCCTGAAGATGCCTGTGATAGAGATGAAATATTGAAACAATTAAACCTGCTGTTTAATTATTTCTCTTTGGGCTGTAATTATTTCATTAATCTGTATCATGAGTTTTATTTCTAACCCAGCTCTAAAATCCATAAGTTAAAATTGGTTTGAACACTATATTGTATACAGGTAGTTTAATAATTTGACTAATTTCTCTCTTATTCCATATAAATTTATTCAGTTCACTTCCTTCACAGCCTTTATCACAAGAGATTTCTTAGTATTGTGCTGCTTGAAAGAGAATAAACTGTCAAGAAGTTTGAATATTTGCCTTATAATTAGTGCTTCCAATAAGGTTTCACAGGCTTTTGATTTTTGTTAGAAACCATGTAGAAACTTTATTTAGCAAAAATAAAGTTTTCTGCATGTTTGTAAGATGTATTCTTCTATCCTTATGTTTTACTTACTGACAGAATTTGCTAATGAAACAACATTTTTAATATGAGATTATATTAAAATGCTATTAAAAGTTTTTTTTTTGTCTTTGTATTTTATGTTTTTCACAACAACAAAAAGTTAGCAGGAGAGGCCAACCTGGCTGGCCGAGTGGTAGCATATCTGCTCTCCAGCCAAAGGGCTGCGGGTTCGAATCCTGCCATGGGCATGGATGTTTGTGATTGTCTGTGGAAATGATGGTGTTTATGTTTTATGTTTTTCACAACAACAAAAAGTTAGCAGGAGAGGCCAGCCTGGCTGGCCGAGTGGTAGCATATCCGCTCTCCAGCCAAAGGGCTGCGGGTTCGAATCCTGCCATGGGCATGGATGTTTGTGATTGTCTGTGGAAATGATGGTGTTGGTGTAGTTGCAGTTGGAGGCATCAAATAATAATAATACTTTCATTGGTAAAGAGCTTCCAAAAAAGATAAGTGCAATTTGGTATAATAATTGGCAACAATATTATGCATTTTAGCATAATATTGTTATTTTTGATAACTTAGTGTACCTACTTGATTTTTAACTTTGCAGATTTGTTATTGACTTTTTTTTTTAGAGAGGTTTTGAATCTTGCCTTGAACTGAACACAACAGCAGAATGCATGAGGTCTACATGCTGCTGCGCGGCATGTAGACCTCGTGCATTCTGCTGTTAACAATATTGACTTTTTGAAAATTGTATGATGTAGTGAGTGCAACATGTATGTGTAGCAAAATGTGGAAGAAGTGCTTGTGGAGAGACTGAACAGTAAACGAGAGAAGGCATGGATTTGTAGAAAGTGTATATGCCATTAGACTAAGAGTTATCAGCGAATGCAAAACAGACCAAAAGAATGAAAGTTAGCATAAATGAAAGAAAACATAAATGGAACGAAATATAGACTGAGGGAGTGAAAGAACACAAGAATGAAGAAACTAAAGTAATGTGGAAGCAAAAGGAAGTAGGAATGACGAAATGGAAGAAAGGTGCAGCAGAATGAGATGTAGCTAGACCATGGGGTTGACAGAGTGAAAGTGCCAGAATGAAAGATTTGAAGAAAGAGTTGTTCAAAATAAAAAATGAAATGAAGAATACGCAGAATGACATTAGACATTCAGTGGAAACAAAGGAAAGCATGCAAAATAACAATGAAAGGAAAAAGAGAAATAAGGTGATGAATGACTTGAGAATAGCAGTGTAGAGATTCCATTGTTAGAGGATTGGTTAATGAGAGAGTCCATAAGATCTGCTGTCTATGAGGGAGGATGAGCAAGATAATTCACACTTTGGATATGAGGAGGAATACAAGCAAGACGGTGGTGGTTGTGGGACCAAATGATTTAGTTGGACATAAGAAGAATGTAAGGGCAGATATCAAGAGGTTGTTGAGAGGAGTGAAAGATAAGAAAACAGAGTAACTCAATAAGGCGGTACACCTGTTGGCAACTTGTATAGGTAAATATGACCTCTCCAATTGCTTCTGCCTTAGTATCTCCACATTTGGGTCTGCCTCCCACTGACGAGACCTCCATAAAGGTCAAAACCGGTCTGGGTAGTGGCCCTTCCCTTAATGCATAGCAGTATACATGTCCGCAAGGAGATGTGCTTTGCATTATGGGAGATACTGAGACAAAGAATGCCGAGAGCTTGGTCCACCTTTGCTCGGAGTTGCCTGGTGTTGCACCACCTTACCTCAGTCCTGAAGATATTTTCAGGTGCAAACTTTGTTTGCTTAAACTTCAATAAAGGATTAAACTAAAGTTATTATGGTTGTGCCATGAAAGACCAGAGGTGCAGGTCAGTCTAAGAAGAGAAATCTGATTGTGCTTGGATATCACAGTATTACTGAAAGTAAGGGGGGGGGAGAGTGAGCTCTTTCTTGCGAGAGATCACACAGAACTGACTTTTTGCAGCAGTGAAGTTTACAAAGTTGTCCTTGAATCACTGGGATATAGCTAGGAGATGTGATTTCAGGTCCTTTGTCATGGTAGATCTTAAGGATTCTAATACTTCAGCACTGCAAGGTTGTTAAATGAAACGGAGAAATGGAGTGTACTATAATTGACAAAGCTATGGATAGGATCGGAGGTCTGTGATACAGGTCATTTATATACAAGATGAATAGAGTGGGGTACTGCATTGGTGGGGAAATCTGAGGAGAGTAAACTATCCACTGACATGTAGTGAATGACCAGTGAGAAAGTTGGCAATCCAGTTGCAGAGTGAGGAAGGCAGACCATAGGATGGCAGTTTGTAAGCAGGCTCCCTGTGCCAAACTCAATCAAATGCCTTTGAAATGTTGAGGGCAACTGCATGAGTTTCTCCAAATTTCTCCATAGCCTGAGTTCAGAGGTGGGTGGTGAAAGCAAGATCAGCTGTACATCGCAAATACCAGAATCCATACTGCTGGTCACCGATTAATTGGTATGTTTCTAGGTGGTTCATCAGTTGGTTGTTGATGATCTTCTCCATAATTTTAGAGAGAACAGAAGAGAGAGCAATTGGACAGCAGTTCATTGGTTGACATCACCTTTCTTTGGGATGGGCAGGATGTGGACCTATTTCCATGTTGTAGGGTAGATGCCAGTTGAATATGCACCCTTCAGGTTATTAAGCATTCTTCAGATTCTTTTTGTTGGAAGACAATGGGAAACATGAAGAGAGCCAATCTTGGTGGAGTGGAGGGAACCCATTGTCATCAATGCAGCAATTGGAAGAGAAGAATGATGCTAAGATGGCATTGTCTTTAAGTGAGGTAACTACAGTACCATCGGAATGTGAGAGTAGTGGAAACCTGTGTGAGCAGAAGTTGCACCCAAAGTTGCAGTCACTCCTCCTTGTTCCTTGCCAAGGAACAAGGAGGAGTGACCGCCATTTAGGCAGGAGGTGAATTTGCAGCATTTGGCCCTTTCAAAGTCTGACTTGGACTTGGTGATGATTCTTTTGTGACTGTTGTGAGCTGCAGTATAGGAAGTGGCCAGCTAGAGTTTGGTCTTGAGCCATTCGTGGTAAGCAGAGATTTTTCTTTTACAGCATTGATTGGATTTCTGGAATTCTTTTATTCAGTCTGAGCAGATCAGAAGAGCTGAAGCAGTAGCTGGACCATGGGAAGGAGGAACAGAAGTCAGAGGTCCTCCCAGTTGGTACCCATGTAGTGCCAAAGGACACAAGACTGTGAACTGGTGGATGAAGGTTGTTCTGTGGCAAAAGAGACTTGTAGGAAATTGTGGTCCCAGTTATCAAGAGGAGAACCGACAACCACAGTACACCTGGAAAGCGAGCTTGTTAGGAAGAGATCAAGTGTGTTAGCAAACTAGAGACCGGGGGGGGGGGGATGTCTGGTATTCTGGTAGGAAGATTGATGATATGATATAGGTCATTGCTAGTGACAAACACCTCAGCATTCCTGCCTGCTTGATCGGCAAAACTGAAGGGGAGCCAATACGAATCGTGGAGAATGAAGCCACCAAGAAGGATGACCCCACTATTGTGGTATTTTGACTGCAGAAAGTTGAGCTTTAGAGAGAGAGAGAGAGTCAAAATATGTGGCTGCAGAATTTGACACTAGCTGACTGAGCTGATTCGATACTAATTGGTTCGGTCCATGTACTATTCAACAGCCAGTCTGCAGAACTGTTTTACTGCTGTACCCTCAAATGAGGGAGGTTCTGGACCCCCAAAGTGAAATTGGTATGTCATTGAGGGTATCATTCTTACTGCATGTGGGAAGAGTGGGGAGGGGGAGACAGAAACCAGAACCCTTGCTTTAGTGACCAAACATAGCTGCAGCCACTTCAGGTCTCTAATAATCAAGATAGTGGCATTTCACCAGGTGATGAAATACATCTAGTTGATATTTCCTCCAACTAGAGAAGATACACTTTTGAGGCAGCAATGCTCACCAGGTTTGCCAGTGCCCTGTTTGTGGAAACAGACTACACGGCTGGAAGGTGGGGATGATTTGACTACGAGAGACTATATATTGTGCATCGACAGCCCTTTAGTTTGGGAGGGTTATTGGTAAGTGCAGATGTTTTGACTGTTTAAGATAATTTGACTAGGCTGGAAAGGTAGGCAAATGAATGGAGATGTCAATTTAATGCAAGGGTTTAAAATCTGGGATCCATAGATGGGATGCTTCATACTCACTTGGTGGAGTTATACTGGCAGAAGTGGAGGAAGCAAGGGATCTTAGGATGATCATAGATAGAGATTTGAAGTTCTGAGTACATACTGCAAAGGTTGTGAAGCCATCTCAGAGAAAATTGCTGCAATGTTTAGGAAAACAATAACCATGAGATATAAAAGTGTGCTGGTCCCATTGTATAAAGTTTTGATCAGACCACATCTGGATTTCTGTGCTAATCTGGTCAGTGGGATTTGAAGGGGATGAAGTAACCTTAGAGAGGGTTCAGAGATAAATTACAAAAATTATATCAAGAGTGTATAATGTTAATTACGAGGATAGACTGAGGGCATGCAGTCTATCCTCATAAAGATGCAAAAGGAAGTAGTGAGTAAATGGGTGAGAAGTAAGTTTTTTGCATGGAGAGTTGCAGGAGCACAGAATGCATTGCTTGAGAGGATGGTAAACACGCAGACAGTGGATGATTTTAATCAGTGGTATGATAGACTTTGTGTTGATCTCTCATGATGAGTCTTGCGATTCCATGGTAATCAAGAAAATAATAATAATATAACTTGCCCAATAACAAATTTAGTTTTTCAATACAAATACCTTGACTTCAGATTTAAAACAGATATGATTGCAAAATGTATGCTATATTAACATTGCCAATTAAGTTACATAAATAGTAAGGGCCTATTTGACTCCAAGTAAGTCTAAGTGATAGTTAACTTACCAAAAACTACTACCTTTTCATTAAGTTCATCCGATTGTTGAAGTTCAGCATCCAGCCATGCTAACTGCTTATCCCCAAGAGCACCATTCATCTGAACAAAACGTCTTTCAGTCCCTTTCAAGTGAGTACCATAATCCCAGTCCTTAAAACTATAATGACCATGATGCAAATAAAGGATCTCTGCTGCCTGTTTATAGTTAGGATGAGAGGATTCATAACCTAGAACACTGATTTCAAAACAGTCAAGAGCTATGAATTTGATCCCAGGTACTGGAACAAATTTATAATACAAAGGATGATAGTAATCTTCATGATTGTTTAATGAGTGGATAGAGAAGGTTGATGAAACATTAAATGAAATGTCACTTCGTTCAACTGATGGATAAAAGTGCTTCACCAATTCACTCCTCCGAAAATTATATAGTTCGTGATTTCCAACTACAGGAAATGTTGGAATATTTTTGGAATATTTTTCAAAGTGATTTAATATTTTTTTGAGCGCATTTTCTGATTCTGAATTCTGATAATTTATGCCATCAATAATATCGCCCAAGTGCAGTGCAAAACTAACTGGTTTCAGTAAAGATTGCTGTTCCCATTTTATGAATGCATGATCTACATGGTTTAAGGAACCACGATAATATCTTGTGTCACTACCATCTGGATGTGGAGGCCTATTGTCACAATCTGCATACTGAATATCAGTTATAACACCAAATGTAATTAAAGGCAGCTCCTTTTTTTCCACTAGTATATCGCAAGCTAATTGTGCTGTCATAACCTAAAGGAATATATATATAAATGTTAAATTCTCATCTACAGATTAATTACAAGATATATCATACATATGTAAAAACTATTAACAAAAAATTAACTCTTAAAGTAAACATCAACAACAGCTGATAAAAAGTGTTTTTTTTTATTAATAATTACTTATGAATAAACCAACACAGGTGTTTTGCTAGAGACTTGTCATGAAAACAATTTTAATATCCTTTAACAGCTGTAAAATGATTTTCATAATGCAAATTAGTGCAGAGAGAGAGAGAGAGAGAGAGAGAGATAATAATCCTACAGTTTGTTCTGTGCTTCACTTATTCTACGATCATCCCATTCCTTAGAAATCTAACTATGGTTTTCTTCTGCCAGACATTTAAGGTACTCTGCTAATTCCATTCCACTTTATCACATTATGCTTTTTAGATGCAAACTGTGAAATAAAAAAAATTATAAAAAGTTTTCAAGGTCATCTCTATTGTAATTTCAATTTGACCATGATAGCAAGAAATGCAACTAAATTACACAAAGCAATAACTGCTCCAACTGGCTGATAAAATTGCGATTTAGGAGGTCCACTAAAATACATTCAACTCAACTTTGGTACAAATCAAACCATTTTTACCAAAATTAGATTATTTTTTGTTTATATTCTATTTGCCTATGGCTTGTGTGGTGCAGTATTTGCATGCAATGAGAGTTGGACTCCATGAAGTATTGTCGCATAATTCTGACTTTGACTGGATGGAATTTAATGAAACTTAGTCTTTAGAATCTCTACAAAAACTGTCACCTCATTATCAGAATCCACACTCTCAAAAAAAAAAAAAAACGTACTTGAACACATTCACAGTTTCTGCACTCACTACTCTTGGGCAATGCATTCAAGCTCCCCCAACCACTCTCCATGCAAATAACCTGTTTCTCACTCCCTCCTTGTACAGTTCCAGGAATGGCCTTTTGTTACTCTTGTCCCTTCTATTCTTCTGAAAAATCTCCTTCACATTAATCTGGTAACAACCCCTTACTAACTCGAATGTCTCAATCATATCCCCCCCCCCTCTCCTTCTATTCACAAGGCTCTGCAAATTGCAGTCCCTCAATTAGTCTACATATTCCACATTCCATAGACTCAGCACTAACTTAGTGAATCTTCTTTAGACCATGTGCAGTCTCTGATGAAGGACTTACACAAGGGAACCATAGACCCTTTGATCTGCATGTCAAGGTGGTTCTCATCATATAATCTATTGTGATGTTCTCTATTCCTCATAGTTCTTCCCAACTTTGCATCTACAAATAGTTGTACATCTCCAGTTAACCATCCCAATATCAATAGCATAAAAGTTAAACAAGAGCGGCACCCAAAACAGACACCTGCTATTCTTCCTCTTCTGGGATACCCCCTCCACCCCACACACAACCTGTTGATATCTACCTGACAGCCAATCAACTATCTGACTAACAAGTCTCTATCCAATGCCATCTGTTTCAATTTAGTTACCACTCTGTACTGTGGCAATGTATAAGGTCTCTGAAAAATCTGAGTACACCATTGTATGCACATCTCCCTTATCCAGAGAATTTGTCAACTTATTTTAGTATGTAAAAAACAAACCCATGCTAACCATCAGCATGGATTTGTTAAAGACTACTATTATGAACCCAATTCTGAATCCTAATCCACACCAACATTTACAACAGGGTCATGTTTAGTTACAAAATTAGGAGGGAAAAAAAAAAAAAAAAAAAAAAAAAAAAAATATATATATATATATATATATATATATATATATATATATATATATATGTATTACTATTTGAACATAACTTCTGATTTAAAAAGTTTTCATCGCTTTGAATATTAAATGTAGATCCTGAATAAACACACTTCATAATTTCTGAATCAGTGTATATCCTGTTACGTATAAGTGCATCCTTTGGATATCAGTGGTATAACTTCCAAACTTTGGAGTTCGAAGATTCATTGAGGGAAGGTGAACACTCACAGACCAAAATAACTATCACATACCTTGCCTTGAAGACATTCAGCACTGTAGCACTCGCCACTCACTATGGTAATACATGACAATCATTCACTAACCATCATGCAAAAAAATCTCCTTTTCACTTCCTTACTTAGATGACCTTGGCACAGTTTCCAAGGATGAACTATTGTCCTACCATCATCCATTATCATGTATAATGTAACAATATGTAATTCCCCTATATCGATGTGAAAGGCTCCTCTCACCAACTTGTCTCAATCATATCATCTTTCTTCTTCCATTCTACTAAGCTGTGCAAGGCCCATTCCTATAATCTGTCTTCACACTCGACATTCCAGAGGCCTGAGACAGTCTTAGTTATTCATCTCTGCACTCTTGCCAATGTTTCCTTATCACCAATATAGCCAGGTGACCAGATCTCCTGCACAGAGATCCAAATGAGGCCAGATTAGTGCCTTATACAGTGTACCTACTATGTATCAGGGTTCTTTACACATTAGAATTTTTTGGGTATCACAACTTGTGTTATGTGCCCCTGAACTTCTGTTTTCTACCCATCAGGATCCCTCACACCTCCTCCACTTTGCAGAGCAGACTTCCTTCAATATTATTATTATGATTCAGGCCTCCATGGAGTCAAGAGACTCATCGTGGGAGGACCTTCCTAGGAAACACAAAGTCTATCATACCGCTCCTTGACCGTTCTCGCTCTCACCACTCCATCAAGTAATGCATTCCATGGTTCAACCACCCTCCGTGCAAAGAAACCACTCCTCACCCTCTTGCTCACAGCTTCCTTTCGTAACTTCCAGGGATGGCCCCTTGTTATTGCTCCTTACCGCTGCTCCACCAAGTGAAAGAACTCCCCAGCGTCAACCCTGTAACTGCCTCTCAACAGTTTAAAAGTCCCAATCATATCATCTCTCCTTCTATCTGCCAAACTCTGCAGTTCACATTCCCTCAGCCAATCCTCATAACTAACATTGTACAATCCTGAAACCATTTTGTTATCTGCCTCTGTACCCTTTCCACAGTTAATTTATCTCCTTCAAATCCTGGGGAAAAAATCTGAGAACAATAATCTAAGTGTGGCCTGATCAGAGTCTTATACAATGGAATTATAATGCTTTTATCTCTGCAGGTCAGCATCTTCTCGGTATTGCAGCAATCCTCTGGGGGTTACTTTCGCCACTTTTGCAATATGCTCCCTGAATTTCAGTTTTCCATCAATCATCACCCCCAGATCTCTTCTCCCCTACTTCCTCCAGTACAGCTCCTGCAATTGAGTATGCAGCGTCCCATTGATGTGTCCCAAGATTCAAGACCTCACATTTTGATACATTAAATTGACACCACCATTCATTTGCCCATCTGTCCAGTTTATTCAAATCCTCTTGAAGGGTTGCCACATCTGCACTATTACTAATAGCCCTGCTCAGCTTCACATCATCTGCAAACAACTGAACATCCCCTTGCAATCCATTGACAATGTCATTGATATAAAGGTTAAACAATACAGATCCCGGTACTGAGCCCTGTGGAACCCCACTTGTAACCTTTACATCTGTGATATTGCCCCACCATACACAACTCTCTGATACCTATCAGACAGCCAATCCTGAATCCAGTTGACTAACCCGACATCTAAACCCATGTGCTGCAACTTAAGTATCAGCTTATCATGTGGTACCCTATCAAATGCCTTTGCAAAATCCCCCCCAAAAAATGGCAGTATATGCCTTTCCCTCATCAACTGCTCTTGTCACTTTATTATAAAAGGCAATCATATTACTAAAGCAAGAGTGCACCTTAACAAATCCATTTTGATTCTCACAGATAACATTACCCTCATCTGCCCAACGCTGTATATGATCCCCTCTCCTTATATCTCTTCCATAATCTCTTTTTCACCTGCAGTTCCTGTTTGATATTGTTTATCATCCATTTTATACCAAATTGTGTTCTCTTCTTCACTCATGGAATACAGCTTACTATTTCTGCTAACAAATATTCCTTCACAATTTCACAAGCACCGATGATAATTCACCCTTCCGATTCCCTCCTCCATGGAACTGTCCCAAGTTGATATCTAAGACTATTATAATCACCCGCCTTATAATTCTACATACATTCGCTTTTCTTTGATATTCCTGCATTTCTCATGGTCACTCTCTCCAAATGGGGAGAGAGAGAGAGATGTCATCTCAGTTATTATCAGCTCTTCTGATGCTATGACCATAATCCAAAACTCTTGAACCTCTTGTTCCCTCTATTACATGTCCCTCAAGAATTCTAGAAATTCCATTCCCTTATTACTACATGCATTTTCCTCTTCCAGCTTATACCGCTATAGTTAAAATCTCCCATAACAATCATTCTTCTTGCACTTGCCACGCTCAACTGCCTAAACATCTCCTGCTCCCCACTCTCTATGCTCCTTGACTTGTAGCAACACCCCCACCAAATATTCTGTCTTGCCCACTTCTACCTCACACCATATGCTTTCAAAACGATTAGTGGCACTGCCTTCCAAAGCCTCTAATCTTACAGGATGTAAGTCATCACTTATCATAAGCAGTACTCCACCACTGCATTTTTCCTTCCTATCCTGCTGAAAAATGCCATGCCCTGCTTATTCTATTCTTGTTATTATATCATCTTCCATCAACCATGTCTCAGAGATCCCAATAATCTTTGATAAGACTAATGCTATCAGTGTCACCAATTCATCACCTTTATTCCAAATACTCCCAGCATTAGTATAAAGTATAAAAATGTCACTGCTTCTATACCTACCGTTATCTCTTCCAGAACCCACTGGACTCAGTGTTACCTAATATCGTCCCCCTTTCCCCAAGCACCTATTCCCACAAGATGCCACCCCCTGCTACCATCCACCCTGGGAATTCTAGTTTCCCTGCATTGACACACAAACTCGTTCAGCAAAAAGCAATCTCTCCAGATGCCTACGTCCTTCCTTATTCAAATGCAAGCGGTCTCTCGCATACAGTTCCTTTCTGTCCTCAAATGCCCTCCAAGCATCCACATATTCCAATCCTCTTTTCTGACACATTCTGGCTATTATGCTTTTCATTATTACTGCTCTTCTGCTCAGCTCATCACTATCATACCTAGGCAACACACACAATCTTTCATCTCTGCGTTTTTTTTTTCATACAACCTCAAGCAAGAATCTCAGATCGCTAGACATCTGATTTATATTGTGTCTCAAGTCATTCATGCCCACCATCACAATCATCTCATCCAATCTTTCATCCTACTTAATTGCCATAGCCACACTCTCTATCATTCCTCCAGGAAAATACTCCTCACGCATCCTATCTTGCACTCCATGGATCATCGAGTCTCCATACATCACAGCTCTTACCACCGTTCTTTGATTGCTCACCTGCATCCCTCACTCTCTATCATTCCTCCAGGCAAACACTCCTCATGCATCCTATCTTGCACTCCATGGATCATCAAGTCTCCACACATCACAGCTCTTACCACCGTTCTTTGATTGCTCACCTGCATCCCTCACTCTCTCTCCTCTAACTCTTTCACTCTGTGTTCCCTACTTACCTGCTCTGGCATCACTATCACTCGCTAGCATTCTCATTCTCTCCTCTTCTATCCTTCCCATAACTCTCTCTCTCACATTCCCTCCCTTCCACTGTTTCTATTCTCTCCTATCATTCCCGTACCTCTCTCTCATTCCCTTTCTTCTACTGCTCCTATTCTCTCCTCTTCTATCATTCCCATACCTCTCACTCATTCCCTCTCTTCTACTGTTTCTATTCTCTCCTCTTCTATCATTCCCATAACTCTCACTCCTACTCTGATTCGCCTTGCATTCATCTCTTCCATTCACCTAATCTCATCTTTCATCTCATTCCCGAGATATTCCACCATCTTTTTCCGAGTTAGCCACTCTTACTCGCCATTCATCTTCCCAATCATGACCATCTCCAAAAACTTCACAATCATTCAAGACTTCCAACTCCCCACTCTTATTTCTTCATTCATATTTCGCTACTCGTCTCTCAAAGATCTCCCACTCCTGACGCAACGAGGTCAGATATTGTAGCATCTAACTCACTGAATTCCTCCCATTGCCTACATTTTAAGCATATAAGCATTCCCCCTTCTCTCACCCATCACATATTCATCTGCTGGGAGGATGTATACATGCCACAAAATCCTTTATGTTATGCAAAATAGAGGCCTTGAATGTGGGAGGAACTTGGTGCACGCCATTTATAATTAGATCAATAGCAGCTGCCATCATTTATATTGTGCCAAGAACTACTACAACTAAACCTAAATGCTAAATACTATGTTATACGGTCTACTGTAAGCTAATTTACTTATTCAATATTATAAGTATAAACTATATTTAACTACTCACTCCTACTCTGATTCGCCTTGCATTCATCTCTTCCATTCGCCTAATCTCATCTTTCATACTTCCCATCTTATTCCTGAGACATTCCACCATATCTTTCAGCTCATTTATCTCTCTCTGCAAGTTATAACTATTATTATTACTAAATAGCGAATGACGAAAACTTATCTTTTCTTCCACCACAGATGTCTGACTCTGACCTCGCATTCTCAGTAACCCAAAAATAACACAATATAAACAAAAACTAAATTCCAAAAGTAGCACCACTAAAGAACACTTGTAAAACTGAAAGAAATGTAGCACAATTCGTGACAAAAGTCACACTATATACCTTTATATGATAAACACATTCCATCTTCTCTGGCAAAAGTGCATAACTTTACATTAAGCACCATTAAAGTGACATCCTTATTCTTTAGCCAGAAGCACCAACCTATTCAAATCTTTTTACAACAGTATCACATCAGAACTTCCTGACATTGCTCTTCCTAATTTAGCATTATTAGCAAACACCTGAATATCTCTTCCTACACTCTCAACCATATCATTAATATAGTTGATTATAGCAAATTAATATAGTTGATATATACTAAATTAAATAACAGCAGTCCCAGAACAGAATCCTGCGGTATCCCAACTAGTCATTTTCTTTTTTTTCAAGACACCACATACATAACTTCCGGCTCTTATCAGTCCATCATTCCTGTAACCAAGCTACAAAATTACTATTATTATTATTATTATTATTATTACACAGAAAAGACCCAAAAATTATTCCAAGCACTATCCAATATCTTTTGTAGTATGAACTCGTTCACAGTCATGGTACCCATAACTGACTCTGGCAACATATTCCACTCATTCACCACTTTCCAAGCAAAAGAATCTAGTACTCACACCCATGATCAATTTCCAAGGATGACCCTAGTTCTCCCACCAAACCTTCTGAAAAATTTCCTCTGTATTAACCTTATAAACACCTTTCAGTAATTTGCATGTCTCAAACATAACACTACTTTTCTGCATATTAACCAATTACTGTAAACCACAAATCTTCAACCTATCCTTATAAGGTACATTCTAAAGACCAACCATCATCTTGGTTGCTCTCCTCTGGATTCTCTCCACTTCCTCCATGTTCCCAAGAAATGCTGATCAGATCTGTACACAGTAGTCAAGATGGGGATCTTATCAAGAACCTATAGAGGTATAATAACCTGATTATCTCTACTCATCAGAATATTCTTCAGTAATCAAGTAATATGACAACCTGCTTTAGCCACTTTTGCAATATGCCCTCTAAACTTCACCTCCCTAACTAACACTCCCAAATCCCTATCCATCCCCATCCTGCTCAATTTCGACAGCAGTTCATTATGTGGTACTCTATCAAATGCTTTTAGCAAAATCCAGATAAATCACTGTATAACTATCTCTTCTGTCCAAGATACTAGTCACCCTATTATAAAGCATAACCACGTTACCAAAGCAAGACATTCCCTTAGCAATTCAAGATCTTCCCTTAACAAATGCTGCTCTCTTTCTCTCGAAAGATTTTTCCTTCTTATCAATTCCAAGCTTGTATTCTGCTTCTAACTGGCCTCTCTAACACTATCATAAAGTTGGGCACTGACTTGGATTCTCCTTTATGTAGGAGCACTGTTTTTCCTTTCTTCCTTCCTTCCATTCTTCTGGGACTGTTCTTGTTGACACACTTCTGCTCAACAACTAAGTCAAGGGCACAGTCAGCTCTTTTGCACATTTCCATAGTACATGTGATGATATCCCATCTAGTCCCACAACCTTATTAATATCGAGATTACTTAATATTCTAAACACTTCCCATTCTTGAACTGTCAGTCATCCTTCCTTGTTATTCAACACATTCCTAACCCCAGGCATGAAAACAGCAAATATATTTACAAGAAGAACAAAACTTGTACTAAGAAACCTTGAAAAAATACCAAACAATTGCACTAAAGAATGATCACTAATACACCTACACACATTGTAGTGCACAAGTTCATAGAGCAAATTCTTGAAGTAGTGATACTAACTTTCAATGAAAAAAATCACTAAATTTTTTAATTTGTCAACTTGCTGGCATTCTCTTGCTTGCTCTCTCACTAGATCTATAATGAATATTTCATTTTTCAAGGAGCCATACATTTAATCAGGAACCATCTTCTTGCAGGATTTTCTCCATGTATATATGTATAATGCTACAATTTATTGTAGTTAGTTAAGCCAAATGAAAGCAATCTTTAAATCCAAAAATTAAAAACCAAACACTTATTTCATTATCATTATTGGCTTCACAACCCTTGGGGAGTCCTAGCCTTCCTCAGAAGCTTCTGCCACTCTTCTCTATTTTTTGCCTTAGTCATCCAATTAAACATTTATCTACATCATACTATTATACCACTTCACTTTCCTCCCTTTCTAGCTTATTCAAAATCCTCCTGAAAAGCCACTATACCAGAACAATCTAATAATCTGTCCAAGCTAAACAACAACAAATAATGGAATATCATCCAGTATCAAGATCATTCAAGAGGTGATTAAGGGTCAAAGCTGTATAACTGAGAGGAGACCTCCACATAGCCTTTAAAGGAATGCGGAGAACCGACCAGGGCTTCTGACCTAATGTCCAATCCTCATCTTCTCGTGGTGCACCCTGTTGGGTATCTACTGGGATACTGAACGGACGAGGATGGGCTGGCAATTTGGGATTTAGCCGACCAAATTGTATTCTTATTGGTTAAACCAAAATATAGAATGATGGTACAACATGACAAAATTTCATGCCGGCTGGGGCGTCGCCCGGTTAAACAAGGCCTCTGTTGTTTTTGCCAGGGAACCAGGGCGAACAGCGAAAAGTCAGCTACTGGAACAAATCTGAAAAGAAACCCCAACTCAACATCATCAGAGTTAAAGATCGGTACTATCAACGTAAGAAGCCTGAATGGCAAAGAAATGGAGCTACCTGAGGAATTAGATAAGTACCAGATCGACATAATAGGGGTGACTGAAACAAAAAAGACAAAAACTGGTGAGATCTTTCTGAGCAATAAATACAAAATGTTATATTCAGGCAATGACAATCAAGGAATAGGAGGAGTAGCCATGGTATTCAACACAAAATACGAGGCTAATTTTCTTGAATGGCAGTCGGTCTCAAGTAGAGTAATGTGGGCAAATATGAGAATGGGGAACTGGACAATGAGACTTATTTGTGCCTATGGTCCCACAGAAGGTTCTACTAAGGTAGAAGTGGAGGAATTTTTTGACGATCTAGAAAAAGCAACTGACACAATGAAAAAGGAAAAGTTGGTCCTTGTTGGGGGATCTAAATAGCAGAGTAGGAAATGATTGTGAGACATACAAAAATATTTTGGGAAAATTTGGAGAAAAGAGCAAAGCTAATAATAATGGCAAATATCTGTTGGATTTCTGCTCAGGACATGGACTGGTTATTACTAACACCATGTTCCAACATAAAAATGTGCACAAATTCACATGGAGAGAAGAGGCTAGGAATAAGAAAAGTCTCATTGACTATGTTATTGTTGATAGTGATGTTTTCTCCCTGGTGCAGGACACCAGAGTGTACAGAGGATTTGAAATTGGAAGTGATCACTATTTAGTCTTGAGCAGGATGAAATTGAATTTCATATTGAAAAGAATAACATGTAAGAAAGTTTTAAAGCGAATAAAAGTTGAGCAGCTCTCAGATGTTAACTGTAGACTAAAATACAGAAAGATTATTGAAAAGAAAATGAAAGAGTTTGAGAACAGGAATCAAACCTTGGAGATTCAGTGGCAAACTCTGAAGAAAACATTGATTGATTCTACCAGAGAGGCATGTGGTGAGGTTGTGTGCAAGGATAAAAAAATCAGAACTCCCTGGTGGACACAGGAAGTTAAAGAGGCAGTGAAGGAAAAGAAGAAAGCATACCAAAAGTTCCTGGCAAATAAGTCAGCTTTTACTCTTACAGAATACAGAGACAAATGTAAGAAAGCTAAACAGTGTGTAAAACTAGCTAAACAAAAGTCATGGGAGGACTTTGGCAAGAATATAGAAAATAAATATCAAGAAGGTGGCAAAATATTCTGGAGGTTGTTGAAGAAGCTTAGGAATGGAGGAAAGAGTGCTGTAAAAGGAGTTAGAGATGATAAAGGTAACATGAAAACAGGAGAAAAAGATATCCTTGAAGTATGGAGTAATTACTTTGAAAAACTGCTAAATGAAACAAGCAGTGATGACAGCATAGTGATAAAAAACACTGACCAGGCATGCAGTCAGGAATACATATCCATACTTGAAGTAGAAAAAGCCATCAAAGGCTTGAAATGTGGAAAGGTAGCAGGAGCATATGATATTCGACCAGAAATGCTGAAGTATGGTGGTATAAAAGTCTTACAGTGGCTGCACTGCATAGTTCAGAAAGCCAGGACAGAGGGACGAATTCCCGATGATTGGAGTAGAGCTCTCATAGTACCCATATATAAAAAGGGAAATAAAACTGAATGTGAGAATTACAGAGGTATTTCCCTACTGAGTGTTCCTGGCAAGATCTATGCAAGTATACTTGAGAAACGGTTGAGAAGAATTGTGGAAGAAAAGCTTGGTGAAGAACAAGCTGGATTCAGGCCAAATAGAGGCTGTCAGGATCAGATCTTCACTTTATGACAAATAGTCGAGAAAGCATGGGAATATAACAAAGATCTGTATTTAAGTTTTGTCGATTTGGAAAAGGCATATGACAAGGTGCCAAGAGAGAAGCTATTCAATACGCTGCAGTTATATGGTGTCAATGGGGCATTATATCAAGCAATACTTAGTCTTTATTTGAGTTGTAAGTCAGCAGTTAGAATTGAAGGAAGTACAGGAAGATGGTTTAATGTTAAATCTGGTGTGAGACAAGGATGTACATTATCCCCTCTGTTATTCATTATCTATATGGATCACATTATGAAGGAAAGTGGTATTAAACCTGATATCAAAATTGGAGATGTTAATGTCAGCTCTTTGCTTTATGCGGATGATGTTATACTTCTAAATAAATCCGCTACAAGTCTGCAAGATTCTCTGACTAAATTGAATAGCTGTTGTAATAGATATGGTATGAAGGTCAGTAATAAAAAGACAAAGACAATGAAAATAGGCAGAATCATTGAAAATGTCAACTGTGTTGTGAATGGAGAACCTGTGGAACAAGTAAAACATTTCAGCTACTTAGGCACAATTTTTACTGAAGATGGTAAATTAAATATAGAAATAGACAACAGAATCAGCAAAGCTGGTATGGTGGGAAGTCAATTGAATAAATTCATATGGAATAAGAGAAAAATTAGTCATAACACTAAATTAGCTGTATACAAGACAGTGTTGAAACCAGTTTTAACTTATGGATCTGAGAGCTGGGTCAGAAGTAAAACACTTGACCAAAGACTAGAGACCACAGATATGAGAGTCCTGAGAAAGATTAGAGGCGTGAACAGATGGCATCAATGGCAGTATCATATTAAAAATGAGGATATCAGGAAAGAACTTGACATTGTCAGCATCCAGGAATGCATTAGCAGAGCTAATCTCAGGTGGTATGGTCACTTAAATAGAATGGGAGAGGAAAGATTAGCAAAACAAGTGTTCTCTGCCAGGTTGGCAGGAAAACGACCCAGAGGAAGACCAAGATATAGGTGGATTGATACGGTACAAAGTGCCTTAGACGATAGAAATATAAGATCTGATAATGTTGGAGTCTTGACAAGTAACAGACTGACTTGGAGGAAAATTGTAGATAGGAAGTTAGTAATGATGTAATTTTTTCATGTAGTACTGTCATATCCTGTACACCCCTTGAGGGTACATGGCAGGAATTTGATGATGATGATGATGATGATGAAATGGATCTCAATACCAAACTCCATTTTACATACAAATTACATTTTCTTGGGCTTAGATTAAAGGATAAAAACAAGATAATTTCTTGCTAAGTAAAACTGAAATTCATCTACAATGGTCATCCAACCACCTTCTCCATCAAGCATCATTTTTCCTCCTACTGGCAACATAACAAAAGAACACCATGGATTTTCTTGGATTGTAGTGCAAGTCTCTTCTCATATTTTAATTGTTTCTTCTTCTTTACTATACCAGTTACATTCATAGCTTGACCCTTATATTCCTCATGCATCTGCTCTCCACTTTTTGAGTAACTAATCTCTTTTTTATTAAATGTTTAATAGAGACATGCACATTAGACATAATATAATTTTAAATAATAGCTCCGCACATTATTACTCCAAATCATAAATTGAAGCCAGTCCCTTATTTAAAAAATTATATTAATCTCTTCTTTTGCATTGGCAATTCCTGTTTCTCTTATAATGATTTAGGATAAAAGTGGATGATATTTCTCACTTGAGGTATACAACTTATCGATACAATTGCCAGGCTGGTTAGCCGAGTGGTTAGCGTATCTGCTCTCCAGCCAAAAGGATGCAAGTTCAAATCCCACTGTGGGCATGGATACTTGTGATTATCTGTGAAAATACAAGTGGTGGTGGTGCTGGTGGGTGGTAGATGGCGTTGGTGTAGTTGTGATTCATTGTAGTTGGTGAATCGAATGATAGAGACAGACTTGTAGAGTAGGTGCCCTCCCTCGATAAGTGTTTGGACTCCCTGGAGGTGCCACGTAGTAATAATAATAATAATACTTTTTTTTTTTTTGCCGACCTGGTTGGTTGAGTGGTTAGCGTATCCGCTCTCCAGACAAAAGCCAGTGGGTTCGAATCCCAATGTGGGCATGGATGTTTGTGAAAATACTACTGGTGGTGGGTGGTAGAGGTTGTTTTTGTAGATGATGATGGTAGTTGCGGTTCATTGTAGTTGGTGGATTGAGTGGTGTAGACAGAGTTGGTGCCCTCCCTTGATGAGTCTTTGGACTCCTGGAGGGGGTCACGTAATAATAATAATCAATACTGTTAACAAATAATCCTTAACTAGCTCCCATTATAATAAAATTAGTTTAATCCTTTTTCCAAGTGTGAGCAAACAAAGTTTGCACCTGAAAGTATCTTCAGGACTGGGGTAAGGTGATACAACACCAGTGCAACTCGTTGCAAAGGTGGAGTAAGCTACCAATACTCCTATCTCAGTATCTCCTATAATGCAAAACACATCTCCTTGCGAATATGTCTAATGTTATGCATTAAGGGAAGGGCCACTACCCAGACTAGTTTCGACCTTTATTGAGGTCTCTTCAGTGGGAGCCAGGCCCAAGTGGAGATACTAGGCAGAAGCAGGTCATCTCTACCTATAGGAGTTGCCAAATGGTGTGCCACCCTTTTTTAATAAATTACTCTGGATTTAGAGAAAGACGTTGAAAGTTTATTTTTCACTTGGTTAGAGTATAATAAAATTAGTTTAATCCTTTTTCCAAGTGTGAGCATAGGAGTTTGGTAGCTTACTCCACCTTTGCAACGAGTTGCCCTGGTGTTGTACCACCTTACCCCAGTCCTGAAGATACTTTCAGGTGCAAACTTTGTTTGCTCACACTTGGAAAAAGGATTAAACTAATTTTATTATACTCTAACCAAGTGAAAAATAAACTTTCAACATCTTTCTCTAAATCCAGAGTAATTTATTAAAAAAGGATGGCACACCATTTGGCAACTCCTATAGGTAGAGATGACCTGCTAATGCTTCTGCCTGGTATCTCCACTTGGGCCTGGCTCCCACTGAAGAGACCTCAATAAAGGTCGAAACTAGTCTGGGTAGTGGCCCTTCCCTTAATGCATAACATTAGACATATCTGCAAGGAGATGTCTTTTGCATTATAGGAGATACTGAGATAGGAGTGTTGGTAGCTTACTCCACCTTTGCAATGAGTTGCCCTGGTGTTGTACCACCTTACCCCAGTCCTGAAGATACTTTCAGGTGCAAACTTTGTTTGCTCACACTTGGAAAAAGGATTAAACTAATTTTATTATACTCTAACCAAGTAAAAAATAAACTTTCAACTCGCTCCCATGATGAACTACTAAACGCTTTACTTTCAAATCCTGCCGCCTATGATAATGCCTCAAGCTGGTTTCTAAGACTGTTATATAATCATCTAATTCCACATAATTCATCTTAAGAATTTCATATGCCTAATTATCCTCCAGGTCCAGACTACATGACTCTCACATCCAAGGGTAAGAATGACAACTCACTCACAATCAAATCTGATGCCATGACCAAATCCAAACTCCTAATCCCTTGTATTCTTACCATCACATGCTACCTAAGTTATTATCCCTCAACAATTCTAGTCTCATGCCCTTAGCTGCTTCAGCCTTGAGTCCAAAACAGTCAACCTAAACAATTCCAGAAATTCAATCCCATATTACTTTATGTTGTTTCTTCAATACAATCTTTATTATTATAGTGAAATCTCCTATAGTGATCACTCACTTTACACTTGCAAAGTGAATTTGCCTCAACAGTTCCTGCTCATCAACTTTTAGGTTCCCTGGCTATGGTAACAACCAACTAAATATCCTGTTAGGCTCACTATGCCTTACACCCACACCTTCAAAGCCATCAGTACTGTTTCCCTCCCAGTTTATAAAAGTGCAACTCATCACTTATATGGAGTACAGTTATATAGGACATTATGCAGACCAATACAGTCTATATTTAAGTTATTATTAGTTAAGTTGTTATCAGTCAGAATCAAAGAAGGTACAGGATATGATTGCTTAAAATTATGCACAAAATGAGATTGCATATTACTCTAATTCGTCATCTACATGGATTGTTATTATGAAGGTGGTGGCATTAAATCTGATATAAAATTTGGAGAATTTTATATCAGCTCATATTTTGGATCAGCTCAGCTCTTTACTTTACACAGATGTTATATTATTATGTAAGGTGCCTCCATGGAGTCAAAAGACTCATCGAGGGAGACCCAACATTGATATACTAAACCGCTATTCACACAATACCTGTCATATTTCCCCTTAAACTCATTCAATGAAGCATTCACAGCCACCCATGGCAATGCATTCCACCCATTTACAACCCTCCAAGCAAAAAATCTAGTCCTAACACCCTTGTTAACCACACTCTTACACAATCTCCAGGGATGACCCCTCATTCTCTCCCTTCCTTCACTGGTCTTAGAAAAAAGGTTATCAGTATCAATCCTATAAAACCCATTTAATAATTTATATGCCTCTATCATATCTCCTCTCATAGTCTATCAACTAGTTTTTGAAGCCCACAGACCTTCAATCTATCCTCGTAGGAGGCATCCCACAGGCCTGCAACAATTTTCGTAACTTGCCTCTGAATCCTCTCCACCAATTCCACATCACCAAGAAATCCAGGTTACCAGATCTGTGCACAATAGTCCAAATGAGGTCTTATTAATGCTTTATAAAGTGGGACAATCACTTCCTTATCCGTGCTTGTCACTGTGTTCCTTAATAACCATGTAATCTGATGTGAAGTTTTGGCAACCTTTGCAATATGCCCTCAAAACTTAAGTTCTCTGTCCACAATAACTCCCAAGTTCCTAACCTCATCAACCTCCTGCAGTTCAGTTCAATCAATATAGTAAACAGCACATGATCTCATCCTTATGAAGTGCATCACCTTACACTTGACCAAATTAAACTGGCAGCCATTTAGTTTAGCCCAAACCATCAGCCTATTTAATTCATCCTGTAAGATATCCACATCATCTGAATTAACTATCGCTCTTCCCAGTTTTGCATCATCAGCAAACAAGTGGATATCTCCTTTCAAACTATTCCCAATATCATTGGTGTACAAATTAAATAACAGAGGACAAAACACTCAGCTCTGAGGCACACCACTAGTCACCTGCCTTCTACTGGACTCCGCCCCATCATAAACCACTCTTTGATATCTATCCACTAGCCACCCTCTAATCCAAATCACTAGTCTCAGATCCATACTCATTTGCTCCAATTTATGCAACAGAGTTCCATGTGGAATCTTGTCAAATGCCTTTGCAAAGTCGAAGAAGATCACTGAAAAAGGATTTCCTTTATCCAACTCCATTGTTACCTCATTATAGAAAGTGAGCATATTGCTAAGGCAAGATCTATCCTTCACATAATCATGTTGCCCCTTATAAAGTACCATATTGCTGTCCACCCAATCCTGAATTCTAATTTTTATCAATTTCTCCAGAACCTTAACCACCACTCCCAATATACTGATTGGTCTGTAATTTGCTACCGCAGTCCTGGAGTCCCCCCCCCTTATATAGTGGAATAATTTTCCCCTCTTTTCACTCAATTGGGACTTTACCAGAACTGAGGCTTAAATTAAACAGCCAAGTTAGAGGAAGCGCTAATTCTCTTGCACATTCTCCTAAACAAATCCAGTAGTCAGTATTCTTTAACTAAAGTTAATAATTGCTCTGATAAACCAGGCATAAGAAAATAGAAAATGAAACCTATGAAAATTAGGCAGGAACACAGAAAACATTAACTGTTCTCAATCTACAGAACAAGTAAAAGATTTCAGCTATTAGCACAATTTTTAGTGATGACAGTAAAATAGATATGGAAATTAACAGAATAAGCAAAGGCTGCATGGTGGAGAGACAGTGATGGAATTAGGAAGATAAATAATCTGAAATACTAAACCAACAGGATAGATGCTCAAAGTAATTCTAACTTACAGATCTGAAGCTGGATAAAAACTAAAAAATAGTTGATCAACGATTGAGACTTTAAAAAAAAAAAAATAAATAAATAAAAAATTAAAAAAAAAAAGGACAGTTAACATAAGCCATCAATCACAAAATCATATGAAGTTATTAGGAAAGAACTTGAGATGTAAGGTGTAAGTAGGGCCAGTTTGAGTTGATGTTACTTAAACCATACAGAAAGGAAGGGTTAGCAAAACATACCTGTCTGATACCAAGAAAAAGATCCAGGGAATTACCAATTTTCTTATTACTAACGGCCATAGAAATTGGTCATCCTCTGGATCTTTTACTTATTATTAACAGCATCAGAGAAATTGTCACGATGCTGTTAGCAATAATTTAGAAGAGTGAAATATTATTATTATGCATGCACCTCAGCGGGTGGAGATCCAGGCCTTGTGGGGAGTTAGCTTCGTTAGACACTCATATCTAAATACCAAAATAAATATTTTCAATTTTAACACAAGCTAACTGGGATTTCCATTACTACTCAGCCGCTTCAAACCCCACATCTCATCCACCATTCACAAAAACTGGACCGGCCACTGATATAACGACAACTTACGATGTAAGATGAACTTCACTCACCTACAGATGTAATCAACAACCACTTAAAATAGCCTTATCAAACGCAACCGAGTGATATCGCACACAACGATACCTAAGATACGAACGCTCTAGATAGCATAACGTGAATCTACTCAATCGCTCGTGTACAAAACAGTCTTATTCGAAACACTAATTAAGCAGGAGTCTTCAGCTCGCGCCCCCAAGAAGTTCCCATAATTTTCGCTTCCTTCTATTAATAATTAAAAATTTTAATAACAACAAGAGCATAAGTCGGCGATGTTCACTCACTTCTAATTTAGTTAAATACAGGGCAAGTCAAAATTATGGGAGCGCTTTCTACCTATTTTTATGAAGAAACGATTAGCGATAGGAAAATTTAACATGCAATAATTAAAAAAGAAACTCAAAGAGTTTCAGATTACGCATGCGCAAGAATGCGTTTCGATTGCTACCACTAAAGCAATGTTTCTTAACCAGGGGTGCGAAAAAGCATTCCTAGGGGTGCGATGAGCTGGAAAATACTCCAGCGTATATTGACTAATTATTTAAATCACATTTGCTTTTTCCACGAGAGGAAAAAGTTATGCAAACTAAATTATATTTAAGATATATAATCTTTCAACCCATACAGAATTATTCTATTTCACCAAAAATCATTAAATATAAGTTATACATATTTTTTATTTGTTACATTTTAAGAAATTAAAAACCACTATATTCATAAAATATCCCCGAATGTACTTCCGCTCACAAACGCTGGGTACTTGCTGCTCACCTACACTCACCATTGTCATGAAAAACGTCATTTCGTTGTGTACAAACGTCAACAAAGTGGATCAAATGACAAACGAACGCTATTTTTTTTTTTTGTTGTTGTTTTACCGGCAGTAATCAGTAAGTAAAGAACAATTGATTAAATTTTTTCTCTTGAATTTTGAAAAGCTTATTAAGAACTAAAATTAATTTTTGCTTACATGTTATTTTATAATTTTCTTAAGGAACCATGGTCATATGCATAGTTAAATGATATGAAAATATTAATTTATTATTCGTAGTAATATTTGCCATGTCAAAAAGATGTCAATGGAACGACAATTATGTTGCTTTCGGATTTACTTGTGCAATAGAGAAACGGTACTCAAAGACCACAATGCATTTTATGTTGCAAAATATTTCCAAACTCCAATCTTAAACTGTCAGTTGTTAGAACATTTCAACAATCAGCATAGTGGTAAAGCTGCAGGACATACACTTAACATCTTTATTCTTCTTCTTCTTCTTCTTCTTCTTATTATTATTATTATTATTATTATTATTATTCCGGGAAACTCCATGGAGTCGACAGACTCATCGAGGGATTATCTTGAAGTCTAAGAAGGCACGATTCGATAGCAGTGGTACCATTACAAAATTTGACTCTGTGGTAGTTTAGAAGCCTTTGCTAGAAGCTTCTTATCAGGTGGCATATTTGTGTGTAAAGAAAAAACCTCGTACAAAGCTGAAGAATTGCATTGGAAATTGCGAAAATTGTATTAGGTTCTGAAGCACATAAGAAAATTCAGCAGATTCCATTATCAAACGATGTGATTCGATCACGCCTTCAAGATATCAGTCAGGATATTTTACTGCAAGTAGTACAAGATATTAAAACCAGTCCTCTGATGGGTGAGTCAACTGACGTCGATAATTGCAGTGAGATATTAGTATTTGTGCGATACATAAAGGAAAATTAAATTTTGGAAGAATTTTTATTTTGTGATCAACTGAAACTAATGGCAAAAGGAATTGATGTTTTTAATCACAATAAAAACTTCACTGGATGGATAGAAATGACAATATTTCCAACACAGAAAAAAGAGAAATGAAGAATTACATTATTTAATACAGATCCTCAAAAAAAAATTGGTTTTGAACCTAAGATAATCAAGAAAATCCTCAACACACCCTCCTACAAGCATCTCATAAAAACAAGATTTCAAGAACGCAATCACGCTACCATACATTAAGAATGTTACAGACAAATTGGCCAAATTACTAAGCAAACATAACATTAAAGTTGCTTTTCTTCCGCTAGAAAAAATATCAAGATTTCTACATCCCCCCAAATCTCCACATCACTCTTTAAAAAAACCAGGTATATATAAAATTCATTGTTTCTGTGGCATCTGCTACGTAGGCCAGACGGGAAGATCAGGGGAAATTCGTATGAACGAACACCAAAAAGACATGCAAAAAAGAAGAGAACACAAATCAAGCCTAGCATCCCACACAACTTCCACCAGCCATAATGTACTCTGGCATAAAACGAACATGTCCTATATTGAAAAAAATTGTTTCACAAGGAAATTTAAAGAAGCTGGCTAAATTAAAAGGCATAAGTTCGATTCTCCTCATGACGGGAGGAATCTTTGTATGGACTTTTTCAACTGAAGGTGAGTTAGCCGCTCTCATACAGAGGTAACAGGGTTTTCCTCCCGGAAACTCGGGTTTTTCATCCCACATACAGACAAATCGGCCCTTCAGAATACACACAACTTACAGACAAAAAAAAAAATACTAGCTGTGGTGGTGGTTGTGGGCGGTTGATGTAGGTGATTGGTAGTAGAGGATCTGTGTGGTAGTCGAGACGGACAGTTGTACAGTGGATGTCCTCCCGCGATGAGTCTTCGGATTCCTTGGAGGTGTCACGAATAATAATAATAATAATTCCAACACAATGCAACAAAAACCAGGGCCTAATTCTACACCAAGTTTGGTCAGCATTGATAAAAAATATACCTAAGTCAGCCCTCGAACAGTGTGAACGTGAACAACAGAACGTGACAACATCCAGTATTGTTCAAACTTAGCATGCACAGATTTTGCATTCGGATTTTTTAATTTAATGAACAGTTAGACGGCCATAACAACATCTAATGGACTATTTTGAGTAATTTCTCATTTCTTGTGTTTAAACTTTTAGTTATCTTTAACCCCTGAAGATGTAAGTCAGACGACATATACGAAACTTGTCGGGTTTGTATATTTTTATTTATCTTAATAAATATGCGGAATCTTTCTTTTGAACTGCTAAACCATAGAAACCTATACCTAAAAATAGTAAATTATGTTCGAGGACAGGCGTTTAATCAAACAAAGAAATCGGTGCTAACCACAGTGTGCTTCTTCATCACACTGACATAACATGGCTTTCCAAGGGATGTATGCTTAGCAGGGTTTTTGAAATGCGCAAGGAGATTATTCAGTTTCTTACTAACCAGAATTGTAATTCAGTTCAAGACTTGGAAAGAAGAGATGCAGTAATTTCGATTAGCCTACTTAGCAGATATTTTCACTCACCTAAATGAATTAAATATATCAATGCAAGGGTATGATAAGAACATAATAACATTTAGTGAAAAATTATTTGCTTTTATTGAAAAACTAAAAATTTGGATACGTCGAGTTGAAAATAGTAATTTTGCAAACTTTCCCTTGCTTGGTGAAATTGTTCTGGGAAATGAAAAAAATCACAATTTTACCTGAAATTATAATACATTTGCAACAATTGATTGATTCTTTTCATGACTATTGGCAAAGAGCAGAGGTGGATACTGAATCAATTACTTTTTGATCTTAATTCTATAAACAAAGGTAATTTAATAAATGATGATCTTATTGAAATGCGAGCCAGTGCACGTATTCAAATGGAATTTGAAAATTTTGATTTAGAACAATTCTGGTGTTCTCAGTTAGAACCATTTCCACTACTGGCGAAGGCAGCATTGCAGACACTTTTACCATTTGCTACCACCTATCTTTGCGAAATGGGATTTTCATCACTTTTGCAATAAAATCAAAAACCTGAAATTGCTTAAATGCAAGTGATGATATGCACGTAACCCTTTCGAAAAAGAAACTTCGCTTTCAAAATATTATGAAAAAGCAACAACAAATTAGTCACTAAAAATTGATATGTTATTTTGATTTTATGTTGATACATATATGTATATGCATTTTTCGGTAAATTGTTTTGCAATAAATTTTCTTATTAACAAATAAATTTTATTTTCTAACAAATAAAAAACACATTTTTCAAGGGGGTGCGAGAATGTAAATTGAAGTTTACTGGGGTGTGGGCCAGTAAAAAGGTTAAGAACCACTGCACTAGAGCATTCGGCCAAGGTACACAACAACTAGGTGATGGTCAAGTGGGCGATAGCCAGGTTGGTGACGGCGGTTAACTGGGCGACAGAAACTTACAAATTTTTGCATGCTTAGCAGGCATACCATTTAGGATTTTTTTTTTTTTTTGTAAATATTGATAAAATATATATAAATATAAATATGGTTAAGACTTATGAGGTATGAGTTATAAGTTGAGTTATTTCCACATAATTGAAAAAAATATATAATAATAATACAGACCTGCCCACTCAGTCTCCAAAAAGTTATTTAGGGCTAAATGGCCTCGCCAACTCCCGTATACGGGAATAAAAAGGTGTTAGTTGATTTTTTTTTAATGCAGACCTAATGACCTAGACTTACCTGCGTGAATTTGGCTCCGATATTCTAATTTTCGATAAATTAAAAAAAATAATATTTTTTTTCAAAGAATAATGCCATATATCAAAATTTGTAGGATCATTTAAGAAAGAAATGGTTACAAAGAGTGGTTTAAAGTGAGTGGTTAAAAAAGAATGATTAAAAAATGAAAAGATATAATTGCACAATATTAAAATAAAGAAAAAATACAGTTACTGATATAAGAGCCAACAGACTTTACTTCTGCAAAGTAAAATTATTCAAAATTATTTAAAATTAATATTGAATACCACATTATTTCTTAGCTGAATAAGAAACTCACAGACAGGAAATCGAATCTAGGAGTTTCATGCCAATATATAGAAAACTATATAAAGATCGGCGAGTCCAAGCGTAAGCCAACACCTGGTAGTGCAATGCTAGGGCGACTCGCAGTAAAGGTGGAATAAGCTCTGATCACTGTTCTTAGTATTTTCCCATAATGCAAAACACGACTCCTAGAAGTTGTATTACTATTCTACATTATGAGAGAAGGTCACTGCCCAGACCGGTTTCGACCTTTTTTGAGGTCTCATTAGTAAGTAGGTGACATGTAGGTCTACCTAGATTCTAGATCTACCTAGGACTACAAAAAATTTTAAAAAATGGACTGCAAAAATTTTTTTTAATTTTTTGCACTCCATTTATAAAAATCTATAAATTTGGATGACTTGTGCTTCTGCCAAAGCTCACCTGCAATTTTCGATGATAGGCTTCCGCAAAATTATTTGTCCTATCGCTTCCATTTATTGTTCTTTGGTACACAGACCAAACGTTTGAGGGAAAAATCGGTGGAGCCCTGATTCTTTTATTCCTTAGACGACCTATGTATGGGTTCGTAAACCATTCTAAAATTGGTTCAAATTCATTGGATAAATTAATCTCAATTTCAGAAATAGCGTAAATGATATCTTGTTCTGGAACGAAAGCAAGTGGAGTGACCATTTTTGATTTAAAGCGAATTGCACATCAGAATTGTATCTGGTTAAAAGATTGCATGAAGCTAAATGCTTAAGAAGATTTTGTACAAGATGGAAAAAAGGCAACCATTTATGTTAGCTTGTGGAAATACTATGCGTAAAGCTTGATGAATGGCAATTTTATAATCAACATTTATATTTTTGGGATCTAGTAATAGAGGTATTTCATGTATCATATATAATAATTTTGTATATGTTTCAAGAGTCTTATTAGGTAGTAAACGATAAAAAACAGGGAAAACAGGACGTACATCCTTTCTAGCCAAAATAACAAAAATTTGAGCAAAAAGATGGGGAGAAAGTAAAAATATGCCATTCACAAATAATTCATTCATGTTTTGGCTCCACATTGCATGACTTTCACGACCAAAAATGAATATTCTCATTATTATTATTATTATTCCTGATACCTCCAAGGAGTCCGAAGACTCATCGCGGGAGGACACCTACAACTGTCTCAACCACTACACCGAACCTCTACTACGAATCAACGCCATCTACCGCCCACCTCAACCACAACTAGTATTTTTTGTCTGTAAATTGCGTGTGTTCTGAAGGGACAATTTGTCTGTAATTATGATATAAACTAAAATAATTATTAACTAGCTGACTCATTTTTTGCATGGGAAATCTGAATATAATTTCTCTACAATTTCGTAATTCTACACAATAAAAATAAACTTAATTATAAGGTCGATCTCTGGCATTGGCAAGTGGGTTTTTCCTCCCTTAAAATCAAGAAACCCACATTATTTCAGACAGGTGATATATCTTGTTAGGGATAGGTACCAAGAGATGGCAGCACTTGTTTGCCAGCCTCTTCATAGGTGGCTGCTATAATTAGTGATAGACATGGGCCAGCTATCTCTGATTGGCTACCGGTGGAGATTGAACTGCCCACTCAGTCGCCAAAAGCTGTATAGGGTATAAAGGCCTCACCTACTCCCTATAAGGGAATAAAAGGCGTTAGCTGATTTTTTTTTTTTATTAAGAGAGATTTTTCAAATTTTATGTTTATATCGTTCTTTTAACTCGTTTCTCAAAAAAGTATTATTTAAATTTACCGAGTAGTAGATCAGTAGAATAGCATTGTACATATGATCTATTATTTTGTCACCCAAATGTCCGGCGCCCATTTAGCCATCGCCCAGTTGACCGTGTCCCTTTTGAACATTCAACTTCTTGGCATGTGGATAGGCCGAATGGGTCCTACAGCCTGACTGGCATGGTCACCTGACTTTACTCCCCTAGATTTTTTTTTTTAGTCAGAAAAGTCAGAATCGGAAGTGAGATTGAGCTAAATGGCCTCGCCTACTCCCGTATACGGGAATAAAAAGGCGTTAGCTGATTTTTTTTTTTTTTTGGTCAGAAAAGAGATGACAGAGCTAGATATAAAGTAATATGATTTTTAAAGGGAAGGATCGTAAGAAAGAAAGAAGGGGGTATGAAAAGGACAAAGTTTATGTGCTGCTTCTGCCAAAAAACCATAGCTTTAGAAACGACTGATTGTTAGATGTTGGTTTCGTTTTGACGTGTACCATGGAACACGTGGTATGCACATTGAACTTTTATAAATCAGGTTTCATATTGTTGTGTTCAATAGTTTTATTACTATTATTATTCCTGATACCTCCAAGGAGTCCGAAGACTCATCACGGGAGGACACTTACAGCCGTCTCAACCACTACACCGATCCTCTACTACGAATCATCTCCCTCAACACCATCTACCTCCACCACCACAACTAGTATTTTTTGTCTGTAAATTGCGTGTGTTCTGAAGGGCCGATTTGTCTGTATGCGGGATGAAAAACCCTAGTTTCCGGGAGAAAAAAACCCTGCTACCTCCGTATGAGATCGGCTAACTCACCTTCGGTTGAAATCGTCCAGATAAAGATTCCTCCCATCATGACGAGAATCGAACTTAGGCCTGTTCCAATCGAAGAGCGCAATGTACCGTCGTTCTTCCAATTGCACTACGGAAGCGATATTCAATTTTTGTTAAATAAATGTTTAGAATCGCCCACGTCATTTTAACTCACCTTGTATATTAATCTAAAATGTATTAAGACCCCCATGTAAAATTAATTTAATATAAAAGAACAAAAATAAAGGAAATAAACCATTCAAAAGGTTTGTTTGGTGATACGGTGTTGTTTGCAGATAATGCAGAGTTAGGTAGAATTGTGAATGGGCAGCAGAGCAGGTAAATTGGCTTTTCGAGAGGATTGAATTGATCGGATGAGTGGTAAAGTTGGTGGGGTTAATAGTTTAGTGTTGCAAAATGTAACGTTTTAAAATTCAGGAAGCAACGATTGTACCCAAAACATGTAATTGGTAGGAATATCTTAGAGGATATGAGGGATCAGGGTGAAGAAGGTCCCAAAATTTCTTAGCGACATTGCTAAAATTTTGAGGACAGAACAACAGATTATAGCAATGCAAAGGACACTGTCAGCTACAAGTATGAATGTTATACTTCTAGTATGAATGTTATATTATGATTTCATTGTATAAGGCTTTGATCAGATTGCGCATGGATTACTGTGTACAGATTTGGTAGCCTGGTTTCTAATGGATGAACAGACATTGGAGCCTGTCACAATTGACTAAGGTGGTTTCGGATCTATAGAATTTTTATTACGAAGAAGATTGAAGAAACGTAATTTGCAGATAGAACGAAGAGGAAGATGAGGGGTGTGATTGAGACATACAATTTGATTACCTGGATGAGGTTTTTAATAGAATGGGGATGATGAGTACAGAGGCAGTGCTTGCATTTAAGGCAAAGTATAATGAGCAGTGAGAGAAAGTGGAACCTTCCAAGATGATTCTTCTTACTCAGCGGAAGTCTAATTCTGGTGTTGTTGCTAATAATAATAATAATAATAATAGGAGTAGACTAGGCTGTTTTAGCCCTTATATGGGATAGCCTCCCATATAAGTGTCAGCTAATACGGTATGAAAGCGGTCAATACAGTTTCTCTTCTAAGTAGGTCATAAATTAATTTTCATTAATAATTCAGAAAAGTTAATTCATATGTTCCTTCTAATAAAGGTTCATTAATTATAAGTAAGCTGTTTACTCTGTACGTATAGCCTATTATTTATGCTAGCATGGTTTGCCAAGTGGATATCATACAGTTTTCCAGCAATCAGGCTTGGTTCAAATCTCGCTATGGCATTGATGTTCTGTGAAATATTTGGGTTTTTATCAGTTTTGTTATTATATTAGACTACTAACCTGTTTTGTAGGGATTTGAAGCATCTTAAAACACGGGCTGTTTGGCTACTCTCTATTAACCAGATTATCTAATCCCCTTAGGCCATCTACAGTACTAAACGTATGATAAGTTTACAGTCATTCATGCATGGCCTCACATAAATTGTACAAACAAGGAAGGATAGATAATACTTCGTACACAAAAATGTTTAAATTTATAGTGCTGATTAGAATGTAACTAATTTATTAATAACTGTTTTAAGGTAAAATGTTAAGAATGGTTATGGTTAAGTAATGCTGAAATGAGGGGGGAGTAAAATATCAAGTTTATCCAAATTGTTTGATTTAAGCCAGCATATAATATTGTTTATCACTTAACGATCAGATGAACTGATTACTAACTTAAAATATAGTTCAACAATATAGTCCAGTTATTACCGTTGGTGAATTCTCACAATTTACAATTTTTTGATACTGAGATGAACATGATCATCTGACTTTTTCTATACTTTTAATATATATGAAATGTGACTTGTTAGAATGCAAATTGAATGTCTGACTTTGTTGACTTTCACTTTAGAGTAAGGTTAAAGAATTCTTTAAAATCTATAATTCAAGATACTCATGGCCTATTGAACTGGATTTGATTCTGGCATGGTTGATAATTTACTTTTAGTCAGAAAAGAGATGACAGAATTAGATATAAAGTAATATGATTTTAAAGGGAAGGATCGGAATAAAGAAAGAAAAGAAATGCAAAGAATTGTGATTATTTCCATTTCTCTTGCATTTCTCTATCTGACATTGGAGCCTTAGTATAATAAACTATCACTATAACAAATGCCTGTAAAATTCTGGTCAGTGTACCATAACATCAATGCCACATTTAAGGAAATTCACTGTAGCGAACAGTTTGCTGCTCTACATGCAAAATAGATTTTAGAAAAATAAAAATAAAAAGTAATAATAAAATGATAAATAAAAATTATAAAGAAAGTTTATTAAAGTCTATTTATTTGCATGTAGTATATCTCCACACAGTTACTTTCCCCTTTCACCACTTTCCTCCAATGCATGAACAAGTTTCTCAAAGCCGCTATAGTAAAACTCTTCAGGTTGTTTTTAAAATTGTTTTAAAATGATTAAAAACAACCTGAATTTTAAAAAATCCAGGTTGTTTTAACCAATTCAGAAAAAATAATCAATTTTATTGATTATTGTTTCTGAATTGAGGATATACAGAGTCTATGTAGCTCACTGGAAGAAACGTTTGCATCCCAAAGAAAGATGACCTAGAGGAACTTTTTCTAAATCTTCCTTACCCGATCCCAAGTTATTCAGTCGCTAGCTTGAGCAATCTGCTTTTTTCTCTCGGGAACTCGACTTTTTCATCAAGTAAACTCAAAAAAATCAGCGATAGAATCCATACCGTTACAGACAATAAAAATGTAGTGTTAGGAATAGGGTCCACGAGTGGCGGCCATTGTTAGCGGTCTCTTTATCGGAAACTGTTTGTAATTAGTTATAGTATTGGATCAGCTATCTCTCAATAGCTATCGGTGGAGGATGTACTGTCCCTTCAGTCTCTGAAAGTTAGATAGGGCTCTAATATTCTCCATAAGTTAGATTGGCGTCTTTTATTTCCTATAGGAGAATAAAAGCGTTACCGAATTTTTTAACACACACACACAAACACACAGGTACGCACGCACGCACGCACACACGCACGCACACGCACGCACGCACACACGCACACACACACACACACACACACACACACACACACACACACACACACACACACACACACACACACACACACACACACACACACACACACACACACACACACAATGTTTACCTATAGTAAGTGAAAACCAAGGTTACAAATGACACGAGGCGGAAAATGATGTAACATCATAGTTTATGCTAGGTAACCCAAAAGTCGCTCACATCAATGTTGAAGCTGAGCTGCATCGAAGGGCTTCAATTCTATTTATTCGTTTCACCTATAGATAGCATCCTAGAACTATTGGCCACTATCATGTAATCTATTCGCCATGTGTTGGATTGGGAGTCCATTGCATAGTTTTCTTTATGAGGAAAGCAAAACGGTACTTTTCCAGGAGCAACAAGATGTTTTTTTTCTGTCGTTCTTACGCAAATGCTGTTGTGAAGTTTCGTTAGAAGTATTCCAACTCTGTTGTTCCTCAAGATTCGATAATCACGAGATTAATCAAACGCTTTCAGGATGGAAAGCCACGAACTGATAATCACTCAGCTCGTGGCTTTCCTTGAGTTTGAAGAACGTGATTACTGTTATCAGCAAGACGGAGCCACTTGCCATACATCAAATGGAATAATGCAATTTTTGCCAGTTTTTTTTTTTTTTTTTTTGTTGTTGTTGTTGATGGACTGATTTCTAAAGGACTTTGGCCCTAAGGGCGCAAGATTTCTCACCACCTCTCATGTCACCTCATCCTCTCACCTTCTTATGGGTCACTTGAAAAGTAAAGTGTATAAAAATAATCATGACACAGTTGATGAACTGAAAACGAACATCGTTGAAGCAATCAGAGAATACAACACTTCTCTGGCATATTTGGCTACTGGTATTAATATTACAAAATGTAATATTTCACTTTGTTTTGAAGTTAAAAAAATCAGTTGAATAGCACGATAAATGATCGCAGCATACAAACCTACCCTTTTAGCACCCTGGGCAAATTCATAGCTAAACGCCTTTTATAGCTCGACAATTTCGATAACTGGTAAAATATCCTGCCACTGACGCCCTTTTAACAAGAGCATCTTTGACAATTTCCTCAATTTTAAAGCATTCCTACGCCTCTCATAAAAGGATGCATGAAATGCAACCCTCATCTGCCCTTCTGTGCAAAGATCTGGAAGCCTAATCTCTGTTTGTTTGTGTTTCAAGGGAGAGAGAGAGAGCGAAGGCAAGTAACTAAAACTATCCCAGGTCTCAGTGGAAAATTGAGATTCGAGATGTCTTCAAAGATCTTCTTCTCTTTTCTAACTGTTAGAAGAGATGAGATTAGAAACTGCACATTGTAATAAACGAAGGGAATACTGTCATGTTATTAGACTGAGAATTTAGAATAGAGAAATACATGGTTCCAACTGTTGTATTAGAAGTTTAATATTTTAAGGATATTTGTGACATAAAGATTGAATAATATAAGCACGTAAACACAAGAAAGATATTTAATTAGCCAAATATTTCGTTCTGAAAATTGCAGACCATCTTCACTGGCACGACAAGAACAGTTTTTTAAATAAATACAAGGTGGAATACTAACAATAGATCATTTAAAAAATAGAACAAGCCACGTGATGTTATATCACTAAGTATTAAAGGGAATTTTATTAAGCAGAGACATGATTGAAATAAAGATATTAATTAATGATATTAAATAAGTTAAAATTAATATGAATTAATGAGTATTCCTGATTAGACTTTCCCAAAATTTTTGATATTCCTATTCAGGTAAGGACGATGGAGTAATGCCTCTACGCGTGCTTTGAATAAACGTTCAAATTGATAGCGGGATATATGTAAGAGGCTAGTTTTAGACCAAAGGATGTTTTGGTTAGTTTCCATCCCGTGCTGAGCCAATCCAGATTTTTCAGATTTATTGTGATGAATGGAGGATTGATGTTCTTCGATTCTTTTTTCAAGAGAGCGTCCAGTTTGTCCAAAATAGGAGAGATCACAGTTGCAAGGAATTTGATAAACTCCAAGAAGAGACATAGTTGAGCGTTTGTCTTTAGGAGAAGGAAAATAGGAAGATAATTTAGTAATATGTGAATACGTAGCTGTTAACTCATATTTCTTCAGAATTCTTGAGATAGGTTCTGAAATCCCGGAGATGTATGGAATTGGAACTCGACGTATTTAATCTTTGTTGTTTAGTGGTGGATTATAAGAATCGAGAAGATGTTGTGTAATCTTTTCGGAAAAGCCATGAAGTTTCACGCGTTGTTGAATTGTAGAAAGTTCTTTCTGTAGAAAATTAGAAGTAGAACAATTAGTTTTGGCTCTTCTGATTAGACATTTTATGATTCCTGTTTTTTGAAAAGGATGATGGGCTGATTCTTTAAGAATATACCGACCAGTGAACGTTGGTTTCCTGTAAACTGTAGTTGTATTTGAAGGTGACCGGATGAGCAGAATGTCTAAAAATGATAACTCGTTGTTTTTTCCATTTTCATAGTAAACTTTATACGATGATGTAAGGAATTGATACTGTTTAAAAAAGAAGGTAAGGAGTCTTTGTTGTGAGGCTATATAGTAAAGGTGTCATCTATATATCTTACCCAAAAGGATAGTTGAGGAAAAATAGATAAAAAGAGGACTTTTTCAAGATGTTCTAAATAAAAGTTGCTAAAGCAGGAGAGAGAGGACTTCCCATGGCCGTTCCTTCTATTTGGCTCTAAAATTTGTTTTGACATAAGAAATATCCAGAGTGTATTATGAAATCGAATAGTTTTATAATGTCTTCTGGAAAGATGTCAGCAAGTAATTTTAAAGTCTCCTTGATCATAAGATCTGCAATTTTTGTAAGAAATCTGAGGAGTTTTTAAGAAAGGAACTAGAGCTGCCTATGTGAGATTTCAATAATTTAGCTAGATAGTTGGCTATACGTTAAATAGGAGAATCAATACAATCTACTATTGGACGAAGAGGAAAATTAATCTTATGTATTTTAGGAAGACCATAAAATTTAGGAGGTCTTGCAAAATGAGTTTTAAGTCTTTCAATTATGTATCTATCTAAACTGATGACTTCATCCAGGAGACAATTTAATTTCTTTAGTTGTCTGTTGGTTGGATTATGATCAAATTCTTGATATGTGGAGCGATCTCGAAGTAAATGAGAAAGTTTTCTTCTGTAATTTGCAGAGTCCATTACTACTGTTGCTTTCCCCTTGTCAGCTTTGGTGATAATGAGGTGATTATTTTTCCTCAAGGACTGTAAAGATTTCATTTCAGAAAGAGATATGTTGGGAGGAGGAAGTTTGGCCTTAAGTAGAGAAGAAGTGACTTCTAGGCGAAGAGCATTAGCTTTATCACTAGTTAGATGATTGAGATTCCATTCAATATTAACTAGGAAATCTAGATATGGTATCTTATTAGGAACAATAAAAAAATAAAATAATAAAAAAAAGTTTTGATAAAGACACAATTGAAAGACTTAAACCTCATTTTGCAAGACCTCCTAAATTTTATGGTCTTCCTAAAATACATAAGATTGACTTTCCTCTTCGTCCAATAGTAGATTGTATTGATTCTCCTACTTACCATATAGACAAATATCTAGCTAAATTATTGAAATCTCACATAGGCAACCCTAGTTTCATTCTTAAAAACTCCTCAGATTTCTTAGAAAAATTGAAAAATATCTCATCGCAACCTACAGACCTTATGGTGAGCTTTGATATAGAATCTTGATATACAAATGTACCTCTCAAGGAGACTTTAAAATTACTGACTGACATCTTTCCAGAAGACATTATAAAACTATTCGATTTCGTAATACAATCTGGATGTTTCTTATGTCAAAACAAATTTTACAGCCAAGTAGAAGGAACGGCCATAGGAAGCCTCTCTCTTCTGCTTTAGCTAACCTTTATTTAGAACATCTAGAAAAAGTCCTCTTTTCATCTATTTTCCCTCAACCATCCTTTTGGGTAAGATATATAGATGACACCTTTACTATATGGCCTCACAACAAAGACTCCTTACCTTCTTTTTTAAACAGTATCAATTCCTTACATCATCGTATAAAGTTTAATATGTAAATAGGAAAAAACAACGAGTTATCATTTTTAGACATTCTCCTCATATAGTCACCTTCAAATACTCTTACAACTACAGTTTACAGGAAACCAATGTTCACAGATCAGTATATTCTTAAACAATCAGCCGATCATCCTTGTCAAAAAACAGGAATCATAAAATGTCTAATCAGAAGAGCCAAAACTAATTGTTCTACTTCTAATTTTCTACAGAATGAACTTTCTATCTCCAACAACACATAAAACTCAATGGCTTTTCCGAAAAGATTACACAACATCTTCTCGATTCTTATAATCCACCACTAAACAACAAAGATTAAATACGTCGAGTTCCAATTCCATACATCTCCGGGATTTCAGAACCTATCTCAAGAATTCTGAAGAAATATGAGTTAACAGCTACGTATTCACATATTACTAAATTATCTTCCTATTTTCCTTCTCCTAAAGACAAACGTTCAACTATGTCTCTTCCTGGAGTTTATCAAATTCCTTGCAACTGTGATCTCTCCTATTTTGGACAAACTGGATGTTCTCTTGAAAAAAGAATCGAAGAACATCACTCCTCCATTCATCACAATAAACCTGAAAAATCTGGATTGGCTCAGCACGGGATGGAAACTAACCAAAACATTCTTTGGTCTAAAACTCGCCTCTTACATAGATCCCGCTATCAATTTGAACGTTTATTCAAAGCACGCGTAGAGGAATTACTCCATCGTCCTAACCTGAATGGGAGTGACTGTATATTGTATCAAAAATCTAGGAAAGTCTAATCAGGATATCTCATTAATTCATGTCAATTTTATGTTATTTAATATCATTAATTAATATCTTTATTTCAATCATGTCTCTGCTTAACAATATTCCCTTTAATACTTTGTGATATAACATCACGTGGCTTGTTCTATTTTTAAATGATCTATTGTTAGTATTCCACCTTGTATTGTTTTTAAAAACTGTTCTTGTAGTGCCACTGAAGATGGTCTGCAATTTTCAGAACGAAATATTTGGCTAATTAAATATATTTCTTGTGTTTACATGCTTATATTAGAAGTTTAAATTGAAATAGTTCAAACCACGCGGTCGGTACACTTCGCTAAATTTCAACTTCAATGTTTTTTATTAATTAAAATTTAATTCTATTGTTTTTTGTTTATACTATATGTATATTGGATTCGTATAATTAAAAGTATATTTAATAATTGAAATTTGTTTCATGTGTTTGGAATTTATTGTAATGAATGTATTTCAAATCGGAAAAAAAAATCGGCTAACACCTTTTTTATTCTCGTATAGGGAGTAGGCAAGGCCGTTTTAGTCATATGTAACTTTTGGAGATTGAGTGGCCAGTTCAATATTTACTGGTAGCCAATCAGAGATAGCTGGCTCAAGGCCTATTTATCTAACTCTCATTAATAAGCAGCCCCGAAGTGAAGATAAGTTACGCCATCTAGTGGTCCTTAATCCTAACACAATATTTCTAATGTCTGACATAGTGTGCGTTTAAGGTGGATTTTCTTGAGTTTATGGAACGAAAAACAATAGTTTCCGGGAGAAAAAAAATCCGCTTGCCTGTGCCAGCGATCGACTAACTCGGGAACGTAGAAAAAAGCTTAGTAAAAGTTGGGACTAGACTTGAACTAGAAGCGGTTCAGCGCTGAGGAGTGCAAATACTACTTCCATTGAGTATATTTTTATTAACACTAAAGCATCTATGTACAATCAAAATAAATATATATACAACTATTTACAATATACATTTGTACATAGAATGCTTATTCTAATTGACATCTTGATTTATATTTCTTGAGGCTACTTCTACTGAGGTTATTTGTATCAACAACAGCAGCTGTGTACATTTAAAAATAAATATATATACAGCTATTTACAATTTGTACATAGGCTACTAATTCTATTAGGCATTTTCGTTTACTCGTTACGATATACTTATGACACCTGTTTTACAATCACTGTTTAAATAAGATACAACATCACATGCTCAATTTCTATTTTCCTTATTGTCCTATTGAATTGCTTGAGCTGTTATTTTTGTTGGTATATGTTACATCGTGATTTCAGTCTATTTATAAGTTCCATTATCAGATCAGTCTATTCTCGTTTATATATATATATATATATATATATATATATATATATACACCCATCCACACACACACACACATATATACATATACATACATACAGTATATATGTTAGCATTGACATTTTCCATATGTACGATTCGTTTTACATATATCTTCATTTTAAATCTTTGTTCACATATTTTGGAAGACTATTTTATTAACTTAATTTAAATGCACATCTTATTCTTAAAATACATACATTGCTTATGTTTTTATTTACATTTATATATGTATATATTTTGGTAGTATCTCTATATCTCATGCAGATTTTATTTTTTTGTAGGCACTCTTATTTTTACATAAAGGAATTCCATCTTGCTTTAATATTATATTGTTTGCTTAACTTAAGAGGTAAATCTGTAGTTTCTTATATACAAATTTTTCTGAATTGCAGAATTAGTTACAGGTCTATAAATGGATAATATATCCTATTAACATTTTGGGTTATTATCATGTTATGAACTTATGTTATCTGCATTTCTTACAATTGACATTTCTACCGTCCTTGTGTCTGTATATACAAGAACATATACATATGTCTGGTAGTATATCTTAATCTACATATTTATTACTAGAGTAGTACTGACTTATCTTAAGGAGTAATTTGCTATTTACTTTTTTTTTTTTTTTTACACAATTAGATATACATATATACACACACATACATACATACATACATATACAAAACAAAAACTAAAAAAAATATATATATATATATATATATATATATATATTTACACTTAGCTATTTTTTTTTTCTTTGGGTTTTGACTTCCGGCTTTTGGTGATGTTAGGCGTAAAATTCATTTTTGCTCTCTTTACTGGGGTCTGTTTAGTATTCCATTCTGATTTCTCTACTTCGTTTTCTAAATCCGTTTTACTTTTTTCTGTAATTTGTGTTACCGAGATGGTTTGAATTATTTCACTGTTTGGAAGTTCTTCATCTTCAACTGGGCAATTATTATTTAATTCTTCATTTGTGTTATTACTACTTCCATTGAGCTACACAGGCTCTATGCATGTACTGAATATAATTAATTATTACTAGGTTGACCATATTTCCTTGAGACAAAAAGTGGATGGGGGTTATGTAATAATATGTATTCATGAAAAAGTAAGACGATAAAAAAAAGTTTTATTACATAATCATATTGAGCTTACCATTATTTTTCTGTGACAGAGCCCTTAGAAAAATTTAGCCAGCATAGAGGGGAACTGTATTTCACCACGATCGTACTATGAATATTTCTCCGATGGAGTGGTCTTACACAGCAAATTTCAGTCTTTCAACACCTTAGGTGCTGTACTTCCAGGAAGACAAAGAATAAACTCTACAATATTACAAAGACTTTGAAAGTCGTTTTTCGCTCATTTCAGAAAAAATTGTATCCATCTATCAGATACAGGAATGTTTTCTTTATTCCATGTATCCAACTACCTGACAATTACAGATTTTATGATGGTCTACTGATCGAATACACGAGTTTCTTCGGTTTCTGTGCGTGTGATGAGTCCTCGTTCAGGCTGTCCTGTATATTTCTATCCATTTAGGTGTCTTCCTTAGTTAGGCTTCCTTGAGACAAAAACGGGACAGGGGTTATGTAATAATCTGTATTCATGAAAAATTAAGACAATAAAAAAAAGTTTTATTACATAAACATATTGAGCTTCCCATTATTCTTCAGTGACAGAACCCATACAAAAATTTAGGTAGACGTAGAGGGTGATTGTATTTCACCACGATCGTACCATGAATATTTCTCAGATGAAGTGATCTTATGCAGCAAATTTCAGTCTTTCAACATCTTATCATAAAACTTCTCACACTCCATGACACCATTTTGTCTTACAGCTAACATAGCCCTCATTGTCTCAACACTTAATCTAGATTTCTCCTTTAATCACATACTGTTCATAACAGAAAATATTCTCTCAACAGGTGCTGTACTTCTTGGAAGACAAAGAATAAATTCTATAATATTACAAAAGCCTTGAGAGTCTAGGCGTTTTTAGCTCATTTCAGAAAAAATCTGTACTTTTGTTCCATCACTTGAACACAGCTTGTCCAGTTAAATGAATTTCAATTCTTCCTGGATCGCCATTAAAACTGCAGTTTCGCCTCTTTGACATTGCAAGGATAGACTTAAGCTTGAAAAAATAAGACTTAAAACTTTAAAAAATACGAAATTTAAACCACTAGCATTGAATAATAACAAAGCCACCGGTTAGTATACAGGCAAAACAAAAACTATCGCTTCAGCAGAACAATACAGCGCGTCTGAGATGCACGAGTGTTGAAAACTTGCATTTTTTATTTTCTCTGAATAAATCACTGCAGATATCGATATTTAGTATCGAACAATGAGACTCCATGTTAATACAAATCACTGGTATCCATGATATTGACATACGATTATAGGGTATAAATAATAATTTATGATTGACCATTATGAAAGTATATTTATAGTTTTTATTAAAAACTGGACAAAACTGACATTTTTATTATAACGACGGGACTGCCGGGAAATATGAAAAAAAAAAAAAAAACACGGTACTGTCCCGTTCAAAATGGTACGTATGGTCAGCCTATCCTCAGTAGCACCCACTTGAACTTCTCTGTTTTCTAAACTGCACTTCCACTTGTTGACATATTCTAAGCTGGTTTCATAGAAATTCTCAACTGCATCAAAAAACTTGGCCTCATTAATTTCTCCTGAATCTACTAACATTTCCAGTTTTTTTTTTTTTTTGACATCAGTAGTTACCAACAATTCATTTTTTCTGGACTCTAAAATTGTTTAGAAGATTTTCAATGTTCATGGCTACTTCTGTAGATGAAATGTTATATTTTTCAATTAAGCTAATCAGAGCCGGCGCTAGGGTCTTTTCCGCCCATATGCAATTTCTATCTAAGCGCTCCGGGCGTGTGTGGTTCTTTACGATAATAAAAATTTAAATTATTTGAAATTTCTTAAATAAATTTTGACAGAACAGCCACACGTTGGTTCGCTAAATGTAACGAACCGGGAGTGTTGACTAGGCAGGATAATCGTTAAAAACTCGAATGTTCAAAAAATTCTCAAAAGCTAAAGCAAATTTTGATAAAGCCACATCACTTTAATAGTTGAATATAATGATACAGGGATTAATAGCCTTCTCACTGACCTGAATCGCTAACGAAATTAAAATGAATTTTAATTAAAGTTAAAATTTGTTTGAAGTGAAGTTTAAAACATTCTTGCATTTTACAAGTTACTAAATTCTTAGTAACTTGTAAAAATTTTTTAATAACTTTTATAAGTGGAACTATCTTTTAGGAAAATAAACGAAACGCAAGATAGATGCGAAAATAAGAAACGAATTCAGAAATATTTAGAACAATTAATATAAGTATTCAAAAAATAACATCTTTACAGAATAACAGAAAATAACTTAAGTATAAAGAGCTAATTATTCGGTTTTAAAACTATGCGGGATTTAATATCCCCTTAATTTAAGTAACAGAAAATAAATTAAATTACATAAATATACTTGAAATTTTTTTAATTAAAATTTTAGGGTTTTTGATTTCATATTCATAAAATTAGAAATAATGGTCTTAACGTCTAATTCCGCACATACATCATTTTCAATAGCTAATTACGCCAAACTAACAAGCCTTTTTTGTGATATAATACATGTTACATAATAATGTTAAGAACATACTTGTTCTTAAGTAGGTTTTAATCAATTTCAACTTGGAAAAGGAACGTTCACCGCTCGCTACACTAACAGGTAACGTTAATAGTATTCTTAAAGCAATTGAAAAGTTAGGGAAAGATAAATTATTGGACACAATAAAATTAAGAATATCGAAAGGGTTTTGAATATTTAAATTGTCCTTATGAAAAATATCCCGGAAAGCACATAACTCGTCATAGTTCTATTGCATTTACGTCTTTATTGTCGCCGTCCTTCAAGAGAATCTCTAAATCGTCACAATTTTTTCGTAAATCTTCGTTATTAATTTGTAGTAATCTATACAAGAAATTGAAATTATCATAATATGTTTTTAGTTCTTCAAAACGTTCTATTAACGAACACATTGCAATCTAAAAGTGTATAAAACACATTCACTCTAAATTTATCTTCTGGCGATTGTGGCGTTTCGTCATGATGCTCGTAGTTAAATTGTCGTGTCTTCTTTCGTCGTCTAATTTCGTACCAGTTTTAAATTCTTGTTCTCCATCCACCTCTTCACTCAGTTCTTTTGCCGTTTTTAGAACTTCTTTAAAATTTGTATCTGATCGATACTCTTATAAGAATATTTTTAAGTTTTCAATAGATTCTAAAGTAAGTGTAATGTTCATATTTTTGTCTTGAAGCATTTTACTCACAGGGTTTATTGTTAAGTAAATCATGCCAAATTATAAGAGAGCAAATAAATTTGTAGTCCTTTATTTTAGCACATAATGTTTGTGCTTCATGCTGAGTTTCTTTATTAAAATTTTCATTATTTAAAATTTCAAAAAGTGCATCGTAAATCATAGAATGCGGATTGCATTAATTTTACTTTCCCATCGCGTTTCTGATGGCTGTTTCAATGTTAATTTTTTTACGAACTTTAAAAGGATTGCCCAACATTTGTAAGAGAATGAAAAGAAATTGTATATTTCTTGAATAATTGCAAAGAAACTAATTGTATCTGCATGCCCTTTGGCTACATTGTTAATGATTAAATTTGGAGTATGAGCAGCATATGGCACGTAAAAACTCGAGGATTTTTGTTCAAAAGCAAATTTTGGAGCCCATATTTTTTCCCTTTCATATTTGCCCCATTATCATGCTCTGTCTTCATTGAACATTCCATTGAAGACATCCTCGCATGTCTTCAATGGGAATGTTCCATTTTTCCAGTTGTTCCATTATTGTTGCACATAAACCACGTCCTGTGGAATCTGATATATCTGCAAAACCTAAAACGTTTTCCCTAATCTTGACAATTCCATTGTCACAGGAAACAAAGTGAATAATACTTGTCATTTGTTCTGTTTTACTTGCATTAGGTGTGCAGTCTAAAATTATGGAATATTTAGATTTTCGAATTGATAATAAAATTGTATCCCTGATTGCGTTACTTAAAGTTTCCAATATTTCATTTTGACTGTCATTACTTAAATAGTGTACTCTATTGTTTCATTGTAGGGCCCTTTCAACATGATTTTCCATAACGGGATCAGACTTCGCAAACAGTTCGACTAATTTTTTAAAAAATGCCGTTATTCCTTTCATATAATTTATCAGATGATCCGCGAAAATCTAAATGTTGGCTACCAACGAATTTTATAATTTCAATCAAGCGTTCTAAAACACTCGTCCAATGATAATCTCTCCAATATTTGGAGAGATTATAAGTAGGAGAATGTATGCCCTCAACTATAGGTCTGAGTGGGCAGTTAGTTTTGTGAATCTTGGGGAGACCATACAGTCGAGGTATCAAGGGATGAAGTGACCTAAGAACTAACTGCCCACTCAGACCTATAGTTGAGGGCATACACTCTCCTACTTATCTCTCCAAATATCTCGCGAGTTTTCTAAGAAATCTTTCTGGAAGTTCCTCTTCACATATTAAATATTAAAAACTCTGCAGATTTTGTTTCTAAAATCAAGGACATCAAACTTAAAAGAACAGATTTAATGGCCAGTTTTGATATTCTCTCTTTACAAATGTACCTGCTCAAGAAGTCCTCAATCTTCTCAAGAACAAATTATCAAAAAAACTCTTTGCTCTTCTCTCCCATTGCATAAAGTCAGGATACTTGGAATATGATAATAAGATCTACTTACAAAACTCAGGTCTGGCTATGGGGGCAGCCCACTCTCTCCAATTCTCGCGGATATATTTCTCAACGATTTTGAAGAAAAAGCTATTAATTCCTTTCACTTTAAACCAAAAGTCTGGTACCGCTATATTGATGATATTTTCCTCATCTGGGAAGACAGTGTCAATAACCTCTATTTTTAGACCACCTAAACAAGTGCCATGAAAAAAATCTCTTTCACCTTCGAACTGGAATCAGATGACTGCCTTCCCTTTTTAGACCTCAAACTTACCAGATGTGCTGAGAGCATTAAATTCTCAATTTTTAGAAAGCCTACTCATACTGATAGATACCTTCATGCTTCCTCCCATCACTATCCCCCACAAAAATGTGGTATTATTTCCACCTTAGCTCACCGAGCCAAATCATTACTTACAGAAGAAACAGAAATTAAAAATGAACTCATTTTTCTTTAAAAAACTTTCATTAACACGTTCATTGCCAATCACGTGATGCGAGTTCTCACCAAATGGCCGATCAGGTGTTATCGCGTTGACGTCGCTAACTAAATAAAAAAATAAAAAAAAATTTGGCCACACGAAATTCCAATTTTCAGCTTGGCAATGAACGATATCGCGCGATGCGAGTTCTCACCAAACGGCCGATCACGCGTTATCGCTAACTAAATAAAATAAAAAAAATTTGGCCACCACACGAAATTCCAATTTTCAGCTTGGCAATGAAAGTGTTAACAATGGTTTCTCTCCAAAGAAAATTGACAAATTTCTTTCCCCCAGGCACTCAACTACTTCTGAAGATCCCTCTTCCCCAAGAGCTGTCATCTCCTTGCCTTACATCAGCTCTCTCTCACCAAAACTGGCCAAGATTCTCAAAAAATTTAACTTCAAAACTTGCTTCACTACGCTTCCAAAACTTCGTTCATTACTTAGCAAACATAAACAGAAACATCTTCCTACTCAGTTTCCAGGAGTGTACAAGATTTTGTGTGATTGTGAAAGCCATACTATGGGCAGACTGCCAAATCCATCCTTCTACGTTTGGATGAACATCTTAGAGATATCTCCTATAACAGAACTAGAGCTCTCTCTCTAGCCATGTTCTCTTTTCAGCTAACTCAGACGAAGGCCACCAACACATTGTAAACTGGACTCAAACTTCTAACATCCATGTGCTATGATGAACTCGAAAGAAAGATTGTCGAATCCAGGGAAATTTCTCTGAATTCCTCTCATATCAACAACAGCTTGAGTTACAATCTCTCTCTGATGCACACGTTGCTTCTGTTCAGTACTGGCGCGTAGTATACATTTGTTTGGAACTCAAGCTCGCGTTTTGTTTTCAAACACACTACTGTCTTTTTGTACTTGTTCTGTTATTACAATTTTAAGTCTAATTTTTTTATATATTTCTTTGATTGTGATACCTGGGGATGCTGATCTATTCAACGAAACTAGTAGTATCTTTTTAAATATATCTTGTCATCTATTTATCTCTCGGTAACAGTCATTAAAACTTTTTCATTCATATATATATATATATATATATATATGAGTTGCCCTGGTGTTGTACCATCTTTAGACTTGAACTTTGTTTCAGGCGCAAACTTAATTGTTTGCATACTTGGGATTAGGAGCTAAAATAACCAAGCATATAAAATTGCTTGGTTATCCTAATATATATATATATATATATATGTTAAAGATACCAAGTAATTTTAAACCTGGTTTTACTCCATTTCCTAAGTAAGCAAACAGACTAAAAGTCAAGTTTGCGCCTGCAATTGATGCAAGTCTAACTGATCCCACAGGTAGTGCAGGACCAGGGCAACTCGTGGCAAAGGTGGAACAAGCTCCGATCACTAATCTTGATATTTACCCTTAATGCCAAAACACATCTCCAAGAAGGGGATGTATAATGTTTTGTATTAAAGGCAAGGGGCCACTACCCAGACCGGTTTCGACCTTTATTGAGGTCTCGTCAGTGAGAGCTAGGCTAGAATTAGAAATACCAAGATTTAGTAGTACAGAGCTTGTAAGTATTTCGCCAAAACAAGTTACCATAAGGTGTTTTAACCTTATTAAATAAGAATCTCTGGAGGAGATATAAATGTAGAAAGTATTTTTACCTTGGGTATATACATGTTAAAGATACCAAGTAATATCTTTAACATGTATATACCCAAGGTAAAAATACTTTCTACATTTATATCTCCTCCAGAGATTCTTATTTAATAAGGTTAAAACACCTTATGGTAACTTGTTTTGGCGAAATAGTTACAAGCTCTGTACTACTAAATCTTGGTATTTCTAATTCTAGCCTAGCTCTCACTGACGAGACCTCAATAAAGGTCGAAACCGGTCTGGGTAGTGGCCCCTTGCCTTTAATACAAAACATTATACATCCCCTTCTTGGAGATGTGTTTTGGCATTAAGGGTAAATATCAAGATTAGTGATCGGAGCTTGTTCCACCTTTGCCACGAGTTGCCCTGGTCCTGCACTACCTGTGGGATCAGTTAGACTTGCATCAATTGCAGGCGCAAACTTGACTTTTAGTCTGTTTGCTTACTTGGGAAATGGAGTAAAACCAGGTTTAAAATTACTTGGTATCTTTAACATGTATATACCCAAGGTAAAAATACTTTCTACATATATATATATATAATTAATACATGCAGCAGCAAGCATACAAATGAAAAAACATTTCTCTAGGATTTTCTGAAATCTGATATGGTAATAGAGCTTTCTCTGGATGGATTCCAACCTCTACACTAAATTTACTTCAAAAGGAAAAGGGATTAATTTATTTTAATTGTAATGAAGATGAAATTACATAGGATCTTTGTCATATTTACTGCATACTGGTTGATTTTATTTTCCTGTACACAGTGTGCCAATTAAATAATGAGACAATTATATCAAATCAAAGAACTACATTTGGAACTGTCAATTACAGAGATTCAAAATAATCTCCAACTCCACACAACATTTACATTGTTGCACAGGTATTCTAAACATCCTCAACAGGATCCTCCTTCAATCTCTGGGTCACACTGCATTAGATGTCTCGACGTCACTGAATTGCTCCCTTTCTAAGGCACACTTCATCTTTGGAAAAAGGAAAATATCTGCAGAAGCCAAATAGGGGGATGTGATCACACAGATGAACTTTGAAGCCAGAAACTGCTTCACAGGAAGTGCACAGTGTGTGTGTGCGGGCACATTGTCGTGCAAAAAAACCAATTGTTGTTGTGGAACAGTTCTTTCCTGACATGTAATGCAGGCCTGCAGACATTGCATTACTCCTAAATAATACTGACTTGATTTTTGCAACCTTTCAAAACACCAGCTTTCATCATTGGCACGTTCTTTGCAACACATCATGATCTTGACCACCCATATGGATGAAATTTTGACATACAAGGTGCTTTCTGTTCATGTGTCAACATGTGTGTAACAAACCTCTGACAAATTTTATGCTACTCTCTTTCTGAGATTAATCTGGTTGTCTTACCAACACCAAGCTGCACAGAGTAGCCTAGTGGTTATTCATCTGTCATGGGCAACAATTTCCCTAGCTTTCATCATATTTTCCGTGCAGAAACTGGTCATCCACAGCATAGTTTATTCTCCAGGTACTCCCTCTTTAAATGTTGAAAATCAGTGTAACACCTGTGAATGGCTCAGTCATCTCCATAAATTTCTGTAGGTCTTGGTACACTTCTGTAGCAGTTTTTTTTTTCTTCCTAATTTACAGTAAAATTTTAGCACAGCTCTTTGCTCCATGATGCAACTTCTGACATACTCAGAAGTTGCATCGTGACTCTTACTTCAATGGTTGCCACATGAAAATTGCTGCGTCACCTAACTCAAAAGTTACACCTGTGATTACAACACAGTCTAGCGATCAAATTATAAGCAGGTTTGTTCCTTTTATTTAAAGGGCTGTCCTGTAAAAAATCAATCTCATTACGTAACAGACACACTGTGTTAATCAACATTGGTAAACCTTAGATGTCATACCCATGGTGCTAAGCTGCCTGAAGACAGCCATTTTCAGTTCAAATCTAGTCCCCAGCTAGAGGAACTTTGCTAATTCTTTCTTTGACTGGTTCCCAAGTTGGTTGATTTTGGATAAGAGTAAGCAAGTTTCTCCCCCTGTAAACTCAAGAAAATCAGCCATAGAATCCACACCATCTCAGACAATAATATACTGTGTTAGGGACAAATAGATGGTGACAGATGGCATTTATAATTAGTGATAGATATTCTCCAACAGGCTACCAGTGAAGAGTGAACTTCTCCCTCAGTCCTGAAATAAAAGGAATTAGGGGATTTATTTGGCAATATCAGTGACCAATTTTACAGGGATGTTTTAATTAGCTGAATGAACACAGATGAAATTATTTTCTTCTAAAATCTTCATTCCCAAAAGAGAGTAGGCAGAGTTCTTTAATCATAATTTGTGACTAGATGGGCACCTAGTCCACACCCTTCAAGTATTACCCAATAATGAGACCAAATTTATCGGCAAGAGAGAGAGTATGGCTACTACTGCTACTATCTTGCTGTCATAACATTTGTATTAGTGTCTGTAACAAAACCATTGTACAGCTGATTTTCTTAAGAGGCAGGGCTAAAAACTTGAGTTTCCAGTACGAGGAAATCCTACATGCCATGCTAGTGATCAACAATCTTGGGAATCAGTTAAAGAAAAGCTTTGAAAAAGTTTGTCAGTGATCAGAAAAGAACTTAGAATTTTTTCTGAGGACAGTCTAGCACAATAGATGCAAATACCATTTCTACAGGGTACACAAGTATATTATTCAACATTAAATAATTAACATTAAAAATGAAATCAAATATATTACAACCATATATTTAATTGTATACTGTTTCCCACAATATAAAATCTTAATTTTTTTAAGGAACTCTAAGCAAACATTTAAAACACTTGTTTAGGAAAATTCTTTATTTTCATCTACTGTACACAATGACCCAGTTGAACACAGGGCTTCCAAAGATGGCTGAGTATAAATTCCCACAAAAGCACCACTTCACGCTCAGTTCAGGTACACAGATAAATTCTGACAAAAGAATCCCTACTCTTCGTCTTCGTCAATTACTTCAGCTTCTTCTTTTATTAAGAACTCAACAACTTCTTCCTCCAAATTTGTTGTTTCACTATCTAGTTCATCTGTGTCAATATCTGGATGTTAAACAAAATGTATATTATTTCAGTGATACTACAAATCCAAGAAAAAAATTATATGTAGAAATAGAAACTTGGCTATGGATGATTATAATTCCTTGAGAATACTGTTTTTTTTTACTAAAGTACTTAATAAAGATCTGAATACAATACAAACACTATTTGGAAATATAAACATTCCCAACTGCTGATATTGCTAACTTATACTTAATCAATGGAAAAAAATTTATGCAAAGATCTAACGAACACTATTAAAAAATTAAAGAAACATCTAGATATGTAAACAGAGTCACTTTTGCTAAATTTAGTAATGGTGTTAGGACCAAGTTCTGGCAAAGGCATTTTGATAGCTATTTCTAGAACTACATTTCCACCATATTGCAGAAGTATGGAAAATAGTGAGTAGCAATATTCATTCCTGTAAGGTGTGCCCATCTATGGCCTATATACTGTTGGCTCTTCATTTTCTGGTTCATTCTGAGATTGTACTATAAAATTTTATGAAAGACCAGGCTTTTCTAATTGCTACAGGAATTTGATGCACTGATTATTCCCACTAATTTCTTCTTTCATCAAAATTGTCACAATGAATGAGTGTCCCTATAAATATGCACATTATTGTAATTTTACTTTTTGAACACATTTATAAAAAATCATGATATAATCTAAATGCTTGTAATTTTCAGAAGCATGTTATTCTACCTCCTACCTACTCAATGAAATCAGTGAAATTCTACACTGACTATCAACCACAATAACATATACCAGGGAGTACATTCTTGAGAAAAGGCAATTGATATAAAGAGAAAGGAAGAAAAGGGAAAAGCTGGTTCATGTTGAAGATCTAAATAGCAGAACAGAAAATGAATCTCAGACATACAGGAAAATTTGGACAAAAGAACAAAGCAAGAAATAATAACAAATACCTGCTGAATTAATATTCTGCTCAACACATGGATTAACATGAGCTGTTATTCAGTACTAACATCTTATTCCTACACAAGATATGTAGGAATTCACATTAACAGAACAACAACTATGCAGTGATCACCACTTGTTTCCAAGCAGGATAAAAATAAGTATCATTACTCACTGATATAGGGAGTAATGGTTAGAACGAGGAACTTTTATTGGTACCTTGTTTAGCACAGTACTCAATTGGTAAACTATCCATTCTTAGCCCTTTAAAGCATCGAGGCTTAGCACTTTTCCCAATAACCAAGACTTTTTTAAATATTTTTTATTATCACTTCTTGATAAAATTTTATTATCACTTCCTTCATAATGTGATCCTCCATATAGATAATAATAACAGAGGATAATGTACATCCTTGTCTGACAACAGATTTAAAATAAAACCATCTTCCTGTACTTCCTTCAATAACTATAAAAATAATTGGTAGAGATAACTACTCGAGTTATCTCTACCAATACCCAGTCACTGTCATTCAGTAAAGATAACTCGAGTAGTGATTTGTTGTATCAAATGTGCAATCATAAATTGCACATTTGATACAACAGCAAGATAAACTACAAAAAGAATGAACATGCTGTGGAAAAGAGGGAACATCTCAAAAAGGGAGGCATGAAGATAAAGATCCAGATATTGAGGTTGTTCTAAATCAGTGGTCTAATGTTAAAAAAGAAGTCACAGTATGGGTCATGATTTAAAGCAACAGATGGTTGGTTGCCTTGATGGAAATGTAGGCATGATATTAAATTCAAGAAAGCATATGGAATATGCGTTCTTGAATCCTCCATTTACAATGCAGTTGACATTTTCAATGGTTCTGCCTTTTTCATTCTCTTTGTCTTGTTATTGCTGACCTTCATACCATATCTATTACAACAGTTATTCAATTTAGCCGAATAGTAGATTTATTTAGAAGTATAACATCATACGTATAAAGTAAAGAGCTGACATTGACATCTCGAATTTTGATATCATGTTTAATACCACGTTCCTTCATAATGTGATCCATATAGATAATGAATAACAGAGGGGATAATGTACATCCTTGTCTGACACCAAATTTAACATTAAACCACCTTCCTGTACTTCCTTCAATTCTAACTGCTGACTTACAACTCAAAGACTAAGTATTACGTGATATAATACTCCACTAACACCATACAACTGTAGCATTTTGAATAGCTTCTCTGTTGGCACCTTGTCATATGCTTTTTCCAGATCACAAAACTTAAATACAGATCTTTGTTATATTCCCATGATTTCTCAACTATTCGTATATTGAAGAAAATATGAAATAAATTGAAAACAAGAACCAAACCTTTGAGTCTCAGTGGCAAACTGAAGAAGACATTGATTGATTCAGCTAGAGAGATATATGGTGAAGTTGTATGCAAGGATAGAAAAATAAGAACACCATGGTGGACACAAGAAGTTAAAGAAGAAAACACACCAAAATTTTCTACCAAATAAGTCAACAGATGCCCTAAGAGAATACAGAGGTAAATGTAAGGGAGCTAAGCTATGTGTAAAAGTAGCTAAATCAGGAAGGTGGCAAAATGTTCTGAAGGCTATTGAAGAAGCTTGGAAATTATTATTAATATTATACAAGCACCTCCACGGAGTGACACCCAATCTATCATACCTTTCCTTGAACCTATTAACAGACAAAGTACTAACAACTGACTCTGGCAACCCATTCACCACTCTCCAAGCAAAAAAATCTTGTCCTCACATTGCTACTGACCACACCTTTATTCAACTTCCAGAGATGACCCCCTTGTTCTGGTTTCTCTAGCCAAGTGCCAAAACATTTTCCCTGCATCTATTCTACAAACTCCTTTAAGCAACTTAAATGTTTCTATCACATCCCCTACTTTTCACATATCAACTGACTTCTGCAATCCACACACACCTACAATCTATCCTCATAGGGAACATTCCACAGGCCACTCACCATCTTGGTCACTTGCCTCTGAATCCTCTGCACGGCTTCCTCCCGATGTGGGCCTATCAAGGTCTGATAAAGAGGAATGACAACTTCCTTATCTCTGCTTTTTAATGTGTTCTTCACTAGCCAAGTAATCTTATGGGCTAATTTAGCAACCTTAGCAATATGTCCTCTAAACTTTAACTCTGTCTACCACCTCCCCCTTCCAAATCTCTAGCTTCATCCATTTCCTGGAGTACAGTGCAATTGATGTGATACACAGCTCGTAATCTATTTATCCCAAAATGCATAACTTGACATTTCTCGACATTAAACTAACACCCATTAACTTTTGCTCATACTGATAGCCAATTTAAACATTTACCTCCCCTAATGCAAAGCACATCTCCTTGCAGACATGTATGATGCTATGCATTAAGGGAAGGGCCACTACCCAGACTGGTTTCGACCTTTATTGAGATCTCATCAGTGGGAGCCAGACCGTGAAATGCTAAGGTTGAAGTAATGTAGAACTTATAAATTTTACCTATACAAGTTGCCACAGACCTGAAAATACTTCAGGCACAAACTTGACTTACCTGTCTGTTTGCTTACTTGGGAAAAAGGATTAAAACCAAGTTTATAAAATTGCTTGGTATCTTTAATATATAGTATACCCAAAGGGGAAAAAAAAAAAAAAAACTTTCTACATCTTTCTCTCATCCTGAGATTAAAGGTCAAAGCACTTGGTGGCAACTTGTATAGGTAAAATTTATAAGTTCTCCATTACTTCAACCTTAGCATCTCAGGGTCTGGATCCCACTGATGAGACCTCAATAAAGGTCTTAATGCATAACATCATACATGTCTGCAAGGAGATGTGCTTTGCATTAGGAGAGATACCAAGGGAAAGTGATCAGAGCTTACTCCACCTTTACCACGAGTTGCCTCAGACCTGAAAATACTTCAGGTGCAAACTTCACTTACCTGTCTGTTTGCTTACTTGGGAAAAAGGATTAAAACCAAGTTTATACAATTGCTTGGTATCTTTAACGTATAGTATACCTAAAGTAAAAAAAAAAAACTTTCTATATACATATATGTATAAAGCATTGATAGCTATTTATGAACTGGCCCTAGTTGAAAATATATCAAAAGAGCAATCACAATATTAAGTTTTATTTTATGCTTCCTAAGGCTAAAAGAAGTGTGCTGAGAGAGATTCATAATTCTTATGAGAAGAATATGTAGATGATGGTGTCATTCCAAGCAAAATTGTGGGAAGATCAGAGGTTTGATCTCACCCTTGATAAATGGATTGGTTTAAAGATGAGACATTAATCTGTATGGAAATTATAGCAAAATTTACAATCTGTATTTGGTCTCAAATGCAAAGAAATCATTCGAGCGCTTTCAACATCAATTTTGAGAAGCATATTGCTGAATCAAATGGCTAACATTATGGTCAATTATGACCACAAATAGCAAGTTTTGTATCATTTATGACAATCACACATTACATTTAGCAATCTGTGATGTTCTCTATTAAAAAAAAAAAAGACAAGTTTGATTAAAATGAAGGTTTTGAGAATAGCTTTGGTGATTTAGAGGATTTTTCAGACAATGATGAGGAAGAAAAAAATTCAAATTCGACAAATTTGAATTAGTAAATTCTTATGATTTAAATGAAAATATTCAAAATGTTGAGAAGTCTTACGAGTTCAACTGTGTATGCAATGGTCATTTGCAACAAAAAGTGAATTGGGAAGATGCAGTATTTTAAAACATGTTAGAACTTGCTGCTTGATAAAGTTTCGACATTTTAAAGACTATTAAATTTAATGAAAAGCATCTTAAAGATAATGGTAGTGCAGATTTAATCAAATACCTCAACATTCAATTTTTCTATAATTTGAATAATTCATTAAAGCCAAATTAAAGTGTTTGTTAAAGCATTTAGTGGACAAGATGTAACTCTTTATTCAGCAGATTTGGCAGTTAACTTCATGTAAATAAAGTTGAGGTTACTTATTCTGAGAATTGTTAATTAAAATTAAAATTGTTACTTAAAATCTTAGATTTTGCAATGTTTTTTACAGAGAAGACTTTTTTCCCTGAAAGTGAATTCAAAAAAATTCAAAGAAGAAATTTTTGAATAAAAATAAATGTCATTATTTACAAACAAAAAAAACCACATTCTATTTTATTCAATGAAACTATTAAAAAAATATATAGATCTGCATAATAGCCAAGGATAATATTGGGTCTTCATTCTAAATTTGTGTGTAGCATTTAAGTAAAATAGAATATAGAGTGTAAATTAAATTTTGAAGGCTTTGTGAGGGAGACCTCCACATAGCCTTCAAAGGAATGCGGAGAACCGACTAGGGCTTCTGACCTAATGTCCAATCCTCACCTTCTCGTGGTGCACCCTGTTGGGTATCTACTTTGATACTGAACGAACGAGGATGGGCTGGCAATTTGGGATTTAGCCAACCAAATTGTATTCTTATTGGTTAAACCAAAATAAAAAATGATGGTACAACATGACAAAATTTCATGCCGGCTGGGGCATCGCCCGGTTAAACAAGGCCCCCGTGGTTTTCGCCAGGGAACCAGGGCGAACAGCGAAAAGTCAGCTACTGGAACAAAACTGAAAGCAAACCCTAACTCAACATCACCAGAGTTAAAGATCGGTACTATCAACATAAGAAGCCTGAATGGCAAAGAAATGGAGCTAGCTGAGGAATTAGATAAGTACCAGATCGACATAATAGGGGTGACTGAAACAAAAAAGACCAAAACTGGTGAGATCTTTCTGAGCAATAAATACAAAATGTTATATTCAGGCAATGACAATCAAGAAAAAGAAGGAGTAGCCATGGTATTCAACACAAAATACGAGGCTAATCTTCTTGAATGGCAGTCAGTCTCAAGTAGAGTAATGTGGGCAAATATGAGAATGGGGAACTGGACAATGAGACTTATTTGTGCCTATGGTCCCACAGAAGGTTCTACTAAGATAGAAGTGGAGGAATTTTTTGACGTTTTAGAAAAAGCAACTGACACAATGAAAAAGGAAAAGTTGGTCCTTGTTGGGGATCTAAATAGCAGAGTAGGAAATGATTGTGAGACATGCAAAAATATTTTGGGAAAATTTGGAGAAAAGAGCAAAGCTAATAATAATGGCAAAAACCTGTTGGATTTCTGCTCAGGACATGGACTGGTTATTACTAACACCATGTTCCAACATAAAAATGTGCACAAATTCACATGGAGAGAAGAGGCTAGGAATAAGAAAAGTCTCATTGACTATGTTATTGTTGATAGTGATGTTTTCTCCCTGGTGCAGGACACCAGAGTGTACAGAGGATTTGAAATTGGAAGATATCACTATTTAGTCTTGAGCAGGATAAAATTGAATTTCATATTGAAAAGAATAACATGTAAGAAAGTTTTAAAGCGAATAAAAGTTGAGCAGCTCTCAATTGTGAACTGTAGACTAAAATACAGAAAGATTATTGAAAAGAAAATGAAAGAGTTTGAGAACAGGAATCAAACCTTGGAGATTCAGTGGCAAACTCTGAAGAAAACATTGATTGATTCTACCAGAGAGGCATGTGGTGAGGTTGTGTGCAAGGATAAAAAAATCAGAACTCCCTGGTGGACACAGGAAGTTAAAGAGGCAGTGAAGGAAAAGAAGAAAGCATATCAAAAGTTCCTGGCAAATAAGTCAGCTTTTACTCTTACAGAATACAGAGACAAATGTAAGAAAGCTAAACAGTGTGTAAAACTAGCTAAACAAAAGTCATGGGAGGACTTTGGCAAGAATATAGAAAATAAATATCAAGAAGGTGGCAAAATATTCTGGAGGTTGTTGAAGAAGCTTAGGAATGGAGGAAGGAGTGCTGTAAAAGGAGTTAGAGATGATAAAGGTGACATGAAAACAGGAGAAAAAGATATCCTTGAAGTATGGAGTAATTACTTTGAAAAACTGCTAAATGAAACAAGCAGTGATGACAGCACAGTGATAAAAAACACTGACCAGGCATGCAGTCAGGAATACATATCCATACTTGAAGTAGAAAAAGCCATCAAATGCTTGAAATGTGGAAAGGCAGCAGGAGTAGATGATATTCGACCAGAAATGCTGAAGTATGGTGGTATAAAAGTCTTACAGTGGCTGCACTGCATAGTTCAGAAAGCCTGGACAGAGGGACGAATTCCCGATGATTGGAGTAGAGCTCTCATAGTACCCATATATAAAAAGGGAAATAAAACTGAATGTGAGAATTACAGAGGTATTTCCCTACTGAGTGTTCCTGGCAAGATCTATGCAAGTATACTTGAGAAATGGCTGAGCAGAATTGTGGAAGAAAAGCTTGGTGAAGAACAAGCTGGATTCAGGCCAAATAGAGGCTGTCAGGATCAGATCTTCACTTTACGACAAATAGTCGAGAAAGCATGGGAATATAACAAAGATCTGTATTTAAGTTTTGTCGATTTGGAAAAGGCATACGACAAGGTGCCAAGAGAGAAGCTATTCAATACACTGCAGTTATATGGTGTCAATGGGGCATTATATTAAGCAATACTTAGTCTTTATTTGAGTTGTAAGTCAGCAGTTAGAATTGAAGGAAGTACAGGACGATGGTTTAATGTTAAATCTGGTGTGAGACAAGGATGTACATTATCCCCTCTGTTATTCATTATCTATATGGATCACATTATGAAGGAAAGTGGTATTAAACCTAATATAAAAATTGGAGGTGTTAATCTCAGCTCTTTGCTTTATGCGGATGATGTTATACTTCTAAATAAATCCGCTACACGTCTGCAAGATTCCCTGACTAAATTCAATTGCTGTTGTAATAGATATGGTATGAAGGTCAGCAATAAAAAGACAAAGACAATGAAAATAGGCAGAATCATTGAAAATGTCAACTGTGTTGTGAATGGAGAACTTGTGGAACAAGTAAAACGTTTCAGCTTCTTAGGCACGATTTTTACTGAAGATGGTAAATTAAATATAGAAATAGACAACAGAATCAGCAAAGCTGGTATGGTGGGAAGTCAATTGAATAAATTCATATGGAATAAGAGAGAAATTAGTCGGAACACTAAATTAGCTGTATACAAGACAGTGTTCAAACCAGTTTTAACTTATGGATCTGAGAGCTGGGTCAGAAGTAAAACACTTGACCAAAGACTAGAGAGCGCAGATATGAGAGTCCTGAGAAAGATTATAGGCGTGAACAGATGGCATCAATGGCAATATCATATTAAAAATGAGGATATTAGGAAAGAACTTGATATTGTCAGCATCCAAGAATGCATTAGCAGAACTAATCTCAGGTGGTATGGTCACTTAAACAGAATGAGAGAGGAAAGATTAGCAAAACAAGTGTTCTCTGCCAGGTTGGCAGGAAAACGACCCGGAGGAAGACCAAGATATAGATGGATTGATACGGTACAAAGTGCCTTAGACGATACAAATATAAGATCTGATAATGTTGGAGTCTTGACAAGTAACAGATTGATTTGGAGGAAAATTGTAGATAGGAAGTTAGTAATGATGTAATTTTTTCATGTAGTACTGTCATATCCTGTACACCCCTTGAGGGTACATGGCAGTGATGATGATGATGATGATGATGAATTAAATTTTCAACAATTAATTTATTTACAATAAAATTACTTTCGAAATAGAATTTTTTTTTTTTTTTAGTTTAACAAATAAATGATTTTTGTAATTGTTTTGGAAGTGTACTTGTCATCTGGGTTAGACTCAGCCTTGATGACTCAATAAAAACTCAATGAGTTTTCATTGAATCTCAGAACACCAAGTTTTCCCAAACCCTAATTTACACATTATTAATGTCATGATAGGCAAAGATCACATCCAAATTACCTGGCAATGAATAGCCACCAAGCCAAACATTAAATAGAAAGGTGAAGGTGATGTAAAAATCACTGCAATGAAACTAGAAGTAATTCTGTGCATTATTAATATAATACTTTCTCAGGAGATGTATGGTGTTGGAAATCTTTTAGAAGATTGGCATTACACAAATAATAATTACTGGTTATCAAGATAAATATCACCAGAAAGAGTTATACTTACTATTACGAAGCTCAAGTCGGTATTGCTTTTGACTGCTATACTCTTCTTCTTTGGTCTTTCTGTATTGATTAAAGTCTTCCATTAATTTTCTTCTCTTGTCTACTAGTTCCTAAATTGTAAAGCGCAAAATTGTTATAATATCAGCCGAATATAGGCAATGAAATATCTAAATAATTGTTAGTTGTGAATATGCATTGATCTATTATTTAACACCATTCTAACATTATTATTTATTTATTTTTTAAATAACGAAACCTGTGGTGCGATCATAAGTAAAAGAAACACAAGTATTAACCATGGTGAAAATTATTTAATTGTAAATATTTTATCCTAAGTATCTTAGGACATCATCAGTACAGTAGTTTAAAATAATAATGATTCATTTAATTTAATTTTTTTTAAATTTTATTTTAATTTAATTTTAAGCTCTGGTCACCATTAGTCATTTTTTGAAATTTCTAACATTAGATTCATCAGAAAGCCAATCATTTACTTCAGCTATTAATTAATATAAATTATTGCAATTGTGGCCCAGGAGATCTCAAAAGTGCATATACAGCTTCTCTATGAAAAATGAAATGACAGGTGAGTACTGATTTATCGTTGTTCACCCAAAGGACAATGATGAATCCATGATGGGTAAATGAAATGGTTCTGGTAGATAATAGTGAACTTTTTTTATAGAACCCCCCCCACCCCCTTTAAGGAATTTCTTATATATGTTACTGAATGGATGGTAATAAACTCCATTACAAAATAATTTTTCCAGCTTCTCTTCTTAAACTTGTCCTTTAGCCTATAGGTTCTCCATTGTTCCTACCTATTTTCGGTTTCTTTATTGCTGATTTTTATGTCAAATTTGTTAGAACTGTTATTCAGTTAGGAAATCCTGGAAAATTCTAGGGTGCAACATCATCTGCATAACTCAGAGCTAAGTTTGATACCTCCAATTCTAATACCAGATTTTAATGCCACTTTCTATCACAATGCAATTAATATAGAAGACAAATAACAGTGGAGAGTGTATACTCCTATTTTATACGTGATTTTACATCAAACTATCTTCCTGTATTTCTTTTAAATTCTAACTGCTGACTGAAATCTTAAATATAGACTATGTACAGCAGCTGTGTACAATGTTCCATTTACCCCATATAATTGTAGGGTGTGTAAAGCTTTTTCCTGGGCAACTTGTCATATTCTCATGATTTCTTAATTATGTATCATAAAGTGAAAATCTGATCTTGACAATCTTTATTTGGCCTGAATCCAGCTTGTTCTTCAAGTTTCGCTTCCACAATTTTTCTTAGCCTCTTCTCAAATATGTCGGCACAAATGTTACCTGGAACACTTAATATTCTCACATTCATCGTCATTCCTCTTTTTACAGATGAGAACCACAAGAAGTCCAATCTAATCATCTGGAATTTGACCTGCAGAACCAGGCCCTCTGAATTATGCACAGTAGCCACTTCAAAACTTTCATACCTTCATATTTGAGCATTTCTAGTTAAATGTCATCATTTTAGCTGCCTTTCCAGATTTCCGGATTTTCATAGCTTTTTCCACCTCAATTATTGATATGTATTCCTGTTTGCATTCCACTTGAATATTTTCTACTATTGCTCTGTCACTGCCTGTTCTGTTTGAAAGACTGTTTAACAGTCTTTCAAAATAATTACTTCAGACAAAGAATATCCTTATCTTCAGTTTTTATGTCACCTTTATCATTTCTGATTCCTTTTAAAGTACATTTTACTCAATTTTTATATTTTTTCAAACTCTTTAGAATTACTTTTGCCACCTTCCTGATATTTACCGTCTATATTCTTACTGGAGTCTTCTCATGATATTTCTTTGGCTTCTTTTATGCATAACTTAGGTCTATTACATTTTATTCTATATTTTTATAAGATATCTGAGGACTTATTTGCCAGGAGATTTTGCATGAGACTACTAACTTACTATCAATTGAAAGGCCCTGAGAAAGGTTCTTTGCCTCCTAGATGGTATTCACAAAATTTTGATGATTCCAACCAAAGGGAATCATCAAAATTGAGCTACAGACTCATTGGATTATTAGAAAAAAGAATTATGTTAAGGGAAGGTTGAGGAAACGAGGAGAGAAAGACGGCAAAAGAGTTGGATGAACAGCATGAACTTATCAATATTAAAATTAAAACTGCTGAAAGAAGGGGAAAGTGACAAAGTGAGATGGAGAGTATGTCTGCAAGGTCACCAAGCATCAGAATAATGAATAGATAGCATACGACAGCAATTTTGGAGTTGTTGTACATAGATCATTCTTCCTTTAACTTACTTACTTAATACTCTTCACTCCACCTGGGAGCATAGGTCTTCCACCATCATTTTCCACCAGACTCTGTTTTTATTTGGTTCCAGTTTTTTATTAATATTTGTTATTTCTTTCAGTATTGTTCTTTTCCATGTTTCTCTTGGCCTTCCTCATCTTCTTTTATCCTGTGGGTTCCAATCTAGAGCCTGTTTTACTATTATTTTATCTTCTTTCCTCAACACATGCGCCAACAATCTCCATTTCCTTTCACGTATCTGTTGCAACATAGGTTTCTGGTTTGTTCTCTGCCATAGTTCTTCGTTTGATATTTGTTTTGGCCAATATATTCCCAGTATCATTCTTAAACACTTACTTAGGAAGACCAGGGCACTGTTAACTATCTTTTTGTTTAACATCCAAGTTTTTGATCCATACATTAGTATTGCCTTTACATTTGAGTTAAATATTCTCATTTTAGTTTTTATAGACAAATTCTTGGTTTTCCAAATATTTCTAAGATGGTTGAAAGTTGAATAAGCCAGCTGTTTCCTTTATTTATATCTTCAGTAGTTCCTCCTTTTATTGATACTAATGAACCAAGGTATATGAATTGTGCTACTTCTTTAAGTGGTATTTCTTCTATTGTTATTTGTTTATGTTAAATAAACATAAACAAATAACAATAGAAGAAATATCATATACAAGAGAGATAAACCAAGGGGTCCGACAGGGATGTCCCCTCTCAGCAACTCTTTTTAATATCTACTTAAATGAAATAATAATAAAATGGAGTAAAAATTTACATCAAGGAATTAAACTTTCACCTACAGTTAACTTAAACACTCTCCTCTTTGCAGATTACAAATTACAAATTCTGAAGATAACTTACAGAAAGCTATTTTAAATTTAAATGAGATATCCAAAGATTATGGTATGATAATATCAACGGAAAAATCAAAAACTATGGCCTTTAAAGGACAAGATCCAGCAAGAACTAAAATAGTAATAGATAACAAGATCTTAGAACAGGTGAATTCATTTAACTACCTAGGATGTATGATCACATATGAAAATGAAAAAGATATAAACATAAAAATTGCAAAATATATAAAAATAACAGGTGTAATTAAGACTATATTTAAACCAAACCTAGTTCAAAAACAAACCAGGCTAAAAGTATACATTAGCCTTACCGGTCTTAATGTATGGAAGCGAAATCTGGACAATAAAACAAAAAGATAAACAAAGATTAACAACAGCAGAAATGAAGTTTATGAGAAAAACTGCAAAGTATACCCTATTTGATCACAAAAGAAACGAAGATATTATGAAAGAATTAAACCAAGAACCAGTAATAGAAAAAATTAAAAAATATAAAATAAATATAAATGGATGGAACACGTTCAAAGAATGAAAATAGAAAGATTACCAAAACAAGCCTTAAAGTACCAGCCATTAGGAAAAAGAAAACCAGGATGCCCTCTTAAACAATGACTTCTAAGGTCAGAACAAGCCAAGCTAGGCCTAAATCCTTGATACGTATGGTGATGATGATGTTATTTGTTTATTTTGCTTTGCATTTATTTTCATCAACATTGTTTTATTTTTATTTATTCTAAGACCAACTTTTTTGGCTGTTTCTACAAGTGTTGTTGTTGTTCTATATGTTGGTGCTTCTGTGAAAGTAAACAGATATCATCTGCAAAATCTAGATCGTAGTTGGTTTTGAAGTAACCATTGCAATCCTGTATTTCCATGAGATTAAAGTAATGTGCAGGTCTGGTCTCGTGGTTTTCGTTGTGATTCTGATACAGTGGAGAGCGTGTTAGAAATGATATCAGGATTTTGGAATATTGATTATGAAGACAGATTGAGAATTTGTAGACTGCAGACACTAACACACAGGAGGAAAAAGGTGATATGATTTGAGATTTTCAAACTTCTGAAATGGTCATACAGGATTTCAGTTGATGGAATTTTTCATTTTACTAAGGGTGGGAAAAGGACAAGAGGGCATCCTTGGAAGCTGAGAATGAATGTTGATATGAATGGGGTTTGGGCAATATTTTTCTCTCATAGGCTGGTGTGTGAAAAGAATGAATTGCCATTGAATGTTGTGCGTGTAAGCAGTGTGAATGAATATAAGCTGATGCGTGTAGTATGTGGCTTCCCTCGATGAGTCCATGACTCCCTGGAGATCTCTCTTAATAATAAAAAAAAATAAAAAAACAGTGCCACATGTGGATTATTTAGAATGAGTCAAAGCTATGAGGGTAAGTATATGTGTTTACTGGTTTATATCTATTTTGTAGGATGAAAATCCTGCTACTTCTGTATAAGATCAGCTAAAAAGTCCACATAAAGGTGTCTGGCAGCCTAACAGAATTCAAATTATCCTTTTAACCAACAGGTAAATGTAATGTTCTTTGTGTAGCTTGCACTGTTGATGTCTAGCTCTTTACATAATGTCATTCTACAAATCTATTGATAGCATATATGAACACACTTCATAATTATCCAGTTCAAATCAATTTTTGTCAGTTAACTGAACATGGTTATAACATTCTGTTTTGGAGTGGTGATGACATGCTAAAACATTTAAGGAAGAATATTCACTGAGGTTTCACTTATTTGAGGGTTGTTGATCACTAAGTGTAATATTAATTATATAGTTGGCTTTCACTATAGTGAATTTAAAGACTACAGAAAGGGGTGCTTAACGGTCAGAGCTGTATAACTGAGAGGAGACTTCCACATAGCCTTTAAAGAAATGCGGAGAACCGACCAGGGCTTCTGACCTAATGTCCAATCCTCACCTTCTCGTGGTGCACCCTGTTGGGTATCTACTTTGATACTGAACGAACGAAGATGGGCTGGCAATTTGGGATTTAGCAGACCAAATTGTATTATTATTGGTTAAACCAAAATAAAAAATGATGGTACAACATGACAAAATTTCATGCCGGCTGGGGCATCGCCCGGTTAAACAAGGCCCCCGTTGTTTTCGCCAGGGAACCAGGGTGAACAGCGAAAAGTCAGCTACTGGAACAAATCTGAAAGCAAACCCCAACTCAACATCACCAAAGTTAAAGATCGGTACTATCAACGTAAGAAGCCTGAATGGCAAAGAAATGGAGCTAGCTGAGGAATTAGATAAGTACCAGATCGACATAATAGGGGTGACTGAAACAAAAAAGACCAAAACTGGTGAGATCTTTCTGAGCAATAAATACAAAATGTTATATTCAGGCAATGACAATCAAGAAAAAGAAGGAGTAGCCATGGTATTCAACACAAAATACGAGGCTAATCTTCTTGAATGGCAGTCAGTCTCAAGTAGAGTAATGTGGGCAAATATGAGAATGGGGAACTGGACAATGAGACTTATTTGTGCCTATGGTCCCACAGAAGGTTCTACTAAGGTAGAAGTGTAGGAATTTTTTGACGCTTTAGAAAAAGCAACTGACACAATGAAAAAGGAAAAGTTGGTCCTTGTTGGGGATCTAAATAGCAGAGTAGGAAATGATTGTGAGACATACAAAAATATTTTGGGAAAATTTGGAGAAAAGAGCAAAGCTAATAATAATGGCAAATATCTGTTGGATTTCTGCTCAGGACATGGACTGGTTATTACTAACACCATGTTCCAACATAAAAATGTGCACAAATTCACATGGAGAGAAGAGGCTAGGAATAAGAAAAGTCTCATTGACTATGTTATTGTTGATAGTAATGTTTTCTCCCTGGTGCAGGACACCAGAGTGTACAGAGGATTTGAAATTGGAAGTGATCACTATTTAGTCTTGAGCAGGATAAAATTGAATTTCATATTGAAAAGAATAACATGTAAGAAAGTTTTAAAGCGAATAAAAGTTGAGCAGCTCTCAGATGTGAACTGTAGACTAAAATATACAAAGATTATTGAAAAGAAAATGAAAGAGTTTGAGAACAGGAATCAAACCTTGGAGATTCAGTGGCAAACTCTGAAGAAAACATTGATTGATTCTGCCAGAGAGGCATGTGGTGAGGTTGTGTGCAAGGATAAAAAAATCAGAACTCCCTGGTGGACACAGGAAGTTAAAGAGGCAGTGAAAGAAAAGAAGAAAGCACATCAAAAGTTTCTGGCAAATAAGTCAGCTTTTACTCTTACAGAATACAGAGACAAATGTAAGAAAGCTAAACAGTGTGTAAAACTAGCTAAACAAAAGTCATGGGAGGACTTTGGCAAGAATATAGAAAATAAATATCAAGAAGGTGGCAAAATATTCTGGAGGTTGTTGAAGCAGCTTAGAAATGGAGGAAAGAGTGCTGTAAAAGGAATTAGAGATGATAAAGGTGAAATGAAAACAGGAGAAAAAGATATCCTTGAAGTATGGAGTAATTACTTTGAAAAACTGCTAAATGAAACAAGCAGTGATGACAGCACAGTGATAAAAAACACTGACCAGGCATGCAGTCAGGAATACATATCCATACTTGAAGTAGAAAAAGCCATCAAAGGCTTGAAATGTGGAAAAGCAGCAGGAGTAGATGATATTCGACCAGAAATGCTGAAGTATGGTGGTATAAAAGTCTTACAGTGGCTGCACTGCATAGTTCAGAAAGCCTTGACAGAGGGACGAATTCCCGATGATTGGAGTAGAGCTCTCGTAGTACCCATATATAAAAAGGGAAATAAAACTGAATGTGAGAATTACAGAGGTATTTCTCTACTGAGTGTTCCTGGCAAGATCTATGCAAGTATACTTGAGAAACGGTTGAGAATAATTGTGGAATAAAAGCTTGGTGAAGAACAAGCTGAATTCAGACCAAATAGAGGCTGTCAGGATCAGATCTTCACTTTACGACAAATAGTCGAGAAAGCATGGGAATATAACAAAGATCTGTATTTAAGTTTTGTCGATTTGGAAAAGGCATATGACAAGGTGCCAAGAGAGAAGCTATTCAATACGCTGCAGTTATATGGTGTCAATGGGGCATTATATTAAGCAATACTTAGTCTTTATTTGAGTTGTAAGTCAGCAGTTAGAATTGAAGGAAGTACTGGACGATGGTTTAATGTTAAATCTGGTGTGAGACAAGGATGTACATTATCCCCTCTTTTATTCATTATCTATATGGATCACATTATGAAGGAAAGTGGTATTAAACATGATATCAAAATTGGAGATAATGTCAGCTCTTTGCTTTATGATGTTATACTTCTAAATAAATCCGCTACAAGTCTGCAAGATTCTCTGACTAAATTGAATAGCTGTTGTAATAGATATGGTATGAAGGTCAGCAATAAAAAGACAAAGACAATGAAAATAGGCAGAATCATTGAAAATGTCAACTGTCTTGTGAATGGAGAACTTGTGGAACAAGTAAAACATTTCAGCTACTTAGGCACGATTTTTACTGAAGATGGTAAATTAAATAAAGAAATAGACAACAGAATCAGCAAAGCTGGTATGGTGGGAAGTCAATTGAATAAATTCATATGGAATAAGAGAGAAATTAGTCGGAACACTAAATTAGCTGTATACAAGACAGTGTTCAAACCAGTTTTAACTTATGGATTTGAGAGCTGGGTCAGAAGTAAAACACTTGACCAAAGACTAGAGACCGCAGATATGAGAGTCCTGAGAAAGATTATAGGCGTGAACAGATGGCATCAATGGCAATATCATATTAAAAATGAGGATATTAGGAAAGAACTTGACATTGTCAGCATCCAGGAATGCGTTAGCATAGCTAATCTCAGGTGGTATGGTCACTTAAATAGAATGGGAGAGGAAAGATTAGCAAAACAAGTGTTCTCTGCCAGGTTGGCAGGAAAATGACCCAGAGGAAGACCAAGATATAGGTGGATTGATACGGTACAAAGTGCCTTAGACAATAGAAATATAAGATCTGATAATGTTGGAGTCTTGACAAGTAACAAACTGATTTGGAGGAAAATTGTAGATAGGAAGTTAGTAATGATGTAATTTTTTCATGTAGTACTGTCATATCCTGTACACCCCTTGAGGGTGCATGGCAGGAATTTGATGATGAGAAATGGTACCAACGTAATGGACAGAGTGATATAATGAATTTCCTTTAGGAGTGCATAATGTATATAATACATTTTTACTTGGAACTTTTTAGTAATTTGTTATAGTGGCATGTGCAATGGTGAGAGTTGACTGTGCATATCCCACCCACAAAAAGTTCTAATCTAATCTATTAAAAGTGTTGGTGAGCTAAGGGTTATGTAACCACCCAGAAATGTTTCAAGCCAAGCCAGTTCAGTTTTCCAATAAAAAAGGGCTTTGGTGACAATAGGTGATAATATTCATCTGCCACCATAAGATATTTACAAATATTATGTCCACAGTAAAATTTGATCCAATGGTTTGTTGTTTGGAGAGTAAATGTTACCAGCCCCCCCCTCAACCAAGCAGGCCAATATATATTTCTCTCATACAGAGGGTTGTAAACCTATAGCAGATTGGTATTATATGAAGGTTATACATAATCAAATATGCAAAGGTCAGTAGTTTATTTTATAATTTAACTTTTCATAAAGACAAAAAAATGAAATTGTTGTGCTACTTTAATTTAAAATGTATTTAAGTATCTTACCTTTGATGCTTTGGATAGTGTCATATGGTCTTTAATATCAAATTGAGCACTGTATTTTTTCAAATTTTTCTTTATTTCCTAAAAAAAAAATAATAATAGTGTGTTTCAGCAAATGACAAAATATGAAATGAACAAAGAAGTCTAAGAGATAAAATTGTTATTGAATCTCAATTTCAGATTCTAATTATCTTAAATCATACTTTTCTTTCTTTCTTTTTCAATGAAAGTCTAAGAGATAAAATTGTTATTGAATCTCAATTTCAGATTCTAATTATCTTAAATCATACTTTTCTTTCTTTCTTTTTCAATGACATTCTCATCATAAAAGACTAAATCTACAGCACATTTAGACATACCCAAAGATTTTCCCATTTTAATAAATCTTTACATACTGCCACCTAAGATTTAATCAGGATTTACTTACTCAGAAAAATTTCAGCTACTTTATCTGGTGTAAGATAAGTCGCAATCTTGTGACAAATTTCATTACTTTAAAGAACCTATGTACAAATATCATTCCTTCCACTGATTTATACACCACATCATGACAGAACCTCTAAAATTAATCACAAACCAATAATAATAATAAAGTAATAAACTATCACTAGTTCAGTTATGTGCATCAATTTTGTTTTAGTGAAAGAAAGGTCTACAAAACTAGATACAAGTCTGCAATTTATTACCACATTTGCTATTTTATTACTAGTTCTTATCAGTAAATTTTCCAATAATATTTATTATTTGTCAGGTTCCTATGTGATTAGTTCTTACTTTTCTATCAATAAAACACTTCTAAATGCATCAGTCCATCTAAAAACATCAACTTCCCTGGAATGTATTTCATCCTTTTTTTTTTTTTTTTTAAATACAAACACCTCTTTTGTTAATCACTGGTACCAGCTCAGCTTACTCACTCATTCTTGAACATCAAATTTTCATTACTGATACGAACGGGTAAAGTTCGCCCACCGTTTGTAGATCTCTCCTTGGCATTTTGCCAAGAATAGTTGATTCATGCTGAAGGGGAGAAAGAAATGAAGGATGTACGAATTGGTCGTCAACGTGTGAAATCACATGTTTTCTTGTCTGTCACTGTACTAGTACTAGCTTGATTTTTGTTGTCACTTTTTTTGCATTATTTTTTTATTATTAATTTGTATGATGGATCCAGTACAGTTAACAAGTTCTGTTGTTAAACGTTTCAGTAGAGCTTGCAAAAGAATACTGAATAATGTGCTGACATTCTGCGAAAAAGAATCGTCTCCTTGTTCCCCTTTCTCAAGTCATAAAACGTTCAAGTGCAACTGCAGGCGTATCGGGGTCGACTGTTAAAAGAATTCGTAGGGAATTAAAAAGTGAAGGTAAGCCAAAATTTAAATCTCCTAAGAAAAAAAAGCGCCAGAGTAAAGAAAACCATCGAAACCGAGGCTTTGAATGATTTTGATGTAGACGTTATAAGAAGAACTATTCACGAATTTTACGTGGTCGAGAAAAGAGTGCCAGCTGTTCCGAAATCGATTCCTGTGTTTAAAGAAAAAATTAATTTTCCTTGGAAAAGAGAAACTTTAAGGAAAATACTTCGTGAAATTGGATTTTGTTTTAAAAAATCCCAGAATAAAAGGAAACTTATCATGGAGCGAAGTGACACTGTTTTATCTAGAACGCAGTATTTGAGAGCAATAAGATGTTTCAGGGAGGAGAAAAGACCGATTGTGTATCTATATGAAACTTGGATTGATAGTAATTTAACTTATGGAAAATGTTGGCAGTCTAAAGAAGAATGTAGAGTGCTACAAACCAGAAATGCCTCGCGGCGCATAATAATTTTGTGTGCAGGTGGAGAAATGGGTTTTTTTACCGAATTCAAACTTACTATACAAAGCCAATTCATATCATTCTATTTGATTAAACAAAGTTCCAAATTGATCTAATAAGAAGCAAGTTCTTATGGATTGGCTCTCTGCAAATAACATTTCTCATTCCCCAGATATGCGAAAAATAATTGCTTAATTTGGTCAAAAGAAATTCGCCCACAACTAAACTATTTAAATTCAGCACGATGCTCAAAGAGCATGGATTTCTAGCTTTGAGGCTACCACCATATCATCGCGATATTAATGCTATTGAGTATATTTGGGCAAAAGTGAAAAGTTTCATTCAGCATCGCAACGTAACTGGGGCTGTTGACATGTCGAAACTTTTTAAGCTTTCAGAACAGGTGATTGAAAGTATTACAGTTCAAAACAGTTCAAAGATGGAATTATCGAAGAATTATGCGAACCTTTGGTGATCAGTTTAAGTGAAAGTGATGGTGATTCGGACACCAATTCAGATGACTATGAAGATTAAAAGGATTTGATAATGGTATTTTTTCCCAAACTTTTTTTGCATGGGTTTGTTAAAAGAGTCACTACAAGTCATAAATAATTAATCGGTTTAGGACATTAAAGTGTCTCAGTTCTCACAACTGTAAGTTTAGAATATCTAAGTTCATTTGAAAAAATTTGTTTTTCTGTATAATTATTTTTATTTTATAGAAAACTTTCTTAAAAATAAAGTTAGTTAAAATTTTGTTTTATGCTATACCTTTTTTTAATTTTGTTAATATTCTACGTACATTTTTCCAACTGTTATACATGCAAAATAGTTACACTTTAAAAACTACAATGTTCGTAAAAGAAAAGCTAAATTTTCCAACCCGTAATAATAAACAAACACATCCCAGAAGACAGATTGATTACCCTATTATTGGAATGGATTCTCCTTTTTCTGACATGCACAGAAGTGTTGAGTGACCTCTAATCGGTGGGCGAACTACATTATCAAAGATAAATTTATTCCATGACTCTCCAACATACCAGTCTTTTCATATAGCCCTTAATGCCCAGTAAATATAGAATGTGTCATGTGTGACTTAATAGAGTGAAACAGCACTGAGAAAGAATTTCAAATAATATTCAATTCTTACAGTATTTTGTCTCAGTCGCCGAGACATCATCAGGATCAGGCTTGTGTAACACACACACACACACACACACACACACACACATGCACACGCACAAAGTGAAACACATTGATGAAAGACTAGTCTTAACTAACTGGGGCACCCTCTGTGAGCACCTGTTGACAGCCTAGGATGTAAACTTGGATCTCCAAGTATTAGTGTTTCTCATATTTTTGGAAATTTAATACAACCGCAATTATTCAAATTAGGCTGGTTTCTGAGAGCAGCTGCAGACTCCAAATACAGTTTTTCTCTTCAAAATTCACTATGATGGAGCATGGTATGCGATGCTCGAATGACCATAGTCATGACTACAGAGAACTTTATATACTCCAGGAACTGAGGGTCTTTAAGTGGAGCAGATAAAGGTAATCAGTTTCAGGTGGGACTTGAAAGCCATGCAGAGGTTGTATTTCTTTAAGATTGTGGTTATTTTGTTCTGAAGTCCTTGCTGCTACCAAAGCAGCTATTAGTTCACTGCATTCGAAGTTCTCAGCTATTCTGAACACTGAACTCTGTCCCATTCTCATGATATTTCAAAAGCCTCTGCTTAGAAAGAATTCTTATGTCGTCGCCAAAAAGACTTACTGATGCTGCCATCTGTTTCCTAAGCCTCAGCCATAATTTTGTCATTGCTCCAATGCAAGCACTGTCACTAAACCTAAAACAACTAACATTAGGCTTGATGTCACCAGCATTTTTTCTAGACCATTGCTGAAAGAAATCTATCATCCTGCCAACTCTGTGTCCTCAAGAAGCCATGCAAAGAAAGCAGTATACTCATCACTAGAGCTGTAAAGGAAGTGCCACTGTTATCCTTAATACCAGTGAATACAAAAGAAAAAATGGACATTATTCTCAGAGAATGCTTCACCTATAGACCTTTAGATTATGATCCCACCAAATCTCAGATCAAAATTTTTTCTATCTGGCCTCCTGAAATAAAAAAAAAACAAAACAAAACTCAAATCCTTCAGTTCTCATCTCTCCCACTGGATATATGGGTTACCAAAAATATACAAGCCTAATTTTCCCATTCCCCAAAGACCCATGGTAGATGCTACAGATTCCCTATGCTATAAAAAATTAGTAAAACAGGAAGCAAGCTTTGATACCTCCCAATGGTCATACCACTTCCTCTATAACAAAACTATCCATTTTAAAAGTTCTATGGAAAATATAGCATCAAATAATATAGATATTTTGGTTAGCTTTGATATCACTTCACTGTTCACAAACATTCTCTAAAATGACACTATTACTCATAAAAAGTTTTTCCTCTTGATATTACTGATCTCTTTTCCTTTGCTATCCATTCTGGATATTTCTCTTGGAAGCACAAAATTTATAAACAGAGTTCTCTATGGGTTCTCCCTCTTGTCATCCCAACCTTTTCAATTTTTTAATGGAAAACAAGTTCTTGACTCAGCCCTTCTCAAACCTTCTATCTGGTTAAAATATATGGATGACATGTTCTCTATCTGGTCCCTCATGGCCCTTTCCTTTAGACTCTTTCCTCTCTCTCACCTCAACAGTCTTCACCCTAGAATCCAGTTTACTATGGAAAATGAAACTAATAACAGTTTAGCTTTTCTAGACACACCTATCCAATGGTAACCTGTTCTTTTTAGTATTCAGGAAGCTCATTCACATAGGAAGATAAGTTCACAAACTTTCCCATCACCCCCCCAACCTCTCAACAATATACTACCACCACAGTATCAAAAAAAAATAATCAATTCATCCTCAATCCTCGACCTCTTCAGAAAGATTTTAGTAATGCTATCACCATTTCATTACTTAGTTACATAAAAACACAAGGCATAGGATAAAACTGTTTATTTGTTTAGCAGGCCAGATATTTCAGCCTGAAACTTATAGACCATCTTCGATGGCAGTGACAGTTGATTATGCCAACAATGGATTGATTAGAAACAGACAAAGCCGCGTGATGTTTTACATACAACAGCATAATGTTATAACTGAGGAAACATTAGTTAATTATAACTAAAAAAAATTAATGTATTATTTTAATAAGACTTTCCCATATTTTAGATAAAGACAGGCAGTTATTCCAATTCAAATAGCTAAGCAAGGCCTCTGCACTCTTTTTAAACAAACACTCCAACCTGTAACAACAACAACGTAGTGGGGGCATTTCAGACCAAAGAATATTGTGGTCTGTCTATTCCATGTTGAGTCAAGCCAGATTTATCAATTTTCTGTGGCAAATATATGATTGATGTTCTTGTATTCTCTTTTCTATTGAGCATCCGGTTTGTCCAAAGTAGGATAGATGGCAGTCACAAGGAACTTGGTATGCACCAGGGAGACATCAGTGAGCATTTATCTTTTGAAGAGGGGGAAACAAGTTGACAGTTTATTGATAGATATAAAAGTAGCCACTAAATTGTATTTCTTCAGTATTCTGGAAATTGGTTTCTGAAATGCCTGAAATTATATGATTGTAACTCAACATACCATTTCCTTGTTGTTTAGATTAGGTTTGGAGGAGTCATATGAATGTAGTCCTTTCTGAGAAACCATTTAATTTCATATATCATTTGTAATAAGAGTTCTTCCTGTAATTGATGAGGAGTTGAACAAATTGTGTTAGCATGTCAAAATAAAGATTTTATAATGCCCGTCTTTTGAGAAGGATCGTGAGGTGATTGCTGAAGAATACAGTGTCCAGTGAAAGTGGGATTTTGATGATAAGAATGTCTAGAAAGGATAATTTGTCTCTTTCAATTTCCATAATGAATTTATCTATGCCTTGTGTTTTCGTGTAAATAAGTAATGCAACTATGGCACAAGTTTCTCTAAAAGAACGAGTATCGTCATTTTGTATGTTCAAGGCACTTTAGTAAAAATAGCCAGAATCTTAAAAAATACAATTTCTCCACAGTTTTCAAGCCCCCAACTAGCTACCATTATCTGCTCCACTAAATAGACCAAATCCCCCCATCTTCCCACTCAGTTCCTGGAGTAAATAGAGTTCCCTGTTCCTGCAATTAGCCAACTATGGACAGACAAGAAGATTAGTCAACATCTGCATGGAAGAACACAAAAAATAACATCTGCAGTCAAGACTATGACCAATCAGGCCTTGCAGACTATGCTCCATAGCTGTAAGTTCACAAAAGATAACATAACTGGTGTAGCCAAGAGGAGTGCACCAAACAGTTGTTGCTTTCTATATCCCTACCCATTTTCACGTCCCTCCCGCACATAACAAATTTTGTACAAAACTATCGAGCAATGCAAACCAGGTTTTATTTATTTACAGACACACACAACCCTCAACTTATGACTACTCATACTTAAAACAGCTATCCCATTAACACATTCGCTGAATGGCAGCTAACCCTGTAACCTATGAACCAGAATGTTATTGCTGCCTTATTTAAGAAATAATTTCTTAAATAATTTAACTATTTACAAAATAATTTTGTTCAGGCTGTTGCTGCCATTGTGGGTGATAAAACCCTCAAACGTTTGGAAGGAATATTATATCGAGTTGTACAAAGAATGCGGATGCTGAATGGAGTGAGAAACAAAGCCTACTGTATAAATCTATTTAAAGAAGCTGGTAAAAATGTATGTTCATAAATTCACAGGATTCCACAAAAACAAAATCTTAACAATACTGGTGATAAGATACTACTAGCTGAAGATTTGGAGGTTCACAATGAAGACAAAGAGTAGTTGGTAGATGATGTAGAGCTCTCATATGAAGACCTTATAGAACTAGAAGCACAGAACTTTGCAGAAGAAGAGAGAAACAATAGAAGAAGAAGAAGATTCCAAGTTTCCAAGAAGTTTACAATGAAAAAATTAGCAGAAGCCATTTTCCTCTGTTAATAATGAATATTTGAAGAAATGGTCCCCAATATAGAGAAATTTACCCAAGTAGACAGAATGATGCAAGCTGCAATGCATGTTATAGAGACATTTATGCAGAAAAGAAAAGGCAAACTGAGTTGGATGAGATGTACAAATTTTTAAAGAAACCCATCCTGCTGTTACTCACCCTCAGAAGGTGAGTAACATTATGCATAAAATACTTTGTTGTAATTCCTGAATTTCAAGACTTTCTTGTTAATTACCTAGCCTTCCATCTCTCTTCTGATGAATCATCCATTTAATAAAGCACAGCTTTGAAGAATTATTCCTACTCCACACTTCCAGCTGATTATTTTACTGGTAACTGCACAAAAGTACTGTAGTGTTTTTGTGCATTTACCCTAACCTATGTACACTCATGTTTCGTTATTTGTTATAGTATAGTACTGTACACAGTAATTTTATAATTTGTATTATTTCACTATAAACAAAGAGTAAAATGAGTTCAAAAATATAACAAGCAGACCTATATGGCTCATATAGTGATTTCTAACTTATGAGAGTGGAATCCTCATTGTACAAAGGGGAAGGGGAGGAACTTTTCAGAACTGAAAAGTTCTGACATGGTTATACCTCAATTCCTCCTTGGTGACTATCGCAACTTTTCAGCATTCACCTGAGCATGAGCGAGAGAGTGTGTGTAAACTGGACTTGAAAAATTTTGCACTGGCTCACCAGTCAGGCAAATATCTCACCTACTTGTTCATTCCTAGATAATGCTATGCTAATTTTTATTCAGTATAACTCAGTTCTGAAACAATATGGTAACTACTTATGTAAAATTGTGGTTATCAGTTAGCAAAGAAAAAAATTCATTCATTTTATAAGTGATCAAGACAATTTCCTGTTGTTTTATTAATAATACAATTTTTCGCTATAACCTGTAACATTATTTTGAATTGCTTTTATGAAAAAAAAAAAAAAAGCAATTCTTCTCTGCCTTTATAAGCAAATGTAGAAATATTCAGTATAATAAAAAAAAATGAAACAAATAAAGAAAACCTTAGGTCCACATAATTAGTGCATTTGTGAATTCAGACTAGCTCTAAAACATTGTCAGATACAGGTCCAGTGATGTCCCAACGACAAGGTAACAAGGTTGTAGTGAAAGTGACAGTTTTTTTTTTTTTTTTTAAATATTTTTTCATGAATTTTTAGCTGCAGTTGGCTTCACACACTCAGAAGAAAATAAATATTACTTTCTCAACTTTCCAAGTTTTAATATCCACTATTAATGGTAAAATTCTGCATATTCCATCACTGGGTAAGAAGTGAGCTAACTGCTAATGTTGACTGTATCTCTGTTTTAGGTTACAGTGCTTATGCCGTGCACTCTCTAAAAACAATGCTTGCATATCCTATCCTTCTTACTAGTCATATTCCATTACAACAAAACTCAGTGATAATAGACAAAACACATTTGTGATGACCAGCATTTCCCAAGATGTGATAAGGTTAACAAACAAAAACCATTTATGACCGAAAAAGAAAAAGAATCAGCATTGTGTACACAAAACAGCAAAACTGACAATTAAATTGAAACCCCTTTCCTGATTTTTTTTAAAACTGGTTGAATAAAAATTGTCACTTGTCACCGATGAGCAAATGAGCACATTTTTCAAGCCCATATATATAAAAAAAATCATCTAAAAGGTTGCTATAATAGAGTATACAAATGGTGTTCTAATTAAGAATATGTAAAATACCTGCACAGGACTGATCTTAAGACCTCCAATGTTGAAAACGTGATTAATGTCACATTCCTTTTTAATTTGTTTCCAACAGTACAGATAGCATGCATGAGACCTAAATTACGCTTTAACACCAAAATATCTTCCTGAACTTCAATTTTAACTGTTGACATGCAAAAAACAACCAGAGTATAAACTAAAATACAGCAAGAATTTACTTAATATGATTCCCATCCCTAACCAAAACAAGTGCAATTTCATACTGCCTATTAGCAACAAGTACGTGCTCAGAACAGTGGTAAAAAACACTGACCAGGCATGCAGTCAGGAATACATATCCATATTTGAAGTAGAAAAAGCCATCAAAAGCCAGAAATGTGGAAAGGCAGCAGGAGTAGATGATATTCAACCAGAAATGCTCAAGTATGGAGGCATAAAAGTCTTACACTGGCTGAACTGCATAGTTCAGAAGGCCTGGGCAGAGGGACGAATTCCAGATGATTGGAGTGGTGCTCTCATAGTACCCATATATAAAAAGGGAAATAAAACTGAATGCCAGAATTACACAGGTATTTCTCTACTGAGTGTTCCTGATAAGATATATGCAAGTATACTTGAGAAATGGTTGAGAAGGATTGTGAAAGAGAAGCTTGGTGAAGAACAAGCTGGATTCAGAATAAATAGAGGCTGTCAGAATCAGATCTTCACTTTATGATAGACAATTGAGAAATCATGGGAATATAAGAAAGATCTGTATTTAAGTTTTGTAGATCTGGAAAAGGCATATGACAGGTGCCAAGAGAGAAGCTATTTGAAATGCTACAGTTATATGGTGTCAATGGGGCATTATATCAAGCAATACTTAGTCTTTCTTCAGACGGTTAGCCTAGTGGTTTTGCACTTTGCAACCATATGCCTGGGGGAAGGAGTGTCCTAGGTTTGATACCCGTCGACGACGTGAGGAGCTTGAGGATCTTCCTCAGCCATAGCCAGTTAGTCGGTCTTGGGCATGGACAGCAGGGTTTTTAATGCCAGTTTATCTGGGGTTTTTCATCCCTCAAGCAGGCAAACCGGCCCAGTGAACACACAGGGATACAGTCAGGAATGCTTAGAGGCATAGGGCAGACCATCTTATCCTCGTATTTCAGTTATGAAATCCAAGCATGCTTGTAAGGTTGTGGGCCTTAAAGGCCTGTTAAAGCCATTGGGATAGAATACTTAAGTCTTTATTTGAGTTGTAAGTCAGTAGTTAGAATCGAAGGAAGTACAGGAAGGGGTTTGATGTTAAATTTGGTGTCAGACAAGGATGTACTTTATCCCCGCTGTTATTCATTATCTATATGGATCAAATTATGAAGGGAAGTGGTATTAAACTTGATATCAAAATTGGAGATGTTAATCTCAGCTCTTTGCTTTATGTGGATGATGTTATACTTCTAAATAAAGCCACTACAAGTCTGCAAGATTCCCTGACTAAATTGAGTAGCTGTTGTAATATATATGGTATGAAGGTCAGCATTAAAAAGACAAAGTCAATGAAAATAAACAGAAACATTGACAATATCAAATGCATCGTGAATGGATAACCTACAGAACAAGTAAAACATTTCAGCTGCTTAGGCATGATTTTTAGTGAAGATGGTAAATTAAATATGGAAATAGACAACAAAATCAACAAAGCTGGTATGGCAGGAAGTCAACTGAATAAATTTATATGGAATAAGAGAGAAATTAATGAAAACACTTAATTAGCTGTATACAAGACAGTATTCAAGCCATTTTAACTTATGGATCCGAGTCTGAAGTAGAACACTTGACCAACGACTAGAGACCAAAGATATGAGTCCCAAGAAAGATTAGGGGCATGAACAGATGGCATCAATGGCAATATCATATTAAAAACAAGGATATTAGGAAAGAATTTGACATTGCAGCATCGAGGAATGCGTTAGCAGAACTAATCTCAGATGGTATGGTCACTTAAACAGAATGGGAGAGGAAAGATTAGCAAAACAATTGTTCTCTGCCAGGTTGGCAGAAAAAGGCCCAGAGGAAGACCAAGATATAAGTGGACTGATATGGTAAAAAGTGCCTTAGACGATAGAAATATAAGATCTGATAATGTTGGAATCTTGACAGGTAACAGACTGATTTGGAGGAAAATTGTAGATAGGAAATTAGTAATAATGTAATTTTTCATGTAGTACTATCATATCATGTACACCCCCTTCATGGTATATATATCAGGAATTTGATGACGACGACAACATGCCAGGGAGTAAAGCTCTGAACTGACAAATGTCACACAATAAAAGTAATACATAAATATACAAAAAGTGGATTAAAATTTGGTAAGTGTGAAAAATACATGTGCACACAATGCATTTTTCACATCGAGCAAATTTGGATCCACTCTTTATGTATTACTTTGATGTTTTTTGTTTCCAGTTAGTCAGAGAGAGAGAGAGAGAGAAGCAATCTCTAATATTTCATCTGGGTCTCATGTAATATAACAAGATTTATCATGCAGGAGCACCAAAGTGAAAAAGAGATTTAATAAAACATTCTATGATCGCTTGCTACATGACAATCAAGAGGTTGCACTCACAGTTCAAATAGATGTGCATCAGGATCATCTGTAAAAGACATAAAAACAAACCCAAATAAAAATTCTTATTACATTCCTGTGATTTAAAAGTGATTAAGCTAGGAGAAATTTAACTGTCTCTTGAAAAGCAACTGCAGAATTGGTCTGCTGATAGATGTGAAAAAGATACAGATGTAGGAATGATTTGTTAGATGGGTTTGTTGGTTGGTTTATAGTTTATTTGGCACAAAAACTATAAAGGTCATACTGTGCCATACTAAAGATTACAACATTAGCATTTACAGAAAATTGTAAACAATATGCCTGTACAAGAATCTAGTTTCACAAAGCAGCATCTCTAGATAAACAGAACTGCTGCAGAGGGCACAGCAACACACAGGGTCAGAGGTTATTACACTAGTGCAAAAATAGTTAACAATATAAGTTAATACATAATATATGAAATACTAAGCCAGGGAATGCAGTATCTACATATATGTAAAATTATAATAGATGCGTTTATAGCAGTACAAAAATAGGCAAAAAGGGATTATTATACAATATGCATGGATGAAAATTAAATTTAGCAATACACATAAATAGAATTACTAGAAAGTACACAAGTAGGTAAGATGTCCTACAGCACTACATGATTATTTGAAAAATAAAGTAGTAAATAAGATGTATACACAAAATGTATGTTAATGCAGTATCTACATATAAACAAAATTACTGCAGAGATTTCAGCAGTACATAAATAGATAACTGAAGGTTAACATATGTATATACAAAACAAGTCAAGGAAAGCAGTGTCTACATCTAGTAAGATTACAACAAACATTATTATACTAATACTTAAAGAGTCAGAAAGGAATTATTATACAGCATTGATGCATAAAATTTAAATTTAGCATTATGGTATTTACATATTAACAAAATTACAGCAGGGTGATACAAATATACAAGTATACAGGGTGATACAAATATACAAATATACAGGGTGATACAAATAATCTGACATTATTGGTCAGATTTAACCTAATGAATAAAATGTATGTATAAAAGTTAAGTTAAGCAAAAAAGTATTTACATATAAACAAATTTATGGTCAAATGTGTTTGTACAAATTAATTCTTTCTAAAAAATTAAAAACATCATGCAATTTGTCTGAGTCAGCCAGCATTTCCCTGAGTGTATATGGCTTGGTTAGATAGGTGGATATTTCATTCCTCTCTTGTATAAATTTTTGACAATCTACCAGAATATGATGAATAGTGAGATGTGTGTTGTATTTTTCACATATGGGAGGGTTATCAGCTCTCAGTAAATGAGAATGCGTAAGGTGACTGTGACCTATGCAGAGCCTAGCAAGGACAACCTTCTCTTTGTACGTTGACTAGAATGCCAGTGTTTAATTTCAGGTTTAATGTTATATAATTTGTTTGTTGATGCTTCTTGCCATGTTAACTCCCACTGAACAATTAGTTTTGATCTTATAAGTTGTCTGTAGTCTATATATCGAACTGTCAAACAGTATGTGGAGAAGGTATGAGCAGATTTAGCAGCTGCATCTGCAGCCTCATTTCCTGATTTCAATGTGGCTGGGAATCCAGCAGAACTGAACATCGAAATTAAGGATTTTCATTTTGTGAAGCACCTCATAAAGTACTGGATGTGGATTACACATAGGAGAGGAGATAGCCTGTAAAGAGCTCAATGAGTCTGTATAAATTATATACTTTTGGTAGCAGTTTTCTTTTATATGCAGAGGTGCAAGCTGAATGGCCTGTAACTCTGCTGTATAGTTACTGCAGTCTGGTGGGATCTGATTTGAGATAATAATGTTAGGAAACACAGCAGCACAGCCAACAGAGGTGTTAGTTCTTGAACCATCAGTATAGATGGGTAAGAAATCAGCATGTGCTGCTCTGTGTGCATTAAACAATTGCAGGTAAATGGATGATGGGGTATAAGATTTCTGTAGCTGACAAAGTGAGAGGTTGCAAGATGGTGTGCAAACCTGCCATGGAGGAATGCTGTTATGTTTAGTGTAGCTAATGTTGTCAGCATTTATACTAACAACTTGCACAGTTTCTTTAATACGCATACCAAAAGGATGTATAGCAGTTTGATGTGTGTGTGATATTGAGCTTTCCAACGCAGAGAGAAGATACTATTCAATGTAGGGTGATCTGGGAGAGATTTTATTTTTAGGGCATAATTAAGAGAACTGTTTCCATCAAAGTGATAGAGCCAGTTCATTTACTTCAACATAGAGACTTTGAGTGGGTGAGGTGCAAAAGGCACCAGTAGCTATCCGTATACCCTGATGATGGATGGAATCCAACCATCATAGGTTACTCTGTCTTGCCGAACCATAGACTTGGGACCCATAATCCAGCTTTGAACGTATAAGTGCATGATAAAGATGGAGCAATGAAGCTCGATCAGTACCCTACTCAGTAGAGGATAGAGTGCAAAGGAGGTTCAAAGTACTTTTGCGCCTTTCTCTTAGTTGACGAATGTGTGCTAGAAATGTGAGTTTTCTGTCAAAGATGAGTCCTAAGAACTTGATTTCTGTAGCTACTGGAATAACAGTATGTCCCATTCTTAGTTCAGGATCTGGGTGATGAGTGCGTTTTTGACAGAAGTGTACACACACTTTTTTCTGTTGAAAACCTAAATTCATTATTAAGAGCCAACAGAGAGAGACATGATCAATTGCTTGCTGAAGTTGCCTTTCAATTACCCTCATGTTACGTGAGTGACAGTAAATTGTGAAGTCATCAACATATAGAGCATTGTCTACAGTGGGAGGAAGCTGTTCAATAATTCATCATCATCATCACGAATCATGGGCTCACTGCCCGTTGATGTCTGATGCCTGTTTCACTATCTTCTTCCACCTTTCTTTGTCCAGTGCACAGTGTCGCAGTTTTTGTACACCAATTCCACACCAGTCTTTTATATCGTCTATCCATTCTCTGTATGGTCTACCTCTTCTGTTGAAACCATCCAAAATACCAAACATAAATGTCTTTATCTTCCAGTCCTCACTCATTCTACAGATGTGTCCAAATAATTGCAGCTTCCGTTTTATAATCTTCTGCATTAGATTCTCTTTTGGTTGTATCTTCTGATAGAGCTCTTCATTGGTGATTTTCTGTACCCATCCTATTCTTAGAATCTTCCTGTAACAAGTTCTTTCAAATGACAAAATTCTTTTTCTTGATTCCTTATTTATTACCCACGTTTCAGATCCGCACAGTACACTGCTGAAGATGCATGTTTCCAATACTCTTAGTTTTGTTTGCAGACTGATCACTTTACTTTTCCAGATGTTATCCATGGCCTTCAGATTTGTTCTTCCCTTTGCAATCCTGATCTTTAGTTCTTTTTTACAGTCCAAGTCATATGTCAGTTTACTTCCCAAATATGTGAATTGTTCTACATTTTCTACATCAGTTCCATCCACTTGTATCTTTTGTTTCATGTTCTTCTCACCAAATACCATTGTCTTTGTTTTTTCAAAGTTCATAACAAGTCCAAATCTCTTCCCTTCCTCATTTAACAGTTTCAGTGTTTTTTGTAGTTCTCTTTCGTCTTCTTCAATAATAACAATGTCATCTGCAAATCTCAGATTGTTAATTCTCATTCCGTGTACAGATATTCCTTTGGCATCTTCTTTCATTTTATCCATTGCTCATTCTAGATGTGGGATGAAAATGCTTGGTGATATTGGGTCTCCCTGTCTAGTATCCCTGCTTGTTTTAAACCATTTCCCCAAATCATCACCTATTCTAACTGCTGCAACTGCATTCTGGTAAACATCTTTTAATATAGCTATTAGTTTTTTTATCAATTCCATAGGATTCCAGAACTGCTAATGTCACTTTCTGGTCAATACTGTCAAATGCTTTCTGAAAGTCAACAAAGCAAGTATATATGTTTTTGTTTTTTGTTCAATAATTGAGTTAATTTTAATAGCAAAAAGGGTTACACTTAAGATAGAGCCTTGGGGAACACCTTGTTCTTGATGATATGGTCGAGATAGCGTACTTCCCACTTGGGAATTTCACTTGGAAAGTTCGCATGAACAGAAAGTTTTTAATAAATATAGGGAGGTGTCCTTTGAGACCTAGGTTATAGAGGTCTTTTAATATGCCATATTTCCAGGCTGTGTCATAAGTTTTTTCCATGTCAAAAAAAATTGAGACAAGATGTTCCCGCTTCAGAAATGTATCTCTTATACAAGTTTCTAACCGAACTAAATGGTCTAAAGTTGATCGATGTCTACGGAAACCACATTGTGTATTGGAAAGAAGTCTGGCATTAACCATTTTCTCTAGTATCTTACAAAGACAGCTGGTCAGAGTAATGGGTCGATAATTATTTGCTTGTGTTAGATCTTTTCCTGGTTTTGGGATAGCAATGACAATTGACTTATGCCAAGAATTTGGAAACTCTTCCTCTGCAAGTATTCTATTGTATAATAAGAGAAGAAGATCCATAGAAGATAATGGTAGCTGTTTTATCATTTCATAATGGATGTCATCAGGTTCTACTGTCTAAAAACTAAAAAGAGCTCTCCTACAATCTCACCCTAGTGAGATTGTAGGAGAGCTCTTTTTAGTTCCTCCTTGACAAATGGCTGAAGAATGTTGGTAGAAAAATTAAGCCTTTGTTTCTCTTGTTGCTCTTCATATTAATATAAAAAATTAATATGAAGCTGTTGCTGAGATTTTAGCAAAAGTTTCTCCCAAAGTATCTGCAATAGCTTTGGGATCAGCAAGAACACATCCATTATAGTCTAAGGTGGACAAACAATGTGTACTATATCTGCCTTTCATTTTCCAGATTTTATCCCATACAATTTTTGGACTGGTCATTTGATTAATTGATGTAGTAAATTGGATCCATGATTGTTTTTGACTCTGACGTCTTACATAACGTGCTTTGGCTCGAGCACACTTGAAAGTTATTAAATTTGATGTGGTGGGGTATCTACGAAACATGCTCCATGCTCTGTTGATATTTTTTGGCTGCCTGACATTCTGAGTTCCACCAAGGCATTAGATAGACTGGGAATCGAGATAATGTTTTTGGGATGGAGGTTGTTGCTGCCTGGACGATGCATTCTGTTATATATTTTACAGCTTTATTGATAGGTGTTTGACTGATGGCATCAGCATTAAATTTTGCAAGATGAGAGAAAGTGTTCCAGTCAGCCTGGTCCATTTTCCATATAAGTTTCTGTGTGGGTGAACATAGTTCCTGTGAAGACATTGCACAAAGGAAAGGAAAGTGATCATTTCCATATATGTTCTCTGCAACGTCCCACATGAGCAGTGGAAGAATGGAAGGGGAACAGATTGTAAGATCAATTGCAGAATATGAGTGGGTAGACATATGGAAGAAAGTATTGAGTTTATTATTTAGAAGGGAAAGGTTATTACTATCAAGAATTTTTTCAATGATTCGACCTCTATTAGTGTTGGCACTACCCCATAGAGTATTGTGACCGTTAAAGTCACCCATCAAAAGTATGGGTTCAGGCAGTTGTAAGATAAGGTTATCAAGATCAATTTCATTTAAATTAGCATTTGGTGGTAAATAAAATGAACATACTGTAATAAGAAATCCCACAGAGAAGCGAATCACTACTGCTTCCAGAGAAGTATTAATTTGGACCTGATGGAAAGGAATTTGACTGCCCACTAGGATAACTACTCCTCCATGAGCAGGACCATTTCTATCTCCAGTTCTATCCGTACGTACAACAGTGAAATTCCTAAAGGTATGGTCCTCAGTGGGTCTTAAGTAAGTTTCCTGTAGACAGAAACAGAAAGGTTTGTGTTTCTGCAACAACATCTTGATATCGTTAATATTCTGGCAGATCCCACGACAGTTCCATTGTAAAAATTTTCCTATTGTTTTGATTTTATTGACTTCTCTGGTTTTCGAGGGCTTACCTTCATCAGATTTATATTTATCCACTGTTTTAGGGAAGTATGGACAGCCAGTGTCCATCTCTTCCTCTGGTAGAGCGTTCAAAACATCAAATGCGTTGGGCTCAGTTGGTACGTTTAGTTTGCTTTTAGTGGGTATCAAGGTATCCATTTTTTCTGTGCGAGTGTCTGGTAGTTTATCTGGTAGTTTATCTCCATAATTTTTTTTTAAAGGTGAGTTTTCATTGAATGGGACCATTTTTGAAGTTGTCTCTGGAGTAAGGCCATAAGTCTTGTGATTAATGAGCTCAACAGAGAAGCACTTGCGATCGTAAAGTTCAGGTATGGTGAAATTATCGAATGGTGGAATATTGTACGAGTTACTATTGACACTTTTTAATTGTTACTTTTTCAGCATAAGAGGATCGTAGAACAGGTGTAATAGTGGACAGCTTTCTTTTTGCATCCTGATATGTTGTTTTGTTCTGCTTTAATTTTTTGTATCTCTTTTTCATCTTTCCATTTCTGACATGCACAAGAGTATGCTGGATGATCTCTCTGACAGTTGACACATTCAGCTTTTTTTTCACAGCAAGATTTATCATCATGTTCTTTACTACCACATTGGGCACAGGTAGTAGAACCACAACAGGCATTTTGGGCATGTCCATATCTTTGACATTTAAAGCATCTCGGCAGGTTAGAGATGTACATTCTAACAGGACAGCTGAGATACCCTGCTTTCAAAAGTAAGGATGATGTTCTTGGTTGAGACCAGGCGACCATCCCTGTGTATCACGATGCACCTCACACCGGTCACTCCTTGATCTTTAAGCTCTGAACATATCTCCTCATTGGGAACATCAAGAAAATCCCATTCTGATATCACTCCTCTACTGGAATTGAGTGCTCTGTGAGGTGTTACTGCAATTTGTCGTTGCTCTCAGTAGTTTCTCAAAATGTTGTTTGCACATTGTTTCATGAGGACATCACCAGAACGCAATTTCTTGACAGTTTTGGGAGGTCCAGCCAGTCCTTCTAAACCTTTTTGGATAAAGAAGGGTGACATTTTCCTAATTGGTTTTCCACCTGTTGCATGAATGATTAGAAAGGTTGCTACATTTGTGTTAGTATCTGATATCTTTTGTTTTTTACTTCTGTTTCCATATGCTGTGTCTATATTATCAGTACTTGGTTGGGACTTTTTTGGGTCCCTGAAACATTTGAGGATAAAGAATTCATATTTAAGGAATTTTTAATTCGACGCCAGAGCTCTCCACCCACTATGGAGCCACACGTGGATGCCCACTACCCAACAAGTAAAGACTGCCCTCAGGAGTGAAAAATTCCAGAATTTTCTAACCTTAAAACTCCAAATCACCCTTTTTAAACTTCCCTATGAAAGTAAAATTTAGTCACCAACTAAGAATGAATTCTCTAGACCTTCTTTCTGGAGCCGTCTCCTTTTCAGACACTGACACATTTGTTTTTTGAAGCTGTGCCAGTCAGAGTCTTAGGACAGAAGAATCCTTGTTCAGAGGGACTTTCCCAGAATCTTAACACCCATTTTATCTTACAAAAGCTCTACAACATCTGTAGGATTCTTAGCTTGCAGTCGTGACCCTAACGTTCAAAATTTCCCTTTGCATAGGGTTCAGATTTTATGAGTGGTAGGTTGGTCTCATGCTCAGGCAAAACTCAGGTTTACATAACAAAACATGTTTATTAGGATCTTAGAGCACTTACGTTTAGATTCCAACATACACAAGAATTTTTTTCCCTTGGAAAGGCTTAGACATTGGTTATGCATTTTTACTAAATAGCTTAAGGAAATTACAATGTATACCAGGATATAAGGATTAAGAACAGGATTAAGGATAAGAACACAAGGACTACATCCGGTTTCACCAATACAGCCGCTCTGGTCTTGCAGACCATGCGCTGGATACCCGCCATAGAATACGGTGGAAGAAAGCCACGATAATGCACCATAGTAAATTCAAATACGAAAGGCTTTACACGGAATCAGCCTCAGCCCTAAGAAACAATCCAAACCTCAACAAATTTGGTTGCATGAGATTGCACCAAATTTGGGAAACCTACACCAGAAGACTTTCAGCCCAATCGCCCAAGAATACCAACATTTCCCGCTAGGGGGCACCATCAGGACTTTTAAGAGAAAGAATAGCTTCCTGCTTCGTCCTCATTTACTGTTTGTTGTGCTTGCGTGCACGTGTCTTGTTTTTAAGTTCCTGTAAAAATGGGAACGTGACATTGCCAAAATATTGGAAGTGTATTAAAATTTATTTTAATGTATATCCTAGTATACGTTATAATTTCCTTAAGCTATTTAGTAAAAACACAACAATTTTATCAATTAAACACTAAATCAAACTGGCGAATACAAGTGAACATTCTAATAAATAATCAACAACTCTAGCATCTAAGTTAATCAATGATACTCATAACATTCACAATACAAAATTCTAATTAGATTCTATCTACAATACTAGCTCCTCATATCAATTTGAGTACACACACATGCATAAGTTTGCAGACAACCAGTCTAATGAAAAACCAACAAATTGCTAAGCATATTAGTCATTTAAAGTTCCCTAAGTATCTATCCATAATTTCCTTTCCACTAGAAACTGATTCACCTTTTCTCCTAATACAATTGGAAAAGAAGTAAGAAAGTTCTGTACGTTACCATCAGTGTGTTTGATTACCGTCTCCGCACAGTCCGACTTCTTTTGTTGGATATGACTCTACACTTTCAACAGGTTGCATCCACTTGGAGGTCATGTTATTTATCCTATAAGGCCTTTCTTTGCACTTTGGCGATGCTAGCATTCGTCTTGATTTCTAGTGGGTCACTTTGGTCAGCATTACTGTCTTTGGGAAAAACTCTTCTGCTGCCTCATTCCGGTAGGACTTCTACTGACAGCCCGAAACAGTGGATGCCGACTTCTCGCGTACTGTCCTTCCGGTATCCATCAAGCATCCACAGGGAAGAGGTCATTGTCAGACATTGTAGTACTTTCTTCAACTGGTCAGCAACCGCAGGTTCAAGCGAGAACAGGAAAAAACTCGAGAAAGCTTGAAACTCATGCGAATCCTTATTTATTCTATCTCCGTTGCATCCTCTTTCCACTTCAGAAATCTTCACACGGCACTTTCCCTTGTGCCCTTAAGCTCCATCATCATCATCAAATTCCTGCCATGTACCCTCAAGAGGTGTACAGGATATGATAGTACTACATGAAAAATTTACATCATTACTAGCTTCCTATCTACAATTTTCCTCCAAATCAGTCTGTTACTTGTCAAGACTCCAACATTACCAGATCTTATATTTCTATCGTCTAAGGCACTTTGTACCGTATCAATCCACCTATATCTTGGTCTTCCTCTGGGTCGTTTTCCTGTCAACTTGAGAGAGAACACTTGTTTTGCTAATCTTTTAACCAATAGGAATACAACTTGGTCGGCTGAATTCCAAATCCCTAAATCCTGGCCAGCCCATCCTCGTTCATTCAGTATCCAGGTAGATACCCAAGAGTGCACCACGAGAAGGTGAGGATTGGACATTAGGTCAGAAGCCCTGGTTGGTTCTCCGTATTCCTTTAAAGGCTATGTGGAGGTCTCCTCTCAGTTATTCAGCTTTGACCCTTAAGCAGCTGTTTTGTCATAACTCTGCCCCCCGAGGAGAGCGAGCTCAGTTTGCCTCAGGCATTACGCTAAACTAGGTGGCTAGCATGCGACCTTTGTTTACACTTGATATACAGTTCTCATAGACTACAATTTGATCGCTATAACTTACAAAACGGAATTTCTATTTAGATAAACAAAATTCATCTTTCCTTTGTATTTCACATTACAGTTATTCATTTATGCTCCCTCTTACAATTTGTTTTCCTACTATAGTACAAGTATCTCTTAGTTGTTATTTTATTCTTGTTAGACGTTGAATGAAATAATTTTTTAATGAAAATTCCTAATTTGAGATCTAATAGTACAAAGAGTTGATCTTTGGATTTCAGAATATCTGAACAAATTTTATTCTTTAAAAAAAGCTTTAGTGATTCCATAAATTCTTGAAATGTATTTTTCACACCCACCAAATTTTGATCTACTTTTTATGTATTAGTTAGATTTTTTTGTTTCCAGTTATTCAGAGAAAGAAAAGCAATTTCTAGTTTGTTCTTGTAATCTGAATTTCTTATTCTTGAGAGAGTAAACATGGTTTTTATTATTTTTTTTTTTTGTAGTTGTTGCTATGTGAAACATTTGAGTGTGAACTGTTTATCTAATAATGATGCGACCACAAAACAAGAAAAAACAATGTCAGTGAATCTGTTTCAAAAAAAAATTAACAAACCTTAAAAAGTTCATGAATTTGAATATAAAACTCTGCATAATAGAACGTGTTGAAAGAGATGATTGTGTGGCTGATATTACACACAGATTTAATATGCTATGGTCAACTAGGAAAGATTATCAGCAAGAACAGATATAGCAAGACTGTAAAGCATGCAGAAGGTTCAAATTGGTTAAATGATGGGATATAATTTTATTTCTTGGAAAAAAAAAAAGGCTGAAGTAGTTTACAAAGAGAAACATGAAAAAAAAAAAAAAAAAAATATATATATATATATATATATATATATATATATATATATATATATACACACACACATATATATCAGATGGAAAATAGACCATAATATGGTCTATAACTTTTATAATAGAAAATATTATTTTCTATTATAAAAGAAAAAGGATCAAACTTGCACATTCAAATGTAAAGCAAGTTAATTTTTTTTTTTTAAATCAAAGGGGGAAATGTTTAACATACACATTGGGAAGTTTTTTCCCACTTGGTTAGACTATAATAAATTTAGTTGTGTAAGCAAACAAAGTTTGCGCCTGAAATATTTTCGGGACTGAGGCAACTCATGGTAAAGGTGGACCAAACTCTCATCACTCCTTGTCTTAGTATCTCCCATAATGCAAAGCACATCTCCTTGCAGACATGTACTATGCATTAAGGGAAGGGCCACAACCCAGACCGGTTTCGACTTTATTGAGGTCTTCTCCATTGCTTCCACCTTTATTAAGGTAGAAGCAATGGAGAAGACCTATTTACCTATACGAAGTCATGTTTACCTATACGAGTTGCCAAAAGGTGTCTCACTTTATTATTAAATTACTCTGGATTTAGAGAAAGATGTTGGAAGTTTTTTTCCACTTGGTTAGACTATAATAAATTTAGTTTAATCCTTTAAAAGGTCGAAGTCGGTCTAGGTAGGCCCTTCCCTTAATGCAGTGTTTCTCAAAGTGTGGTACGTGGACCCCCGGGGGGGTCCGTGAGAGGTCTTCAGGGGGTCTGTGGCAATTTTCAGCTATGCATCATTAATGCATGGAATAAAATGTAAGTTTGAGATCGTAAAACGTTCCTATTGTATCACTGAATAAGGTACAGAGACATCTGCAGGCTGTGTAATATGTTTCTCAACAAACAGTGCAATTAGAGACAACTGGGTAAAAACGTTATTAACTAATGAATCGCATGACCACTCCCACATAAAATGCTGTATAGTAGACAATCAAAACCATATGGTGCACCGGCAACATATGGTTTTGTTTGAGTGAACGTGTTAAAACTAAGAAATACATAGTGAATGTGTTTCAGATATTATATAAGGAATTCGGTTGAAGAGAATTAACATTTCAACTGAACTGTCGGTTTGCCTTTGTCAATTAGTAGCGCGATCTTTTGTTAATACCGCATCAATCATATGAACGTCTTCATAGCTGCTTTATCTCTACTGGCCTACCATTGCTGTCTGTTTCGAGGTCTGCTTTCACTAGTCATTTGTTGAAGGACTGTTCGTTAAATACGGTAATTTTTAAAATGTGCAAAAGAGAGGAACATAGTAGATACAAGTAGCTGTCAGCAACAAGAAAATGATGATATTGTATGTGGATCAAGTGAAATTGATAAGTGTGCATCATCTGACATCTATAAAGAACCAACTAGGAAGAAGATGAGAAAACTTCGTAAGTACGATATAAATTATTGAAATGTGGATTTTCATGGACGGGAAATGAAGAGGAACCTATTCCATTATGTGTAATTTGCGGTGAAACTTTAAAAAATTAAACCATGTAATTTAAATCGCCATTTTGAATCGAAACATAATGAATGCAAGGACCGACCTGTCGAATTTTTTCAAAATAAACTAAAAATTTAAAAGAATCTCAAAAAGTAATATCGATTATGTCAGGAGGTGAAAACATGAAGGCTTTAGAAGCTTCATATCGTGTGTCGCTATTAATAGCAAAAAGTGGTGCAGCGGAAACAACTGGTGAAACTTTGATCAAGCCTGCAGCAAAAATAATAGCGGAAATTATGATCGGAGATAATGCAAAAAGATCTTTTGATCGGATTTGCTTTTCAAATAGTACCGTTCAGCAAAGAATCACTGAAATGGCTGAAAATATAAAACAAACATTGTTATCCGTAATACATAAGAGTCGTTATTATGTGTTGCAGGTAGATGAATCCACCGACATTACAAATTTTGCAAATCTTCTAGTGTTCATTAGGTACGAAAAAAATCAAAAAATTCATGACAACCTTTTATATTGCCAACCCTTGCCAGAACATACAACAGGAGAAGAAATATTCAACAGTATAAATACCTTTATGCATCAAAACAAGCTTGATTGGAAAAGTTGTGTTGGAATAAGCACAGACGGAGCGACCATGGTCGGATCTAAAAAAGGGCTTGTGTCAAGGATTCAAGCTGTTGCACCAAATGCAAAGTCGACACACTGCTGCATACACAGGGAGGCTTTGGCTACACATATGATGTCTACAGACCTAAGAAAAGTTCTTGATGAAGCAGTAAAAATCATAAATTATACTAAAGGCTGTCCTCTAAACGCCAGATTTTTTTCTCAACTTTGCAAAGAAATGGGAAGCAACTATACACAACTTCTTTTCCATACCGATGTTCGTTGGCTTTCTCGTGGAAAAGTCCTTACTCGTTTATTTGAACTTCGGAATGAACTACTAAAAGTTTTTCTTGATGAAAAGTTTGAATTGAAAAAGCATTTACATAATTGGAAATGGCTGTCAATTAGCATACCTGGCAGATATATTTACTGTATTAAATAGTCTTAATTTATCTTTACAAGGCAAGGAAATTTCTATATTTCATGTCCAAGATAAAGTGAACGCCACATTGGCAAAAATGAAGTTATGGCAAAAGTGGGTTGGTAATGGAGAATTTGACGCGTTTCCATCACTTCATGAATTGCTCGCAAATTCAAATGAACAAATTGATGGTGATGTGAAAATTACTATCACGCAGCATTTAAAAAGCTTACAAATGAATCTAGAAAAGTATTTCCCTGAATTGGATATTAATATTGAGTGGATAAGATACCCTTTCTATAAAAACAAATTTATGCCAAAGGATCTATCGCCAATAGAAGAAGAACAACTTTTAGAACTAGCTTCTGATGGTTTCCGAAAAAATAAATACAGCGAGAACACGTTATCATCATTTTGGCTACAAATACAGAATGAATTTCCTGAATTAACAGATAAAGCTCTAAGGCTCATTTTTCTATTTCCAAGTTCATATCTGTGCGAAGTTCGATTTTCTGCCCTTGTTGATATTAAGACGAAGAAGAGGAATCGCATTATAGGTGTCGAACCGCATCTGAGATTGAAATTAACAACTATAGAGCCAAATTTTGCTGAAATTTTATCTCACCATAAGCAATTTTACTCCTCTCATTGATGATAAATTATTTCAAGTAAGTAAAACTTTATAGTATCTTTATAAAGTTTGTTGTATTAAAAATAAATCATATTTTTAGAAATAAATTCAAATAAAATAGATATTTAATTTTTTAATATTTTTAATTAATTAATAATTTAATTAATTTATTCATTTAATTAATTAATTTATTTGTAATTAATTAAGGGGTACTTGATAAGAATGAAATTTTAAGAAGGGATCCATAGATATCTGAAGTTTGAGAAACACTGCCTTAATGTATAGAATTATACATGTCTGTAAGGAGATGTGCTTTGTATTATGGGAGATACTAAGAAGGAGTGATGAGAGCCTGGTCCACCTTTACCACAAACTGCCTCGGTCCTGAAGATACTTCAGGCGCAAACTTTGTTTGCTTACACTTCTACTAAGACGTACTATGAGAATTACAGAATCACTCAATCAGTGGTTATAAGAGAGCCTCCATAGCTCAGTTGGTATAGACGAAGCCCCTGGGGTCAATTCCAGTCAGTGATATGAGGAACCTTTATCTGGTTTCTTTCGACGAAAGGTGAAGCTGATCTCATATAGAGGCAGGGGATTTTTTCACCCGGAAACTCAGATTTTTTTGTCCCACAGAACAGGCAAACCAGCCCCATGAATACACACGGATTACAGTCAGGAATACTTAAGACCCAGCCACCATAGACTTGATTCATCAGCTATGCCTGTCCTGAGCCCAGATAAAATTAAAGGGGATTGAGATTATGCTGTACTTCCCCATAAAAGGGCCCTCATGGCCATTGTATCATCATATGAATATGATACAAGTGATTATAAGGAAAAAATGTGAATCATAACTGAAATGTCAAAAATGGATATTTCCATAATTAAGAAAAACAGTATGATTGGAATTTAAGAATATTCCACACCTGACTGAGAATAAGAATAAGGTTTAATTATAGAAATTAACCATCAAACCAGCTTTGCTGTCTTTGCGCATCATTAAATCCATGGATGCAAAGAAGTGGTCATTGAGGTTAATATAATAATATGGACATGAAGCTTAAATTTTTGATATATTTTATTTGGATGACTTTGGGTGATTAAGGAAGTATAACAGAATGGTTGGAGAGCTGCCAAAATTATACTTTCTACTTTCAAAGGGAAATCCACCTCTCATATTGAGAACATTCTTGACTTTAAAAACAAAATTTGTAATTATCATTTGAGTCTGTCTATTATTAGGATCAGCTGAGATATACATAGTCTTGCTCTTCACCAACATTATTTTATCAGATACCAGTGAATTATTCACAAAAGATTTTCTTTCTATCATTAAATATTTTGATTTTGTTATTCATTCTGGATATTTTACATTCATAATAAATTGAACAAACAAACTAAAGATATGGAAATGGTAAACCCTCTTTTTCCCTTACTTGCTTACTTCATGGAATGCTTCAAACAATGTCTCCCCAGTGATATTTCTCCAACATCTTACTGTTTGGTACACGATATACCCATAACATTTTTTCAATTTGGAATAGTTTTTTTTTTTTTCTGAACTTGAAAATTTCATATCCAAAATAAATGCAGTTCATCCCAGAATACAATTCACACTAGAAATAGTAAAAAAATAACCAATCAGTTTTTTTGGAACTGAATATTCTTTGTTCAACCGGATGGCATCATCACTTCTCAGTGTTTCAGAAGAAAACTCACACAAGCCATCATATCCACGTGAAGTTGCATCATCTTCTTAGTCAAACAGCTGGGACTATTAAGACCACAATACATCATCTCATGCTTTATTTCTATAGATGACCTATTGCATCAAGAATTACATTATATTAAATCAACTTTCTTGAAAAATGGTTTCAGCAAAGCCCTTTTTAATAAAGCTTTCAACAGCTATAGGATTTTACTTCCTCTTCTGCCCAAGAAGAAGAAATTACTCTTATTCCACTTCTGTACATTAAAGGAACACACTGAAGAATTTTGAAGCCTCTCAACATTTAGGTGGCATTTTATGCTCTCAAAAAAAATATCCACTTTTTCTCACTTCACCAAAAGTAAGCTTCAATCACTTAGTTTTTTTAGGTATCTACCACATCCTGCTTTTGTGGCCTAACTTATTTTGGACAATCTGGAAAATTTCTGTCTTTGTTGAACATACCATCTCTACTGAAGAATTTCTGTTAAAATATTTTTTTTGCCTTTTTTTTATATTGAAGATCACTCTTCCACATTTCTATAATTATGTCACTTACTGTCTTCACTACTACTTTCAAGCCTTCTACCAAAATTTTAGTACCACTCACTTAGCAGCATGCATATTATATGGATGTATAACATGTGTTCAAATTAAGAAATTTTAAAACTAAAGCTATATATTAAGCTTATATGAGTGACTTTTTTTTTTAAATTTCAGAAACTTAAACAGGCATACTCTGCAAACTAGCACTGATGAACGTTGTTTTTTTTTATGTTCAACATATAATGTTCTACGGTTGTTTGGTTATACACGTGCTTTATTAATAGCAGGCAAACTACCTACTATTAGTAAAGCATGTGTATAACCAAACAAATGCAGAAATAAATTTCTGAATGTTTTGCTTTAAAGTGAGGGGTGGGGAACCCCTCGCTTGCGAGTCTATTTCAATTCGCCCCTTTGCTGATGTACTCGTATGTACATGTAAATAAAATTTTATAATAATTTAAATTTATTTAAATTTAAATAATTAAATATACAAAACCAAAAATAGCTATATTACATATAATATGATCGTCATACGTCTGGTAAGATATATATTGCACACTACATACACTATCTATATATAAGAGTTAAAATTTACAGTCGCCCGCAGAAGTTTTTAAATTATCAATTTTTGCCCTTGATACTAAAAATGTTCCCCGCTCCTGCTTTAAAGCTTTAAATAATTAAAAAAACAATTATAAACAATCCTATTATGAATCATAAGTTTTCTAATTAAAATATTTAACAAAGTAGAAACATGCCTTGATTTTTTCTTCTAATAGAATTGTTGGGGGCCGTGGACGCCAAAGAAGTTGACAAAAGCGTTCTACATTATTTCTTCTAAGCAATCTTCCTTGAAAGGACCATAGCCAGAAATCATTGTCTACCTACATATATGGAAAATGATTATTTAGCAAAAGTCAAAACTACATAAAAATGTATAAAATATAACAAAATATGTAATATATATATATATATATATATATATTTTAAAAATGTACTGCAAAGATAAATTCACAAACCTTATGTGCCCACCAACTAACTCCAGTAACAACATATCTTCCTGTTGGATCCCATTCAACATCTGTTGCCATGAAGTGCTCTCCTTGTGCCATAGTTGTGAAGTCAGATGTATCAATGAATTCAAGTGAGCCATTCATGCTAAAAATTGAACATAAAAAATCTCTGTTAGTTAAAACATATTTTCAACTAAGCTTTACTCCAATTTACAAGAATAAATAACTAAAGAAAATTGTAAATACATTAATTAATAATAATGCTAAAAGGGGCAAATTGCAAGATGAAGTTGGAACAAAAGTATGGAGACCAAGATTGTGAGCGCTTGAACATGCACATTCATAGACCTGCAAGCTGTCTTTATCTTGTGAAAGTATGAACATATACCTAGTCTAGCCATAAATAACGCATAAACCTTTAATCTGTCCATAAATCATTTACAGCTTTCAGTACATACAAACCACATATATAATGTATATAACAGCATTCAATATTCAAAACAATCTTCCCTTTGCTCTCATGGATGCCTGAAGACTGAAGCCACATATCGATAGTGACATGTTCAACATCCACAGGAAACATTAAAAATGGGTGGCACACCATTTGGCAACTCCTATAGGTAGAGATGACCTGCGAATGCTTCTGCCTAGTATCTCAGCTTGGGCCTGGCTCCCACTGAAGAGACCTCAATAAAGGTCGAAACTAGTCTGGGTAGTGGCCCTTCCCTTAATGCAGAACATTAGACATATCCACAAGGAGATGTGTTTTGCATTATAGGAGATACTGAGACAGGAGTGTTGGTATCTTGCTCCACCTTTGCAACGAGTTGCCCTGGTGTGTACCACCTTACCTCAGTCCTGAAGATACTTTCAGGCGCAAACTTTGTTTGCTCACACTTGGATAAAGGATTAAACTAAATTTATTATCCACAGGAAACGCTGTCACTGCTCACTCCAAATCTTCAGGGTGGCAATACTTAGGTGTTGTTTCTTGCTGGCTACTCTTTCAAATTCTAATCACAATTTAAAGTCCAATGGATTCAGATCAATACTTCCAGATGGTGATATGTGTGGACATTTGCCTCCAACCACTGTTGTGTGGTCCTTGCCTTGTGTGCAGGTGCCGAGTCCTGTTGGAAGGTCCACTGCCTACTGTAAAACAAGGTGTTGTTCAGAGGCCATACCACCGGTTCCAGCATGGTGTCTTGATACACTTTAGTGGAGATTTTTACCTCTTTCTCGCAGAAATGCAACTTGTACACCTACTGATATGTCATCTCCCACCACCAAACCATTACTGACGTGAGGTGATGATATATCTCTGAATCCTGGGTGCTATGGCACATGCTATGCAACCATTTGGGGCATATACCTGATCGTTTTGGCAGTTAAACAACTCTTCAATGGTGAAAATCTTCTCATCTGTGAAGAGGAATTTGTGCCTATTGTTTGTATACCACTGGAGACGTGCCTTTGATTTTATCACCATCTGCCATATAAGTTGTTGAGTTAGGAAGCGTCCAGTAGAACGATGATAGGCTCTCACTCCCAAGGAATCAGTTAGTACATGTGACATCCTTTTCTGCAAAATGTTCATCTCTCATGACATCACCTTCTGCTTTTTCACAGGATTATGCTAGAGGAGTGTCTTCACAGCCATCACAAGCTGTTGCATCCTAATGCAGTGCAGTTGACCTGTTCTTTAGCAGTTATAATGATACATCTTCTGCATCATTATAACAGTTAATAGCCCAATACACAAACATCCTACTGATCCAGTTTTTAGTATATTGAAAATATCAGGTGACTGCATCCCTCTAGTGAAGTTCTATTATAGCTACATAGTTCTCATAATCTCCCCGCTGCATGTTAACTCGCACAAAACAATTCTCTCTTTACTGATAAACACACAAATATTGGCTGCACACAGTGGCACTAAAGGAACTGGGCTCACACAATTCTGTGGGCAGCACAAGTGTATGCAGAAGTTGTAACAGTATTTATGGTAAGATAGCATTTTCAGCAGCTTCTTCAACCATTCATCCACTGCTGTCACCTACATTCTTTGTACATACAGTGCAAGATATCATATTCCTTCCAAAGTCTCTAAGGAATTTTTCATCTTCAGCAGCAACAGCCTGAGAAAAAGTATTTCTTAAATAACATACCTTGAAGGCAATGATAACACTAATCCATGGATTGAGGAAGTGAGCAATATTCAGCGAACAAGTTAATGGAATGGCTGTCGTAAGTCGAGAACAGACTACATATGAAATCCAAAATTGAAGGCTAAATGCAGAAAACTTAGTAGTTTGGCCTTTATGCCTTGCCCAATGGTATAATTTACAACTTCTCCTTCTATGCCTTCATCAATGATCAAGATGGTATCATGAAATATAATCCAAAGATAAAGATGACTTTATCAACTTTATAATGCAAGGTGAGAAGGTGCAATAGATCTAATATAGAACAGACAACCACTGTTATTTTAAAATTTCTGGAACTCAACAGGGCCAATAAATAATGTATATTAGGGCATTAAATCACTTATTTTCAGCAAGTCATTAAGATTAGAGATCATTCCTGCTGACTGGAAATATGCCAGAATAATACCAATTCATAAGGGAGTTTGTTGCATAATACGAACTATAGGCCAGTGAATCTTATAGGAGTTACTAACAATGCAAAATTAATTAGTAACATATCCAATACGCTAACAGGATATTGCATCATATATGTTTTGTATCATATAAGACAATATTGATGTAGGTACTGACAGATGTGATTCATCTTGTAAACAAACATGTAAACTTGCCGTATCGATAAATACAGTACAGCAATGCAAATGTATTTCCTCTTCCTTATGATTTTCTTAATATTTTCTTTCCTCTAGCTTACTTTATTATAAGAATGTAGTATATAATTCACATAACATACAATATATGTGTTAAAATGACTGTTTATGTTATCAGTAAGGCTTCCAGTCAACAGTAGGCTATTAGTAGTCAAGTTTTTGGAGAATCGAGTTATATGAGGATTTTCAGCTGAGTGGAGGTCGACACTCCTAACTCCTGCATTGTTCGAGGGTCAACTGTATATATGAATGAAATAATCGAATGGAGGTTAACCAACAAAGAATTCCAAGAGAAAATAATTTTATCTTAGATACCTTACTCTTTGCAGATAAGAACTGAGGACATTACAAAAAAAGGGGGACTATACAGTAGTCCCCCCCATCTGCAGGGGATATGTTCCAAGACACCCCGCGGATACCTGAAACTGCAGATAGTACTGAATCCTATATATACTATATTTTTCCCTATACATACATGCCTATGATAAAGTTTAATTTATAAATTAGGCACATTAAGAGATTAACAACAATAACTAATAACTAAATAGAACAATTATAACAATACACTGTAATAAAAGTTATCTGAATGTAAATGGAATCATAGCAACCTCAGCATATGTTTTTTTATTATTAATATTAATAATATTTATTTATTACTTATGAAGTTGAGAACTTTCACCTTTTTCATTAAAAGGAAGCACTTTAGGTTTCTCTTTGGCATATCTGAATTTACCAGCATCACTACTCTTGCACTTTGGGGCAATTATTAAGTAAAATAAGGGTTACTTCAACACAAGCACTGCGATACCATGACAGTAGATCTGATAACTAAGAACTACTCAGAACAGGGTGCAATTTAAAACTTATGAATTGCCTATTACTAAAAGAAAGAACCATACAACTTCATTTTAGCAATTAAAAATTACATAGGCAAAGTGGATATTAGATCCAACATTATTTCAAAGCTGAATGTTTGTAGAAACTGAAAGTTTCGTAAGTTGACCAGAGAGATTACAAGAATAGAATTCTCAGCACCCTCGTGTTGCCTTAGCTTGCACTACTTGACTTAAGTAGGTAAGGTAACTCGGGGATGCAGAGGATTGTATTCTCGTAAGCTCTCAGGTCAACTTACAAAACTTTAATAGTTTCTACAAACATTTGACTTTGAAATACTGTTGGATCTAATATTTACTTTGCCGATATAATAAATTGTTTATTTCTGGAATTGGGGTTGACTGCAGATAAGGGGGGGGGGGGCTACAGAATAACTGAATTTAATATTAAAACAATGTTTTAATATTAAATTCAGTTATTCTGTATGGCCAAACAGTCAGGACAGTGAATATCAGAATTTTAGAACACAAGGGCTACATCCAGTTTCACCAGTACAGCCACAGAATACGGTGGAAGAAAGCCACCGTAATACACCATAGTAAATTCAAATTTGAAAAGCTATTAATGGAATCAGTCTCAGCCCTAAGAAACAGTACAAACCTCAACAAATTTGGTTGCATGAGACCGCCCCAAATTTTGGAGACTTACATCAGAAGACCTTCAGTCCAAAGGCCAAGTATACCTACATAGCCCGCTAGGGGGCACCATCAGGTCTTTTAGGAGAAACAATAGCTTCCTGCTTCATCCTCATTTACTGTGTTTAGCACCTGCGTGCACGTGTCTTTATTTTCAGTTTCTGTGAAGATGGCAAGCAGCTGAAATGTTGGAAATACGGATTAAAGTTTAATTTAATTTATATCCTGTGTACGTTGTAAATTCCTTAAATTATTTAATAAGCATGTTTAACCAACATCTAAGCCTTTCTACGAGAATACAACCGTTTCATCGTTTGTACTTGCATAAATCTTACCTGGAACACTCAGTAGAGAAATACCTCTGTAATTCTCACATTCAGTTTTATTTCCCTTTTTATATATGGGTATTATGAGAGCTCTACTCCAATCATTGGGAATTCGTCCCTCTGTCCAGGCATTCTGAACTATGCAGTGCACCTGCTGTAAGACTTTTATACCACCATACTTCAACATTTCTGGTCGAATATCATCTACTCCTGCTGCCTTTCCACATTTCAAGCCTTTGATGGCTTTTTCTACTTCAAGTATGCCTGTTGAGTGTTTTTTATCACTGTGCTATCACTGCTTGTTTCATTTAGCAATTTTTCGAAGTAATTACTCCATACTTCAAGTATATCTTTTTCTCCCGTTTTCATGTCACCTTTATCATCTCTAACTCCTTTTACAGCACTCTTTCCTCCATTTCTAAGCTTCTTCAACTACCGCCAGAATAATTTGCCACCTTCTTGATGTTTCTTTTCTATGTTCAAAGTCCTCTCATGACTTTATTTAAATGAAGGGGATATTAAATCCCACATTATTTCAAAGTCGAATAAGAAACTCAAAGATCGGAATCAAAGAGTTTCATGCCGAATATAGTAAACTATAAAAGTTTTGGCAGATTGTAGCATAAGCTAAAGCACATAGTCCAACACTAGGGCAACTTGTTGCAAAGGTGGGTAAAGTTCCAATGTTTGCAACGAGTTGCCCTAGTGTTGATAATGTTGTGCTTTAGCTTATGCTACAATCTGCCAAAATTTTTATAGTTGACTATATTCGGCATGAAACTCTTTGATTCCGATCTTTGAGTTTCTTATTCGACTTTGAAATAATGTGGGATTTAATATTCCTTTAATTTAAATAATGTTACATCGCCGAAGTGAAGGCTATTGGCTCTTTTATTTAAGTCCTCCCATGATTTTTGTTTAGCTAGTTTTACACAGTGTTTAGCTTTCTTTCATTTGTCTCTGTATTCTCTAAGAGCAAAAGCTGACTTATTTGCCAGGAATTTTTGATATGCTTTCTTCTTTTCCTTCACTGCCTCTTTCACTTCTTGTGTCCACCATGGAGTTCTGATTTTTCTATCCTTGCAGACAACCTCACCACATGCCTCTCTGGCTGAATCAATCAGGGTTTTCTTCAAGGCTTGCCAATGAATTTCCAAGGTTTGGTTCCTGTTCTCAAACCCTTTCATTTTTTCTTCAATAATCTTTGTGTATTTTAGTCTACAGTTCACATCTGAGAGCTGCTCAACTTATATTCGCTTTAAAACTTTCTTACATGTTATTCTTTTCAAATATACTGCTCATGACTAAATAGTGATCACTTCCAATTTCAAATCCTCTGTACACTTTGGTGTCCTATACCAGGGAGAAAACATCACTATCAACAATAACATAGTCAATGAGACTTTTCTTATTCCTTGTCTCTTCTCTCGATGTGAATTTGTACACATTTTTATGTTGGAACATGGTGTTAGTAATAACCAGTCCATGTCCTGAACACAAATCCAACAGGTATTTGCCATTATTATTAGCTTTGCTCTTTACTCCAAATTTTCCCAAAATATTTTTGTATGTCTGACAATCGTTTCCTACTGTGCTATTTGATCCCCAACAAGGACCAACTTTTCCTTTTTCATTGTGTCAGTTGCTTTCTCTAAAGCCTCAAAAAATTCCTCCACTTCTACCATAGTAGAACCTTCTGTGGGACCATAGGCACAAATAAGTCTAATTTATTTCCCAGCTCCCCATTCTGATATTTGTCCACATTACTTGAGACTGCCTGCCATTCAAGAAGATTGGCATCATATTTAGTGTTGAATACTATGGCTACTCCTTCTTTTCCTTGATTGTCATTGCCTGAATATAACATTTTGTCTTTTTTTTTCAGTCGCCCCTATTATGTCGATCTGGTACTTATCTAATTCCTCAGTACTGATCTTTAACTCTTATGATGTTGATTTGGGGTGTGTTTTCAGATTTGTTCCAGTAGCTGACTTTTCTCTGTTCATCCTGGTTCCCTGGTGATATCCCAGCCGGCATGAAATTTTGTCATGTTGTACCATCATTTTGTATTTTGGTTTAAGCCAATAAGAATACAATTTTGGCGGCTAAATCCCAAATTGCCAGTCCATCCTCGTTCGTTTATTATATCCAGGTAGATACCCAACAGGGTGCACCACGAAATGTTGAGGATTGGACATTAGGTCAGAAGCCCTGGTGGTTCTCTGTATTCCTTTAAAGGCTATGTGGAGATCACCTCTCAGTTATACAGCTTTGACCCTTAAGCACCTCCATTCTTGTATTAAGGTATCTATTAATCTGCACTCCACCCATAACATTTTCATTCTTCATTCATTCATATTCACATTCCCTGTATCTACAACACTTTGGAGGAAAATCATGTTTTCTATCCTAACAGTAGAACATGGGCACTTTATGTTACTGCTTTGTTATCTTATGTCCAGTAGTGGTTTGAGCCCCAAGCAATTGTAAAAGAGACTGGATATCTGTTATATTTGGTATCAACTAATTTATAAACTGTGGTTAAAGTTCCTCTCCTGTTAGCTCAACAAATTTCGTTTACCTAGTCTACAGACTATAATCCCTCATACTTCAGTCTCAGCCCAACATTTCATCAGTCTGCTTTTGTTACTGACTGTTCGTGGTTCATCCTGGATATTGTATCATAGGGTATTCATTCCAGATGCTGTTTCCATTTCTGTATTTTTATTATCCATTATTGGCATTTGGTTTAGTTCTTTCAGTATGTCTTCATTTCTCTTTTTATCTAGTCTTCTATAACTTGCTGTTATTCTCATATTTCATTTCTGCTGCAGTGATTCTCATCTCTTTCTCTTGTCCATGCTTTGCTGTTATATAATATTGCTGGTTTTGATAAAATACTATACGTTCTGGTCTGCTTTTTTTTGAGGCTTCTTACTATTGCTGGTCTTTGTGGAATAACAAACAATATTTTGTTTGTTATTCCATTTACTCTGGAGAATTTACTAATTTTGTTAGAAATGTATAAATCTTCACTACAACTTGATTTATAGTCCAAACAAAATTGTTGACTTGTTTGATTATTCTATTGTCTGTTACTATTTTAGCTGCAAGGGACCTGGTAAACACCAGGTAGGTCTAGGGGAAGTGGTTAGTCTTTTGTGGAGCGGATAGGAGATGCCAATTTTCTATATGGTCTGTAACACAAGGTCAAGTAATGTTTTTTTAGGATTTTGGTAATTATTTTCGAGGTGACTTGGATATAGGGAATGGTAATGGATTTAGAGTAATCCTTATTATGAAGGAGCGGAAGGGGTTGTGGTTTACTGGTTTCAATATTTTTTGAATTTTTTTTTTTGGGGGGGGGGGGGGGGGATAGCCATTGGCTGAGAAAGTCTTGAGGATGTGGTTTAGTTCTGTGGTTAGGGCATTGTCATTTGAACAGATAAGTTTAGCCCTGTGGTGTAGTGTCTTAATAACTCCATATTGTTCTGAGGTGGGGTGGTGGGATTGTTGATGAATGTATCTGCCTGTATGGACGGGTTTTCTATAAACTGAGAAAACTAAAGTTCCATCAGGCTGGCAGATGACTAGTGTGCCTTGGAAAAAATTACCAAAATCCTAAAAGAACATGACTTGACCTCGTGTTACAGACCATACAGAAAATTGGCATCCCTTATCCACTTCACTAAAGACCAACCACTTACCCTAGACCTACCTGGTGTTTACCAGGTCCCTTGCAGCATTAAGCTGTCCTACTTTGGCCAAACAGGCAGGACAGTGAATATCAGAATTTCAGAACACAAGGACTACATCGAGTTTCATCAGTACAGCCACTCTGGTCTTGCAGACCATGCTCTGGATACACGTCACAGAATATAGTGGAAGAAAGCCACGGTAATACACTCTAGTAAATTCAAATTTGAAAGGCTATTCATGGAATCAGCCTCAGCCCTAAGAAACAGTCCAAACCTCAACAAATTTGGTTGAATGAGACTGCCCCAAATTTGGGAGACTTACATCAGAAGACCTTCAGCCCAACGGCCAAGTATACCTACATGGCCTGCTAGGAAGCACCATCAGGACTTTTAGGAGAAACAATAGCTTCCTGCTTCGTTCTCATTTACTGTGTGTAGTGCGTGCGTGCACGTATCTCTATTTTAACTTCCTGTGAAGATAGCAACGTGACGTTGCCAAAATATTGGAAATATAGATTAAAGTTTAATTTAATTTATATCCTATGTATGTTGCAAATTCCTTATATTCTTTAATAAGCTACAGTTATATGGTGTCAATGGAGCATTATATCAAGCAATACTTAGTCTTTATTTGAGTTGTAAGTCAGCAGTTAGAATTGATGTAAGTACAGGAAGATGGTTTAATGTTAAATCTGGTGTGAAACAAGGATGTACATTATCCTGTCTGTTATTCATTATCTATAAGGATCACATTATAAAGGAAAGTGGTATTAAAAATGATATCAAAATTGGAGATGTTAATGTCAGCTCTTTGCTTTATGCGGACGATGTTATACTTCTAAATAAATCCACTACAAGTTTGCAGGATTTACTGACTAAATTGAAACTGTTGTAATAGATATGGTATGAAGGTCAGCAATAAAAAGACAATGAAAATAGGCAGAATCACTGAAAATGTCAACTGCATTGTGAACGGAGAACCTGTGGAATAAATAAAACCTTTCAGCTACTTAGGCACGATTTTTAGTGAAGATGGTAAATTCAATATAGAAATAGACAACAGAATCAACAAAGCTGGTATTGTAGGAAGTCAATTGAATAAATTCATATGGAATAAGAGAGAAATTAGTCGGAACACTAAATAGCTGTATACAAGACAGTGTTCAAACCAGTTTTAACTTACGGATCTGAGAGCTGGGTCAGAAGTAAAACACTTGACCAAAGACTAGCGACTACAGATATGAGGGTTCTGAGAAAGATTAGGGGTGTGAACAGATGGCATCAATGGCAATATCATATTAAAAATGAGGATATTAGGAAAGAACTTGACATTGTCAGCATCCAGGAATGTGTTAGCAGAGCTAATCTCAAGTGTTATGGTCACTTAAACAGAATGGGCGAGGAAAGATTAGCACAAGTGTTCACTGCCAGGTTGGCAGGAAAACAACCCAGAGGAAGACCAAGATATAGGTGGATTGATATGGTACAAAGTGCCTTAGACGATACAAATATAATATCTGATAACGACAATAATGGAATCTTGACAAGTAACAGACTGATTTGGAGGAAAATTGTACATAGGAAGTTAGTAACAATGCAAATTTTTCATGTAGTACTATCATATCCTGTACACCCCTTGAGGGTACGTGGCAGGAATTTGATGATGATGATAAGTAATGGTTAATGTAGAAATGACTGAGCTTTCTTATTTCCACTTGAGTAGATTAGGTAGACTTTGGCACCATATCTTTTTTTTTGTTATTACTTTTGATTATATATTCACAGAAAATGGGGATAGAATAACTCTCGAAGATTCAGCATGACATAAGTAATCTGTGTTTTACAGATGTTGTACTAATTGAAACATTTAGACTGTCTGAAATAACTTTAACTTATGTAAAAAAGCACTCTTACATACTCTTACTTCCATTGACTACCTACTGGGTTGGTAGTCAATGAAAGTAAAACTAAAGTTTGAAAAAACAGAAATAGAAGGAAATATTAGCTAAATGACCACATTCTTGAACTAGTAAATAATTTTCAGTACCTTGGTTTCCTACATCAATATGCTAACAGACATAGCAAAAAGAAAGTACAAAACTCATCAATTTCATAAAATTCTAACTAAAATCTTGAAATCCAATCTTATCAAAATTTTCAGTACAAACCCACCAGTCACAATTACACCTGTTGCTTAGACATGGAACATCACTACCCAACGAGCAGTTAATATCATCAATAGCTTTGGGACAGCATGCCTTTGAACAACACTAGGGTATACATGGCAAGATAAAATTCCTTCATTCAAAGTAAACTGAGATGGTTGGGACACCAACTTAGACCTCCATCTTCACCTACTTTCTACCTTCTACTACTTTCTACTCTTGCTACCTACAAGTCCACTAATAGATATGGTGGAAGACCAAGAAAACAGTTTTGGAAATATATAAACAAACTTCTTTTTGATGATGAGGCTCATTAATTAACAATCTGATATTTAATATTTGGTACAAAATAGAGCAACTTGGCTCACTTTCATCCAATAGACCATCTCAGTTTTTTGTAATATGAATATTTCTCTATATATTTTCCTATTCATAAATGAATAAATGATGGAAAAAACTGTCCTTACACTCTTGTTAACAAACTGTTATGCAACTTCAAGGACAACCCTGTGTTCTCTCTAGTCCATTCATGCACTGGAAAATTTAATTAGAATTTGAGGGAACAAGTTTATTCACATCTACTCTATCAAAAGTGGTCAAGCCTTATAAAGACTGGTAACAACTTCATTAACCCTACTCATTAGTGTGTTTCTTAATAATTCAAGTGTCATTTGAGATTTTGCCCACTTTTTTTCGTGGCTCCCAATCATGAAAGGTTGTAAATCTATAGTACATTAGTACCATGAGTGGTATAAATATTCCCTTTTTTTAAACCTAATTCAAATATCATGCTCTAGAGACCAAATATGGAACTTATTTCAAGCCACTTCAGGTCTCTAATGAGCAAAGGTAGCAATCTCACACTGGGCAATGAAATTCATCTGCGATCTAAAGACAATTACAAATATCCATATCCACAGTGGAATTCAAACCAGCAGCCTGCTTGGTTAGAGAATGGATATGCTACACTCAGCCAATCGAATGTGTCCTAAACATGTACCCTCTGTCCACCATTACTCCTAAATCACTAGCCTCATCAATTTCTTGCAGCTCAGTTCCATCTATGTAATACACAGCCTGTGGCCTTTTCATTAAAAAAAAAAAAAAAAAGTAACTTTACAATTTGCCACAGTGAATTGGCAGCAATTATCTCACAATACCTAATTAACTACGGCTTTCCAATGTGGCATTTTAAACAAAAATGGATATCCTCTTTTAAATCATTCCAGTAGCATTGATGCACAAACTGAACAGCAGTAGTAGTACTGCTGTTCAGTTAGTAAAAAGCATAAGTAGTACTGCTGTCTAGTTCTGCAGCACTCTACAGAACCCTGTGGCACACCACTGGTCGCCTGCTTGCTCTTACTTTCAACTCCACCATATACTACCATCCATCAGCCACCCTCATCCATTATATCGGCTTTATGTCCATCCCCATTCACTCCATCTTACATAAGAGGGTTGCATGCAATATCTGTCAAATGCCTTTGCAAAGTTTGGCAAATACGTCACAGCAACTTCTGTTATCCTACTCATCTGTCACATTATAAAAATGTGAGTAAATTACTAACACAAGACTTTCTCTTCACACAACAGTGTTTGTCATTCATATAGTGTCATATTCCTATTAACCTATTCCAATATGCATTGAAAGGTTTAAGTGTCATTCATTATTCCTAATAATGCTTCATAGTACAAACACCAAGAGGGTACACGAGGCTCGAGAGTCTTGGAATTGAACATCTCTTCAGATATTGCTGTAAATGAAGTGTCAAATCTTCTGCCAATTGATAAAAGTGACCACAAAATTATTACTTTGGTGGTGGTCAGCCATATCACAACTTTTGTGAGAGGGTTATATGTTGAACTATAAAGCAGGTGATTATGACAAACTGGATGGGAAAGCAATCAATGTTGCTTGGTCACTACTCAGGAAATATCTGACAGAGAAAACATCTGGATGCATTCCAAAGGTCAGTAGACTAAATAAGGTAGGCGTAAAATGGATGATTGAAGAGGTGAAGCATGCAATCTGGAAGAAAAAAATATGGAAAAAGCACAAGTTGAGTGGAAATAACCAGTTACGTGAAGAGAACAAAGAGCAAGCAAGGAAGGTGACTCATTTGGTGAGAGTAGCAAAAGCAAAGTATGAGCAACAGTTAGCAAGTGAGGCTAAAAGAAATCTTAAGGATTGTATTTACGATAGGTGGCCAGCAGAAGAGAGAAATTATAGGAGGATGATGTTGGTCAGTGATAAAGGTGGAAAGGAGGAGGATATGGTAGAAATGTTAAATAAGCAATTCATTATTGTGAATGCAACATAATGAACTTTAGAGTAGAGGAAAGGTGGAAAGCATCACTGATGGTGAGTGGACAGAAGGTATATTGAGAAACTGAGTAAACTTGATGTCAATAAGGCTACAGGTCTGGATGGTATCACCATGTCTTGAGGGAATGTTCTAGGGAGTTAACAGCTTTTACTTACCTTTTCAATATGTGCCTTAGATTGCCTCAAGTTCCAAAGGAGTGGAAAGAAGGCAAAATTGTTCCACTTCATACAGGGATGATAAGACTAAAGTTTTGAATTATAAGCCATTGTACAAGGTGGATCCATATGCAGTAGTATATTTAGATTTTGCAAAGTCTTTGATAGACTGCCACATGACAAGCTGGTATTTAAATTGGAACAGATGGGGTTGGATGGTAGATCACTGCACTGAATTAGAGAGTGGCTGTCTGATAGGTATCAGCAGATTGTGTATAGGGGAGTGATATCCCAGAAAAGGAAAGTCACTAGTGGTGTGTCCCAGAGATTTGGAAAGGGCTTGAATGATGATATACACATTGTTTGCAGATGATGCAAAGTTAAGGAGAGCTATGAGAGGTAGAGCAGATGATGTAGCCTTGCAAGAGGAATTGAATAGAGTGGATCAATGTGTGGGAATGTCAGTTCAACATAGTAAAGTGTAGGTTTTAAAATTTGAGAAGAAAAATATGGTTGCAAAGTATAAAGATTGGTGGGGATATTTTAGAGGAGGTGAAGGAGATGAAATATCTGGGGGCGTTTGGAAGATAGGGACCTGAAATTTTGGGAACATTTTGCTAAAATTGCGAGATATGGTAATGATGTGGAGAATACTGACATATAGAAGTAAGCATGTTTATGATTATATTGTATAAGGCTTTGATCAAATTGCATATAGATTACTGTGCACAGAGTGTGGTCACCGGGTTTTCAAAAGGATGAGTTGTTTGAGAAGGTTCAGAGACAATAGACTAAGTTGGCTTTGGGTCTCCAAAACGTGGAGCATGAGGACAGGTTGAGACAATGAAAACTGCAGAGCCAAGTGGATAGAAGGAGGAGGGGGGGGGGGGGGGAGACATGATCGAGACACAAGTTAGTAATGGATAATTACCAGATTAATGTGAATGAGATTTTTCAGAGAATGGTGGATACAGGGGGAGAAACAAGAGGCCATCACTGGCTGTATAAGGAGGGTGTGGGATGGGGTGAGGAGTAGATGCATGGAAAGGGATGGGTGACTGGAATACACTGACTGAAAGTGTGGTGGATGCAGAGACAGTGAATGCATTTAAGTCAAGGTAGAGCTGTGCATGTGAGAGATTTCACGATGAGGCTTGACTCCATGGAGGTCTGATGATGATTACAATAATAACCATTACTTCATTAAGAGATGCACAAAATGAAGTTATAATTTTGTTCTTAGCATTTGTTAATGTACAAATGCCCAGAGTAGGATGCCTATCTCTGAAGATCTTTTTCTACAGAGATGGAGCAACTAACCTAGTAATGCAAGTATACCCAAGATTTTAAACCATATTTATTTTGTTTATGCAATTGACAAATCATGACAAATAATTATTTAATTATCATAATGTAATTATGATTCTTTCACACATCTTTAAATTGTGACAAGAGAGACATATCTGTTTAATAGAATATATAATTTAATAGCAAAAACAGTAAACAGTAGTTAAAAAAAATAAAATAAAAATAAACATGAAATTATTAAAGACAGTAGTTCTGTGCTAAACAACTGTTTAGCTCAGTATTTTCTGCAATAAAACATGCCACTGCAAAATTTGAGCCACCTCTCTACCAATGAGTGCATTTTTGTATTAAAAGAAATTTAATCATTAGAATGGGAAATCATCATTGTATGAATACTTGAAAAATAAATGACTTAGTAGCTTAGATTTCATACCTTCTCAAACCAGCAAGAACAATGAACTGTCCATTTGGAGACCAAAAAAGATGATTACATTGCTTCCTTTCAAACTTTTCTGCAAAAATAATTTTCCCACTGTTACTTACATAATTATATTTTTAAAAAAATTAAGTATAATTTAGATTAATTTGAAAACTATAATTTCTGACTTAATATTAAAAGATAATTGCAGAACCATTTAAAAGTAAATCAGTAGTATACAGTTGAGCATTACAAAGGAAAAATAAATAACATATTCAGAATACAATATATCGGGATACATTCTTTGGACTGGTGTGAGACCACCACTTCAAGTGGTTTGACAATGTTCCATGTTTGGATGTGCACATACTGTATAAAGCAATCCTTAGCCCATCAACAGTATTGATGTTCAATAGGTTAACAATTTTTTTGTGGTGAGAGTCAGTGGCTAAAAAACGTTATTCTTAATATTAATGATTAATAAATACAACGATGCTGATATTTAGGCATTAATGAAATTAAAAAAAAAAAGTTATGCTGTGATAAAAACACAAATATGAATACTAACAAAAGAGCTGACACTAAACAATTAAATCATTTAAGTATGTCTATGAATGCACCATGTGATCTCCACTCACCAAAACAATGGTTACTGTGTTGATATCTGCAAATGTGCATGTACATTCACGTGATAGTGACGTCATACTTTATTAGGAACATTGTTTCCTTAGTGGATGGAAAGGGAGTGGGGCTGTAAAATGCTTATGTGAAATGGGTGAATGACAAAGCTAAAATCTAGAGACCCAGAAATGATTATAAAAAAATAAAAAAAAAGCTAAGAGCACATTTGTTGGCCATTTCTTCCTCATTGACTTACTAAGGTCGTAAAAAAAAAAATATATATATATATATATATATATAAATAGGACCCTTTTTTTAAATTTGGTATTACCACAAGACAGGAATTCGATTTATTTGTTAAAATTCTGATTCCAATCCCAGCAGCATGCAGTAACTTCATTAAAAATCTTGCAAGCATTTCTAGTTAGGTACACTTATTGCTGTAAAGAATGTTTGGTTTAGTTGTAGTTCTTAATATGGTATCCATTTTGTAATTAAAATGAAAAGCCAAAAGGCTAGTTTTCTGGCAATTTAATAGTCATTAAATGGATAAAAATCCTATTTTATTTTATAGCCAGTAAGTGAAACTCAAGATCGAGAACTACGATCTAAGAGTTTCAACGCCGAAAAGCTATCGGCGAAGGCAATTCGAAGCAAAGGTGGAGCAAGCTCCCTCACTATTCTTGATATTCTCTCATAATGTAAAACACAGCTCCTAGGAGATGTATTATTGTTTTACATTACGAGGAGAGGTCACTACCCAGACCGGTTTCAACCCTTTTTGAGGTCTCATCAGTGAGTAGGTAGACCTAGGAAAATATCAAAGCTTAGTGAAAAGAACTTACATACCTTCACTATACGAATGCCATAAAGGTGTGCTTGTATTTTGTAATTAAAATGAAAAGCCAAAAAGGGTTGAAACCGGTCTGGGTAGTGACCTCTCCTCGTAATGTAAAACAATAATACATCTCCTAGGAGCTGTGTTTTACATTATGAGAGAATATCAAGAATAGTGAGGGAGCTTGCTCCACCTTTGCTTCGAATTGCCTTCGCCGATAGCTTTTCGGCATTGAAACTCTTAGATCGTAGTTCTCGATCTTGAGTTTCACTTACTGGCTATAAAATAAAATAGGATTTTTATCCATTTAATAAATGGTATCCATTTATTAATTACGTTAATACAGCAATCGCTTGATTAACGAGTCCCCGATTAGTGTGTTATTTTTTACCCTATACCCAAATGCAATTAACGTGCCTCTAAAATTGGATTAGTGTGCCTGTATACATCTTAAAAATAAATTTTACAGATTTAAAAAATTTTCTATCTATACATTTTTTATGGCTAACTATTTAAAAAAAAATCACTCATCTCAATGAAATAATTTGGTTGCCAATTTAAAACATTTTACAAAGTTATTTTTTAATGCCATACAGTACTACACTATTTCCATGTATACTATATTCAAAATTTACCACCAAAATTTATGTTGTCTGCTAATTACACAGCATTTTGCTGATCGTATCTTGTGCCTCCTTTGCAATTGTTTTCCTTACTTTTTATTTTAAAGTATTTTTTCAACCTTTAATCAAGAGTAAAAAAATTAGTGAGCAAAAAAATGGAAGTGTGAAAAAGATTCGAAAAGTAATCTCATTCGAAGGAAAACGTGAAATAATAAAGAAAAATGTACAAGGCGAGTCCAGAGTAAAGATAGGACAAGAACACAAAATGGGTGAATCAACTATAAGAGCAATTTTAAGCAAAACTGCTGAATACAAAGAGAAATGTAAGGCTGCTCAAGTTCATCTTGTAAGCAGACCACTCGAAATCAAAGTGTTATAATGATTGAATTAGAGAGACTTCTATCTACAGGGATCGAAGATTGTAACCAAAAACAGATCTTGCTAAGCACTGACCTTATCAAATCAAAAGCATTAAGTCTCTTTGCAACCTTGAAAGAAAGGGTTATTAATGATGGAAAAGAAGAATTCCACGCTAGTACTGGGTGGTTCGAGTGTTTCAAAAAGAGAAATAGTCTACATAATGTTTGAATCACAGGCGAAGCTGAAAGTGAAGATAAGTCAGCAGTATATGCAAATAAGCTACAGCATAAATGCAGGCATTTGAATGGTTTTTCCATTCCGTGTTGAGAACAAGATATTTTGTGATAGCCAAATTATTGGATATGGCTGAAAGACATTTAAATCGATGAATTCACGCAGCAAGCCTTTATGACTAGAGGATGGCTAAAGTTAGGTGGAGGTAGTCAAAGGAGTGCGTATGATTCGTTCTATGGTTCATAGACTGCAGAACCAATTCTAATGGTCACAAACAGCATCTCGGAGATACAGTGAAAGAAGGCTATGGACCACATCCAAAACAGAAGAGCTACTCAGAATCAGATACAATCTGATCTTGCATTGGCTTCATGAAGGTGGTCTACATGCTAGGTAACCAGTAGTTTGCATACCCCTAACTCCAAGTCAACTGGACCCAAGACTAATGGAAATCACTGTTCACAAATGAGCCCCAATTTTCCCTACAAAGTGCTGTAAATTTGCTCTGAGAGAACCAGGCACACATTATCATCCCTATAAATTATATATTTTGTTTAATCCTTTATCCGAGTGTAAGCAAATAAAGTTTGCACCTGAAGTATCTTCAGGACTGGGGCAACTTGTGGTAAAAGTTCTCATCACCTGCCTTAGTATCTCTCATAATGCAAAGCACATCTCCTTGCAGACATGTATAATGCTATGCATTAAGGGAAGGGCCACTACCCAGACCGGTTTCTACCTTTATTGAGGTCTCTTCAGTGGGAGCCAGACCCAGTGGAGGTGATATCAAAGTGGAAGTAATGGAGAAGTCATATTTATCTATACAAGTTGCCAAAAGGTGTCACACCTTATTATTAAATTACTCTGGATTAGAGAAAGATGCTGGAAGTTTTTTCACTTGGTTAGACTTCTCCATTACTTCCACCTTGGTATCACCTCCACTGGGTCTGGCTCCCACTGATGAGACCTCAATAAAGGTAGAAACCGGTCAGGGTAGTGGCCCTTCCCTTAATGCATAGCATTATACATGTCTGCAAGGAGATGTGCTTTGCATTATGGGAGATACTAAGGCAAGTGATGAGAACTTATACCACCTTTACCATGGATTTCCCTAGTCCTTAAGATACTTCAGGTGCAAACTTTGTTTGCTTACACTTGGACAAAGGATTAAAACTAAATATATAACTTATAGTCTAACCAAGTGAAAAAAACTTCCAGCATTATCATCCCTGTAATATCCATAAAGGGGACGTTCGTGGAGGAAGGAGTGTAATGGTTTGTGGAGGCATCTCGTTGATTAGATGCACATGCAGACCTGTATGTGCTTTCTAGTGGAACCACGAATGCTGCAACTTATAGAGACAAGGCCCAGACTATTATGATCATCTGTATGCAGGTGCATATAGAGGAGATACATGTCCTACAAAGATATTATCATCTTGGGTAATGCCTGTCCTCAGTGAATGAAGCTCATGGACCAATATCTTCAAGAAGAGACTATCATACATATGGACTGGTTAGGTCTCCTGACCTTAATCCTATCAAGCATGTCTGTGCTGCTCTTGATCCCCCCCCCTCCTCCCCAAAAAATCTCGAGGGGACTTGGGAGAGCTTTACAGATGCAATGGTTGTTATTATTGAGCTCTGTGAGCACTGTACTGCTGTGAGAGATGACCACATTTCTTATTAAGCAGTCTGACAATCTCATTTTGATCTCTTGCTTTTGATCATTGTTTTCATGTACCCATTTGTTACTGAATTAAATTATTAACAATTTTTGTGGGTGTTTCTTTCATATCTCATATACTTGCTTTTTACAGATTACAGTAAAATTCATCATACAGTTTTTTGGGTTATCATGATATTTTTTTCTTTGTTGCTTAATTTATGAAAGGCAGTGTATTTATATGCCACAGAAGGTAATATATATATATTTTTAACTCACCATTCAAAGAGTTAACTTGTGTGATTTAAACATTTTCAAATAAAATATTCTCATTAATAAAAACCCATTTTCATGCAAATAACAAAATAAATTGGCTTTATAAAAGGTAGGTCCTGCCTCAGTAATTTATTCACATTTTATAAGGTGATAGCAGAACTGGAATAAGGAAATGGTTACACCATGTCTTTGCAAAGGCATTTCACAGAACACTACATGGAAAACTATTACATAAGTTGGAGCAAATGGGAATGGGTATGAGGCTGGTGGCATGGACAGGGGGTGGCTGATAGATATCAGAGAGGTGTATGCTGGAGTGGAATCAAGATGAAAGAGAGTGCCTAGTGAAGTGCCCAGGACTCTGTACTGGACCACTACTCTTTAATTTATACATTAATGATATATTGAAATATTTGAAGGGGGATATTGAGTTGTTTGCCAATGATACCAAACTAGGGAGGGCAATAGTCGATAAAAATGATGTAGATATCTTATAGGATGATTAAAATAAATTGGTAGTGTAAGCAAAGGACAATGGTTGTCAATTCAAATGTTGTAAAATGAAAGGTAATGCACTTCAGAAAGAAGAAAGATTACATACCTTACAAGAACAGGTTGAAGATTTGTGGGCTACAGAAACTGGTTGATAGGCAGAGAAGGGGTGATATGATTACTGAGGGGTTTTTACAAGATTAATTCAGAGGAAATTTTTCAGAAGAGGTATAATGGTGGGAGAACTAGGGAAGTAGTGAACAAGTGGAGAGTAATGAATGAGTGGAATAGATTGCCAGTCTATTGAGCGTACCATGACTGTGAACGAGTTCGAAGCAAAGTATGATAGATACTGCGCAAATGCTAAATAGTTCTTGACATGATGTTTAGGGCCTCCCTTGATAAGTCTAAGGACTCCTTGGAGTTGCGCATAATAATAATAAAATAATAATACCTCGAATCAGATTGATGGCACCAGTTTACAGGAAATTGATGAGGTTATGGATCTGAGATTGATGGTGAATACAGATTTGAAATTCAGAGGACATAATGTAAGAGTTGGCAAAATAGCTCTGAGGATTACTTAGATGAAGAACATATTGACAACTCTTGCATTATGTCCTCTGAATTTCAAATGTGTATTCGCCATCAATCCCAGATCCATAACCTCATCAATTTACAATTATCCCTCTTTATAAGGCTATGATTAGGCCACATGTTGACTATTGTGCACAGATTTGGTCATCTGATAGAAAGTTATAAGTTACTAAAGGAATACTATAAGATTGACACACAAGAAATTTTTCAATACACACTTGGAAGCTGTCTAAGAATGTGGTTAAGTAAGGATGTGCAGACTAGTTTCTTTACTTGGAGAGTGGTGAATGAGTAGAATGGATTGCCAGGTTATATATATATATATATATTGCCAAGGAAATCTCATGAACAGAAGCTCAAGTTATTATTATAATGGGCAACTCCAAGGAGGCCTTAGACTCATCGAGGGAGGACTAAACATCATGTCAAGAACTATCCAACATTTACGTAGTACTTATCATACTTTGCTTTGAACTCATTCACAATCATGGCACTCACAACACTCTGGCAGCTTATTTCACTCATTCACCACTGTCCAAAGTAAAAAAAAAATTCTAACACCCTTGCTCAGTTTCCATGGATGGCCCCTAGTACTCCCACCACCAGACCTGTCCTGAAAAATTTCCTCTGAATTAATCTGGTAAAAATTCCTCAGCAATTTGAGTGTCTCAATCATATCACTCCTTTTCCACTATCAACCAGTTTCTGTAACCCACAAATCTTCAACCTGTTCTCGTAAGGTTCATTCCATAGACCTGCTACCATCTTGGTCACTCACCTCTGGATCATCTCTACCTCCTCCCAATCACCAAGAAACCTGGTGCCCAGATCTGCGCACAGAAGTCAAGATGGAGTCTTATCAAGTCTCGATAAAGAGGAACAACGACCTGCTCGTCAAAGTATTCTTCAGTAACCAAGTGATCTGATGAGCTGCTTTAGCTACTTTTGCTATGTCCTCCCTAAACTTTAACTCCCTATTCACCAATACTCCCAAGTCTCTGGCTTCATCAATTTCCTGGAGTAGGGTTCCACCAATGTTGTATACTGCAGATAATCTTTTCACCTCAAAATGCATAACCTTAAATTTTGCCATTAAACTGACATCCATTCTCCCTATCCCAGTCCGCCAATCTATCCAAATCATAAGGCAAAATTTTGATATCATGTGTATTAACTATTGCTCTACTCAACTTTGCATCATCAGCAAATAACTGAACAATTCCTCTCAGATCATTAATGAACAAATTAAATAGCAGTGGTCCAAGAACAGAACCTGCCGCACACTACTAGTCCCAAGCCTTCTTTTGGACTCTACTCCTGAATAAACTCACCATCCCACCTGATTAGGGGAATATGTGGTATCCTGTCAAAAGCCTTTGCAAAGTCCAGCAGCATAACTGTAAACTCATTACCCTTATCCAATTCAGCAGTCACTACTAAAATTAACACACGTGAACCACAGTAGTAGGTTTTTTTATTACTTAAATATTTCGTCCTAGGTATCTTAGGATATCATCAGTACAGTAGAACAATAGCAGTAATAAAAAAACCTACTACTGTGGTTCACGTGTGTTAATTTTAGCCATGAATTCTCCACAGGTTTCTCTATATAATCAGCAGTCACTGTATTACAAAACAGTGAGCAAGTTACTGAGGCTTGATCTACCTGTCAGAAAACCATGCTGCTCCCCATATAGTAACCCATTTCCATCCATCCATTCCTGTATTTTGCTCTTGACCAACTTCTCAAATAATTTGATAATGACTCCTGATATGCTGATCGGTCAGTAATTTGCTGCAGCAGTCTTGGAGCCTCATTTATGCAATGGAACTATTTTCCTCTCTTTCCATCCCCTTCAGACTAACCCAGAGCTGAGACTTAGATTAAACAACATGGTCAAGGGCACTGACAATTTCTTTGATGCTTCACATAAGACACTTGAGCTGGTATACCATCCAATTCCACAGATGTATTCACATTAAAGTTCTGTAATGTACTATTCACCTCAGTTCCCTCATTTCTGCAATATCACTGCCTGGATGATATACTTTTGCAAATGTTCACTTAGTAATTCTACTATTTCGACTGATTCAGTTACCTTCCCACCATCGGCATTCCTTAAAATCATTCTGCCGTATACATTTTTTTCTTTTACTTGGGGCATATTGAAAGAACTGTTTGGGATTCTCTTTAGCTTGCAATGCTAACTTCCTTGCATAATCTGCTTTTGCCACACTAGTTACCCTTGTATTGTTCATGTGCCTGCATGTCACCTTTCTCCTTAAATTCCCTCCACAATTGTTTCTTTTCTTTTTTTTGCAGCTCCAGCTTAATGGTGTTATTCATCCATTTAACTCTCATTCGATTTACTCTCCTGACTCTAGGTATGCAGCCAGCCATTATCTCCCTCAAACACTCCTTTACCACTTCCCATGCACTATCAACTTCAAGCCCTTGCAAGTTTTACATGCCATGGCACTGATCCAAGCAATCTCCTAAGCTTTTCATACTTACCAGCCTGGTAATTCCACACATTTAGCTACCTCCCAGGTCAAGACCATATGACTGAGCTCACCGACTGGTGGCAATTACTAGATCGAGCACTCTCGAACCCCCCTAGTATATTCCATTACATGCTGTCTCAGGTAATTATCGATTAGTAACTGCATAAAATCCATTTCCTCCCTCCCTCCAATCAATGTAACTATAGTTGAAATCCACCATAATAATTACTCCTCCACTCATTGAGTCTATTTGCTGATGCATACAATCTCCATCATCTTTTCCATTCCTGGTCTATAGCAGCACCCAACTGTATATTTTGTTCTGCTGACCTCAATCGCATACCAGATTGAAAATGTGCTATTTTCACTGTCCTGCAGTTGAACTCCTACTCTCTTTGGCTGCAGTTCATCGGCTATCATCAATAACACTCCTCTTCCTCATTCTTTTCTTTTCTCTCTATCCTTCCTGGACACACTATACCCTTCACATTCTATCCCACTAACTATATCATTCTCTGTTAGCCATGTCTCACTAATGCCAATAACCTATCGCTGGGATGAGCCAACCAATGCCAAAAATTCCTCCTGCTTGTTCCTAATGCTCCTGGCACTAGTGTACATAAAGTGCAATAGCTCCCCTAGGCCCACCCCTATCTTGTTGCCTTACACTAATTACCCCATTCTGGTTTGTTACCACTGTTACTAACACAGGCATATTATACACATTCTTACACTCAACTGCCTCACTGATGTCTGCATATCCACTGAACAGTTCCCCCCCCCCCCCCCCCCAAAAAAAAGCTCTAGTTCCCTGATTCTGCACATCCACTTTCACTTCATTCAACAACAATTTTTCCAGTCTCCAAACACCAAATCCATTCAAATGCAAACTATCCTTCTTGTATAAGTCCTTTCGCCTATCAAACTCACTTCACACCACTCCTCCTACATAACCTATGCATCAAGTCGTTCGCTATTATGGCCCCTCCTTCTCAGCTCTACTCTGTCATACTGTGGCAAGAGACTCGCTACCTTAATTCTCTCACTCTTTTCTTTTGCTACTTCCAGTAATTCTTCAGCCCTCCTCCCATGCCATATTTCTCACCTTTTAAATCATTCGTTCCAGCCACTACAATCATTTCTTTCACCCTACGCTTTTGTGCTCTAATAGCCTCATTAACATCATTAATTTTCATGCCAGGAAAGCATGATTTTGTCAAACTCTCACTGATCACACCTTTCACAACTGAACCACTGTATAATACTCGCTCCTTAATTTCTCTCTCTCTCTCGATCATGCCCTCATTTGTCTTATCTTGCACTTCTTTTTGTTATTAGCTGATCCACTCGGTAGACATTTTTGCAATCACTCCACAAAACTGAGCTATCTCCCTCATTGCAGCTAACTCTTCATTTTTTACATCAGTCGAACTATTCTCTCGTTCAACACTTTTACTCTCACATTCAACCGTGTCACATTTAATCTCACTCTCAAGGCTATCAGGCGTTACATCACAATTTTCAATTGTATTCTGATTTTCATCCAATTCTTCAATCTCGTGACCTGAGATACACTTTTGATCGACACTTTCCCTTCACTATCACTTTCAAACCAAACTCCAGCCATTCTCGGCAAAGCATACATTTGTCTGTGGAATGTGTGCTTTGCATGAAGTTATTGTGATATAGCGCTGGAAGATGGAATACCTAGGTCAGAAGGCACTGAAATTGCTACTAGGGAAAAGCAGAGAGGAACTTACAATGAAGTTAAAAAGAATGAAGAAGCTGGATCAAAGCCTTCTGGAAGTTCAACTTCTGATAGAGTTAATCTCAGAAGAAGATGCCTCTGCTTTACTGATTGACATAAAATAGGAATATGGAATGCAAGAAGCATGTATCAAGGAAAACCAGAACTGGCAAAGAAAGAAATTAGAAGAACTCAAGTTAAGATATCAGGAATCAGTGAACTCAGATGGAAAGGAATAGGTCACTTTGATACTGATGATTTCATGATGAATTACCCTGGACATGAAAACCTTCAAAGAAATGGAGTAGCATTCATAGTTAGAAGAGAATACAAAAAATAGATTTTGGGTTACAACCCTGTGTCCGATAAAATAATTCTAATCACAATAAAGGCATATTCAGTGAATGTTATACAGGTGTATAACAGATTCAAGTGATGATGATGAGGTAGAAGAATTTTACACCAGCTTGCAACAAGTAGTATACAATATTGATAAAATAGATTTTCTCTTGATATTAGGTGACCAGAATGCAAAAGTGGGTGAAAAAGAAGAATAAGGCATCACATGTAGGACTGAGGAATGAAATCAGAAAGACTATATTGTTGCCAGCAGAAGATAGAGGAGTGCTATCCAAGCAGCAAAAACACTGGTGCAGACTGTGGGAAAGATCATGAATTATTGATAGCTGAAATTAAATTTTAATTAAGGACTAAGAAGAAACAAAAGGCCAATATCAGATTTGATTTAAATCTTATAAATGAAGCATTTAAAGTAGAAGTCAGAAAGAAATTAAAAATTGCAGAAGACAGGAAGAGAATTGGATTTCCAAAGACAGAGTAACAAAGATAAGGAAAAACATCTGAACAAGGCAAGGAAATTGAAAAAAGAAATATTATAGGTAGAACAAGAGATCTGTTTAGAAAAATAAATGATGTTACATGGAAATTTATCCTCAGATTAGGAGTTGAAAAGTAATTCAGGAAAATGTCTTCTGATGGAAGAAGCAATGAAAGAAAGATGGAAAGCGTATACAGAGGATTTGTACATGTAAGATAATAATATTGAAGAAGAATTTGAAAGGAGAGAATTTCTCGAGAAACCCATAATAATGAAAAGTGAAGTGATATCACAGTGGAACAGCTGCCAAAAAAAAAAAGCCTGGAGCTGACTGTATGTCAGTGGAATTATTGAGAGCAGCTGGGGGATGAAGTAGTGAATATATCGACTGAAATTTGTCAACAAGTGTGGAAGAAAATATATTTACCTAGAGATTGGAAAACATTCATCCTAATCAAATGCCAGAGATTGTGAGAATTATAGAACCATTGCTTTAATTTTATATGCAAGTAAAGTTATGCTGAAAGCGACCCAACAAAGGTTGGAGCCATATATGAAGAGAGAAATGCCACAAGAACAGGTAGAGGAACTAAAGACCAAATAGCAATATGAGATGGATTACAGAAAGAACAAGAGATTTTCAGACGTATTCATTTGTTTTATTGGTTATAAGGAAGCTTTTGATTGTGTGAATCACAACAGACTGTAGATTGTAATGAGATCAATGGGAATACCTGAACATCTAATTCTCTTATAAGAGAGCTTGATAAGACAACCAAGAAGCTTGAGTAAAAACAGTTCCTGGAGAAACAGACAGTATTTGAGTGGAAAAAGGGGTGAGGCAGATTGTATACTATAGCCTAATGTTTTTAATATTTATAGTGAATATTATGAGAATGGCTGATTTAGACAAAGATCCAGATGGAATTAAGATTACTGGCAGAAAAATAAATAATTTATGATATGCAGATGATATAACCTTCATCGCAGAAACTAAGGAAGATCTGGAGTGGTTGATTCTATTGGTGAAGATGGAACATAACAAAGCCAGGCTTAATTTAAATATCAGTAAAACAAAAGCGATGCCACCTGGCAATTTAAATAAATTTTAATACAGGGAGATTAAGGGGTGCTTAAGGGTCAAAGCTGTATAACTGAGAGCAGACCACCATATAGCCTTTAAAGGAATGCAGAGAACCGACCAAGGCTTCTGACCTAATGTCCAATCCTCACCTTCTCGTGGTGCACCCTGTTGGGTATCTACCTGGATACTGAACGAACGAAGATGAGCTAGCAATTTGGGATTTAGCCGACCAAATTGTATTCTTATTGGCTTAAACCAATATACAAAATGATGGTACAACATGAAAAAATTTCATGCTGGCTGGGGCGTCGCCCGGTTAAACAACGCCCCTGTTGTTTTTGCCAGGGAAACAGGGTGAACAGCCAAAAGTCAGCTACTGGAACAAATCTGAAAGCACAGCCCAACTCAACATCACCAGAGTTAGAGATCGGTACTATCAACATAAGAAGCCTGAATTGCAAAAAAATGGAGCTAGCTGAGGAATTAGATAAGTACCAGATAATAGGGGTGAATGAAACAAAAAATACAAAAACTGGTGAGATTTTCTGAGCAATAAATACAAAATGTTATATTCAGGAAATGACAATCAAGGAAAAGAAAGAGTAGCTATAGTATTCAACACAACATACAAGGCTAATCTACTCGAATGGCAGGCAATCTCAAGTAGAGTGATGTGGGCTAATATCAGAATGTGGAATTGGACAATGAGACTTATTTGTGCCTATGGTGACACAGCAGGTTCTACTAAGGTAGAAGTGGAGGAATTTTTTGATGCTTTAGAAAAAACAACTGACGTGAAAAAAAGGAAAAGTTGGTCCTTTTTTGGGGATTTAAATAGCAGAGTAGGAAATGATTGTCAGACATACAAAAATATTTTGGGAAAATTTGGAGAAAAGATCAAAGCTAATAATAATGGCAAATACCTGTTGGATTTCTGCTCAGGACATGGACTGGTTATTACTAACACCATGTTCCAACATAAAAATGTGCACAAATTCACATGGAGAGAAGAAGCAAGAAAGAAGAAAAGTCTCATTGACTATGTTATTGTTGATAGTGATGTTTTCTCCCTGGTACAGGACACCAGAGTGTACAGAGGATTTGAAATTGGAAGTGATCACTATTTAGTCTTGAGCAGTATAAAATTGAATTTCATATTGAAAAGAATAACATGTAAGAAAGTTTTAAAGCGAATAAAAGTTGAGCAGCTCTCAGATGTGAACTGTAGACTAAAATATACAAAGATTATTAAAGAAAAAATGAAAGAGTTTGAGAACAGGAACCAAACCTTGAAGATTTTGTGACAATGAAGAAAACCCTGATTGATTCAGCCAGGGAGGCATGTGGTGAAGGATAGAAAAATCAGAACTCCATGGTGGACACAGGAAGTTAAAGAGGCAGTGAAGAAAAAGAAGAAAGCATATCAAAAGTTCCTGGCAAATAAGTCAGCTCTTGCTCTTAGAGAATACAGAGAAAAATGTAAAAAAGCGAAACACTGTGTAAAACTAGCTAAACAAAAGTCATAGGAAGACAGGCAAGAACATAGAAAATAAATATCAAGAAGCTGGCAGGATATTCTGAAGGTTGTTGAAGAATCATAGAAATGGAGAAAAGATTGCTGTAAAAGGAGTTAGAGATGATAAAGGTGACATGAAAACGAGAGAAAAAGATATCCTTGAAGTATGGAGTAATTAAATTACTTTAAAAAATTGCTAAATGAAACAAGCAGTGATGGCACAGTGGTAGAAAACACTCAACAGGCATACAGGTAGGAACAGATATCCATACCTGAAGTAGAAAAAGCCATCAAAGGTTTGAAATGTGGAAAGGCAACAGGAGTAGATAATATTCAACCAGAAATGCTGAAGTATGGTGGTATAAAAGTCGGGACTAACCCAAACCCGAGACTCATATTAAACAAAATGGTCAAGGGTACTGACAATTCTTTAGCTGCTTCTCGTACAACACGAGCTGGTATATCATCCAATCCCACAGATGTATTGACATTGAGGTTATGCAATAGACTATTCACCGCCACTTCATTCACCACAATTCCCGTATGCTCAACTGGTACATTCGTTTCTGCAATGTCACCACCTGGATGATATATTCTTGCAAAGTGCTCACTCAGTAACTCAACTATATCAACTGATTCAATTACGTATCTACCATCGGCATTCTTTAAAATCATTCTGCCATGTACATTTTTCCTTTTACTTGCTACATATCTAAAAAACTGTTTAGGATTCTCTTTAGCCTGCATGGCCAATGTTCTTTCGTAATCCTTTTTTGCTTTTCTTACCACACTCGTTACCCTTCTGGCCTGCGCTTTATACCGTTCGTGTGCCTGCCAGTCACCTTTCTCCTTAAATTCCCTCCATACTTGTTTCTTTTTTTGCACCTCAAGCTTAATGGTGTTATTCATCCATTTAACCCCTAGTTGATTTATTATTCGGACTCTAGGTATACAGTCAGCCATTGCTTCATGCAAACACTTCTTAACTACCTCCCATGCACTATCGACTTCTAGTCCTTGCAGTTGTACATGCCATGGCACTGAACCAATCAAACTCCTAAGCTCGTTATACTTTCCAGCCCGATAATTCCACATGTACCCTGTCTTAATTGAAAATTCTTCACCTTTAGCCACCTCCCAAGTCAAGACACTATGATCACTCTCACCGATTGGTGGCAATGTGGTCATATTTGTTATTACAGCCAAATCCTCAGATGTAATTACTAGGTCAAGCACTCTGACCCCTAGTATTTTCCATTACATGCTGTCGCAGATAGTTATCCCTTAATAACCGCATAAAATCCAATTCCTTCCTCCCGTGTGTCCTCTCCTCACTCCAATCAATGCGACCATAGTTGAAATCTCCCATAATAATCACCCTCCTTCCACTCATTTCTTCTTGTGCATACTGTCACCACCATCTTTTCCATCACCTGGTCTATAGCAGCACCCAATTGTATATTTAGTTCTGCTAGCCACAATCTCACACCAAATGGCCTCAAATGTGCTCTTTTCTCTATCCTACAATTCAACTTCTATTCTCCTTGGCTGCAGCTCATCAGCTATCATCAACAATACTCCTCCCCCCGATTTTATTCTCCGTCATTCCTGAACACACTATACCCATCACATTCAATCCCACTAGCTATATTATCATCTACAGTCAGCCATATTTCACTAATGCCAATAACCTGTGGTCTGGAAGTGCCAACCATGGCCAAAAACTCTTCCTTCTTGTTCCTAGTACTCCTAGCATTAGTATACATGAATTTAAGACCCCCATTAGCCCCAACCCTGCCTTGATGCCTTATATTAACTATCCCACTGATTTGTTGTCCTTATTTGCTCGGGCATATTATGTTCATTCTTACATTCAACTGCCTCCCTAAGGACTGTATATCTGCCCCACCCCTTAATAAATCTAGTTTCCCTGAATTTGCACATCCACCACATTCAGCAACACTTTCTCAAGTCTTCTTACACCGTAACCATTCAAATGCAAGCCATCCATCTTATATAGATCCTTTCGCCCATCAAACTCACTCCACACGTCCACCAATTCCATACTACTCGTCATACATAGCCTACGCATAAAGTCATTCGCAATTATGGCCCTCCTTTTAAACATTTCACTGTCATACCGTGGCAAAAGACTAATCATTCTAACTCTCTCACTCTTTTCTTTTGCTACCTCAAACAATTCATTCAGGTCTTCTATCATTTCCATTTTTTCTCCTTTCAAATCATTCGTACCTGCCATAACAATCATTTCTTTCACCCTTTCCTTTTGCTCTCTAATAGACTCGGTTACATCCTTTATGGTCGCACCAGGTTGGTACGATTTTGTCAAATCCTCTACTATCACACCTCGTACTAACGAGTCTCCATACAGCACTCTATCTTTCATTTTGTACATGTTCACACTCATACGTCTATTTTTCCTGTCATACTTTTTATTATTATTTTATTACGTTTTGCCCTTTGTATTGCACCATTCAACAACGCGATCTCACTCATTGCGTCTATCTCATCTTTTTTATTCTCAGTAAAACCATTAATACTATCATTCACACTTTCTACATTCACACTCTCACAATTCTCTGGTACAACCTCGCCGTTTCTTGTCATATCCCTATTTTCTTCATTCTGAAGTTTGACAAAAATATCACACTCACAATCCGAAATACTCTTCAATTTCTCATTCTCCCTACATTTTCTACACACATTCACTCCTTTATTATCATCTAACCACACTCCGACCGCACTCCGCAAAGCGTACATTTCGCAGCTAGTACACTGAATCATCTCTTTCATACTACCGTTCTTTGATAAAGATGGCGCACCATCATTACTGGCTGCCATTTTCCTACGTACTGAAGCCATACTTACTTGCAACGTATTTTATCAAATTATAAATTATAGACACCAAAAACACACAAAAGATGCACCAAGAGACGCAAGGCAAAACAAAACTACGCAATATTAAATAAATTTATCAACGATAACTGAAAATAATACTTATCTTATCCGGAGCTTTCACGAACACTACACACTACGAATCCCTCTAGCGGCAACAGAAACAGTTGAGAAGACATACTTGAGAAACAGTTGAGAAGAATTGTGGAAGAAAAGCTTGAAGAATAACAGCCTCTATTTGGCCTGGATTCAGGGCCAAACAGAGGCTGTCAGGATCAGATCTTCACTTTACGACAAATAGTCGAGAAAGCATGGGAATATAACAAAGATCTGTATTTAAGTTTTGTCGATCTGGAAAAGGCATATGACAAGGTTCCAAGTGAGAAACTATTCAATATGCTACAGTTATATGTTGTCAATGGGGCATTATATCAAGCAATACTTAGTCTTTATTTGAGTTGTAAGTCAGCAGTTAGAATTGAAGGAAGTACAGGAAGATGGTTTAATGTTAAATCGAGATGACTCTTTCCTCTCAAACTGTAGTTTCCACTATTTACTAAAAAAAGCAAGTATATTTGCCTTGTGGCAGCCCCACCACTAGGATACCTATCGTCATGCTAGTAACTTGACATAGGGAAACACATAGTACTTTCAAGTCTCAATGAAATCCAAACTGGACAGAAATAATGAGAAAAGACAGCAAACTGGAAAAGGTTAATAAACTTTGGAAAAGAAAAATATAGTGAAATATACTACATGACCTTATCAAATGTGTTAAAGGATGGTAAAGACCTTATAAAAGATAGTTAAAATTTTAACACTACATCAAAAAAATGGAACATTAGAAACACAGCACAAAGGATTAGATAAAATTTTAAATGATGAAAATATAGAAATTGCAGTTCTTACAGAAACAAAAAAAGAATAAAAGAAACAACTAATTATCATATCATATAGTGGAATGGACAAACAAATATGTGCAAAAGCTGGTGTAATGATTTGGATCCATAATAATCAATTAAAGCAAAAATAACTCATTATACATACTGGAATCAAAGAATATTAGAAGTGCGATTAAAATTAAATAAAGAAACAAATGTTTAACAATTGTTAGAGAGTATGCTCCTGAAGAAGGAAAGAAGGAGAAAATGATTACTTTTTCAAACAGTTACAAGGAATATATGAAAAATTAAATAAAATAGACCATATAATTATAGCAGCCTGTGTAGCTCAGTGGATGTGGCGTTTGCATACCACCGCGCTTGGCCGCACGAAGGAAGTCTTGGTTTCGAGTCTAGTCGGCGACTAGAGGAAATTTTTCTAAGCCTTTTTTCGACCGGTTCTGGAGTTAGTCGATCTCTGGCACGGGCAAGCAGGTTTTTCCTCCCGGAAACTCGGGTTTTTCGTCCTGTAAACTCAAGAAAACCGACCGTAGAACCCACATTATTTCAGACATTAAATATATTGTGTTAGGGCTAGCGACCACGAGATGGCGGCACATTTGAGCCGTCTCTCTTCACTGCGTACCGCTTAATTAGTGAGAGCCTTGGGCCATCTGTCTCTGATTGGGTACCAGTGGAGATTGAACTGCCCACTCAGTCTCCAAAAGTTAGATAGGGCTAAATGGCCTCGCCTACTCCCGTATACAGGAATAAAAAGGCGTTAGCTGATTTTTTTTTAGCTGATATAATTATAGCCAGAGATCTTAATGCCAGAACAGGATTGAAAAACTGATAATAATATAGAGATATTTGGAGAACCAACAGTAAACAAAAATGGAAAGCGACTCATTGATTACATAATTTAAAAATAATGAATACATTCTACAAAAATATACATGCATGCAAGAGGACAAAAATCAACAACAGACTACTTTATAGCAAATGAAAAAGCATCAAACCTCTTCCTAGATGTTAAAGTCAGAAGAGAGGGCTAGAAATCGGCAGGCAAAAACTAAGGTTTCGACCAAAATGGTCACAAAAAAATAAACAAACTAGAGAAACAAAATCTAATTAAAAAATTTAATTTACAAAGTAAGACTACTAAATGATCCAAGTATGCAAAATTTATACCAACAGAGGACTAATAACTACTTAGAAAAAACACAAGAAAATGAAGACATTGAGAAAGAATGGAATACTATAAAAGAAATTATTACATCAGCAATATGAAAGTCTGGGAACACATACAAAAAATAAATTACATATATGGGGCAATGAAATAAAAACAATAATTGAAAATTAAAAGATGGTTAAGTAGCAAAGAAGATAAAATTGAATATAACAAAAGACAAGCAATAGCCAAAAGAGAAACTAAAAAGAGACACAGAGAAAGCTGTGGAAAAATTTGTATCGTATCTAGAAAATGACACAAAATAAGACCTAATGCTTATAAAATACTAAAACAAATGAATGCTGATATAAAAAACTGCAAATATAAATTGCAAAATATATGTAAAAAAATTCTTGAATTACTTCACAGATCTTTGGAGAGATAATATTAACATAAAAAAAAAATTACACCAGTAACATACAAAATACTTTAAATGATATAATACCAATGAAAGAATTAAAGGACAACCGAAGTAAAATAAAAAAATGGCAAAGCAGCAGAAGATGGGATAAACTCCGAATTGCATAAATTTCCTGGAAAAAAATTTCATCAGATTATTAAAATTTTAAAATAAAATACAGGTGACCCTTGAACAACGCAGGGGTTAGAAGTGCCGACCACCCGTGTTGTTCGAAAATCCACATATAACTTTTGACTCCCCAAAAACTTAACTACTAATAGCCTATTGTTGACCAGAAGCCTTACAGATAACATAAACAGTTCATTAACACATATTTTATATGGTATGTATGTGTATATACAACATTCTTACAAGACTAAGAACTTTTATTGTTAAAAGACCATAAGATTTAATGATTACAAATACAAAGAGCCAACAAGTTTCACTAGCCACTGTCTAGCATTTTCAAGGCTGTACAGGTGTGAAAACAAATACACCAAGTTACATGAAAACATACACTTTAGTAACTGCTAGGCCGTTACATTTGATAATTCATGTTTGATGGCGTGCATGTGTTCGAATGCTTCAGTCAGAATCCAGTACATGACCACATGTTGTGTAGTTTTTCGCATATTGTAGTTCTGTTGAGCTGGGGGAATTGATGAGATATTTTCACATGTCTTTAAGAATAGCACCTTGATTTCTATTTAAATTATTGCCTGTGCATAGCACCACTGCTGCTTCTTTGAAAGTTCTGTGTCTGTAGTCATTCTCAATGTAAGGCACAGAACTGTTTTTCCAATCTATAATGTGATTTGATGTTGAGAAATGATGAGCTAAACCAGACATGATGATTCTATTGTGATTGACATCCCCCACATGTTCCTTCTGTCTTATTTCAAAACTTCTAGAGGTCTGTCCAATGTAAGAAAGGCCACACATGCATGGAATTTCGTATACTCCAGGAAATTTGAAGAAAGGTACCTCATCTTTTGATGATCTTAAGACTTGTCTGATCGTGGTAGTTGGTTTAAAAACTACTCTGATGTTATGAGCTTTTAACATTCTCGCCAATTTTGTGGATACTGAATTAATATATGGAATGACAGCTGTGGACACATATTGGTTTAAAAACTACTCTGATGTTATGAGCTTTTAACATTCTCGCCAATTTTGTGGATACTGAATTAATATATGGAATGACAGCTGTGGACACATATTGGGACTCGTTCTATGTTGTTGGAGGTTGTCTTTAAAAAGCAATTTGTTTAAAATGTTAGAAGGGTATCCATTCAGAGATAGTGTTAGCTATTTATGACAGTTCTCTCTGTACATCTACTTCTTTCGAAATAGAACTTAAAGCTCTATTAGCTCTATTACGGAGCATACGAATGATGCTGTGTTTTTGTGAACTATGATGGTTAGACGAATAATGTAGATATCTACCTGTATCAGTGGGTTTCTTGTAAATGGACAATTGGACATTGTTATCTTCTCTCCTCACCAGTATGTCAAGAAAGGGTAGTTCTTTGTTCTTCTCCAGTTCCATAGTGAATTTGATCTTATTATGTAGTGAGTTGATTTTATTAAAAAACACGAGAAGGTTTTCCATCGTATCCTTCCAGATGATGAACACGTCATCCACATATCTCCACCAAATCGACGGTTTAGGTGAAATGGTGGAAAAAACATCCTTTTTCAAGTTTTTCCATAAATAGGTCTGTGCACGGTGGTGACAGGGGGCTACCCATGGCTAGACCTTCTGATTGTTTGTATACTATGTTATTTACTTTGAAGAAATTTGATTTCAGGCAATGATGAAACCACCATATATGCTGGAAAAAGGCCATTCTATTATACTGCAGCAAATACAAATATGAAAGGCTGTTCCTCAAAGCTGCCTCCACACTGAAAAACTTTTCAAATCTCAACAAATTTGGACAAATAAGACTCCCTGAAATTTGGGAAATGTTAATTAATCTTCAGATATTCAGCCCAGTGGCTATGACCACCCAATTTAATCTACTAGGTGGTGCCATTTAGGACATGCCCGACTTTGGCTGGATTTTTTCGGCCTCATTTGCTAGTGCCTGTGTGCATATATCATTGTTTTTGGTGATCCCTGATGATGGCAATGTAACAGTGCCGAAATATAGGAACATTTTTATAATTAATATTTTGGTATACGTTGTTATTTTCTGAAAAATATTAGTTATGAGTAACGTATAAGCCTATCTACCAGAAAGACTTCAGAAAACAACCCAGGTCTAATGAAACCCAGGCCAGGCTGTAGGATATTCTGCAACTTCAAGTTTCTTCGATAACTACTGAAGCAAATGTGGACCATTCCTCCTAAAATCTGGGGCTGGCTCCAGTTATTTACTAAATTGAAGATGCATCATGGACATCCATACTGAAAATGACCAAGTGATAAAAGGAAAGAGAGAAAATATTTGAAAAATGTTAAGGGTTTTCCTAATAGTGGCTTTGAAAAACTTGTTTATGAATTGGAGGAAATGTTGTTGTTGTTTTATTGAGGAAGGAATTGTTTTGAGAAATACTGTATAAGCAGGCTTAAAAAATTTTTTTCAGAATTTTTTAGTTATTCATTTATTATTATTTTTTAAAAAATCTTTCTTAACATCTCTTTTGAGTGGGGGGGGGGAGGTGCTATCACAAGAGTGGCATTACTTTTAGTAAAATGTTTGCTACAGTGAATTTCCTTATGTATAACATTGATGTTATGGTGCATTGGCCACAATTTTACAGACATTTGTTATAGCTTACTATCACTATAGGGCTCCAATGTTAGATATAGTAATGCAAGCTTTAATATCCACAATTTTCTGCATTTCTTTTCTTTCATCCAATCCCAGGCATTAAAAATAATATTACCAATTTACTAATCAAATTACCAATCAGGAAAATTATCAATCATGCTAGCATTAATTCCATATGTCTGTTCAATAGGCTATGAATTATAGATTTTAAACACTTCTTCAATTTTACTTTAAAGTGAAGGTGAAAAAAATTAAATATTCAATTCACATTCTAAAATTCACATTTCAGAAATTAAAAATATAGAAATTCCAGATGACAATTTTCATCACAGTCAAAAAAAGTGTGAATTGTGAAAATTCACCAACGGTAATAACTAGACTATAGTATTGAACTATATCTTAAGTTAGTAATTGATTCATCTGATCGTTAAGTGATAAAGAATATTTTATGCTGGCTTAAGCCAAACAATTTTGATGAACGGTTCGAATTTTACTCCCTCCCTCATTTCACAATTACTCAACCATAACCATTCTTAATATATTTAACCTAAAACAGCTATTAATAAATTAGATAGATCTTAACCTAAACTGTAAATTTAAACATCTTTGTGTATAGTGTTATCTATCCTTCCTTTATACAGTTTGTGTGAAACCTACACATAAGACTATACACTTATCGTGCATTTAGTACTGTAAATGGCCTAAGGGGATTAGATAATCTGATAACTCTAGAGAGTAACTAACCAATGCATATTTTTAAGCTGCTTCAGATTGCTACAAAGCAGGTTAGCAGTCTAACACAATAAAAAAACAGATAAAACCCCAAAACTTTCACAGAATATCCATGCTATAGTGACATTTGAACCTGCAACCTGATGGCTGGAAAACCATGTTAGCATAAATTGACTATACATACAGAATAAACAGCTTACTTATAGTCAATTAATCTTTATTAGAAGGAACAAATGAATTTACTTTTCTGAATTATTAATGAAAATTAATTAATGACTTACTTAAAAGAGCAACTGTACTCCCTGCTTTGATACCATAAAAGCTGACACTTATATGGGGGCTATCTCCATGAATTATAGCAAATTTGCTACCAACTGGTTCCCAAGCAAATGCTATTATGTTTTCTGTGGAATGAAAAAAGATTAAATGGTTCAAATTGCAATTTGTCAATTAAACATCATATGCTAATTAAACAATTTGCTATTTTTTTTTTCAGAATAATGGGTAGTGAAATAATATACAATTATTGCTGCATTACTCAGTCTTCCTAGTGGTTACATGTATACCCAGTGATCAAAACTTGAAAGAGAAGCGTTGTTTGTTTTATCAATAGTGGCCAGTTTTGGATTTAAAAAGTGGAGAAAAGTATTACTTAGCACAGGAAACTCAATGTCACAATAAATAACTGTGTGGCTGAGTGGACTCTAAATGCTTTATTTGATCGAGAAAGAGAGAAGTTCGGATCCTGTCAGTAGTGGAAGAATTTTTATTAGGTTCTTTATATGTAGGTCTAAGTGGGCTGCTGAGGAGAAGTGGTGTTATTATTATTATTTTTTTTTCCTGCATCAATTTATCTTCCAATAAACAGGTAAACTAGCCTGGTTGAGAAATTATCATCTGGTCTTAACAAAACTGATTAATGATAGCTGATGAGCTTAACACATGAAAGATAATGTTGTATTCTGTTCTACATGCTGGTTCAAGATGGATCTATTTCAGTAGAACTCATTACTGCTACTAATAATAATAATAATTATTATTATTAATAATAATAATTAAAAAAATCAGCTAACACCTTTTATTCCCATATAGGGAGTAGGCAAGGCCGTTTTAGCCCTATCCAACTTTTGGAGACTGAGTGGGAACTTCAATCTCCACTGGTAGCCAATCAGAGATAGCTGCCCAAGGCTATCACTAATTAAGCGACATGCAGTAAAGAGACAGCTCAAAGTATCGCCATCTCGTGGTCCCTAAACCTAACACAATATATTTAATGTCTGAAATAGTGTGGATTCTAGTCAATTTTCTTGAGTTTATTGGACAAAAAACTAGAGTTTCTGGGAGAAGAAATCCACTTGCCTGTGCCAGAAATCAACTAACTTGGGAACCGGTTGAAAAAAGACTTACAAAAATTTCCCCTAGTTGCCAACTAGATTTAAAACCAAGTCTTCCACAGTACTTCTAATATTTTAGGATATTAGAACTAGATAATTAACTATAAAAACTTTTAATTAATAACAACCTATATTTCGGCAACGTTACATTGCCATTTTCAGGGATCACAAAACAATGATATGTGTACGCAGGCACTCCCACTAAGCAAATGAGGATGAAGAAAGGCAACAGAAGCTAGTCCTAAACGGTGTCCCCTAGTGGGCTAAATTGGCTGACAATCTTAGAATGTATGCTTCCCAAATTTTGGGCAGTTTCATGCACCCAAATTTCTCAAGGTTTGGGTTTTTTCAGAGCTGGGGAAAGTTCAAGGAATATGTCTTTCATACTTGTACTTCCTGCAGTGTAATAAAGTGACCTTCCAGCGTATCCTGTGGTGGTGGTGGTGTGTGTCCAAAGCATGGTCAGCAAGTCCTGACCGGCTGTACTGGTGGAAGCAGATGTAGTCCTTGTGCTCGGATAGTCTGATAATAGCTGTCCTGCCTATTTGGCCATAGTAAGACAATTTGCAACTGCAAGGAACCTGGTATACTTTAGGTCAGTCTAGGTAAAGCGGCTGGTCTTTGGTGGAGTAGATAAGAGATGCCAATTTATTAAGTGGTTTGTAACTAGTTGTGAGATCATATTTCCTTGGAATTTTTGTTATTTTTATTTATTTATTTATTTATTTTTCCTTTTCATTTCTGACATGCAAGAGCTTCAAATTTAGCTTACAAAAGAACTCACCTTCCAAACTCAACTACCTCCTAACATGGTAATAAACCCATCATCCCTTACCCCAAAGCCTGAAACAATTAGCACACTCACACATAACCACAACTTTGCAATAGCACTTAAAAAGACCTTGCAGAAGGAATAACGATACAAGTAAAACTAGGTATCCACAGCCTTCCCAATGATAATGCCAAAAACATGACTGGATGTGGTCAGTGTTGTCACCCAAGCCAAACTACCAAAAAGCAACCTATCAAAAAAAGAATTTGAAGCTCTGCAAGAAATGAAAAGCAACAAAAAAAAATAGTAATTACCAAAGCAGAAAAGGGAATTGCCACTGTGGTTTTAAACCAATCACATTACACAGGGAAGCTTGCCTCTTTACTTTTCAATCGTTCTACCTACCTGCTGATAGAATATGATCCTACCAGCACATAAATCAGAACATTCCATTGGCTCCATAAGAAGGTAACCTCTTGGCTGTGGGAGTGACAAACAGACTAAAACCTTTTAACTATAGACCCAGCCCCCAAGATATACTGACTACCAAAAATCCATAAGTAAAATGTACCATTACATCCCATTGTGGATGGCACTGATTCCCCACATACAAATTAACCAAACATTTAGCCAAAGTGCTCACACAACATACAAGGCAACACACCTTTGCACACAAAAAACTCAGCCCACTTTAACGCGTATAGAAACCTCACACTCCAACACGCTGACATAATGGTCAGTTTGATGTCTTCTCCTTATTCAATGTCCCACTCAAAGATAGCTTAGACCTCATCCAAGCCAAATTTCCTCAGCCCTATTTCAGTTCACCATGAACTCAGGCTATTTCATTTGACAAGGAAAATTCTACAAACAAATAGAGTAGACAGCCATGGGTTCTCCGCTCTCACCAACCCTGACCAAGTTCTTCATGGAGACCTTTGAAGAAAAAGCCTAAAACTCTGCCCCACATAAACCCACTAGCTACGTTATGTGGATAATGTGTTTTTCCATTTGGCTGCATGGCCTGGATACACTCCACAGTTTCACCATGCACTTTAACAATCAACACCCCAGGATCCAGTTTACCTTGGAAAAGGAAAACAACAACAGTATCCCTTTTCTAGACACTGATTACATGCCAAGTTTGATGGATTCCTGGCTGATTTTTCCTGATTCTCCACTTACAGAAAACCTACAGATACAGGTAGATGCATTCACCAGCAGTCATCTCCTCCCTCTCCCAACAATAAGGGATTATAAAAACCCTATACAGCAGGACAAAATTAATCAGTTCAGATAACAATGCCCTAACTACTGAACTTAACCATATCCTTAACACCTTCTTAACCAATAGCTACAACCCCCCACAAAATCCATATTAAAATCAGGTAACCACAACCCCCACTTCAAAGCAGAGATTACTCAAAATCTATCACCATTCCATATATCCAGGAAACATCCAAAAAATTAACAAAAATTCTAAGGAAATATGACCTCACAACCATTTACAAATCACATAAGAAATTGGCTTATCTGCTCCACTAAAGACCAGCCACTTCCCCTAGACTGACCTGGAGTATACCAGGTCCCTTGCAGTTGCAAACTGTCCTACTATGACCAAGCAGGTAGGACAGCCAATATCAGGATATCTAAACACAAGGATTACACTGGTTCCACCAATAAAGCCACTAAGGACTTGCTGACCATGCTTTGGACACCCACCACAGGATACGCTGAAAGAAGGCCACTTTATTACACTGCAGGAAGTACAAGTATGAAAGACTATGCCTTGGATCTTTCCAGTTCTGAAAAACCCAAAACTCAACAAATTTGGGTGCATGAAACTGCCCGAAATTTGGGAAGCATACACTCTAAGATCGTCAGCCCAACAGCAATATAATCCAATTTACCTCACTAGGAGACACCTTTTAGGATTCTAGGACTGACTTCAGCCTCATTTGCTTAGGGGTGAGTGCCTGCACATATAATTGTTTGGTAATGTAACATTGCCGAAACATAAGTTATTAAAGTTTTTATAATTAATAATATTGTTTACGTTGTCATTTCCTAAAATAAATTAGAAGCCATGTCTAAGCCCAGATGTGCAACATTTAAAGCCTATCTACAAGTAATAAGTAATATAGTACCCAGTTTTTCATGAAAAATGTAGTAACTTAGTGTAAATGCACTTGAAATATTCTATCCTAATATATTACTTTATTGGATGCTAGTGAAATTTAATAACTGTATAAGAGAATTTCATATTTAATTCTGAAGAACCTGATAAAATTCATGAGCTTTTTTTTATAAGCAGTAATGTTAATGGAAAATGCCTCAACTCTGAAAAGGAAACCACAGATAAGTATTTAGATAGCAAATGAATAAACAAGACTGAATATTAAATTGCCAAGAGAGGAATGCGTATACTCTAGAATAAGTTAATAGTTTTTTGAGTATAGTTCCATAGCTAAAGACAACAAATCATCATGGGGCAGGTGTGAATAAACAGACAGAAGATAAGTTGTTACCTAATATGGCATAACTACTTTGCATAATGAAGGTTTGAAGTGCCACATTTTTTGTACTTCATGAACACACAGTACTGCACGAGGAAAATCACATCAGTCTGCTACCTTTGAAGCAGCTTCAAATAGCCCTAGTATTATAATTGCGTTCTGCTTTTATATTACTAGGTTCTACTTTTATATTACTCTGTTTTTCAACCCTGCTTTGTCTTTGTTTTCTTTTATTTAATATTTGGGAATGGTCATCTGCCTTAGCTAAGGACTGCTGTCATCTATCTATTTCTACTATGTGTTATGTTCTCACGCTCTATAGTTTAACAAATTTATTGTTTTACGACTGCTTTTATATATATATATATATATATATATATATATATATATATATCCTTACTGTAAATTAGCCATGGGTTAATTATAAATCCCATAAACTTCTATCTTATGCAGGTTCGAATTTTTTTTTAGGATTGACAGAATCAGTCCAATGTGTTGTTCACAAACCATTTATTTAATTCAAAAGGGAATATTCACAAAATAATTCACATTAACACATATATGTAATTTCATTACAATTCTTTTGTTATTCTCAATTCTTTCTAATCCAAACTTAGTTCTCATTTTCTTCCTTTAAATCTAATTCAGAATCTAGAATAACCTGCCTGTCATATATATACATTAACTGACAATAAGGAATATCTGTGTAAGCCTAATTCAATATCAGTATTAGTATCTCAGGAGTGGTGGTGAAGATTTTGGAAAAATTGGTTAGGGCTTGCATTCAGAAATGGGTTGACATTGAATCTCTACTTTGCAATGCAGCATGGGTTTGCTAAGGGAAGGTCGTGTTTTAGCAAGTTGCTCACATTCTATAACAATGTTACCATTGAAATACACAAGGGGAATGGATACACCATGATACTTTTGGATTTTGCTAAGGCTTTTGACAGAATACAGAATGGTAGACTGTTGCATAAATTAGAGAATATGGGTATAGATTATAAATGGATTATGACTGACAGATATCAAAAAGTGGTATATGGGAGATATGAGTGTGCAAGGTTTAAGGTAACAAGTAGTGTACCACAAGGATCAGTACATTAATGATATTGGAAAAGATCTGACAAGAGATATACAGATATTTGCTGATGATGCAAAGATAGGAAGGATAATCAGGAATGCAGCAGATATGCAGTCTTTGCAGAATGATTTGAATAGGCTGGAATTGTGGGCATGGGAAAATGGGTGCCAGTTCAATGTGAGTAAATGTAAAGTCATTCACTTTGGCATGATTAAATATCCAATGTTGTATTATATTGGTGGGATTAGGCTAGGGATCTTGGAGTGTTAGTAGATAGGAAGTTGAAGTTCAGGGGGCCATGTGGCAAAGATTGCAAATACAACTCAAAAGATGATTGAAATGCTGAAACGAACATTCACATGTAAAGATAATGATGTTATTGTGCCTCTTTACAAGGCTTTGATAAGACCTCACTTGGACTATTGTGTGCAGGTCTGGTCTCCTGGTTTCTGTTGTGATTCTGATATAATGGAGCGAGTACAAACAAGATGTTAAAAATGATATTAGGATTGTGGAATACTGTTTATGAAGACAGATTGAGAAATTGTAGACTGCAGACACTAGCAAACAGGAGAAAGAGGGGTGATATGATTGAGACTTACAAACTTCTGAAAGGGTCATACAGGATTTCAATTAATGGAATTTTTCAATTTATGGAGGGTGGGGATAGGACAAGAGGGCATCCTTGGAAGCTGAGAATGAAGGCCGCCAAGAAGGGTGTGAGGATAGATTTTTCTCTCAGAGGGTGGTGCGTGATTGGAATGGATTGCCTTTGGATGATATGAGTAGAAGCAGCGTGAATGAATTCAAGAATAAGTATGATAGCTGGTGTGTGTGTGTGTGTGTGTGTGTGTGTGTGTGTGTGTGTGTGTGTGTAGTATATGGCTTCCCTCGATGAGTCTATGATTCCCTGGAGGTCTCTCTTAATAATAATATGCAATATCTTATAAACAAACACAATTGATATACATTCTTGTTCAGAAATTAACACATGTATAACTCCTTAAAATTTTTTGTTCAGCACACTGTCTTTCACATTAACCTTTTGTTCACATGTAAGTCTTCTTGTCTTTCCATCTGCTGGCTCATTCCTGATTTTCCGCGCTAAATTTCTTCCCTGTTCAAGTCGCTATTATTCCTTACCATATAGGACTCCCCCTTAGCTGAGTGGCAATGTACAGCTCTTTCCTTTCGAGACGATTGACACAATACTTCTCATGTGATGAGAGACCCAAGCAGAAGATCAGAACCCATGACGCTTATCTTTAGATTTCCGACAGCGAATCTAGTGTGACAGTGGACCCAGGTAAGAGAAGGTTTGAGAACCCTAAGACAAACTTCCTTCTCTTTCAATTCCTGAGAACAACCTTACGTGATGGTGGACCCAGGTTAGAGATGGCTTAGAAAACCAAGACAAATTTCCTCCTCGACGGCCTGCCTTATATACACTTGGACTTCCCTTGTGCGCATCTCTTATAAATGGTCATGTATTGACCTTTGGACATGATGATGTCATTCTTCGCACATCTTTGGAAATTTCTATCTATGACAATTCATGGAATTCTTCACTATTTTTATAATTACTTACTGAACATGAGTTAATATCGTTACACGATGCTGTCAAGAGCCACACTATTTTAACAAAGGCTCATTACAATATTATTACAGAAATTAACATTTCTCTAAGTACATTCTCCTAAACAAAAAACATGCAAAAACGAATATGATAAGTTACGAAGTCACATATGATGAGAGATTTTACACCAGAACTGATTAAAGTAATAGCATCAAATGCGTCCCCTGAAATACCTCATCGATTCAAGTGAGGAATTTTAACAAGATACAGTTCAGTCATTGGAAAATGTTGCCAGCAGCTATGAAAAATTCTGAACTTATTCATAATAAAAGATTCCACAGACAAATGTTAATGAGTTTTCCAAATAATGATGTACTATATAATGTGACAAAGATCATCAATAATGACCCAACTAGAAGCTTGTACTGTATAACGAAATTGTTATGATGGTATTAAATCACAGAATAACTTCGTGGAAAAAAATTTACTTATTCAGATACTCAACTAGTTTCATGAAAAACTGTTTCACATCATCAGGAGATTGGTGAATAAAATAAAAAAGTTTAGCTGCAAAACAGGCAATGAGCACAATTATTTAAAAAAAAGAGAGAGAGGCTAACAGTACTTGATGGTTAGTGGCAATATGTGTGCCACTGGCTTCTGCATATGCTAGGTGATTTATGAGATGATCATACTTGATGTAATACATACCTTGGTTCTTGCTGAACTGTTCTAGTTGTTTTATAATTTCTGATGACACTTTAAACACTGTTGAACAGAAACTGTAATCTATAGGAACATCGTAATTTGCTGCCAATCCTGATTTGCATTTCTTCTTCTCTATGTCTCTGAAATATTCAGACATATGTATTGCGACCTCCCTGCTTGTCATTGTATGTGCTGCCAATCCTGACTAGGGACATTTAATGGCAATCAGGTTATGAAATGCTTTACTGAGGTGGTGGTGATGATGAGTGCTCTGTTCTTGAATGAGTTTTAAGGTGAGGCACAGTAAGTACTGTGTTTTTTAAGTTACATAACTTAGGAAGGACAGACACTTCCCAATGACTCACGACTGAAGAAATCTCAAATAACATTAATAATAAATTTCTCTTCATGCTTGCTTAGAGCAATGATTTTTAAAATTCAGATTGAACCACAAATGCTTACCTTTTATTTCTACACTGTCAACAGGTATCTGTTTTTCCCTCATGTGGAATACCTCGAAATTATAGTACAGGCCCTATATAAAATAAACATTGTATGAAATGTTTTATACACAGAATAAACAATTAAAATAAGCATTTGAAAAGAAATATTGCTATAGCTTAAAGTCCATTTTTAATGAGCGGATGAATATTGGTTGAATGTGCAGTCAAAATGGTACAGCATAATCAATTCTCAGTATAGATGCAAACCCAGATTGATAAGAAAATAACTATTTATTAACTTAACTGCTAATATTTCGCTGATATTATAGCCAGCATCTTCAGAGCATACAAACAAAGTTTGTTACAGTAGTGAGACAACCACAATCCTGTGTAACAGTGGGACTAGTATAAGTAATTGTAGCATGCAACACAAAGACTAAAGTCCTAATTAGGCACCATCTAAGTTAAAAAAATAAATAAATAAATAAAAACCAGATTAATTTAGTCTTAGGATGACTGTCTCCCAAATCTTTGGTAGATTTATACAGCCATACTTGTTGAGGTTTGGAGTATGTTTCAAGGCTTCTGCTGATTCCAGGAACAGCCTCTGATTTGTAAAAGCTTCTGTGCAGTACTTTGGTTTTTTTCCAATTGATCCTATGTGCAGGGGTACCCAAAGCATGGTCTGTCAGACCCGACTTGCCATAGCGAAAGTACCGGATACATTTTTTGTGTTTATTGAGGCAGATGTCCACAGTTCTTCCTATCTGCCCATAGTAGGCTCGATGAACATGTTGATTGGATTTTAACGGTATAGATGCGAACAGAGATTGATAAGAAAATAACTATTTATTAACTTAACTGCTAATATTTCTTATTATATCCAGCATCTTCAGAGCATACAAAGTTCGTTACAGTAGCGAGACAACCACAATCCGGTGTAACAGTGGGACTAGTATGAGTCCCACTGTTACTATGGATCCCAGATACTATGCACAGGCAGGAAGAACTGTGGACATCCATCTCAGTGAACACAAAAAATATATCCGACACTTTCGCTATGGTAGACCATGCTTTGGATACCCCTGCACACAGGATCAACTGGAAAAAACAAACAAACAAGGAAAAGTACTGCACAGAAGCTTTTACAAGTCAGAGAGATTGTTCCTGGAATCAAAAGAAGCCTTGAAACATACTCGAAACCTCAACAAGTATGGCTGTATAAATCTACCAGAGATTTGGGAGACAGTCATCCTTTTACTAAATTAATATCTGTTTCAGTTAATACCATTAAAATCCAATCAACATGTGCGATGAACACACAAACCTTTTCACACGATAATCAATTCTAATTTCTCAGGACATCACTGCTGACAATAAAAAATCAGCTTCTAGAACGACTTCAACAGAAGAATGGGGAAAAATATCATGAAGAGGATGGAGTTGGCAAAATAATTACAGATATACTGTGATTCATCAGATCCTTCTAAATAACATGGCTATACAGTCACTAATTTCAGATTTCAAAATGGGAAAACTGGAGACAATGGGACATTTCTAGCTATAATCACAGAGGTTCTAGAAATCGTTCTCAACGGAGACCTGAACAAAAGAGTAGGAAACGAATCTTGGAAATAAGGAAATGTTTAAGGAAGATTTGCAGAAACAGGAAAGATTAAATAATAATGGCAAATATACCTGCTAGATTTCTAAGGATTTTTCCTTTATTTCTTTAAAAACATTTTTTTAAAAAAAGATTAGAAAGATTTCTTTTAATTAACATCTAAAGTTTTCTTTAGATTGTTAGAGTCCACATATGATATGAAATACCTAGTCATCACTTCTTTAAAATAAAAGTACGATTACCACCACCTAAATGACTACAAATAACAAGAACAGAAAGAAAATTTAAAACATTTTTTTTTTATATAAAACTAGATTATTAAATGACACAATATACAATAGCTATATGAACAAAGAATTAACCAATATTTAGATAAAATAAAACAAAATGAAGAAATAGAAATAGAATAACAAGATAAAAATTATACTAAAATTACAGCAGCAAATAAATGCTCAGGAAAGACCAAAAAAATTCAATAAAAAGAAAAAAACTGAAGAAATGGGATGATACAATCACAGAAATAACCAAAATTAAAAATAAAAAAAAATCATAAATGGTTAAGCAGTAAAAGATCACAAGATGAAATAGAATATAAAAGAACCATATAAAATAAAAGAACCATAGCTAAAAGAGAAAGAAAATCATGAAACAAATTTGTCTCTAATTTAGAACATGATATGATTTATATAAAATCAGATCTAATGTATATAAGATTTTGAAACATTTAAATACAGATACTAAAGAAACTGCAAAATTAAACACCGAATTGAAAATAGATGAATTTCTAAATTTCTACACTGAATTGTGGACAGATGAATACTTTAAAAAAGATAACTGGCAAACATTTAATGAAAATTAAAAGGAAATACCTAAAGAATTAGAAATCAGCCTGAAAGAAACAAGAAATGGAAAATCATCTGGAGAAGATAAGTTAGGTTCAGAATTATATAACTATGCAGGAATAAGGTTTAAACAAAGATTCTTATTATTTTAAAATAAAATCTATTCAACAAGTAACCCACCAATAGAATGGAAAAAAGCAATAGTGATCTCTATCTTTAAAAAAAGTTAGCAGAGATGATCCTAAAAATTATAGAAGTATAACTATTCTAAATTCTTCTTATTAAAAAAATATATAGCAGAATTTTAAATAACAAACTAATAAAATAATTGAATGAAGTACAGAAAGATGGTTTAATGTTAAATCTGGTGTGAGACAAGGATGTACATTATCCCCTCTGTTATTCATTATCTATATGGATCACATTATGAAGGAAAGTGGTATTAAACATGACATCAGAATTGGAGATGTTAATGTCAGTTCTTTGCTTTATGTGGACAATGTTATACTTCTAAATAAATCCACTACAAGTTTGCAGGATTCACTGACTAAATTGAATAACTGTTGTAATAGATATGGTGTGAAGGTCAGCATTAAAAAGACAAAGCCAATGAAAATAGGTAGAATTGTTGAAAATGTTAACTGTGTTGTGAACGGCGAACCTGTGGAACAAGTAAAACATTTCAGCTACTTAGGCATGATTTTTAGTGAGGATGGTAAATTCAATATAGAAATAGACAACAGAATCAGCAAAGCTGGTATGGTAGGAAGTCAATTGAATAAATTCATATGGAATAAGAGAGAAATTAGTCGGAACACTAAATTAGCTGTATAAAAGACAGTGTTCAAACCAGTTTTAACTTACGGATCTGAGAGCTGGGTCAGAAGCAAAACACTTGACCAAAGACTAGAGACCACAGATATGAGATTCCTGAGAAAGATTAGAAGTGTGAACAGATGGCATCAATGGCAATATCATATTAAAAATGAGGATATTAGGAAAGAACTTGACATTGTCAGCATCCAGGAATGCATTAGCAAAGCTAATCTCAGGTGGTATGGTCACTTGAACAGAATGGGCAAGGAAAGATTAGCAAAACAAGTGTTCTCTACCAGGTTGGCAGGAAAACGACCCAGAGGAAGACCAAGATATAGGTGGATTGATATGGTGCAAAGTGCCTTAGACGATAAAAATAAAAGATCTGATAATGTCGGAGTCTTGACAAGTAACAGACTGATTTGGAGGAAAATTGTAGATAGGAAGTTAGTAATGACGTAAATTTTTCATGTAGTACTATCATATCCTGTACACCCCTTGAGGGTGCATGTCAGGAAATTGATTATGATGATGAACTAATAAAATACTCTGAAGGCTTTAGAAGAAAGACAAATACTAAAAAATATTCTAAAAGCTATCATAAGTATATATGAAAATAATCAAATACAAATAAAATTAAATTATGAACTATCATATCCAAGAGAGATAAACCAAGGAGTCTGACAGGAATGTCTCCTTTCAGCAACATTTTAATGTTTGTTTAAATTAAATAATAATAAAATGGAATTAAAATTCCCATCAAAGTATTAAACTTTCTCCTACTGTGAACTTAAACACTCTTCTTTTTGCTGATGATCAATAATAATTACAAGTTCTGAAGATAGCTTACAGAAAGATATTTTAAATTTAAATGAAATAGCCAAAGATTATGGATTGATATTATCAACAGAAAAATCAAAAACGATTTCCTTTAAAGGACAAGATCCAATAAGAACTAAAATGGTAATAGATAACAAGACTTTAGGACAGATGAATTTATTTAACTACCTAAGATGTATGATTACATATGAAAATGAAAAGATATAAACCTAAAAATAGCAAAATATTTAAAAACAACAGGTGTAATTAACTCTATATTTAAATCTAACCTAGTTCAAAAACAAACTAGAATAAAAGTATGCAATACATTAGCCCTACCAGTCTCACTGTATGGAAGTGAAATCTGGACAATAAAATAAAAACACAAACATTAATAACAGCTGAAATGAAGTTTATGAGAAAAACTGCAAAGTATACTCTATTTGATGACAAAAGAAATGAAGTAATTATGAAAAAATTAAACAAGGAATCAGTAATAGAAAACTATAAACATAAATGGATGGAACACATTAAAAGAATGAAAACAGCAATTTTACCAAAACAAGTTTTAAATTACAAACCATTAGGGAAAAGAAAACCAGGATGTCCTCTAAAGAGGTGTTCAACATTGACTTCTAAGGCTGGAACAGGTCATTCTAGGCCTAAATCCTTGAGAAGTGTGATGATGATGTATGTGTAGAACAATATGGACTACTATATTTTATATATAATATGATGATACTTTCTGACAATTTTTTTAAATGTCTGAAGAACTTTTATTTCATCCAAATGTATAAAATGCTGAAACTTATTAGAAAGATTGTAAGTATTAAAAAAAGAAATTTGTAATGCTATCAATAAATATAGCATTACAAATTTAGATAAGGTATGAAATCAAATCATTGCACTTACACTGTATTTCCACTCATTCTTTTCTTTTTTGGCTTTAGTATAACGATCAACTTTGACGCATAAATAATCTCCAGCTCTCTGCCAGTACATTTTACAATCTGCTACATTGAAGAGGTTTTTGGCTCGGAGTTCAGCACGGTTTGGAATTTCCAGCAGCGTAACCCTGGCTGGTACATCTTTTTCTTCTGCTACCCAATAAGCTATTATGTTATTGGTTGAAGACCAACTAAAACTTCTATAAACAAAGAATAACTCACACTTAATACTTCTATAGTCAGCGTATCAGATAAACAATGCATGTCATTTAACTAAACGATAAAATTTATAGACTAACACATCATGGTTAAACTCTTCTCATATTTAGCTAACTATAAGTCAGTAATATCAGGAAAATGTATAGCAAGTTCACAACAATACTAAAAAGCAACATACTAAACAGCATATTTAGTTAACTATAGGTCAGTAATATCAGGAAAATGTATAGCAAGTTCACAACAATACTAAAAAGCAACATACTAAACAGCATAGTACAAAAGACCATTTTAAGCCATTACTAAACCACTATACAAGAAATGACACAAATATATATTAAGAACTACATATCACTATATGTTTTTTTAAATCAATACCATTCCACGCCTCAAATCAATACTAGGATGTGTCTTACTAGTCAAATATTGCTGATGAAAATACAAAAAAAAAAAAAAAAAAAAAGCCATGATGGTAAAAAATGTTTAGCCAAAACAATAACAAATTACAGGATAGTTAAGGATAACAAGATATACAGCTTATCAGATAACTAAGAATGCTTGTCAGTAGAGGAAAGAAAACACTGACCTATTTGAGAAAATGAATAGTGTGTTATCTGTACTCCAACCAACAATCTGCAGATTCAAATCCCACTCATATATATATCTGTTAATGTGCAAGATGAATTTCATCATCCAGCGTGAAACAACCACTCTGTTTACTCGAGGAGAACATGTTTGCTCTCATGTCAGAGTATGGCTTCTGGATCAACTAACCCATAGCCAAAATTCTGTACAAATACTTATGTACTAAGGTATACAATCGTTCTTGGAAGGGATTCACATAAAAAAAATTATATATACATACGCACCATCATCAAATATTATTATTATTATTATTTTGTGACACCTCCAGGGAGTCCAAGGACTCATTGCAGGAGGGCACTCTACTTCACTAAATAAATCTCACCCTCTCCACTACTACTTAATTCTCCTACTACGACACTACTACTATCAATGCCACCTACCACTCACCATCAGCAACAACAGTATTTTTTATCTGTAAGTTGCATGTTTTGAAGGCCAATTTGTCTGTATGTGAGATGAAAAACCAGAGTATGATGAAATCCACAAGAGATTTACAGGATACTATTATAGTAAATCACAAGCTTTATTAATCGTAATCCTAACAACAATTTTCTTTCAAATTATATTATTTGTCAACTCCAATATGGTCAAATTGTATACTTCAGTCTTCTAAGGCATTACTAACTACATGAATCTGCCTAGACCTTGGTCATTCACTAGGTAGTTTTCCTACCTTCTAGGCATACACATTTTGATGATCTTTCTTCTACTATTCAAGTAACAGTATATTAGCATCCATTAGCTCACACACTCCTGAATGCTAATAATCTCTCAAGTTCCTAACAGCTTCACTTCCAATATGATTCTGCCAATGCCATCTGCTTATTCCTCGAATTTTTCTCACAACTCTCATATCTGTAGTCTCTACTCTTTGATCAACTGTTTATTATTTGCACCCCAACTCTCATAATCAATAACGTATGAGAGTTGGGCTGGAAATATCCATATTTAATTTTTCTTCACTAAAAACAGTCCCTAACAAGTGAAGTGTTTTAGATGTTTTATAGGTTCTCCACTAAGAATGCAGTTGAAAAGAGGCAAGAACATGGCAAACTTCAGTTTTGGTCTCTTTTACTGCAGATTTTCATATCAATTTTATTACAGTTCAGTTCTCAGTTTAATATCTCTGATTTTGATTTCAGGTTTAATGTCACTTTCTAGGTAAATGTAATCCATGTAGATGGTAATATGAGTGGAGATAGGGTATACCCTCCTTCATAACGGCTGACTTAGAACTTAAATATAGACTATTACTCTGTAATGTACAATTATATAACAATTTGAACAGGGTTTCTTTTCTCTTAGCAATTTCTCATAGGCCTTTTGCACATTCCTCTACAAAACTTAAATAAAGATCCTTGTTATTTTTGCATGATTTCTCAACTAACTGCCTTGAAGTGAAGATCTGATCCTGATAACCCCCTATTGAACCCAACTTTTCCTTTGTGTCAGTTGCTTTCTCTAAAGCCTCAAAAAATTCCTCCACTTCTACCTTAGTAGAACCTTCTGTGGCCCCATTCTGATATTTGCCCACATCACTCTACTTGATACTGCTTGCCATGCAAGAAGATTAGCCTCGTATTTTGTGTTCAATACTATAGTTACACCTTCTTTTCCCTGATTATCATCACCTGAATATAACGTTTTATATTTATTACTCAACAAAAATCTCACCAGATTTTGTCTTTTTTGTTTCACTCACCCCTATTACATCGATTTGGTACTTATCCAATTCCTTAGCTAGTCCATTTCTTTGTCATTCAGGCTTCTTAATATAACATCTTGTAAATATTACATAAAAGATTCACAACTATTTTTGTCTTCATTTTGGTAATGCAGATTATACTATGTAGTACTTCTATCATTGTTCTGTTACTTCCACTCCTTTTTAATGTGCTGGCTTAACACAACTACAAATCACTGTTATTATTTTTGAAATAGTTTTATTGCAAATAGGTATGGATGTTTATGATCGTCTTCCACTGACTTTATGCTGTTGGCACATATTTTGAGTTCTGCTTATGTCTAATTTAATTTTGTTATATGTATGTGTGTGTGTGTGTGAAGTGCATAATGTTATAAATAAAAAGCTTTCAAAGTTAAAAGTCAAGATGAAAAAAGTTGAATGAAACACTAATGAACAAAATGGTCGAATTTTGTTTTCCTTCTTAGCAGCAAGGTCACTACTGTTTTAACATATGGCTAAACACTTTATATTAGTTAATTGTAACTACTATTATTTGGTTTTTATCCTATCCATATTATGGCACTTTCAAGAACTATCATTTCAAAAGTTTTTTGATAAAAATAAATAAATAATAATAAAAAAAGGTTGTCTTGTATGTTTTATGCAAGATTTTCTGATCCAATTATTTGTGGCAGACTAAGGCCTAAAAGAAATTCACTATAGCAAACTATTAACTATTACTGAAAAATCAAGTTATTAGGTCATTATGATACAAATATAAAATAAAATGAGATAACTAGTTTTACCACCAATAACGTTTGGCTTCTTCAGATAAAAACAAATATAAATGTAAGGCTAGCAAATGTAAACTAAGTTAACAAGCAAAAGACTGATTCTAAATGACATTTGGAAATCATATCAGATCACATGCCAGAATTTCAACTTTTCAGCTAATCGCCTCTAAAACAATGTTGGCAGGTGGACAACTCGTGCCACCATATGTTTCCAGTATTTATACTATAATGGTTGCAAGCTTTGCTTGTTTTAGTTTATAATGATATCATTAAATTTATATTTGTTTTTATCCTGAAGAAGCTGCACATTATTGGTGGTAAAACTAGTTGGTTCATGTTATCTTTGTATCACAATAAAAATGTACCTAATAAAAAAAAACAATTTTTCAATAATCTAACTTTACTGGTCAAAAGCTCAATCTGAAACAAACACCACAATAACAAATCTTTCATGTGATCCACATGGGTCTGCTAGAGTGAGAGAAAGATGTATAAATTGCAAAATAAGATAAAACTAAGCTCATTAAATTATCGTTAAATTGTTCAAACAAATGGCATGGTCAATTAATCATTTCTATTCATGTTACAGCGATGTAGTAATACCTCCAATCTCCTTGACCTGCTGCTCATACCTTTAACTGATTTTATGAATTAGATTGGTGCTTTCCTAAGGATTCTATATTTGGTTTAGATACCATATCAGAGAAATCCAGACTTGTGTAGTTTGATGTATCAGATATTCTTGATATCTCCCGATATCTCCCAACTCTCTAGAGGTATTTTCTGGAACAGTCTAACCTCTGCACATAGCACCTGATACTAAGGCCTGTTATATTTTGGTCAAATTCACTTTCACAAAGAAGACTGATGAGCATCGGGACTAGACATATCAAAACAACATGTATGACATGGTTTCAAAATTAAACATAAAACTTTTGGAAGGAAGCCAAGCTAATTCACAAAGTCGTAAACATGAACAGCTATCCTCAAAGTTATGAGGCTCTTACAATGCCTTAATATGAATCATGTTAACCCATTAAAAACAATAATATATTAATACTATAATAATAACTTGTATTCTTTCCCTTCCTCTTGCAATTTGTATGAATTATTTCTATAATCATTTGTATTTTAGTCTCCATTTAAACAGATTCCAAAAGTTGGATAATATCTCTGACCATGCTGTCAGAGGATTATTGTACAAATTATATCTTGTTTTTTCAAAACTAGCAGTTATTAATAACAGAGATAGATGAATTAATAATTCTGAAATATCCGTTTTATGATAAGTAATTAACTATTATATTTTGTTCATTGTCATTATGTATATCTGTAACATTTTTGGTATGATAAGTAGATTACAACATAGAACAATGGTCCCTTATCCATAGTCCTAAAGAAAGTTTTAATATTCAGATTAAAAAAGGGATGCTAACTTTTATATATACATATGGACTAAAGCAGTTATTTTCATTTTTTGACTTCAGAATCCCAACAATCTGTTTAAAAATTTTACAGAACCCATTCTTCTAGCATATGACATGGATCAGTGGAAATAATAGTAAAAATGCAGAGAAGGAAACAAGGTGTTTAAGTAGAGTCTATTAAGCAGTGGGTGATGTAGTTAGGTGATGCTAAGTATATTCAGTGTTATCCACGTTTTATCTATTTTACACTATATTATTTTTACAAAATGTTCAGATATATACATTCCATATATAGAAAAAAATCTCACATCATCCTAATATGGGCATGGTGGTACAGTTAGAAAACACTGATCTAAACATATAAGACTGCATTTTTCTTTCTTTCAGGTGCAATCTTTTATAAGTTCTATAAACATCCAAGTTTGAAAGGGTGTTGCAGGAATGTGATACTCATTTTATTGATACAGTATAAAATGTAGTCAATGGCTGTTAGGTGTCAGCACTTAATTATTAACTAAGCACATAATTTTTTCTCTGTTGGCTAATGCTTTTAAAATGACATACTGCTAAGATGAATTTTTTTATGATCTTGTAGCACAAATTGTTCAGCCAATATCCTTATCCAGTAAAAACAGGTTATTGTCCAGTAACATCTTTTAAGCTGAAGCCAATCTCCTGCTTAGTGCTTGGCTCACTTTTTGCATATGTTTATTGTGAAGCGGACCAAAAAAAAAATATTAAAAAAAACTGACTAAAAATGATTTTGGAATAAAAACTTGATCTGCAGCATTCATTCCTTCTCTTTCCTTTACAATCACTAACAGCATCTATTTTGGTTCAACACTGTTGAATTCTTGAAAGTCTTAATTAAGCAACCTGACAAACAACATTTGAAATTTCACTGACTAGTTGCCATACATGATCTACAGAGGCTTTGGCAAAAGAAGAAACAATTCTTTAGTATAACCCCCCCCCCCCTCCCCATTTGAAATTAATTTCTCAGGAGCTCTGCCAACATAGCTGGCTGTGAATACTGGTTTACACTTTCCAACTAACAGACTCTGGGTTGAATCACATTGTGGATGTGGATGTTTATTAATGTCTTTAAGTGCTTTCATCAATAAGTCTCACACAGCAATCCTATTTAATGGAGGCCTAAAGTACCTTAAAAAATTTGTTTGAAACTCTAGTACAGGAATTTTTGGATTGGTCTATCCACAATAATAATGTACAATGTTTACAAACTTTGTGTGTGGGATTCACATATTTAAAAAAAAAAATAAAAAAATCAGAAAACTATATTCTAAATTTTATGAAAATCAGAACAATGCAACCAGCAGAAGATGCAATTTGTTGCTCCGACTCTTATACTGTACATTTTAGTCTTAGTGGGCTGAAATTCTCAGTGGCCCCTAATGCAACAACACAACAATATTTCAAATTTGGTCAAAACTGGTAGTATAATCAACTCTAAGTGACTATGAAGAGAATGATCCTCACCCCGTCTTTTATTCCAAATGGTATGAATTTTTTAGGGAACAAACCATGTACAAAACACTATATTCCAAATTTGGTGCAAACCAATTGATCAGATGAAATTATGTTTTGTGGAATAAAATAAATTTCATGGAAGGAAACTTGCATCTCTGTATGAGACCAGCAAACTTACCATCAGGTGATAAAGCCTTCATTCCTCACACCCTAGAAAGGATATGAAAGGAGACATTTCCAACCAAAGGAGACACTGTCCATATCTACTGATCTACAAAGGCTCAAATTTGGCAGTCTGTGTCTGTGATTAGTTTCATGAAATAAAATTCAACTCAGCAATTCAGAACAAATTCAATTTAACTCACAGTCCACAATAAGCTCCAAAGTAGCCAGATATTAAATTGACTGTCCATAGAATAAGCCTGTTCAATGTGATCAGATCTAGACAACTGTTGTTATAGGAGTAGTCAGTAACCACTAGTACATAAAGGCCCTGCCTCAAAGATTCCAACACGACGTGATGGGGAGCATCTTTGCCACTCATACCATATCTCTCCTTGAACACGCTCACATTCATCAGACACACCAGCAGCATCAAAATGATAGCCAATTCTGACCATTCGCCAAAAAAAGAATCTGGTACCAACGCACTTCCTAGCCAAGTCTGTCTGAATCAGCCATAAACTGTAACATATCTATACTGTGAGTTCTCCTTACTAACTTGTTTCTATCTTATCTGCCTACTCCTCAAACTTTGAAGTTCACATTTTCTCAATCTGTCCTCAGTACAACTGCCTCTAAATCTTTTTAGTTATCTCCTCCTTGGATCTCAGTATGCAATCCTTTTCCTAACAAGTTTGTGTTTCTTTGAACAGTGAAGTTATCTGATGTAATGACTTAACCACCTTAGTGATGCAGCCTGTAAACTTTAACCCACTGTCCATTAAAAGCCCCAAAGTTGCTAGCTTCAAATATTAAAATGTCTGCCCATAGAATAAGCCTGTTCAAGACAGCCAGAAAGGGATGAATTCTGTATCAGATTAGTCCTTTATCACTTGCTTAACTTAGTAAACAAACTGGATATCATACTTTAGCCCAGGGGGTTCTCAACCTGGTTGTGGTCGTGGGTGCATTTTAGATTGGAAAGAGTGGCGGGCATCAATATTTTTTTCTATGAAAATTTATACTTGCTTATCATATCAAATATAAATATAGAAATTAATTAACTATGAAAGAAGGATAAATACAAATGCAACATTTATTATTTATTATACAACTAAATTAAACCATCGCACAATAAACAAAAATTTCTCTTTACTATAGATAAAACAACAGTCTTCCTCTCAATCGTTGTTGAATTTGTAGGTTCATTGTTTTTATTTGGATTACTCGTTTTGGGGCAAAATTTTTAAACACGAGAAAACAATGTATGGTCAAAGTGTGCCAACAACACCGGTGAAGTGGTGACACATGAAGGGTTGGAAGTAGACTAAATACATGAAACATATGCATAAAATCGGCACTGGTTAACACTCGCACTCAAAGACAGAAGTATTACACAATGTTTGTAATACAACATAAATGTTAACATTTTTTGTATGATTTCAATATATATTATTACTACGAGAACTTATATACCTGTCCCTCTTAGCAGTGTAACAACCCTAAATGTGGAATACTGTCAGATCCTTTAGTAAGATCTAGAAGTACCAGTGGTATATCCAATCCTCTTATCTAACTCCAGTGTCATTGTTACAGAACACAGATTGTTATATTGAGACCTACCTTTAACAAACCTATGCTGCTCCCAATAGAAGATTCTAGCATGGTCTAACCTATCCATAAATACAATTCCTAATCAGCCTCTCCAAAACCTACATGACCGCACTGGAGTTGAGTGGCATTAAAAGTTGCTGCATCAGTCCTAGCTCCATCTCTGTATATTGGAATTTTCTTGCTCACCTTCCACTTGTTTGGAATCATGCATGTATTATTGAGACTCAAGTTGAACAACCAAATCAGAAAAATGTCTCTCTTACATATTCTTTCAGCACTAATGCCAATATCCCATCGTCTGAAAGCTGTATTTGGATCAAACTTTTGTAACAGTTTTAATATCTCTAATTCTTCCATATCTTCAAGGGCTCACTTTAGTAAGTACGGGCATGGCAAACCCGAGGTACCTGATGCTGGACTATGCCTTACTTCATGTAATATACATCTGTTATATTATCTGTAGACTGGTCCCTCCCCTTTTTTTCTTTCCTTCTTTCTTTTCTTCTTGCTACCTCCCCCCCCAATGCTATTAGAGTATTCGAGGGCTAGGGGTGAATCTTTCCTATTTTGCTATTTCATCTTATGTGGAAAGGGCCTCTGCAACCCTACCACTTTCTTCTTGCAATGACTTCACTCCAAAATGCTATTATGATTCCTAATAACGCATCTCATGCTGCATCGGCTGTCGTGCAGCATAATCAGAGCCACGTTCAGGGCTTAGGCAGAGGGTCCTGTTCGAGAAGTATATTACAGTCTCCATCAAAAGTCAGTGATACTGTGAATGAGCAACACAGAAAGTATAAGATTAATCTTAGAAAGGAATTTTACATAGGCACATGGAATGTCTGGGGTTTACAGATGGGTACTCTTGAGATTGTCTGTAAAGAGATGGATAGGTATAAAATTGACATCTTGGGAATTACAGAGACCAGATGGAATGGAAAAGGTCACTTCAAAAGACAGGATGGTAAGCTAGTTATTTACTCAGGTGGTGACTCAAAACATCATGGGGTAGCTGTGATACTGAAGACAGCTCATCCAAGAAGCCTTCTTGGTTATAACCCCATTAATGATAGGATACCCTCCATTAGACTTAAGTCTCAGCCTATCAATTGTGGTAGTTTATGCACCCCCACACTGATAGGCCTGAAGAAGAGAGTGAAGAACTCTATGAAAACTTACAAACTGTTTTGGACTGCCTACCAAGGAGAGACATACTGTACATCTTAGGAGATTTAAACGCAAAAGTGGGAAAGAGTATGAGAGTCAGGCCGGAGTGTGGCAAGTTTGGTCTGGGTGAACAAAATCCAACAGTCTTTCACCCATGGTGAAAGACTGTTGGATTTTGCCCGTGCTAACAGATTAGTTATTACCAATACCTGCTTCCAGAAACATCCAAAATGGACCTATACTTGGACATGTAACATTGATAGGTCAAAGCACCAGATTGATTACATCCTGGCTCTCCAGCGGTGGAAGACAAGCATCTCTGATGTGCATACTTGTCCTGGAGCAGATTGTGGTACAGACCATCAACTGGTAAGAGCCAAAGTAAGACTAAGACGCCGAAAACTTTCAGTTCAGGCACATTCCACTAGATTGGATGTTAGAGTAATTCCTAGTGGATTCACAGAAGAAACATTAACTCGGCTGGATGATTTTTTGGAGACCAATAAGGAAATCTCACCAGAAATGCTTTGGGAAAGAGTCAAGATGATAATACTGGATACAGTGAAGATGTATCTCGGCCCAATAAGAAAACCAAGAGACCCATGGATATCAGGTTCAACATGGAAACTAATCAAAAGAAGGCGGATGGAAAAACAAAGAGACACAGGGACCGAAGAATAGAAGAGATTACATAGAGAAATCAGAAGAGCCATCAAGCAGGACAAGGAAAAGTTCTATACTAATAAATGTGAAGAAATAGAGTTCCAGATGAGAAGGTATAATTATAAAAGGATGTTTTATTTAGTTCATGACTTAAAGCACAAGTTTAAGCCTAAATTGAATGTCATCAAAGACAGGAATCGATCATTACTAACAGAAGAGTTGGAAATCAAAAACAGATGGAAAGAATACTGTGAGGAACTGTACAGCAGAGTGGATAAAGAAAATCTGGAGTCCTCCCACCAAGAAAATTTTAATTTGGAACCTCCTCCGTTTAGGCATGAAGTTGAAAGAGCAGTTAAGCAGCTCAACAGCAATAAGGCCCCAGGTGCAGATGAAATCCCAGCAGAGTTAATTAAGACCACAGGGGATGGAGGGATAAGAGTGTTTTCATAGACTGATTACAAGGATATGGGAGACAGGATCACGGCCTAGAGACTGGAAGAAGTCAGTTTTCATACCACTACACAAGAAAGGTGATATGAAGGCATGCAAGAATTATAGAACTATTAGTTTGATATCTCATGCAAGCAAAATTTTATTAAAGATCATGCTAAATAGGATTGAGGCCAAAGTTGAGGCAGAGATACCCGAGGAACAAGCAGGTTTTAGGAAAGGTAGGGGCACCAGAGATCAGATCCTTTGCCTTAAACAGATCATAGAAAAATATAAAGAATTCAGACTCCCTCTGGTAATGTGTTTCTTAGACTACTCTAAAGCTTTTGACTGTGTTGAGCATGTGACACTGTGGGAAGTAATGAAAAGAATGGGTTTTCCTCAACACAGTATCACGTTGATAGCCAACTTGTATAAGGAGCAAGAAGCCACAGTAAGAACAGGTGTTGGATTGACTGACTGGCTTCAAGTTGGAAAAGGAGTTAGACAAGGATGTTTACTTTCTCCTCACTTGTTTAGTATATATGCAGAGGACATCATGCGTAAAGCAGTGGATGAGCTCAGAACAGGAATTAGGATAGGAGGCAGATTGATCAGTAATCTGAGGTATGCTGATGATACAGTACTCCTTTGTAATGACATGGAAGAACTAAGACTAATTCTTGACAAAGTTAAAAAGATCAGTAATAACAGAGGACTTCAACTCAATTCTAGCAAGACAAAGATCATGGTTTTCAAAGGAAAAACAAACAGAGAAGCTCTTGAGAAACAAGTGTATCTTAATGGAGAAAGAATTGAGGAAGTCAGCAAGTTTGAGTACCTGGGATCCATTATTAATGTGAAGAATTGCTGTTCAGAAGATGTCAGAAAAAGGTTAGGGATGGCTAAAACAACAGTCAGAGACCTGTCTAAAATCTGGAAGGATGGATCTATCTCCATGGGAACAAAGTTGAGGATTTTAGATGCAGTTGTTTTTCCAACAGCGACTTATGGATGCGAGACTTGGAACCTAAAGAAGTCAGATAAGAAACGGAAACTTTTGAGATGTGGTGTTAGAAGGCTGTTGAGGATATCATATACTGAAAGGCGTACAAATGAATGGGTGTTAGAAAAGATTGGTAGAACTTTAAGGCTTCTTAAGGATACTGACAGAAGAAAGTTAAAATATTTTGGACACATAGAAAGGATGGCAGGAGAACTTCTCAGAACAGTAATAGAAGGTAAAGTTCCTGGAAAAAGAGGCAGGGGTAGACCATCAATGAGATGGATGGATGGCATGTGTGGAGTGACTGATCTTCAGAGAGTTGAGGCTGCCAGAAAAGCAAACAATAGGACTACATAGCGAGGCCTGGTGTGGAACATCACCGAGCATTGGAGTGACCATACAGCATCTGTAGATGCCCAGTGAACATAGAGAGAGAATTCTTCCATCTCTGTTATGTTATCCACTTTCTCAACATCCAGAAAGTTGATGCGCCTGCAGGAATACATACTGTACTGTAGTCAACAATAATTATTTCTAATAGAGCTATCACTTTCCTGTCATCTGTAGTCATTACAGATATTCTTCCAAGATCCTTCTTCCATTTACTTGCTACATAAATGGTAAAATTTCCATCCTTTGTCTACTAAAGGATACATTATAAAATGAAATATCCTTCATTACTATGGCCATCACTCTCCTGGCCTGCTCTTTATGTGATAGTCTAAAAATGATCCTTAGACCTTCAAGCCTATAAGTATACAATTATGTCTACAAGCAGTCTTGTTTGGGACTGTCGATTCAACTTTTTTTTTTTTTTTTTTATGCTTCAGATCATAAACATGCAAACGGGTATATATAGTGCCTGAGAATACCTAAATAATGGAGTAGAAGATGCAAAAATGTCTGTATACTCTTTTTCAGTAAAGTTCTCTCCAAAGTTGAAATGTTGGTGTCCACAAAAATATTCCAAATATATGATCTTCAATTTATATTATCTAATTATACAGTTTTTCTCTATTAATTTGTATGATAAAATCGATATATGTATCAGAAAATAACATACCAATGTTTTAAACCTATACAGAGCATCATGATCTTTACTATGAAAAAGCCCAAAGCAATTTGCTCATTCAACTTAAAAAACATACATTTGATTGAACTAATTAAGAAAATATTGTGCTAACTGAAATGCAGTGATTTTATGAAGCGAAGAAACTTCTTAATCATACTAAGTACACAATATTCACTAATAAAACTTACCGGATTCCTGTTATTTTAATACTCTTCTTATCAAGAAGACCAAAAGACTAGAGAATACAAAATATAAAAACATTTTTGAACTATTACACAACAGCAATTACAATAAACAGATCTTATATAAATAAAATTAGAAAAAGTATATATATATATATATATATATATATATATATACACACACACATACAGGTATCCCTTGATTAATGCAGTTAATTAATCCCTCGATGTTACCATGTATATCAAAATCGCGTTAATCAAATCTAATAATCAATGGTACAAATTACAATTCGTCCATGATCGATTACTGTATTAATAGTTCGTTTTATATGGTACTCTTTTAGGAAAGATAAAAAATGAATGCAAAGTAGATGCTTAATAAATACTTCTATCTACATTATTTACTGCAATTTTTTTATTAAAAGAAGTTATCAAGAGTCGTTTGAACAGTTTTAGTTTTTTCCTTATTGGCATAAATTCTACGATAACAAGCAAAATGACTCTCAAGCAAAAAACAGTGTGGAATATCACTCGTAACATATGAATGCACAGCTACTCATGACCTCCAAAGCTATACACTGAATTGTGTAAGAATATTTATATTAAACATTCTGCATGTATCTGTCAGATCAGCTGCGAGCTCCGTAGGGTTAAAGGCACGTTAATCAAAACTCTTGTCGCAATTAATTTTGCAGCATTAATCAAATCCTACGTTAAGCAAAGGGATACCTGTGTGTGTGTGTGTGTGTGTGTGTGTGTGTGTGTGTGTGTGTGTGTGTGTGTGTGTGTGTGTGTGTGTGTGTGTGTGTATAAGCACTATAAATTATTAAAATTGGAAATCTGTTGGCTTTTTGCTGTATTAGACCAAATGTTCAATTTTTATTTCATTTCCAGTCACAAGCAATGTTTCTATTTCAAGTCAAATTTGAAAAATGCACCATAACAACAGTACAATGGAAGGAAAAGACAAGAAAAAAGAAATCAAGAGATCATTTCTGACAGTGCTCAGATCTTAATCACAGTAAAGAAAAAATATGAAATGATGTGAGATAAGATCAAGTACATTAAAAGCATTATGGCTGATTAAAAAAAACACCCATTAATAATCCTATTAGCATCATAATTCAATTAACAGACACTTCATAAGCAACAGGTTTAGAGATCTTTTGTTTTAACACAACATGCAGAATCACAGGCATTCAAAGACAGTATACGGGTCAACAATTGAAGTCATGCATCAATTATGGATTTTTTTATTTTTATTATTTATTTTTTGCAGACTGTGGACAACATGGACAACAGATGAAAGTATGAATGTTCCCAACCTTAACAGTCCTATATCTAATGCAAGACATTATTACACCGAGTATTCATGTATTATACTTGGCAAGAAATTATTTGTTTTTCCTACATGTTTTAATCTATAATAATCAGACAAAATTTTGCACATGAAATTTTTTTTTGAAAGGATCTGTGTAATTTTTCTGATCCCATGATGCTAAGACACAAGAAGAAAGACCATTATGGGTTTGATTCTAGTTGCTGAATAATGTACTTTTTTTTAGATCTTTACTCAATGAGTTTGAGTTTTTGATACTAGAAAACAGTTTTTCTCCAGGAAATCCGAGGTTTTCCTTCTGCAACTTGGCAAAATTGAATGCAGAACTCACTATTCAAGACAGCACATGAAATGTGGTTCACAGTTGCCTGCCATGCTCTCACCCTAATGGCTTCAAAATCATTGAGAGAGAGAGATGGCATAGGTTAAGGGTGGTGGCCAACTAACGACTGATTTCCAAAAAGTTCATTAGGACTAAATAAATTCCACCTATTCCCTTTTAGGAATCAAAATGATTAAATCAGATTTGGTTTATATTTTCTTGACTAGCTGAAATTGCTACAAGTTACCACAATATCTAATAATGCTAAATATATTTTCCAGGAAATGTACAGTCTATATTATAACAAGAATCACTTCCAGATGGGCTACAACTTTTATATAAAGGTTGAAACTGGTTGGTAAGTGACTCTTAGTATAACTGTAAACAGTATATATTTCCTACAAAATCTGTTCTGAATTCTGGAATCTCTGAGGCAACTAGTATATAAGTACTTAGATATGAAAAAGAAAATACTTCATCATTAGCTATTTGTACATGGCTATGGTAAATACAAATTAAATATGTATCATAAAATATATTATTCACCTCCCTGGGAAAATTTGCTACAGGTATCTGGAGTATAAAATAAAATGTTCAAAATCAGAATTGAAGTCAACAACATAGATAAATTAATTATCTGACCTCAATAAAGGTCAAAAGAGGTCTGGGAATAGCTTTTCCCATATTATCAAACCTGCTATCAACAGTTTTGCTTCCAATTTTATTACTAGGACTAATACAGATATCTTATATTTTGGCATATCTGATTGCATCAATCCACCTGGATCTTGGTCTTTTTCCTGTCAATCTGGCAGTAAATAGCTGTTTAGATTATCTCTCTCTCACTCTCAATCTGTTTAAATGACCACGCTACTTTAAGAAGAGCTCTAGTCAATACTCGAAACATCTTGTCCCATTACAATTACAATTACATACATCTATTACTACTGTTACAATCTTTTCCTTTGAAGACATGTCACTACGAAGGACATATACAAACATGTCATTTACAAAGACTGTCTCTAATTATGAACCTTTAAATATGCAAAAAATCCATACATAGAATAAAAATTATTAAAAAAAAAAAAAAAAGATACATACTGGAGTTTCATAAATACTCAAAACATCTTGTCCCATCCTCGCAAAGAATTTGTCATCATGGCTCCATCTTGAAGAGAAAAGTCTACAATTAATTTTGTCATACAAGCAAAGCAAGCAGATAAATAAAAAGTTACTATTGATTATTTAAAAAAGATCATAGTCCTATATTTTGCAAATGACATACCAAAATGTACACTACAAACTGTGAAATACTTGTTCTCTATGAGTAATTATATCGCACCATTAATATTTTAATATATATATATATATATATATATATATATATATACAAACACACACACACCACTAGAACAAGTTTGTGTGTGTGGTTATCACAAACTATGGATCATAAAACAAACAAGTTTACTTCAACTGGAGAAAATTAGTCATTTCTTTAACCTAAGTTTAACCTATATAATAAGATAAGGTGGTTAATGCCATCTTCACAGTTTAGTGTGTCTGATTTACATGTGGAGCAGAGGACCTAATTTTGTGAAAAAGAAACCTATTATCTCCAAATGAGAAGGTAATTTAGCTGATTTTCAGTTGAAAAGCTCTTATAAATGTCCCTTGTTTTGGAACAATTTCCCAACACAAAACTCATAGCATTATTTCTATTCCTTAGATCAATTTAGGATACTTCTGAAAAGATAGAGAAAGTGCTAGATAATAACACTACTTTTAAATCACACAAAGAACCCTTTACCTTAATTCAATACTAAATGACTATAAAGGTTTTACTGAGGGACCTGAAGTGAAGCCATTTCACGCTTGAAAAAATTCAGTGTTTGGTCTCTAGAACAGTTCCCCAAATTATTTTCTAACCAATATTCTCTCTAATTTTTGCTAGCCCATATGCACATGAAAAACATTTTGTGTGCAAGTTTGTCTCAGACTCATTGTGTGCGGTATCCTGTGCTCACAATAGTGAAAGTCAGAAGCCACAAATGCTAAATTAAATTGCTTAAATCTGCACAGCTACAAAAATCCAGCACTATTTGCATGACTTCAAGTGACTGTACGGTCTAGACAGTAAACATTCTAAAAAAAATATGGCTCTGCAGTGCTGACACCAGCACCAGTTTGCCAACAAATGGCAGAGACTAAACGTAACTAATTAGAGTGTAAGTTGGCATGGATTAAAGTAATGTTGGAGTGGAGACATTGTAGAAATTACTAAATAAGTGACAGGTATGATTTATCATAATATGTTTTTAGAGTATATTCCAAAATTATTGACTGTAAATTAGAAATTCTAAACGCAAAAATTTATTAGGGGTTTGCACATACAGCTTAGAGGGGGGACATTGTCTCTAACCCATTAGCCTGCCCGTGACACTAATGTACTGCATTGATCTCTAACCCAGAAACAATATTTATTTTTAAAGTTATCATTAAGATGTGCACTTTTCAAGAATCCCAAAATAACATTTCCTTCCCTTTCAAGGCCGGAAAAGCAACACCACTGCCAAATCCTTGAGAGAAGTAGTGCTATCTAGCAGCTCAGCTGCAGAGCTGTTTTACTGATATACCCTTGAATGGGGCAAGTTGAGTCTTCAGTTATTCAGCATGCCAATGAGGCTGTGATCCACACAACTTGCATGTGTGTGTGTGTGTGTGGAGTGGGGGGGGGGGGGGGGCAGAAACCTTGTTATAGGAACAAAACATGGAAAAATCCATTTTAGGTCTCAAGTATTGAAATGAAATACTATGGCATTCTCCACACACACTAGTAATATTTAGTCGTCAAGTACATAAAATTAGTTTACTTTATTGCCAGGCTTCTGCTAGCATTATCCCTCTTAAATTTCCTAAGCTTCTACTTTTTAACTTCCTACATCTCCAATCAAGTCAATATTTCTTCACAGTAGAAGCTTAGGTAATTTAAGAGGAATAATGACAGCAGAAGCCTGCTATCATTACAACCAAGTATATCAAGTTTAATGGTCCCCCCCCCCGCCCCAAATACTGTCATTTCATTTTTTACTTGAATGTTTGTACATTTGAGTTGAGAGTTTTCAGCTCTGAAGACTGACTGATTATTTTTAAAACTGCCTTAGACACCTTCTGCTCAAAATTAAATGGCGATAACTTCCTATTTCAAATCATCTCTATACTTGTCTTCAACCAGTGTGACAATATTGTTATCAACAACAACAACACACTCAAGGAGACTACTTATTTCTGGTGTCTTCTCTCCATGTGAATGAGTGTATATTATGTTGAAACAGTGCATTAGTAATGACAGGGGAGAGGCTGTTCCAAAGAAAAGAAATAGATGGAACGAAAGAGAATCTGGTTCAGTGAGTTTCAAGCTATAATGTAAAAGGGTGTTGGTTAGCAGTAGCTCTTGTCCTTATGATTTTGGAGGAAAGCAAAAGAATGATGGCCAGTTCAGCAGCACACTATCAGTGAAAGTATCTGTAAAATAAGAATAAGGCAGAAACTAAATGTTTATGAGAGAGGGTTCATTAATTAACCACAGTGCTCTCTTCTGGATAGTATTGAGAGCTCTTAGAGAGGATTTGGGTGCACCACCTAAATTTTGTGAGCAATATTCCATGGTTGGGTGGATTTGTATAGAGTTAGCAGCTGTAAAGGTGGAATGAAAGAGAAGCTGGTTCAGTGAGTTAGTGTAATGAGCAGAAAAGTATACAGAGTTTGCTGGTGGCTGCAGAAGCTCTGACTAATGTGTTTGTACCAGTAAAGACTGGAGGTGTAGGTCAGTCAAAGAACAGAAATCTTATTGTGTTAGGATATCTGGGTATTACTGAGAGTTATTGGAAAGAATGTAAAATCTTCAAAATTAAGTGAATATTGAATACCACATTATTTCTTAGCCAAATAAGAAACTCAAAGATAGGAAATCTAATCTAAGAGTTTCATGCCGAACATAGAAAACTATATAAAGTTTGGCGAGACCAAGTGAAAGTCAACACCTGGTAGTGCAATGCTGGGAAACTCGTAGTAAAGGTGGAATAAACTCCAATCAATGTCTTTAGTATTTTCCCCATAATGTAAAACACAGCTCCTAGAAGATGTATTATTGTTCTACATTATGAGAGAAGGTCACTACCCAGACCGGTTTCAGCCTTTTTTGAGGTCTCGTTAGTGAGCAGGTAGACCTAGATGTAATACTAAAATTTCAGTAGTCAGAACTTATTCCTTTACTGTACAATTCACCAAAAGGTGCACAAATACAATTACTGAAATAAGAGCCAACAGCCTTCACTTTGACAAAGTAAAATATTCAAAATTATACTTCACCGTAATTTTGAATATTTTACTTCGTCGAAGTGAAGCCTGTTGGCTCTTATTTCAGTAACTGAATGTAAAATCTTTCTTTCAAGAGATCAGACAGGCTTGAATCTGGATAGCAATGCAGTCCACAAGAAGTTCAGGACAGTGGTCATGGTGGATCTTGAGGGTTCTAACAATTGGACATTACAAGGTTTTTCAAATGAAAAGAAGGAATAGCATATAAAAATCTTATCTATAGCTCTGCATCTGCAAAGCTATAGATAAGATTTTGTCTATGAGAGAGATCATTTATATACAGACCAGAGAATAACAGTTTGTTAAGTAGGCCTCTGTGCAAAATCCAATCAAATAGTTTTGAAATATCAAGAGTAACCACAAACCTCTCTGAATTTTTTCACCGTTATATCAGATGTTTCCTCTAATGACAAAAATTTCATACACTTCTTTAGTAGAACCTTCGCTTGTACCATAAACACAAGTAGGTCTCATTGCCCAATTCTTCATTTTGATGGTTGGTCACGCTACTTAAAACTGCATGCCACTCAAGTTTATCTTCATGTTTATTGTTAAATACTATAGCTACCGTATTTACTCGAATATAACTTGCACTTTTCCCCAAAAATTGAAGTTAAAAAAATCACGGTGCAAGATATATGTGGAGATTTTCAGAAACTAAATTTTATCAGGAAAAAAATAAATCAGCATTTATAATCCTTAGTATTCATTATAATTTATAATTGCTCACATTACTTATAAAATGAATGCATTTAAATTTTAATTATCAACGTTATTTATGTGATTGGCCGCTCACCTTCATTGCACAATATATTTAAATCTTTAGCAATGTTTTGTAATGCAAGTTTCTGTTTATGACAATATTGCACATTAAACTCAGTCACTGTAAACTCACACCCTGCTACACAACTGCCAAGTTTTTCTGCAATACCAATTACTTTCAGCTTAAAACCAGCACTGTAATAACTTGAATGTTTCTCCATATTTCAAGCAAAAATTATCAGTAATTTATAAGACTTGAGAAGCATTAAGAACAATCCTTCATGAATGACTAACAATAAGTGAAAGTGGAGTGTGAAACGGACAGCAATGGTATAGAGATAGCTGCGCTATGAAGACATGCATATGACTGGTGCAGCAAAAGATTGCAAGCCGACGATTGTTGAGTTTAAGAAATTCGGGTGAAAAAATATTCGACCGAATTTCAAAATATCTGAAACTGCTAAACAACATTCAACATCTATTTCTTAAAGTTTTAACCTTTTTTTGCAAAATAAATAATAACTTTTAAATTTTTTTTTCTGTAAAGTAAAATAAGGGTGCATAATAAAACAAGTAATTACTCCATACTTCAAGGATATCTTTTTCTCCAGTTTTCATGTCACCTTTATCATCTCTAATTCCTTTCAGCACTCTTTCCTCTATTTTTGAGATTTCTTCAACAACCGCCAGAATATCTTGCCACCTTCTTGATATTTTCTATTTCTATGTTCTTAACAAAATCTTCCCATGACTTTTATTTAGCTAGTTTTACACAGTGTTTAGCTTTCTTATATTTGTCTCTGTATTCTCTAAGACCACAAGCTGACTTATTTGCCAGGAACTTTCGATATACTTTCTTCTTTTCCTTCACTGCCTCTTTAACTTCCTGTGTCCACCATGGAGTTCTGATTTTTCTATCCTTGCAGACAACCTTACCACATGTTATTATCTATTGGGTTACAAAATTAAATTAAGCTGGAGAGCAACATGTTCACACAAAATATTAATCATATAAGTATACATATAAATTACAACAAACCAGTGGGATGGTGGCCAATAAAAGCTGAAAAATTGCTTGGTCCTAAAGTCAGGGGTTTGCTTGAAAATTAAGTGGGCTGAATATGTGCGATCCAAATTATTGGGATTTTTATGTCACCATTATTATTAAGATTAGGGTGGTTAATCAAAAATTCACAGGCTTCATTAAATTTCTGTTCATACCAAGTTTTTGTATGTTTCTACCCTTTTTCACAAATGTCCCAATCAGTGACACAATTCTTCTCTTACAGAAAAATTTCCGCCAACATTACAGCTCTCTTTGCCTAAATACTATGTTCCAGTTACTTCGTTTGACAAAATAATTTTTACATAGAAAAAGAAGGTACAGCTATGGGCTCACAACTATTCACCCCATTTGCTAACTTTTATGTGGAATTTTGAGCTCTAGATTCTTTTCCTTTAAAACCTACAGTTTGGCTTAGACACATTGACGATGTTTTTGTTATTTGGCCACACGGCCACCAAACGTTAAACACATTCCTTAGCCACCTGAACAAACAACTTGAGTGCATACAATTTACTACTGAAATTGAAAATCAGAACTCGATCCCTTTCCTGGATAACACTAGTCACACGTCTTTCCTCAGGCTGCCTATCCTTCACTGTTTACTGTAAGCCTACACATACCAGCTGATATCTACATGCTAACTAATACCGCCAGCCTTCGCAAAATAACACCCTCAAAAACAGAGCTATAACAATTTGCTCTAATGAACAAGCTCTTAAACAACAAGAATTACAAATTACTAGCAATACATTTATAAATAATGGCTATAGCAAAAATACTATTAATAGTGTTCTTCATAAAACTTCATCAAAAAAAATTATAGATTACAGTAAAACCATAGCTATCCAATACATTCAAGCGTTATCAGAAAAAACATATAGAATTCTACACCATTATAATCTTAATGCCACTTTTAAATTGCCTATAAAATTAAAAAACATATTCAACTCCTACAAGGATCCTCTCCCACCAATGGCTCACCCTGGAGTTCATTGTATCTACTGCACCTGTAACTTACCTTATATTGGGGAAACTGGACATGCAATCCCTACCAATAAAAAAGAACACAAATTTGGTGAAGCAGGCCGCCCAGATCATGCTCTTACCACCCTGCACCAAACTGACTGGAAAAGTACTTGTTCTTTACATCACGCAAAAACCTGGTATTAATGGAAATTTAAAGAAGCCTGTGAAATTTTGATTAACCATCCTAATCTTAACAATAACGGTGGCATAAAAATCACTAAATTTGGATGGCACACATTCAGCCCACTTGGTTTTCTAGCAAACCCTGACTTTAGGACTAAGCAATCTTTCAGGTTTTATTTTAGACTAAGTAATTTTTCAGCTTTTATTGGCCACCATCCATACTGGTTTGTTATAATTTATATGAGAAATTTTTTGTGTGAACATGTTGCTCTCCAGGTTAATTTAATTTCATAACCTAATAGATAATAACAAGATGAGCTTTGATGTAGTAAGGTTTTTTTTTCCGAACAGCAGTCACTGCCTCTGCACTCTCATGCTGTGGCAGAAAGCGGCTGGAGTGGCAACGGACAGTGATGGTGGAACCAAAAAGTCCAAAAAACTATTCGGGAAAAAAAGGAGTCCTACCTAACATGGCTTAGGGTCAGGTCACCTGAGATGCGTTTGCAGTATGCTGAGGCATGAAAAGCTGCTGCTGAGGTAGTAAAGACAGCAAAGCAGAAGGCTTGGGAATCCTTTGGAAAAAGATTAGACTCATCCTATGCAAATGCAAACAAAGTATTCTGGCAGACCATCCACTGCCTTCGAGAGAGGAAATCGTGCACAGCAAGGGCAATTAAGGCCTCTGATGGTGCACTTTTAACAACCGAGAAGGATATTCTCTACAGATGGAGGGAATACTTTGAGAGTTCTTAACCCAGATGGCCCAGCAGTCGTGGACATCCAAGAGATGCAGATTGGAGCAATGACTCAGCAGAAGAGGTCCATTTAGCAATAAAATTGCTAAAATCGGGCAAGGCTGCTGGCGATGATGAAATTCGGCCCAAAATGCTAAAAGCCTTAAATCGAGGCAGTGTTCTCTGGCTGACCCGAGTGTGTCAGGCTGCTTGGATATCTGGGCAAGCATCAAAGCAATGGCAGATAGGCATAATAATACCAGGATTGCAGTAACTATCGTGGCATCTCTCTACTCAGACTGCCTGGGAAAGTGTATGCTAGGTGCTTGGAAAGACGGTGCAGGAGCATAGTTGAGTCAAAGTTCCAGGAAGAACAATGTGGCTTTCGTCCTGGTAGAAACACAGCTGACCAAATTTTCACTTTAAGGCAAGTCTTTGAGAAATCTTGGGAATATGCCAAGAATGTCAATGCATGTTTTGTGGACTTGGAGAAGGCATATGACTGGGTTCCTCGGGATAAGCTTTGGCAAGTAGTACAGGAGTATGGAGTGGATGGCCAACTATTAGCTGCCATCAAATCCCTGTATGAATGCCCGGAGTTTTGTGTCAGGGTAAACAGCACAAAGTCTGAACCTTTCACAATCTCCGTTGGCCTCCGCCAAGGGTGTGTTCTGTCACCCTACCTTTTCATAATATTTATGGACTGGATTGATAGGCACAGCCGAGGAAGTGAGTGTGTCAGAATTGGAAGATGTAGCATTGGACGTCTGCTTTTTGCAGATGACCTAGTTCTGCTTAGCTCTTCCACAGATGACCTCCAGCAGACCTTGGATAGGTTTATAGCAGTTTGTGCAGACGATCAGAATGAAGATCAGTGTGGCCAAAACTGAAACATTTGTGGTCTCAAGACAACTATCCCAGTGCACTCTACATGTAAGTGGAGTCTCAATGAAGCAGGTGGAGAAGTTTAAATACCTTGGGTCCATATTCACGAATGATGGAAAATGGGATGTAGAGCTAGATACTCGAATTGGCTTAGCAAGTTCAATATTGCGGGAGCTTGGCCGTTCGGTAGTATTGAAGCAGGAGTTAAGCCAGAAGGCAAAGCTGGCTGTCTTCAATACAATCTATGTCCCCATCCTCACCAATGGTCATGACAGTTGGGTAATGACCAAAAGAACAGGAAGTGAGTGTGAGCAGACACGAATCCAAGCGGCTGAAATGAGGTTCCTTCAAGGGGTTGCGGGGCTGACAAGACTTGACAGAGTCAGAAGCTCTGCAATTCGGGAAACCCTCAATACTCAACTGCTGCTTCTCTGTGTTGAGAGATCACAGTTACGTTGGTACGGGCACCTGGTCAGAATGCCACAAGAGAGGCTCCCTCAGCAGGCCCTGTTTGCCAAGCCAGAGGGTGGGAGGCCAAGTGGAAAGCCAAGGACTTGCTGGATAGATTATATCCAAAACCTTGGGTGGACACGTTTGGGAATCCCACCAGAACACCTGAGCTTGGTGGCAGAGGATCGTGACCATTGGAAGTTCCTCTTGCAGCTGTTGCCCTCACAACCCAATTAGGAAAGGTGGGCCTTGAAGATGTATGTATGTATGTATTAAATAAATTTTACTCTAACACAGTAGTTATTTCCATAATTTCATGATGTAATTATAATGTACCATTTACACAATATAATTGTAGTGTTTTGAATAGCTTTTCTCTTGGTACTTTGTCATATGCCTTTTTCAGATCTACAAACTCAAACAGTCTTTGTTATAAACATATGATTTATGATTTCTCAACTATCGAACTTCAAGTGAAAATCTGATAGTAACAATTTGGCCTAAACTCAGTTTCTGGGGGAAAACTGAGGAAGTTTCCCTTTGTCAGTATTTTTTTTTTAAACTTCTCTTGAACATTTTCTAACTCTGCTAGGTCATTGGTTGTTTGATTTAAACTGTCAAAGTAATTATCCTAGACATTTAGTACAGTACTCTAAATCTATTATTATCATCCACATAGATTGCATCTGTGAAGAAAAGCAGTATTAAATCTAACATTAAAATACTTATTTAAATTGACTATTTAGGAAATGTTGATCATGTATCTGAGAAAAAACTATTTAATACCAACTAGTTTGACCAACTTGAGCTGTTGGCATCTTCAGGGTACAGGACTGATGATAGGAACTAAAGCTAACAAAACATGTTACAGACTAGACATTAACAGATTTCTAATTATAAATTACAAAACAACACTGAATGTGTGCAATACACATGTGGCATGTACATGATTTCACTTGTTGTTGTTTAGGAATGTTTTATAGTTGGTACTAAAGTTTATTTCTTGTGTGTTTGGAGATCTAATTAGGGACTAAATTAGCTTTAGAATTAGTAATAACCAGTCCATGTCCTGAGCAGAAATCCAACAGATAAAAGCTATTATCATTAGATCTCTAAACACACAAGAAATGAACTTTAGTACCAACTATAAAATGTTCCTAAACAACAAGTGAAATCATGCATGCGCCAAACATGTATTGCACACATTCAGTGTTGTTTTGTGATTTATAATTAGAATTCTATTAATGTCTAGTCTGTAACATGTTTTGTTAGCTTTAGTTCCAATCATCAGTCTTGTATCCTGAAGATGCCAACAGCTCAAGTTGGTGAAACTAGTTGGTATTAAATAGTTTTTTCTCAGATACTTGATTAACATTTCCCAAATATTGACATAGCTTTATTTAATTTACATAGCTTCTGTGGTCAAGAAAAAATATCATTTAATATTGAAATACTTATTTTAATTATTTATTTAGATGTTGTCCTCTTTCCCTTTAATACTTTCCATCCATTCTGGGGGAAAACTGTCAAGGTCAAATAAGTTAACTTTATAGAAACCTTAAGGGTCACAATTCTCACCTTCTCGTAGTGTACCCTGTTAGGTATCTACCTGGATAGTGAATGAATGAGGATAGGCTGGCATTTGGAATTAACCAACCAAATTGTATTCTTATTGGTTTAATGACAAATAAAATAATGATACAAGACAGAATTTCATGCTGGCTGGGGTGTCGCCTGGTTAAACAAGGCCCCCATTGTTTTCGTCAGGGAACCAGGTCAAATACTGGAACAAATCCTGAAACGCATCTCAACATAAGAAGGCTGAATGGCAAAGAAATAGAGCTGGCTGAGGAATTAGATAAGTAAAAGATCAACATAATAGGGATGACTGAAACAAAAGACAAAATCTGGTGAGATCTTTCTAAGCAATAAATACAAAATGTTATATTCAGGCAATGAAAAACAAGGAAAAGAAGGAGTAGCCATAGTATTCAACACAAAATACGAGGCTAATCTTCTTGAAAATGGCAGGCAGTCTAAAGTAGTGATGTGGGCAAATATAAGAATGGGGAACTGGACAATGAGACTTATTTGTGCCTATGATCCCACAGAAGGTTCTACTAAGGTAGAAGTGAAGGAATTTTTTGAGGCTTTAGAGAAAGCAACTGATACAATGAAAAAGGAAATGTTGGTGTTTGTTGAGGATCTAAATAGCAGAGTAGGAAATGATTGTGTCACGCATACAAAAATATTTTGGAAAAATTTGGAGAAAAGAGCAAAGCTAATGTTAATGGCAAATACCTGTTGGATTTCTGCTCAGGACATGAACTGGTTATTACTAACACAATGTTCCAACATAAAAATGTGCACAAATTCACATGGAGAGAAGAGGCAAGGAATAAGAAAAGTCTCATTGACTATGTTATTGTTGATAGTGATGTTTTCTCCCTGGTGCAGGACACCAGAGTGTACAGAGGATTTGAAATTGGAAGTGATCACCATTTAGTCTTGAGCAGGATAAAATTAAATTTCATATTGAAAAGAGGAACCTATAAGAAAGTTTTAAAACAAATAAAAGTTGAGCAGCTCTCATGTGAACTGTAGACTAAAATAGACAAACATTATTTTAAAAAAATGAAAGAGTTTGAGAACAGAAACCAATTTGGAGATTTAGTGGCAAGCACTGAAGAAAGCATCGATTCAGCTAGAGAGACATGTGGTGAGGTTGTCTGCAAAGATAAAAAAAAATCAGAACTCCATAGTAGGCACAGGAAGTTAAAGGGGCAGTGAAGGAAAAGAAGAAAGTATATCAAAAGTTCCTGGCAAATCAGTCAGCTTGTGCTCTTAGAGAATACAAAGACAAATGTAAGAAAGCTAAACATTGTGTAAACCTGGCTAAACAAAAGTCATGGGAGGATTTTGGTAAGAACACAGAAAATAAATATCAAGAAGGTGGCAAGATATTCTGGAGGTTGTTGAAGAAGCTCAGAAATGGAGTAAAGAGTGCACTAAAAGGAATTAGTGAGATAAAGCTGACATGAAAACAGGAGAAAAAGATAACCTTGAAGTATGGAGTAATTACTTCAAAAAATTGCTAAATGAAACAAGCAGTGATGACAGCACAGTGGTAAAAAAACACTGACCAGGCATGCAATCAGGAATATATATCCATACTTGAAGTAGAAAAAGCCATCAAAGGCTTGAAATGCGGAAAGGCAGCAGGAGTAGATGATATTCAACCAGAAATGCTGAAGTACGGAGGTATAAAATTCTTACAGTGGCTGTACTGCCCATCTACTTACTGTATGTTCATGTGTTATTACAATTTTTATATTGTATCCTATTTCTTTTGTCACAGAGATATAATCTCTGTGACAGAAGACATACTGGAACTATTAGGACTTTAATTGAATAATAATTAAACTTGTGTTTAATTATTTACTTGTGCTGTTAAGATATTAGAAACATGACATTATTAAGTATAGTTTCTGGGAAAATTCCCATGTTACTCCTCTTAAACACTATTAATATAATTACGGCTATTATAGCCTGTTTTTGTTTAGGAGTGTCCCTTATTTTAATACATTGGCTAACATTACTCAAAAAAGGGGTGTATATATATATATATATATATATATATATAGGGCATTATGGGTGAGTATAGAAGGTAATTATGGCCACATAAAAGAGGTGGAAAAATTGTGTACATGCCTTGTTTTTGGTTCTATGATGCCTTGATGACATTGCATGACATTATTAGCATTTGAGAGTGTGCAAGAAAGACAGTAATAAGTATATTGCCAATGCTTTAATGAACAAAATTCTGGAAACTTGAAAAATAATAAATTAGATTAAATCAATATCTAGGAAGATTTAATAACAAACTTAACTGTGATGGTAGGATCCTGCACCTCTCTCTCTGTGAGTGTGTGTGTGTGGCGGGGGGGGGGGGTGACAGAATCCCATCACTCAACTTGAATTGCCTCCCATTTAGTATGTGATCAGGTTTAGCATCAGATACTATACATATACTATCTCTTCCCTGTTTCTTATATCAGGGAATCATCTTAGTTATTATTTAGAAGGATTCACATGCTGGCAATGGTGTATAGTAGTTTCTCTCCCAGTTCCATTTCTTTTCACGGATGAATTCTCAGTGACTGAGCTTTCTTTCTTTTTTGTTGGGGTTATTTGATACAGATGACTTCTCCCCCTCCCCCTTTTATTGAGGAATTCCTCATTCCAGCATGTATTATTTTGTAATTATGTTGTCATCTCAATTGTACTGCAGAATAATTCAGTCTAATTCCCAAATCACCAGTGCATCTTCTTTCATTTATACTAATGGATGTAAAGCAAGTTGTAAACTAGACACTGGATCAGATGGTCAGTTCTACACAATCTTTATAGAATCTCTTCCAATTCTATCTATATTCAACTCTTTAAATGGCCATGATTCTATGTTATTTTTAAATGTGATAACTAAAATTTAAGCACTTATTCTGTTTAGAGTGATCTGATAGTTCAATATAATATTTTTCAAAAGGGCTAAATACAATAAAACCTAGTAAGATGTATGTTAATCATTAAAAGTTCTTTTCTTATTAACAAATTAGATAAAAGCAGATAAACCTATAATGATAATGAGAACATCTTTAATTATTCATCACCATTTTTTTCCCCAAAATATTGAAGACAATATAAATATTTAAAATGGAATAAATATACTGAATTCCTACTTAAAAAGTGGCCATGACGGTAGCTGTCCGTCTACATGAAAGCTCCTTTTCTTTGTCCCAGTCCTTATTTCCCAAATAATGAGAGACTGGGAGTCATCACGACTATCTGAAACTGAAGAATAGGTAGTAAAATACTTTTCACAAGGAGAAAAGTCAATGTATGTTACACCATTGTGACTGAACTTCATTATTTGGCCAAAGTCTTCACCACCCCATAGGGCAATGCCTCTCTGGTGGAAGGTTGAAAAATATGTTCCTAGAGGGGACCAGGCAACACATGACTCTGTCCAACCCTGAAAAAATTTAAAGATGTTTTAGAACAGAAAGCAATAATGATGAGAACAGTGTGCATATAGTAATGAACAATTAGTAAATTCTGTATTAGTATAAAATATTGAGATAGTGAATTTACAATAGGAATCCTTCATTTTTATCAGAGGTTAGGCCAGTGGGGTAATGGTCAACAAATGCCAAAAATATCAAATTAATGATACTTTGGCATATACCACGTGAATGAAATGTTGCTTGTTTCTCTGTATTTGTGTGCATACTCAAGATGATGACCTTAATATAATGGTTGAAATGTTGAGAAATTAAAGTTATTACTATTAACAGAGTAGTGGTCTCCATAATTTTACCAAAATGAATTATAATAAGGAAAGAAATACATAAATTTAAAACCGTTGTTCACAATAAATTCTGGTAGAAAGTTTTATACATTAGACATTAATAACTATTATTTCTCAAGAAATTACAATGTATACTGAATATTAATTATAATAACTTTAATTAATACTTCTGTTACTCCAGCAAAGTCAAACTGCCATCATCAGAGATCACAGAACAATGATATGTGCATATAGTCATTAACACTGGATCAATGAGGTTGAAAAAAGGCAGCCAAAGTTGGGCATAAAGTCCTAAATGGCATCCCGTAGTGGACTATAATGGGTGGTCTTGGCCACTGAGATGAAGATCTGAGGATGAGTGCTTCCCAAATTTGGGAAGTTTCTTGCACCGTTGTTGTTGAAATTTGCTGAGGTTTGGAAAGTTTCTCAGGACTAAGACAGATTCCAAGAATAGCCTCATATTTGCATTTGCCATGGTGGGTGTCAGGAAGTCTAGAGCAGATGTAATGATGGAACTGGATGTGGTCCATGTGCTCAGAAATTCTGATATTGGCTGTCATTCTGAGTTTGGCCACAGTACGACTGTTTGCAATTGCAAGGAACCTGGTAAACACCTGGGAGTCTAGTGAATGTGACTGGTCTTTGGTAGAGCAGATAAAGGATGTCATTTTTTTTTTATGTGATCTGTAAGTGGATGTACAGTTGTATTTCTTTATGATTATTGTTAATTTTTTAGATGTGCCCCAGATATATGGAATGGTCATAGATTTTTATTTTGCATAGTCTCTATTCTGAAATAAGGAAAGGGGGTGTGTGTGGTTAAGAGGTTTTAATATTTTTTGCATTTTGTTGGGGTTGTAGCCATTGGCTAAGAAATGTTAGAATGTGGTCAATTTAGTAATTAGGGTACTTATCAGAACTGATTAATTTTGCTGTTATATAGATTTTATAATTGCATATTGTTAGGAGGGTGGGGTAGTGTAAGCTACCAGTACACAGAGAATTCCAAGGAATCAATCAGGCTGACATGTAATCAGTGTCTAGGAAGAGAAGACTGTGGTTGTTTTCCTTTTCTAAGGTGAACTAGATCCTGGGATGGTGATTGTTTAAATGTGTTAAGCAAATGTGGGGAGTGTGGCCATGTGGCCAAATGGAGAACACATTTGGTAAATGTGTTCCTCATTTGGCCGATTATATATAATCCTTTTTTAACCGGGCAACGCCCCAGCCGGCATGAAATTTTGCCATGCTGTACCATCATTTTGTATTTTGGTTTAACCAGTAAGAATACAATTTGGTCGGCTAAATCCCAAATTGCTAGCCCATCCTCGTTCATTCAGTATCCAAGTAGATACCCGACAGGGTTCACCACGAGAAGGTGAGGATTGGACATTAGGTCAGAAGCCCTGGTCGGTTCTCCGCATTCCTTTAAAAGGCAATGTGGAGGTCTCCTCTCAGTTAGACAGCTTTGACTCTTAAGCACCCCGTCGCATTGCATTGGATTGTTAAATAATGTTAGTTGTGGCCGCATGTCACTGAAGTCAGAAAATCGCTTACTGAATTGCTCCAAAAGTTGGTCTAACACTGGCACAGAAAACTTGAAGTCAATGTCATGGCTCACCTCCATCAACTCCCTGCAGGAAGGGAAATGTACCAAGTTTCCTCTTACTAGGGTGAATTTAAAACCTTCAGTCAACTTATGAACCCATCTAGGTGTCCAACTAAATATGAGATTGTTTGGTTACATCCCTGTAACTTCACGTTGAGTTCATTCACGTGGTGTGTGATGTCTGTTAGAAAGGCGAGTAAGCTGTTAAAATGAGGATCACATAGTTTTGTGATCAGTTCTTTGTTTTTCTTCTCATGTTCCTCTAAAAACTGTTTTATTTCCTTTCTCAAAGCAAAAAACTGTTTCAAACAGTTCCCTCTTCTTAGCCAACGTACTTCTGTGTACAACACTAAATCGTCATATTCTGCCTCCATTTCTGTTAGAAAAGAAAGACATTTGTGGTGTGTCAAGGCCCAATTTCCACCCTTAATTAGATTCACACACTTCATTACAGTTTTCATAACATCCTCTATCTCCAGAATTTTACCACACAGAGCCTCCTGATGCAGTGCAATACAGGGCAATTGAGTCCAGCCTTCCTTAGCAAGCCAACTAAGCCTGTTTGAGTACCACGCAATATATATATATATATATATATATATATATATATAACTAGTATATCAATCAGAAAATCTGCAGTTGAAACTAATAGCTAAATTGATAATACATATAATGTAATATAGTTTTTATCCTGTCGCTGGCCATACAAAATCATGTTACGGGCCGCATGCGGCCTGCTGTTGGCCACCTATGTCATAGATAATCCCTCTTTTACAGATTCACTTCAACCTCTATATCACAAATATATATATATATATATATATATATATATTAAAAACTGTCCATTTTAAAACCTTGACTGAAAATCTAACTTTAAATAATAGATTCACCAATATTCCTTCAAATCTTAACACTTTTTAAAAAGTTTTTCTTTCTGATCTATTTTCCGTTGCCATCAATTCTGATTATTTTTCTTGGAAGAACAGAATTTACAAACAAACAGGGAACTGCTATGTTAACCACCCCCCCACTTGCCAATTTTTACATGGAAAATTTTGAAAAACAAGCCATAGATTCAACTCCTCTCAAACCTAGTATCTGGATATATAGATAATTGGCCAGACATAGACTCCTTCCTCAGTCAGCTCAATAGTCTACATCCAAGAATCCAGTTTACGATGGAAAAGGAAGATAACAATAGTTTACTCTTCCTAGACACCTTATGACAAGCCTTCTGAACTCTCCTTTACTGTACCCACTCACACAGGCAGATACATTCAAACTTTCTCCACCCCTCTCGACAATATGACATCATTAAAAATACAATCTTTGTTCCAGTGGAACCTCTCTTTCAACAGAACTCAACCATATACATAAACATCTTTCTATCCAATGGCTAGTGCTTACACAATTAGCCATCCCTTCAGAAATGTCACCACCATCCCCTATGTCCAGCATATATCGAAAAAATGCCAAGTTTTTAAAAAAGTACAACCTCTACACAGCTTTGAAGCCCCACCAGAAACTTGCTGCCCTTATCTGTTCTACCAAAGATCAGCTCCCTCCTCTCTCAGTGCCTGGAGTATATAAATTACCCCGTTCCTGCAAGATGGCTTACCTCAGTAGATTAGCCACTATCCATTTAGATGAATACGAATCCTACATCTGCAATCACGACCATGCTCAATCTGGCCTTACATACCATGTACTGGATACAAACTCACAGGATCTTCTTGAAGAAAGCCACATGCTCCACCATAGTAAATTTAAAAAGGAAAAACTGTTCTTGGAATCTATAGCGACACTCAGAAATTAATCTAATTTAAATAAATATGAATGCCTCAAAAATTTAAGAATTTAAGAGTCACTACGTGTTTCATTAAGTATTGTGTTGTCTTTGTGTGTGTGTTACAAGTGTTATTTGTACTCCCTGAAGATGTCTCAGCAACAGACGAAAGATTGCAAGTATTAAAAATTAGTTTTAAATCTTTCCTAGTGCTGTCAATACTCCATTAAACCTCCAACATGAAAATCAAAATTTGATCTTATCATGATAACTAATAATTAAGGAATTGACACCGTAGACTAGAAATATAAATTAAATAAACTTTAATATATACTTTCCGATATTTCGGCAAATGTCACGTTGCCATCTTCTTGAGAACTTAATACAAAGACAAGTGCATGTAAGTACTACATAACAGCAAATGAGAACAGAAGCTAGGAAGCTACCAGTTTTCCTAAAGTCCTGATGGTGCCCCCTGGTGGACTATATTCCCTACATCCGAGGCACCTCGGAAAAAATCAACAAAATCTTAAAAAAACATGACTTGACCACTTGTTACAGACCATATAGAAAAAATTGGCATCCCTTATCCACTCCACTAAAGACCAACCACTTCCCCTAGACCTACCTGGTGTATACCAGGTCCCTTGCAGCTGTAAATTATCCTACTTTGGCCAAACAGGCAGGACAGCAAATATCAGAATCTCAGAACACAAGGATTACATCCGATTTCACCAGTACAGCCACTGTGGGCTTACAGGCCATGCTCTGGATACTCGCCACAGAATAAGATGGAAGAAAGCCACAGTAATACACCGCAGCAAGTTCAAATATGAAAGACTATTCATGGAATCAGCCTCAGCCCTTAGGAACATGCCAAACCTCAACAAATTTGGATGCATGAGACTGCCCCAAATTTGGGAAACATTTATCAGAAAAACTTCAGCCCAAAGGCCAAGAACTACCAATATAGCCCACCAGGGGGCACCATCAGGACTTTAGGAAAACGGTAGCTTCCTAGCTTCTGTTCTCATTTGCTGTTATGTAGTACTTATATGCACTTGTCTTTGTATTAAGTTCCCAAGAAGATGGCAACGTGACGTTTGCCGAAATATCGGAAAGTATATATTCAAGTTCATTTAATTTATATTTCTAGTCTACGCTGTCAATTCCTTAATTATTAGTTATCATGTCTAACCAGCGTATAAGCCTCTCTACAAGAATTGATCTTTTCATGTCACTTCAGGTCTTTAATGAGCAGAGCAGTGGTCACACATCAAGCAATAAAATTCATTTACCACCTAAGGATATAAGGACAATCACAAACATCCATGCCTGGTGGAATGCAAAACTGTTGGCTGAAGAGTGGAGGATATATTAAACACTTGGTCAACTAAGTCCGGTGAAAACATGTTGAGACTGCTCAGATTGAAATTTACTTCATCAGTATTATTATTGAAAAAGTCATCCCTCAGTTGACAAGAACTCATAAAGACCACAGGAATAGTTTGTTAAAGCAAAAGACTGGTACTCAAATTTCTTTAACACATCGTGTCTATAAGGCTTCACTAGGACTTTTCCGTAGCTATTCGGAAAGAATGAGTTTAAACGAGTTATGTGTACATCAGAAAAGGCCCTGTTAGAGGAAATTTTGGTGTTTACCACCAAAATTTCCTCTAACAATTTACACACAATGTTTTTTAGATGTCACTAACATTCTTACGAAATCTGAACCAACTAAAGGCAATATTCCACAAAAAGAAACTGCTCTTTTAAAGTTACATTATACCATTTTATTATAACCAAAGATAAGAGTAATGCTAATGTTAAAATAAAATGAACAATGAAACATAATATATTTTTTTAATCAGATTACATATTAAGATTTAAATAACACACAAAATAAATTTTACAAATAATAATAAACAATTATGTATTGCTTCTTGATTCAAAGAAATCATTATCTAGTTGAAAAACTTTACTCTGCTAAACCACCCAAGATATACAAAATTCCATAATAATCTCCAGCACCAACAGTCTCTCTTACAACTTGGTGAACAGTTAATAAAATCATTCTACTCCTCCTTTAGGGAATAAACTTTATTCCAAAACCATTCTAAAAAACGTCATCTTCAAAAATTCAGACAAGATTACTTCTGATGCTACATCAGTTCACTAATGTACCCACAAGAGCTCTAAAAGAAAAATATAAAAATCAGTAGATGGGAGGGCACCGTGCCTCCTCCTAGTCAATTCCTATGCAGAACACAGCCTTCAATAAAGTTAGACTCAACCTTTAATGCAGTTGTGCGATATGAATTATGTGCTTGATGTCCAAACACATTAGTTTAAATTAAAGATGCCAAGAAATTATATTCTTGGTTTAATCCTTTGTCCAAGTGGAAGCAAACAATATTTGCATTGTAAAGATTCTTCATGCACAAAAATTGTTTGCTTCCACTTGGATAAAGGATTAATCAAGAATATAATTTCTTGATATTTTAAATTTAAAACTAATGTGTTTAGGCATCAAGCCCATAATTTATATAGTACAACCACATTAAAGGTTAGTCTAACTTTATTGAGGGCTTTGCTCTGTATTCTGCATAGAATTGGCTAGGTGGAGGCATTCGTTTTTCAACATCATTTTAAGTACATTCACACTGCACCAGGGAAAAAAAAAAAAAAAAAAAAAAAAAAAAAAAAAAAAAAACGAACCATTTGCTTCCTAGACAGTCTCATATCTTTCAAATTAATTATTAATTTTCTTATAGAAAGCCAATGGTTATAGATGATGCTTATGATCAACACCACAGACAGTCCAACAAAAATGGTTCCTTAAAATACTAAACATTATGCCAAGAGCTATATCATAATAAACAGCCCTTGAAAAATAAAATACCCATTCTTCTAACATAAGAGCACTGGGAAAAAACTATTCTTATCCCCTATACCAAAGGTTCACCTAAAAAGATAGTCAAAGTGGTAAATAAGCATAATCTTCATATCACTTTTAAACCACAATAAAACTAGTAATCTTTACCTGCTCTCCTAAGGGCAAACTTTATTCCTTTGATGCACCTGGGTATATAAAGTTTCTTGTTCCTGTAAATTAGCCTAATATGGGCAGACAGCAACTTTTAACATCCATCTTAAAGAAGAAAGAAATATATATACCACCATAATTATTGCAGGTCAGGATTACCAGCCCATGCACTGAACATCCCTCCATGTGATTAAACTGAAGAAACGTATTACATAGATGCCATTATCAAGTCTGACTATTTTTAGGGTTGCAACAGCAAGAAAGTGTTCCCCAAACCTTGAGTATGTTGCATTAATTTAACTTGGGAAATGGTCATTTTAAAACCAATTTTTTTTTAAAATTAATCTTTGTACTGGTTATGGGCAGTACTACCCTTACATCACGTCCAGACTTGACATAGGCCTAAGCCTTCACAAGTGTTTTACCCTATGCCTGTTCTAGTTATCATTGTAGTCATTCTCTGGTGGCAACTCCATGCCACCAGTGTGCCATGTAGGGCCCTCAACGAAAGAACTTTTATATCCTTCTGCATAAACCCAAGCTGTTTTAAGTCTTTATAGCTATCTGCGCTCCATAAGGCATGTAAAGAGATGGATGGTGCTGGTAAACCTCTGAGTTGCCCCATGCTCCTCTGGAATCTTACTAACTAGGTCTTGGTTATTCTTATAATAGTTTACCTTATTATTATGGCTACAGGCTAGTGGGTGCCCTGTTCCCACCACCTGGGCATCAACTACCCAAATATCACCATCTCTTTTAATCACTAAGTCTGGCTTACGCAAGCCTGCAGAGGTCCTATAATGTGGTTCCACCACAGTCTCCCAACCTTTGTTCTTAAAGCAGTTGTTCAGAATGGAGACCACGTTGTCATGCCTCCGCATGCGGACCCCATGGGTGCGGAAGCAACACTGGGCTATATGAATGTCTCACTTTAGTGGCAGCCAGCCTTACAGATTGAGTCGTTACTACCCCTTATATATATAGATGACTGGAGACTGTATCTAACCCGAGCAGATGACACAACCAAACATTAACTCTTCTGTTCATTAAAATTTTTAATTGTTTCCATAATTACTTGAATGTAATGTGATAATATTTTTTTTTCCTTTCTCCAAAGATGACTGTCTTAAAATCCAGCAAAATATTGACTTAATAAATTATCACATTCTATTCTTATGGGTGTCCAAAAGCTAAGGACGAACTACATTTTTACCTGTGTATGAAAACTTTTCATGACTACAGCCAAATGTGGACATAAATTTATTGCCGGTATACTAATAAATTACACAAAAAAATGTGTTATAAATTAAATTGCAAGACTTTTTGGCAAACACTACAAATTTCCTAAGAACGTAGTTATGGAATTAATCTACAGTAATCACAAAAGACTAAGCAGAGACATTTCAGTATGAAAGATATCCATCTCCCAAACTGTGAAGTAGCTCTCAAAATGTTGTGCCATGCTTAACACCAAGTGATTCAGGAGTTCTTGAGAAAAACTGGCTCATTCCTCCTTTGGAGCAAGAATAAGGCTTTGTTGGTTTCCTGGAGGGGGGGGGGGGGATTTTGAGTAGCGTGTCTCCCTATTGTATCCCAAACACATTCTATGGGGTCAAGATCTGGGGAGCATGATGGCCACTGAATTTGATTATCCTCGGTGTTCAGAAGTATCTCCACCATTGCGTATGATGTGGTGTGGTATTGTCATCCATAAAAATGAATTCTTCACCTACAGACAGCACCATGAAACAATCAAACATGACACTGAAGGATTTCATTGCAATATTGTTCACCAGTCACAACAGGTCCCTTTTCAGCACATGTAGCTTAGTCCATCCATTAAACGTAGACTCCCCCCCCCCACATACACCATGACCCCAGCAGTATCTACCCCTTTCAAGAACAGTCTCATGACAGTAAGTAGTACCACTTTCACACCAGATCAAGTATCTTCTAGAATTGGAGAAAAAGACTAAAACAACTGTCACCTGTAAAGAGTACATTAGCCCTAGTCCAATTTTTATGGATACAAAACCATGAAAATGTCCTCTACGATAGGCTGTGAATAAAGGAATGCAGACTAGGCCTTTGTGCATATAGGCCTAATTTTCACAAGCATCTTGCCACAGTTTGTCGAGATATCTGTGTACCTGTGCTCGAATGGAGCCAACTTGCAAGCTGACCTGATGTGGTGCATCGATTAAGTTTTGAAGTTCTAACCAAAAATCTGTATTCATGCTCCGTGGTAGATGAAGGGCACTCATAGCAAATGTCTCGAACACATTCCATTGGTTTGAAATGCTGCCCAGAGCCTGGATACAACACTATGCAAGATTCTGGTAATTTCAGTAATTCTGTGGCCTTTTTAAGCTTTATAATAATTCTTCTCCATGTGAAATCATCTACCTACATGATGTGTGAGACATTACAAGACATCTAAGTTTGCAACTTTTATTCTTTCAAACAGAATGTGCTCAGCTTAGTGCAGCCTTTTATCACTAAGTGCTACCAGATGACCCCTTTGCACACAATTTGAAAATCTGAATGTGTACCTGCTTTCTACTCGAAATTGCCAGTTATACAAATTTCGAAAAGCTGATTCATCTGAATTTGCAGTCGTAATCTTCAAAAATAGTGTTTTGTACTTAGGTTTTGGACACCACTGTATAATTAATATGAATAACTGTCAACATTAAGCATTTCTAAGCATTTAGACGTAAAATATGCAATAATGGTTTAACAAAGCAGAAATATACAATAAAGAACACTATTTAGAAGGAAGGTGTATTCCATTTATGGAGTATGATGTTAACTAGATGTGTATCAATCAATGCTATATCATTCATTCATTCAGAATCATCTTTATCAAACACTGATATGCATAGGAATAATTTAACAATCATCACAGAAGTCAATTTTCTTTAGTTATCTTTAAGTCATTATGTAGACTAAAAACAATTCATCCTTGTGATGCAAACAACTTTTACAGACAAACTTTCTCTTCATTAAACAAGCTTCTCCAAACAAATTAATGACCTAAAGTTTTGTATGTAATATATGTCTAGATATCTTAAAATAAATGAAGCTGTAAATGCCTCCTATTGTGTGTTGGAAAAATCTTATCTAGTTAAGGAGCTGAGAGTTGGCTAAAAATGAAAACATCATGCTATGCAAATAACTTTCCTAATCACATACTAGCCCATTAATGTGCTACAGGTTTACAAGCTCTGGTGAGTGGTAGTCATAAAAACTTATGAAACACGCACGTAAAATTCTGTTAAAGAAGTTAATGCAAAGATAGGATTGTCAACTAAAATGGCAACCATACTTCTGTTTCTCCTCAGAACCTGCAGGAACCATGTTCTGACTAACAGTAGCAACTGGCCACCAAATACTCAGTGTCCACTTTACCAACCCACTTTGTCCTTTATTTCATTGTCATCTCCTAACCACTGAAATAACCTTCATATTTTCAAGTCGTTTAAGTTAATAATTACTCTTTTCTACTGTTAGAGAACCAATGTACTAAAGAATAAGGTTTATAAATTTTCACACTGATGAAAATGATGACTTCTGGAAATCCAGTTTCTTGTAGTGAAACAATGGACTGACAGGTGACTTTTTTTATCCTATCAAGTGCAACAGAGGCTTTCTCTGCTGATTAAAATACTTCATGTAAAACTAAGTTTTCTGCATATTAAAACAAAATTCTATAAACCTTAGCATTAAGACTCACAAAATTAATTTAAAAAAAAAAAGGTTATTCTACTTTTACCATTTAAAAAATGAACTGAAATACAAACCTCTCTATCTTTTAGCAATGTAGGTTCAGGATTACTATTTAAATATATAGCAGTCTTCTTAACACCATCATAAATTACACTATACTGATCATAGCAATCTGGATCCAATAACCAAAAGCGAAGATTACCCTAGCAATAGTACAAGTTAAACTAAATGAGATTTTATATATATCAAACATACAAATTTTACACACACACACACATATACAATATATATATATAGAGATCTTATAACTCTAAAAGTTAATAATTGGAAGAACATTGCACAAAAAAGAAAAGAATGGCTAAAAATTGTTTTGCAAGCTAAAATTCAAAGAGTTGTAAAGCTAGAAGAAGAAGAACATATGTATAAGCATAAAAATATTTACAATAGAACATGGTGCTGCTTTCATATGTCCAGTGACATCTTTACAATTTTGGAGAGTTAGTGCTCAACATTATTTCATTACAGTAAAGTTTGGTTTCTAGAGCATGGTTTCCAGTCCAGGTAAAAATAAAGTAAACAAAAATACAAAAAATATATATATACAAAATTAATTTCAAAAATCCTCGCACATGCACAAATATATAGAAAAAGAAAGTTTAAGAACTAAAACTTGGAGCCTCGGTCAGACTAAAGAAAACTGACTGCTTCAGCCAGAGGCATGTGAAGCTATCTGCAATGACTGAAAAATCCTCACTTTATGGTGGATTTAAGAACTTAAAGAGACAGTCAATGAAAAACAGAAAAAGTGGGTCAAAAGTTCTTAGCAAGTAAGCCAGCATCTACCTTGACAAAACATAGAGAAAAACAATGAAAGAAAATCAAAAACTGTTTGATTTTCCTTACATTTGTCAAAATATCTAAACAAGTCACATGAAGACTATGGTACAAATACAGAAGATATATATCAAGAACATGGCAAAATGCTATGAAGGTTACAAGAAATAGAGTACTTAAAAAGGAATCACAGATTATGAAGACAACTAAAAAACTAAAGATATTCTGGATGTCTGGATTAATTACTCTGAAAGAATGTTAAATGAAACAGCAGTGAGAAAATGGCTATAGAAAATATTCAAGAAGAATGTAATCAGAGATTACATTCTTCTAACACCGAAGATAAAACACACTAACACTGAAGATAAAAAATGTTTGCATTTTGACTAATTGCTTTCATATTCCATATGAATTTATTCACTTCCTACCATACCAGCTTTTCTAATTTCGTCATCATCAAATTCTTGACATATAATCCTCATAGGGTGTACAGGATGTTATGATAGTACTAGATGAAAAATTACAGCATTACTAACTTCCTACATGGGTGATCTGAAAAGTTCTTGGCCTAACGATGAAAAAACAAATTTATAATTTCAAAATTATTTTTTATTTTTCAACATAATCTCCCTTAAGACTAATACATTTATTCCAGCAATGCTCCAACACCATTATCCCATCCCTGTAGTGGTTCTCAGTAAGATCTGCAAAATACCACTCTACGGCTGCAATCACCTCTTCATTCGAAGAAAAACGCTTACCAGCAAGGAAGAGTTTTAGTTTTGGGAAGAGATAGAAGTCAGAGGGAGCCAAATCTGGGGAATAGTGTGGATGTTCCAACAATTCATAGTGCAGATCCCTTAATTTTCCCATTGCCAAAACACCTTTGTGAGCAGGTGCATTGTCCTGATGAAAAATGATTTTTTTCTTCTGCAAACTGGATCTTTTCACACAATTTTTTTCTTTTAGTCTGGTTAAAAGATAATATTCCCCAGTTATTGTTTTACCCTTTTCAAGATATAAGGGGGACCAGAAAGCCATCAATTTTTTGAACCACATTTTTAATATAAATTTTATTAAAGAACAAATTAACATTATTCAATTCTATAATAGCCATCATTAATTATAACCTTGTTCCGACGATCTACTAAATTTAGAATTCCTTTTTTGGAAAAAAGTTTTTTCTTTGGAGGCAGAAAATGATATCAAACTCCTTTGGACATCATCTGGCGATGGAAGGTTTTATTTCTTATGCTGTGTTCTAAGGACCTGAATAAGTGATAGCCAATAGGGACAATATCCGGCGAATATGGACGATCTGTAAGAAGTTCCCATCCTAACTGCCTAATTTTTTCTTGAGTCATTCTTGCAGCATGTGGTTTTGCATTATCTTGCTGCAAAATTACCCCTTTTCGATTGACAAGTGCAGGACGTTTGATTAACAATGCTTGATGTAGTCGCTCTAATTGTTCACAGTAGATGGCTGCTGTGATAGTCTTACCTTGTTCCATGAGTTCGTAATGAATAATTCCATGAGTATCCCACCAAACGCACAACAGAACCTTCTGTGGATGAAGTCCATCTTTAGGTGTTGGAATTGGAGTTTGATTTGGAGAAAGCCACTGTTTTTTGCATTTATTATTCTTATACAGCACCCATTTTTCGTCACCAGTTACGACTCGTTCCAAAAAGGGGTCATTTTGTTGTCTGGTCAACAATGAATTGCAAATCGCCCGCCTCCGTACTTTATTGTTTTCTGACAGTTCATGCGATACCCATACACCCTGTTTAAGAACCTTGTCACTCTTATGTAAGTGCTCTTGGACAGTTGACCATGATGAATTAAGTTTCTCTGCTAATTCTTGTATGGTTTGTTTTGTATCTGATTCAACGAGTCTTAAGAACATCGTCATCTGGAGTAAGAGGTCTTCCAGCTCGAGGACGATCAGAGAGATCAAACTTTTTTCCTGCAAATCTCCTAAACCATCGTGACATTTGTTAACCTTCAATACGTCTCCATAATTTGAGCAAATGATTTTGGTAGCCTTGGTAGCATTCTTTCCTTGGTGAAACAAAAACAGCATACAATGATGTAAATGGTGCTCTTCAACTTTAAAGTCCGCCATATTAAAAAAAAAAAAAAATCTAAAATTTAAAAAAAAAAAACAGATTTTTTTAAATAGAAAAGTAATGCTAATATTTAAATAAAAATCAAATTTAATAATTTTGTGTTATTTAAGAAAAAACAATCGGCTAAAAATGACCTATTAAAAATAATTGATTACTTTCCGGTCCCCCTTATAATTAATAAACAAAATGCCTTTAGCATCCCAAAACAGGAAGAAAGTCAATGACAGAGCGGAATGGAGGAAATTGCTGCTGAGCTACCAGTCCCAAGACTGATGCAACTGATGATGATCCCAAACACCAATGGCATGACTTTTTCTGCAGATGGAACCGACTATGTCTTCTTTGGTGCTGAACAACTGGCTTCTTTCTACTGTTTTGACTGCTGTTTGTATTTCTGGTGTTGTTACACTTTTTGGACATCCTTCAAGTGGATCATCTTCAAGGATGGTGCAGCCACGTTTAAACTCGGCAGCCCATTTCTTAATCGTCAAAAACGAAGGAGAAGAGTGCCCATAAACGTTTATGAACTTCGAATTAATTTCTTTTGCAGTTAAACCTTCTTTTACAAAGAATTTTATAACTGCACGATACTCAATTTTATCCATTTCAAGGGATACAGAAAACACTTTTCCTTCTGACAGCTGTATAAAAAAAACTGCTTGATAGAATGACTTGCAATTTCACATGGATGCTTATGACAGATGTAGAAAAAATGTAGAAGTAACTTAGAAAAAAAAATCTTGCCGATAGTGCTGCCATTTACGGTCTAAGTCGAGAACTTTTCAGACCACCCAGGTATTAACAATTTTCCTTCAGATTAGACTGTTATCTGTCAACAGTCCAATATTATCAGATGTCATATTTCTGTCTTGTAAGGCACTTTTTACTGTATCAATCCAATCTTGGTCTTCCTCTGGGTCTTTTTCCTGCCATCCGGGAGAAAAGAATGCTACTTTCGCCAATCTTTCCTCTCCCATTCCACCTGAGATTAGCTCTACTAACACATTTTTAAATGCTAACAGTAGTAAATTCTTTCCTAATATCCTCATTTTTTTATATAATAATGCCATTGATGCCATCTGTTCAGTCCTTTAAATCTTTCTCAGGACTCTCATATCTGTGTTCACCAGTGTCTGAACAAATTTTATTTCTGACCCAGCTCTCAGATCCATAAGTTAAAATTGGTTTGAACACCATCTTGCATACAGCTAGTTAGTGTTCTGAGTAATCTCTCTTTCTCTCTCTTATTCCATATACATTTATTCAGTTGACTTCCTACTATACAAGCTTTGGTAATTCTGCTGTCTATTTCCAAATTTAATTTGTCATCTTCACTAAAAATTTTAGCTGAAATGTTTTACTTGTTCTATAGGTTCTCCATTGAGAATGCAGTTGATGTTTTCAGTTACTACTGATTTTCAATGTCTTTGTTTTTTCAATACTGATTTTCATATCAAATTTTATTACCAAATTACAGCAGTTATTCAATTTGGTCAGGGAATCCTGCAGACTTGTCTTATGTTTATTAGGAAAACATCATCTGAATAAACAGCTGAGATTAACATTGATATCAGGTTTAATGCCGCTTTCCATCATGATATGATGCACATAGATGATGAATAACAGTGGAGATAAGGTACACCCTTGTTACACAGCTGACTTATCAAACCATCTTCTTGTATCTCCTTCAGTTCTGACTGCTGATGTACAACTCAAAGACTACGTACTGCTTGATATAATGTTCCATTTACACCATATAAGTGGAGCATTTTGAACAGTTTTCCTCTTGGCACATTGTCATATGCCTTTTCCAGATCTACAAAACTCAAATACAGATCCTTGTTATATTCCCATGATTTCTCAACTATTTTAAAAAATTGAAAATCTGATCCTGACAACCTATGTTTGACCTGAACCCAGCTTGTTCTTCCCCAAGCTTCTCCTCCACAATTCTTAGCTGTTTCTCTAAATTATTTGCATAAATCTTACTAGGAACACTCAGTAGAGAAATTTCCTCTGTAATTCTCACATTCAACTTTATTCCCTTTTTTATAGATGGGTACTATAAGCACTCTATTCCAACCATCTGGAATTATGCAGTGTAGCCACTGTAAAACTTTCATACCTCCATATTTTAGCATTTCTGATCAAATATTATCTACTTCAGCTGCCTTACCACATTTCAGGTTAGTGATAGTTTTTTTTCTACTTCAAGTACAGATATATATTTCAAATGGCATTCCTGTTGGTTGTTTTCTGCCAGCTTGATGTCACTACATGTTTCACTCAGCAATCTTTCAAAGTAATTACTCCATACATCAAGAATACCTTTATCATCTCTGATTTCTTTTACAGCATTCTCCCAATCCATTTCTAAGCTTTTTTCAATAGCCTCCAGAATATGTTACACCTTCCTGATATTTTCTATGTTCTTACCAAAGTCTTCCCATGACTTTTGTTTAGTTAGTTTTATACAGTGTTTAGCTTTCTTACATTTGTCTCTGTATTCTCTAAGAGCACAAATTGACTTACTTGCCAGGAACTTTCAATATGCTTTCTTCTTTTCCTTGACTGTTTCTTTAACTTCCTGAATCCAAAATGAAGTTCTGATTTTTCTATCCTTATAGATTACCTCACTACATGCCTCTTGCTGAATCAATGTTTTCTTCAGGATTTGCCACTGAATCTCCAAGGTTTGGTTCCTGTTCTCAAACTCCTTCATTTTTTCTTCAATGAAGTTTGTGTATTTTATTCCTATTTCAAATCCTCTGTACACTCGTGTGTCATGAACCACTGGGAAGACATCATTGTCAACACTAACAGTCAATGAGACTTTTCTTATTCCTTGCATCTTCTCCCCATGTGAAGTTGTACACATTTTTATGTAACAGATGTCACAAGAACAGTGAATCTGATTTTTTCCAATTTTCCCACAAGTACAACATAAAAGTGGCTTTTCTTCCTTTACAAAAAATATCAAGATTCCTACACCCACCAAAACCTCTGCATCATCCCATTAAAAAAAACCAGGCGTCTATCAGATTCACTGTTCTTGTGGCATCTGTTAGTAGGCTAGATAGGAAGATTAGGAGAAATCCGTATGGCTGAACATATAAAAGACGTCGAAAAAAGAAGGGAACACAAATTAGCATTCCACTTAGCATTCCACACAGCTACTAATGGCCATCAAATACTCTGGCAACAGACAAACATGCCATATGTTGATAAGAACTGTTTCACAAGAAAATTTACAAGAAGCTGCAAAAATGCTTAGAATCCCTACACGGTGCAATAAAAATCAAGGCTTGATTTTACTTCAAGTGTGGTCTGCCTTCATCAAAAATTTAACTGCCTCGGATCTAACACACGTGAGCCAGAACGTGGCAACAACTAGCATTGTTCCAACAATGCATACAGTAACGAATGTATCATTTTGTATTTGGGTTCTCAATTAATGAACGGTTATGAAGTCAAAAAAACATCTAATGGACAATTAATCTTTGGTTGTTGTTGTGTTAAACTTTTATACACCATTACCCCTGATGATGTAAGTCTTACGACGAGAGAAACTTGTCGGGTTTTTATTCTTTTATTGTTTAATAAACATGTGGTCTCAATACCGAAAACTATCTCCAGAACTGCTTACCCACAGAAACCTTCGCTTACTAAAAGTATTTCCTGTTTAAAGCCTTGTGGAGCACCATCCAGTGATTGAAATGATGCAAAACTTGACAAGATTTCATCAACAGGGGTATTGTATGATGTACTGAATGTAGATGTAGTAATTTTTCTGTAGGTGTATAAGATGGGGAAAAGCAACAAATAACATTTTTATTCACTTCCATTATGCATTTATAGGCTGTATTTTTCAATGAACTGCCCTTCCTGGTATGCCACAAACTACATCCTTTACATAGTGTGTTCAGCGGCAGAACACAGCCTGGTAGGGACTGATGTGTGGATGCTGTGTTATTTCCGTCTTTTGGCACTGGCAAGTTATCAGGATGATCCTGATAAACCTTGTCTTTGAGAAATCCCAAGAGACAGAAGTCACAGGAGGTCAGATCAGGGAACGAGGGAGCCATGAAGCACACAGCTGATCACCCTAGCTTCTGTGAAATGTTCTCGAAAAATCTCCTGTACAGAAAACTGATGTGTGTGTGTATAGGGACCCCTCCCATCCTGTGACTGAATTCCAATTGACTGAATCCATGCATAGATACTAACGTAGACGTGGCACAATAATTGTCATATCACAACTCCTCTCAGAAGTAACTGAGCAGGTCACAGAACCTCGAATGTCCTCAGAGAAGAATAGTTTAATGATCAAGTTGTAAATCTGCACCAGATAGTTAACTATGGGTGAATGCAAAGGAATTTGTTGGATTGCATCTTGTGCAGCCCATACCTGGCAATTGTGGATATTAACAACTTTATTCAGGTGAAAGTGAGCCTCATCACCCTATAAAATCATCCAACTCCACTCAAGCAACGAATGTCAAAGTGAATGTCAGTCAACTTTCAAAGCCCTACAGATGCAACCCCAGTGTCAGGATTATCTTGAATGGGCAGAAATGCAGAATCTTCTAGAAGTTGTATAAGACACATGAAAAAACACTGTTATTCATGGCCTGCTCTAAAAAGGCAATAGCAACTTCACTCACTTGATGTGAACTGATTAGTTTGAGACCTCTGCCAGGTCTCACTTCCATGATCCTGTTAATTCAAAATGACTAATCATTCTTTGCATAGCACATGGAAATAATGGACCTTTGACATTTTTTTCAGGTGATGAAATTCACAGAGTGCAGCAGCAGTAGCAGGCAATTGTTTAGGTAGTACAGCTTCACAAGCAAAGCACGTCAAGGACAAGGTGAGTACCATTACTGTGGACAGTATTAACAAGCAGAATGAAGGTGAAAAGCCCGTGTCCATCTTTTAAGACCTACTGGCACCTGCCGAGTTGCATGATATGCAAATTCAATGCATTTAATGTTTACACCCCCTGACAGTGAATTTTGGAACTTTTGTTTCTCAGATATGGCTTCTGCATGCTGCACAATGTATTCCTGCAAAGTTTTGCAGCAAGATTACTAAATGGTGCTCCACAAGGCCATAACACATTGATACTTTAAGTTTGATAGCCCTGTACTTCTCTTCAGGGATTAAGCATTTGCCTATTCTGACTCTTTCCATCTTGCAGTTGGTCTTCGTCTCTCTTCCCCTTTGGTCTATATTTATCCATCTCGTTTGGTAGCTGGTATTTTTCCATTCTAAATAGATACTTTCCATTTCTCTCTGTATTTCTTGATCTTTTTGTTTACATTATAAATATCTAGTTCTATTCTGATGTCTTCATTTTTTGTATAGTTCAATTTTGGGGATCCTTTAATTGCTCTTAAAAATCTCATTACTGCAGCTTGTATTTTACTTTCTAACAGTCAATGTTTCTGAATCATACAGAGTTGGAATGGCTATTACAGTGGTATCTCGCTAATCCGAACCCTCCAGTAATCCGAAATGCAGTTTGAAAAAAAAAAAGTTTTATTTATTGCATATTATTATTTTGTGTGCTATTATTTTTATTTAATAATTAATATTTTAACTATTATACCTCACCTTCGTATCCCTCATTTTGAAAATTAAAAAATAAAAGTATTTCTGAGAAAACCTCAAGTACAGTATTTTTTCATACTGTCGATTGTACTGTTATACTGGAGGCCTATTTTGATTTATCGTGTGTTCACGTTTGCTTTTTTATATTGTACAGTATGTACTGTATTATCGGCATGAATCACAAATACAGTATACACAAAAAGAGGAAATTCAAAATGTGCAGAATTTGGTTAAAAATATAAATTCAGATGTTGAAATTTCACAGATGTTACGGAATGGGTTACAGGTAGAACCGAAAGTGAATTCGAAATCAAATCAGATGCTGAAATTATATGATACTACACAATGAATTAGAAGAGAATAATGATGAACCTGAAGAAAAAAAAGTAAAACATGAAGAAGTAGTTGACAGTTTTAATAAGTGTATAGAATGAGCTAAGCAGAATGATACGCCATTCCACAAAATTTTATTGCTAATGCAGCTCCGAGAAGAAGCATTTGAAAAAAGTTTAGCTTCCGAGAAGCAAAAGAAAATCAGTGACATTTTTTTTACAAAGAAATAAACTTTTTTTACGTTATTTTGTAAAACCTTTTTTTTTTGTGTTGTATACAAGAAAGTGATATTTTTTACGCAAATTAAGTTACGTACTAAACTATGCAATTTTATTAAATCAGAATCCTCAACAATACATACAAATTAAATTTTTTTACTAAAATAAACTTGTGTACTGTATTATTATTTTTTTTTATTTTTCATTACAGTACAGTAGCTTTTTGTTTTCTATCAGTTACTTCATTTATTTACAAAATTAAATTCATGTACCATTAGAATCTGATTATTTTGTCTTAAATGCTAGTTATTGTTGCCTCTTGGAGGAAAATTTGCTAATCCGAGTGTGCATGGTTTTTATTAGTTCAGATTAGCGAGATATCACTGTACTTTATAAAATTTTAGTCGAGTTTCTCACCTCTTTTTTTTTTTTTTTTTTAATTCAGTGCCCTTTATTTTTTCACTTATATCTTTATATTTTAGATATGTTAGCATGCAGCCTAAACAATTAAACTGTGTCACCTGTTCTATTATTTTATTTTCTATGACAAGTTTTAATCTAACATGATCTCAATCTTTAAATGCCATGACTTTTTGCTTTTGTGAAATTTTTAAATTGTACTGTTGGCTTATTTTGTTCAATTCGTATATTGATTTTTGAAGATTACATGCACTGTCTTGTAATGTAATCTGATATCTGCACACAGCATTATATTGATAACAATTCTCCTGGTTAACAAAATACCTTTGTTTTGTTTTTTTATATTTGAATAATCTGATAATCTGATCAATATATATATATATATATATATATATATAGAAGAGAGTTGGAGATAAGCTACATCCCTAACAGCTTGACTACTTTCAATCTCTTATGTAAATTTATTACCTATCTGTAACTGTATTTTTGTATCTTTATATAAACTTTGTATAGCTTGTAATCCTTGTTTTTCATTGTATTCCATAATTTTCCTGTATGTATTTTATCAAAAGCTTTCTCAGATTCTAAATTAAATTAGTCTTTTTTTTTTTCAATTTGTTTTAACATAGTCTATACACGATCTTCCATGTGTGAAACCATTTTGTTCTTCTTAGAGAAATATTTCAAACAGGTTGTTTGGAATATTTCTAGGTATTTTATTAAGAATTTTCATATAAAGTGCAACCTGTATTTAATAGATTGATTCCTCTGAAATTTCCACAATCACTTCTGTCTCCTTTCTTAAATACAGATATAACCTTAGCTTGGGACAAATCTGATGGAGCCTCACATTTCCTCCAACAATTATTAATTTTAAGAATCTGTGATGTAAATATTCTCTGCCATGTTTCCAAAGTTCTGTATTTATGCCACCTAATCTGGTTGATTTTCTATTTTTTGATATCGTTATTGCTTCTTTTAGTTCTTCCAATTTTATTGATTTTATATCAGTATTGATTTCTTCATTATTATTTTCTGTTATTAAATTTGGATCATACCATAAATTTTTGTTCTATCCATTATTTCTCTTGTATTTGCACGTCTTTTTCTTCATTAATATTTTGTAGGCTTTGTTTGTCTTCTATTTTATTAATAACTGTCCCAAAAATCTTGGTGAATTTTCTGTACCATGGTTTTAGCTATTTATCTTGTTTTTGCATATTTCTTCTGTTTCCTTTGTATACTTTTTGAAGAAGCGATTTGTAAGCCATTTGTTTTTCCTTAATTGAAATTTCTATTTCTGTGTTCCAGATTTTTAATGACTTTCTTTTTAATATTTTATTTTTCTTTCCAAGTAATTCACAGGCTGCTTTATGAACTTCCCCATTCTTCTTCTATATCTTCACAGATTTTAGATTCCTTTAAGTAATCTGTTAATCATGATTGATATAGCATTCTAATGCTTTTATTCTTGTAATAGATATACTTCATATACCCCCCCCCCCCCTTATTTATCTCTTTTCTAAATTTTGTTAGTATTTTAATTTTAGAAACTACTACAAAATCTGAAAAAATTTCACATCCTCTGTAAACATGTACATCTCTTGCACGTGGAGCTAGTTTCTGATTAGTAATGATGTAATCAATTATAGACCTTGTTCCTCTGCCATTCCAAGTTATTTATATATATATATATATATATATATATGGCGATCAGCTTTTACTCGGTTGTTATACATTTGAAAAAAAATAGATTTAATGACTCCAAGACCGAGATAACATATAAAGATTTTAATGATAAATACTACTAGTTTCGGCATATAGCAGCCTTCTTCAGGTATTTATAAAGGAAAGGAATACTAATAAACATTGAATTATTTAAACAAACTGGAAATTACAGGTACAAATTGCCTCACATAATCGATACATAAAAACGTTGTATTTTTCAAGTTGTTCCAACTGGCGTGCCATTGTTTGTTGCAATTGTGCGTGCAAGTTCACGTGAACGCCAATATTGAATAACTGCAGCATGGCTATCTGGGATGTTATAACTTAAATTATTATTTAAGTGGACCGGGTTCAGTAGGATTTCCCTTGATTCTACGATTTTCCTTTCAAACTCATCTTCACAGCGAAAAATATTTTCTGATCTATTCCAGCATACAGAGTGGCTTTGTTGGTCATCATTAGGATTATTTGAAAAAAGAACATGACTGGATAACGCAGTTGCATGAGATCTTTTGTATGAGATGTCTCTCTTATGCTCTTCTATGCGTTGTTCAATAGATTTGTTAGTTTGACCAAAGTATGGGATATTGCAATCACACCACAATTTATATACTCCAGGGTACTTAAGGTTGTGATGAGTAGGTTTTGGATGGCTGATTAGAGAGTGGATTTTTGGAAGTGTGGTGAAGAAGGTCCTGATATTATATTTTTTAAGGACTTTAGCTATTTTCTTAGTGACTGTGCTAATGTATGGAATGGAGATGCTACCTTTATAATTAATAGTCTCTGTTGTGCACTGTTTAGGAGGGTTCAGAAGAAATTTCTTAATTGTTTTTTCAGAGTATCCATTTTGTTTAAAAATAAGAGTGAGGTGATTCATTTCTTTTTGTAGTTCATCTTGTTCATTTAAGAGAGAACGTGCTCTGTGTCCTAAGGTAGATATAATTCCAAGTTTTTGTGGTGGAAAATGATGAGAAAGATTATGCAGATATCTATTGGTATGCGTAGGTTTTCTGTACATAGAGATTTTTAATCTTTCAGAGCATCGTGTAAGCATAACATCCGAAAAAGGTAAAGAGTTATTATTTTCTATATCAGCAGTAAATTTTATATTAGGATGTTGGATGTTTAGATGACGAAGAAAATCTGTGAGAGCTGTGTGCCCGTGATTGCAAATAATGAATATATCATCAACATATCTTTTCCAAACTTTTGGTTTAAATGAGAAGGAAGATATGGCTTTCTTTTCAAAGTCTTCAAGAAAGATGTTAGCTAGCACTGGGGACAAAGGGTTGCCCATTGCCAGGCCTTATTCCCTCACCAAAATTTATCCCTAAGCTACCTTTAAAATTAATAGTCTCTGTTGTGCACTGTTTAGGAGGGTTCAGAAGAAATTTCTTAATTGTTTTTTCAGAGTATCCATTTTGTTTAAAAATAAGAGTGAGGTGATTCATTTCTTTTTGTAGTTCATCTTGTTCATTTAAGAGAGAACGTGCTCTGTGTCCTAAGGTAGATATAATTCCAAGTTTTTGTGGTGGAAAATGATGAGAAAGATTATGCAGATATCTATTGGTATGCGTAGGTTTTCTGTACATAGAGATTTTTAATCTTTCAGAGCATCGTGTAAGCATAACATCCAAAAAAGGTAAAGAGTTATTATTTTCTATATCAGCAGTAAATTTTATATTAGGATGTTGGATGTTTAGATGACGAAGAAAATCTGTGAGAGCTGTGTGCCCGTGATTGCAAATAATGAATATATCATCAACATATCTTTTCCAAACTTTTGGTTTAAATGAGAAGGAAGATATGGCTTTCTTTTCAAAGTCTTCAAGAAAGATGTTAGCTAGCACTGGGGACAAAGGGTTGCCCATTGCCAGGCCTTATTCCCTCACCAAAATTTATCCCTAAGCTACCTTTAAAATTAATAGTCTCTGTTGTGCACTGTTTAGGAGGGTTCAGAAGAAATTTCTTAATTGTTTTTTCAGAGTATCCATTTTGTTTAAAAATAAGAGTGAGGTGATTCATTTCTTTTTGTAGTTCATCTTGTTCATTTAAGAGAGAACGTGCTCTGTGTCCTAAGGTAGATATAATTCCAAGTTTTTGTGGTGGAAAATGATGAGAAAGATTATGCAGATATCTATTGGTATGCGTAGGTTTTCTGTACATAGAGATTTTTAATCTTTCAGAGCATCGTGTAAGCATAACATCCGAAAAAGGTAAAGAGTTATTATTTTCTATATCAGCAGTAAATTTTATATTAGGATGTTGGATGTTTAGATGACGAAGAAAATCTGTGAGAGCTGTGTGCCCGTGACTGCAAATAATGAATATATCATCAACATATCTTTTCCAAACTTTTGGTTTAAATGAGAAGGAAGATATGGCTTTCTTTTCAAAGTCTTCAAGAAAGATGTTAGCTAGCACTGGGGACAAAGGGTTGCCCATTGCCAGGCCTTATTCCCTCACCAAAATTTATCCCTAAAGAATCTCTTCTTACAAAAATAGAAAAAGCAAGTTCACTCATTCCTAATCATTTGGCGAAACTTCTTCGTATTGAATCGATTTTTATTATAAATAATGCCAAACCTCCAACAGATAATATTTCAGTGGCTGAAAGAAAAGCCTTAAAAAATCTAAAACAGAACAGTAACATTATTATTTTACCTGCAGATAAAGGCAACTCTACGGTCATCCTCAACTCCGAAGATTACCACAACAAAATGCTTCAATTACTTGAAGATAGTTCAATATATTCAATTCTTCAGGAAGATCCTACAAGAGAATTACAAAACCGTAGAAACAACTTGTTAAAGACTGCGAGTGAACTTCCTTATAATATTCGCCTCTCATTACGCTCTCTACATCCTCTTATCCCACGCATCTATGGAGTTCCAAAAATTCATAAAGAAAACATCCCTCTTCGCCCAATTGTGGAAGGAATTGATTCACCTACATATAAACTTTCAAAATATTTAGCAAAGTACCTCAAGTGTTTCTCCAATAAATCTTCATCTTTCATCAAAAACACCACAGATTTTGTTTCTCATATTAAAGATATTCCCATCTAGCTAGTTTTGACATTATATCTTTATTTACTAACGTTCCTACGGACGAGGTACTTACATTACTACAGGACAAATTATCCAAAAAAATGTTCACTTTATTAAAGCATTGCATTCATTCTGGTTACTTCAGATATAAGGACTCCATTTACCAACAAAAACAAGGCCTGGCAATGGGCAACCCTTTGTCCCCAGTGCTAGCTAACATCTTTCTTGAAGACTTTGAAAAGAAAGCCATATCTTCCTTCTCATTTAAACCAAAAGTTTGGAAAAGATATGTTGATGATATATTCATTATTTGCAATCACGGGCACACAGCTCTCACAGATTTTCTTCGTCATCTAAACATCCAACATCCTAATATAAAATTTACTGCTGATATAGAAAATAATAACTCTTTACCTTTTTTGGATGTTATGCTTACACGATGCTCTGAAAGATTAAAAATCTCTATGTACAGAAAACCTACGCATACCAATAGATATCTGCATAATCTTTCCTCATCATTTTCCACCACAAAAACTTGGAATTATATCTACCTTAGGACACAGAGCACGTTCTCTCTTAAATGAACAAGATGAACTACAAAAAGAAATGAATCACCTCACTCTTATTTTTAAACAAAATGGATACTCTGAAAAAACAATTAAGAAATTTCTTCTGAACCCTCCTAAACAGTGCACAACAGAGACTATTAATTATAAAGGTAGCATCTCCATTCCATACATTAGCACAGTCACTAAGAAAATAGCTAAAGTCCTTAAAAAATATAATATCAGGACCTTCTTCACCACACTTCCAAAAATCCACTCTCTAATCAGCCATCCAAAACCTACTCATCACAACCTTAAGTACCCTGGAATATATAAATTGTGGTGTGATTGCAATATCCCATACTTTGGTCAAGCTAACAAATCTATCGAACAACGCATAGAAGAGCATAAGAGAGAGAGACATCTCATACAAAAGATCTCATGCAACTGCGTTATCCAGTCATGTTCTTTTTTCAAATAATCCTAATGATGACCAACAAAGCCACTCTGTATGCTGGAATAGATCAGAAAATATTTTTCGCTGTGAAGATGAGTTTGAAAGGAAAATAGTAGAATCAAGGGAAATCCTACTGAACCCGGTCCACTTAAATAATAATTTAAGTTATAACATCCCAGATAGCCATGCTGCAGTTATTCAATATTGGCGTTCACGTGAACTTGCACGCACAATTGCAACAAACAATGGCACGCCAGTTGGAACAACTTGAAAAATACAACGTTTTTATGTATCGATTATGTGAGGCAATTTGTACCTGTAATTTCCAGTTTGTTTAAATAATTCAATGTTTATTAGTATTCCTTTCCTTTATAAATACCTGAAGAAGGCTGCTATATGCCGAAACTAGTAGTATTTATCATTAAAATCTTTATATGTTATCTCGGTCTTGGAGTCATTAAATCTATTTTTTTTTCAAATATATATATATATATATATATATATATATATATATATATATATATATATATTATTATTATTATTATTATTATTACATGACACTCCAGGGAGTCCAAAGACTCATCGAGGGAGGGTACCTACTCTACAACTCTGTCTCCACCACTCAATTCACCAACTACCTTCATCATCTATTCCAACGCCATCTACTGCCGACCACCACCACCACCACCACTAGTATTTTCACAATCACAAACATCCATGCCCATGGCAGGATTCGAATCCTCAGACTTTTGGCTGGAGAGCAGATACACAGACCACTCGGCCAACCAGCCGGCTACTTATATATATAGCCATTTTTATTACATTTAACTGTATTTTCAGTTCCTCATAAAATTGTTCAGAGTCCTCTTTTCTACTTTCTTCAGGAGCATATATTCTTATGATATTTAAGTAGCTTCTATTTGTTTTTAATTTAACTGTTATAATTCAATCATTTACAAAATTGTACATTTGTATTCTATTTTTCTATTTATTATCAATTAAAATGGCCACTCTCCTATATACCATAGTAAAACTATCTATATCTTTTGTGTTCCCTTAATTTCTTTTTGTTTCTGTTATCACAGCTATATTAATAGCTTTAGTTTTTGCTAATTCTAATTCTAAACCCGTTGTTGTTATGCTTTGTACATTCCACCTGGCTACTTTTAAAATGTCCAAGAACGATTAATAATCATTTACCTTTATTCTTTCTTGGTCATTTTCCATTGTTTCTGTCCAACGAATTTTCCAGTAGAAGCATCTGAGTTGCAGAAATTTTACTTGGTATGGTAACCAGCCTTATGCAAAACTCCCTACCTAGAGGATTGGGGTATCTCTCACAGTCTGGCACCTATCTCTCAATTTTTCCAGCTACGGAGACCCTGCCAGCGGCTTAGCTACCACTGGCATTGCATGCACCAATGACCTCTTGAGGTCATTGGTGCATGCAAGTTTCTTCACCACATCAAGGTGGAGATACCATTCAGGAATAGAGGAAATACATGAAATATAATTTAAAAATTTATGCAAGTTAAAACCTGGTATTTATCATTCAAGGCAATCATTTCATACTTCAGTTCTGTGGATTCAGCACCATTTTGAAAATCTAAAACCACTACCCAATATCATCTTTCCACTCTCCAGCCCAAACCGAGACTTGGCCTAATGGACAATCCGGTCTGCCCAAAACCTTACTTTGCTGGTTCAGACATTGTGATATGATGTTGCTGTCTTGATGAATGATATCTATCCATACTGTTCTTGGTTTCCCTTTTGGTCTTTTACCAAAAATTTTACTATTTATAGTTCTTTTAAGAATACTGTTATTTTCCTTATAAAAACATGTCCTGCCCACTGCAGCTTTTTGAACTTGATGAAACTAGATTTGTGGGTTCTTTATAGTTGATATAACTCATGGTTGCATCTAATTCTACAGAGATCATTCACTGAGCCAAATATTTTCCTAAGGATTTTCCTTTCAAAAGCTGAAATCAGATTCCCTACCTCTGGTGTAAATATCCAGGTTTTACACCCATAAGTAACAAATAAATGAATTACATATTCATGCTTTATTCTTCCAACACACACACACACACACACACACACACACACACACACACACACACACACACACACACACACACACACACACACACACAGAGAGAGAGAGAGAGAGAGAGAGAATAAAACTCCTGATTACCCCTCTTTATTTGATTCTGCACTTCTACTATTTCATATGGTTGGCTTATCATTATTCCAAGATTAATGCAACAAATCCACTTTTTCTATTTCAAGGTTACTAATTTTCACACTTGTTTCAGTTAACTGATTCTGTTTGTTATCAATCTTTTTTTTCCCCCATTAATTTTTAGCCCTATCTCATGTACTAATTTTTCTAATTTCAATATATGTTGCTTCTGACAAATTGTAACATCATTTTCATGTTACTACAATCTGCAGTGATTTATTTATTGGATTGCCTTTTATGTATGAGGGGTGGAGGCTGAAAAATTCTGATAAATGTCTAGAACAAAAATATTAAAGCAACTGATATAATCAAAAGAAAGCACATATCTAACCCTTTACCTCATGTTTCATCAAATTGTGGTAATTTGTTCTTTTTCTTTTAGGATATATGATCACTTTATCATTTTTGTTCTAGGTGTTTATCAGAACTTTTCAGCCCCTCTCCTCATATAATGTATTCAAAAACTAAGCTGAAATATTGAAGCTAGACTATCAACCAACTTGTATTAATCCTTCAATTACTGAAAAGGGATCTACAAAATCATTTTGTATTTTAACCTATGCTTCTGAATTTACCACTGTTAACTTTGTGGGTTTTACCAGCTTATCTAGTATTCCAAAGTGTATCTCATATAATTTTTCTCCATTAATGCTGTTGCATGTTTTTTGGAAATCAACAAAAATATGAATATTAATATCAAATTCTCAAAATTTCTTTAATAATTGGTGAACTACATGTATCTGATTAATTGTAGATTTGCCTTTCATGAAACCTTCTTGGTATACATCAAATATCTTCTCCATAAATTGGTTTAATCTGATCTTCAAAATAGAAGTAAATACTTTGTATGTTGTACATAATAGGAAAATACTTCTATAATTTCCTCAAACTGTTTTGCTATTCTTTGTATATATTAGGCAGATCATATTCTTTCTCCATTTTTTGGGCATCTGCTCTTTCTTCTATATGATTAAAATAAATTAATGTCTTCTAGTTTCTTTCCTCCTGCTTTCATCAATTCAACAGGAATTTTATCTATTCCTAGAGATTTATTCTTTTTTGAATGAATGTACAATATCGCTATAAGATGTTGCCTTGATAGCTCTACAGAATCATCTGCAGTTGCAACTGATACATAATTTTGGGTTACAGAAGTAATGTTCCTATTTCTTCTTTGTTTGTTAACATGTTTCATTGTCCATCTCTGGATATATCTAAGCCCAGACTCATATTCTGCTTTGATTTGTTTAATTATGTTATATGCTTGTCTAAGATCACCCCTCCTCATTTCTTATTCTACTGTGCATATTATTTCATTAAGGACTAGTATTTTCATCCTTTGACTGATCTGACCTGCCTCTCATCTCGGTTCTTTATATCTTTCTTCTTCCATCCTAACTAGTCTTATAGTAAATTCTTTGCATGTTTTTTTTTTCCTTTTTACTATTGCTTAAGAACATTCTTCATAAACCAATCTCTCTTCCTTATTTTCATATCCCAGAGTTCCTTCTGCAATATTCAGAATCCCTTTTCTAATGAGTCCAGCTTTTTTCTATATCTTGTTCTATATATTTTCAGCTTCCATTTTTTTATTTAATTTTACATCAGAAATTGGTTTTAACTTAATCTTCTTTAAGCTTCTACAAAAAACTTTAATGTTTGTCCCCCCCACCACCACCACCACTGAGATTCTGCATCTATACTTAATTTGGATGAGGCAATAGTCTGAATCACAGCATGTCCCTGTAATAATCTTAGACCCACAATAATTGATGCAAATCTGATCTTAAAAACACGATCAATTTGATTGACCTCCCTACCGGCCAAGGTGGATGAAATAGTGAGACCAATTGCCCTTCTTATCCATGTTATTCAACGAGTGTTACAGAATCATATCCAGATTTAGCTGGACATCTATAGACGTCATGGCCAGTTGGCAGGTTAAAGTTGCACTATCTAGGGATATCCATCTCCTTTTATGGATGCCTTTATCAGGAAAGCATGTATAAGATATAACCATATTTTCACTTACAGCAAAATCTATCATTTTCTGTCCATTATCATTAGAGTGAGTATGTAGACTATGTTTTCCAATTGTTCCTTTATACTTATCTTTCTGTCCAAAGTTGGCATTGAAATTTCCAATAATCATTTTTGTCATTAGATGGTGCTGAATCATGCAACATCTACATTTTACACAAAGAAAAAAAAAATCCTTTTCCTTCTGTTGGTGCATGAGCATTTATAATCCCTAAATTAAAAAAAAAAAAAAAAAAAAAAAAAAAATTGCCCTGATTCTTACTGTACATAATTTTTCATTCACGTCTAAGATCTAAAAATTTTTAAATGTCTATCTACTAAAAATGCTACTCCAAATTTGTTTCCTTGATTCATTACTACTTAAAAAAAAAAGTGAATTTTCCAAAATTTTGGATTTCTGTTCCAATCCATTTTGTTTCTTTTACTACCACTAATTTAAATTTTATTTTTTTTTTAATATGGATTTCTGATATGAGTACTTAGATGTTCCTGTCTTGAGTTCCATATCCCAAAATCATAATCCAATAGCTGCTTCTTGAGTCGTGCCAGTTTGAAGCTTTTTTTTTTTCCTTTCTAGGTAGTAGTTTTTTGGGAATGGGGTGTTAGCCCATTGAAATAGGGTAGACAAGCTATAACCCCTTAGCATCGTGTCTAGGTCTATATGGACCATGGCTACTTATTCAGTATATTTGGAGCAACCCAGGAATCAAGTTCCACATCAGGGATTCCTTTCATCCACCATGCAGAGGGATGCATCTGATAGGTTTCAGCCAGAAAACTATGCAAAATAATAATGTGTTATTTCTCAGGTGAAATCGTTCCATAACATTTTGTTTGCCTTTGTGCTGGAATATAAAAGAACTGTGTGAATAATGGAAGGAATAAAATAAAAGGAATCCATTATCCATAATGTTTTAATCTAATGAGACTGCAAAGCAATCAAAAATCATCTGGCTACCATTTCAAACTACAACTAGTGCCTAATTCTGCCAATACAAGTGGTATTTTTTGAGATTCTAAATACCAGATTTATATTCCACCCAGTCAATGTGGAATTATTATCAGTTTGAATTTTCTCATTAGAAATGCAACACTCATAAAATCATCATTGAATCAGGTTAATTTCTTTGTCTGCTAATAGGTCCATATATTAACAGTGATTTGAACACTAAACACCATTTGTGAAATCCAGTTGTGAAGTTTATAACTGTCTACCATACGAACATCTCTCTCTCTCTGTGTTATACACGCATTTGTCATCCCAGATTTTAATTTAATTAATGGAAATATTGTGGTAATTAAATGTTTTTGTCTCACTGTATTGCTGAAAATGGTGTGATTGAAACAAACAAAAACTGAATATCCTGACAAAATTTTGTAAGAATTTCAGATACCAAATTTGAGTGAAATCCATCCAGTCACAGTCTCAGAATAACTTGCATATAGAGAAAATGAGATATCAAAGCAAACTGCACATAATAACAGAAACCTTTGAGGTTGTCTGCATCTATTGTTTAATTAAAAACTTTGGTCAGTATGATATTTCAATCTTCTAGAGCACTTCCAACTGCATCAACTTACCACAGGATTTGGTCTTCATCTAAGTCTTTTCCTGTCATCTTGGATTAAACAACTGTTTTGTTAACCATTCCTCTCCAGTTTAAGAAATCAAACCTGCCATCTTAGATCAGTTTATATTTCATTGAATGTTAACAATGTCATGTTCCTTTCTAATGACTTCATTTTTAATATAATTCTGCCATAGATGGCATCTGTTCAATCTCCTAATTTTTCTCAACTATCTGTGGTCTCTAGTCTTTGATCATCTGCTTTCTATCCAACCCCACTCTCAGATCCATATATTAGCAGTGGTTTGAACACTAAACCAGTGTAGTATGGCTAATTTCTCTATTATTCAACTGGGTCAGTCACTACCATACCAATAAGAAATGAAAAACATTACAAAGTGCATTATATATATAATTATTATTAACGTAGCAATTCAAAATCACTAATTCCCAAAACTTTGAGATATTTCAGCCATTAGTGTATAGTTCAAATTAGGTTGATCACAAACAATTTCATAGCATTCCTTGAATAGTCACTCTAATTTATAAGAGTTCATGTAGAAATTTTTACCACTGGACTATCGATGCATATAAGTGGTTTAAGCACGGGCTGAATGTTTTTAGGTCCTTCATGTGGGATGGTGACTGAATTTCTCTAAGTCAGAATAATACCATCTAGCCAAAGCAACGATATTGTTCATGCCTCGAGCACTGACAGGTAGTGTTAGTAGGAGTTGTTTTTCATACTGTTATGGAGCAATTGAACTGGTGATGAGGCCATTAGAACAAAATCATTAAGGCAGCTGCTAAGATTATATGGCTGCTACTTCCTACAACACACCATTCAAGAATGACATATGGCCACCACATGATCTGCAGAAGACCTAGGTACTGGTCTGGGTATCATGCTGCAGTCTAATTGACTTCAGTAGTTTTTCAAGTATTCTCAATGAGATTCATACATTAAAGGATGCAGGCTGGATCTAACTACAGACAGGAATTTTCATTTGGCTAACTTACTTGACCAGCAGAATCAGAGCAGTATTCAATGTCTAGAGTCTGTCTCAATAAGAGTTGCACATTAATTTCACTGAATACTTCAATTCTTGACTGATGATCTTTTGCTTGATCACCCAAAACAACGGCAAGATCAAGTTGCAGTGATGACACCTCTCAACAGCCATTGTAAAGTTTTGTTTTAATTCGATAGATTTTCCTGGTCTGTGCCAGTTTGGAGTCAGATGTTAGTTGCTGGCAAAAACTAGATATCAGCTCTTAACAACTTAACAATATAAGCACTTAGCAAGCACAATGTCACTAAATGAATAACACAGAATGCAAACATAACTATAATAGGTGGCAAAATCAGCTGGCAAGCAAAACAACTCAAATTTTAAGGTAAACACTTACATGATCTACATATGGTTGAGGGTCAGGTACTTCCCAATGCTCTGGTATGTTTTCATATCTGAAGCACAATAAAATAATAAGGCATTCATTTAATAATCTCCTTTCAAAAATACAGAACACAAAAATATGTTCAACTTCAAAATAAGGTTTAATTATTTGATCTGTACTTAGAATTTATGAAAATATGGCTGTATTTGATACTACTTTTTAATGTTAATAATACTGTTCTTGTCATGAATGGCTTTTCGAAATAAAAAAATAATAAATCCTCAAATGCCATTTATTCTTCGAAGGGAGTAGGCAAAGCTCCTTTCATCCCTAACTTTTTTGAAGATTATTAGCGTGCCAGTCTCCAGCCTTCAGCTAACACTGCTGAGATCAAGCATATCACCAAATACTGTAAAGATATCCCTTGAAAGTATGACAGACAATCTCATGGCCCTGAATTATAACAGGTATATGTAATTTCTAAAATAATTTTTGAGATGCGGGATTAAAAATCACACATTTCTATACAATACTGTGCCAAAGATCAAATATTTGGATGACTTAAACCTAATCCATAATGATATTTCTTCTGGTGATTAGCACTAAGGAGATATAAGCTATTACCACAAGATTACATTGGGCACCTATGATTTTTCAATCAACTGAGCAATATAAAAATGTAATGACATTTTAGAATATACTGGAGGATTCTAGAGTATTCTAATATTAACTAGCAACCACTAATCTGAGAGAGTTATGAGAAAAATTAGAGTGAAATGATGGTATCAATCACAGAGTCATATTAAAAATATATTATTAGAAAGGAAGGAACTTAACATTATTGGCATTCCGTTAATATGGGGTTGTATGGTTACCTATCTGGGTGGACTGACAGAAGTGCAAAGACTAAAATATAAAATCTAACAATACTGAACTGCTGACAAATTTGGAAATTGACAGGAAGTTTGTAATAATATAAATTTATCACACAGCACTATGATAGTACTAGGTGATATATTTGTTTTATCCATATCTATACATTTGTATTAGCATATGATAAATATCATTTTTCATTGAAATAGCTCTCAATATTTCCACTATTTTCCCACTGATACTCATTAAAGGCCAAAATGGTATAAGTTGCTAATCATAATTTGGCAAAATAATTCAAAAATTGACTGCAAATGGGAAATTCTGAAAGCAAAATTTTGTGCACCAGTTACTAAGCATGTCCATTCCTTTTTCTGACTAATGTGCACAGCTTAGAGGGAATACTGATGAATAAAATCACTTTATTTCTCATTAAAAGTCTTCTTCCTCTTTCAAGATATAGGCTAAAAGCCTGGTTCGGCATCAGGTCTTCCTGTATCTCTTTTCCCTTTAGGTTTATACTTTACTTTCTCTGGTAACCTTCCTTCTTCCATTCATTGCACATATTCCCTTCAATTTAGTGTTCTACTATTGCCTGTATTTGTAATTCCTTCCATATTTCATCATTTTGTATTCTATCCATTCTTGTAGATCCTTTAACTGCTCTAAGAAATTTCATTTCAGCTGCTCATATTCTCCTTGCATCTTTTTTGTTCCCTCTCAATCCAACTTCTGAACCATTTAGTGTTGTTGGTATTGTCATGACTATAAAATTTTAGTTGTTTCTTTCCTTGTTTTGCCTTTTGTTATTCATCTCATATTGTCACAGATTGCTTGAAAATGGTGTAATTTATTATCTACGTCATTAGCTATATCAAATGTTATATCACACTCTAAACATTGAAATGAAAATGTGTTACTTGTTCTCGAGTTTGATTTTCAATTACTATTTTAGTTTGTATGGAATATTTACCCCAGAATGGCATAATTTTAGTTTTCTTTAGTGAAATTTGCAAATTGTATGCACTAGTTAGTTGCTATATGGTGAACGGTGAATAGATCTCTGAAGGGCCTCTTCTGATTTTTGTATGCTTGATTATCTGCAAAAAAACAATGTATTTACTGTTGTACATCGATTGAAGTTTATTCCTGGGTTGACTACAGATTTCCACTTTATTAGATCATATATATATATATATATATATAGAGAGAGAGAGAGAGAGAGATTAAACAAGGTATGAGAAAGGACTAGATCTTGTCAGTTGTACAGTTATGTAAGCTCTTAATTGCATTTAACATGTTCATTTGGGACACTCACAGTTCTCTTATCACCGACCTAAACATCTGGTGAAGCGAGGGAAACAGCATTTGCCTCTGGCAATTTTGGGCCTGTATCAAATGCGCCACTTATTGCAATGGTTTTTTCGATTGTAAAAAAATTATGGAGGAGGAATAAAAAGGAATGTTCTTTTTCAGGATAGATTAGAAAACAATAATTAAAGAAAATGATGTGTTTGATTATTAGATTATTTCAGTATTATATATATAATATATATATATATATATATATAGTCCACACGGTTAGCCTAGTGGCTTTGCGCCTCACAACCATATGCCTGGGGAAGGAGTGTCCTAGGTTCGATTCCCGTCGGAGACGTGAGGAGCTGAAGGATCTTCATCAGCCATAGCCAAGTTAGCCGGTCTTGGGCGCAGGCAGTAGGGTTTTTTCTGCCAGTTTATCTGGTGTTTTTCATCCCGCAAGCGGGCAACCCGGCCCGTGAACACACAGGGATACAGCCAAGAATACCTCGAGGCATAGGAGTGACCATTCTATCCTCGTATTTCAGTTACGAAATCCAAGCATGCTTGGAAGGTTGTGGGCCTTAAAGGCCTGTTAAAGCCATTGGGATATATTTATATATATATATATAAAATGCCAGAGCACATGGGGTTGTGCTGGCAAAAACTGGGTGAAAGAAGGACATTCTACCAGAGATGAAAACTTGGATAAGATTGTGGGCTGAATTGCCAAGAGTAGCGGTCATCTGAACAGAGTACCTGAAATGAGAACTAGTTAAAAAAAAAAAAAAAAAAAAAAATCTAGAATGTTGGATGAGAGAAGAGGATTGTCAGGAATTTGGGTAGAGAGTTAAATGATGAGTTTCAAGTCATTGCTTACAGCAAAAATCTCAGCCTCTCTTCCAGCTTGGTCAGTGAAATTTGAAAAAGGAAGCCAATTAGAATTATGGACATTGAAATCATCAAAAAGGTCACTTCAATGTTTGGAAATTGACTATATTATGAAATCAAGCTTTGAAGACAGGAAGCCAAAAAGGTTGGAATGATTTTCAAAACTGAGAGAACGGCAGAGGCAGCAGATGAATGAAACAAAATGTGACAAAGAAATTTCCAAGTCACCTGAGATCAAAAAGGCAAGATTCTAGTTTAGGTATTCTTTGACAAGGAATATCAAATGCACAAAAGCAAAAGTACTGCCCTTATTGCAGGAGTATAATTTGGACAGTTAAGATGAGCTGTGGTTGATTTAGTAGAAACTTGAAGTTCAGTCAGAAACAGAGCATCAGGTTTGGATGACTGAAGATGATGATGATGATGCAAGTCATTTAAGTTACTGTTGATGCCACGGATATTAGTAAAGTGAATACGAAAGTTTTTTTGCGTGATTTTTCAGTTAAAACTTTTTTTTGTTGTTGAATTTTAGATAGAGGTTTGTTTTTTAGTTGAACTCCTGAGATACTAAGTCTATTTAGACTTTAGTGTCATGTTTGATGTTACAAAAATTTAAGAAAAAAAGGAAAACATGCAATGGGAGAAAAGACTCTTGAACATGCTGCCCATACAGAATAATGTATTTGTGAGCATCCAGCTCACAAACAACAACATTGCTCGACAGTGGCACCTGCATACTATTACATGGATGCAGGAATGACCTGACAGTGTAGATTATATATCATTTGATCAGGAAGCCTCCCACAAGATGTTTTACCATCTTCGGTCCATGCACTAACTGGTGGTCAGCCTGCAGAATTGCTTAACTGCTGTACTCTCTAAAGGTATCTATCATTCATGCTGCAGGTCAAAGGTTGGGGTGAAGAGAAACCAGAACCCCTGCTCTAGGAACCAAACATAGCTGTTACAACTCCACAATAAGCAAGGTCATGGTATTTCACCAGGCAATGAAAGTTATCTACCACCTGTTTTCGTTTACTGTTTCAGTATCAACATTATGTCAACATGGTAATTCTCTATATTCCTCCACCAGTTCCACTTCTTTTCTGCTAATAATTCCAACATTGGCGATGCCTATCTTATGATGCTGAGTTGGACTTTGTTCCAGTAGGTAACTTTCTGCCTGGGTTAGGGAGCTTGAGCTTGTTTAGTGGAGGGTGATTGTATTGTTATGTTAACACAATACAATCTGGTGTCAGCTAAATCCAAAACTTCCAGCCCACCCTCATTCATGAAAAGGTGAGGATTAATCAATAAATCAGAAGCCCTTTTAAATTCTCCTCTCTGTTAAACTAGCTTTGACCTATAAACAACCCTGATGACAATTCCATTTAAAGAAATTAAACTGAAGTCTTTTCAAGCAAAATGGTATAGTGAAGAAACCAGTGTCTGATTTCTTCACAAGTCGATGACTACAGACTTAAAGCCCTTCAGTAATCCCACAAAACATTCGAATAAAAGTGTAAGCTCTAACAGCCAACTGTGGGTTTCAGAGGAATGTCAGTATTGTAGATTTTTGGTGAAACGTAATTATTGAATTAGAAGGGTGAAGTGACCCGAGTTTCCATTTCAACTCAATTGGCCAGTTCTGCATATTGCCAAGATTACTGGTTTCTGCACGAGTCACCCAGGTAGAAATCTAAAGCAGAGTAGGATGAAGGACCTGAAAGAAAAGCTATCTTTGAAACACAGTCACATCACCCATCATCACCAACAGAACACATGTAAACTGCATGTGTTCTGAAGACCAATGTCTGTATGTGGGATGAAAAACCCAAGTTTCTGGGGGAAAAAACTTGGATACCTCCGTATAAGATCAGCTAACTCACCTTCAATTGAAAAAGTCTGTATAAGGACTCCCCTCATTAAGAAGAATCAAACCCAGGTCTTTTCCAATCGAAGGACGCAACGTTCTGCTATTCTTCCCATTGCACTACAGAGGCAACTATATAACAAACATATGTTCCAACAACAAGATGTTCATGTGGAGAGAAGACACAAGAAAAGCCTTATTGACTATAAGCATTACTGGTTTTAAGAACCAAACCATGTAGTTTCAGTGGCAAACTCTGAAGAATAGATTGATTGAATAGCTAGGGAGGTATGTTGAGAAGTTGTCTGCAAGGATAGAAAAATAAGAACATCATGGTGGACACAAGAAAAATAACAAAGCATACCAAAACTTCTTAACAAATAAGTCAGCAGATGCCTTACATACAAAACAAAATGTAAGTGCTAAGCTATGTGTGTGTGTAAGAATAGCTAAATATAGTTTAGCACTCTTACATTTCATAAAAGTGAATGGAAGACTTTGGTAAGAATGTAGAAGATAAATAGAAGGAAACCAGCAAAGTGTTCTGCAATCTATTGAAAAGGCTTAGAAATCGAGGAAAGAGTACTGTAAAACGAATTAAAGATGATAAACAGGAAATCTATGTGTCTGAGGTAAGTAACTTAAAAAACTGTTAAATGAAAACAAGCAGTAACAGAACAGTAGTAGAAAATTTTCAAGAGGAATGCAAACAGAAGTATATACCAAAACTTCAGGTAGAAAAAGCCATCAAAAACCTAAAATATAGAAAGGCAGCTGGAGTAGATGATATTAGCCCAGAAATGCTGAAATATGGAGGTATGAAGTTTTGCACTACATAATTCAGAGGGCCTGGGTCACAAGGCTGAATTCCAGATGATTGGATTACAGCTCTCATAGTTCCCATCTATAAAAAATGGAATAAAGCTGAATGCATAAATTTCTCTGCTAAGTGTTCCAGGTACAGTTTATGCAAACACACTTGGGATGATGCTGAGAAAAATTATAGGAGAGATAACTCGGTAAAAAACAAGCTGGGATCAGTCATGAGAATATGACAAGGATATGAGAAATCCGAAATTGCCAGCTTATCCTTGTTCATTCAGTATCCAGGTAGATACCTACTAAATACAATACTTAAGTCATTATATCAAAGTTGCCTATAAACCCATTCAAACCATATACAAGCTCTTTCGATTGCCAAAAGACTGGAACACATTCTATAAACATCCAGGTTTACATCATAACATGAGCTATCTTACATAGGTCAGACCTGCATGTTATGAATAAGAATGATGCTGATTCTTTTTCTTTTTTTTTTTTTTTTATTTCATCTCCCTAAACATCCTCTCCTCTCTTTCAGAAAGAGCTACTATGCTATCCCTTTCTATTAAGAAAGGGATAGCATAGTAGATATATTAAGAGCTACTATGCAAATCCCATTCTATTAATGTGCTCACTCCACTTTCACATCATCAAATTGCTGATGTACCTTTAGGGGGTGTACAGGATATTATGATAGCACTACATTACCTACTCTCTCTGAATGATCTGCCTCTTTAGAAGGAAAATATTTTCCCTTCTAAGGCATTTCTTACTGAATCAATCCATCTAGATATTAAAGTTGCCAGAAATTATATTCTTGCTTAATGCTGTATCCAAGTGCAAGAAAAACAAAGTTCGTGCATTTAATATCTTCACAACTAGGCTGCCTGCCTGTTTGGCTGAGTGGTTAGCATCTGCTCTCCAACCAAGAGGCTGTGGCTTTGAATCCTGCCATGGGCATGGATGTTTGTGATTGTCTTACAAACTCTTTGTGGAAAGAGAATCTGTGACCCTACCACTTATTCTAGCAGAAGACCTCACTCCCAAAACCCAGTGAAGCACGGGATTCTCTACCACACAGCATCCACAGATGTCAAATGTGATTTTTTTTTTTTTTTTTTTTTTTTTTGATGACTAGGTTATTAGTATATGGAGGCTACTGACTTCACATTAATTGCCTTAATATCCCATAATGCAAAGGATACATTCTTTCAGATGTGTATAATGTTATGCATTATGAGGAGGGGCCACTATCCAGATCATTTTCAACTTTTACAGAGGTCTCATCAGTGGGAGAACTCTGCCATAGGTGGAGCGTATGCTTGTCCCTATGCCCGGTTAAAAGAGGAAGGTCGAGCGATGAGCTAATCACCCATCCTCATAAAAAAAATCCATGATTACAGAAACGAGTGAAGCAACAAGAAATCCCTTGGGACAGAGTGCCACGACCTGTGGTCTCCCAACAGACGAATATTTACAGGACTTCAGAGGGGAGCCAACATCTATGATGCAGGTGGGGCAAAGCCTCATGGAACCTCACTTGCGGATGAAGTCAATCACTCACCCTAAAATTAAACTTAAAATTGGAACATGGAACGTTGGCACAATGTACCACATTGGAAAAACTAGGCAGATAGTCAACGAGATGAGTAAATACGATCTTGATATCTTAGGAATTGCTGAAACAAGATGAATAGGTTATGGGGAGTTAAGAACAACCGACAAATATTGCATATTGTATTCGGGAGATGATGAACGGCATGAGAAAGGAGTTGCAGTGATTGTAAGTGAGAAAGCAAGGAAAAAGTCTGATGGAATGGAACCCAATAAATAACCGAATAATTAAAGCTAGATTTTTCTCCAGGTTCATGAAATTGACCATCGTACAAGTATATGCATCCACAAATGCTGAAGAAATGGAGAAAGCACAATTCTATGAACAACTTCAAAAAGTGATTGATAAAGTCCCTAAACATGACTTGTTAATTTTGATGGAAGACATGAATGCTAAAGCAGGGAAAAGAAAGACGGAGGATGAACGTGCTACAGGAAACGAAACGAGTGGTGAACAAAATGAAAATGGAGAACTTTTTACATCCTTTTGTGAATTAAATAACCTCATTATAGGAGGTAGCATCTTTAAAGATAAGGAAATTTACAAACTAACATGGATCTCTCCTGATGGAAAAACAAAAAACCAGATCAATCACATTGCTATATGTAATACTTTCAAGAGGACATTACAATATATAAAGGTTAAAAGAGGAGCTGAAGCAGCTTCAGACCCTTTTCTGCTAACCGCAATAGTTAAATTAAAGCTAGCAAGAAATTCAAAACTAAAAAAGAATAAGAAAATTAAATATAACATTGATAAACTGAAAGAAAATAAAATAAAAGAGAAATTTACCAATGAACTGAAAGAATAGATTCTCAGTTTTGGAAAAATCAAATGAAAAATATGAGGAAAATAAGATTGAAGCCAACTGGAAAAAGTGTAAAGAAGCCTTCAATAAAACTGCAGAAGATATTTTAGGAGTGACAAGTGGGAAGTCATACAAAGAATGGATTACAGGAAAGACATTAAAACTAATTAAAGAAAGGAAGATAAAAGAGAAAATAAAACAACTTCAAATCAGAAAGATTACGTGGAGAATATCAGAAGCAATACTGTTATATCGCTACTTAGCTTATTAGTTCTTATATGCTGTTTATTCTTATTACTTCCTTGTTAAACTTATCTCTTATTCCTGTATATAATTTTCAATTTTAAGACATACACTTATTCAGTTCTTTCTTTAAATCTCCCCCTTTTTAATAAGCACTCCTATTGGCCTCTCTAAAGTTTAACCACGTGTAGGTTACTTAGTGTTTAGGGCTTTGTCCTTGTGTGGGACATGACCATTTACACATCATTCTAAGAGAGTCCACCCGATGAGCATTGACAAAATTTATATTATAACTGCGCCAGCCAATACCGAGGATAGATGGGACTCTTACCCAGGATGGCTCTCTCAGAATGGTAATAATTAAACTACAATAAAATTTATGTTCAGTACACTAAATTCTTGCATGCAGTCGTGGCTTGCTTTGTTTAATCATACACGTGGGCTCTTCCCGCTAAGTTCGTCAATATTTTTATGAGCAGCTGTTTGAATTCATACATTAACAACAGGTCAGGCAGGTACTAAGAAACATGTTTAATAAAATAGAGAAATCATACAAGTAAGCATTATTACTAATTAATCTGAATTATTCTCAAGTAAGATCCTTGGTTCAATACTAATATACATCATCATCATCATCATACGTATCAAGGATTTAGGCCTAGCATGGCCTGTTCGCCTTAGAAGTCATCGTTGAATCGTTTAAGAGGACGTCCTGGTTTTCTTTTTCCTAATGGCTTGTACTTTAAGGCTTGTTTTGGTAATCTTTCTGTTTTCATTCTTTGAACGTGTTCCATCCATTTATGTTTATATTTTTTAATTTTTTCTATTACTGGTTCTTGGTTTAATTCTTTCATAATATCTTCGTTTCTTTTGTGATCAAATAGGGTATACTTTGCAGTTTTTCTCATAAACTTCATTTCTGCTGTTGTTAATCTTTGTTTGTCTTTTTGTTTTATTGTCCAGATTTCGCTTCCATACATTAAGACCGGTACGGCTAATGTATTGTATACTTTTAGCCTGGTTTGTTTTTGAACTAGGTTTGGTTTAAATATAGTGTTAATTACACCTGTTATTTTTAAATATTTTGCAATTTTTACGTTTATATCTTTTTCATTTTCATATGTGATCATACATCCAAGGTAGTTAAATGAATTCACCTGTTCTAAGATCTTGTTATCTATTACTATTTTAGTTCTTGCTGGATCTTGTCCTTTAAAGGCCATAGTTTTTGATTTTTCTGTTGATATTATCATACTATAATCTTTGGATATCTCATTTAGATTTAAAATAGCTTTCTGTAAGTTATCTTCAGAATTTGTAATTATTATTTGGTCGTCTGCAAAGAGGAGAGTGTTTAAGTTAACTGTAGGTGAAAGTTTAATTCCTTGGTGTAAATTTTTACTCCATTTTATTATTATTTCATTTAAGTAGATATTAAAAAGAGTTGCTGAGAGGGGACATCCCTGTCGGACCCCTTGGTTTATCTCTCTTGTATATGATAGCTCGTGATTTAATCTTATTTGTATTTGATTATTTTCATATATACTTGTGATAGCTTTTAGGATATTATTTGGTATTTGTCTTTTTTTTAATATGTTAAATAATATGTTTCTTTTAACTTTGTCAAATGCTTTTTCAAAGTCAATAAATGCAATATGTGTTTCCAAATTATATTCTCTTCTTTTCTCTACTATTAATTTTAGGCAAAAGGCTGGGTCTATACATGATCGTCCTTTTCTAAATCCATTCTGTACCTCTAGAATAAATTTTTCGGAATATTTCATTAGTTTGTTATTTAAGATTCTGCTATATATTTTGTAACAGGAATTTAGTATACTGATACCTCTATAGTTTTTAGGGTCATCTCTATTACCTTTCTTAAAGATAGGAATCACAATTGCTTTTTTCCATTCTATTGGGGGGGATAAATACTAATATACAAAGCATATAAATAAACTTGCATAGACCACCTTCTTCCCGCTAAGTTCGTCAATATTTTTATGAGTGGCTGTTTGAATTCATACATTAACAACAGGTCAGGCAGGTACTAAGAAACATGTTTAATAAAATAGAGAAATCATACAAGCAAGCATTATTACTAATTAATCTGAATTATTCTCAAGTAAGATCCTTGGTTCAATACTAATATACAAAGCATATAAATAAACTTGCATAGACCACTGTTATAAGTATCTTAACATTATCTAATTAATGTCTAACACACCTTTTACATTCACGTGGTCATTGGTTATATCATTCTACACATTTACTATTAATTCCTGCAGAATAAACATGGCCTTGTTAGGCAAATAATTCTCAAACAAATCGGCCTGGGACAAGTTGTAGATAGTTCTTAAAGTTCCATAAATTTAGTCCACTTCACAAACTTTCTTAGGGAAACACACTCTTTCTTAACTGGAAATCACAATACAAAAGTCTACTTTATCTAAATATAAAATCTCTGTATTGATGCTATGTCTTTCTTCTTGCCTTGTCTGGTCATCAAAGCTTCTTCACTTTGCTTTTCGTCTGATCACTTTTGATCAACTATACGGTTAGAACCTCGGCGGGAAGGGGGATATGGCTCATGAGCATAGCCAGAACGGACGGCATCTGCTTGGTTCCTCCGTCACACGACATCGCACAGCTATCCTAGTCTTAGGAGGTAGCTAGGCCATTCTCGAACACTGCAACAGATGAACCAATGCCTTCCATGGCCAGCTAGGAACTTCTCTGTCGGAGTGGACTGGACCCTACATCCGAGAGGTCAGGAAACAGGAACCCAAAAAAAAAAAACCTCGAGTGGGGTTTGCTTGGCCTTTTTGTTATCGTTCTCTTCTCGGTGTTTCTCGGCTATCGCGATACCCACCAATGCGGTCACGTGGGTTTACATCATGGCGTCCAGCTCCCTCTATTACATCGCACGTGCACATGTTGTGTTCTTCTTGGAAGGTGCTTTAGTTTCTCTTTCCTATAACTACCTTCCTCCCTTTTTGGTATGCGTAACACAAGACGGTTAAAGGTGACCCTTGAACTCTGGCTCACAGGCTTTGCTACTTTATAATACATGAAATGGGGTTCTTAAATAGAATTAACAGCTTTAATTAATTTCTATATCTGACCCACATGCATTACAGATTAGGTCTTACAAACATTTTTATACGTTTTTGTACAATTTCTCGCTCTTAGTTTTGATTTATATACATAAAGTTATCTTTCTAATCTATTGCCAAAATGCCACAGCCCATGTTTAAATAAAGTTGTGTCCTGAATAATTCGTGTTAAAACATTTCTTAGTTTATTCAGGACACAACGATACCAAGACGTACATAAGATGGTAAAGTGCTCTACCAGAAGAAATATATGACAAGAGAAACTATTATCAGCTGTTGGCTGAGGATGCTCAGAGAGTGAATGATACTGGAAATCTTGGAGAAGTTTATAAAATTATAAGACAACTTGGAGGAACCTATTAGATGAATGAATGTGGAGTTAAAGATAAAAATGGGCAACTACTAACTCAAGAGCAAGAAGTCCAACAAAGATGGAAAGAGTACTTTGAAGAATTATTAAATGTTAAACACGACTATCAATCCCAATATCGAATCCCCTTTCGAAGAGATGCCAAATCAATTCAAATTTCATGTAAACATGGGAGAGATCACAGTGCAAGAAATCATGGAAGTAATCAAGATCCAAAAGAATAGAAAAGCAAGTGGAAATGATAACATTAGTGCTGAACTGCTCAAAGCTGACCTAAAAACATCAGCAACTATACTGTATAAACTGTTTAATATCATATGGGCATATGAGAAGGTTCAGGGTACCTGGAAAGAATCACAAATAGTCAAAATTCCAAAAAAAGGTGATCTTACAGAATGCACCAATTGGAGAGGAATCAGCCTATTGTCAGTACCAAAGATCTTTGCTAGAATCATAATAAGCAGAATAAAAAATAGCAATGAGAAAATTCTGAGAAAAACAAGGTTTTAGAAATGGAAGCAGCACAATGAATCAAATTTTTATTCTTAGAAACATAATTGAATAGAGTGTTGAACTAAATTCAACTATGTATCTCAGTTTTATTGATTTTGCAAAAGCTTTCGACAGCATAGACAGAGACTGTCTATGGAAAATTCCAAAAATTTATGGATTTCCTGACAAAATAATAAATATTATAAAAGATTTGTATGATGGGTAAAGGACAAATTCTATTAAATGGAACTGCTTCCAAAAGTTTTTACATCAAAACTGGTGTTAAGCAAGGTTGTGTCATGTCTGGAACACTTTTCATCATTGTCATAGATTGGATAACGCAGCATACCCTGAAAACTGGAATAAGATGGAACATTGACACCACATTAGAAGATTTGGACTAGGCTGACAACATTGTACTACTATCATCTAGATTTGAAGACATGAAAATTAAGATAGCAAAGTTATAGGAAACTGCTAAACATATAGGCTTGCACATCAATTTGAAGAAAACCAAAATATTAAAAATCAACAGTAAAAAGAATGACCCAATCTTTATAAATGGAAATTAAGTAGAAGTGACAAACACTTTTAATTACCTCGGAGCAACTGTCAACACGGAAGGTAGTACCAACGAGGACATTGCAATAAGAATAAAAAAATCTTGCAACGCATTTAAAACTTTACACAAAATTTGGAAATCATCCAATATAAAAACAAACTTAAAAAGGTGCAAATTTTTAACTCAACTGTTAAATCTGTATTACTTTATGGAAGTGAATCATGGAAATTAACCAAACAACAAGGAAATAAAATAGATGCCTTCCAAACAAAATATCTTTGCAGAATTCTCAAAATTTATTGGCCAAATAAAATCTCAAATATTGAAATTTACAACAAAACCAAAACCCATTACAATAGAGTTAAAGAAACACAGATGGACATGGATAGGCCATGCATTGAGAATGCCAACATCAGAACACACAAGAATAACATTGACATGGACGCCTGATAGTAAAAGGAAGAGGGGAAGACCCAAAATTACATGCCGCCGGATGGTAATCCAAGCACGAAACAAACTAGGACGGTCAAGCTGGGGGAAAGCAAAAGGAGGGTAAGCTAAACTCGTGGCCTCATGCACCTTATAGGCGTAAAGAGCAATAAGTCAAGTCATCAGTGGGAGATAGACCCAGAAAAAATAGCAAGGTTAAAGTAATGCAGAATTCATACATTTCCCACATATGTAGTAGTAGGGCAATTAATGAGAAGTAATTTGCCTCTATATACAAGGAGTTTAATTATCAAGATACTTCACACACAAACTTTGTTTGCCTACACTTGGATAAAGGATTAAACAAGAATATAATTTCTTGGCCAAGTGGAAATAACTTTCTATGACTAGATATTAGTCTTCATCTGGATCTTTTTCCTGCTATCTTAAGAAAAAAACTTGTTTAAGTTTTTTTGTTCAGATATGCTAACACTTCCTTCACACATTCTATTTAAGTTGACCATACCCTTCAAGTTCAATGTCAATGAAACTTGACTATACAATGTCAAGTTCCTCCCTAATATCCTCGTTTTTAATGATACTGCCATTGATGTCATCTAGTCACTCCCATAATTTTTCTAAGAACTTAAATCTGTGGTCTCCAAATCTTTGATAGTCTTAATTAAAATTTGTGTGAACAGAGTCCTTGTATATAGCTAATTTTGTTCTTTGACTAATTTATTAGGGTTTGTCAGTTTTTAAAAACCGTTTTTTTTTTTTTTTTGGATAAATTTGTAAAATTCGAAAACTGGTTTTTAAATTTAAAAAAACAATTTTAGATACTAGAATTAATATGTAAAAATTAATTATTTAATTAAAAATGTTAACATTTTGACTTGAAATCGCCTTGGGCACAAGCATGTTGTAGTAAAACTCATTTTCATGAGTCAGGCAAATGTTTGACATCCACAGCACACAGACTGACCGATGACATCAGCTGTGCTACTAATGTGCATCCCCACCAGACTAGTCCTGCATACTACCCATATTACAAGTACACAATGCGCAGTGACAGCTTCGTTCATCACAAGCAGAAATAGGAAGTTTATGTTATAGCTTATTATTCTTGTTTTAGTCAGTAAAAACAAAAACGTAAATAAATTTATTAATGTCTATTCTAATAATATAACATTCTTTCATTATTAAATATTAATGTCACCGATAAAAATATTTCGGTTGATTTTTAGACCAAAATGAATGTTGCAAATAAGTCGGAGGTTTAGGATAATTCCAAAAAGGATGGAAAAAACAAGGCATGCTACAATCATTGTAATAAAATGTTGAGCGGCAAAGCATCATCTACAAGCGATCTCCATAATCATCTGAAAACAGTTCATAAAATAATAATCGACAAGAAAGAAACACCTGGACCCTCCTCCTGTCCAAAAAAACAATATTTTTAATTTCATGAAAACGAGCAGTTTATAAGAAAATATAGCAAAACTTGCTGCAATGGATGGATTGTCCATTAATAGCATTACAACAAGCTCGTTCATATGAAAGTCACTGCAACAATGGGGATATTCATTACCAAAAATAACTTGAGTAATAGATCTTATTCATACGTTTTATGACAATGCCAAAAGTGAAACTATAAATGAATTAGATTGTATTAAGAAGAATGGGAAAAAAATTTCTATAACTTTAGATGAGTGAATTAGCAAAAGAAAAAGAACTAGTTAGTTTGGTTGAAATCTTAATAAATAAGGTTGCATTAAGCTTCCTAAGATTTGGGAAACACTTTTCAGAGATCCCACCTCACATTCCAGGCCACCTACAACCACCCTTAGAGGGCACTCCACCTAGATAAGACTTTAGAGTCACCCACGTGGTTGGGCTTGGTATTGTGTGGTATTTGTGTAATTAGTTTTTTGTAATCCCTGATGATGTCTCAGTCACTGAAACGAAATATAGGAAGTATTAAATTCAGTTTTAATCCTTTCTGAGTGCTGTATTACAATCCATTAAGCCTCCAACATGAAATTTAAATATATGTTTACATGTCAGCATGGTTACTGCACACCATGCTGTGAATCCAAACCTGCAAACGAAAAGAACTTACTACAGGATTTTGTAACCAGACAAATGTCACACCACCTTGCTTATTTGTACATTGCACATATCATGCAACCAGTTATGTGTGTACATGGTGTGGGTGGAATTGATATTATAAAGTTGATGAAATAATCAGATCTACTGACTGATTTCTTATTAATCATTACTGAAAAATCTGCATTCTCCATTATTATCATGAATGCAGATTTTTCTTCATTTAGTTATTATTCATTCAGATATCATTGTATTAAATTTCATTAAAAAAAAATTGCAAAATTTAATAGAAATCTACAGGTAATGAAAGAAAAATGGTATCCAAGTCCAATGCTATGTATATTATTTTAATGAATGATTTGATAAATAGATTTAGTGCTGTTATATAAAATGTTCTCATTTAAGTGATAGACGAGAACATATAGATTAGTTCAACCAGGAGTCAAACTAACACCTGTCCATATCTATTCTTGTCCAGCAATTGCTGCTGCTCTACAGAAAATTGACAATAACCCTATAGAAAAGCTCCACTCCATCAAAGTTCAAAAGATTGCCAAACCAGTTCTATAGGCCCACAGTCATATCTAGAAGCTCTTCAACAGACTTGATGACAACAACATCTAGTACAAAATCACTACATGGTTTAGTGGAAGTCTGAAGTGCTTCAAAAAGTACAATGTTTGGTCTCCAGAGCAAGATTTATTTTGGATTATATAACTCTTAACCCATCCATAGTACTGATGTGTTACTACAGGTTTTCAATCTGTCAGGAGAATGTCATTAAGAAAAAAGTGATCTCAAAAAAAAAAAAAAAAAGGATAAGCAGCCATCATTTTCATTACATGTATATATTCCACATTTGATACGAAGAGGATCTTCCAGTTTATCACCCATATCACCTATCTCATGCAAGCTCCATGGAAAGGTTTAGAGATTTTCAAGACATCTAGAGAGAGATGAGACAGTCTCTTATATGTTATAATGTGTCACACGCATGCGATTTGTGTATAGCAGAATGAAAAACCACTGTCTCTAGGTGCAGGGTAATTATTGATTAAGGCAATTGCTTGGAACGGTGAGCTTAGCTCGTGATCAGTTAACTAAGATTAGAAGCAAAATATGCACAACAAAATCCAGTAAAATTTTTAAGCAGAGGTTTGATAAACATAAAAGGTAATGTATATATTTGAAATAATAAAATCTATGATAGCACAGTTTAAAAAAGGCCACCTGGCAGGTATGGGCAGACACTACCTCTAGAACTGATAAAAAAAATTCAACTGAAAACTTTCAGACACAGACACCAATTGTGTTTTTTGCTGTCTGTTACTGGACTGCAAATCACTTTAGATTGGCTAAATGAAAAGTAGTCTATATTATGTAGATCAAATTCAACATACAAAACTCTTCAGATATTCATAGAGAATTTTACGAATCATCTGACAAAATGTCCACACTACAAAGTTAATGAGTTTCACTTCACATGGCTTAGACAGTTGGAATCATGACTAAAGCAACTAAGGGCAAAAAGCGTACGACATTACCCTAGCTGTAATCTGAACCAAGGTTTTCTCAACATAAAGAAGCATATGCCTGCTGACCATGCAACTTCAGCACTAACTTCTTTAAATATCATTACATATCATTACATGATATTGCCACTGATGCCATCTGTTCATGACTCTAATCTTTTTCAGGACTCATATCTGTTGTCTCTAGTCTTTGGTCAAGTGTTTTATTTCTAACCCAGCTCTCAGATCAATAAGTTAAAATTGGTTTGAACATTGTATTGTATACAAGTAATTTAGTGTTATGACTATCCTTTCTTTTAGTGTTACACGGTGATCAGCATTCATTTTTGAAATTATAGATTCTACAACCGTGTTAAAATAACTCTTTTTATTATCCTGAATGTTTCAATCTTCATATCAAGATCATCATCTGGAGCATACATAAATATACAAGACAAGCTGCTTTACATTTCAAACCATAAGCTAGAGAAACAATGATTTGATCACATGCTACTCACTGGCATGACCTCTAGTGGAAAAAAAAAAAATAAAAATAAAAAAATTACATCAAGCTAATTTAATTTTTGATTACATGAATAAACATTCTTGCTTACAGATGGTTTTCCTTCCAGTAACAGCGATGTCCTACTTCTATTATTACAATTGTTATTTTTGATTTAAAAACAAAACAAAACACACACACACCTACTCTATAATATAAAATGATAAGCATTATTTAAATTAAGGGGATATTAAATCCCACATTGTTTTAAAACCGAACAAGAAACTCAAAGACTGGAATCAGAGTTTCATGCCAAATATAGTAAACTATAAAGTATCGGCGATCACTAGCGTGAGCCAATGCAAGTGACCCTAGTACGTAGTACAATACCAGACAACTCGTAGCAAAGGTCTAGCCTCAAAAAAGGCTGAAACCAGTCTGGGTAGTGACCTCCCACCATAATGTAATAACAGCATACATTTCCTAGGAAATGTGTTTTTACATTATGGAAAATACCTAAGAATAGTGATCAGAACTTCACCACCTTTGTTACGAGTTGTCCGGTACTGTACTACGTACTAGGGTCACTTGCATTGGCTCACGCTAGTGATCGCCGATACTTTATAGTTTACTATATTCGGCATGAAACTCTCTGATTCCAGTCTTTGAGTTTCTTGTTCGGTTTTAAAACAATGTGGGATTTAATATCCCCTTAATTTAAATAATGTTTATATCGCCGAAATGAAGCTTATTAGCTCTTTATATTTAAGTAAAATGATAAGCTTTTTTTTTGATAAAATTATAACATTTTTGTGTCACGTTTTTTGTCAAGTTATTTAAAACGTTTTGAAACTCAGGGTCTACCCTGAGTGTCGAGTCTTCAAAATTCGAGTCATCAGAATTCAAGGAGAACTGACCTACCAGTCCGCAACCTCGGGGGGTTGGGCACCGTGTGTGTGTGTGGGCGGGTGTGTGGGGGGGGGGGGGGGGGCATTTCAAGTTTTCAAAATTCGAGTCATCAGAATTCAAGGAGAACCGGCCTATAGTTCGCCCACCGTTTGTAGGTCCCTGCTTCGCGCCTTACCAAGAATAGTTGATTCATGCTGAAGGGGAGAAAGAAATGAAGGACGTCCGAATTGGTTGCCAACACGCGAAATCACGTGCTTTATAGGTAAAATTTTCCAACTGCTATACAAGCAACACAGTTAACTACAATAATCATAAAAGAGAAGTTAATTTTCCAACCTATTATCGGAATGGATTCTCCTTTTTCTACGATGCGCAGAAGTCTCGAAGGATCTCTAATCGGTGGGCGAACTATACCAGTCCAGAACTTGGGGGGGGGGGGGGGGTAAGCATTAGGGGGAAGAGCCCCCTAGTATATATATATATATAATATTTAATATAATTTTTTTATTTATCATATTTTTTATAATTTAATATATTTAATTATATTTAATATATAATATAAAACAAAAAAAATTTTTTTAAAAATTTGCGATTTGGTCTCATGGCCGCCAAACACTAGACACTTTCCTTAGCCACCTAAACAAGCAACACAAATGTATACAATTCACAATTGAAATAGAAACGGCAGTGTGTTATGTTTTTCAATCTCAATTGTGAATTGTCAATCTCAATTCACAATTGAGATTGAAAAACATAACACACTGCCGTTTCTAGATACACTTGTCACACGTCTTCCCTCAGGCAATCTTTCCTTCACTGTTTACCAGAAACCGACACATACTGGCCAATATATACACATAAACTCCTACCACCACCACCCAACACAAAAACTAGGTGTCATCAATACCCTAAAAACAGGGCTCTGAAGATCTGCTCCAGTGAACAAGCACTGAAAAACGAATTTAAAGTGATCAGTAATACTTTTAAAAAAAATGGATACAGTCAAAACACTATTAACAAAATTCTCTACAAGACCTGAATAAAAAACAAAGACAAACCAGACTACAGTAAAACTATAACCATTCCCTACATTAAAGGGACATCAGACAAAATAAACAGAGTACTACAGAAATACAGCCTCAAAGCCATCTTTAAACCTCCTGCAGAACTAAAAAGCTTACTCTACTCATCCAAAGACCCACTCCCTCTACTGGACCACCCTGGAGTATACCATATTTACTGCACCTGCAACATACCATACATAGGAGAAACAGAACACACAATTCCGATCAGACAAAAAGAACAAAAATGACACATCAAATATAATAATTATGGTGAAGCTGGACTTTCTGATCATGCTCTGAACATAGAATTGACTGGTAAAGCACTAGTTGTCTACATCACACCAAAACATGGTATGAACGCAAATTTAAGGAAGCTTGTGAGATCATTATCAACCATCCCAATCTAAACAACGATGGTCTAAAAATCCCATACATATGGAAGGCATATATTTGTCCCACGAATCCTTCCTCTCTAAGAACAACTATAAACAGGACTCTAGAAAATTCTGGATCCTAAATCTAAAATAACTTTAATACTGAAAAATAGGACATCACTCTTAAGGAGAAAAAAAACTATAAGAAAATTTATTCATGTTGTAATTTATAATTTTTTTTTTTAATCAAAAATAACAATTGTAATAATAGAAATAGGACATCACTCTTCCAGGTCATCCCATGATATCTACACTATCTGTACTAAAATGAAAATGTGATCCATCCTGGCAGCCTCTATTTGGCTTGAATCCAGCTTGTTCTTCACCAAGCTTCTCTTCCACAATGCTTCTCAACCATTTCTCAAGTATAATTGCCCATATCTTACCAGGAACACTCAGTAGTGAAATACCTCTGTAATTCTCACATTCAGTTTTATTTACGTTTTTACATATGGATACTATGAGAGCTCTACTCTAATCATCTGGAATACCCTCTGTTCAGGCCTTGTGAACTTTGCAGTGCAGCCACCGTAAGACTATTATACCTCCATACTTGCATTTCTAGTCGAATATCATCTACTCCTGCTGCCTTTACACATTTCAGGCTTTTGATGGCTTTTTCTACTTCAAGTATGGATATGTATTCCTGACTACATGCCTGGCCAGTGTTTTTTTACCACTGTGTTGTCATCACTGCTTGTTTCATTTAGCAATTTTTCGAAGTATTTACTCCATATACAGCAAGGATATCTTTCTCCTGTTTTCATGTCACCTTTATCATCTCTAATTCCCTTTACAGCAATCTTTCCTCCATTTCTGAGCTTCTTCAACAACCTCCAGAATATCTTGCCACCTTCTTGATATTTATTTTCTATGTTCTTACCAAAATCCTTCCATGACTTTTGTTTAGCCAGTTTTACACAATGTTTAGATTTCTTACATTTGTCTCTGTATTCTCTAAGAGCACAAGTTGACTTACCTGCCAGTAACTTTCAATATGCTTTCTTCTTTTCCTTGACTGTCTCTTCAACTTCTTGAATCCAAAATGGAGTTCTGATATTTCTATCCTTGCCTCTCTGGCTGAATCAATCAATGTTTTCTTCAGGATTTGCCACTGAATCTCCAAGGTTTGGTTGCTGTTCTCAAACTCTTTAATTTTGTCTTCGATTTTTTTTTTGTGTATTTCAGTCTACAGTTCACATCTGGGAGCTGCTCAACTTTTATTCGTTTTTAATAGATGGTGATCACTTCCAATTTCAAATCCTCTGTACACTCTGGTGTCCTGCACCAGGGAGAAAACATCACTATCAACAATAACATAGTCAATGAGACTTTTCTTATTCCTTGCCTCATCTCTCCATGTGAATTTGTGCACATTTTTATGTTGGAACATGCAGTCCATGTCCTGAGCAGAAATCCAACAGGTATTTGCCATTATTATTAGCTTTGCTCTTTTCTCCAAATTTTTCCAAAATATTTTTCTATGTCTCACAATAATTTCTTACTCTGATATTTAGACCCTCAACAAACACCAACTTTTCCTTTTTCATTGTGTCAGTTGCTTTATCTAAAATGTCAAAAATTCCTCCACTTCTAACTTAGTAGAACCTTCTGTGGGACCATAGGCACAAATAAGTCTCACTGTCGAGTCGCCATTCTCATATTTGCCCACATCACTCTATTTGAGACTGCCTGCCATTCAAGAAGATTAGCCTCGTATTTTGTGTTGAATACTATGGTTACTCCTTTTCCTTGATTGTTATTGCCAGAATATAACAATTTGTATTTATTGCTCAGAAAGATCTAATCAGTTTTTGCCTTTTTTGTTTCAGTCATCCCAATTATGTTGATCTGGTACTTATCCAATTCCTCAGCTAGCTCCTTTTTTTTGCCATTCAGGGTTCTTATATTGATAGTGCTGATCTTGAACTCTGGTGATGGAGTGTAGGAGTGAGTTTTAGGATTTGTTCCAGTAGGCTGACTTTTCACTGTTTGCCCTGGCGAAAACAATGCAAGAAAGATTATTTAACCGAGCTTTGTTTAACCGGGCGACACCCCCAGCTGGCATGAAATTCTGTCATGTTGTACCATCATTTTTTTTTTTATTTTGATTTAAGTCAATAAGAATACAATTTGTTCAGCTAAATCCCAAATTGCCAGCCCATCCTCTTTCGTTCAGTATCCAGGTAGATGCCTAACAGGGTGCACCATGAAAAGGTGAGGATTGAACATCGAAGAACCAATCAGGGTTTCTGATCGGTTCTTCGCATTCCTTTAAAGGCTATGTGGAGGTCTCCTCTCAGTTATATATCTTTGACCCTTAAGCAACCAATTTCTCAAGTATATTTGCATAAATTTTACCAGGAACACTCAGCAGGGAAATACCTCTGTGACGCTCACATTCGGTTTTATTTCTCTTTTTATATATGGGTATTATGAGAGCTCTACTCCAATCATTTGGAATTCGTCCCTCTGTCCAGGCCTTCTGAACTATGCAGTGCAGCCATTGTAAGACTTTTATACCACCATACTGTCCACTCTCCAGCCAAAAGGATGCAGGTTCGAATCCTGCCATGGGCACCGATTGTCTGTGAAAATACTATAGGTGGTGGTAGGCTGTAGGTGGCATTGGTGTAAATGATGATGATGGTGGTGGTTGTGGTTCATTGTAGATGGAGAACTAGGTGGAGACAGAGTTGTAGAGTAGGTGACCTTCCTCGATGAGTCTTTGGACTTCTTGGAGGTGCCACATAATAATAATAATACTTGAGCATTTCTTGTCGAATATTATCTACTCCCGCTACCTTTCCACATTTTCAGGCTTTTGATTGCTTTTTCTACTTCAAGCATGGATATATATTCCTGATTGCAATGCATGGTCAGTGTTTTTTTACCACTGTGCTGTCACTGATTGTTTGTTTAGCAATTTTTTGAAATAATTACTCCATACATCAAGGATATCTTTTTCACCAGTTTTCATGTCACCTTTATCATCTCTAATTCCTTTAACAGCACTCTTTCCTCCATTTCTGAGCTTTTTCCAGAATATTTTGTCACCTTCTTGATATTTATTTTCTATGTTCTTACCAAAGTCTTCCCATGCCTTTTGTTTAACTAGTTTTATACAGTATTTAGCTTTCTTGCCTTTGTCTCTTTATTCTCTAAGAGTACAACTTGACTTATTTGCCAGTAACTTTTGATATGCTTTCTTCTTTTCCTTCACTATCTCTTTAACTTCCTGTGACCACCATGGAGTTCTGATTTTTCTATCCTTGCAGACAACCTCACCACATGCTTCTCTGGCTGAATCAATCAGGGTTTTCTTCAAGGCTTGCCAGTGAATCTCCAAGGTTTGGTTCCTGTTCTCAAACCCTTTCATTTTTTCTTCAATAATCTTTGTGTATTTTAGTCTACAGTTCACATCTGAGAGCTGCTCAACTTTTATTCGCTTTAAAACTTTCATGCATGTTATTCTTTTCAATATGAAATTCAATTTTATCTTGCTCAAGACTAAAAAGTGATCACTTCCAATTTCAAATCCTCTGCACACTCTGGTGTCCTGCACCAGGGAGAAAACATCACTATCAACAATAACATAGTCAATGAGACTTTTCTTATTCCTTGTCTCTTCTCTCCATGTGAATTTGTGCACATTTTTATGTTGAAACATTGTGTTAGTAATAACCTGTCCATATCCTGAGCAGAAATTCAACAGAAATGCAAATAAAGTATCTTAAGAAAATTATTCAGACCCACAATGACTTCTACATAAACCTAAGGTCTTCTTCCATTTATCCTGTGTAAGGGAGTAGTATCAAAATCATGGTCTACCAATCTCAACTTGCATTACAGATGATTGTGGATATAATTTTTGTGATATCGAAGCAGATGTTAATGGATCTAGCAGTCACCAAAGTAGGCTTAAATGCAGGCACTAGGAACTTTATACATATATCATATGCATAAATGTAACGCTGTTCACACATAGCTCATCAGTACTCAATTAGAATGTGTACGATGACTATAACATATATGAAGCCCAGCAATCTCTTTTGTTTCTACATAGAATTGACTGTCAATGCTTAATTTCAAAATTAAATATTATGCAATTTATTTGTTAGTGCTTCCTGCCTGGAAAATGACAACTGACTGATTAACTATACTTTTATTAAATGTCTAGTTTGTATAGGAAATTGAAAAACTGAAAAAAAGTATGGCAGCTGCATATCCAGGATAATCAACCATCAAAATGAAGTGGGATTTTCATGAGATAAAATACCTGCAGAGCATCATGAAGCACTGGATGTGGATCACACACAACAGATGAGATAGCCTATAAAGAACACGAGTCTGTATGTATGTGTGTGTCATACATTTTTGACAGCAGTTTTATGTGCACAAGCTAAATAACAATATACTTACTACTTTTGATTGAATTATGACTGGAGACAAGATGGTCAGGAATACCATCAGTTTAGCACAAGCAATGTTATCAGCATTTACCAAAAGTTTGCATAATCTCTTTGACATACATACCAAAACAGATGAGTATGTGTGCAATATTGAACTTCCAAAAAGGTACAGAAAAAAATAAAATAAAAATTCTAATCAATGTAGGATGCTTAGGAAAAAGACTATTTTTAGGGCATAGTACAACTGTTTCAGTGGAAGCAACAGAGCAGGTTCATTTGCCTCAACATAAATTCAGAGTTTAAAATGGATGATGTGTGAAATGCACCAGGAGTTATCCATATAAACTAATGGTGGATAATCACAGAAAGATACTCTCCCTTGAGGAAACATAGGAATGAGATACATAATCAAGCTTTTGGGTGAACAAGTGCACAATAAAGGTGAAGTGAAGGACATCGATATGAATCCCATTCAATACTCTCTAGCATCTTGGAAGTTTTCCCCCACTTGGTTAGACTATAAATTATATATTTAGTTTAATCTTTTATCCAAGTGTAAGCAACCAAAGTTTGCCCCTGAAGTATCTTCAGGACTGGGGCAATTCGTGGCAAAGGTGGAGTAAGTTCTCATCACTTTCCTTAGTATCCCATAATGTAAAGCATATCTCTTTGCTTTCATGTATAATGCTATGCATTATGGGAAGGGTCACTACCCAGACCGATTTCGACCTTTATTGAGGTCTCTTCAGTGGGAGCCAGACCCAGAGGTGATACCAAGGTTGAAGCAATACAGAACTCATATTTCCATATGCCAGAAAGTGTCACACCTTATAATTAACTTACTCTGGATTAGAGAAAGATGTTGGAAGTTTTTTCGTACTTGGTTAGACTATAAATTATATATTTAGTTAAATCCTTTATCCAAGTGTAAGCAAACAAAGTTCATGCCTGAAGTATCTTCAGGACTAGGGCAACTCAATAAAGGTCGAAACCGGTCTGGGTAGTGACCCTTCCCATAATGCATAGTATTATATATATCCGCAAGGAGATGTACTTTGCATTATGGGGCACTAAGGAAAGTGATGAGAACTTACTCCACCTTTGTCACGAGTTGCCTCAGTCCTAAAGATACTTCAGGCACAAACTCTGTTTGCTTACATTTGGATAAAGGATTAAACTAAATATATAATTTATAATCTCCAGCATCTTTCTCTTAGTTGATGAATGTGTGTAAAACACACGAGCTTGTATTACCAAAAGCAACTCCTAATAACTTCACTTCTGTTCCTACTGGAATAATAGTTTGTCTCATTCTCAATTTTGGGTTTGGTTTCTGAAGAGTGCATTTTTGACAGAAGAGCCCATGAATAGATATGATCAACCGCTTAAAGTTATCTTTCAGTACCTTTCATATTACAAGAATAAAAGTGAACTCTGAGGTCATCAGCAAATAAAGCACTGCCTACTACTGGAAGGAGTCATTCAGTGATTGAGTTTACTTTGGCAGTGCCACAATTAAAAGCCTTGAAGAACACCCTCTTCTTGGTGATGAAGTTGGGATAATGTGCTTCCCACTCAGATTTGGATCATTTGACTAAAGAAAAAGTTTTTAATAGATATGTGAATCTTTCAATATACCATATCTCCAGGCTATGTCATAATCTTTTTCCATATCAAAGAAAACAAACCCAGATGTTCATGTTTCAGGAATACATCTCGTATAGATAATTCTAGCAGGAACAGATGTTGAACTCTGTTTACAAAAGACTTGGGGGGAGGGGGGGGAACAGAGCAAAAGGATACAATTGCTTTCTAAATACCAGAGAAGACTGGCATTTACCATTTCCAGTATCTTACAAAGACAGTCAGTCAAAACAATAGGTCAGAAATAGTTTGTTTTGGTCATGATTTTAGGAATGCAATGACAATTGCCTTATTCCATGAATTCAGAACCCACCCATCCCACAATAAGCATTGTGTTGTATAGTAAGAGAAGGAGACAGAAAACGGTGAGATGTATTTTATCATCTCATAATGGATGTTATTGGGGCCCCAGTGCACTGTTATTGTTATGTGGCATCCAGTTGTTTTCAACTCTTGATCTTGCAAACAAAAGCTCTCAGGATTCTGTCTTTCTTTCAGCATCTTCTTCAACATAACTTCCTTTTCTAACGATTCATCTACTCGCATATGTCCAAAGTACATTAACTTCTGTTTAGCAATCATTACCTCCAAAGAGCATTCTGTCTTTATATTCTCTAAAAGCTTATTATTCATTCTTGCATTCCATGGGATTCTTAAGTCTCCTCCACATCCCTAATTCAAATAAATGAATTCACATTCTGTCTTTCTTCTTAATAATCTAGCTTTTACATTCATATATCACTACCAGAAACACCACTGCTTTGATAATTCTAACTTTCATGCCTTCCTCATACCTCTATCTTTCATAATTTTTGTCAGGTTTAACAAAGCTTTTTTAATCCTCATGGCTATCTGTTTAATTTCAACATCACATTTGGCATAATTTCTTCTGAACCCTAGTAAGCTATACCTTTCAACAATCTCTATTTTATCTCCCTCAATCATAAATTCATCTAAACTGCTTATGTTCTGTCAGTGTTTAAATTAAGCCCAGCTTTGTTGCTTTCCTTCTTAACCAATAGAATCAATCGCTCCAGATCTTAATTTTTACTATGAGGGTTGTATCACCTGCATATCTTAAATTATTTAAATGAAATGGGGAAAAAAAATACTCTTTTTAGCACCACAATGAATGACTAATTGTAAGAGTAGTCCATGTAGAAAAGTTGAGTCACTGTTTCTCTTATTGAAAACATCAACATACGAAGATTTCGCTACACCCGCTGTCCAAAAAGAAACCGAACTTTTCGAAAATAGAAGAAACTAGTGGCGCCACCTGTTGTATCTTTTTGTTGTCGAAAGCGGCAACCTTTATTAGTGTTGTGTCAACTGTTTGTGACATTTGTTTCATTAGAAGTCGAGTTATAGTGCCAAGAATAACAGTGTGTTTTGACGTATGGTCGAGCAGCACGATATTCATGCCACAAACGACGAATTCTCACTAGAAATCACTTCAAAACTTCGACATAAAACTCACCACTGACCGTTTGGCCAGGCGGAAGAAATTCTTTGTGGATAATGCCCTTGGAATCATAGAAACAAATCAGCATTGTCTTTACTTTTGACTTCTCCAAGCACCTTTTTTTTTTTTTTCAGATGCCCCCTCTTCTGGTGGTCTCCACTCGGCACTCTAGCGCTTTGTTTCGGGCTCATACTCAAAACATCACATTTCGTCACCGGTAACGATCGTTTCAAGGAAGGCCGACCAAAGGATGTTTGGCAGAAAAATGCCACCCTAATTGGTCGGTGAAGTCGAATCAAGTAAGGGGCAGAGAAAAGAAATTAAAGAAGGTGCCGTTAGGAGTCATGAGTCCTTACGAGTGGTTTTAATGAGGTCCTTGCAGTGTTCAATTTGGTATATTTTTTGGTCGTAGGTCAACTTGTGGGAAACAAATTGTGAATTCAATTTACAAAGGCCCAAACTCTTGGTCAAAATGTTGTCACAGTTGATTTTGGAATCCCCAATTCATCTTCAATCAATCTCACAGACGATTTCGGGTTTTCTTTGATAAAATCATGCACCTTTTGGATGTTAACTTCGCTTGGTCCAGTTTTTGGACGGCCTGACTTTTCATCATCTTCAAGTGTCTCACGATCACTTTGAAATTGATTAAACCACTCGTAAACTTGAGTACGGGATAAACATTCATCACCGTATGCTTTTTGAAGCATTTGATGCATTTTGGTAAAACTTATACCAAGTTTAACACAAAAGTCAATCACAGCTCTCTGTTTGAAACTCATTTTCAGAGCATTCGTCAAAACACACTGTCACTCTTGCCACTATAACTTGGCTTCTAATGAAACAAATGTCAAACAGTTGATACAACACTAATGAAGGTTGCCGCTTTCAACAACAACAGGCGCATCACTAGTTTCTTCTATTTTCGAAAAGTTCGGTTTCTTTTTGGACAGAGGGTGTATACCAAATTCACAAGGATACAAAGATGTTGATGAGATTCTAGCAATTCCCCCCCGTGTTTGCAAATGCATTGGATTCAGCAACCACATATCCATTATGTTCCAGAGCAGGTGAATGGTGCATGGTGTATTCCATATCTACCCTTCACATTTTTCAATCCTATACAATTTTTGCACTGGTTGCAAAATTGATAATGGTGTAAAGTGCATCTGTTACTGTTTATGACTCTGACTTCTAACATAAAAAGCTTTGATTTTAATGTGATTAAAAGCTATGAGATATGAAGCTGTAGGGCATCTTCAAAATATAATCCAATGCTGTCTTTACTGACTGTTTGGCATTTAGGGTTCCTTGATATTTGGAAATTGAGATGATGTTTTTGGAAGTCCAGTTGTTGCAGCCTGGAAAATACAATCTGTTACACCCCTGCATTGACAGATGTTTGGCTAAATGCTTCAGCATTTAGCCAAAATAGCAAAAGGAAAATTTTCCACATGGGCATCCATATAGGAAAATATGGTTCCTGTGAGGATATAGTGCACATCATCACTTCCATTTATGTTCTTTTCAGCATACCACATGAACAGTGGAAGAACAGCAGCGAAGCAGATTGTAAGATCTACTGCAGAATACAACCAGGAAGGCATATGAAAGAAGCAGTTTGTCTATTAAGGAAAAAGGCTGCTACTGTCAAGCATATGCTCAACAATATGGTCACTCATTCGCATTAGCACTAAGGTGAGGGAGCTGCAATGTAAGATTATCGAGGTTGATCTGATTTAACATGGAATCTGGTGATGAATAAATGGAACAATCTGTAATAAGAAATAGCACTGATGAAAGGTGAATTGCTACCATTCCAGAGCAGTGTTAAGCTGGAATGCCAAAAAAGCTTTATGGTTGCCCACTAGAATAGCCACTCCTCCATGAGTAGGTCCATCTCCAGTTCTGTCCTTATGAAAATAGTGAAATGGCTTAAGGTGGAGTCCTCATATGGTTTTAAATATGTCTCTGCAGACAAACAGATTTGTTTGCTTCTGCAGAAGAAGCTTGATATGCCGGGAGAATCCATAACAGTTACATTAATTTCCATATTCTTTCGGCTTGGCAGACTTACAAAATTTCTGAGAGACTGATGATCTATCTTTGTCTGGCTTGTGTTTGTCAACTATTTTGGGAATGAAAGGCCAATCCAGTGTACATCTCTTCCTCTGGAAAAATGTTCAATACATTATCATCTGTTATGTCTGGATTACTTCAGTGGATATGGAAGTATCCGTTCTTTCTGTGGAGGTATCCAGTAGTTTTTCTTTCAGTAATGCCATAATTTTCTTAACAAGCAGATTTCCATTCAGCAGGATCATGTCAAGAGTTGTTGCATAGAGTAAAACCATAATAGGCTATGAAATTATTTTCATGTCATCCTCTCAGCATACAAGGATTTCAGAACACATGTTGTGATGGCTTCTTCCTTGCATCTTCATATGGGATATTTTAATCAAATTTTATCTTTTGTATCTCTTTTTAATCATTTCTGTTGGGTATGCACAGGAGACTGAATAGTCTCCCTTACAGTTGACACATTTAGCTTTCTTTGCAGGATATATATTATCTATTATCATGCTTTTACCACCACACTGGGCAAGATAGTAGAGCATAACACGAAGCATACGCATGCCCATATTTCTAACATTTAAAGCATCTTAGTGGATTAGGAATGTAGTCTAAAAGGATGAAAATATCCTACTTTTACTGATGTCAGAGGTGTGGGTGCATAAAAAAATAAAAATGATATTCATGGTCAGAACCACTAACCTTTCCTACATTTCAGATAAGCCTCATACCAGTCATTCCTTGATCTTTTACTATGAACATATTTCCCCATTTGGAACATCAAGGAGATCTCATTCTCATATCATGCCTCTAGAAAAGTTGTGTTTTATAAGGTTGTTATTGGCATCCCCCCAACTAATGTTGATTGCAGCATCAGTAGGAGAAATGACTGAAGTTTCACTGGAATATAGTTTTTTTTTTTTTTTTTTTTTTTTTTTTTTTTAACTATTTTGGAAGATTTTGCCAATCCATCTAAACCTGTTTGAATAATGAAATATTATTATTATTATTATTATTATTTTGACACCTCCAGGGAGTCCAAAGACTCATCGAGGGAGAGTGTGCCGACAGCATCGAACGATTGGTCCCCTTCGTTCGATGGGGACCAAACTAACCGCGCTCAAACTTACTTAACTGAGCCATTAGTAGCAGAGGCTCTACCAATCGACCAACCTTCGCCGGCAAATATGATATTTTCTCTATTGGGTTTTCACCTGTTGCACGATGAGAAACAATATTATATTTATAAGTGAGTCAGATGTTTTTGTTTCTTATTTCTGTCATCAAATGAAGTGCATATAGTGTCTGGAGTAACCCTGACATTACTTCTGAGTAAATGTAGGGATTATTCTGAACACTTTATGCACTGCAACAAGCCCTGAGCTCTCTTTCCACTGACCATAGGGAAGCAGACCTACTGCAACACTACTGATCCTTTCAAGCAAGCTCACTTGCTAATTGATCTTGGCCAGGTCATCCAAAACCCCCTGCCATACAAACTACATCCTCCTTTCTGAATGTCTATTTACATCCCATGGCAAACAAGAAAGAATTCAGGTGAAGTAGTGAAAAATATGAGAAGTACAGAAAAAGAGGTAGAATGAAAAGGGTCAATACTATCAACACAGAGTCCCCTCCACCAAGAATAGGTGCCCCATGTGGAGGAGATAGCATGGGATATGTTATTTTTGGTAAGAGGCAATTTATCATTAATAAGGAGTTGAAAAAGTATGTCAACAGGTCAGCTTTTGTTCTGGGTGATGATGCAGTGGCACAATTAGGAGGAGCACATGAGGGAAGAAGCTGATACTTAATTACCTTAGCTAAAGATCAGAAGGGCAGTAATACCATTTGAATATAAATAACCATAAGTAGGAAATTCACTTTAATTCAGATTTGACTTTGGCAATCTCCTCTCCCAGCTTTTTGCAGCTTCTACATATGTAAAGTGAATAGTTGAGGATTTAATTACAAGCCAAGTAGAGTGCATGTGCAGTGTTTTTCATGAACTACTTTGACAATTTTTGATGTAACAAATTAACAGGTACAAATTTGTATGGAATGGACAAGTTATTTCAACTGGAACAAATGTTTGGATCAGAAGAGTGAAAACAATAGCCCAACCACAGAAAAAGTGAAATGAAGCTAAAAACAGGTGACTCAACTATAGCAAACACCATTATAATAAATTCATCATTCAAACAAACTACTGAAAAGTTCTACTATAATCCTGTAGGCCTAATGATAAAGAAAATTCACTATAGCTAACTCGCACTAAAACTACTGCTGCAAATTCCACGAGTTCTCTATAATGAGAATCAACTATATATTAACATAAAAAGCTGATGTATGAAAATTAGTAAATGGTGCTTATATTGTGCAATAAACACATACAAAAAGTTTATATGCCTATGTTATCATTCCACTAAATGGTGAAAGATAATATAGATAATAACTATTATCATTCATGACATTTTGTAGGTGCATCATCTGTGAACATAAATGAAAACAAAAAATCAGCATAAACTACATAAACTTATATTTTAGTGTTGGGTAACAAACTACAGTTTTGTAAATACTTACTTATCAAAGTCAGTAAACAAATTAACAGAAAATACATGCTGTTTGTCTAATCTATATCCATGTGTCATTTTTACAGCTTCTAAAGCATTTTCTGGCGAAGAATACTCAAGGAAAAGATATCTAGAAATACAAAAAAAAGTTCAACATCATTAATTTTGAAAGTTATTAGAATATATAAATGTATATGCATACAATATCTTCCCTAAAGTAATAGAAAGTGGCTAATTCAGGTTATCTTCCCTTCCTGGGAAATAAAAATATCTTAGTGAACAAATATGCCAATCTGGGTTCAAAAGAGATGGGGAAACAGTTGAAAAGATTCAGCAGCAATAACCACAATGACAAGTGGCCTATAGAATTGTACATATGAAAAGTTTGAAGGAGTGTCATCTTCAAAGTTTGAGAAAATAGCTGGAGGAATGGAGACATGTTTGCCATATCTCCTTTCCTTACTAAGTTAGTAAGGGTGATTTACAATATTGACACAAGTGAGATTTTGCAGCTTATGGTTGGAAGAGGTAGTTGGAATTATTCCAAGGTGTTGGTAAGTAGCATGATGTTCAGATTTTTCTTGTAGTGTGTGTGTGTGTGTGTGTATGTGTGTGTGTGTGTGGAATGAACTACTGTTATATGCTGCATATGCATCTTCAATAAATGGGTTCAAGAAGAGGTAATAGGTATTTATGTATGAGTACCTACATGGGTTCCCCCCACAGACAAGTCCTTGAAAGAGCATTCATCATAATAACCTTTCAGTGTTCTAAACATCTCTGGTAATAAAGAGATAAATGAAGTAGTAACAAAAATCTTCTTACAATGAAAAATATGTAATTATTGCTAAAGATTACTACTAATAATAAGAGGTTTGCTAAGTATTAAAATGACAAGAGATGCAACTATAGCAAACCTATGATTAAAGAACAGAGAGAGAGAGAGAGAGAGAGAGAGAGAAACATTCTAGTGCAAGGTTCTCGATAAGCATTTTCCCAGGCATATTTATTTCTTGGAAATAAATATCCTGAATGATATTAGCAGTGAGAATAGATATGACTTTTCTCCCTCCGCTACAACCATATACATATTTTTCAATAGATATCTGAACAACTTTACTGCATTCCTCTCCCTACTCTTTTCTAACACTTTCTAATGTGAACCCCCATGCACAAAAGATTGCTAACCTATAGAATGCCAGCATCATGTATGGGTTAAAAATTAGATAAATTAAATCCAAAAAACATGAATGAACTTTTCAAATCACTTCAAGCCTTCAATAAGAATCACAGTGATGACATTTAGACAATAAAATCCATCTGCAATCTGAAAAGTATTCACAAATAACCATCCCACTGCTGGATTTATTAAAACTAGCCCAATGACTGGAGAGCAGAGATGGTAACTACCACACCTTTAGGAATAAACTCGCATATCTCAGTAAGATATGAGAACATGGTAATTATGCAAATATTGATATACTGCACCAGCATTATAAGCTTTGAATATATAAAAAGCTAAACTGAAATCGGTATTATAACTATTATTTTTCAGGAAATAACATAATAAATATCAGTTTAAAAAAAAATTTATTTTTTTTAATTTGATCAATGTAATATTGCCATCCTCAGGACTCCCACGGGCTACCAAGCACAATCCCTAAGTGGCAGATGGAGGAAACCCTGACTATCATCCATTGGATATCAGGACAGCTCTGAATATATTGAATAAACAGCCAGTGGTTTGGGAATTACGATCCATGTGAAAATATTGCTATTCACCAACCTACACCGGGCCAGCATGGTGAATTTATGGCCTAATCTTCCAAGATGAATCCGACAGACATAAAATGGCCCTCATTCCCCAGAGGCTGGATTGTTACCACCTATGGCAGCAGGCAGTTAAACATGAAAGTAGGTGGTGCTAAGAATCCCCAGGTAACCAGATCATGTTGCCATTGGAAACTAGACCTTGGAACATTAAACTGTAGGACTCTGAGCAGTGAAGCATGGCTAACTGAACTACTCGAAGAGCTAAAGCGACTAAAATGGGACATTCTTGGACTGTGTGAAGTTAGGCGTAATGGTGAAGAAATTCTTCAATTAAAAAACGGAGACATACTATATTATAGAGGCCAAGATAAGGAAAGAATCAGTGGAGTTGAATTCTTGATCAACAAAAAAAACTGAAGAACAACATAATAGAATTTAACAGTATATCCAATTGAATAGCAAGTATTGTTCAAATCTCAAAAAGATACACTCTTAAGATCATCCAAGTCTATGCACCAACAATAAGTCATACTGACAAAGAAATCGAAGCCTTCTATCATGATGTATCCCAACTCTATAATAAAGGAAAACATCATTTCAGAATTGTAATGGGAGATTTTAATGCTAGAATTGGTACACAACATTCAGATGAAAGCTTAATGGAAAATTTTGGAGATGGCATAAGAGATGACAGAGGAGCAAGGTTAATAGAATTTGCAAAAAAAGAAAACCTGTATCTCACAAATTCCTTTTTCAAGGAAAAAACACATAGAAAGTGGACATGGAAGAGTCTAAATGGAAAAACTAGTGAAATTGGCTTTATCCTCAGCAATAAGAAAACCATCTTTGAAGACTGCTCTGTTATAAACATCTTCAACACTGGAAGTGACCATCGTATGGTACACAGTAAAATCCAAATAAACTGCCAAAAAGAAAGAAGAAAAATGTTTCAAAGATCAAAGCAAAACAGATGTACACAAACTCAACATTAAAAAAGATATATTCCAACATGAACTAAACAATATATTTAAACATCTTATTATAGATGACGATGCTAATCTATCAGATTATCACCCAAAACTTTTCACAGTGCTCACTTGAAATAGCTGGTACCACAGAACAGAAACAAGACAAAATTTCTGGAGAGACAAAACAGCTTTTGAAGAAACAAGGAGAAATGAAACAATCAATTAACTTACAGAATAAAATTGAATACACTGAACTGTGCAAAACGATCAGAAAATGTATCACAGAAGAAATAAGAAAATTCAATTGTAAACAACTGTAGTCTCAAAAAAGCCAAACGGCAATTGATGAACAGCAACAAACTGATGGTTGCAGTCACACTACAAGATGGGACCATCACCAGAGATAGATATGCTATAGCAAAAAGAGTTGAAGAATTTTACTCAATATTATATCAGGATGATGAATTAAATGAAGAAGACAACTACGAAACAGCTGAAGTACCACAGATTCTACCAGAAGTTATGTGGAGCATCCAAAGCTTAGGAAATGGGAAAGCTGCAGGTGAGGATGGAGTTATAGCTGAACTTCTAAAAACAGGTGGAGAAATAATCTACAAACTCTTAGCAAAACTATTTACTTTATGCCTGAAGAAAAGTGATATACCAAGAACATGGAAGAAGGCTACCCTAATTCTGATACATTAAAAAGATGAGGTAGAAGACTTGACGAACTACCGACCTTTCAGTCTACTATTAGTGGTTTACAAAAGTCTTAGCTCAAGGCTTTTGTGTGACTCTAGACCTAGCACAACCAAAAGAACAGGAAGGCTTTCGAAGGAGCTTTAATACAATGGACCATATTCAAGTTGTACAGCAGATTATTGAACGGTGTAATGAATATCAGTTACCACTATGTCTTGGTTTTATTGACTATGAGAGTCTTTGATTCACTTAAAACTTGTGCAATACTTAAAGCATTACAAAACCAACAAGTGGAGGAGCCATACATCCGGACCATCAAATCAGCATATACCAATGCCACAGCAGCAATTCATTTCAATGGAAACATTTCTACTGCAGAAATACAGAGGTATAAGACAGGGTGACACAATATCACCAAAATTATTCACAGCATGCCTAGAAGAAATATTCAAACTTCTTGATTTGGAAGGGAAAGGTTTGAAGATAAATGGAAGCTATTTAAACCATTTATGCTTTGCAGATGACATAGTTATCTTTACTTCAAATGCACATGAATTACAGACTCGCATCCATGAACTCCAAATTGCTAGCAAAACAGCTGGCTTAAAGATAAACCTAAAGAAGACCCAAGTTATGTTCAATAGCTATGTCCAAACAGAAATAATAAAAATCAATAATGAGAAAATTAAACAAGTAGATCATTACATGTACTTAGGACAACAGATATCAATGGAACAAAATATCATGGACAAAATTAAAAGGTGCACGATGCTTGGGTGGAAAGCATTTGGAAAATTGCATTCAATATTCACAAGCCAACTACCATTATGCCTGAAGAGAAAAGTTTTTAACCAATGTATTCTTCCTATACTGACATATGGCTGTGAAACATGGACACTGAATGCAAAGGAAATTCAAAAATTAACAACAACACAATTTATTATGGAAAGAAGTATGCTTGGTATCACAAGACTGTATCAAAAAAGGAATAGATGGATAAGAAATCAAACTAAAGTCTCTGACATCATAGGAAGAGTGAAACATCTGAAGTGGCAATGGGCTGGGCATATTGCTAGAAGACAAGATTAACAATGGACAAAAGAAGTACTGGATTGAATTCCATGAGAGGACAAACGACCACGACACCAACCTAAATCATGGTGGATTGATGATATTATCAGATTTGCAGGAGTGATATAGGAAAAGAGAGCCATGGACAGACAGTTTTGGAGTAATCTTGGAAAGGCCTTCATCAAGCAGTGGATCAACAATGGCTGATAATGATGATGAATATTGCCATCATCAGGGATCACAAAAAACAATGACATGTTCACACAGGCACTAACACTGGGCAATGAGGTTGAAGAAATGCAATCAAAGTCGGGCATCGAGTCCTAAATGGCATCCCCTAGTGGGCTAAATTGGGTAGTCTTGGCTGTTGGGCTCGTGCATTTAAATTTGTTGAGGTGTGGAAAGTTTTTTAAAATGGCATTATTTGTTTTTGACTTTATTTCCTTAAAAATAATATAAATTTAGCAATAGTTTCATTTAAACAATTTATGGCATAATGTTACCCATAATGCGAGATATTACAATGACAATCAAAAAAACAAAATGTAAAGAGAGTTACTCTAGATTTATAGCTTTATTTTACACTAGTTGCACCAACTCTCAATGGTCAACTCTGACTATACAAATTATGGTACAACAAATAACTACATATCCCTCAAAAGCTCTGACTAATTTTCATAAGTACAGTGTTATTTTAAAGGAAATTTACTATATGTTAAGCTCTTCTTGTGGTCCTACAAGTTTGGTACAGTGCGAGTTTATTGTACATGTGCAATCTTTTTTATGGTTCTTCAATATTTAAAGTATTCATGACAAAGACACAAAACTGGATGTTCAATTAAATTTTAATTAAATGAAACAATTAAATTGTTCTAGTTATGATAACTGAGGCAACTGGTAAATCCACTAATCAAGCAAAGTACTATTATTAGTTCACTTAAAAAATCAATAAAGATTCAAAATTCAGTTCAGTTTGCAGATTAAATAATTAAATTTTAATTTAACTAAATTTCCAAAGTAGAGATTTCTTAACTTATTTTTAATCATGTCACGTAAATGTTTTGACGCTATAAGTGATATTTCACTTCAACTTGTACATAATTAAGCAGAGAAGTGAGGGGGAAAATAATAATTTTATGCACGTGTACATATACTATTCAATGAAAATAGATAACAGTTGTAGAAAAAAAGAAATGGTGCATTAATCCTTAAAAAATTTCCTGATGAAATTGAGGAAACTGATTATAAAAAGGAAATCTATTAAGAATAAAACGTTAAATTCATAATGTGAATGCCTTAAGACATCAAAAGATGGATGTACTACAATGAATTTCTTGTATAACATGCATTTGTGAAATTTCATAAATTCATACTATTATTGGAAGTTTTCCCACTTGGTTATACCATAAATTAAAGATAACAAGAAATTATATACTTGGTTTAATCCTTTATCTACGGGTAAGCAAACAAAGTTTGCACCTGAAGTATTTTAAGGACTGGGACAACTCGTATAAAGAAGCTAATGACTTCACATCACTAAGTCATTACTTCTTTTTATGAGTTGCCCCAGTCCTGAAAATATTTCAGGGTGCAAACCTTGTTTGCTTATACTTGAATAAAGGATTAAACCAAGTATATAATTTCTTGGTATCTTTAATTCACACTTTTATGTCAAGCTATTATCATACTGTTCAAAGTTCTTATTAATACTCAGATCACAATGAACAGTCACAAGCAAGTATCCATCATCATCAAATTCCTGCCATGTACCCTCAAGGGGTGTACAGGATATGATAGTACTACATGAAAAAATTACATCATTACTAACTTCCTATCTACAATTTTCCTCCAAATCAGTCTGTTACTTGTCAAGACTCTAACATTATCAGATCTTATATTTCTATCGTCTAAGGCACTTTGTAACGTATCAATCCACCTACATCTTGGTCTTCCTCTGGGTCGTTTTGCTGCCAACCTGGCAGAGAACACTTGTTTTGCTAATCTTTCCTCGCCCATTCTGTTTAAGTGACCATACCACCTGAGATTAGCTCTGTTAACGCATTCCTGGATGCTGACATTTAGTCAGAGAATCTTGCAGACTTGTAGCGGATTTATTTAGAAGTATAACATCATCCGCATAAAGCAAAGAGCTGGCATTAACATCTACAATTTTGATATTATGTTTAATATACCACTTTCCTTCATAATGTGATCCATATAGATAATGAATAACAGAGGGGATAATGTACAACCTTGTCTCACACCAGATTTAACATTAAACCATCTTCCTGTACTTCCTTCAATTCTAACTGCTGACTTACAACTCAAATAAAGACTAAGTATTGCTTGATATAATTGTGCTGGATTTCTAACCACATTGGAATTTCCCATTAGAATTACGGGAAATGAGGCTGCAGATGCAGCTGCTAAATCAGCTCATACTTTCTCCACATACTGTTTGACAGTACCATATACAGACTACAGATAGTTTACAAGATCAAAGCTAATTGCTCAATGGCAATCATTATGGCAAGAAGCAAAGCCTGAAATTAAGTATTCTAGTTGACATATAAAGAGAAGAGAGGAAGTTGCTCTTACTAGGCTCTGCATGGGTCACAGTCACTTTACATACTCTTATTTACTAAGGGCTAATGACCCTCCCACGTGTGAAAAATGCAATACATGTCTCACTATTTGTCATATTCTAGTAGAGTGCCAGTACTTTAATGAGACAGGAATAAAATTTTTATCTATCTAACCAAGCTATATATATTCAGGCCGATTACATGATGTTTTTAAGTTTTTTAGAAAGAGTTAATTTGTACAAACATTTGACTAATTTTGTTCATATGTAGATACTGTATTGCTTAACTTTTGTAGATATATATTATTTATTAGTTTATTTTTTTACTAATAATGTACTGCTGTAGCCTTTGATCTTGTATATTTTTGTAACTTCTAATTTTTTTATATGTACACACCACATTGCTAAAGTTAATTTGTATGCATGCATATTATATAATAATTACTTTTTGACTATTTATGTACTGCTGTAATAACATTTGTTGTCATCTTATCTATATATAGATAATGCAGCCCCTTGGCTTGGTTTCGTACATACTTTTTGTTTATTAACTTGTATTGTTGACTATATTTTTATTGCTCTAACTTTTGACCTTGTATGTTGCTGTACCCTCTGCGGTAATTCTGTTTATATGTAGATGCTGCATTGTGTAACTTAATTTTTGTACACGCATATTGTTTTCAATTTTCTTTAACTGTTTGTGTATAGCTGTAAAGCAAACATTTGCTTTACCTTAGTTGTTTTTGTGCCAAATAAACTATAAACCAACCAACCTTTTATTTCGATTCTTTCTTAAGTAATAAAGAAAATCATTAATGCATTCAACTTTTGTGCTGCTGGAGACCTCTCAACCAATAAGACTACCAGTTTAAATTCTTTAATTTTTGATCAAGTTGAGATGTTGCTTATGACCACCACTTTTGGATCAATTCCACTGGAAGGTTTGGGAACTCTCAAGCAGTTGCCCTTGACACCTCTAATCTCATTATAAGGTTTAAGGAATAAATACAGTTCAGAGGAACAATAAAATATAAGTTTATTAGATCCTATATTTCATCTATCACAGAGACATTGTCAGGGATACAATCTGAAATTGTATAATCACACACAAAAGAACTCAAAACAATAAGCTGAAGAAATTAGACTAAAAGCCACAAGTTCTATGAGGGGCACCCTGTATGAATGCCGCTCGCAGGATTTTAGTTATGGATGTAATAAACTTCCCATGATCTGGGAAGTTTAACACATCCATAATTTTTTTATGATTAGAGTGGTTTAACAAATCTGCTGCTGATTGTAAGAAAAAGTCTTTCAAGTGTATATTTGTTGTGGTGAAGATTGATTCTGTGCAAGGTATCCAAAGCATAGTCACATACCAGACTAACTACAGTTATGGCAGCGGAAGGTTGCAGAACGCTCTGTTTAACCATAATAAGATAATTAGCAAACACCTCGAACAGACAGGGGAGAGAGTGGATCCTTAGGAGAGTGGATAAAGGCAGCTAGCTTCTGATGAGGTTGAAAAGCAGTACAGAGATTGTGTTTTTTTTTGAAGTTCAGGCTAATTTTTCTGGGTTTAATAAACCATCACATAAGCCTGGATACTACACTGATATCTCTAATATATGTGAATTTGGCATAAAAGTCTATTAAGTAAGCTCCCATCATACAGTCTATCTTCTGAATTCTGCAAATGGATTGCCAGCTTTCTGTTTGGACACATTACATCTGATGGTGGATGGACCTGTATTCACAAACTTTGGAACTAATGTATCCAAACTTCACCTAACTTTTTTTTTGCTCTATATATCAGCAACACATATTCTCGTTTTTTTTTCCCTTTACCCAAACACGAACAAACAAAAGATGAAGTATCTTCACAATAAGGCAACTGTGTATATAGCAACTGACTTCACATTAGCCTAAGTACCCCATAATGCAAAATACACCCTTTTGGGCGTATATTTTGCCATGCATTATGGGAAAGGCGATGACCAAGACTGGTCCCAAACTTTGAAATCTCTCGCCTACTGGGAACTAAATGGGTCATTATACTAAAAGCTAAATCAATGTAAATTTTGCATATACAAGTAACAAAATGGTGCATCAACATATTACTAAAATACTCTAAATGAGAGATAGTTGTAGCAAGTCCTCCCCTACACACGCACGCACACACACTTGGGTTAGAAAGTAAATTATACTTCATAAGTAGTTATCGTCTTGTTTTTATCCAAGACACGGACAAACAAATACTTGTGCCTGAAGTACCTTTACAGGTCAATATAATATGTCGAATATTTACTCTTTCTCCAAAAGAGGGGGAAAAAAAACTTGTATTATCATTTAGAATCCAGAGACTTTTAAAATGTTAATTATTTTGGTAATCATGGAAAACATGATTACGGATTTTAGTTCTCAATGTAGCCAAAGGTTTAGCTCCCACTAATAAAACCTCAATAAGGTCAAAACTGGCCTCATAATACTCCTTCCAATATTGCAGGAAATATACACATCTGAAATGGGGGTGTACTATAGGATACCAAGGTAAACTAACTGAGGTGAAATCAACATGAATGTCTACAAGAAGCCGATCCATGAAGGTTCTTCATATGCAAATGTTTGCTTATTCGGCGTAAAGAATTAAAACAATAAATACAATTTGTCAAGCAAAATTTATTTGTAACCAGTAAAACGAACAAAAAAATTGCTACATATATCAAATGACCTTATCCAGTTAACTAGAAATTCAATACAGTCTTGGTGATTACAGTACTTACACTCCTCTTTCTAATTTGGCAAACTTTGGACTACATAGATTACTAAAACTTACAAAATATTACCATCTATAACCCCCTAAATTCTGATCTCCAAGCATTCTTCAATGGAGTGCTTGATTACCTTGTTAATTTCAAAGCTAGTAAAGCTTGATTCTATCTTATTTCTTGTAACAAAGAACTCTTTTTCTTTCAGTCTTGCTTTTGACAATATGGAGATGTCCAAAAACATTCCTCTTTCTAGGATAACTAATGACCAATCTTTCTTGGCATAAACATACCATTAAATATCACCACCTCAGCATCCAAAAAATAATAATAATAATAAAATAAGTTTTCTCTTTCATTCAAGGCATCATGTTACCTCTGAACAGGTAAACTCATATTCCAATCACAACAACAAAACAATCCCATTAAGGGGTTTAACGGAATATATACAGTACATACAAATAATTAAACAACATTTAATCAAACCTATATTTCACCAGTCACTGAAACATTGTCCGTGAAACAATATCAAAATTACAAAACACACACAAATTTTGACAAACAATAAGCAGAAAAGATTAGACTGAAGTCTAAATGACGGGCACCATCTATGGGTGCTTCAGATAGCCTTAGCTGTGTTGGATGAGAGGCCTAAGAATTGAAGTTTCCCAAATCTTGGAAAGTTTAACACAACTATATTTATTAAGATTAGGTTGTTTTAATTCTACTACTGAGTCTAAAAAAAAAATTAAAAAAATAAAATATAAAAATTCTTTCAAATCTTTTGAAAGACTTTTTTCAAGTCTTTCAAAAGATTTATTTTCAAACCAACATAAGCAAATAGTAGAACAATAAACAATGAATCACAATGTTGATAAATATCATCATCATCATCAAATTCCTGCCTTGTACCCTCAAGGGGTGTACAGGATATGATAGTACTACATGAAAAAATTACATCATTATTAATTTCCTATCTACAATTTTCCTCCATATCAGTCTGTTACTTGTCAAGACTCCAACATTATCAGATCTTATATTTCTATCGTCTAAAGCACTTTGTACAGTATCAATCCACCTATATCTTGGTCTTCCTCTAGGTCGTTTCGCTGCCAACCTGGCAGAGAACACTTGTTTTGCTAATCTTTCCTCGCCCATTCTGTTTAAGTGACCATACCACCTGAGATTAGCTCTGCTAACATATTCCTGGATGCTGACAATGTCAAGATCTTTCCTAATATCCTCATTTTTAATATGATATTGCCATTGATGCCATCTGTTCAGGCCTATAATCTTTCTCAGGACTCTCATATCTGTGGACTCTAGTCTTTGGTCAAGTGTTTTACTTCTGACCCAGCTCTCAGATCCATAAGTTAAAACTGGTTTGAACACTGTCTTGTACACAGCTAATTTAGTGTTCCGACTAATTTCGCTCTTATTCCATGTGAATTTATTCAATTGACTTCCCGCCATACCAGCTTTGCTTATTATGTTGTCTATTTCTATATTTAATTTACCATCTTCAGTAAAAATCGTGCCTAAATACCTGAAATGTTTTACTTGTTACACAGGTTCTCCATTCACAACACAGTTGACATTTTCAATGATTCTGCCTATTTTCATTGTCTTTGTCTTTTTATTGCTGACCTTCATACCATATCTATTACAACAGCTATTCAATTTAGTCAGAGAATCTTGCAGACTTGTAGCAGATTTATTTAGAAGTATAACATCATCCGCATAAAGCAAAGAGCTGACATTAACATCTCCAATTTTGATATCATGTTTAATACCACTTTCCTTCATAATGTGATCCATATAGATAATGAATAACAGAGGGGATAATGTACATCCTTGTCTCACACCAGATTTAACATTAAACCATCTTCTGTACTTCCTTCAATTCTAACTGCTGACTTACAACTCAAATAAAGACTAAGTATTGCTTGATATAATGCCCCATTGACACCATATAACTGCAGCGTATTGAATAGCTTCTCTCTTGGCACCTTGTCATATGCCTTTTCCAGATCGACAAAACTTAAATACAGATCTTTGTTATATTCCCGTGCTTTCACGACTATTTGTCGTAAAGTGAAGATCTGATCCTGACAGCCTCTATTTGGCCTGAATCCAGCTTGTTCTTCACCAAGCTTTTCTTCCACAATTCTTCTCAACCATTTCTCAAGTATACTTGCATAGATCTTGCCAGGAACACTCAGTAGAGAAATACCTCTGTAATTCTCACATGCAGTTTTATTTCCCTTTTTATATATGGGTACTATGAGAGCTCTACTCCAGTCATCGGGAATTCGTCCCTCTGTCCAGGCTTTCTGAACTATGCAGTGCAGCCACTGTAAGACACTTATACCACCATACTTCAGCATTTCTGGTCGAATATCATCTACTCCTGCTACCTTTCCACATTTCAAGCTTTTGATGGCTTTTTCTATTTCTAGTATGGATATGTATTTCTGACTGCATGCCTGGTCAGTGTTTTTTATCACTATGCTGTCATCACTGCTTGTTTCATTTAGCAGTTTTTCAAAGTAATTACTCCATACTTCAAGGATATCTTTTTCTCCCGTTATCATGTCAACTTTTTCATCTCTAACTCCTTTTACAGCACTCTTTCCTCCATTCCTAAGCTTCTTCAACAACCTCCAGAATATTTTTCCACCTTCTTGATATTTATTTTCTATGTTCTTGCCAAAGTCCTCCCATGACTTTTGTTTAGCTAGTTTTACACAGTATTTAGCATTCTTGCATTTGTCTCTATATTCTCTAAGAGCACAAGCTGACTTATTTGACAGGAACTTTTGGTATGCTTTCTTCTTTTCCTTCACTGCCTCTTTAACTTCCTGTGTCCACCAGGGAGTTCTGATTTTTTTTATCCTTACAGATAACCTCACCGCATGCCTCTCTGTCAGAATCAATAAATGTTTTCTTCAGAGTTTGCCACTGAATCTCCAAGGTTTGATTCCTGTTCTCAAACTCTTTCATTTTTTCTTCAATAATCTTTGTGTATTTTAGCCTACAGTTCACATCTGAGAGCTGCTCAACTTTTATTCGCATTAAAACTTTCTTACATGTTCTTCTTTTCAATATGAAATTCAATTTTATCCTGCTCAAGACTAAATAATGATCACATCCAATTTCAAATCCTCTGCACACTCTGGTGTCCTGCACCAGGGAGAAAACATCACTATCAACAATAACATAGTCAATGAGACTTTTCTTATTCCTTGTCTCTTCTCTCCATGTGAATTTGTGCACATTTTTATGTTGGAACATGGTGTTAGTAATAACCAGTCCATATCCTGAGCAGAAATCCAACAGGTTTTTGCCATTATTATTAGCTTTGCTCTTTTCTCCAAATTTTCCCAAAATATTTTTGTATGTCTCACAATCATTTCCTACTCTGCTATTCAGATCCCCAACAAGGACCAACTTTTCATTTTTCATTGTGTCAGTTGCTTTTTCTAAAGCCTCAAAAAATTCCTCCACTTCTACCTTAGTAGAACCTTCTGTGGGACCATAGGCACAAATAAGTCTCACTGTCCAGTTCCCCATTCTCATATTTGCCCACATTACTCTACTTGAGACTGACTGCCATTCAAGAAGATTAGCCTCGTGTTTTGTGTTGAATACTATGGCTACTCCTTCTTTTCCTTGATTGTCATTTCCTGAATATAACATTTTGTATTTATTGCTCAGAAAGATCTCACCAGTTTTTGCCTTTTTTGTTTCAGTCACCCCTATTATGTCGATCTGGTACTTATCTAATTCCTCAGCTAGCCCCATTTCTTTGCCATTTAGGCTTCTTACGTTGATAGTACCGATCTTTAACTCTGGTGATGTTGAGTTGGGGTTTATTTTCAGATTTGTTCCAGTAACTGACTTTTTGCTGTTTGCCCTGGTTCCCTGGCGAAAACAACGGGGGCCTTGTTTAACCGGGCAACCCACCAGCCGGCATGAAATTTTGTCATGTTGTACCATCATTCTTTTTGGTTTAACCAATAAGAATACAATTTGGTCGGCTAAATCCTAAATTGCCAGCCCATCCTCGTCCGTTCAGTATCCAAGTAGATACCCAACAGGGTTCACCACGAGAAGGTGAGGATTGGACATTGGGTTAGAAGCCCTGGTCGGTTCCCCGTTGATAAATATATTAACTGTAAATGGGTTGATGAAGCTGGAAGCAACAACTCTTTGTGGATCTATTATTATTATGTTCTAATTTCCGTGATATACTACCAAATCCAAATTTAATTAAGGTACTGATACTCAATTTATAAACACTGCTTGGAAACAAGTCAATGGACACCATAATGTGAGGAACAAATAGCTATGATGCCCACCTTAATAAGAGTAGAAGCTCCTTTTGCTGGATGACTGCAGCAATCCTATACCGAGCATACTTTCCACAAGCAAACAATAGCAAGAAATGGGAATTTTGGACCATTCTTCTTGTTAGCATGTAATGAGATCCTGGACTGTTTATGGCAGCCATCCTTTGACCTCACCCAAACGCTCCACTTCATTCTACAGATGTTCAATAGGGTTGAGATCATGGCTCTGTGGAGGCCAATCGAGTGCAGCGAAGTTCATGTCCATAAACCCCTAGTTGCAGCAGCAGCCTTATGACATGATGTATTGTCTTGCTGTAAGTGACAATGGTCAGTTCCATAGAAACACCACAAAGTAGAAAGCATTGCATTGTCCACAATGTTCAGATATCTTTCAGAGTTCAATATTCATGGCACTGCAAACAGAGGTCCGAGGCCCAACCAAGAAAAACAGGACCATAACATCATACCGCCACCTCTGAATTTCACAGTTTGCATTATGCACTCTCATAAGATATGTTCACTAGACATCTGCCACAATAATCCATCTGCTTGGTAGAGGGTGTAGCGTGATTCATCACTCCATAACACAGTTTTCCAAGCTTCCATGTCCCACTGCGCACAATCTTTGAACCACTGAAGACAATGTTACATGTTGGTTCAGGTAATGTGGGACTTGCATATTGCAGTCCTACCATGGAAACCCATGTTGTGAGCTCAGTTCTGAATGGAGCAGGGCTAGTGTTACTGCAGGTAACACTTGCCCTGCGCTTTCATCTATGTATGGTATCACTGATGATTGTTAACCTGGGATTGCCCAATTTGTCAACAATTTGCTGAATAGATAGACCAGCAACATGACATCCCATCATAACACCTCTTTCAAACCCCATCAGCTTCTTTCTCACAGTCATTTTACCTAGACACAGTTGCACTGAATTGGGCTACAAACACGACTCGTTACATGGCACAATGAACCTCACCCATGGGGGGGGGGGGACTTCTTTCCAAGCAGTGCACACAAGGCACATCCAGAAAGTCAGGTCTGTTTAGTAATTACCACCAAATAAAATATAGGGAGAGGGGCTTTTTTTTATCAAGAGATTATCACAGCACTCAAATTATTCTATGAATAATTTGAGTGCTGTGATAAAAAAAAATCCCACCAGTTGCGAGGTTCGTGGTGCGATAGTTTTTGTTTGAAAAACAACAATGTTGCAGAAATTCAGTTGTTCAGAAATTAAGGTTTTTAAACAAATTACAAATGATGTAAATTGTTTAAAGGGCCCAACAATGTTCATGACGAATGCAGTGGCAGGCCAAGTGTGGTGATAGATGATTTGGTGGAAAGAGTAAATAAGACAATTTGTGATAATTGTCTTATTTACTCTTTCACAGCACTCAAATTATTCTATGAATAATTTGAGTGCTGTGATAAAAAAAAAAATCCCACCAGTTGCGAGGTTCGTGGTGCGATAGTTTTTGTTTGGAAAACAACAATGTTGCAGAAATTCAGTTGTTCAGAAATTAAGGTTTTTAAACAAATTACAAATGATGTAAATTGTTTAAACGGCCCAACAATGTTCATGACGAATGCAGTGGCAGGCCAAGTGTGGCGATAGATGATTTGGTGGAAAGAGTAAATAAGACAATTTGTGATAATTGTCATTTCACAATTACGGAACTTTCTTTTGAATTCTCAGAAGTGTCACTCAAGAAACCATGACAGAAAAGATGGAGCATAAAAAATTTGTATAACTATTAATTTTTAGGGAAAGACAACGCATACTAATATATTAATTAAAAACTAATTAATACTTCCTATATTTCGGTAATGTTACATTACCATCTTCAGGGAACATAAAAAATAATGACACGTGCATATAGGCACTAACACTGAATAAATATGGCAGAAGACAACAACTGACATTGATCCTAGAGTCCTAAAAGGTGTCACTTAATGGGCTAAATTGGGTAGAAAAATTAGACAAGTAGCCTTGGCTGTTGGGCTGATGTTCTAAGAATGCAAGCTTCCCATATTTGGGGCAGTCTCATGCATCCAAAGTTTTTGAGGTTTAGGGAGTTTTTTTTAGAGCTGAGGGTGATTCTAGGAATAATCGCTCATATTTATACTAGCTGCAGTGTAGTAAAGTGGCTTTCTTCCAGCGTATTCTGTGGTAGGTACTAGTGCATGGTCAGCAAGTCCTGAATGGCTGTATTGGTGGAAATAGATATAATCCTTATGTTCAGATATCCTGATATTAGCTGTCCTGCCTGTTTGGCCTGTAGTAAGACACTTTGCAACTACAAGGGACCTGATATACTCTAGGTAGGTCTAGGAGAAGTGGCTGGTCCTTGGGGGGGGATAAGAGATGCCAATTTTTTATATGGTTTGTAACAAGTTGTCAAGTCATATTTTTTAGGATTTTTGTTAGCTTTTCAGAAGTACTCCGAATATAAGGAATAGTGATAGATTTAGAGTAGTCCCTGTTATGGAGGAGGGAGGTGGGGGAGGTTGAGGTTAATTGGTTTTAATATTTTTTGGATTTTATGGGGTTGTAGCCATTTGCCACAAAGGTGTTAAGAATACGGTTAAGTTCAGTAGTAAGGGCACTGTTATTTGAACTGATTAATTTTGACCTGTTATATAGGGTTTTATAATTCCATATTGTTGGAGCGGGGGGGGGGGGGTTTTGCTGGTGAATGTATCTACCTGTATGTGTAGGTTTTCTGTAAACAGAGAAAGTCAGGGATCCATCAGGCTGGATTATAATCAGAGTGTCTAGGAAAGGGAGATTGTTATTGTTTTCTTTATCTAAGGTAAACTGGATCCTAGGGGTGTTGATTGTTTAAGTGTGATAAGAAGTTGCAGAGTGTGTCCAAGCCATGTGGCCAAATAGCGAATCACCTACATAGCGTAGCCAAACAGTAGGTTTAAGTGGAGCCGAGTTTAGGGCTTTTTCTTCAAAGGTCTCCATAAAGAAGTTGGCCAGAGGTGGATAACCCATGAGTGGAGAGCTCTAAAAAACTCTCCAAACCTCAACAAATTTGGATGCATGAGACTGCCCCAAATATGGGAAGCTTGCATTCTTAGACATCAGCCCACTAGGTGGCACCTTTTAGGATTCTAGGATCGACTTCAGTTGTTGTCTTCAGCCATATTTGTTCAGTGTTAGTGCCTGCATGCACGTATCATTATTTTTTATGTCCCCTGAAGATGGCAATGTAACATTACTGAAATACAGGAAGTATTAATTAAAGTTTTTAAATTAATATAATAGTATACATTGTCTTTTCCTTAAAATTAAAAGTTATGTATCACCAGCATATAAGTTTATCTACAAGAATTAAGAAATTTCTGTGCCAGATGGGTCTCAAAAATGCTGACCAATGCACATAAACAGCAATGAGTGGAATCAGCTCAAAAATATTTGGAGAATTACAAAAAAAAAAAAAAAAAAATGAATTAGATTCATTATTATTTTTTATGGCAATAATAGCCTACTTTCATTCAGGAGTGCCCCTTTTTTACAATGTCATTGGCTTTTTACTCAAATCTTAGGCCATTACTGATGTGTTATAAAACTAATATATGAAGAATAACATAGAAGGAAAATTCAGACATACCTTTTTTGGATGTTGTTGGCTGTCTCCTTATCCCGGTGATATGCATTCATCTGCTGTTAAGCTGTTAAAGGATGGGAGAAAAGTAGGGGTAAAGCAATGTGGGGAATTATTTGAAAAAAAACCGGGTTTTTTATATCATCATCATCAAATTCCTGCCATGTACCCTTAAGGGGTGTACAGGATATGATAGTACTACATGAAAAAAATTACATCATTACTAACTTCCTATCTATAATTTTCCTCCAAACCAGTCTGTTACTTGTCAAGACTCCAACATTATCAGATCTTATATTTCTATTGTCTAAGCACTTTGTACAGTATCAATCCACCTATATCTTGGTCTTCCTCTGGGTCGTTTTTGCTGCCAACCTGGCAGAGAACACTTGTTTTGCTAATCTTTCTTCGCCCATTCTGTTTAAGTGACCATACCACCTGAGATTAGCTCTGCTAACGCATTCCTGGATGCCGACAATGTCAAGTTCTTTCCTAATATCCTCGTTTTTAATATGATATTGCCATTGATGCCATCTGTTCACACCTATAATCTTTCTCAGGATTCTCATATCTGCAGTCTCTAGTCTTTGGTCAAGTGTTTTACTTCTGACCCAGCTCTCAGATCCATAAGTTAAAACTGGTTTGAACACTGTCTTGTATACAGCTAATATAGTGTCGCGACTAATTTCTCTCTTATTCCATATGAATTTATTCGATTGACTTCCTACCATACCAGCTATGTTGATTCTGTTGTCTATTTCCATATTTAATTTACAATCTTCACTAAAAATCGTGCCTAAATAGCTGAAATGCTTTACTTGTTCCACAGGTTCTCCATTCACAACACAGTTGACATTTTCAATGATTCTGCCTATTTCCATTGTCTTTATCATTTTAATGCTGACCTTCATACCATATCTATTACAACAGTTATTCAATTTAGTCACAGAATTTTGCAGACTTGTAGCAGATTTACTTAGAAGTATAACATCATCCGCATAAAGCAAAGAGCTGACATTAACATCTCCAATTTTGATATCAAGATCAATTCCACTTTAGTCCATAATGTCATCCATATAGATAATGAATAACAAAGGGGATAATGTACATCCTTTGTCTCACACCAGATTTAACATTAAACCATCTTCCTGTACTTCCTTCAATTCTAACTGCTGACTTACAACTCAAATAAAGACTAAGTATTGCTTCATATAATGCCTCATTGACACCATATAACTGTAGCGTATTGAATAGCTTCTCTCTTGGCACCTTGTCACATGCCTTTTCCAAATCGACAAAACTTAAATACAGATCTTTGTTATATTCCCATGCTTTCTCGAGTATTTGTCGTTACGTGAAGATCTGATCCTGACAGCCTCTATTTGACCTCAATCCAGCTTGTCCTTCACCAAGCTTTTCTTCCACAATTCTTGTCAACCATTTCTCAAGTATGCTTGCATAGATTTTGCCAGGAGCACTCAGTAGGGAAATACCTCTGTAATTCTCACATGCAGTTTTATTTCCCTTTTTATATATGGGTACTATGAGAGCTCTACTCCAATTATTGGGAATTCGTCGCTCTGTCCAGGTTTTCTGAACTATGCAGTGCAGCCACTGTAACTCTTATACTACCATACTTCAGCATTTCTGGTCAAATATCATCTACTCCTCTTGCCTTTCCACATTTCAAGTATGGATATGTATTCCTGTCTGCATGCTTGGTCAGTATTTTTAACCACTGTGCTGTCATCACTGCTTGTTTCATTTAGCAGTTTTTCAAAGTAATTACAACATACTTCAAGGATATCTTTTTCTCCCGTTATCATGTCACCTTTATCATCTCTAACTCATTTTACAGCACTCTTTCCTCCATTCTTAAGCTTCTTCAACAAATTCTACAATATTTTGCCACCTTCTTGATATTTATTTTCTATATTCTTGCCAAAGTCCTCCCATGACTTTTGTTTAGCTAGTTTTACACACTGTTTAGCTTTCTTACATTTGTCTCTGTATTCTGTAAGAGTAAAAGCTGACTTATTTGCCAGGAACTTTTGATATGTTTTCTTCTTTTCCTTCACTGTCTCTTTAACTTCCTGTGTCCCCCCCATGGAGTTACTAATTTTTCTATCCTTGCAGACAACCTCACCGCATGCCTCTCTGTCAGAATCAATAAATGTTTTCTTCAGAGTTTGCCACTGAATCTCCAAGGTTTGATTCCTGTTCTCAAACTCTTTCATTTTTTCTTCAATAATCTTTGTGTATTTTAGTCTATAGTTCACATCTGAGAGCTGCTCAACTTTTATTCGCTTTAAAACTTTCTTACATGGTATTCTTTTCAATATGAAATTCAATTTTATCCTGCTAAAGACCAAATAGTGATCACTTCCAATTTCAAATCCTCTGTACACTCTGGTGTCCTGCACCAGGGAGAAAACATCACTATCAACAATAACATAGTCAATGAGATTTTACTTATTCCTTGCCTCTTCTCTCCATGTGAATTTGTGCACATTTTTCTGTTGGAACATGGTGTTATTAATAACCAGTCCATGTCCAGAGCAGAAATCCAACAGATATTTGCCATTATTATTAGCTTTGCTCTTTTCTCCAAATTTTCCAAAAATATTTTTGTATGTCTCACAATCATTTCCTACTCTGCTATTTAGATCCCCAACAAGGACCAACTTTTCCTTTTCACTGTGTCAGTTACTTTTTCTAAAGCCTCAAAAAATTCCTCCACTTCTACCTTAGTAGAACCTTCTGTGGGACCATAGGCACAAATAAGTCTCATTGTCCAGTTCCCCATTCTCATATTTGCCCACATTACTCTACTTGAGACTGACTGCCATTGAAGAAGATTAGCCTCATATTTTGTGTTGAATACTAAGGCTACTCCTTCTTTTCCTTGATTGTCATTTCCTGAATATAACATTTTGTATTTATTGCTCAGAAAGATCTCACCAGTTTTTGTCTTTTTTGTTTCAGTCACCCCTATTATGTCGATCTGGTACTTATCTAATTCCCCAGCTAGTTCCATTTCTTTGCCATTCAGGCTTCTTATATTACCGATCTTCACCTCTGATGACGTTGAGTTTGGGTGTGTTTTCAGATTTCTTCCAGTAGCTGACTTTTCACTGTTCGCCCTGGTTCCCTGGCAAAAACAACGGGGGGGGGGGGGCTTGTTTAACCGGGTAATGCACCAGCCAGCATGAAATTTTGTCATGTTGTACCATCATTTTTTTTTTATTTTGGTTTAACCAATAAGAATACAATTTGGTCAGCTAAATCCCAAATTGCCAGCCCATCCTCATTTGTTCAGTATCCAAGTAGATACCCAACAGGGTGCACCACAAGAAGGTGAGGATTGGACATTAGGTCAGAAGCCCTGGTCGGTTCTCCACATTTCTTTAAAGGCTATGTGGAGGTCTTCTCTCAGTTTATACAGCTTTGACTCTTAAGCACCCCGGTTATATGTATAATAATATTATTATTAAGGGTGGGTAGAGTACTTTGTGGGGGAGTGAGTGAAGGATCTGAAAATAGAAACCATTTTTTGGGTAAGAGGAAGGATTGATGTTAAAAGGACATGGGTGGGAGTGATATCCATAGCAAATGATAGCCATAAAATATGAAGAAAACTCAATAACGTCCACTGGCCCTACATAATCTCTGAGAGTTGGAAGCTTCATAACATAAAAATTAGGTTATGACTCCAACCAATAGGAGATAACACAAGCACACCAAAGACCAAGCCGACATGACATAGCCTCCACTTCCCCCACGAGTTCCAAAGACAAAGCACTTTAGAAATTGCTCACATAAACTTTTTCCATAAACCTTCCCCTTCCTCTAAAAAAACAGTTGCTATTTTCAGCCCCTTTTTTCTTTTTCCCACCCTACAAAAAAAAAGTACTCCGTCCACCCTTAAAAACAATATATGTATATATTATACAAAAAAAAAAAAAAGGTTTTTTCAATTTTTTCAAATAAATTCTCCTGCATTCCCCACTCCCCTTTCAACACCATAACAGCAGAAGTATGCACACTGCAGAAAGAAGACAAGCAACAACATCTAAGAAAAGGTATGTGCAAATTTTCTTCTATTATGCTACATATATTTGTCTCTAAAATACATCTGCAATGCCCTAAGAATTCTTGAGTAAAAAAGCCAATGACATTAAAACAGGGATACTCCTAAACAAAAGCAGGCAAAATAGCCGTAAAAATAATAGTTTACATGGGAGTTTTCCCAGAAATAATACCTATACATGTAGGTATTTTAGCATATAATAACATTTTTTTATTCTCTATAAGTTTTTTTTCTTTTCTTAATTCATGACCTGACCTTACTTTCTGGATGCACCTTGTATATACATATATAATTAAAGCTTTAAAACATAATGACATGAATGAGGATAATAAATGCAAAGTGAATGGGAGTGAATAATGATAAGCCTAAATATTTTGAGGAACATATAATTCCCACCACACACACAGAGAGAGAGAGAGAGAGAAAAAACTTAACCCATGTATTTTTGCTAGACATATGAGGAAAGAAGAAACAGAACAAGGGAAACTAATATCAGAAACATTTAATATTTAGTCTCAAGAGAAATGAATTTTAACTAGATAAGCCAAACCTTTAAGCAGATAATTACAGAATAATCATGTTTAATCCTGAAGAAAATATTTAATATTTTTAAACAGACTAAAATCAAGGACTAAAGAAATACACATTTTTAAATTAAAATTTAATTTAAATTTTAAGGAGTTGCATTACCCCTTAGTTTTTCCATTCTCATCAACTGGATAATCTTCAGTAATGATTTTACCAAATTTGGAAAACAGCTTATTCAATACATTCTTCAACTTCTCAATTCTATCTGGGCCTACTGTAGGTATTCCATCTACTATTATAACAGATTCAACTCCATCAGTTTCCTTCGGCTTATGTTTCAGTATATCTCCTAGGAGTTCTATGAAGAAAAAGTACAGCATGTAATAATCAATAGGTCACTAAGTTCAAATGAATATATATATATATATACACACACACACACATTCACACATGTAATGTTTTGTTATACATGAGAGCAAATGGATTATTCGTGATGTGAACAGGAAATGAAAAACCTTAAATTGCAAACATTTTTCAATGTGAACTATATCATTTCATAGTCAAATCAAAACACTAATAATGGTGAAAGGCACAACTCCAGGACAGAATTGTGCCTTTTTAAGTAATGCAAAATCATTGCAGGGCATGCCAAAGGTTTAACTTCTTGTAAACTCTAGATCACTTCTAAAACTTCTTAAAGTTTCAAAGGCAAATATTTCCTTATTTGGTATAAAATAATGATAGATATTATTTCTTTTCTTTTTTAAAATAATTTCAAGTTTAACCGTAGAAAGGCAACTAGAATATATATCCAGAAATAGAGGTACAAAAGTTTTAGCTGAATTGCATAATTCAGGTCTGATTAGAAGGTTTTCCAGATAACTGGAGTAGAGCTATCATAGTCTTCTTCTCTCTTCCATCATCTATGTGGATGATGATGAGGCCGAATGAATTCTTTCCACTTCTGTCTGTCCCAGAAGAGTTCAAACAATTCTGTCCAGTTTGGTGTCGCTTGTTGTGATTTGGTTTTTAGGTCCTCTTTTATTTTGTCTATCCACCTAATTCTGGGCCATCCTTTGGATCTTTTACCTTCCATCGTTGTATTCAGTGCTTTAGATGGTAGTCTTTCTGTTCCCATTCAGGTCACATGGCCAAACCATCGCAGTCTTCTTTCTTGGATTTTGTCTATTATTGTTATTTCTTGTTTTAGTCATTTCCTTATTTCTTCGTTTCTTAGTCGATCCAGCAAAGATACTCCAAGTAATCTTCTTAGCCAACCCATTTCAGTAACTAATAATTTTTTCTCTTCAGCCTTTTTGAGATTCCAGCATTCACTTCCATAGAGGAGTATTGGGAGGACCATAGTTTCATAGATTCTTACTTTTGTTACTTGTTTGATGTCTCTTGACTTTTATTATATTTTATTAAGTCGTCCAAAAGTTTGGGATGCTTGACTAATTTGTCTGTTTATATCTTTTATAATTTCACCATTGTGCTCAATAACTCCTCCAAGGTAGGTGAAGTTTTCTACCTGCTTTAGATTCTTACCATCAATTTCAATTTTCAGATCGGTGTTTCTTTTTCCTATTTGCATAATTTTTGTTTTGTCTATATTTACGTTTAATCCAGATTTTATACACTCCTCCTTTATTTTATCAGAAATTCGTTGTAGATTTTCTTCTGTGCTTGCAAGTAATGCAATCTCATCTGCAAATTTTAAATTTGTCACATTTTTCCTATATATTTTGATTCCAGTCTTCATTGTTTAAGGCCTTATTGGTTGCTTCTTCCAGTGTAAGATTGAACAGGTCTGGTGACAGATTGCATCCCTGTCTTACTCCGCTCTCTGTGTGGAACCAGTTAGTTAAGGTGTCCTCCATTCGTACTGCACTTTCAGATTTCTCATATAGATTCTTTATTATTCTTATGGTTTTGTTGGGAATTCCAAATTCTTCCATAGTTTTCCATAGTTCTCTTCTACGGATTGAATCAAATGCCTCACGAAAGTCTATGAAATTTACTTAGCAACTTTGGTTGTACTCTAGTGTCTTTTCTATTAGTTGTCTTAAGGTGAATAGTTGATCAATTGTGCTTCACCCTGGTCTGAAACCAGCTTGCTCTTCTCCTAGTGTCAGTTCTATATATGGCTTAATTTGTTTTGTTTTTGGAGTACTTTCGTAAAAACCTTACTTGGAATACTGAGGAGGCTAATGCCTCTGTAATTATTGCATTCAGTTTTATCTCCTTTTTTGTATATAGGAGTTATGACTGATTTGGTCCAATCAGTAGGCACTGTTTCATTTTTGTAGATCCTTTCAAATAATGTTTTTTTTTTTTAATGGTTCCAAAAGTTGTTCCTTTCCTGCTTTTAAGAATTCTGCATGTATTTGATCAATGCCAGGTGCTTTCCTAGTTCTGAGTTTTTCTATGCTGTGTGCTATTATTTCTTTGGTAAAGATATTTGTTTCCTCTTCCATTTCAGTGGTGGGAATCGTAATATCCTGGGAGCTGTTTTTATTATATAAATCTTTGAAGTAGTCTTCCCATCTGGCCATTCTTTTTGTTTTACTTTCAATTAGTTGTCCCTCTTTGTTTTTGATCATTATAATTTTTGTTGTCCGTCTTACTAATTTGGTCTATTTGTTTATATAATCCATGAAGCTTATTTTCTTTTGATAGCTTTTCTGCCACTTTGCATTTTTTTTCTAACAGTTATTCTTGTCTCTTTTAATTAGTTTTCTTATTTCTCTGGTTAATCTATTATATTCATTTCTGTTATAGTTCTCTTTTAGTTTCATGCTTTTCCTTTGATTGTGTAACCTTTTTACTTCATTCGAGATCCAATCCTTTTTACTTTGATGTTGAAAGTTTATTTTTCACTTGGTTAGACTATAATAAATTTAGTTTAATCCTTTATCCAAGCGTGAACAAACAAAGTTTGTGCCTGAAAGTATCTTCAGGACTGGGGTGAGGTAGTACAACACCAGGCAACTTGTTGCCTTTTTACTTTCTCTTTCTGTAACCTATTGTTTTTTTTTTTGCTGAATTTAATATTATTTCCTTTAATTTGCACCAATGTTCTTCGATGTTTATATTCTGTTTTGGTAGTTCCTTCAGGTTTTTATCTAGTTCTAGTTGATATTTTTTTAGAATATTGTTGTCTTGTAGTTTTTTTTACATTCAGTCTCCTGTTGACTCTAAAAGTGCTTCCAGATTTTAACTTTATTCTTAGGTTTGCTAATACTAGCATATGGTCTGATCCACAATCTGAAGAGAAGGATCTGCAGTTTAGGATACTTGATTTCCATCTTCGGTTTTACAATAATATAGTCTATCATATTCTTGGTTTGTCTGTCTGGTGATATCCATGTCCATTTTCTTTGGGGTTTTGGATGTTTAAAGAGTGTTGGTTATTGTTAGTCTATTATTTGAGCAGAAGTTTAGCAGTCTTTCACCACGTTCATTGCTTTCTCCATACCCGAACTTTCCGATTACTCTTGGCCAGGTATTCCAGTCTTTGCCTACTTTTGCGTTTAAGTCCCCCATTACAATTAGGAGATTTTGACTTGAAGTCTGCTGTACTGCTTTTTGCAAATCTATATAGTTTTCAGCCTTTGGTTTTAATATAAGTGCTACTCCTTGGTGCTATCATAGTACCCTACTATAAAAAGGCAAATAAAACTGAGAATTACAAAATAATTTCCTTATAGAGATAAGATTTACACAAGCATACTTAAGAGGCTGAGAAAACTTGGGGAAGAGTAACTTGGAGATTGGGCTGGATTCAGACAAATAGGACCTGTCATCAGATTTTCACTTTATGACAAATAGTTAAGAAATCATGGAAATATAATACGACCTTCTGTCTATTATTAACAACAGATCTCCATGGAATCAAGACTCACAGAAGGTACACAATATTACACAAACTGTGGGAAAAACCTGCTCCTTATGCCCTTGCTCACACTACGGTCATAGTTTACAGGAGTGGCAACTTGTTCTTCCCCTTCTTCCATCCTATGAAAATTTTCTTCAACAATAACCTTTCACTAACTTAAATGACTCAATCATACTGGTCACTTCCTCCTATTCATCAGGCTTTGCAAACTGTATGTCTTCATATCCTACATCTCAAAGACTAGTTATTACCACTTTAGTCAGTCTTCTCTGGATCCTTTAAGATCCACCACTCCAAGGTCTTTGTCTCCTCATCTTCCTCCTAAAATTCCCCACCAAGTGCATACTTTGCATACCAGAGTGAGGAAACAATGTGGTCTTACAGGAGGAATTAATACATTGTATGACCACGTTTCCTCACTCTTTCCAGTTTTGTCTCATCTGCAAACTGTAGTATATTACCATTAAACTCATCCCAATATCATTAATATATAAATTAAATAAAAATGGTCCCAAAACAGACCTCTGCAGCATACCACTAGTGACTTTCATCTTCTGGGAAACTGCACCCACATATACAACTTGCTGATAACTATCCGAGAGCCAGCTACCTATCTGACTCACTAATCTATCATCCAATTCCAGCTGCTCCAGTTTAGTTACTTGTGGTGTGGCAAACTAACAAAATCCTATGCAAAATCTAAGTATACCAACAAAAAGTACACCATTGTATATGTCTCCTTTGTACAATACATTTGCTACCTTCTTACCAACACATAAGCAAGTAGTTAAACACAACTTCACATTAACAAACTCATAATGATAAGCACAGAGAATATCTCTGTTATCAACCAACATTTGTATCTTAGTCTCACCAACTTCTCCAATACCTGAACTTCAACTCCAGATATACAGACTGGCCTATCATTTTTGTAGCTCTTGCTTATGCCCTTGCTCACATTGTGGTCATAGCTTTCATAGCATCACCTGTGTGAAGTGGGACAATTTTACCTTCCTTTCATATTTTTGGGACTTTTGCTGTTGCAAGATTCTTATGAAATGGGTGGGTCAAATCTGATGCTAATTCCCTGGAACATTCCCTAACAAAACATGGTAATATGTCACCAAGCCCATTGACATCTGCCTTATTGACATCTAGCTTACTTAACTGCTCATATACTTCTTGCTCACCCACCAGCAAATCGCTCATTTCATTTTCTACACTTGAGCTTCTGATTTCATACTGAGGATGAATTACCCTGATGAACTGCACACTGAATATCCCAATTATATGTTCTGCAGTTATAATCTACCACTCTCATCCAATAACATCATCTTGCCATAATCATTTTTTCTACTTATCACATATAAAAAAAAAACTCCCTAGGATTTTTCTTGGCCCAATTTGCTCAAGTGCTGTCCTTTCCAACTGAGTCACCTTCCTGACCTACTCTTTATATTCTTTGTGCAACTGATTATTATTATTTATCTCGTGTTGCTTCTATAGTGAATTCTTCCAGAATCTTGGTCATCCTCTGGAGAATCAAGATACATGTGGACTGATAGTTAAGTGTTTTAAAGAATGAAATGTTAAATGTGGCAATATTGGAGGCCTGGCAAATAACTTTTTTTTCTTCAAATTAATCAGTTAATATTAATTAGTGCAAACAATCATGTAGTACTATCATAACATCCTGTACATCACTTGAGGGCATATCAGGAATTTGAAGTTAAAATTAAACAAGCAGGCAATCATAATTAAATAAAAAAAGGACACGATCAAAACCTCCATAAAGCAGGTATAGAGAAAAATTAAGAAGAAAGTCTAAAAAATGAAACAGGCCGCACGTTTTCAGATGGCAAAATTCTGAGTGCTTTATAGCATTATATCACATCTCAAAGCAAAGTAACACTTGTAAATTACTAATACCGCCTTCTTTAACATCTATAGATGATACAAATTCGTCATGACAAGGCACAAAAAAGCATTAATGAAATATATGAAATAAAAATAGTATTTTTTATCTCAAGCATTTATATTCTGCAATTAATAAAAAGGAAGGTCAAATTTTTAAAAAAGGCTGATGAGAACCATTACTATTAACAAGTTTCCTGATGATTTAAATGGAAAATTTATTAGCTAAGCAGATGATCTGAATGAATGCTCTAGGCCAGTGAGTATGCAAGTATTTTTGTATATTATATAAAAATAATCCTCATATTTATTTTTGGGCCTGTATTTATATTCTGAAGATATCCTGTAGCAATACTTCCAAATGAACATGAATGTCACAAAAAGTAGAGTTGATAGAAAGTGACCTTTGAATTGAAGTGAAGGCCCTCTTGTACTCTAGTTCTTTTCCATCTGATTCAGTATTCATGACACAATCTGCCAAACCTGACATACCTGTTCTGGGAAAACAAATGTAGTTCGTGTCCTTGGGAAATGTATAAAGAGTCACTTGATCACCCCAAGTATGAGTATTATTTTTGCAATAAAATATCTTTATAATGCTCTATATTATAATTCCACAGATAAACAAAATGACAATATTGGAGTGCTCCCAAGTAATTAACTAATCTGGAAGAAATTTGTTGATAAGAGATTCATAATAATGTAAACTTAATCATGTAGTGTTGTCATAATAACCTGAACACCCCTTGATAGTAGATATCAGGAAAGTGATGAGATAAACAAAATAAACAAATAAATATATGATGGTTGAACCCTTAAGGATTCCTTATACATTCCAAAAAAAAATTCAGTTACTTCTGCAATTACACCCTTTAACCCATTTTTTAATAAAAAGTCTTATTTTTCTATAAAAAAATGAAATTATCTTAAATTTTATTTTATATCGAGTTTATTCACCAATTGAGATATTTATGTTTTGTCTGCTAAAACATCATTTAAATAATAAAATGCTTTAAAAAAAAAAAGGAAAGAAAGAAAGATATGGTGGATAGACCTAAGAAAAGGAAAACTACAGGAAGGCTAAGACATGATGAATTTAAGGTGGAACAACAGGTTCCTGATCCCCAAATTATGCAGTTTCCTTGGAAACTGTCTAATTCAGTTAAAAAGAATTACATTAATACTGATGACCTATGCTTAAAGATATTTCAATATGTTTATGCAACATGTCTGTGTGTTTGTGCGCATGTGAGTGAAAAATATAATAAAAATTTCATAGTGGCTGGTCGAGATTTCTGTATTATGCATGTCGCAATTTTTCTTTAAATGCAATGAGACAGAGATACTTAGTGCACAGTACACTGAATTAATGATTATATTTCTGCTGTCATTTATTTATTCGTAAGGAGTTTCCACCTCTTTCTTCCCCATCCTTTTGGGGGTTGAATCCTCCTAATAAGGGATTAGATATATATATTTTCATACTAATTCCATTTGTGTTCACAGCAGGGGCAATTTGCCTGTTCTGAGGGATGAAAATCCCAAGTTTCTAGATGAAAAAAACTATCATATGAGACTGGCTAACTCACCTTTAGTCAAAAGAGACCAGTTTATCACATCATAGATGGGATTTCAACGCAGGTCTTTCCGACCGAAGGACATTAATGTCAATGTTTTATCAAAGTGAGATATGTGTGCCTTTGAAAATTGTCAAATGATTATCATCAAATAACTTTTTTTTTAAGTATGCATTTTATGATAGTGTTTAATTCCTACTAATTCAAAGGATTTCAAAGTTTTTAACAAATGCCAGAGAATAGGGATTTTTCTCTCTCTCACTTTTTTTTTTTTTTTTTTTTTTTTTTTTTTTTCACAACTGTGAGTCACTAGAACCAAAATAAAAAATGGTACAACATGACAAAATTTCATGCCGGCTCGGATGTCGCACCGTTAAACAAGGCCCCAGTTGTTTTCGCCAGGGAACCAGGGCGAACAGCAAAAAGTCAGCTACTGGAACAAATCTGAAAACAACCCCCAAATGAACATCACCAGAGTTAAAGATCGGTACTATCAACATAAGAAGCCTGAATGGCAAAGAAATGGGGCTAGCTGAGGAATTAGATAAGTACCAGATCGACATAATAGGGGTGACTGAAACAAAAAAGGCAAAAACTGGTGAGATCTTTCTGAGCAATAAATACAAAATGTTATATTCAGGAAATGACAATCAAGGAAAAGAAGGAGTAGCCATAGTATTCAACACAAAACACGAGGCTAATCTTCTTGAATGGCAGTCAGTCTCAAGTAGAGTAATGTGGGCAAATATGAGAATGGGGAACTGGACAATGAGACTTATTTGTGCCTATGGTCCCACAGAAGGTTCTACTAAGGTAGAAGTGGAGGAATTTTTGACGTTTTAGATAAAGCAACTGACACAATGAAAAAGGAAAAGTTAGTCCTTGTTGGGGATCTAAATAGCAGAGTAGGAAATGATTGTCAGACATACAAAAATATTTTGGGAAAATTTGGAGAAAAGAGCAAAGCTAATAATAATGGCAAATACCTGTTGCATTTCTGCTCAGGACATGGACTGGTTATTACTAACACCATGTTCCAACATAAAAATGTGCACAATTTCACATGGAGAGAAGAGGCAAGGAATAAGAAAAGTCTCATTGACTATGTTATTGTTGATAGTGATGTTTTCTCCCTGGTGCAGGACACCGGAGTGTGCAGAGGATTTGAAATTGGAAGTAATCACTATTTAGTCTTGAGCAGAATAAAATTGAATTTCTTATTAAAAAGAATAACTTGAGCAGCTCTCAGATGTGACCTACAGACTAAAATACACAGATTATTGAAGAAAAAATGAAAGAGTTTGAGAACAGGAATCAAACCTTGGAGATTCAGTAGCAAACTCTGAAGAAAACATTGATTGATTCTGCCAGAGAGGCACGTGGTGAGGTTGTCTGCAAGGATAAAAAAATCAGAACTCCTTGGTGGACACAGGAAGTTAAAGAGGCAGTGAAGGAAAAGAAGAAAGCATATTTAAAGTTCCTGGCAAATAAGTCAGCTTGTGCTCTTAGAGAATACAGAGACAAATGCAAGAATGCTAAATACTGTGTAAAACTAGCTAAACAAAAGTCATGGGAGGACGTTGGCAAGAACATAGAAAATAAATATCAAGAAGTGGTAAGATATTCTGGAGGTTGTTGAAGAAGCTTAGGAATGGAGGAAAGAGTGCTGTAAAAGGAGTTAGAGATGAAAAAGTTGACATGAAAACGGGAGAAAAAGATATCCTTGGAGTATGGAGTAATTACTTTGAAAGGCTGTTAAATGAAACAAGCAGTGATGACAGCACAGTGGTAAAAAACACTGACCAGGCATGCAGTCAGGAATACATATCCACACTTGAAGTAGAAAAAGCCTATTAAAGGCTTGAAACGTGGAAAGGCATCAGAAGTATATGATATTCAATCAGAAATGCTGAAGTATGGTGGTATAAGAGTCTTACAGTGGCTGCACTGCATAGTTCAGAAAGCCTGGACAGAGGGACGAATTCCTGTTGATTGGAGTAGAGCTCTCATAGTACCAATATGTAAAAAGGGAAATAAAACTGAATGTGAGAATTACAGAGGTATTTCACTACTGAGTGTTCCTGGCAAAATGTATACAAGTATAATTGAGAAATGGTTGAGAATAATTGTGGAAGAAAAGCTTGGTGAAGAACAAGCTGGATTCAGGCCAAATAGAGGGTGTCAGAATCAGATCTTCACTTTACAACAAATAGTCAAGAAAGCATGGGAATATAACAAAGATCTGTATTTAAGTTTTGTCGATTTGGAAGAGGCATATGACAAGGTGCCAAGAGAGAAGCTATTCAATATGCCACAGTTATACGGTGTCAATGGGGCATTATATCAAGATATGCATCACATTATGAAGGAGAGTGGTATTGAACATGATATCAAAATCGGAGATGTTAATGTCAACTCTTTGCTTTACGCAGATGATGTTATACTTCTAAATAAATCTGCTACAAGTCTGCAAAATTCTGTGACTAAATTGAATAACTGTTGTAATAGATATGGTATAAAGGTCAGCATTAATAAAAAAAAAAAAAAAAAAAAAATCAGCTAACGCCTTTTTATTCCCGTATATACGTGAGTAGGCGAGGCCATTTAGCCCTATCTAACTTTTTTTTTTGGAGACTGAGTGGGCAGTTCAATCTCCACTGGTACCTAATTAGAGACAGATGGCCCAAGACTATCACTAATTAAGCAGTACGCAGTGAAGAGAGACGGCTCAAATGTGCCGCCATCTCGTGGTTCCTAACCTTAACACAATATATTTAATGTCTGAAATAATGTGGGTTCTACAGTCGATTTTCTTGAGTTTACAGGACGAAAAACCCGAGTTTCCGGGAGGAAAAACCTGCTTGCCCGTGCCAGAGATCGACTAACTCGGGAACCGGTCGAAAAAAGGCTTAGAAAAATTTCCTCTAGTCGCCGACTAGACTCGAAACCAAGACTTCCTTCGTGCGGCCAAGCGCGGTGGTGTGCAAACGCCACATCCACTGAGCTACACAGGCTCTCCGTCAGCATTAATATGACAAAGATAATGAAAATCGGCAGAATCATTGAAAATATCAACTGTGTTGTGAATGGAGAACCTGTGCAACAAGTAAAACATTTCAGCTACTTAGGCACAATTTTTACTGAAGATGGTAAATTCCACATAGAAACAGACAACAGAATCAGCAAAGCCGGTATGGTGGGAAGTCAATTGAATAAATTCATGTGGAATAAGAGAGAAATTAGTGGGAACACTAAATAGCTGTATACAAGACAGTGTTCAAACCAGTTTTAACTTATGGATCTGAGAGCTCGTTCAGAAGTAAAACATTTGCCCAAAGACTAGAGACTGCAGATATGAGAATCCTGAGAAAGATTATAGGTGTGAACAGATGGCATCAATGGCAATATCAGATTAAAAACGAGGATATTAGGAAAGAACTTGACATTGTCAGCATCCAGGAATATGTTAGCAGAGCTAATCTCAGGTGGTATGGTCACTTAAACAGAATGGGCGAAGAAAGATTAGCAAAACAAGTATTCTCTGCCAGGTTGGCAGCAAAACGACCCAGAGGAAGACCAAGATATAGGTGGATTGATACGGTACAAAGTGCCTTAGACGATAGAAATATAAGATCTGATAATGTTGGAGTCTTGACAAGTAACAGACTGATTTGGAGGAAAATTGTATATAGGAAGTTAGTAATGATGTAATTTTTTTCATGTAGTACTATCATATCGTGTACACCCCTTGAGTTTACATGGCAGGAATTTGATGATGGTGGTGAGTCACTAGAACAGCTAATAGCAGCTATAGTTGTGAACATCCTGTTCTTTTATGACTAAATGAAATACTATTAAGATGACAAGATTCATAGTATAGAAAGAGGCATGCTGGAGAATAATCTTGTCTCTAGGACTTTTGCAAATAAATGAATTTGCAAATATTTAATGAAAATCATCTGAATCTCTAAGGCAAACTAACAAATCTACCTTGCATGAGAGATATTTATTATTAATCTTAGGGATTAAAGAAATGCCACCTGAGTTTCAAAATGAAACAATGGATTTACTGAAGGAAAAAAAAAAAAAAAAAAAAAAAAAAAAAAAAAAAAAAAAAACAGCTAACGCCTTTTTATTCCCATATACGGGGAGTAGGCGAGGCCATTTAGGCCTATCTAAATTTTGGACACTGAGTGTGCAGTTCAATCTCCACTGGTACCAATTCACTGAGTACCACTTAATCAGTGGTACACAGTACCACTGATTAAGTGGTACACAGTGAAGAGAGAAGGCTCAAATGTGCCGCCATCTCATGGTCCCTAACCCTAACACAATATATTTAATGTCTGAAATAATGTGGGTTCTATGGTCGATTTTCTTGAGTTTATGGGACGAAAAACCCAGAGTTTCCGGGAGGAAAAACCCGCTTGCCCATGCCAGAGATCGACTAACTCAGGAACCGGTCGAAAAAAGGCTTAGAAAAATTTCCTGTAGTCACCGACTAGACTCGAAACCAAGTCTTCCTTCGTGTGGCTAAGCGCCGTGTATGCAAACGCCACATCTACTGAGCTACACAGGCGATTTACTGAAGAACCATGTAGAAAAGCAAAATGAATCCTGCACTTGTCAACCTAACCTTTACTGATGGCTCTGCAAATAAAGAAAATTGAATTATTTTCTAAGTATACATGTTGTGGTTCATGTTTATGCATTTCTGTACGAAGTGTGGAAGATTTTCATATAGCATAAAGAGGAGAAGGAACAAGAACAGACCATTCCTAGAAGTTTCAAAGTATTTTGCATGATGAGGTAGGAGCATGGAATCCATTGCCTGAGAGATGAAAGTGCAAACAGTAGATAAGTTTAAGAAGCAGTGCAATTAACTATGTTATCTATGGTTGCTTAAAATGGACCTCTCACAAGCCCATGGAGGTCAAGAATAATAATTAACCTACACAGGTCCAATAGTGGAAATTTATATAGCAAAAACAATGTTTTTGCTATACATATGCAAGAATTAGATGTAGCAACTTTTTATGGATAATGAAATATAGAAAAATATTTTTTTCAGTCACAATACAAATATATGTGGGGGGAGTGAAAGTTCTGATAAACACCTAGAACAAAATTATATTAAAGCAACTAATATAACCACAAGAAAGAACACATCTTAAAACCCTTTAACTCCCATGGTTCATCAAATTGCAATAATTTGTTCATTTCTTTTAGAATATATAAGAAGAGTTGCTTTAATATCATTTTTGTTCTAGGTGTTTCAGAACTTTTCAGCCCCTCCCCCTCATATTAGGTCACAATACAAAATTATTGTGACTGTTGAGCCATGAGTTAGTGGAGTTCATCTTAAGCAAACTTATCTAGTTTTGAATATATACACTGATCTTGCTAAATTTTGCTTCTTTGCACCAGATTACACAATCATCTACAAATCATTCAACTCAGATAAGTGGTCATACAATGATGGACTAAAAGCCATTTTGAAAGGATCAAGGTGATTAAACAAAACCAAGAGAGGAAAAAATACATTTATTAAACTTAATATTTCACTGGTTTTTCACAATTACAACTGTGACAAGTACATAGCAATGAACTAAATAATTATGAAAAACAATTCAAATTGTAACTGAAAGAGAACTAATGTCTTTAAATGGCATCTACTAAGGACCAGATAACCACAAAGTTAACTTGGAAAATCTAGACTATCAGGTCTTAAGCTGATAATCTCAGTTCTTTAGCAAATTAATACAACTATAGTTAGTTGAAACTGTACTTCATAAAAGAGAAATTCATAGCTGAGACCGATTCTAAAAATAGCCTCTCAGGAACAATATTCATGTTTACCTCCATCTAATCCTATGTGAAAGAGTATCCAGAACGTTGTCTACCAATCCTGAATTACAATACAAATGGCTGCATTATGCCATTTCTGTGTTCAAGGCATTAACTGATCTGTCCAACATAGGTTAAACTGCAACCACAAGGACCTTTATTACACTCCAGGACATGCACAAGAATGAAGCTGCTCTTGAGAACAGATGAAGGGAGTAAACTAGTATGAAAGTGACATGTAGATCATATTTGCAGAACTTTGGCTATTTTTTTTTGATTTACAATATATGGGAAGGGGATGCATATGGTATTTTATACTGACTGTAGCCATTTGCTAAAAAAATAAAAAATAAAAAAAAGGTGCTGTACAGGTCCCTGCCGAGTTTCAAGGATTGTATCATTTGAACTAATAATCCAGATCAGTAAGTAAGTGTTTTGAATTTGAAGATGCCATACTGTTGGAAAGGGTGGTAGCATGATTGCATATAAATACCTTCCTATATAAGTAGGTTTTCTGTAAATAGAAAAGAATAATGAGCCATTAGTACAAATAGGAAGAGAAAATGATTGTTACTTTATTTTTCAATGGTTAGGTTTATGTTAGAATAGCTGTTAAGATGCACCAAAAGTGTATCCAAGTTATATGCAATCCAATGTATCTGAACCATGAGGCCAAATAGCAAACACATCATCAATATAGTGCAGCCAAACTGCTGGTTTAATGTGTGGCTGTGTTAATTGCTTGGTTTCCAAAATGTTCCATATCAAAATTGGCTGGTGAGAGACCTACTGCAGTTGCATCGAGCTGTTGGTATGTTTTTCTTTTCCATAAATAATAATCTGAATGCATGGTGAATCTGAAAAATTCAGTTATGTCAGGGGGGGAAATGTGGCTTGATGAGGTCAAGGGTCTCTGTCAAAAGTACATTAGTGAATAGGAAAGTACCACAAACCTCCCACAAATAACATTCCACCTAAAGAAATATCGGCACTTAAAAGTTATACAGGATGAACCAAACAGATTACAATAGACAAATGTATCTCCTTAAGGACTCCTCTACTTATCAGATTATAGGCGGAGACCATACAAAATCCAAAACAGAAAAAAGGTGTATAAATTATAACAAAAGTTACATCTTGGCCCAATGAGATCACCAAAAGGTTAGATTTGTAGCTGGGAGAAGGGACGGTGTCTATGCAGTCTACTGTGGGATAAAAGGAGAGTTATTAGGTTTGTGAATTTTAGGGACCTCCTTATATAAAGGGTGGTTTTTGGTAATCTCATTGGGCCAAGATTCAGATGGACAAAGGTTCGCATGATTCTTCGATAATTCTGTCTCTGTCCCAATACATATTTTCTAATGAGGTGACATGAGAGCAATATTTTCCCCAGTTTTGAACTGTAATACTTTCAATCGCCTGTTCTGAAAGCTTAAAAAGTTTCAATATGTCAATATCCACAGTTATGTTGTGATGGCAAATGAAACTTTTCACTTCTGCCCAAACATACTCATCATCATCAAATTCCTGCCATGTACCCTCAAGGGGTGTACAGGATATGACAGTACTACATGAAAAAATTACATCATTACTAACTTCCTATCTACAATTTTCCTCCAAATCAGTCTGTTACTTGTCAAGACTCCAACATTATCAGATCTTATATTTCTATCGTCTAAGGCACTTTGTACCGTATCAATCCACCTATATCTTGGTCTTCCTCTGGGTCGTTTTGCTGCCAACCTGGCAGAGTACACTTGTTTTGCTAATCTTTCCTCTCCCATTCTATTTAAGTGACCATACCATCTGAGATTAGCTCTGCTAACACATTCCTGGATGCTGACAATGTCAAGTTCTTTCCTAATATCCTCATTTTTAATATGATATTGTCATTGATGCCATCTGTTCACGCCTCTAATCTTTCTCAGGACTCTCATATCTGCGGTCTCTAGTCTTTGGTCAAGTGTTTTACTTTTGACCCAGCTCTCAGATCCATAAGTTAAAATTAGTTTGAACACAGTCTTGTATACAGCTAATTTAGTGTTCCAACTAATTTCTTTCTTATTCCATATGAATTTATTCAACTGACTTCCCACGATACCAGCTTTGCTGATTCTGTTGTCTATTTCTATATTTAGTTTACCATCTTCAGTAAAAATTGTGCCTAAGTAGCTGAAATGTTTTACTTGTTCCACAGGTTCTCCATTCACAACACAGTTGACATTTTCAATGATTCTGCCTATTTTCATTGTCTTTGTCTTTTTATTGCTGACCATCATACCATATCTATTACAACAGCTATTCAATTTAGTCAGAGAATCTTGCAGACTTGTAGCGGATTTATTTAGAAGTATAACATCATCCGCATAAAGCAAAGAGCTGACATTAACATCTCCAATTTTGATATCAGGTTTAATACCACATTCCTTCATAATGTGATCCTTATAGATAATGAATAACAGAGGGGATAATGTACATCCTTGTCTTATACCAGATTTAACATTAAACCATCTTCCTGTACTTCCTTCAATTCTAACTGCTGACTCACAACTCAAATAAAGACTAAGTATTGCTTGATATAATGCCCCATTGACACCATATAACTGCAGCGTATTGAATAGCTTCTCTCTTGGCACCTTGTCACATGCCTTTTCCAAATCGACAAAACTTAAATACAGATCTTTGTTATATTCCCATGCTTTCTCGACTATTTGTCGTAAAGTGAAGATCTGATCCTGACAGCCTCTATTTGGCCTGAATCCAGCTTGTTCTTCACCAAGCTTTTCTTCCACAATTCTTCTCAACCGTTTCTCAAGTATACTTGCATAGATCTTGCCAGGAACACTCAGTAGGGAAATACCTCTGTAATTCTCACATTCAGTTTTATTTCCCTTTTTATATATGGGTACTATGAGAGCTCTACTCCAATCATCGGGAATTCGTCCCTCTGTCTATGCTTTCTGAACTATGCAGTGCAGCCACTGTAAGACTCTTATACCACCATACTTCAGCATTTCTGGTCGAATATCATCTACTCCTGCTGCCTTTCCACATTTCAAGCCTTTGATGGCTTTTTCTACTTCAAGTATGGATATGTATTCCTGACTGCATGCCTGGTCAGTGTTTTTTATCACTATGCTGTCATCACTGCTTGTTTCATTTAGCAGTTTTTCAAAATAATTACTCCATACTTCAAGGATATCTTTTTCTCCTGTTTTCATTTCACCTTTATCATCTCTAATTCCTTTTACAGCACTCTTTCCTCCATTCCTTAGCTTCTTCAACAACCTCCAGAATATTTTGCCACCTTCTTGATATTTATTTTCTATATTCTTGCCAAAGTCCTCCCATGACTTTTGTTTAGCTAGTTTTACACACTGTTTAGCTTTCTTACATTTGTCTCTGTATTTTGTAAGAGTAAAAGCTGACTTATTTGCCAGGAACTTTTGATATGCTTTCTTCTTTTCCTTCATTGCCTCTTTAACTTCCTGTGTCCACAAGGGAGTTCTGATTTTTTTATCCTTGCACACAACCTCACCACATGCCTCTCTGGCAGAATCAATCAATGTTTCCTTCAGAGTTTGCCACTGAATCTCCAAGATTTGATTCCTGTTCTCAAACTCTTTCATTTTCTTTTCAATAATATTTCTGTATTTTAGTCTACAGTTCACATCTGAGAGCTGCTCAACTTTTATTCGCTTTAAAACTTTCTTACATGTTATTCTTTTCAATATGAAATTCAATTTTATCCTGCGCAGGACTAAATAGTGATCACTTCCAATTTCAAATCCTCTGTACACTCTGGTGTCCTGCGCCAGGGAGAAAACATCACTATCAACAATAACATAGTCAATGAGACTTTTCCTATTCCTAGCCTCTTCTCTCCATGTGAATTTGTGCACATTTTTATGTTGGAACATGGTGTTAGTAATAACTAGTCCATGTCCTGAGCAGAAATCCAACAGATATTTGCCATTATTATTAGCTTTGCTCTTTTCTCCAAATTTTCCCAAAATATTTTTGTATGTCTCACAATCATTTCCTACTCTACTATTTAGATCCCCAACAAGGACCAACTTTTCCTTTTTCACTGTGTCAGTTGCTTTTTCTAAAGCCTCAAAAAATTCCTCCACTTCTACCTTAGTAGAACCTTCTGTGGGACCATAGGCACAAATAAGTCTCATTGTCCAGTTCCTCATTCTCATATTTGCCCAAATTACTCTACTTGAGACTGACTGCCATTCAAGAAGATTAGCCTCGTATTTTGTGTTGAGTACTATGGCTACTCCTTAACATACTCAATAGCATTAATATTGCAATGATATGGTGGTAGCCTCAAAGCTAGAAATCCATGCTCTTTGAGCATCGTGTCGAATTTAAATAGTTTAGTTGTGGGTGAGTTTCTTTTGACCAAATTAAGCAATTCAATTTTTTGCATATCTGAGGAACGAGAAATGTTATTTGCAGAGAGCCAATCCATAAGATCTTGCTTCTTATTAGGCCAATTTGGAACTTTGTTTAATCGAATAGAGTGATATGAAACGTTATCACTTATAACATTAGCATTTTTAGGGAGGTTTGGAATCAGTTATTTTTCTGCCCACTTTTCGAAGATCGTAGAATTAATTTGACCATGGTAATCTCCAATAGTTGAATTGGCTTTGGATAGTTTTCTCCATTTCCCATTCTCCACCCGCACACAAAATTATTATGCGCCACGAGGCATTTCCTGTTTGTGGCACTCCACATTCTTCTTTAGACTGCCAACATTTTCTATAAGTTAAATTACTATCAATCCAAGTTTCATCTAGATACACAATCGGTCTTTTCTCCTCCCTGAAATGTGTTATTGCTCTCAAATACTGCGTTCTAGATAAAACAATGTCACTTCGCCCCATGATAAGTTTCCTTTTACTCTGGGACTTTTTAAAACAAAATCCGATTTCATGAAGTCTTTTCCTTAAAGTTTCTCTTTTCCAAAGAAAATTAATTTTTTCTTTAAGCACAGGAATCAATTTCAGAACAGTTGGCACTCTTTTCTCGACCACGTAAAATTTGTAAATAGTTCTTATAACGTCTACATCAAAATCATTCAAAGCTACGGTTTTGATGGTTTCTTTCTCTGGCGCTTTTTTTTTTAGGAGATTTAAATTTTGGCTTACCTTCACCTTTTGATTCCCTACGAATTCTTTTAACAGTTGACCCCGATATGGCCGCAATTGCACTTGAACGTTTTATGACTTGAGAAAGGGGAACAAGGAGACGGCCTTCTGACGATTCTTTTTCGCAGAATGTCAGCACATTATTCAATATTCTTTTGCAAGAGCTACTGAAACGTTTAACAACAGAACTTGTTGACTGTACTGGATCCATCATACAAATTAATAATAAAAAAAATAATGCAAAAAAGTGACGACAATAATCAAGCTAGTACTGGTACAGCGACAGACAAGAAAGCACGTGATTTCGCATGTTGGCGACCAATTTGTACATCCTTCATTTCTTTCTCCCCTTCAGCATGAATCGACTATTCTTGGCAAAATTCCAAGGATAGACCTACAAATGGTGGGCATTTGTAGGATAGATCAGTTAACCTCTGCTTTGAAGAATACAAAAATGACATAATATGATAAACTGTATGGCAAGTCAGGATTAGCTAACCATGCTCTGGATACTATAGGATTAGATGGAGGAAAACAACAACAACATTACATAGAAATTGTTATAGGACTAAGAGATTATTTTTAGAATCAGCATCAACTATGAAGCACTGCACTCTCCCAACCTCAATGTGGCTGCATTAATTTGACAAAGATCAGAGATACTGTCAGTTTGAGACCTGATAGCCTAGCTACTCCAAATTAAATTATTGTTATCTGGCCCATAGAGGGCACCATGTGAGGACATTAGTTCCGTTTCAGTTACAGTTTGAATTCTTTTCTGCAATTATTTAGTTTAGTTCTGTGTACTTATCACAATTGTACTCGTTTTGGACAGAAAACCAGCAAAAAATTTAATAAACGTATTTTTTCCTCTCTTGGTGTTATTTATACCATGACGTGTTATTATGAATAAACTCATTAAGTTGGGAGGAGCAAAGATGCTATCCACTCCACAAATCTGGTTGGCAAACTGACAATATGTGATGATACTACTGACCTAATTAAGTAGGCAAACAGTGTTTATGTTCTGCAATAGTTCATGAATTCGAATTTTACCTTGGTATAGATGTTCGTGAATATCTTTAGATAGACTAATTTCATTGCACAGGTATGAGGTGGCTTGAAAAAATTTTCCAGTTTCATATATCCTTAAGTCCATACACAGTACTAATATACAACAGGTACATCCTTTCATGTGCAGGAGTCAAGTAGTAAAAGTAAAATAAAAATGTACCCCACCATGCAAAAAAGCATCATATTGCTTATAACATGCAAAACAGTAAAATCTATTATGCTAAAATTTTTTTTTTATAGCTCAGGCTTGTCAAAGGTTGAAAACACTTCATGAAAATGCTATACTTTCACTATCTACTGTTATTTTACTTGACCCTTATATTCAAATTAAAAAGTGGATGTGCTTGTGTAGGAACATTGGATTTCAAATGCTATAGATTTGCATGATTTTTTTTCCTTAATTTCATAAACTGAGAATGAAAAATAAACACGAGTGTCCTGATGTACCTGTTATTAAGAGGTGCCAGTCTGCTATGAATGACCTAAATAATACTATCATTTGAAACAACTTTATTTTTTATGATCATCATAACACACACATGCAAGTTTTGCAAACTTCTAGATCATTATTTCTTAACACTATGCTCATTACGCTGCAAGAAGATTACACTGAATTTATATTTAGATCTAAATAAATCCAAGTTTTAATCTTTCTGAATGCTTCAAAAGTGAAAGCTTGCACCCATGAACAACAATAAGCACATGTACAAAGCTATTTTAAATTAGTGCTTTATTTTTACGGACGCAACATTTATGAAACTTGAATATTAGTCTGCTAACTATAAGTTATGTGGCCGGTGTTTGCCAATTTTTGTGAGATGAAAACTTTCTATTTCTATATGAGATCAAACTCTTCAGTTGAAAAGTGCTTATAAAGATTCTTCATATCCCAGAGAGGACATTATTATTATTATTATTTGACACCTCCAGGGAGTCCTGACTCATCGATAGAGGGCACCTACTCTACAACTCTGTCTCCACCGCTCAACCTCATCCACACCAATGCCATCTACTGTCCACCATCACCACTATTATTTTCACAGACAATCACAAACATCCATGCCATGGCATGATTCAAACCCGCAGCCTTCTGGCTGGAGAGCGGATATGCTAACCAGGCCGGCATGAGGAATCCAGATCTTTCCAAGGAAAGGACAAATGTTAATATCATCCTTGTGACTGAAAGAAATGAAGGAGTTTTAAATGATCAAATGCTGGTCAACTTATCTGTTAACACCAGCAATGGTAATATAGCATTTTCTATGTTCTTTATCACTGAAAAACACCTTTGTAATAAGGATGAAACTAGTCATATTTATATCTTAAATATACTGTATATAACAGAGGAGTAGGAAATTAATCTCACCAAGCATATAAGGAACATTTTGAGGAAAAAAAAAAAAAATGGAGAAAAGGGCAAAGCTAATAATAATGGTAGGTATTTGCTGGACCTCTGCTCAGGACAGTGGCTAGTCATTACTAACACCATGTTTCAACATAAAAATTACACATAGAGAGAAGACAAGAAAAAAGAAAAGCATCATTGACTACATCATAGTTGATAGTGATAGCATAAAGCTGGTTCAGGATACAAGCGTGTGCAGAGGATTCGAAACTGGAAGTGACCATTACTTAGTATTAAGCAGGATAAAAATGAATATCACACTGAAAATAATATGTAAGAAAGTTTTAAAAAGAATTAAAGTTGAGCAGCTTTTACAGTAAATTGTAGACTCAACTATGCAAACATTATTGAAAAAAATTTGCAGCAGTTTGAAAACAAGAACCAAACATTGGAGTCTCAGTGGAAAACTCTGAAGAAGACATTGATTGATTCAGCTAAGGAGGTATGGTGAAGGCTGTATGCAAGGATAGAAAAATAAGAACACCATGATTGACACAAGTTAAAGAAGCAGTCCAGGAAATGAAGAAAAAGGCATACCAAAAGTTTTTAGAAAATAAGTCAATAGATGCCCTAAAAGAATACAAAGAAAAAAATGTAAGCGAGCTAAGCTATGTGTAAAAGTAGCTAAACAGAAAGTCATGGGAAGACTTTGGTAAGAGTATGGAAAATAAATATCAGAAAGGTGGCAAAATGTTCTGGAGGCTATTGAAGAAGCTTAGAAATGGAGGAAACAGTACTGTAAAAGGATTCAAAGATGATAAAGTTGACATGAAAACTAAAGATAAGGATATCGTACATATCCTTATCTTTAGAGTAATTACTTTGAAAGACTTAAACAAACCAAGCATCAGTAAAACCGTACTAGAAAATTTTCAAGGAGTACGTGTTAATACTTGAGGTAGAAAAAACCATCAAAAACTTGAAATGTGGAAAGGTAGCTGGAGTAGATGATATTCGACCAGAAATGCTTAAGTATATAGGTATAAGTTTTCAGTGACTACAGTGCATAATTCAAAGGGCCTGGCCAGCAGGTCGAATTCCCAATGATTGGAGTAGAGCTCTCATAGCACCCATCTATAAAAAATGGGAATAAAGCTGAATGTAAGAATTACAGAGGAATTTCTCTACTGAGTGTTCAAGGTAAGATTTATGCAAGCACACTTGAAGAGGTTCAAAAAGATTGTGGAAGAGAAACTTGGAGAAGAAACAAGCAGAGTTCAGGTCAAATATAGGTTGTCAAGATCAGATTTTCACTTTATGACAAATAGTTGAGAAATTGTGGGAATATGACAAGGATCTGTAGTTAAGTTTTGTAGAGCTGGAAAAGGCATGACAAAGTACCCAGAGAAAAGCTTTTCAAAACAGTACAGTTATATGGGGAGAACATTATACAGAGCAATCCATGGTCCATATTTAACTTGTCAGTCAGCAGCTAGAATTGAAGGAAATACAGGAAGATGGTTTGATGTAAAATCAGGGGTAAGACAAGGATGCACATAATCTCTACACTGTTATTCATCATCTATATGGATCACATTATGAAAAAAAGTTGGCATTAGGCCTAATATTAGAATTGGAGATTTCAAACTTAGCTCTTTGCCTTATGCAGATGATGTACTCCTAAACACTTCTAGTGCGTCTCCAGGAATCTAACTAAACTGAATAATAGCTATAACAGATTTCAAGGATAGAAAAATACCAAATTTCAAGCAATAAAAAATACCAAAACTATGAAAATAGGCAGGAGCATAGAAAACTTCACCTACATTCTGAATGGAGATCCTATAAAACAAGTAAAATATTTCAGCTAGTCAGGCACAGTTTTTAGTGAAGATCACAAGTGAATAAATTTATATGAAATAAGAGAAATTAGCCCCCCCAAAAAAAACAAACTAGCAATATACAAGACAGTGTTTAAACCAGTTATAGATCTGAAAGCTGGGTCAGAAGTAAAACACTTGACCAAAGACATGGACACAGATATGAAGGTTCTGAGAAAAATTAGGAGTTAACCAATGGCAGAATCATATTAAAGATGAAGATATTAAAAAATAACTTAACATTATTAGCATTCAAGGAGTCACAGTAGCTCAGTCAGTAAAGAAGAAGCCCTCTGGTCGGAAAGACCTGGATTTGATTCCCGTCAATGACGTGAGGAACCTTTATCCGGTCTCTTTTGACTAAAGGTAAGTTAGCCGGTCTCATATGGAGGTAGGGGTTTTTCATCCAGAAACTCGGGTTTTTCGTCCCCCCAGAATAGGCAAACCGGCCCCATGAAACTCGCACATCTAGGCATAGGACACACACCAGGAGCCATAAGGCCAACCACTTATCCTCAATATGGTAGCAGTTAAAGGTAGGAAATATCCTCGACACCGCAAAGTAAAAGAGAAAGGAATAATATTAGCATTCAAGAATGTGTCAGCGGAGCTAATCTAAGGTGGTATGGCTACTTAAATAGAATGGGCGATAGCAAAATAGGTATTTGATGCCAAGATGGCAGGAAAAGATATCCAGAGGGAAAACCAAGGTCTAGGTGGATTGATTCAGTCAGAATTGCCTTAGAACAAAATGTTAGACATGAAAATATAGGCATGCATACAAGTAATAGACTAATTTGGAGGAAAATTATGAATAGGAGATTAATACTAATATAAACTTAGTCGTGTTGTCATAGTAACCTGAACACCCCTTGGGGATGTATACAGCAGTGATAAACTATGAAAATTTTAACAAGGAACTCACGTCGTCGAGCATAACTTAGCCCTCATAATACTTATATTGAGACTTAGTAGAGCTTCTGACAGATATGATAATTCCTGTAGGATATCAATCATTAATGTAGATCATTTAAAAATTCCAAATTGAGAAGTCGGTTAAAAAAGCCTTTATATTTATCGTTCGATGCAAAATGCTTGCATAAAGCTGGATAATTTTTCCACGCAGCAAGGGACGTTCGTAAACTGCAAGCTGCCCATCGTGGTCCAAACACATGGCCGATCTTTAAAATTTCGATACCAAGGTCTTTTGCAATCGTATTTAATTCTCGTTGATTTTTTTGATGATAAAAAAAACATAATTTATCCATAAATATTTCAAAATGATTTATTTCTTTAATGATTTTTTAATGATAAGTGTAAACGATGAGCTACACAATGCTAAATCACAATGTTGCGAAATTTTTGTAGAAGTTTGATTGCGACACATGATTTGTTTCCTAACATTACACTAGCTCCATGAACAAAATGCAATGAGACGATTTTTTAAATAGTTATCAGAAAATCCATATGAATTTAAAGTAGCAATTATAGTAGCATGTATACAATCTGCAGTGGTATTTTCTAGTTCTACAAGATTATTAAACAAGAACAAGGAACAAGGGACGTAAACTTGAGAAAAATTTAACAAAGGGCTCACGTGAGCCCTTTATAGCTCACCACTGGGTGTATAACAGAAAATTTATATTATTTTTTATTACATGATGCCTCCAGGGAGTCCAAAGACTCATCGATGGAGGGCACCTACTCTACATCTCTCCGTCTCCACCAACTACAACAAGCCTCAGCTACAACACTGCCAACTACCGTCCACCACTAGTATTTTCAGACAATCACAAATATCCATGGCTGGATATTTGTACTGTATCCTGTTCTATCTGTCAATTTTGGCACTGGCAAACTATTCTTCATGTTTTCTGCATAGCAAAGTGTATGTTCAACCACACACATTCATTCCACCTATATTTGACCACACACATCACTCATATGGTATAGGTCTCGCAACCTTTCATTGTGGGTCAGATATATAGACATGCAGTACACATGGGGGTATATGTTATGTGCAGATCATTTAATTACACAATTCATGAACTGCACAACATTTTGCACATTCCGTGAATCATACAATGCCCTTGTGCAATTCATGAAATGAGTAGCATTTTGAACAATTCATGCAAAACGATTTCTACTCATTTCGTAAATTGCATAGTGAATTCATGAATTGTGCAGAAATACATCTCTCTGCAGTTCATGAAATGTGTAAGAGGGATGTACAATTCATGAAATGGGCAAGAAACTACACATCATGATTTGTGCACCTTCATGATTTGCAAGTAACAGATTATGTGTGTGTGTGTGTGTGTGTGTGTGTGTGTGTGTGTGTGTGTGTGTGTGTGTGTGTGTGTGTGTGTGTGTGTGTGTGTGTGTGTGTGTGTGTGTTTAAGCTTTATAAGTGCAAATTAGTTGCAACAAATATGCATTTTTTTATATTAAAAAAATTCTTATATTTCACTTTGATTTGCCACAGACATACAGTTACACCCCGAGTTATGTAAGTAATGTGTTCCGTAAACCTTTATGTAACTCGAATTTTACGTAAGTCGAATTTGTAAATTACATACATACAATAAAATGTTCAATGGCTACTCATACCACTGTTTTGCATTAATTTTTTTTTTTGCCCTTAATCAGATATTTTCCATTTTTAATATTTTTCATTTTTGAGGTAATTAAAAAAAAATTCAATTATAAAAAAAATTATCAATTGTATTTGAATAATATACATACTGTAAATATGAAAGTATGAAAAATACATAATATAAAAGAATATAAAAACAAACTGAAATATTCACTTTTCAGATAAAAAAAAAAAGTCTTGTGACGGCTAAGTTAGCTGTTCTAAGGAATGCTGTTCTGTGGGAATTACCTCTTTCGATGTTGAAGGCTGAGGATAGTCGGGGTCAACTGAGTTGTCATCCTGACTTGGTAATAATTGTGTTCTTCAACGCTACCGCACCTTTATGTATAAAAGTGGGAAAATTCTATCAACAACAGCTCGGGAAATAAACTGATCTATTTCAACAGCGAATACAATAGTGAAGGATAAAGTTTGCATTGTTGAAAACAAACTTTATCCTTCCCTATTGTATTCACTGTCGAAACAGGTCAATTTATTTCCTGAGCAATTGTTGATAGAATTTTCCTGCCTTTATACATACGAATTATTTTCAACTTTTCTTCTAAAGTAATTGCAGACCTTTGTTTTTTAAATTTATTATCAGCGCATTCGGTTTTGCATTTGCATTCCATTTTAAGGGTAAAAAAACAACAAAACTAGCAGTGATAACATCTACTACTGTACTGCAGTAAGGCTGTCAAAGATGCACCTGCACAAAGCCGCAAACGTGTTCATATGTGCTAGTAGATTTATTATGTAACTGCGAATTTACGTAAGGCGTGCATTACGTAACTCGGGGTTAACTGCATAACTTTTAATGCACTGCTGCATTCAGTAATAAATGTGCAAATACCAGTTTTGAGGAATAATATGTAATATGCTATTATGGATCTCTCTAACTCATGGAGGGAGGGAGAGAGAGAGAGATCTATCCTTGTATGTATGTCATTCGTACAGTTTCTTTTGTATGACACTGTTTATTTAACAAGGTTATAATGAACATAAGTCCAAGTAAAAAGAAGCAGAATTGTGTCTTCTGAAGCAGGTCATAAGAATGGAATGGAATCTGGAGCATTCAGCCATAAGAGAAAAAAATTCTCTGGTTGAGTGCCGCACTTATGGCAAATGCAATATTACACAAACCGATTTAAAAACAGGTTTGTGTCTTTAAAAGAGATTGCTGCAGAGAGAAAAGATTCCATAGGCACAACTGTGTTTTCATCAACAGTCTGGAATGGGACATGAAATTATGCAAACTTATGAAAACACCAGTGAACTTCAGTATCATAGATTAGAATAGCTCAGTGAAAACTATTTAAGTTATAGGAAGAGTAGGATAAAGTAATTTTTAGTGCTGAGTCTAAAATAATGTGATATACACTGATGGAGGTATCCAAGTTCATGTTAATGATGAAAACCAACTTACACTTGGGATGAATTTCTCATGGGTGTTATGATACGAGTTTATAACAGTTTATTTCTGCCAAACTGAAATTGTGTATTCTAGAAAGAGTATCTTTTCCAGAGTGATCATTTCTCTGAAAGTAACTATTTATTAACATGATAATGGATCTTCACATAGTAGCAATCTTGCCAAAATCTAAATACTGTATACTACCATGCATGCTTCCCCTTTATACAATGCACTTGTCATCTTGTTACAGTAAGTTGAACATTTTTGGAAAAAAAATAAAAATAAATAAATAAAATAAATTTATATATGAGTCACCAGCCAGGTTGGACAAGTGGATAATATACCCATTCTCCAGCCAACAGGCTGCTGAATCACTGCCTGTTGACCTACCACAACATGGATGTTTTATGAATGTCTTAGGATGGTATATGAATTTCATCTCTCAGTATGAAATCATTCTACTTAATAGAGAACTAAACTTGAAAAAAAAGTTCCACATCTGGGGTCTACAGAGAAGTGTTCCAAGTTTCTGGATTATCTAACCATGTCCACCCACAGTACCAATACTAGTGTAACATGGGCTTAGAGTGTTTCATGAATAAGATTAAGTCCCACTTCAAAAACATTTGTTTATTCATATTAGGATATATATTGGAACATATTTCCCCCCTGAATATTAACATATATGCAATATTCACCATAAAAAGTTGGTATTATAGATGAGGCATACACTTCCAAATTTAAAATCTAAGTATTGATGTGATTATTTTCAGGAGAATTATGTATGTATGCGAGAAAAATCAGCATTCATACAATGATAATAAAAGCATGTTGCTATTATTATTATTACATAACACCTACAGGGAGTTCAAAGACTCATCGAGGGAGGGTACCTACTCTACAACTGTCTCCACCACTCTGCCAATCCACCAGCTGCAACTCATCTACACCAACGGCATCTACTGCTGACCACTACAACTAGTATTTTCACTAACAAACATCCATGCCAACAGCAGGACTCGAACCTGCATCCTTTTGGGTGGAGAGCAGATACACTAACCACTTTGCCAACCAGGCCGGCAAAAATCACAGCTGAGAAATTGTGGCCGGCCATGTAGTTTACCTAAAATAGCACCAGAGGGATTGACGTCTGGTAAAAAACACCATGGGCAACCTAGAATCACAAGATAGTTAATACAGTATTACAAAATGAACTAATTCTTCGTTCTCCACTTTAAAGAGATTGCAAGACAGAAACACCTGGAGAGAGAGAGAGTATGTTAACCACCTTACTGGCCATTACGGATCAAATATACGCATCCTCATACACTTCGTATCCATCATATATTTCAATGTAATATCAATGGTATTACAATTTTAATATGCACTTCTCATCCATGATAACTTGACGTCTATAGATGTCTTGGCCAGTGGCATGGTTAAGACCTTTATAGTGCCCACAACACCCTAACTTACCTAAGCACACTTAAAACAGATTAGGTGCATTTCCTCTAGGCAGAGGATACGAGTGTCAACCACCCATCACACTTATCAATAATGTTTTGTCCATTGAGTATATTTCCTACATAGACTATGGGCAAAGAAGAAATCCACAAACAGTTGATAAATTATGGGAAAAATCATACTTGTCATGTGCATCAACTTAACAATCACACTGAGTAATTATTATTCGAGTCCGAAGACTCATCGCAGGAAGACACCTATTGTACAACTCTCTGTCTCCACCTCTACCACCAATATCAGCGCCATCTACAGGCCTGATCCACTACCACTAGTATTTTCACTAACAAACATCCATGCCAACAGCAGGATTCGAATCTGCATCCTTTTGGCTGGAGAGCGGATACACTAACCACTTTGCCAACCAGGCCAGCAAAAATCACAGCTGAGAAATTGTGGCAATTGTGTAATAATCTGGATATATTTGGCAAGTAAATCTATACTATCCCATCTTTATTCTAAAATATTACTTTATCTCAATTATGAATAATGAATTCCATCTAATAAGAAATTGAGATACCATTGCTCTTCAAATTTTATAAATAAATGATATTTTGGTACGTTAATAAACCATCTGGGTCATCACAACAAGATTTAACTATATAAACGTTTTCATCACCTTCTGAACATGTCAGATTTCCTTTTCATGAATATTTCAATAACTCACCTAATGAACAGTCGCCATAAAATACAACATTAAACAAACATAAAAATCTAAACGAAATGTATTTAAATTGCAAATAATAAATATATATAGCCACGCAAACATGATTAAGCCTAACAATGAATGACATGCCACAGAACGTATACACACAATATGCTATGATATAGAAGTTATTAAAACGGCTAACCTTCATCACTAATATCATCAATGAATCCCTCGGAATCACTGAAGTTGGGTTCATCCTCTATACCATTTACAATGATATCATCTCTCTCACTTTCAAGAGTTTTATCGCCATCACCTGCTCTCATATCACTATCTTCAGCCATCTTGGAAAGCCTCGCGACACATGCTGCCAATATGAACTCATGGTTTGTGTTATGTCGTTATTCAAAAAAAAATAATAATAAAATAAATAAAAAAATAGGTGGCACAACGATTACGAAAGAAAAAAATATTGCCTATTTCATATCCAATTATATAAAATATAAAACCATACTTTTGGATTTCATAAATGAATTATAATTTAATAAAAGGCGTTCGTTGATTTATTATTTATGTTCCTTTCATAATAATTCGCAAAATTAAATTTGATTCTGTTTTAATCAACTGAAGGTCAGTTAGTTGACCTAAGAAGAATGTAATAGCTTCCCCCCCTCCTCCCGGATACTATCTTTGTCTTCATCCAGCATATAGGCAAATCGACCATGACAACACACAATTTACAGACAAAAAATAATTTTTTTGTGGGGACGGTAGATTGTAGATATGTATAGATGGAAGTAATAGTGCGGTTGGAGGATCAAGACGGTGAGTTGGGTGTAGCGGGAGGTGTGCCTCCCGACAATAAATCTTAGGACTCCTTAAAGATATCACGTAATAATAATCATGATAATAAAAATTCGAGAAATTTAATTTAGTTCCGTTTTTAAGCTGTGTGAAAATTTTTTTTTCACACAGCTTAATTATTTTTTATGAAATAAAAAATAATAAATTCGCTAACATTTTATTCCCAAAGGAAATAGGCGAGAAGCTCATTTAACCATAACTAACTGGGAGGCTCATCTTTTCCAGATGTTCCATAATTATCTCGGTATTGCTTCTAGCGCTCGTATAACATATGGAACTCTTCTTGCTTTCTTGTTCCAAAGTCGTTGAAAATAAATCTCCAGATCATTGTTCTTAGATTTCATGCATTTTTTCTTGTACTTTACTATCCCCTAATATTGCCACATCAATAAACAACACATGTTGAAGGACTACAGTCATATTATGTTCAAGTTGTCCATCTGAAGTCCCATAATATCCTTCCATTTTCAATAACTTTTCAGGATGTGTGTGTTCTCAAGGGATTTTTCAAGTTGGGAACTATACAATCAATGGACAAAACATTGGATATACCTACCTAACAGCTTGTCGGTCCTCCTCTAACGCAAATAACAGCCCTTTACTCTCTGAAACAATGATTCCACCAGATGATGGAGGGTTGCTGGAAATAATTCCATCCATGCCTCATGTAGCATTGCCCACAACTGCAACTTAGATGTGGGTTTGGGATACATGGATCTGATATCTCGCTCTACAGCATCGAAGAGAGATTCGATCGGATTTACATCCAAGGACCTTGCAGTCCGATGGGACGGCGCATTGTTCATCCTGCATCCTGCATTGTTTATCGTGCATCCTGCAGCCGATGGTTTGCATCAGCTGCAGACTGAACGAAGGCCATGAAAGTGTGTGTGTGTGTCTGTAGCTGATCAGCCAGCAAATTAAGGTAGCTTGTATATTTAAGGACCTCTCCATACAAGCTAAGCGACCTAATGTTGCACATGAGAAGACTCCACTAAAACATCACAGAGCCATCACCTCCTTGAACAAAGCCAACCTAGCAGGAAGGGACCATGACCTCGTGCTGTTAACATCACCTGCAATTCTCATGAGCTCGGTACAACTGACAACGGGATGCTTCATACCATAAGACTCTAGGACACACTGCAGCGGTCCAGTTTTGATGGTCTGGACATCAGGCGAAGCGCAGTGCCAAATGATGAGCTGTCAACAGCAGTACACGATTAGAGCATCGACTGCTGTATCCCATGTAATGCAGGGTGCGCCATATCATTCTTACGATAACGCTGCTTGGACCTCTGAAAATGAAATTGGATTTGATTTGTGCCGCTGTTGCCTTGTGGGTGGTCTGTAGGAGCCTGGACACTCTATGTTGGCCCTGGTCATCAATGGCGTGTGGTCGGGCACTTCTTGCACTCTAGGCCCTGGTGCATCCTTTGATGATATACTCACGATAGATCCTTGACATGGTTGCCTTCGAAAACCCTAGGGTTCATATCGCTTGGGCGATCAAATGATTCATCTGTCTTACTCCAATAATACGTCCATGATCAAAGTCGCTATGATCGCCATATTTATCTATGTTCGACGATTGCGATACACTCTTGGGAAGCACCGATGTTTGCCTATTTACCGATTACATTTAGGTGCGTTTCTTCTAGGCAGGGCATACTAGTGTCAACCTCCCATCGCACTTATCGATAATGTTTTGTCCATTGAGTGTATTTCCTGCACAGGCTCTAGTATACATCTCTCACTACCGATAATGCCTTAGTTTAGTCTGTGTGAGCAATCTTGCTGCAAGAACTAATTGGATGATCCAGTGTCGTTTATTTATGTTTGCAGTCGGCATTTGCTATCGCTACGGATTTTAAAATAAAATAAAATAAAATCTTTTCAATCTTCACATTTAATGCATTTGTTTGTAGTGTTTGTTCTGAACCAGCAATTATCAGAGCAACCTCAAGAAAGAGATTGCTCTGCTGAAGCCATTGCCAAGTTAAATGACTGTCAGTTTGCTTTCAATATCTTTCAAATATAGAGAATAGAGTCCCTTATTTTTCCATCCTTCTGATCTTTTTCCCATTTCCTTTTATTGTGCTGCTTTTTTACATCTACTGCATTCATTAATTTCTCTTTGTAAACTTCAATTAGCATCTTTTCTGTGTTTTCATTCAGAGGCGTAGCTAGATGAGGCAGAGGGAGAAGTCCGCCCCAGGCGGCACTTTGAACATTTTTGAACTTTTGCAGTTATTTCTAAAATGCAGTCTCGGGAACTTAGTTCCAACTATTGTAACACTACAGCGAATTTTTCTCACAACTGCTGTAAGTGTTGCTAGTTGTGAGAGGAATTTTTCTAAATAAAATTGATTAAGAATTACCTGCATTACTATGAAATAGACTTCTACAATATCATCGACAATTTTGCTTGAAGAAAAATTACATTTTAGAATGTTGAAATTAAAGTTTTACTTCAAAAATAAACATAGTGCTTTAATTTATTTCCATATACGTCGTTTTGACTTTTTTGTAGTATGTTTGGTGTGTATTGAGAGGGGCGGCAAACTCAGGGACCGCCCCGGGTGGCAAAAGCTGTAGCTACACCACTGTTTTCATTGATGTTATTATGCAAAACTATTTCCTCTTCTACTGTTTGTTTGACTTGTAAAAGGCCACATCCACTTTTCTGGCTATGTATAAGGGATCAGCATCATTGAGTGAGTGCAACGCATGATTCACTCTCATAAATTTTCGTGTTATATGATCAAGTGTATTCAAATCAGCTTGTGTGCAGTCAATTATCCTTGCTGTGTATCTGTATCTGATTACAGGTGTTATAGCGATACCTTCATTTAGGTTGGAATTCAACACTTTTGTTGCTCTTTTCAGATATTTAGTCCTCTTTCTTTTTGAGGTCTGACCTCAAAATGTTGTTTGCCTCAAGAATTTCCAGGTATTTATACACATACCGGCCACTAAATTAGAAACATATATGTTATACCGAGTTGGACCTCATTTAGCGACTGCCAATATCGATCCTTTTTAATTCACTGCGCGTTGTTTGGTGAGATATGATTCGGAAACCTCTTCATTAAATTATTCGGCCAATTGCTACACACAAGAATTTCTGTTTGTCCTTACAAACCTTCTCAGACAGCATTCTCCATTCTGACAGACTGTCTTACCACAGTTACACCTCTTAGACGTGCAATGTGGGTTATATTTATTTATGTTTGTTTATTATTATTTACTTAATTATCTTAACATTTTATATTTAAAAATATAAAATTTTTATCAATGAAAATCATTATGTTAAATATTTATAAAATACCATTTATTAAAATAGATATGAACCTTTGTTCTCTTTCCTTGTAAAATACCACTATATGGACCATGACGCATCAGTTTTAGAAAAGAGTTATTTTATTTTTATGAACAACAGGTGATTTTAAATTGCATATCAAAAATTTATATTTAATGATATTTCAGCATGAGCTCGTTCACCTTCACTTAAAACTGCAACAGACGTGTTTTTTTTCGTGCGCATTCCTATAATATCCAGTGCTTAACCATTGTAGATAGGATGAAAATAAATGAAAGCTATCCGATACGAACTGCATCAAAATTTATGCTCATTTAGAAGCGTTCCAACTGTTTTCCTCCTTCTCCTTCCAGCTCTACTCCTGGAACTAAATTATAATCACAGTCAGTATTCAAAATCTATTATGTCATTTTGCCGTTTTGACAAAAGAAATACGGCAATAATGTTGTGTATCTTTCGAAGCAGGTACTACTTCTTCTTCCAGGCTATTTCTTTGCAATCTGTAATCAGCTGTAGTGTGTTCAGTAGTGTTACAGCTACTTAGATGCCATTTCAAAAATAAGCTATGTCTAAGAAATGCTAGTTAATAACCTCTCAGATTGAGGAAATGTCTAAAGGCTTAGGTTAGGATACTTTCTCAAAAATTGCACCCACTATCACTAACAGGTGCTAACGCTGTCGCCAAAATAAGATTGGTAAAACAAACTATCAAGGAGAAGAATGAAATCAGTGAAATTAATGAAAATAGAGAAATAACCACAGTGATCACTAGACTAGGGACGAAACATTTTAAAGGCATGAAAACTCAGCCAGGCGGTAGTAGGAGCTATTAAACATGCAAAACTGTCCATGAGTTGAACTAACACATGTCCATATTTATTCTTGTCTAGCAATTGCTGCTGCTCTACAGAAAATTGACAATAACCCTAGCGAAAAGCTCTATTCCATCAAAGTTCAACAGATTGCCAAAGCAGTTCTACAGAACCACGGTCATATTTAGAAGCTCTTCAATGGACTTGATAATAACAGATAAACCAGCACTAAATGTATTTTTCAAATAAAAAAAAAAAAAAATCAGCTAACGACTTTTTTTTCCCGTATACGGGGAGTAGGCGAGGCCATTTAGCCCTATCTAACTTTTGGAGACTGAGTGGGCAGTTCAATCTCCACTGGTACCAATCAGAGATAATGGCCCAAGGCTATCACTAATTAAGCGGTACACAGTGAAGAGAGACGGCTCAAATGTGCCGCCATCTCGTGGTCCCTAACCCAATATATTTAATGTCTGAAATAATGTGGGTTCTACGGTCGATTTTCTTGAGTTTACAGGACGAAAAACCCGAGTTTCCGGGAGGAAAAACCTGCTTGCCCGTGCCAGAGATCGACTAACTCGGGAACCGGTCGAAAAAAGGCTTAGAAAAATTTCCTCTAGTCGCCGACTAGACTCGAAACCAAGTCTTCCTTCGTGCGGCGGTTTGCAAACGCCACATCCACTGAGCTACACAGGCATATTTTTCAAATATGCAGTATTAATTCTTTAGTACAACAAAAAATAAAATAAAATAATATTAAGAATAAAAAAATAAGTCATATTCTCTTCTTCCAGAGAGGTTTAAAACGAAATGTTATTTATAATGTTATTAACTGTTTTTTTAAAAGAAAGTTCGCATGATTATTTTCTTGTTACTTTTGCCAAGTGAACGTCGCAAATTTCAAGAATGACATTAACTTACTGCAGCGATGTTGCAACTTTTATGACCTCTTGGCTTGAAGAGAAAATTGTTCTATTAGGAATTTCCTCTGTTATGAAATTCCAGGGAAACATTTTAATTGTTTCCAAGAGTTCCAAGAATTCACGTTAACGAAAAATATTGTAGAAATTATTTTCGCACTAATTTCCAAAGCTTGTGTTAAAAAATATTCAGAAAAAAAAAATGATACCATCAAGCTACATTTATTGGAATAACTATGGTTTGAACATCGCCTGTTATTTTTTTTTCTTGCATTTTTCCGATATATGAAAATATGCAAGTTATGTCGTTATGCTTACAGATTTAGATACACTGTTGTTGTTTGTGAACAACTCTTTCCAATGTTCTGAACAATAAATTATATTAAACTGCACTGCATTCTTATTTTGATACTAATTTATAAACCCATCACAAATTTATATTCAATAGTGTTACAAATCACCTCGCAGATGAAAAACGAAGCGTCAAAAAAGGCCTCACTACGCCTTTTTTGCGACCAGTTCCCGAGTCGATGTCTGGCACGTGCAGGTTTTTTTTTTTTTTTTCTTACCAGAAACTCGGGTTTTCGTCCCATAAACTAAAGAAAATTGATCGTCGTACTCACACTGTTTTCGGACAGTAAAACAGTCTTAGGAATAGGGACCACAAGATGGCGAGAATTGTCAACCGCAACCAGTGCCGTATATAAATACTGGGGTAGCTACCTCTGATTGGCTACTGGTGGAAATTGAACTGTCCCATCAGTCTCTAAAAGTTAAGGATAAAACAGCTCACCTATTCCCTAAAACTATGGAAATTCGCTGATTTTATTTTCAAAATTCAGTTTCTTAACCATTGTAAAATATATGACGAAATTATCTGAGCCATGTCCTATGTGGAAATGATTTAAATTTATTGTTTGTTTTGAAGCATTCCAATAACAATCCCCACCCACAAAACACACCGCTCACATTTCGTATTACATAACTTTCACAGTGTGTATTTCACATTTCATTAATTGCAATGTATAACTGCATTTTATGTTGAATCTCTTCGAGGGCGTCTTGGTTTTCTTATTCCTAATAGGTCGTAATTTAAAACTAGTTTTTGGTAATCTTTCTGTTTTCATTCTTTTAACGTGTTCCATCCATCTACGATCATTTTTTTAAATTTTTTTTCTAATACTGATTCCTGAGTTATTCCTGGTAGCCTCTGTATCTCAAAGGAAATGGGGTTCACACTCTTCAGAGCTAAACCACCCGAAGAAAGAGCGTCGCGAGTTTAATTCTATTCGCCGACTAGATGAATTTTCTAAGGCTTTTTTCGACCGGTTCCCGAGTTAGTCGATCTCTAACACGGGCAAGCGGTTTTTAGGGTTTTTCATCCCGTAAACTGCAGAAAATCGACCATAGAACACACATTATTTCAGACAATGTGTGTTCTAACCTTTAACCTTTGTTAATATGTTAACCTTTAACATATCCTTTTAAAGGTTAGGTACCAAGACATGGCAGCACTTGTTTGCCGGTTTCTTCATCGGTATCTGCCTAGCATTAGAGATATACATGGGCTAGCTATCTCTGTTTGGCTGCCAGTGGAGATTTAACTGCCCACTCAGTCTCCAAAAGCTAGATAGGGTTTAAAGACCTCGCGTACTACCTATAATGGAAAAAAGGTGTTAACGTATTATTATTATAACAAGTAAATACCTTCAAATACTTAGGATGTGATTTATCATACGAAGAAGAAAAAGATATAGACACTAAAATATCAAACTAAATACTGTAATATATTTAAGCCATCCCTAATGCAAAAAAATACTAGAATCACACTATATAATGTCTTGTCAAAACCAACTTTACTATACGGAAGTGAAACATTGACCATAAAAAAGGAAAGATGAAAAACGAATTCAAACAGAAGATGAAATTTCTCAGAAAATCAGCTGGATGTAGCAAGTGGGACCATAAAACAAATAAAGAAATTCTGCAATCCCTGCAGATAAAACCAATTACGGCAATTACTACATACGACAGTATAAACAAAAATGAATGGAACATTTAAATCGGATGGACAACAGGAGATTACGAAAAATATTATACAGATATAAAATAAGTGGGAAAAGAAGAATCAGAAGACCAAGAAAGAGATGGCATGAGACTGGAACAGGCCACCTACCCTAAAAATTCATCTTAGAAAGAAGAAGAAGAAGAAGAAAAAGGAGAAGGAGAAAAATATTGTGTTACGGTTAGGTCCCACAGGCTAGCAGTACTAGTTACCTGTCTCTTCACTGAGTGCTGCTTAATTAGTGATAGCCTTGGGCCTGCTATATCTGATTGGCTACCAGTGGAGATTAAATTGTCCACTCTTTCTCCAAAAGTTAGATATGGCTAAAACAGCATCGCCTACACCCTACTAAAGGAATTAAAGGCGTTAACTGGTTTTTTTTTTGTTTAATTCTTTCATAATTTTTTTTTCATTTTTTTTGTGATCAAATAAAGTATACTTTTAAGTTTTTCTCATAAACTTCATTTCAGCTGATATTAATCATTCTTTGTCTTTTTATTTCATTGTCGAGATTTCGCTTGCATACAATAGGACTGGTAGGGCTAATGTATATTGTATACTTTTAGTCTAGTTTGTTTCTGAACTAGGTTAGGTTTAAATACAGAGTTAATTCCAACTGTTATTTTTAAATATTTCGCAAATTTTAGGTTTATATCTTTTCATTTTCATGTGTAATCATACATCCTAGGTAGCTGAATGAATTCACCTGTTCTAAAATCTTATCTATTACTATTTTAGTCCTTACTGGATCTTGTCCTTTAAAGGCCATCGTTTTTTATATTTCTGTTGATATTATCATTCCGTAATCTGTGGCTATTTCATTTAAATTTAAAATATCTTTCTGTAAGTTAGCTTCAGAATTTGTAATTATTATTTGATCATCAGCAAAACGAAGAGTGTTTAAGTTCACACTAGGAGAAATTTTAATATCTTGATAGAAATTTTTATTCCATTGTATCAGAATTTCATTTAAATAAATATTAAAAAGTTGCTGAAAGGGGACATCCCTGTTGGACTTCTTGGTTTATCTCTCTTGAATATAATAGTTCATAATTTAATTTTATTTGTATTTGATTTTCATATATACTTATGATAGCTTTTAGAATATTATTTGGTATTTGTTTTTTTTAATGTGTTAAATAAAATGCTCATTTTAACTTTATCAAATTCTTTTTTCAAAGTCAACAAATGCCATATGTGTTTCTAAATTGCCACAGTAACTAACTTTTTAATAATATGTAAATATTTGGTCTTAAGTATCTTAAGACATCATCAGTACAGTTATTAAACAATAATAGGATAGGAATTGCATTAAAAAAACGTATTAGTGCTCATGCTTACTACTATGTATACAGCGTGTTTAAGGATTAAAACATATTTGGCTGTAATTAAATTAAAATATTATTATTATTCCTGACACCTCCAAGGAGTCCGAAGACTCATCGCGGGAGGATACCTACAACAGTCTCAACCACTACATCACATTTCTACTACGAATCATCTCCATCAACGCCATCTGTCGCCCACCACAACTAGTATTTTTTGTCTGTAAATTGCGTGTGTTCTGAAGGGCCGATTTGTCTGTATGCGGGTTGAAAAACCCAAGTATCCCGGAGAAAAAAACCCTGCTACCTCCGTATGAGATCGGCTAACTCAACGTCGATTGAAATCATCCAGATAAAGATTCCTCTCGTCGTGACGAGAATCAAACTTAGGCCTATTCCAATCGAAGGGCGCAATGTACCGTCGTTCTTCCAATTGCGCTACGGAGGCGACATATAACTGATAAATTTATTTCATACAGTTGAGGATAACAATTTCCCAGACATTTTGGGACAGTGAGATAGTCTATACGGCCAAGAATAAGTACGAGCCGTAAGGCTTCAGCACTTTCTTTATACAAACGCTGAAATTCATGTATGGATCTACGTAGTAGCTTGGTGTGTTGCCATTTTATCCGTTGGTTGACGTTTACCACTCCATGTTGAGCTGGACAGATTTGTGAGCTTTGATAAAAAGGATGTGGTCTTGATGTTCAGAGATGCATTTATTTACAGATCTTTCTGTTTGTCCATAGTAAAAATAGTTACAACAACAAGGCACTCATATACACCAGGTAGTATCAGTGGTGAGAGATTGTCTTTTGGAGAAGGTAACAAATTGTGAATTTGGTTGATTGGCTTATAGGTAGCAGCGAGTTTGTATTTCTTCATAATTTTTGAAAAAGTTCAGAGTTGCTTTTGATATATGGTGTTGGAGTCCTATGAGCTTCTTTTTGTCTGGGTTCATGTTTTGGAGAATGTCTAATATTTTTTTGGGTTGCTATTGAGTTGAATCCATTTAGTAAGGGTGTATCTTAACAATTTTCAATTCTTGTTTTAAAGATTCTTCACAGGAACAAAATATGTGTGCTCTGGATACCAAAGATTTTATGATGCTGTTTTTCGAGATGGGATGGTGAGTCGATGTATTGTGGATATACGGACTTGAACAAGTTGGTTTTTCAATACACAGAAGTGTAAATGGAAAGATATTGTTTATGTTGGATGTGTACATCAAGGAAGGAAATACCTGTCGATGATTCTATTTCTAGTGTGAATTTGATGCGAGGTCGAAGGTTGTTGATATTATTTAGAAATGCGTAGAGTTCTTCTTCCTTGTGACTTTAAAATGCATAAATGTCATTAACATATCGTAGCCATATTGTTGAACAGAACTCATTGAACAGAATTGAAGGTTGAGTTCTATACCTTCTTCTTGTTATTATATTTTATATTTCCATGTGAAGTAACCAGATGTGATTGTAAATTTTAATAATTCCACAATATCGGATGGAAATTTTTCGGTTAACAATTCTGTTGTTTCTTTGTGAGGGATATTAGTGAAGAGAGACAATGTCGAAGCTTTTAAGATGTCTATATCTGACAGTTTAATGTCTTCAAAAGGCCTATGATGGGACTGAGAAGTTTTGACAAAAATCTTGATATTTTATATGTAAGGCTGCTTATAGAATCCCCAATACGTCTAAGTGGATAGCTGCTTTCATGTAATTTAGGTGAACCGTATTCTAGGAGGTCTTGCATGGTATGTTTTGAGTCTTTTAATGGTTTCCTAAAACTATGAATTAATTTAATTACAACCCAATAGTTTTTAATCCTTAATACGCTACTGTATACATAGAAGAATTCCAATGTAAGCATGCACACTGATGTGCTTTTTTAATGTAATTCCTATTGCTGTTTAATAACTGTATTAATGATATCTTACGATACTTAAGATGAAATAATTACATATTATTAAAAAGTTAATTACTGTGGCATACGTTTGAATTTATAGTTATGAATATCCACAGGTTTCCCTATATAAGAAACTCCTTTTATCTATTATTAATTTTAGCTAAAAGGCTTGTCCGTACATGATCACACTTTTCTAAATTCATTTTCTGCTTCTAAAATAAAGCCTTCAGAATATTTTATTAGTTTGTTATTTAAAATTCTGCTATATATTTTAAAACAGGAATTTAGAATACTTATACCTCTATAATTTTTAGGGTCACCGCTAATACCTTTTTTAAAGATAGGGATCCCTATTGCTTTATTCTATTCTATTGGTGGGTTACTTGTTGAATTGGTGGGTTAATTATTATGTTATTTAAAAATAATAAGAGTATTTCTTTTAACCTTATTCCTGCATATTTATATAATTCTAAATTTGACTTATCTTCTCCAGGTGATTTTCCATTTCTGGTTTCTTTCAGGTTGATTTCTACTTTAGTTATTTACTTTTCGTTTTCATTAAAGATGGGCAGGTAATGTTTTTTAAAATATTTATCTGTCCACTATTTTTTAGAACTTTAGAAATTCCTCTAATTTCAATTCGTGTTTAATTTTACGCTTCTATAGTATCTGCACTTAAATATTTTAAAATCTTATATATATTGTGTCTTATTCTATATAAATCATGTTGTAAATTAGAAAAACATTTTTCGATGTTTCTCTATGTCTTTTTCTGACTTCTCTTTTAGCTATGGCTCCTATTCTTTTATATTCTATTTCGTTTTCTAATCTTTTTACTGCTTAATTATTTATGATATGCTTCTTTTATCATTTTGATTATTTCTTTGATTGTATCATCCCATATCTTCAGTTTTTTTTATCGAAATTTTTTTGGTCTTTTCTAAGTTTTCATTTACTGTGCTCTATTTAGTGCCATTTTTTATATTAAGCCATTCTATTTCTATTTCTTTATTTCATTTTATTTTACCTAAATATTGGTTAAATCTTTGTTCATATAAATATTGTATATCTGTATCATTTAATAATCTAGTTTTATGGGAAAAAATGGCTTTAAATTTTCTTTCTGTTCTTGTTATTCATAGCAATTTAGGTGGAAATCTTAATTTTATTTAAACTGGAGGTGGTGACAAATTATTTCATATCGTCTGATCTTGATGTTATTTCATATCCTTTAGAAGTAAATCTAAAGAAAACTCGATGTCTTTTCATTTAAGATAAAGTAATCTAATATCGATTTCCATTTTCTTGCTACTCTTAAGAGATTAAGACGTCCTCTTCAGAGATTAAACGATGACTTCTAAGGCCGGAACAGGCCACTGTAGGCCTAAATCCATGATAGGCAAGATGAAGAAGATGATGATGATCTTCTTGCTGCCGAAGTATACTGATGTATGTCTTTATGTTTATAGAAAGAATTGATTATGTTAATATTGTTATAAACTACAAAATGAATAATTTTTTTACCATTCCTGCATAGAATATGTTTTTCATATATTCCTATTATTATTATTAGTAGTAGTAGTAGTAGTAGTATTAAGAGAGACCTCCAGGTAGACAGGGACTAATCGAGGGAGGCCATATAATACACCCTCCAGATACAATACTTGTTCTTGAATTCATTCACACTGGTTCACAAACAAATACCAATGACAATTCATTCCTATCGTAAATCACCATATGTGAGAAAAATCCAGCCCTCACCCTCCTTCTTTGGGGAATTCATTCTAAGCTTCCAAGGATGCCTCCTTATCCTTTCCCTACCCTCCGTAAATTGAAAAATTCCATCAACCTTTCAGAAATTTGTACGTCTCAATCATATCACCCCTCTTTCTCCTGTTTGCTAGTGTCTGCAGCCTATACATTCTCAATTTGTCTTCATAATCAGTATTCCACAATTCTGATATCATTTTAACACTCTCTCAACTATATCAGATTCACAACGGAAACCAGACCTACGTACAATTGTCCGAGTGAGATCTTATCAAGGCCTTGTAAAGAGGCAAAATGATATCCTTATATTTACACGTGAAGGTTGGTTTCTACATTGCAATTATCTTTTGTGTTGTATTTGTAATTTTTGCTATATGGCCCCCTATTTACTAACACTCCAAGATCCCCTGGCCTGATCAGTTTCTTCTAGCATAATCCCACCAATATAATACAACATTGGATATCTAACCACGCCAAAGTTAATGACTTTACATTTACTGATATTGAAATGACATTTCTATTTTCCCATGCCACAATTCCAGCCTATTCAAATCTTTCTGAAGTACTACATATCAACAGCATTCCTGATAACCCTACCTGTCTTTGCATCATCATCAAATAGCTGTATGTCGCTCTTCAAATCCTTCCCAATATCTTTAATTTATGCAGATTGAATAACAGTGGACAATGCACTAATCCTTGTGGTACACCACTATTTAGTTGCCTTAAATCTTCCAGACTCACATCCTCCGTATATCACTTTTTGATATCTCAGTCAGTCATCCTCCTATCCAAATATTCCATAATCCAAACCCATATTCTCCAATTTATGCAAGAGTCTATCATGCTGTATTCTTTCAAAAGCCTTAGCAAAATCCTGAATTATCATGGTGTATCAATTCCCCTTTGTCTAGTTCAATGGTGACACTGTTAGAGAATGTTAGCAAGTTGCTAAACAAAGATCTTTCTTAGTAAACCCATATTGCTCGTTGTGAAGTAGAGATTCGCTGTGAACCCATTTCTCAATGAGCCATAACTAATTATTCCAAAATCTTCACTACCACTCCGGAGATACTAACTGGTTGATAGTTTGATAAATCAATCTTGGTATCATCCTTGTGCAAAGGAATTAGCATACATTCCTTTGATTCCTACAGAAACTTCCCTGTTCAGAGACTCATAATAAATAGCCTAGTATTGTGTCCCAATTTATGATTTTTATTCTATCTAGTTATTTCCCCTTTATCTATGTTCAACTATTATCTACGCACGAGATATCACCAAAATGTTTACTAATACTTAAGTTAATTCTCCCCTTAGTATCCCTAATATTTGTATTATGTAGCGCCTTTTGGGACATTTAGTTTAAGATATTATATACAAAAACAAGGAGAAAGAACTAAAATATGTCTGAAAGTGAAACTATGTTGCAGTCGTGACACTTTATCTGGTTTCTTAACACATTAATTTCCCGCGTGATTAGGTTCGTAATTTTTCAAGTGGTGCAATGGACAGCAATTTCAGACAACTGTTTTATCATTGGACAAAAGGTTTATTAAATTCCTTAACATGGTACAATTCAAATTTTAGTTATTACTCAATTCAATGCTATACTAAATATTTACAAACTGACATTAGCTTATCATAAATAATTAAGCTATGATCCTATAATGGGTATTACGATCATGCCGCCATACACATTCAACACATAAATTCATTTGACACGGATATATAAGATTAATTCACACTATTTAACTATCCAAACTTAAGTAGATTAATTAAACCATTTACTGCACTGACACATAACTATGACATTTAAACTTTCTTATACAATATATTAGACATGCAAATTTCTCAGGACATTTAATTACTCATATAATATTAACATTAGTAAGCTTACTTTCATTATATTTTGTCATATACTAAAGTCCTAGTATTGTTTTCTTGGTCACTTCAACAGTTCAGTATTAGAATAATGATAACTAATACAGACGAATCTTAGTTAACACGAGATATATTTTACAGTACCTTTCTTTCTTGAATTTTCCATATGGGCTTCTACCTTTTTCTGATCGAACTAGCTTGGTATAACCTCTCCGATAATCTGTTTCTCCTACGTTCCTTTTGGAATTGAACTATGCTTACGCGGTCTTAACCTCTCATAACTTATGACACACTTTGAATCATCTATATAACGGCTGTACAACTCGCGACGTGGACATCGATTTCTTTACTTCTTTCCCTTTCTCGTAGTTGACACTGGAGTTGAAACACAAAGTATATGCTTTCTTTTCTTTGACTATATGGCATTCCTCACGTCTTACATAGGAAGTACGGAATCGAAATCCCGCTCATTTTCGTTTCCGTGTTGTGATGACGGAGATATAACCCCTATCTCGCCATTCAGGAAAACACCGTGAAATCCATACGAAAGAGCTCGCGAAGAACTCTCCTGGAACAGAACCAAAACCAAAAGCCAAAAAGAGTGCGATGGGGGGGGGGGGGTTTCTAACCCTTTTATACCCTCTGCCCTAACGGCACCTTCTCTAACGTCTTTTCTCCGTCTCCCTTTTTGACTTGACTTTACCGACCAATTAGGGTGGCGTTTTTCTGCCCAACGTCATTTGATCGGCGAGCCCGTAACGAAGTCTCAATCCGGGAATTGACCCTAAGCGATTGTCTGTTGTTTTTCTTGTGCTAGCCTCTAACTTAATCCCCTTTCAAAATTTCTCTATGAATTTACTTAATATTTTAATCTCGAGCCTCTCACATACCATCTTTTATGACTAATCCTTTTCTCTTATTTAGTTAAATTTTCTCACTTATACCATATTACAACATTAATATATTCTTTCTTTTTTGTTAGTTAGTTTAACAAACACCTTTATATTTCATATATTTTATTGGATGCAAGAATATTTCTTTTTCTTTTAAATAATTCATCTATTATCTCTTTTGCAGGGTTTTTAACTTATTTATTCTTCATGTTACACCATGACAGCTGAGAATTCTACATTCTTAAGATATCAGGTGTAACACTAGTCAAAGGAATAGCCAGTTCAACTGAACACTCATTTAGCATACGTGCTGATAACTCATCAGTCCCTATTGCTGAATTCTTATTCAGCTTGTGCAACAGCTCTAATAACTCGTCCTAATATACCTCAGTTTCTTCATTCAGTGAAGAGGTAGCATTGACCTCAATGTCACATACACCAGGTTGATAGCTTTTAACAAAATGGGCACTACTTAGTTGAACAACCTCTTCTGCATTTGCTAACTTCACTCCATCTGCATTTAGAAGAGTTATTCTTTCATATTCTTCCTTTCTTTTACTTGCAGCATATCAATAGAATTCTTGTGGGTTGTTTTTAACATGCGGAGCCAGTTTCTTTCTTTTCATACTCAGAATTTGCTTTCCGTACAACTGTTGTGACTATTCTAGCCTTCTGCTTATAATTTTCATAACGGACGTCATGCTTATGCACACGGTATTCGTTACACGTTATCCATTTCTTAAGAATCTTTTGCCTAGTAAGATTATGCATCCATTTGACTCTTACCCTATTTATTCTTTGTACTCTGAGGACAGTCTGATATCGTATCATTTAAGAGAATTGTTACAGCTTTAACTGAATCACCCTCTGGCATTATAATCGAATCCAACACTCTTTGATCTCGAGTTCCTTCTGTTTATGCTGCTTGAGGAAGTTGTCTCTCAACAGCTCAATAAATTCAGTTTCATTCATCTCCTGAGGTTTTAGTGGAACCCAATCAATATTTGCATAATTAAAGTCTCCCATTATGATTACTCTTTTTGCACCCATCGTCTCTATGTGGTGATACATTTCTTCATCACTAGCAACCGATCCACTAGTTCTGTAACAACACCCCACTATGTAATTGATTTTGTTAGATTCCTCCTCACACCGGATGCTTTAAACTGACTGCCACATGAATTACTGTTAGTAGTAGTACTACAATTATAGGTCTCAACCAACACTAACTGGATTCAAGTCATCCGATATCATTAGCAGCATGCCCCCCTCCTCCCTTATCCTGTCTATCCTTTCTAAAAATCCCATACATTTTACTCTCAATTCTAGTTAGTATGTCTTATTCGATAGCCAGGTCTCACTAATATATACAATCTTAGGTCCCAACATGTTGACTAAGGCAACAAATTCTCTTTTGTTTCTGATACTTCTAGCATTCGTATGCAGATAATAATCTACCTGCACATTCTTTTGTATACTCTTGTCTGCAGTTTGCATGACACAGTTGGATAACTTGCAGATACACAGGAAAATCGTGTTAATAGTGATCTCGACACCTTACACGCAACGACCAATATCCGACAAGCACATGGCGATACACAGAATTCTGAGCATTAAAAACCTGAAACTCTACATGATATTAAAAAGGAATCACTTTAACATCACCTATCGAAACAACAGAGACATATATCGTATAACACAACTCACATCAACTCTGTACATCCCTACACCCTTCAACAATTCATACGGTTCTTTTGTGAGATCACATCAGATACCCACGCAACTCAACAACCTACCAAGAAATTTAAAACACATAGATAACTGCAGAACATTAAACTACGAACTCTGGAAAATATACCAACAAAGTTAACATACCATTAATATACACATCACAAATGACCAGCATCCAATGCCAACATCCCATACATAAACAGTAGCAACAACATAAATAGTGACGTCTAAATCCCACTCTCTTCACAAAAGCTAACCCAAGCTTCGAAGTAGGTGGGATTAACTCGCCTCACTCACGCACACGCAATCCTTATAACCAAAGAAGCAGATTATGTAATAAAACAGTTAGTAAAGTATACAACAATCAAGAAGATACTGATTATTATGTGAAAATATCATTAATATCATGCTCTTATGTAACATGAAAAAATAATGTAATAAATTATTCTTATAATTAAAAAATTATATAAAGAAAAAAAATATTATACAAAAAATTCTGAATAATCTTCATTGTTAACATTAGAAGAACGTGTTGTAAATACATAATACAGAGGCAAAAAAATACTATTAAATTTTCTACATTGAAATCAATGTAGAAAATGCAGCACTTAGAGCTGAATTCTGTAAAATCATAAATTGCAATGTCACTCAAGATGTCTATTGTATGTGTAAATATTTTATCAATCAATAAATTACTATTACTATTAAAAATTATTATTATTATTATTCTGTATATTCTGTAATTAAAAATTCTGTATAATCTTTATTGTTAATATTAGAAGAATATGTGTTGTAAATACGTAATATAGAGGCTAAAAAGTATTATTAAAAATTTTAATTGAAATCCAATGTAGAAAATGCAGCAGTTAGTGCTGAATTCTGTAAAATTATAAGTTGCAATGTCACTCAAGATGTTTATTGTATGTGTAAATATTTTAGTAATTAATAAAAATATCATTATAATAAAAAAAAAGTATTATTATTATTATTATTATTATTATATAAGGTGCCTCCGTGGAGTCAAAACACTCATCGCGGGAGACTCAACATACTAACCATTATTCGCATAATACCTGTCATACTTCCCCTTAAATTCATTCACAGACGAAGCATTCACAATCACCTCTGGCAACGCATTACCACCCATTTACAACCCTCCAAGCACAAATTCTAGTCCTAACACCATTGTTAACCACATAACCACACTCTTACACAATCTCCAGGGATGACTCCTCGTTCTCTCCCTTACTGCACTGGTCTTAAAAAGATATCAATATCAATCCTATAAAATCCTTTTAATAATTTATATGCCTCTATCATATATCCTCTCTTACGGCTATCAAATAAGTTTTGAAGCCCACAGACCTTCCATCTATCCTCGTAGGAAACATCCCGCAAGCCTGCAACAATTTTCGTAACCCGCCTCTGAATCCTCTCCACCATTTCCACATCACCAAGAAATCCAGGTGACCAGATCTGTGCACTATAGTCCAAATGAGGTCTTATTAATGCCTTATAAATTGGGGCAATCACTTCCTTATCCCTGCTTGTCAGTGTGTTCTTTAATAACCACATAATCTGTTTTGAAGTTTTGGCAACCTTTGCAATATGCCCTCGAAACTTAAGTTCTCTGTCTACAATAACTTCCAAGTCCCTAGACTCATCAACTTCTTGAAGTTCAGTTCCATTAATATAATAAACAGCATGTGATCTCATCCTTCTGAAGTGCATCACCTTACACTTGGCCACATTAAACTAACAGCCATTTAGTTTAGCCCAAACCGTCAGCCTATTTAAGACATTCTACAAGATATCCACATCATCTGAATTAACTATCGATCTTCCCAGTTTTGCATCATCAGCAAACAAGTGGATATCTCCTTTCAAAGTATTCCCGATATCATTGATGTACAAATTAAATAATAGAGGACCAAGCACTGAGCCCTAAGGCACACCACTAGTCACCTGCCTTCTACTGGACTCTGCTCTACCATAAACCACTCTTTGATATCTATCGACTACCCACTATCCAAATCAGTATCCTGGGATTCAAACCCGTTTGCTCCAATTTATGCAACAGAGTTCCATGTGGAATCTTGTCAAATGCCTTTGCAAAGTCCAGCCGGATCACTGAAAAACTATTTCCTTTATCCAACTCGATTATTTCTTCATTATAAAAAGTGAGCTAATTGCTGAGGCAAGATCTACTCTTCACATAACCATGTTGCCTCTTATAAAGTATCATATTGCTGTCCACCCAGTCTTGAATTCTAATTTTTTATCAATTTCTCCAGAACCTTAACCACCACTCCCAATTTACTGATTGGTGTATAATTTGCTATCTCAGTCCTAGAGCCCCCTCCCCTTATCTAGTGGAATAATTTTCCCCTCTTTCCACTCAGTTGGGACTTTACCAGAGCTGAGGTTTAAATTAAACATCGAAGTTATAGGAGGTGCTACTTCTCTTGCGCATACCCTTAAAACATGGGACGATATGCCATCTAACCCAATGGCAGTGTTAGCATTAAGGTTCTGTGATATACTAAGCACCTCGAATTCTCCTATCACTAGACTCTCATCAGTCAATGACACAATCGGCACTGCAATATCACAACCAAGATAGTACAGGTTTGCAAAATGATCACTAAGCAACTCAACTATTTGATTAGCTTCTGTAATTTCCTTACCATCAACACTTTTTTAAAGTGATCCTTCCAAAGTTATTCCTCCTTTTGCTTGACAAATAGCGAAAGAACTCCTTAGAATTTTTTTGGATTCATCACCTAGCTTCCTCTCATAATTAGCTTTGGCCTTCCTTACCATGCAGGTTACCCTTCTTGTCTGTATCTTGTACTGCTCATTGGAATGCTCATTATCTTTTTTTTATACTTATACCACAACTTTCTCTTTATCTGCAACTCTCACTTAATAATACTATTAATCCATCTTACTCCAACCTGATTCCTCCTCCTGACTCTGGGAATACAGTCAGATACAGCGTTCATTAAATACTCCTTGATAATCTCCCATGCACAATCAACATCTCCCCTCTTTAAATTCTCATGCCATAGCACTTTCGAAAGCCGACTTCTCAGCTTGTCATAATCACCAGCCTTGTAATTCCACACATAACCCTTCTTAACAGAGTATTCAGCACATAATATAATCTCCTAAGTCAAAACCACACGATCACTTTCCCCAAGTGGAGACAGTGTATCTAAATTACTTACTGATATGTTCTCCGATGCTGTGACCAGATCTAACACTCTCAAATCTCTTGTACCTTCCATTACATGCTGTGTCAGGTAGTTATCTCTTAACAATTGTATAACTCCAATTCCTTTGTTCCTTGAGACCATTCCTTCTCCCAATCTATGTCCCCCTATAGTTAAAATCGCCCATAATAATTACGTCCTCCACTCAACTTACTAATTTGCCAATGCATACCATCTACATTCTCCCTTATACCCCTTGGGTTATAGCAGAAATCAATTACATATTTCATCCTGTTGATTTATATTTCACACCAAACACCTTCAATTTTCCTCATTAAGTAATTTTAGATTATTATTTTTATTTATTAATTTTATTAATAATCATTAATTTTCATGTTCCCAATTCTTGCAGTTAATTCTCTTGCTAATATTACCTAATAATTTTTATTTATTTTATTATATATATTTATTAATTGATTATAAAATTCAATATAATCATCTTCTCTTCCTTCTTCTGGGGCATATAAACCAATTATTGTTAAATAACCTCTATCTATTTTTATTCTAGCTTCTATAATTCGTTCATTCCATAATTTATAATATTTTAACTGTTTTTAAAAGGAATTATGAATTCAAATCATAACATCTTCTTGTGGTTTTGGTCTCTGTCGACTCCACTATATACTGCATTGAAATTTTCAGTTCTGATGGTTCCTTTTAATTTCATTTTTGTTTCAGTGATTGCTTCTATTTGAAAATTTCTTTCATTTAATATTTGATGTAATTTATATTAAATTCCTGTTACAAAATATATAGCAGAATCTTAAATAACAAACTAATGAAATATTCCGAAAACTTTATTCTAGAAGTACAGAATGGATTTAGAAAAGGACGATCATGTATAGACCCAGCCTTTTGCCTAAAATTAATAATAGAGAAAAGAAGAGAATATGATTTAGAAACACATATTGCATTTATTGACTTTGAAAAAGCATTTGACAAAGTTAAAAGAAATAAATTATTTAACATATTAAAAGAAAGACAAATACCAAATAATATCCTAAAAGCTATCACAAGTATATATGAAAATAATCAAATACAAATAAGATTAAATCATGAACTATCATATACGAGAGAGATAAACCAAAGGGTCCGATAGGGATGTCCCCTCTCAGCAACTCTTTTTAATATATACTTAAATGAAATAATAATAAAATGGAATAAACATTTACATCAAGGAATTAAAGATTCACCTACAATTAACTTAAACACTCTCCTCTTTGCCGACGACCAAATAATAATTACAAATTCTGAAGATAACTTACAGAAAGCTATTTTAAATCTAAATGAGATATCCAAAGGTTATGGTGATAATATCAACGGAAAAATCAAAAACTATGACATTTAAAGGACAAGATCCAGCAAGAACTAAAATAGTAATAGATAACAAGATCTTAAAACAGGTGAATTCATTTAACTACCTAGGATGTATGATCACATATGAAAATGAAAAAGATATAAACCTAAAATTTGCGAAATATTTAAAAATAACAGTTTGAATTAACTCTTTATTTAAACCAAACCTAGTTCAAAAACAAACCAGGCTAAAAGTATACAATACATTAGCCCTACCAGTCTTAATGTATGGAAGCGAAATCTGGACAATAAAACAAAAAGGCAAACAAAGATTAACAACAGCAGAAATGAAGTTTATGAGAAAAACTGCGAAGTATACCCTATTTGATCACAAAAGAAATGAAGATATTATGAAAGAATCAAACCAGGAATGAGTAATAGAAAAAATTAAAAAATATAAACATAAATGGATGGAACACGTTCAAAGAATGAAAACAGAAAGATTACCAAAACAAGCCTTAAAGTACAAGCCATTAAGAAAAAGAAAACCAGGACGTCCTCTTAAACGATTCAACGATGACTTCTAAGGCTGGAACAGGCCATGCTAGGCCTAAATCCTTGATACGCATGATGATGATGATGATGATGATGATGTATTTCTTTATACGATGTTCCTCTTACTTTCCAGTTTACTTTACGTATTATATTTTGCCGTTTCCATCTTGGTTTAACTTTTCCATTCCAGCGTCGTTTTCCTTAGATTCATTTTCGAATACTTTTCTCTATTAGATTAAAAATAAATTGGTGTTCTCCATTTCAGGTTACTCATCTAGCGATGGGTAGTCCAGTGGTAGGACGTCTACCTTAAGGCTTCTGAACTATCATTATTCCAAATTTAAACATGTAGGAGGATTCGGTATATTGAAGGGGAAAGAGTAGATTTTAGAGTGGACATAAATATAGGCCAGAAATGGAAATACCCTGTAGGCCTCGAGTACTCTAATAGGATAAGGGTGATAAAGTAAGAAGAGTTGGCTGATAAGGCCTTATATGAAAGATTAAAGTGAATGGATCTTCCTCAAAGTCGAAGAAGAAGAGGAAAGATCCAGCTAGGGGGACATAGGAGTACCGCTTCCCTTACAATCATGATGATTGACTCTTATGGCCCTGTTGGTCCACTAGTCTTTATTCATATATTCGGACCACTCATCATATATGGTGGGCTTCCCTATCAGCCACCTATGTGATATGCTCTCTAGTGGTTATATCGTCCCACTAAAGCTCGAGAGCACACATGCGACGCCACTGGTATGGATATATCTATACCTATATATGTATGTGCGTCTCTCTCTCTCTCTCTCTCTCTCTCTCTCTCTCTCTCTCTCTCTCTCTCTATATATATATATATATATATATATATATATATATATATATATATATATATATATATATATATATATATATATATATATATATATATATATAATATATATATATATCTATGCCAGTGGCGTCGCGTGCCCATTTAGGTTGTGGGTGCTGTGTGCCTTATGCAACCTGCGCTACAAATGTCAATTTTACCGTATGATTGCATTTTGATTGATGTATGAAAGTTTTAACAATGCATAGCGCATCAGCGTTCATGTTAATTGGTTTCAATGCAATTGCTTGTAGGATAACTTTGAATACTTTAATTTATCAGTTAATATAATTTTAAATATGGATAGCATAAAGGCCAAATGGACATAATAGCTATGCTTCACGCGTGCCGTTTATGTGAGAAGCATGGATGGTTTACGCTTTGTGGTGAGATTTGATTTTCTTTGGAAAAAACTAGAGTGAGACACGGATAATTTGAAATTTGATACAATTTTTAAATATAGCCATATGATACGCACAGAATCACTTGGGAAATTATTTTTTTTCCCGGATTGAACCAAAGAAAGGTTATCTGCGAAAGCTCTTGCAGAAAACGTAACATTCAGTACATCGTAACCACTGTTTCCCATTGTAAATACTGGCAAAAAAGTTATAAATTTGTTATAGAAATTATGAATATCCATTAAAAACTTGTCTATATCGGTGTCATTAACACGTCAGCTCATGCGTCACACACGTAAAACAGATTAAACTCAGAAAACAAAAACAGCAACTCATGACAAATGACAACGTTCAGTTGAATTACTTCACACAATAGCCAGTCACCACCACTAGCAACTTCTAGCACACCCTGCCACGCCTTCTGGGCCATTTAAAACCACCGGAACTCTAGGAACTGAACACACTAAGCCATCTGCACGTCTATTTAAGGGCTCAAAGATGTTAGTATTTGTGACCTTACACTGGAGAGCTATTAACGCGAATGTGATTCAATATTTAATCGTCGAAAAGTGTCCTCTTCATGAAGCATTAATATATTGTGTTTAATTTTAGAATCACGCAAAGCCTGAAAATAATTAAGGGAGTCTTTAACAGGAATAAATTCAAAAATATAATATAGGTGATATTGCTATTTCGTGGGAGTGCACCGCACACCTAGCACATCCGGAATATCCCACCCCCCGATCCGTGTTATTTCTTTGCTATTTGATTATTCCAACGATTATTTACTTTTCTTTCATGTATTCAGTTGTTTAAGGAATTGCAATCAGCTAAAATTATTCTATTTTTTAAAATAAATAGCCTGTTATTGTCCACCCTTCAACATTATCTACTTTTTTTCCCTTTTTTTTAAAAAAAACTTTCAGTTGAGATAAAAGTGGCACATATTTGTTAATTTTTAAGGGTCGACGGTTTATTTTGAATGATAATTTTTAACTAAGAAAATGGCGGACATAAAAATATGAAAATTATATATGGCGCAGCAGGCTCATATAGCCTTTGACATTTTCTGGCTCCATTATACCTGGATTACAATAATAACGACAAAATTCTGGTTTTTAGTTTCTTAGGACCCATAATAGTTTTCAAATAGAGAAACGTTTTCAGCTGATTCTCGAGGTTAGACGAATTTTGGCACAGGCAAGGTTCTTTCACCAAAAAAAAAACTCGTATTTTTAATTGCGCAACTCAGGAAAACGGAAATTGATTAAAGGATTCATACCAATATGAACTAAAATTTAAGAGAGTTGCCATGTAGCCTTGCAGATAGGGGATATAATGATTCCAACCTTTTAAAAATGAATAAATAAAAAAATAAAACATAAATGAATAATTTTAAAATAAAAGATAAAATAGTTTACTTCTCTTATTAACTTATGAGAATGAATAGATGTTAGAGAATTTAAGAATTTACATTTTTAAATGTGAATTCGAACCACTTAAAAATCTGTACTTGGAGTATTTTAGTTCCATTGGTGAGATAAGGGAATATACTTTAAATACTAAATATAGAACTTTTACAAGCCACTTCAGTAAGTAGGACAGTGATTTCCCACTGGGAGATGAAAATGATCTTCCACCTAAGTACACAGGGCCGACACAAAGTGGTCGATGCCCACCTGCAAAGCTGAAATGGGAGTCCCAAACAAATGGCAGTTTATTTATTTATTTTTATTTTTGTCATAATCATGTGGAATGAATTTACAAGAAAGAAATTACATTACACTTTTGTTCTTGAAAACATTTTATTAATTAAAATTTAAATTTCTTTTATAGCAGTAATAAAAAGACAAAGACAATGAAAATAGGCAGAATCATTGAAAATGTCAACTGTGTTGTGAATGGAGAACCTGTGGAACAATTTAAACATTTCAGCTACTTAGGCACGATTTTTACTGAAGATGGTAAATTAAATATAGAAATAGACAACAGAATCAGCAAAGCTGGTATAGTGGGAAGTCAATTGAATAAATTCATATGGAATAAGAAAGAAATTAGTCGGAACACTAAATTAGCTGTGTACAAGACAGTGTTCAAACGAGTTTTAACTTATGGATCTGAGAGCTGGGTCAGAAGTAAAACACTTGACCAAAGACTAGAGACCACATATATGAGAGTCCTGAGAAAGATTATAGGCGTGAACAGATGGCATCATTGGCAATATCATATTAAAAACGAGGATATTAGGAAAGAACTTGACATTGTCGGCATCCAGGAATGCGTTAGCAGAGCTAATCTCAGGTGGTATGGTCACTTAAACAGAATGGGCAAAGAAAGATTAGCAAAACAAGTGTTCTCTGCCAGGTTGGCAGCAAAACGACCCAGAGGAAGACCAAGATATAGGTGGACTGATACGGTACAAAGTGGCTTAGACGATAGAAATATAAGATTGATAATGTTGGAGTCTTGATAAGTAACAGACTGATTTGGTGGAAAATTGTAGATAGGCAGTTAGTAATGATATAATTTTTTCATGTAGTACTATCATATCCTGTACACTCCTTGTGGGTACATGGCAGGAATTTGATGATGATGATCATCATGATGAAATTGAAATTTTCTAGTTTTGATATTAACAAAATGATTCTACAATACTCTTAATGTCTAGGTTTTCACATATATCATTTTCAATAGCTATTAATGCTAGACTTTGAAGCCTTGTTTGTAACATACTTGTTCTTAAATAAGTCTTAATTAATTTAAGTTTCGAAAACAAACGCTCACCGCTTGTTATACTAACAGGTTTAGTTAATAATATTCTTAAAACAATTGCAAAATTCGGAAAAGATAAATTATTCGACACAATATATTTAAGAATATCGAGAGGATTTTCAATTTTTGAAGTATCGTTTCGAAAAATATCTCTCTAAGGTTGTATCTCGTCAAAGAGTTCCATGGCATTTATATTTTTATTGTTACCATCTTTCAAAATAATTTCTAAGTTGTCGCAGTTTTTTCGGAAAAGTCTATACAAAAAACTAAAATTATCGACGTGAGTTTTAAGTTGTTCAAAATGTTCGTTTAACGAAGTCCATGCAATATCCAAAAGTGTATAAAATACGTTATCAGCGCGGTAGTAAATGATATCTACTACTTATCAACAGTAACCAGAGCAAAAATGTAACTGAATTTTATTGTTTTCATTTCAAAATAGAAACCATTCCCGTGAAACGGGCCGTTATAGTTGTCAATCTTAAAATCCTATATCACATTACACCTGGTTAGAATCGTTATAATGGTTCGAATCCTTAAAATTACTTAGATTGGCGACATGACGATTTCACAGAGTTCTGCACCTGTTGAACCGGGCGAAACGACTACTAGCGCTTCAGCGGAATGAGACTAAGATCCCGTAGAAAATACATTACGGGATAGGGTCGTTGCACAGGGCTGCTGTGAGCCGAGCGCAGCAGTGCGCTTGCTGCCTAAGAAGGCGCTTTCATGACAATCTTAGTGGGAGAAAATCTGATCTATTTTTATGCAGAATATGTAAATTTGCAGCAATTATATTGACTTACCTAATTATTATTACTTAATTCGTTTACAAAAATTTAAAGAAAGAATGAAACTTTATACTACACTTTGAAACGGTGCCCACCTTGTAGTGGCGCCCGCCTGCTATGCAGGCCTTACTGGCCCGCTTCCGCTGGCCCTGTAAGTACACATTCACGAACGTCCATGCCCACAATCGCTTGCGAATTTAATCAAGAAAAATGAAGTCGCTCTCCAGTTCAGCTAAATAAGCTGGCAATTAAATTATATTAACCATATCAAACATTTATATTTATAAAAATATAAAGAATAATAGTCATAAAAATAATTAGAAGCGTTAGCTCTTTTCTAGCAGGAATGTGGGAATAGGGAAGCGACTGTATACCGATTTCCAAAAAAAAAAAAAAAGACTAAAAAAAGTTTAGTCTGCTCCCTTCTGGGAAAAGATAAGGAGATAAAAAATACTTTAGCCTTAATAATGTATCAATAATAAAAAAGTGAAATAATGATTCTCTATGCCTTTTTATTCTCTTAAGGCACCAGATGGCGCAACTCCACTAACACCTTTTATTCCTTTTAGGGAATAGGTGAGGTTGTTTTAGCCTTAACTTTTTGAGAATGAGGGGAATGAAAAGTACATTAATATTTAAAAAAATTAATATTCATTTAAAATTTGTATATATCTGTTGACGTAATTAAATTAATACTATGTGAAATCTTGTAAGTTAACAGTGTTTTTTTTTTTTGTGCTGTTTAGTATATGATAAAGAGGCACGTCCTTTAAATTTTTCTTTTTTAGGGATTAGATGGATTAATATTTAAAAAACCGTTTTTTAATTAAAATAGCTATATAGATAGATTTTTTTATTTTTGGCAATTCACTTTTTTTTTTCTTCCATCACACCAGCCTCCATAAGTCAGTATAGACTAAGCCCTTTGGTCGGAAAGACCTGGGTTCGATTCCCGTCAGTGATGTGAAGAACCTTCATCTGGTCTCTTTAGACTAAAGGTGAGTTAACCAGTCTCAATTTGAGGTAGGGGTTTTTGCAGCAATTATATTGACTTAGCTAATTATTATTACTTAATTCGTTTACAAAAATTTAAAGAAAGAATGAAACTTTATACTACACTTCGAAACGGTGTCCACCTTGTAGTGGCGCCCGCCTGCAATGCAAGCAAACAGGCAAACCGGTCCCGTGAACACATGCATCTACAGACATAGGACACATCGGGAGGCATAGGGCCAATCACCTTATCCTCGAGACGGTCGCGGTTGTGAAGTCCACACTAAAGAACCTCAATGGTTCGTGAAAAGCTTAAGATAAGACAAGACACCTTCCTCTCTGGATATGATGCGATATTCAATCTTAAACATCTCTCTCTCTCTCTTTTTTTTCTTTCTTTCGGGAGGGGGATTTCAAGAAATTTAATCTTTGAAGTCTACACGCAATTTCTAATACGCTTCTATTATAGTGTTCGAAGACAAGAAATGTATGCTTTCTTTCTAAACTATAATCCACATGCTTATTTTTATTTAGTTATTGTTTTTAAAAATGTGACTCACCCACATAACGTTGTAAACCTATAGTTTAGTTGGATATTGTAAAGACATGAGTACTGAATACTGCTCCCACATATGGGGCGGGGCCCAAATGCTCGACTCAATACAGAGGAGAGCAATTAGACTTATCAATGATCCATCCCTTTCCAACTCTCTACCCCCACTTTCACTCAGACGTATGGTCTCTGCAGTATGTATATTCTACAAATATTTCCATAGGAAATGCTCATCTGAAATTACATCAATAATTCCTCCGCTCAGTACTAAGCTCATTGGAACACGTGCAGCTGCTGCACAACATCCTTTCACAGTACACCTAGAAACAAACAGAACAAGTTTCTTTTCCTCTTCCTTCATCCCTGCAACTGCTGCACTGTGGAATAGTCTCCCACCTGCTGTGTTTCCCAAGGAATACAATTTAAAGTCATTCAAATGAAATGTAAACAAATTCTTCCTTTCCCAACCCACTACCCATACACGGTACTTATGTACTATAGGTTGACCAACCAACCTCCTGTGTATGGGTCAAACATAAAAAAAAAAAAAAATTGTAATATCATATCTCACATTATCCAGAAACCCTTATCTAGCTACTAAACATTGAACTTTTTTGAAGGCACGTCAGTGGCTCCAGTAAGCGAGATGCAGGTTTCATACCAGATGATGAAATCTGTGGTCTAAAGACACATGCACGAACATCCATGTGCCCATGAATGAATTCGAAATCTCAGCCTATTCAATAAGAGAGCGAAGCGCTCTCCAAGCAGCCAACCAGGCTGTTGTACAGACTGAAGTTTTCATTTCCCCATTACGCTTTGAGTAAGTTTGCTTCAACAATGTTTGCAATACTCTTTTTCATGTCATGATTTTTACCAATAGTTTAATCCTTAATTCTGTTAAATATTGATTAATTTCTATATCTTTTTAAAAAGCTATTTCTGAACATGCCAAGCCAGTAAATCCCAAATTCTGATTCAAATACAGATTTATCAAAAGAAAAATCATTTACAAATTTATATGAACAAACTGCTCCAGAAAATGTATTATAAAATATACGATCTGCTTAAAAAAAATAGCTTCGGATAATAGCTATTTATTATAAAATCTATTATAGTAGCTAACTTTTATTGCGCCCACTATAATCTACAAGAGAGAGAGAGAGAGAGAGAGAGAGAGAGAGAGAGAAATCGTGGTTTATTTTTAGATTGTTTAAACTTCCTTTGAACACCATTAGGAGTTAAACATTACCACCTGTTTCAGTTTAAATAAATAAATTTCTTTCTGTTTCTCCCCCTCCTCTATTTTCTAATTCTCCATCAATATAAATACATCATATGTAGACTACCATACGACATCTTTCTTTTTGTATTTTGTGAAAAAAAAAATGCCTCGCAAAGATAGGAGTAATTAATTCAATCAGCTAATTTTTATATTAATGTTAAAGCTTAGATATATTTGTGATTGCAGAGAATATTGCGTAATATTCATTAGGCTATATTTATTTGGGCCAATATATTTTAGCTATCATTCATTTCACTTATATTTGACAAGACTTCAGAAGTATATCATTAACTTCTGTTTTACAAAACTAATCAGAAAATACCTAGTCTAAGCAAATGCTCTTTTTTTTTTTTTTAATCAGTTTCATTTTATAATGAAACTATAACTTATTCCTTAATTCACTGATTTGGTTTTGGAGTTTTACTTAAAATTTATAATATAAAATTTATTTTATAACGTTTTTTAGCTTCACATTAATCACGACGTCGATCATTTCACACACATACATATTGCATTGCTATATTAGAATTTAGTGTACAAAATTCATTTCGAACAGAAAGAGATGCTCAACTTTCCAGCGTTCTTTTGATTATGGAAGAGCCGTGTACGAAAATAGGCTAGAATACAATAATCTATAACATGCGCAGGATAGGCCGTGAGTTAACTCCTCTGCGCATTGTCATTGTTGGTGTACGACATCCGTAAACATTGTACTCCAGGCGTTCAATTTATTCTTACCTTATGTACTTAGTATCGTAGCGATTTCACGCGTTAGTTGACAGTGTTAAACTGCACTTTAAAGCAGTACATTTCGGCCGGTTGGCTGTGGTGGGAGGCGAAGGTTTGTTAATAGCTTGCACGATTAAAAAAGTATGAGTGCACATGGCTGTACGCATTTGACAAATTTCAAATCTCTAAAAGGGACGCAGTCATTTCGAATTATTCACGCATATTTTATAGCTTGCGTGTCTGAAGAAGCTCGTAAAAAGAAGGTAAGAATATTGTATCGTGCATTTGGACCGGTCAAGACAGTAGTTATGTTATCATGTCAGGCGCACTGCGACCGGCATGGAGTAGGCAGCGGAAAGCCTGTTCCATTTTTCGGCTTTTTAATAAATGTAAAGTGGACAAAAAAGCGTGTAGTTTGTATGCCAGAGTTTCGAAGCTCAGTTCGTTGAACCGAATCCGGTTTCTTATTAGACGAAACAAGCAACACAAAGCAATTTCTTTTTCAGATAAAGAGGAATTTATATTAAACACTAAAAAGGTAGCTACTTTGCCGATCACATACAATTTAAAATGTTTGGTTGCTTTGCAACCGAACTCAACAATCGTGCTGGAGAACATGCGGTTCTTATCGGACAGATCACAGATGCTATTCGGCATCACTGCTCCCCGTATTGTATGGGAGCTCAAACCGCAATGCGTGAAGGAACTCTGCGGGGCTGTATAAGATGCATGAATTACTCATCGGTCAAGGGCATTGTTGTTGCTTGCAGTGTTAATTCGAACTCAATCCATTTATGTCCATTCTACATATATTGCTTTGTATACTCCATGATTTCCTTTATATATCAGTGGCAGTATTTGCTGTTGAATCGCATTTTGTTCTTGATTATGTTTATTGGGTTAGAAACGAACAAAAGGAAGATAAGCGATTGTTCCACTTTGGATAGGGTGATCCATTTCGATGAATATCCATTATTAGATAATGAGACAATTTTATGCAGAAATATTTCAGTTCATTTTAACTTTATTTTAGAAAGTGGACAGTTTCATTTCAAGATGCACTGTAAAATGTAATTCTACAGTTTTATTTTCGGCATTCTTCTTTAATATACGGTACTTCTGTGTTCGTATACGCACACCTTGTGTCAAATATACGTTTATGTGAAATGTCGATTCCCCCTTTTTTGCATTATCATGGCAGTTTTTTTTTTTTTTTTTTTTGTATGTGTGTGTGATTAACATTGTGGAGTTGTTTCGAATTTTGAGGGAAGGGAGAGTGATTATTATTTCGCATAACATTTTGCTGTGACTGAGACTGAAAATCATGAGTATTATGTTTCGGTGCGAAATGCTAAACATGAAAACTTGATAGTTTTTGTGTTTATATTATAAAGACACTTTAATGGAATGAACAGCAATAAAACAGTTCTCATTTATCTCCCGTGCGATTGCTTTCAATAAAAAAAAAAAAGACATGGGAGGACTTAGTTTTTCTTACAAAGACAAGCCACAATAGTTATATAGTAAATTAGTCCATCCATAGGCCTGACTAATTTATTGTTATTATTGTTCCCAAAATGAGTATTGCAGCACGTTAATATCCAGTTAATGATTATTATACTGCAGTATATGTTATATATTAAAGTGTCCAATGGAATTGGACACTTTAGCGACATGCACTTAGTTATTATTAGTAGTTTTATCAGATACCCCAAGACTGGTGGCAAATTCATTCCTCTTAATTTTTATTTATTTTAAATAATATGAGCAAGTATAGCACAGCATGAATATTGGTGAGATGAAATTTTTGTAATAAAGATTCTGCTTGAGTCATTCACTTGACTTGTAATTGTTGCTCAGTCCAAAAGTATGGAAAGAGGCATCTAATACTTGTAAGTAGAACGTGCCCCTTTCACTGCTTAAGGCTGTGTCATATCATATTTTTGAAGGTTGAGAAAAAGATAGCATTCAAGGGATTTGATTATGATGATTAGATTTAAGATAATACTTAGAGGATCAGTATTCTACCTGTCTCTAGAAAAGTAGGAGAGTGGGCCTCTCTCTGTCTCTCTTCTCCTCCCCATTGTAAATGGAGTGTTCATTCTAAAGTGCCAAAAGATGAAAATAAAAATAACAGTTTTTCCACTATTTTCTGCCTTCTTTAAACTTTGTGATTTTTATATATATGAGTATTTCAGGTAATTTGTAAACAATGTCTTTTGGATCCCAGGAAAAATACTTAATTTCCTGAGATAATGTTTTATGATTTATGGAATTTTTTAATGTTTGTTATTAAAGTGAGATGTGGAATGCAGAATAAAGATCTGAAGAAATAAAAGATGGATAAGGAAGAATATAGCTGAATTAGGAATTCAGGAAGCCATCAATCATTTTCTTGGAGAGAATATTTAAAAAAAAATGCAGAAAATTTTAATGTAAGTGATTTTGAATAACTCATGCACAAAATATATACTAAATAATATAAATCATAATACACTATATATATATTGTAAATATAACATATATAATTAATTACATTTTTAGTTATAATTATTTTAACTTTTATTATTGTGCTATTATGTTTTTTTTTTTAAATACATTCTTCTTAATAACTAAACATATATGACTTATGTTTTCTTTCTTAACAAATGATAATTACAAAATATGTTTCCTAATAGTATTTCTTTTTTTTAACAGATATGAAGTGGAACGCTTGTTATATTGAGGAAGCATTCTGTCTTCAGTAAAATGACATTTTCTGTGAACTGTTAATATCTAAAAAAAAAAAAAAAGATTTGCTCTGTAAGTGGATGAACCATTATTAGAGAATGGGCAAATTGGAGGCTATGATGCTTCAAGGGAAATGTGAAATAAGAAGGGTTTGTTGTTTCAGTCAAGTAGTGGAAATTGACATTTCATATTTTTGAATTTGGAAGTAATTTGGAACTATGAAATAATTTATAATTTGAAAATAAATTCTAGACGCCACTCTATTGTCCTTAAAGAAAAACTTCAGTTTTCATAGCCCTTAATTTTGAGAATTAACTTATTAAATTAATTAATTCTTAACTTTGAGAATTCCATCTTAATTACCAACATAATGTACATTGTTTAGTAGAAAGCAGTAGCAAAATAACAGGCCATTATAACTTCAAATGATTAGTATGTAGGTTAAACTGAATTAGTAGCTGAATTCTGGCACTTGGGAAAGTCAGTATGGACAATGAAAATCAGAACATTTAATAGCTAGTATATACTTGCTTGTAACTGATGAGTATGATTATTTTTGTAGTTTCATTAATTTGATTGCTTCAATATCAGTGGAAATAGAATTGTAGTACATTGTCTTTGCACTGAAAATGGGAAATAAGCATTACTGAAAATAGGAAATATTTAAAATAACAGGGATAGACTGATTAGGGTAATGAATTTAATTTGAATAATAAAAAAAGTTTCTTTTGTATTGTTGTCATTTGTTTGTTAAGTAGCTTGTTTCTTATTAGTTATTTTCTTAGTATTTATGTCATAAATGCCTTTTGATTTATAAAAGGAAGAACAAAGTTAATTTGGCTGCCGTGACATATATTACTAAAATAATTTGCTTCATTAGTACTATGTTCATACAATGAACATGATACTAATTAAACTTTAAATGATCCCATTATTTCATCTCTGTTATAGAAACATCATCATGATGCAATTTGAGACTACAACATGCACACAGCAATTCATTGAAAGTAGAAATGGTCAAGTTAGACTATAGATGCCTTCTATAGTTACCTGGCAAAACCTTAGTTGTTCTGGAGATTTTAACATTACTGTTTTTTCTGGAAACAGAAGAGGGAGTATCATTCATTTATATCTTTTAAGGTTAGGATGATTTTTGAGTGAAGTTGCAAAGTCTGAGCGATATTAAGCAGTTTTATACAAGATAAGTAACCATAGAGCTCCAGCCCTAAGCTTTAAGTTTATCATTTCTGCATCAGTTTTGTTTAATTTACGAAGCTGCAGGCCTGAATTGTATCCTGATATTTTTGTGACAGGCATGAAATATTTGAATCATTAAATTTGGTGTTCAGTTTTATTTCTCAGTACTGCTTTCATTCTGTAAAATCAAGATGAGGTGCTAACATTATATTATTTTTCAATTAAAAAAAAAGTTGTACATTACCTTTTTATTTATCAGATGAAATCTGGAACATTTGAAGGAGGGAATGTCTTTTCTGTACATGATATTTTTAAAGAAAAATAGGACCGTAATACTCACTTTCAGTATTTCTTCACCATCCTATAGTGCACAAGGATGACGTAGTCAGAAATTTTCTGTGAAAGAGAAAAAAGCTAGATAACTGGAAGGAGACCTAAACATTTCCTGCGAGGAACGTGGTGACCAAGATTTCTGACTCAGTGCTCAATCCTAATCTTCTTTTGTTGTACCTGGTTACCAGACATCCAGTTGATTACTGAACATACAGGGATGGGTTGGCAGTTTGAGATAGCCAACCAAAGTTACATTCTTTACTTGCTCAAACCATGTACACAAATATGATGTAATAGTTAATGTGAATAAATTTCATGCTAGCTAGGGCATTGCAAGGATCCAGCTGGATTTGTGAGAACAAACAGAGAAGAGTCAGCTACTAGATTTGAAAATAAACACTGTCAGCATGTGAACTATCAGTGGAAAGGTGGGGAAACTAGCAGAAGAATTACAGAAATACCTTGTCAACATGATAACAGGTATTACAGAATGAGAAAAATAAGTGAGATACTTCTAAAGAATAGTGGTGATATCATAACATCATATAATTAAACATGAAAATGAACTTCTCAAATGGTTGGAAATTTCAAGTATATTATTAAATTTCAAAATGAGAAATTAGATAGTGAGACTCATGTTTTCATGGTCAACTGAAATTCTAGTAGGAAAATAATGGAATCCGAGTTAGAAGAACAGGCAGCTGACATAAAAAAATTGGGAGTGGAAGCTTGTTCTTATTGTAGACTTAAATATCAGAGTAAAAAATGAATAAACATGCAGCAGCATGGTGGAAGAAGTTAGAGAAAAGAGCAATTCATGTCATTGACCTATAATTGCTAACATATTCTAACATAAATCTGTGCATCAATTTAGATGGAAAAAACATACAAGAAAACTTACTGATCCTGTTGGTGTTACCAGTGATATCTTCAAACTGGTTCCCAATACAACAATATATAGGGGTTCATTTAGTTTTAAGCAATACAGAAATGTAACATGTCAAAAAAGAAAAATGTGTGAAGTTTTTTTAAAAAAAGATTCAGAGTTGATTAGTTTTCAGCATTAAATTTTAAACTCAGATATGCAGATATTATTCTGTAAAAGTGAAGGAGTTTAAAAACACAAAACAAACTAAACAAGCTATCAGAAAATCTGAAATGTGAAAGGAAACTGGAAGTAGCTAATTACTAGAAATGCTATACTGTGGAGGTATAAAATTTTTACACTGATTATACTGCATAATTTGGAAGGTCTGGTCGTAAAGTTGAATTCCAAACGATTGAAAATATAGCTGTCATAATATCCCATCTGTAATGAAGAGAAGTAAAACAATCTGAGGATTATAGCAGAATTCTTCTGTTGAGTGTCCCATGTAAAAGTTATGTAAGCATAATTGAGAACTGAAGAGAAATTTAGAAAAGAAACTGGGTTCAGGCCAAATATGAGTTGTCAGAATCAGATTTTTACTTTAAGACAAGTGGTCAAAAAAATCGGGGAAATAGAAGAATCTGAAAGTTTTGTTATCTGAAAAAGGCATATGAAAACTGCCAAGAGAGAAAGCTGTTCAAAACAGAGTAGTAGTATACTAAATAAATTTAGTTTAATCCTTTATCCAAGTGTGTGCAAACAAAGTTTGCGCCTGAAAGTATCTTCAGGACTGGGGTAAAGTGGTATAACACCAGACGACTCCTTGCAAAGGTGGAGCAAGCTACCAACACTCCTATCTCAGTATCTCCCATAATGCAAAACACATCTCCTTGCGGATATGTATAATGTTATGCATTAAGGGAAGGGCCACTACCCAGACTAGTTTCGACCTCAATAAAGGTCGAAACTAGTCTGGGTAGCAGCCCTTCCCTTAATGCATTATACATATCCGCAAGGAGATGTGCTTTGCATTATGGGAGATACTGAGATAGGAGTGTTGGTAGCTTGCTCCACCTTTGCAAGGAGTCGCCTGGTGTTGTACCACTTTACACCAGTCCTGAAGATACTTTCAGGCACAAACTTTGTTTGCACACACTTGGATAAAGGATTAAACTAAATTTATTATAGTCTGACCAAGTGAAAAATAAACTTTCAAGAGCAGTATACATTTGCTTAATTTTAAGCCAGCAGTTGGAATTGCTGTTACTGGAAGATGGTTTGATGTAAAATCAGCTATAAGACATGGATACATGCGATTTCATTATTTACTTGAATCACATTATGAAGGGAAAAGTTTATATGCTTAATGTTAAAATTAGTGATAATTAAGGTCAGGTCTTTACTTTATGCAGATGGTGTAATACTCCTGATTAGGTTCCTTACAAGTCTTAGGATTCTAACTACATTGATACGAAAAACCTCATCTTCATTCCCAAAGGAGAATCTAAAGCAAGTATTTTAGGTGTCTAGGCACAATTTCAAGTGGTGCAGGTGATAAATCAAAAAATATGGAATAGACAACAGACATAGCAAAGTTCATGTGGCTTGCAGAATTAATTTAGAGAAGGGATTTTAACTCGAAACTAATAGCATTATATAAGACTTTGTCCACACTAATTTAATCTTATCAGTCTGAAAGTTGAGTGTGAATAAATTGAGAAATAACTAGATCAGAGACCAAGATTGCACATAAATTCTATGTTCTCTGGTTCTTGATAAAGACCAAAAAAAAAAAAATTAGGGAGGTGAACAGTTGGCATTAATGTCAGAATCATATCATCATCATCAAAAATGAAAATATTTATAAAGGAATTTGTCACAGAATACTAATTCTAGAATATGTGAACTAAGCTAAGTGATTTGTCACTTAAACAGAAAGGGAGATGAAGGGTGAGCCAAATAGGTGTGGGATGGTTGGGGGAAAAAATTCCCGGGTGAAGATCAGATCTAGTTGGATTAATGTAGCTAATGGTATATTAGAAGACTGATAGGTAAGATCTGACAATTTAGTTTGAAAGAAAATTTGTTGATAAAAAAAAAAAAATAATGTAAATTTAGTATGTATTACTATCACAGTATCCTCTTCAATCCTTATGTATTTATCTGGAATTGATGACTTCACTAATAAGTTAACAGTTAGAATCAAAGGATATAAAAGACGGCTTTTATGTCAGATCAGGTGTAAGACAAGAATGCATGCCCTCTCTATTATTCTTCTGTTGAAACACATTGCATTTAATTTGATATCAGTATTAGAGATATTCCAGTTTTTTTTTTTTTTTTTTTTTTTGAAATTGTTATTTATTTTTATGCTGGGAGAGATGTGCTGGTAAATTTTTAACTGGTTCATTAAAAACAACAACAAAAAAAAACATGAGTTTTTCCCTTTGTAAAAATTACATTTCCCTTAAAAGTATAAATGAATTCCATTGTTGTCAAACATCCACTGCCTGTTAACATTGAAATGCCATTCGTTACCTTAAGAAGATGCATCCCAGTCAAAATTAAGATGTTTGTTAAAAAATATAAATTCCTGTAAAACTCTAACAGAGATAATTCCTATCCAGGCTGTCATGTAGGAAAGGAAGCACAAATTGTATCGAAATAAGCATGCCCCTCATTGTGCTTTATGTGTCACCATATACATACACTATAAGCTTGTAAGCTTAACTCCCAAATGTCACTAGCTATTGTAGATTGAAATACATGCCGTGCTCTAAGTTTGTAGCCATTGGTTGTTTATTAACCAGCTTGCAAAATTCTTGAAAATTTAGCAATTGGCTTGTGTGAGCTATTCCAGCACTTCACTAGTTATACTCCTAAATAAGGATTAGGACTTTAATTGAAGAATGGATGTAATCAATTTTTTTATGAAAACTGATAAAAAAAATTATATCAGTGTGAATGACATCAACTGCATTCTCAACGAAGAATCTAAAGAACAATAAAACATTTTAGCTTTCTGGCATACATTTTAGAGAAGATGCAAATTAAATATGGAAATTGTAACAAAGTAAACAGAACTGGTATGTTTAGAAGCCAGTTGAATATATTTATATAGAATAAGTGAGCAATTAACTAAAACTTTTGTTCTGTTCAAACAAGTTTAACTTTTAAATCTGAAAATCATCGTCAAATTCTTGGTATGTACCCTTGGGAGACTATACAGGATATCATGATAGTACTACATGAATTCCATTATTACTAACTTCTTATTGGCAGTTTTCTCCAAATTAATCTGTCTGTCAGAACTCCAATACTATCAGATCTTAAATTTCAGTCTTCTAAGGCATTTCTTACTGTATCATAACTAAAAATTATTATTATTATTCAGGCCTCCATGGAGTCAAAAGACTCATCGTGGGAGGTCCTTCCTAAGAACATAAAGTCTATCATACCACTCCTTGAACTCATTGACCGTTCTCGCTCTCACCACTCCATCAGGCAATGCATTCCATGGTTCAACCACCCTCCATGCAAAGAAACCACTCCTCACCCTCTTGCTCACAGTTTCCTTTCGTAACTCCCAGGGATGGCCTCTTGTCTCACTCCTTCCTGCTGTTCAACCAAGCAAAAGAACTGTAAATAGTTCTAAAGTAGAGACAGGAGAGATCTGAGGATAATTAGTGAAGTGAATGCAAAATGGTATTAGAAAGGAATTTGATAGCATTAGCATTTTCAAGAATTTGTGAGGATTAATGCAGGTTAATACTGCCTCCTTAGAAGACTACAATGTAGGATCTGAGAGTATGGAGACCTGAGAAATAGCAGATTAATTTGGAAAAAAAAAATTTAATAGGAAACTAGTAATAATGTGAACTTAATTGCTTGTTGGTGAGCAGCAGATAGATTCCCCACTGATTTTGGGAAATTGATTTGATGGTCATTTAACTGAAGGTGATTTAACATAAACTACATTCAGAGAGACATAAGAATGGCCTTACTTTTAAATTAGATGGTAGTTCTTAGATCTCCTTCCATTTGTGGTTCCTGGTATGATGAACAGGATAATCATTTCTATTAGTAGTATTACTTTATGCTAAGGGAAACCAAATAAAATCTTGTAACCAGATATTTCATTGTAATCCTGAATCCAAAATAATAACTAGTATGTAATTTCAAAGTCAAATATTTAATGAGGAAAGAAAACGAATTTTTCAGCCAAAGTGTAAAGATTTATAATAAGTCAGTTTTAGTCTGAAGACAGTCTACCTGCATTATTGCTTTTATCACAGTGTATGTTACCATTATCTTTACTACAGTGGGTGAGATATAGTGGGGTGTTTGTGTGAAAATGATTGCTGTGAAAGACAGCACTGGTATTGGCAACAAAATGGAAAGATTTGCATTTTTGAGACAAAAGTTGCATTTTTAAAACAATGTAAAATTGTTACTTGGAAGGGTGGTATGACTGTTTATAATAGTATCCTCTTATATATGTGAGAATTTGTCCATTATTTAATGCATCAGACAAGGAATATATTGCTTTTATTTAAATTTTGCAGAAGGCCTTTGATAGAGTGTTGCATAACAAGTTGATAACTAAATTTGAATGATTGGGAGTAGATAATAGATTAGCTATGATATGTATTAAGTTGTGTAGGAAGTGATATCCTGGAAGAAGAGTCACAAGTCATGCCGCCATAGGACTCTTTTTTTTGGACTATTATAATTTAACTTGTAAGTTAATGATACTGGGAGTGGTTTAAATGGAGATTTGACATTTTGTTGATGATGCAAAGTTTGGGAGAACAAGGTGTGCAGTAGATGTCTTACAGGAGGATTTGAATAGACTGTAAGTGGAGCTGCTAGTTTAATGTTGCATAGTGCAACATTTTGAAATTTGGTAGGCAAGAATGGAATGTAGAGTATATAGTTGATGAGGAAATTTTGAAGGAGGTGGAAGAGATGGAATCTGGCAGTAGACAGGGACCTGAAGTTTAGAAATTCCATTGCTAAAATTTTGAGGACATTGCAGCAGATTATGGCAGTGATGAGGAGAGTACCCTTGACATGTACAAGTAAGGAGGTAATGATTCTATTGTATAAGGTTTTGATCAGGCCACCATGGATTATTGTGCATAAATTAGGTTTTCAGGGAATGAAGATATTTTTGGATAGGGTTCAGAGAAATTTGCTGAAGGAGTGTCAGATCTGTGGAATTTGGGAATGAAGACAAATTGATGACATACCATTTGCAGAGCCTCATAAATAGAGAAGGTGTGTTGGTATGATTGTAACATAAAAGTTAGTAAGGCCTTGCTACTGGTTAAATGTTGAAGAGCATTTTCTTAGAATGGATGGAAACAGACTTTCTGTAGAGAATGTTTGTATTTTGTTGGAGCAGGAGTGAAGAATAGTATTTTGTTTTAATTTTTCAGAGTGCAAGATTTTGAAATTTAGTAGACAAGAATGGGATGCAAGTGTATACAGTTGGTTAGGAAATTTTAAAGGTGGAAGAGATGGAATGAGACAGTGGAGAGGGTCCTAACAGAATAATATTCTGTTTTCACCTCTTACATTGGTAGACTTTAATTCAAGATTGCTAGTCTCCTCAAATCTCATAACATAAGAGTGGCTTTCAATTCCATTTTAACTGTACAAGGTTACCTTTGTTTGTCTAAAGACCACAACCCTTTCTACAAACATCTTGGTGTTTATAATATTCCATATTTTTGCAGCCTTTCTTACATAGTGCAGACATCTAGAAGTTTGGAAATTAGACAGAAAGAGCATATTGGAGATTTTAATAACAATGGAGAAGACAGCTCGGGCCTAGCTTTTCATCCTCCCCCTACATCTTAACATTAAATGGGCTAAGACCTCTTTGCCTTACATAGAGGGACAACTTCACCACTCATGAAGTTGTTCCCTATGTAGGGCAAATAAATGAATCTACTATGGTCATTCATTCACAAGGCACACTCAATAGGAATCGAGAATTGATTCTGTATGATATTTGGAAATTGCTCATTAGATCTTTCTGCATGTCAGACTAATTTCAGCCAACACCCTTGCACACATCACTACACAGTTAACCCATGCCAGCTCTCTAATTGCATGTGGTTTCCGTTTCAACTTATATTGTACCAGTTCCTACATGTTTTCTATTTTATTAATGTTATAGCTCATGTTAGCCTCTTTATTGTATTTTTGTTCATCTTCACTCAGAAGCAGCAATAAGTATCCATGGTGAAACTAGTCTGTTTTCATATTGTTACAGCTGAATAAACCAATGTATTTCTCTTTATAAATCATATATTTATTAACTAGCTTATATTTTGCTAGATTTTAAACCTGCATCATCAGAGCGCAACTACTTGTTACAGTGTGCACTTGAGTATCACACAGCATCACATTCAAACCACACTTCAAATTAGCAACCATGATCTGCTGCTGACTGAAGGACAAACTCTATCCTCTATCACATCCTGATGCGAATGGAAGTGTCTTGTGATTGTAACTTTTGTCTGTTATAGACAAATAGCAAGATCTATTAGTATTGGCCTTTGAGAACACAAGAAATGCATTTGCTGCCATCATTATGGCAAGTCAGGACTGGTTGACCATGCTTTGAATACTCCTTCACACAAGATTAGATGGAAGTCAACCAATGTACTACAAGAATTTGTAACAAGTTCTATTTTTACAGTTGACACTGACTATGAAATACCTCTACAAGTATGGCTGCATTAATCTGCCAAAAATTTGGAAGACATCTTAAGATCCATTTGAACATCTTCTATACAACGTTAGAGGTTTTTTGTATGATTTATTGTTTTTTTTAGAATTGTAATACCATGAAAAAGAGATAAGAGAAGAATTAGTAATATACAGAACTGTAACAAAGCAAGTTTTGACATATGGCATATAATCAGGTTGGGAACATGTCATTCATCTTAATTATTTAGCTCTTTCACTCAACACCAAGTACAAAATAGTTAAGTGACTGATATTTCAGTGGATTCAAGCAAGCATCCTAGGAGCACAAGTTTAATTCCTTTTTCTGTTATAAATGATGTCAGAAAAAGACATTACACTCAAGTAATTTTAACAGACAAAAAGAATTAACTAACATTCTGTGCACTATCTAGAGCTGGATTTAAAGTAGTTAGCTGTTGGGGCTGAAGATAGTCTTAAATGATCATCTTTGAAATATTTCATAAATTAATGCAGTTATATTTATTCAGGTTTGGAGGTAGCTTTATTGCTAATTGGTGCTAAGTCTAGAAATATTTTCTCTCTCTCTCTCTTTCTCTGACCGGTAATGTCTTCTGTGCAGTACTATAGTTTTCTTTGGTTTTGGTCGGCCAGAGCATGTGAAGAAATGTTTGCTTACATGATCTAGTCCTGACTCACCATAATTATAATAGGATACATATATTCTTCATAATACACATTAATATAAGTGATTTAGGCTAGGAGATCTGCAGGTTTCCTGGAGTGTCAGAATCAATACTGGCAGCTGTTGATTAATTGTTTGAAGTTGATTTTCTCCATTATTTGAAAACAGGACTAAAGTGATGGCAGATTTTTATCTTCCTTTTTTTGGGGGTGAGGGATGGTCTGAATATAGGCCTGCTTCCATGTATTGGGATGAATATAGAAATAATATAGAATAGGTATTAGTTTTGGAGCACAACAACCTTTGAGTAAAACTGGAGAGATATCATCAAGATTAGACAACTTTTTTTTTTTAAAATCTAGGGTATTTATGATTTTTCTGATATGACAGGAGATGATTTGCCATGGTCATTTTTGTAGAAGTTGGAGGAGATTGTGGTTGGTTGTTTGGAATTATGGTCAAAGCAGCTAACTAAGGCTGTGAAGTCAGCATGTTTTGTTGGCCTGATTGGCCGAGTGGGTAGTGTACCTGCTCTCTAACTAACAGGTTGCGTGTTTGAATCCTGCCTTGGGCATGGATGTTTGTAATTGTCTTTGAATGGGAGATGAATTTCATCACTGGTGTGAAACCACCACCCTGCTTGTTGGAGGCCTGAAGTGGCTTGAAAAAGTTCCATGTTTGGTCTCTAGGGTTTTCAGACTATGTAAAAATAAATTACCAAAAAATATATATAAAATTGATTGAAAAAAAAAATCCCTTAGGCCACCGACAATACAAATGCTTTAGTCCTATAGGTTTACTAATAACCTTTTGTGAGTGGGAACTACATTAAAAAAAAAAGTTTCTGTAAATTGCTTGTGTTTTCTGGCTAGTTTTCCTGTTTGACAGGAGGGAAAAAAAGTTTCTGGGAGCAAAATCCATGCTAACTCAGTACAAGACCAGCTAACTCATCCTAGTTAAAAATAATAATAAAAAAAATCTTTTGAAGGTTCTTTGCTTCATAGACATGATTTGACCCTAGGTCTTTCCAGCCACAGGGCATTTCAGTACTGCTTGAGCTGTGGAGGCTCTGAGTTGGTGGAGAAGAAAAATAGCAGAAAGTCAGCTGGTACTGCTGAAACAATACCAGAAGATATTGTTGTAGCACTGCCATCTAGGCAGGAAAGTAGAGCCACTTAGTAGAGTGACTTCCATGTGCAAAGAAGACAAGCTTTCTGCATTTGGCCTTTTCTTTCAAAACAATCATTAACAAATACAGATTTGTATTTGTTAATGATTGTTTTGTATTTGTTGCATGCTTTGGTGAATGCTGAGAATGAGACTGGAGTTCTTTTAAGCTACTTGCATTATGCTGAATTTTTCTCTTGGTGTCTTGTCACACTTGTTGTTAAATAGTGGAATGAACAATGGGCAGACATTTTGAATAAATTTGGGGTAATGAAGGCCTTCATTACTCCAAAGTAAGGATAATTTTATGACTTGCTCAGAACAAGCATTTTTCAGGTCAGATCAGAAGCAGTAGTCAGGCACTGTGGAAAGGAAGAGTAGAAGTCTCGGAAAAGGGGATCATCCATTTGGCACCCTTGTGGTACCAAATAATGCGAGATTGTGAAGGGCATATCACGGAAGAGGAAACTTGTGTAAGATTATGATCTGAGTTATGAGATGAGATGACAGGTGATGTCTGCAGTGCTGGGAGAATGGACAAGGTTATCCATATTTATCCAGTATTCTTGTTGGTAGATGAGCGATTTGCATTAGATCATTGCTTATAGCAAATACTTCTGCATCTCTTCTAGTTTTGTATGCAGAATTAGAAGCCATTTTGAGTTGTGAATATTTAAGTTACTTAGAAAGATAACTTTACTGTTTGGATAGTTACACGGCAGATAGTTGAGCATCATTGAAAGAAAGTTAAAGAAGTCAGTGATTTTCAGAATTTGGTGATCAGTAGACAGTGAATGTAATAGAATTGAGCAAGGAAAACTTAAGCCAAAGGAGATCATGTTGCTATTATTACTGTTGTTTATCAGGCTATCCCAAGTTTTGTTTCATTTGGACCATTTGGAAGGATATAAAAAATGTGTTGAACTTGCATAGTGCAATAATTCCATGCTAGTTTAGAGTTTAATTAAATTTGGAATTGGCATATGCAAGATTTTCATGTGGTTTAATTTTGGTATAAATTGGATGTTTTTTTAGTAACAAAATTATTCAGGCTGTGATTGATTAATAATAGTGTTCAATGTGTCTAAAAGCTGAAATACTTTTAATACATTGAAATAATGTAAGGAGGACTTCTCAGAACATTAACAGAAGGTAAAGTCCCTCATTGAGTTGGGTGGTGTGTGGAGTGACTGGTCTTCAGAGAGTTGAAGCCTCCAGAAAAGCATTCAGCAGAACCACCTGGTGAGGGCTAGTGTAGTACACTGAGGAGCAGTGACCATACGGTCTGATGATGTCCACTGAACTTATGGATGGATTAAAATTTATCAAATCATTTCCATTTTGAATTTGCTCAGATCATTGTATAATGACAAAAGGTATGCCTGTACATACCTTTTGTATGTAAGCCAGAAGCAAGCTATTGCATTTATAATAAAATGCATAATTTTATTATAAATGCAATCTTATCATAATTTTACAAGGTGATAAGATTTGTCAAGTCATTTCATTTGGGCCATTTAATGCAAAATTAAGTAAAACAAAATTATGGCATATGTAGTGTAGCAAAACAAAATTATATTCACTGCACATATACCAAAAATAGCTCTTGGTTCCATTTTACAAATGTCATACTCCAAGAATGCAATTATGAAATTGTTTTCTTAAAAATTAATTTTATTTTTATTATTGTCTGTGTTCATTTTTCAATAATTGTTATTCATGGTGGCTTAGCCAACTTATATGCATAACATGACTCGCCACCCTATGTTTTTGGTTGCTTGTATATATTTACTCCCATCTTATCTTCTTCTTCACTTCATTCACTCACATCTTCCTTACCTTTATTCTCAGTGTCATTTTTTTTCCCCCTTTTGTACAAATATATAACAATACCAACATGTTCAGCAATGCTAAATTAGATAATCATTATACATTTTATTTCATAAAGACCATAGTTCCCCAAATAATAACAAAGCAATTAAAGTTTAATCAGAATATTAATTTAATTAAATATTTACAAAAACAGATATGAAACAGAACAACTGAAGGATGCCATTTGCACTGCATTCCAAAGCCTCATGCCACAAATGTTAAGAAAAATGAATCTGTTGTATGATTCTCTGTGCAGAGGAAATGGTATCCATACCAGTGTGTTATTGATGTTTGTTGTAATGTGAACATTATATAATTGCCATTAAAATAATCTGATTAAGCTTTGTTTTCTGTATTAATTATTACTTAGAGGTATTAGGGACATAATTGTCTGCCTGGTTGGCCGAGCAGTTAGTGTATCTGCTCTCCAGCCAAAAGGCTCTGGGTTTGAATGCTGCTGTGGGCATGGATGTTTGTGATTGCCTGTAAAAATACTATTGGTGGTGGTGGTGGTGGGCAGTAGATGGCATTAGTGTGGTTGCAGTTCGTCATAGTTGGTGGATTGAGTAGTGGAGATAGAGAGTTGTAGAGTAGGTGCCCTCCCTCGATGAGTCCTTTGGACTCCCTGGAGGTGTCACGTAATAATAATTAATTAAATAATATAATAGGGATATACATTTTTAATTGTATATTCTTTCTTAATATTGATTAAATTTACTGCTTCTATAATTGCACACAGCTACTTTCAACCCTGACCATAAAAAAAAAAAAATCAGTGAGAGCTATTAAAAATTAATGTTATGTTAACTTAAACTCTTTTCACTAATATTTTTTATATTATGCTTGCTAGACTGGCATAATATAAAAAGGTTCAGCCAAACACAATATATAGCTTCTCTATTGTATATATGCCCTGAATTAATTTATAATTCAGACATGACCAATGCCTGAGCAATTTACTTATTTTCTAATGTTACAGCTGAGTTTGGATAAAAGGGATGGATACACTGTGATACTATTGGACTTTTATAAGACATGAAAGACTGTTGCATTTATGCAGTTCTCTAGTTTACTAGAGAATATGGAATTGGAATGTATATACTAATGACTTGAATAAGTGAATAGCTGAGGGACAGCTATCAGAGAGTAGTATATATGGGGAGGTTAATCTGCCAGATTTCACACATTCATTCCAAACTATGTTTTGCATGTGTTGTTCATCTGGCCGTTTGCTCATATGACATCACTTTTCCCTTCACTTTAGGTCAATGGGAAAGCACATTTTTATTCATTTGGTAATATGTATGACTTGTATTTCAAGTAGAATTTTCATGTAAAACTAATATTTGTGTACTGTCTTCATGTTATACCGACACTTTCAGAAATTTAAAAATACAGTTATAGAAATTCTCTTGGTGAATTATGTAACTGGAAAGCAAAAAAAAAAAAAAATCTTTTCCCTTCTAACATAATTTGGTTTTTCTAGGAGGTGCATGTAATGATTTGTTGCATACCCTACAGATGAAGCAAACCAGAAATGAAAGATGATTTGTCATATCCTGCCCCAATAAGTGAGCTCTAAGCACACAGTTTGTGTCATGACTGGCATAAATGTGTTAAGGTAATCAGTGGTATAGGTGTACCCCAGGGATCAGTCCTTGGACCATTGTTATCCATTCTATATGTTAATGATGATGGAAGGATTTTAGATATTCAATTGTTTGCTGATAATGCAAAGATGAGTAGGAGAAGGGCAATGGAGGATGCTACTGATATACTCCTCCCCTCCACTTTCCTAATACCTTTTGATCTTTTTTTAACTAGTTCTCCTTCCAGATACACTGGAAAAATCATCTCTCTTCTTTGCAACTCAGATCACAATCATGTGATAGTTTCCATTCTCACTGACTGCCCAATCTTGTGTCCTTTGGCACTACAGAGGTACCAAGTGTGAACTACTACTCTTCCTTTCCTTGGTATCACTATTACTTCTACTCTTCTGATACTGACACCTGCACCAAGCCAGTCACAGAAATCATCCTTGCTGTCATATTCCACATTCTACAAAATTCTTATCCACTTTCCAAGCCCTGGTTCAACAGAATATGTTGTTGTGAAGAAAAAAAACTCGGCTTGCTGCAAGGTGGCTTGCATTAAGAACCTCTAACTTAGCCTATGCTGAAGCATGCAATCAATGTAAAACAGATATGAATAAATCTAACTTCATAAAGACCAATAGCAAAAAACTTTGCCTTCATCACCTAAACAGAAGTTAGAGGAAAAGAGTGATGTCAGGAGGTCATCTTTAGGTGATGAAGGCAAATCATCTCCTTCTATGCCAGCAACTGAGCACCATATGCCCTCCTGTGATCTTTTGGCAAAAAGACATAAGAATGCTGAATAACCTGGATGCTAAAATATCATCTGGTCCCAATGACATCTCACCTATTGTAATCAAATGTACTCTAGAGCTAACCCTTGTCTATTGTCTCTTCAATTTTCTGTATTCAATTTGCACATATATCCTAACACGTGGAAGCAAGAATATATCCAATCCATTCCAAAATAGGGAGATAAAGGCCTACCATCTAACTATCGACCACTGGCCATCACCTCAACCCACTCCAGAATAATGGAGAAAGTTATCAACAATCAACTACTTCACTGTATAGACGCTCATCATTTAATCAGCGACCACCGGTATGGATTCAGCCAATCCAGATTCATGGCCGATTTTTTAGCCTACATTACCCACTGCTGGACATGGGCAACGGAAAGGTTCAGAGATATGTGAGCTTGTCACCCTTGATATTTTCAGGCTTTTAGTTATGTTTTGCACCAGGGCCTGCTTTGCAAGCTGCCTTTCTTTGGTCTATTTTCAACCCACTGTGAGAAAGATAGAAAGCTGGCTATCTGTTGGATAGCCAGCTTTCTCTCTAGTCATTCGCTGCATGTTATGGTGGATGGCACCCTCTCTTCGAGCTGTGCTGCTAATACAGGAGTGCCCCAGGGCTTCTCTCTTTCTCTTATACATAAATGACACACTCTCCATCACCAACAGTCCTATCCACAACTTTGTCGATTGCACATTCCATTTATCTTGTGTGTTTGACAAACTGTGTAATTCTCGGGTATCCCTAGCATCATGGTCATCTACAACCAATGCCTTAAATGCTGATCTTCATATCATTCTTGGTCACCTTCAATGGTACCAGAATGCAGTTTTGCCTTTCTCATGCAAAAGGGATCTCAGCTGACCTTTCTTTATCCTGAGTAATACACACATCACCAGATAGAATCATATCTCTCGCTCTCTCTCTGTAGACTGATGCCTCTCCTGGCACAAACACATCACATCAAAGATCTCCCCAGCCTCTAAAAAAAAACAAAAAAACTTAGTATCTTTTCTTCTCAAGAAGCTGTTTCACATCCATCTAGCTACTAACCCTATATAAATCCCAAATCTGTTCATCCTTAGGCTGTTTATACATTTTGGGTGGTGCCCTAAAAATTCTAGATGCTCTTTAGAGAAAAGAAATTTGACTCATAGATGACCTTTCCCTTATAGGCTCACAACCTTTATCTAACAGACAGTGTTTCAGCTTTGTCTCTTCTACAGGTACTACAAAACAAGAGCAGCAGTTTCTGCTCTTGTTTTGCAACTGCAAACATATCAAACCTGCTTCTCCTCTTCCTCATATATTTCATCTACCTCTGTTCTCTGGAACTGCTTTTCTCATAACGTTTCCCAATAACTCCAACTTCCAGCACTTTAAGAAAAATGGCAATAGATTTCTTCTTTCCCAGTTATCTGCACCTCACACATTGCACTGACATACTATAGGTTCTTGTACCTCATTTGCAGAATTAAAAAAATAATAATAATAAAAATATAGGACTTACACAATGATTTGAATAGTCTGGAAGTGAGAGAAAAATGATAATGGTTGTCAATTCAATGTTTGCAAGTGTAAAGTTGTGCACTTTGACATGATGATTTATCTAAGAGCATGTTATGTTGGTGTAATTATGCTTGGAGAAACTGATATGGCTAGAGATCTTGAAGTTGTGGTGGATAGGAATTTGAAGTTCACAGGTCACATAGCAAAAATTGCAATTATAACTCAAGATAATTGTGATATTGAAATGAACATTAACATCTAAGGATAGGGAAGTCAGTTTGTCTCTTATGACCACCTGAACCACTTACACAGATGTGGTTTCTGGGTTCTATAGGGGATAAAGCAGGAAAGTATGTAAAAAGGAGTTATAAATATGATATTGTGATTATGGAATGTAGATTATAAGGATAGAGTGAGAGTTTGTACATTGAAGTCATTGTTAGAGAGGAGAAAGATGGGTGACATGGCAAGTCTACAAATTTCTGAAAGGGTGTTACAGTATTGGTTGATGAAATTTTTTTATTATATGGAAGGTGGGGGATATGATATCCATGGAAGTTAAATTTGTGGGTGGTTAAGGAAGGAATGAGCTAGATTTTGCTCTTGCAGAGCAGTGAGCAAATGGAACAGTTTACCTGTTTGCAGTGCTCCTGCTTTATATTGCTGATTTTTGTATTGAATTTATGACAGCAATTATTCACTTTCGTTATTGAGTCCAGCAGGTTTCTGTTGAGTTTGTTTAGGAGTATGACATTATCTGCAAAAATTACTCCACTTTTATGTCCAATTAATATCTTCTTCTTTCTCAGATTCCATCAGAAGTTTATAATGCTTTCCATTGGTTCCTTATCTTTGCTATTGGTCTTAGTTCAGCAAAACTCTAATCACTTTCCATTAAAGTCAACCCCCCCCCCCCTCCATGTATTTTTAGGATGGCCATGCTTTCTCTTTCTTTGTGGTTTCCATTCCATGGCTGCATGACAGATTTCTTCATGATCTTTCCTAAGTGTATGTCCAATCCATCTAGTAGGGATAATGTTCACTCTTTGAACTTTTGTTTTACTCTTGATTTAACATAACATAAAACCATCATCTTGCTCTTATCCTGCTTTATCCTTCAGTTCTAACTGCTGACTTACAACTCAAATATATACTATGTATTGCTCGATATAATGTACCATTCACGCCATATAATGTAACATTTTAAAGAGCTTCTCTCGTTTAGTAACTTGTCATAAGCTTCTTCCAGAGCTACAAAATTCAAATTCAGATCCTTATTATATTCCCATGATTTCCCAACTATTTGAAATGAAAATCTGATCCTGATAATGTCTGTTTAGATTCAGCTGAAATGTGCGTGCATAAATCTTATCAAGAACACTCAGTAAGGAAATTCCTCTATAATTCTCACATTGCTGTACTTAATCTTTTTATAGATCAATCTGTCGGAGCTTTATTCCAGTTATCTGGAATTCGTAGGTCATCTAAATCAGTGCTTCCCAAACTGTGGGCCGTGGCCTCCTTGGGAGGCCATTAGTTGAGGGGGGGGCCGTGAAATAATGAAAACAAATTTAAAATGTTTTAAGACTAAGTGTGCCATGTCAAATGTGTATGTAAGATGCTAAAAATGTAATATTTGCATTTGATTTTTGCAATTTTCGCTGTGTATGTTTTGTATTGAATATGAATACAACAAATATTATAATAATATATGTCTGTAATACGATTTTTTTTTTGATGAGGGGCATGAAATATTTTAATTTTTCCAAGGGGGCCTTTACATCCAAAAGTTTGGGAATCTAAATTATGCATGTTTGAACTGCATACTTTGAACATTTCTAGTTGAATATCATCTACTCCAACTGCTTTCCAGATTTCAGGTTTTTGATGACTTTTCTGCCTCGCATATTGATATGTACTCCTGATTGATTCCCTTTTTTTTTTTTTTTCACTCTTCTATTATTTCTCGTTTCATTCAGTAATCTTTCAAAGTAATTACTCCAGACATCTGGAAAATCTTTTATCTTCAGTTTACATTTCACCTTTATTATCTCTGGTTCCTTTTTACAGTACTCTTCCCTTCATTCATGAATGTTTTTCATAGCCGACCCGAGAATATTTTGCCACCTTTCTGATATGTCTATATTCTTATCAAGGTACCGTCTCATGACTTTTGTTAAGTACTTTTACACATTTGCATTGCATTCTTACACTTTTCTCTCTATTCTCTCAGTGCACATGGTTTTTTTTTTCACTTGCTAGGGTCTTTTGATATGCATCCTTCTTTTCTGTGACTGCCTCTTTAATTTTCTAAATCCACCATGGAGTTCTGATTTTTCTATCCTTGCAGAAAACTTTGCTACATGCTTCATTTTTCTTCTTTTATCTGTAAATTCTTTCACTTTTTTTCCTTGCATAATATTTGTATGTTTGAGTCTAGTTAACACCTGAAAGAATTTTGACTTTGTTTAATAGTGTTGTATGCCATTAAAAAATAACTTTGTAAAATGTTTTTAAATTGGTAACTAAATTATTTCATCCTCATGAGTGATTTTTCAAAATAGTTAGCCATAAAAAAAAATGTGTAGATAGAAAATTTTTTAAAATCTGTAACATTTATTTTTGAGATGTATATAAGTGCACTAATCAAATTTGGGTATATTAAAAATAAACACACTAATTGGAGGCGTATTAATCGAGGTATTGCTGTGTACACTTTTCTTCTCAATATGATGTTCAATTTTATCCTGCAGAAAACTAAATGGTCATCACTTCCTGTTTCAGATCTGTTGTATACTGTTGTGTTCTGAACTAGCATGAAGATATCACTGTCAGCAATAATATAGCTAATATAGCTTGGTGGAATGGCAGGAAGGAGTGATGACAAGGGGCCATCCCTGGAAGTTATGAAAAGAAGCTGTGAGCAAGAGGGTCAGGAGTGGTTTCTTTGCATGGAGGTTGGTTGAACCGTGTCATTGCCTGAGAGAGAGTGGTTAGAGCAAGAACGGTCAATGAGTTCAAGGTGTGGTATGATAGACTTTGTTTCCTAAGAAGGACCTCCATGATGAGTCTCTTGACTCCATGGAGGCCTGAATAATAATAATGATTCTTCCCTAATTTCTTGTGTCTTCTCTCCATCTGAATTTGGGCATATCTTTATGTTGGAACATTGTATTAGTAATGAATAGTCCATTTCTTGAACAGAAACCTCCCCTTCCCCTCATCATTTTCAAAAGTTGGCAAGGACTACAAGAGCTATGACTTTAGATTTTTTTGTATTGTTGAATTTTCTGTGACTTTTATATTTAAGTTAATTTTTATATCGCAAAAAAAATTAAAAATTGAGGAAGATCTCCACAGAATCCATTAGAGGAGAAGTATTTCTATCACTGATGAACAGAAATTGATAAAGAACAATTATTCCTCTAAATAGTTTGAGAAGGGATTGTATTATTTGAAAATTTACATAGTTGTGGGGCCTGAGGTCTGGAAAACTGTTTGTAGAAGTTTGAAACATCTACAATAAAGATTTGCAAGTACAGACATGATAAAGCATGTTTTGCAGCTTGATTATATAGCATGATTGTCCATTAACTTATGTATCCTGTTATTATTAACAGGGTATAAACTTAATCAAATGGCACTTGTATCAAGAATTGATATTTATATGTATGAATAGGTAACATGCTATTTACTTTACAAGGAGACACTTCTTTATCTATTTATAACAAAAATTTGTTACTTAAATGAAATAATAAACTTTTTGTCATCATTTTGTGAGCATCCTTATGCAGTTTAAATTCTGGAACAATAGCACAAGCATAAATAGGATCAATAATTCAAACGTGGCATCATGAGTTGTATCAGAGCAACATAATCCTAATTATAATTAAAATTTTAGCAAAGGCTATTAATAAAGATACAAAGGAATACTTAGCATTGATGAGTGTCAAATAATACTATTCATGTAATAAGGATAAACATAATCCATCAGCTCTGTTCATATGTATTCAGCAGTCTGATGCTGACTCTACATACAAGTCTATAGTCTAGTCATGAAAATACTTCATGTATGTAAAATTCACAAGTCAAGTAAAATTTAGCTATGCTCATATTCAGATGGAGTTTTGCTTTGCAGCTTCCATATAGTCTTTCCATAAGGAATCTCTACTCTTCTGTAAGACTTTAGTTTTCCTTTTTTTCCAGTGAACACTGTGCAGAAGCAATAACATGTTCTTCTAGCCTAGACTATTCTTGCTCATGATACTTGGTGTCTTTCATATTTCTTATATTATTTTTTACAGCAAACCACTGCAGTTCTCCATGACTGACCAAAGAAAGACAAATCCAAGTTTTATGCAAGTTATCTGATAAACAGAATATCACATAGTAAATTATTACAAAAATTGGAGTAAATGAGTATGGATATGAAGCTGGTAGCATGGATAGGAGGGTGGCTGACAGACACCAGAGAATAGTATATAGCAGAGTGGAATCTAGGAGAATGAGGGTGACTAGTGGAGTATCTCAGGGTTCTGTACTAGGGCCACTGTTTAATTTATCTATCAATGATATAGGGAAAGATTTAAGGAGGGGGATATTCAGTTATTTGCTGATGATGGAAAACTGGGGGGGGTCAATAGTTGATAACAGTGATGTAGATATCTCACAGAATGATTTAAATGAATTGGCATTATGGATAAAGGATATGATTGTCAATTTAATGTTGCAAAATGTAAGGTTATCTCTTTGGGTTGAAAAGGTTACATACTGTGTATCATATTGATTGTACTAGATTGCAGGAAATTGATGAGTCTAGGGACTTGGGGTTAGTGGTGAACAAAGAGTTGAAGTTCAGAGGGCATATTGCAAAATTAGGTAAAATAGCTCAAAGGATTATTTGGATGTTGAAAAACATGCTAACAAGTAAGTTAGCATGTTTTTAGGGAAGTTATTATTCCTCTTTATAAGGCTATGATTCTGCCTCATCTTGACTACTGCTTACAGATTTGATCACCTGGGTTTCTTGGGAATCAGATGGTGGTAGAGAGGATTCAGAGACAGGTGACCAAACTGGTGATAGATCTGTGGAATGCTCCCTATGAGGATAGGTTGAAGGTGTGTGGGTTACAAAGTTTATTTGATGGGCAGAAAAGAGGGGGACATGATAGAAATTATAAGATATTAAAGGGATTTTATAAAATTGAATGAAAGTAAATTTTTCCACATATGACAGATAGTCAGAGGGCTCATCCAGGAAGTTGCATAAGTGTGGTTAGTAAGGGTGTGTGGACTAGATTTTTTGTATGGAGAGTTCGGAATGGGTTGCCAGAATTAGCTACGAGTGCCCTGACAGTGCATGAATTTAAGGAGTCTGATCTCTGGACTTTATGGATATATCATATAATAATATCATGGGAGAGGTAAAGCTATATGCTAGGAGAGGTCACAGAATGCAAAAACGAACACAATTCACTTTTGGAGTTCATTTGAAAAGAACAGGGTTTAAATCTGGTAATTGAACTTTATAAAGACTTTCTTTGTATCTCTGTAGTGCAATTGCAAGGGTGATGCAACTTTTGTACTCTCTGGTATGATCTGGGTTTAAATCCTTTCCAGGATATGAGAACTCAAAGTTTTTCGATTGAAGATAACTGGTCTCATACAAAAGTGGCAGTTCCCCCCCCCCTCCTCTTGGAAATACTGATTTTTCCTCCTGCAGCATTGAGAGTACCTCTGTAGTGCAACTGTGAGAGTGATGCATCATTTGTACTTCAGTTGGAAAGATCTGTGCTTGAATCCTGTCCAGAACATGAAGAACTTAAGGTGCTTTTCAAGTGGGTTAACTGGTCTCACACAGAAGTGGCAGGATATCCTCTCAGGAAACTCGAAACCAAGCCAATAAGCCTCAGAACCTATACTAACAGTCACACTGCACTCCTCAAAGCTTTAATTTAATTGTTTCAGCCATAATTCTAACCAAACTAAATCCTGCAAAACTAAGTCTTCATAGACTTAGTTGCTTGTGAGCCCATCTATTGCTAGTTCTCACTCATGATGACATATTTGCATTGTTGATCCTTCTGTCATTTATACTTCTACTGTTTTTCCAATAATTTAAGTTGTACTGAGGATGCACACAAAATAATGAGTAGAAATTTTAGGAATAAAAAAAAATATTAAAAACAGATAACTTATATAATTTGAGGGATGTCAACATTTTTATTTCAGTAAAAACACAATATAGCTAGCTTGTAATCGCAATAAATAAATTTCAGGGCTAAAGATTTTCAATAAGGTCATAGTGCAAACAGTCATGTGCTCATCTGAGTCCTTATATTGTGACTATCAGTGTCAGATAAATAAAAATATATTAGTGAAGATTGTCAAATGTATTGCTATGGTAAATTTAAAAATTTACATGACTGCTACATATTAATGACATATTTCTATATTAAACAATTTTAACTTTTTTATTTTGTTGTTCTGCTTTTTCTCCATTTAATAAGAAATCCATTTCATATATTAAAAAAAAGCATTTATCCATACAGTATGAATATTCTCGTGGAAAGGCTTAGACGTTGGTTATACATTCTTACTAAATAGCTTAAGGAAATTACAACGTACAATAGAATATACATTAAAATAAATTTTAATACACTTCCAATATTTCGGCAACATCACATTGCCATTTTCACAGGAACTTAAAAACAAGACACGTGCATACAAGCACAACACACTTACCGGGCTACTTACCTCCCTATCGAGTACAATCTCACCAACTCACAAATTAGAAAACTCCACAGACTCCTTAAGAAGGTCACTTCTTGACCTGTAGAAGTCACTAACAAATTAAAACCGTTTAACTTCATACCTCAATCCAAACCTCAACAAATTTGGTTGCATGAGACTGCCCCAAATTTCAGAAACTTACATCAGAAGACCTTCAGCTCAATCGGCCAAGAATACCAACATTGCCTGCTAGGGGGCACCATCAGGACTTTTAGGCGAAAGAATAGCTTCTGCTTCGTCCTCATTTACGGTGTGTTGTGCTTGTGTGCACGTGTCTTGTTTTTAAGTTCCTGTGAAAATGGCAACATGACGTTGCTGAAATATTGAAAGTGTATTAAAATTTATTTTAATGTATATTCTATTGTACATTGTAATTTCCTTAAGCTATTTAGTAAGTATGACTATTAGGGAGCATGAAATAACTCATTTGCACACTTTCACATACACATATTACAGATAATGAAGTTTTTATGTTGTAAAACTGTATAACATAAAACTATCCAGTATAAGAGGTGCCTCCATAGTGCAATTGGATGAACAGCAGAACATTGTGCCCTTGAATTGGAAAAGACGTGGGTTCAATTCTTGTTGTGATGAGAGGAATCCTTTTATGAGCTTTTTCAGTTGAAGGTGGGTTAGCTGATCTCATATGGAGGTAGCAGGGTTTTTTCTTCTTGAAACTCTGATTTTTTATCTTGCGTACAAACAAATCGTCCTTCAGAACACATGCAGTTTACAGACAAAAAATACTGTTGTTGGTGATGAGGGACAATAGATGATGTTGATGGTAGTAGTGGTGTTGTAGTAGGAAAATTAAGTAGTAATGGAGAGGGTGAGATGTATTTAGCAAAGTAGATTTATGTTGAGCTCATACACAAGAGGTTGGTTAATCAACCTGTAGTACATTAGTACTGTGTATGGATAGTGGGTTGGGAAAGGAGGTACTTGTTTACATTTGATTTAAAGGACTGTACAGGTATCCCTCGATTAATGCGGTTAATTAATCCCTTGATGTTACCACGTATATCAAAATCGCGTTAATCAAATCTAATAATCAATGGTAAAAATTACAATTCGTCCATGATCGATTACTGTATTAATAATTCATTTTATATGGTACTCTTTTAGGAAAGATAAAAAATGAATGCAAAATAAATGTTTAATAAATACTTGTACCTACATTATTTACTGCAATTTTTTTATCAAAAGAAGTTATCAAGAGTCGTTTGAACAGTTTTAGTTTTTTCTTATTGGTATAAATTCTACGATAACAAGCAAAATGTCTCTCAAGGCCTCGGCAAACAAGCAATAAAACATAAAGAAAAAACACTGCAAATATAATACATGGTACAAATTAAGTGGATATTGAATCCAGGATTATTTCATAGCCGAATAGAGAAACTACAAGAGTTTCATGCCGAATATGTAGAAACTGTAAAAGTTTCGGCAGATGCAAGCATAAGCAACCTTATGGGCAACTCGTAGTAAAGGTGGAGTAAGCTCCAGATCGCTTTCCTTAGTATTTTCCATAAAGTAAAGCACATCTCCTAGAGGACATGTATGATAAATAAGCCTTGGGCTCTCTATTTCAGTAATACATGGTTTATTTATTTTCGGTTACAATCTAGAAATTATTGAACAAAGAATTAAACCATACTATACTGATATCGGAGGTCACAGTATCTCTCAGATACAATTTACTGTCAAATATCACAAACCTTTACATAACATGTGTTAAACCAAACTGACAGTAATAAACAGTGCGGAATATCACTTGTAACATATGAATGCACAGCTACTCATGACCTCCAAGCTATACACTGAATTGTGTAAGAATATTTATATTAAACATTTTGCATGTATCTGTTAGATCAGCTGCAAGCTCCGCAGGGTTAAAGGCGTGTTAATCAAAACTCTTGGTGTGTATATCAAGGGATTGCCACAATTAATTTTGGCACGTTAATCAAATCCCGCGTTAAGCAAGGGATACCTGTATATTGTATTCCTTGGGAAACACATCAGGGGGAAGAAATAAGGTAGTAGTAGAGATGAAGAAGGAGGAAAAGAAACTTGTTCTGTGGTAAGGGATGTTGGGCAGCAGCTGCAGGTGTTTCAATGGACTTAGTACTGAGTGGGGGGAATTATTGATGCTATTTCAGATGAACATTTGCCATGGAAATATTTATAGAATACACATAATGCAGAAACCAAATGCCTGTGTGAAAGTGGGAGGAGTGAGTTGGTAAGAAATGGGTTATTAATCAATCTAATTGCTCTCCTATGTATTGAGTCAAGCATTTTGGGGAGCTAATATTTATTTAAATATTAATTTTTCTCATGCATCAAAGTGCATCCCCACTACTTAATGTCTGAAATCAGTTTTTGCAAGATTTAAAACATAAATCGAAACTATTACCAAATAAATTAGTAATTTAGAAAGTTATATCTGTGCAGCTAATTATTTTGTTAAATCTGGCCTCTCTCTCTCTCTCTTCCCCCCACCCCCATTTGTGATAGATATCATATGCCTTCATGATTAGGAACCTCCTAGCTCAATCACCCTCAAAAGGCTCCTAATCATGATTTTTCAACCCAACTTTCAAAGGATACTTTGATTGTGTGGTTGGAAAAGACCTGGATTCAACTTTCATCTAGAATGTGAAGAACCTTTAAAGGAACTTTTCATCCGAAGGTGAGTTAGCCAGTCTCATGAAGGCAGTATTCTGGAAACCTGGGAATTTTTATCCTGCAAAATAGGTAAAAGATAGTTGCTTATTGCCTATTGCCATCCAGAGTACTTAGTATTGTAACACCCTCACCTTTTACACTTTCAAACCTTGAACCCTCTCCATTCCTCTAGTAATAAAATCTTCTTTTCCAGGATGAAATTCCCCAATAAAGTTATCATTAAACAACTCCACTCTATTCTCATTTTTGTCTGACAGTGTCATTCTTCAACAATCATTCCTCCTACTTGTGCACATGACAAAAAAATTCCTTTGGATTTTCCTTCAAATGCAGGGCTAATCTTCTCGTATTCAAGTTTTGCCTTCCTTACCATGCCGATCACTTTTCTGGCTTATTATTCCTCATGCAACTACTTTTCACTTCCACTCCTTTTTCTATAACCACCTTTTCAACTACAGTTCCTGTTTGATAATGTCAATCATTCACTTTATACCAAATCGTGTTCTCTTTTTTCCCCCAAGGTGTACAACTTGCCATTGCTGCTAATAAATATTTCTTCATTAGTTCCCATGCACTAGCGATATCTCACTCTTCCAATTCTTCCACCAATGAAACTGTCCCAGGGTAATTTCTAAGATTGATTTCTCAATTATAATCACCTGTCTTATAAATTCCACATCGACTCCTTTTTTTTTTTTTAACTCCATCAATTCTTCTGCATGTCTCTTCATCCCCCAAGTCAAGATGATGATGATATGCCCAAATCCCCAAAACTCTTCAGCTTTGTGTTTCTTCTACTACTTGCCTGAGACATTTGTCACTAAAAATTGAAAAAAACCCATATATGGATTCCCCTCATCACAACGAGAATCAAATCCTTATATTTGCTTTTTCAAATGAAGGCAAATTAGCTGATTTCATACAGAGGTAGCAGGGTTTTTTCCCCCGGACACTTGGGTTTTTCGTCCTGTGTACAGACAAATTGGCCTTCAGAACACATCTAATTTACAGAAAAAAAATACTGTTGTTTAGTTATGACGGGCAGTAGATGGCATTGATAGTAGTAGTGTAGTAGGAGAATTGAGTGGAGAGGGTGAGATGTATTTAGCGAAGTGGAGTAGAGTGCCCTCCTATGATGAGTCCTTGGACTCCCTCGAGATGTCACGTAATAACAATAATACTCTTGCTTGCTCCAAGAACAACATTCTCTTCTTATGTCCTTTCTCATTCAGATACAGTCTATCTTCCATATACAGCTCTCTTCTATCCTCAAATCCACTTCAAGCATTCACATAATCAAAGCCTTTCTTGGATTATGTGAATAATCCAGAAAGGCTTGGATTATTCACATTATCTTACATATTATACCCATACAACCTAAATCATAAACCTCAAATCTCTTGCATCCTAATTCATACCTCTCAGGTTATTTGTACCCATCATCATCATCACAATCTCTTAATTACCATAGTCACACTGTCTATTATTTCTCCAGACAAACACTCCTCTAGTATTCTATTCTGTACTTCACAAATCTTTATACATCACACTTCTCACTCTTCTATTCATTTCTTGCTCACCTGCATTCCTGACTCTCTCTCTCTCTCTCTCTCTCTCTCTCCTTGTGCTCCAACTCATTTGCATCTCTCCATCTCTAGCTTCTACACTATCTTGCTATCTTCTGAATCCCTCTTATCCCCTGGTTCTACTATTCTGTCTCCTATCATTCCTATAACTGTCTCTCCCTCTTGTTCATTTCATATCATATCAATTAGTCTTTGCAGTCTCCTAATGTCTTCTTTCGTTTCTGAACTCATTTTTCATGTTCCGCTTCTCTGTCTGTCTCTCTCTCTCTCTCTCCAAGCAGCCTACTCATGTTCAACATTCACCCACCCGATTGTTGCTGTGCCCTAGATCTTCTTCACTTCCTGATGCAATATTCATTTCCTCATGACACTCTTCTTCCTCACCTTCAATCATGTTACTCATCTCTCTTTATCTGCTGCATTCACTATTTTAGGACACACCGCTATTGCAACTACTTAAATCATTTCTAATATCAGTGTCACCAAGCTCTCCCCATTTCCTACATTTTATGCAGACATCAACTCTGATGGGTTATATATATATATCCTTGTTGTGGAAGTTATGAATCTATGGTGTTTTTAATATCACATTAAGACTTAAATAATCAGACCATGCTTCTCTGTGAATTTGTGTTGTATTAGCATTGTTTTATTTTCTGTTATGTTTATCTTTTACATTATGTCTTGTCTTAAGCTTTTTTATGAACTATTGAGGTTTTTTAGCTGTGGACTTCACAACTGCGACCTTCTTGAGGATAAGGTGGTTGGCCCTATGCCTTCTGGTGTGTCCTATGTCTGTGGATGCGTGTGTTCATGGAGCAGTTTGCCTGTTCTAGGGGACGAAAAACCTGAGTTTCCAGGTGAAAAAATCCCCTTCCTCCATATGAGATGGCTAACTCACCTTTAGTCAAAAGAGGGAATTGAACAGGCATTCAAGGAGTCTTGGAAAGGAATTGAACCCAGGTTTTTCCAACCAAAGGGCTTAGTGTATACTGATTGAGCTATGACTCATATTTTGCATTAGTGATAATTAATTAATTAATGCACTAATAATTACTAATGGGAGCTTAAGGGTCAAAGCTGTATAACTGAGAGGAGACCTCCACATTGCCTTTTAAAGGAATGCGGAGAACTGACCAGGGCTTCTGACCTAATGTCCAATTCTCACCTTCTCGTGGTACACCCTGTTGGGTATCTACCTGGATACTGAACGAACGAGAATGGGCTGGCAATTTGGGATTTAGCTGACCAAATTGTATTCTTATTAGCTTAAACCAATATACAAAATGATGGTACAACATGACAAAATTTCATGCCGGCTGGGGCATCACTCGGATAAACAAGCCCCCCCCCCGTTGTTTTTGTCAGGGAACCAGGGCGAACAGTGAAAAGTCAGCTACTGGAAGAAATCTGAAAGCACACCCCAACTTAACATCACCAGAGTTAAAGATCGGTATTATCAACATAAGAAGCCTGAATGGCAAAGAAATGGAAGCTGGGGAATTAGATAAGTACCAGATCGACATAATAGGGGTGACTGAAACAAAAAAGACAAAAACTGGTAAGATCTTTCTGAGCAATAAATACAAAATGTTATATTCAGGCAATGACAATCAAGGAAAAGAAGGAGTAGCCATAGTATTCAACACAAAATATGAGGCTAATCTTGAATTGCAGTCAGTCTCAAGTAGAGTAATGTGGGCAAATATGAGAATGGGGAACTGGACAATGAGACTTATTTGTGCCTATGGTCGCACAGAAGGTTCTACTAAGGTAGAAGTGGAAGAATTTTTTGAAGCTTTAGAAAAAGCAACTGACACAATGAAAAAGGAAAAGTTGGTCCTTGTTGGGGATCTAAATAGCAGAGTAGGAAATGATTGTGAGACATACAAAAATATTTTGGGAAAATTTGGAGAAAAGAGCAAAGCTAATAATAATGGCAAATATCTGTTGGATTTCTGCTCAGGACATGGACTGGTTATTACTAACACCATTTTCCAACATAAAAATGTGCACAAATTCACATGGAGAGAAGAGGCAAGGAATAAGAAAAGTCTCATTGACTATGTTATTGTTGATAGTGATGTTTTCTCCCTGGTGCAGGACACCAGAGTGTACAGAGGATTTGAAATTGGAAGTGATCACTATTTAGTCTTGAGCAGGATAAAATTGAATTTCATATTGAAAAGAATAACATGTAAGAAAGTTTTAAAGCGAATAAAAGTTGAGCAGCTCTCAGATGTGAACTTTAGACTAAAATACACAAAGATTACTGAAGAAAAAATGAAAGAGTTTGAGAACAGGAATCAGACCTTGGAGATTCAGTGGCAAGCCTTGAAGAAAGCCCTGATTGACTCAGCTAGAGAGGCATGTGGTGAAGTTGTCTGCAAGGATAGAAAAATTAGAACTCCATGGTGGACACAGGAAGTTAAAGAGGCAGTGAAGGAAAAGAAGAAAGCATATCAAAAGTTCCTGTCAAATAAGTCAGCTTGTGCTCTTAGAGAATACAGAGACAAATGTAAAAAAGCCAAACACTGTGTAAAACTAGCTAAACAAAAGTCATGGGAAGACTTTGGTAAGAACATAGAAAATAAATATCAAGAAGGTGGCAAAATATTCTGGAGGTTGTTGAAGAAGCTTAGGAATGGAGGAAAGAGTGCTGTAAAAGGAGTTAGAGATAATAAAGGTGAAATGAAAACGGAAAAAAAAGGATATCCTTGAAGTATGGAGTAATTACTTTGAAAAACTGCTAAATGAAAGAAGCAGTGATGACAGCACAGTGGTAAAAAACACTTACCAGGCATGCAGTCAGGAATACATATCCATACTTGAGGTAGAAAAAGCCATCAAAGGCTTAAAATGTGGAAAGACAGCAGGAGTGGATGATATTCGACCAGAAATGCTGAAGTATGGTGGTATAAAAGTCTTACAGTGGCTGCACTGCATAGTTCAGAAAGCCTGGACAGAGGGACAAATTCCCGATTATTGGAGGAGAGCTCTCATGGTACCCATATATAAAAAGGGAAATAAAACTGAATGTGAGAATTACAGAAGTATTTCCCTACTAAGTGTTCCTGGCAAGATCTATGCAAGTATACTTGAGAAACGGTTGAGAAGAATTGTGGAAGAAAAGCTTGGTGAAGAACAAGCTGGATTCAGGCCAAATAGAGGCTGTCAGGATCAGATCTTCACTTTACGACAAATAGTCGAGAAAGCACGGGAATATATCAAAGATCTGTATTTAAGTATTGTCGATCTGGAAAAGGCATACGACAAGGTGCCAAGAGAGAAGCTATTCAATACACTACAGTTATATGGTGTCAATGGGGCATTATATCAAGCAATGCTTAGTCTTTATTTGTGTTGTAAGTCAGCAGTTAGAATTGAAGGAAGTGCAGGAAGATGGTTTAATGTTAAATCTGGTATGAGACAAGAATGTACATTATCCCCTCTGTTATTCATTATCTGTATGGATCACATTATAAAGGAAAGTGGTATTAAACATGATGTCAGAATTGTAGATGATAAAGTCAGCTCTTTGCTTTATGCAGACAATGTTATACTTCTAAATATATCTGCTACAAGTTTGCAAGATTCCCTGACTAAATTGAATAACTGTTGTAATAGATATGGTATGAAGATCAGCAATAAAAAGACAGACAATGAAAATAGGTAGAATCGTCGAAAATGTCAACTGTGTTGTGAATGGGGAACCTGTGGAACAAGTAAAACATTTCAGCTACTTAGGCATGACTTTTAGTGAAGATGGTAAATTAAATATGGAAATAGACAACAGAATCAGCAAAGCTGGTATGGTAGGAAGTCAATTGAATAAATTCATATGGAATAAGAGAAAATTAGTTGGAACCCTATGTTAGCTGTATACAAGACAGTTTTCAAACCAGTTTTAACTTATGGATCTGAGAGCTGGGTTAGAAGTAAAACACTTGACCAAAGACTAGATACCGCAGATATGAGTGTCCTGAGAAAGATTATAGGCGTGAACAGATGGCATCAATGGCAATATCATATTAAAAACGAGGATATTAGGAAAGAACTTGACATTGTCAGTATCCAGGAATGCATTAGCAGAGCTAATCTCAGGTGGTATCGTCACTTAAACAGAATGGATGAGGAAAGATTAGCAAAACAGGTGTTCTCTACCAGGTTGGCAGGAAAACGACCCAGAAGGAGACCAAGATATTGGTGGATTGATAGGGTACAGAATGCCTTAGACGATAGAAATATAAGATCTGATAATGTTGGTGTCTTGACAAGTAACAGACTGATTTGGAGGAAAATTGTAGATGGGAAGTTAGTAATTATGTAAATTCTTCATGTAGTACTATCATATCCTGTGCACCCCTTGAGGGTACATGTCAGGAATTTGATGATAATTACTAATGCCTAGCAATTATTTTATAATGAAATGGACTGATATATGATGAATTCAGCAGACTTTTAGTACCTTACTTTATAAGTGAATGATATCTCTTAAATTTACAAAATGCTATTAACTTGCTGTTTGATTTGATGTTTCAGAAATAATTCATAGTAATAGCCTGACCAGTTTTTTTATTTTCTTTGCATTTTTTATTTAAAATATGGGAGACCTGGAGGCCAGAGCTTAGCTTTTGTTTTTGTTTTTTACATCCCTCCTCCCATCCACAAAATGTAATCTGTTAACCTGTAGTACATTATTACCATTAGTGTACTAAGAGATTTCTTATTTATGTTTAATATTTTCTTTTATTATTATTATTTACATAATCCAGACCCCTGCTCTAGAGACCAAGTGTTGCATTTTTTTTAAAACTATTTCTGGCTTCCAATAAGCAAAGGGGTGGTCTTACAGTGTGCAGTGAAATTCATCTACTTGAAGACATTAACAAAAATCCATTCACATAATGGGATTTAAACCCACAACTTGTTGGTTGGAGAGTGAATAAATCATTCACTTGGCAAACTATACTTGTGTGGCCTATCAGCATCTTGCTACACTACACAAATCAAATGTTTTAAGTCGTATTTATCTGTACCAACCACGAAGAGTTAATGTTGAGAACACAATTTAGGCATGTCATAAGGTGTGCGTTTGATGTAAGGATTTTTTTTTTTTTTTTTTTTTTTTGTGAACTGAATTCTCTAGCATTTAAGGTTAATAAGTTTTAAAAGTTCATGAACTATTTCTTCTTTAAAATTAGCAAATGATTAGTTTCTAATATTTTAAAAAATGTATTACATATGTAAGACATATTTTACAAAAATAATTACAAACAAGGCATCTGAAAATAAGATTTTAGAAGGAAAAAAAGAAAAGGATATTAAGAGCAGAATATCCTTTTTTTTTTTTTAATCACAAAAATTTTAATAAAAAAAATATCAAATACCGTTATTATTACATGACAGTTCTAGAATTATGTGCAGCATTTATTGTTTGTGGAAATCGTTTTGAGTCTATCAGCAGCATACATCTTAAAAGCACTTGAAAATACATAATATAAAAATAAAAACAATAAATTACACCTAAGCAGTTTAATTACACCAACTAGAATAATAAAAATATTTCAACAAATTGAAACATAAGTATGCATTATATTTATTTCTATTTAAAAATCGAACTATGCAGAAAGTAAACAAGAAATACTCTATCAAAAATATTTACTGCATATTTAAAGATATATTTTATGATGAAAAATAGAAATATAAGAGGCTACTTTGTAGTTTTGGTTATGTAGATAATATGCTCCTTGCTAAAAACTTGGAAGATGTTAAATGAATTAAATCAAGAAGTAATAGACAGATCTAAAAATAAATATTAAAAATATTAATTTAATAAATTCATAATTACAGTAGATTTTCAAAAAGTCAGATGTTAATTAGTCTAAGAAAGAAAAATAATGGAATTAAATATATGAATGCAGACACAAAAAGTAGAAAAAAAAATGGGGTTTTCAGTATTTTGGCAAATGAAAACATTTTTAAAAGATGTTTTATCCTAACAATAACCTATGATGTAGAAACATGGAAATTAACAATGACATTAAAATCCGAATTATAAACACCTGAAAAAAAAAAAAACAACAGGAATCAGGAAGCAAACAAAGTTGATAAATATCCTACAAATAATGAACACTTGGCAGTGGGCTAATGATATTGCCAGGACAAAAAAAAAAAAAAAAAAAAAAAAAAAAAAAAAAGTCAGCCAAACAATAGAATTATAATTTTATCCAATACCATTGGATAAAAGAAGAGCATGACAAAAAATTAGATTACATAAAAAAAAAAAAAAAAAAGAAATTGTGTGTGTGTGTGTGTGTGTGTGTGTGTGTGTGTGTGGTGATTTGTTAAGAAAAACTTGGAACATAAAGTAAAAGTTTCCTTTGCTCATCACTGGGCAGAATATAGTTGAATACTGATGATAGTTATCAGGGTAATTATATGTATTCATATACAAAAAATGTATGTAATATGTATATGTTGTTTATGACTGTACTTTATTTTTACTAGGGATACAGGATAGTGATAGATCTTGCATTGAGGTTTAATTTGCAGTATTGTTATTACTGCATTTGTAGATAGTTTCTGAGTACTTGGCACTTAAGGCTAATATGACAAAGGTTTCTTTCAAGGTTTTTAGTTCATGGTACTTTGTTTTGATGTATACACAGAATTATTTAAATAACTAACAATATTTGACATTATGATGAAAATTTACATATGACATTGGATCGATAGTATCTCCAGAATTGAATGATAATATATGTGCTAAATTAACAAATCTTATCATTAGATAAAATAAGAGTAAGAAAAAGACTGATAATATGCTGGTAGACAAAGTGAAAAAGTGAGGAGTAACTTATATGTGAACTATTCAGAATAGAATGGCAGGCAAAAGAGAAGACTTTGTTCATCATTGTGCAGAATATAGCTGAATGATGATTAATCATTGTTTGCTAGATTCTGCCTTATGATGATTGTATACAGTACTAATATGGTATTTGAACAATGTTTTATGTTTTGCATGGTGTTGTTGGGATCTGGGTTTGCCAAGATAGCTTTTACAGTTAGTTGTGGGGAGTATAATGTTGTTGTTAGGTAGTTTGAGTATTTTGCAGTTAAAGACATTATGACAAAGGTTTCTTCCAGTGTTTATAGTTCACTTTACTTTATTTTGACATTTTTGGTATTTGAACAGTATTTTATGCAGGATGCTGTTGAGATATGGAGTGGTGATGGCTTTTACAATCAGTTGTGGGTAACAATCATGTTACTGTTATGTTTGTAGATTATTTTGAATATTTTGCAGTTACAGACATTATATTGACAATTTCCTCCAGTGTTTATACTTCACCTTAGTTTATTTTGACGTGTGCAGCTGTATGTTATGTATCCTTTCCTTCATGTTTACACGGTGATTAGAATACATTATGAAAATTAGGGAAACAATTACTGTGTTGGAGTAAAACTTTAGTTTAACATAAACCAAAATAAACACTCAATGTTTCGACCTTCACATGAAGGTCAATATCTGGAGTATACACATATTCACAAAGAAACCACCCACACTACAATCTACATGGCATTCTAAAGTTACTGACCAACCGTTACAACTATTGGCCTGATCTCTGGTGGGAAAAAAAAAAAAAAAACTGATCATGCCCTTAACACCGTACACCAAATTGATTGGAAAAGTACCTGCTCGTTACATCATACAAAAATCTGGTATGAACGGAAATTTAAAGAAGCCTGTGAAATTTTGATAACCACCCTAATCTCAACAATAATGGTGCCATAAAAATCCCAAAAATTTTGATGGCACACATTCAGCTCACTTAGATTCCAGCAAACCCGGACTTTAGGACTCTAAGCTAATCTTCAGCTTTTATTTTGCACTATCCATACCAGTTGGTTGTAACTTATATGTGTACTTATATAAGTAAGTTTTTTAAATTTATATTTATTAATTTTTTTTATTTATATTTATTAATTTTTTCCTTTGTTGTAAACATGTTTCTCTCCAGCTTAATTTAATTTTTGTAACCTAATAGAGGATAATAATAATAATCAAACTCTAGCTTTGATGTAGTAAGGTTTTTTTTTTTTTTCACCAGAGGTCAGGCCAATAGTTGTAATGGTTGGTGAGTAACCTTAGCATGCCATGTAGATTGTAGTGCAGCTTGTTTCTTTGTATGTATGTGTATACTCCAGATGATGACCTTAATGTGAAGGTCGAAACTTCGAGTGTTTATTTTGGTTTATATTAAACTAAAGTTTTACTCCAACATGGTAGTTGTTTCCATAATTTTCATAATGTATGTTATGTATGCGATTCACAATTTTGAATCTTAACAGAAATCATTTATCATTATTAGATTGTAGTGGCCTATCAGAAATGATTCTTTGTTTTGTTATTAGATATCTGGATTCCAAGATAAAATGTTTTGAGTAATTGAATTGAGGAATCAAATTTAATAGACATGATAGTGAAACTGAAGAAAGGGAGGTCCTGGATTGTGGAGTAATTACTTTGAAACTTACTAAATAATAGAGCAAGAATCTTGGGCAGAGAACTTGGATATCCAATGAGCAGATTGGAGCGCTCTCTCTCTCTTTACTATTCTGCCAAAAAGATAAAGAGAATAAAGTTGCCCTTGAGAATTTCTCTGTTGAGTATTTTCAAGAAAGATATATGCAAACTTACTTGCAAAAAAAGGGAATGGGTTTGCCAAAAACAGTCATAAGTGCTTTGTCAATAAATATGTTTAAGGAGGTACACACAATATGCATTGTGCAGATCTCCTAAAGTGTGTCTTTAACCCCATGAAGATTTCTATGTAAAATAATAAAGGTTAAATAAATAAATAAACTTGGTCTAAGTATAAGCTAGATTCATGCCAAATGAAAGTTTTCAAATCCAGATTAGTACTATAAAACAAATAGTTGCCTCCATAGCTGAATGGCTTATCACATGCTATTGCTTGAAAAGATTCAAATCCTGTGATGGATAGACCTTTTATGTTAGCGTGTTTTCAAACAAAGCTAAATAGGAGAGGGAGAACCCCCCCCCCTTTCCTCCAGCAACATGGCACCTTCATAGCAGTCAGTAATGGATGTAATACATTGCTGAGAAAAAATATATCTACTGTACTACTGATTAGAATTGGTGCAAATTTAAATCTGATGTGGAGTTCTTGGAACAGTAATTCAATATCCACCACATTAAGCAAATTAAGCTACCTCAAACTGCCACAGATCTAGAGGACTTAATGTGAGACCATCAGCTGACATTCAGGGTCACTTTATTTTGACTGTCAGCTGATGGTCTCACATTAAGTCCTCTAGATCTGTGTTCACCAACTTGCTTTCCTGTCTGCAAGCATATACATAACTTATCTTTGTGCCTTTGAAGATGTTGTGAGGACCAAATTGAAATTTTGGACTTACAGTTAAATACATGCAGTTAATATTCTGAGGTTCTTGTTTTAAGTCACAACCTGAATACAAATTTTCTTCATGGTGTGTAATAATTAGTATTAATTATTACACACTGATAATTAATTTGGGACTGATAAGTTGAATTCATTAAAGATGAGTATACTTATATAAGCAAGTTTAGTCCAAATTTTTTGTTCAAAAGATTATACCCAGGGAAATTCAGATTTTTCTGATGAGCATGTTGCAACTCCATAAATGTTGGATGTTTAGGATTAAAAAATAATTGTAACTCACCTAAAAACTGATGGAGAATTTAAAAATAGGATGGATGTGCTGATAGTCATTGTTAATTGGTGTTTTTCACAGTAATTCTAGCCAGGTCCATTTAGCTTTTCATTGCAGGATTTTTATTTCTTTGACAGTAGAACAAATGTATTCTTACTGATGATTATTCAGATTTCATAAACTTAATATTCCTGAGGCTCAAAAACTTATGGAAGCATTTTTAACTTATTTTTATATATTTCTTTATCCTACCCATGAAAAGTTGCATACATCTTGAAAACCTTCTCTAGAGACTAGGCATTAGTTTTTCAAATCAGGGTGAGTAAGGAAGTAGTCTCATTCCATGTCACAGGGGGATGTGAATCCATAGCCTGTAGTTTGTAGAGTAGAGATGCTATCCACTTGCCAATAAAGCTGGCAAATTAAATAATTTGAAATAATTATGTAAATTTGGTTACTGAGGGATGCACTGAACCATGATTAGGCCAATGCACAGAATACTGAATATTTGGTTTGAAATTTGGCCGAGGCACTGAATCAGCCAAAGTATACTGAATTAAATTTTATAAACATGTTTTGTTTTGCAAAAAATACTCATTGAAACTTAATAAAAATGTTTAATGAGTATTTTTTTTCTCTTCAAAACATTTGTTTATAAAATTTAATTCAGTATGCTTCAGTCAAATTGCAGAATGAAGAAAGATATAAAAAATGTAATAACCACATGAAAATAAAAAGAACAATCCTTATTTCATAGATAAATATATTTATGAGAATTCAATTCAAAGCTAAGGTAACTTCAATCCTTGGCATTGGAGTTGCCTTAGCTTGCACCACGAAAGACATGAATGCTATCCAGGCATCCACATGTTCATTTTTTATTAGTGCTTTTGATTAAGGTTTTTGAACTGTTAGTTCTTTTCAGAGATTAGGCAGAAATCTTAAAATGGCAGGAACCCTCAATTGCTAACAAAGCAGTTCTGTTTCAGAGAGTTTTATTTTCATAAATGGACAGCAGTTGGTGCATAAGGATAATTATCAAAGAAAAGTCTAAAAGTTTTTATTTCAGCATTGTAAAATAACCAGATCGATCTATATTTCACAGCTGAATATATATATATATATATATATATTCAGCTGTGAAATATAGATGAATATATATATATATATATATATTCAATTTTTCAGCTTTAATCATATGTTTAAAGCTTTGAAATGTTACTGAAGAAATGAGAAGACTAAAAATACAAATCTTAGGCCTGAGTGAAATAAGATGGCCAGGCTTGGGTAAATGTTGCTCCAATAATATGACCCTATATTACTCTGGAAGCAGTAATAATACTCATTGGCAGGGAGGTAGGAATATTAATAAGTAAAGAAACATCCAAAAATGTATTCAACTTTATTCCATTCTGTGATAGGTTAATGCTCCTACAAATCAAGGACCAAGCATTCAACATCAATGTTATACAAATATACGCACTGACATGAGAAAAAGATGATGCAGGAATTGACCTTTTCTATTCTCAACTGAAAGAACTTCTCAAAATGACAAAGAAACATGACATCAACATCATAATGGGAGACTATAACACAAAAAAGGAAAGGAGTATCTGGAGTCACAGTAGAGTTTGGACTTGGGATAAGAAATGATAGAGGAGATTGCTTAATACAATTTTGTCAAGAACTAGCAATAGCAAAAGTATAGTCAGAAACCAAATTGATTACATCTTAGTCAATCAACATTTTAGAAGTAGCGTAAAGAGTGTAAAAATCGAGCCTAGTGCTGACATTGATTCAGATCATAATTTACTAGTCGCAGAACTCAAGTCGAGACTTCCAGGGAAAATCCAAAAAACAAAACAGATGAATGAAATAATTTATATAAAGTAATTTTACTATTTTTGCATTCTTTAAAAAACTTAAAGAATGCAAAAATAGAAAAATTACTTGGAAGAACTTCAATGATGACGAATTAGAAATGAATGAATTATGGAAGAAACTAAAATAAGAATTATTAAAATTAAGTACAGAAATACTGGGTTATAGTATATCTCACATGTAGAAGGATTGGCTGACTGCTGAGATTTATCCTTTGTAGACCAACACAGACTGCATAAAGGTACTACAAAATATAAAGAAATACAGGTCAAGATGATAAAATCTAAAATAAAAGAAGCCAAAGAAAACTGAATGAAAGAAAAATGTAATGGAATTGAGGATGTAAAAAAAAAAAAAAAACATGATTTTAATCTTCACAAAAAAAAATTAAAGAATTCTTGAGATTGATGAAAAAACATCCTATGCTACTTAGGACCAATGAAGGAGAGATAATCCTAGAAACATCTAAAAAGGAACAAGTTTGGATTGAATACATTAAGGCATTACTTTCTGATAATAGATGAGACTTAGCAAATTCAAAGAATATAGTCACAGGCCCACCTATCTTGAAGTCTGAAGTAGTAAAGATGATCAGATTATCAAGAAATGGTAAATCATGTGGACCTGATGAATTACCAACAGAAATGATTAATGAATGACAGTAATATTGATAAAATTTTAAAATTATTCAACAGAATTTATGATACTGATAAACTGACTGGATGAACTCAATTGTCATTGCATTGCCTAAAAAATCTAATACAAAACTTATGATGATTTTAGATTGATTAGCCTAATGAGCCAGACTCTCAAAATCCTAAAAATTATTCATAACAGAATATACCAGAAATGTGATGATCTCATTAGTGAAATTCAGTTTGGTTTTAGAAATGGTGTAGGAACAAGAGAAGCACTTTTCTGCTCATGTATCTTAGGACAAAGATGCAGAGAACAACAAACTGACCTATATATATTGTTTTTTTGATTTTGAAAAGGCTTTCAATAAGGTCCAACATAATAAACTCATAAACATCTTAGAACAACATCCTTCTCTTCTTCTTCTTTGGTGCATCAATCCAAAAATTGGTAATTATAGCAGCACATCACAACATCCTGTCTTGTGACTTCCTTTTTATCTCTTCATAACTCTTAGCAGCAGTTAGCATCATTATGTTATTTATATATGAAATTCTTGGTCTGCCTCGTGGCCTCTTTCCTTCTACAGTCCCCTCCATTATTTCTGTAATCAGTCCCCCATGCCTCAAATGGTGTCCAATTGGGCTTTTTCTTCTCTTATTGATGTGTTTCATTAATGACCGCTCTTCATGAACTATATTCAGAATTCTTCATTACTTTTTTTTTCTGTCCAACTAATTTTCATCATCTTTCTCCAGCACCAAATTTCAAATGCCTCCAACTTTTTCATGTCTTTGTTAGAGTCCAGGCCTCACAACCATATAATGCAATGCTCCACATGTATGTTTTCACTAGCCTTTTTTTGAGCTGGATGCTAAGTCCTTTACTGGTAAAAAATGTTTCTTCTGTTATAGAATGCTTTTTTGGCTAGGATTATTCGTACTTTAATATCTGATTGGTTTCTTCCATCTTCTGTGATAAGACTTCCAAGATATTTAAAAGAGGATACCTGTTGTAGGTTCTGATTTTTCTATCCAATCTACGTTTATCAGTGCCTGGTGCCTATTATTTATTTCCAGGTTTATTTTCATTGGATTTGCTTTACTTGTAATTAATAATTTTGTTTTCTTATAATTAATTTTTAGGCTGTGCTGTGTGAAGATTTCTTCCATCTTTGTTAGGGTGGCTTTCAGTTTGTTTTCGTTATCAGCTAAAACTGCCATATCATCTGCAAACCATAGCCAGTTAATTCTATTTATCTTAGTTCCTGTTTCTATCAGTTCTTTCAGTTTATTGCATCTTCAATGTACAGATTAAACAATATTGGTGAAAGAGAGCACCCTGTCTTGCATCTCTACGTATTTTTGCTATTGCGGTTTTTGTTGTGTTGCTGGCTGCTTCTATTAGGGCTTCTTGATGCTTGTAAAGATTAAATACGAGCCTTCTATCTCTCCAATCTACCTTTATTGTTTTTAGGAGGTGAAACATTTGATTCCAGTCAATACTATTGAAGGCTTTCTCCAAGTCAAGAAAGACTATCAGAGTATTTTGATTCTTCTCCAATCTTCTTTCAATAACTGTTCTTAGAGCTAGGATTGCTTCTCTTGTCCCCTGCTGTTTCCTGAATCCAAACTGGTCGTTGCCAACATGTTCTTCAACCTTCTTTGTTAGTCTTTTTTGTATAATTTTGAGTAGTATAGTATTTTCGAAGCATGTGATATTAAGCTTATTGTTCGATGATTTTCACGCTTGTTTGCATTATTTACTTTAGGAATGGGTATGATAGAGCATTGTATAAAATCTTTGGGGATGATCCCTGTTTCATAAATATCCTTTATGATCTTGAAAAGGTATGATTTAGTTATGTTTCCTGAGTATTTTATTAATTCTGAGGGGATGTTATCAGTGCCTGGTGCCTTGTTGGCTGACAATTCATTCAATGCCAATTCAAATTCATCTTTTAATATAGTTGGACCAATTTCTTCCATATCGAGTCTTGTTTCATCTTCTATAGCCTTGGCATCTAGATCTTTTTCACTATATAGATCTTCTAAGTACTCCTTCCATCTTTCCGAAACTTCTTCCTTATCTATAAGTATGTTTCCCTGTTTATTTTTGATAATTGTACTTCGTGTCTTGTTTTTGCTGGCTTATTCCTTTTAATAATGTTATAAGCTTTATCGATTCTTCCAGTCTTTGTTAGATCTTCTATTTCTTTACATTTCTCTGTAAACCATTGTTCTTTTGCTTCTTTACACTTTCTATTTATCATATTTTTTATATGTTTATATTTGTCTTTGCTTTCTTCCTTTAGGGAGGTTTTGTATTTTCTTCTTTCATCTATTAGATCTAGAATGTCCTGGGTGATCCATGTTTTTTTTATTTGCTTCTTCATTAATCCTATGCAGTCATTGGCGGCCTTGATGATTGTATCCTTCAAATGAGTCCATTTTTCCTCTATGTTTTTCTTTTCCCTCTCTTCAGTTTTAATGCTTTCATCAGTTCGCTGTTTATAGTTTCTATGCTTTTCCTCTGTTTTCAGGTTACTTATGTTCCATTTGTGCCTTTTCCTTGGTTGTGACAACTTTTTAAATTTCAGATTACATTTCAATAAAACCAAATTGTGGTCACTATCAACATCAGCTCCTGGGTAACTTTTGCATGATTTTACTTGATTTTTAAATCTATTTCTTGTCATAATATAATCTATTTGGTACCTTCCTATATCCCTGGCATTTTCCAAGTATACCTTCTTCTTTTTGGTACCTCATACCAGGTATTATTAATGATCAGATTGAATTGGTGGCAGAACTCCAAAAGTCTGTCTCCTCTTTCATTTCGGCATTGAAGTCCATACTTTCCCACCTCTCTACCATCTTTGCCTTCACCAGTGACTGCATTCCAATCCCCCATGACAATAAGATTATCTTCCTTCTTGGTCAGTTTGATCAAACAACATCCTTTTGAACAACATCCTAGTAAACATAAATTTACTAGAGTTTATGAGAAGGTTATGTATTCATAAATTCTCTAGTAAATTTTCAAAACTTAAGTTTCTTTTTGCATTTGGCTATAAAATATTGATCCATAATATCCTCTATTTCAACTTTACTTATGACAAATTTAAGCCTCTAGATCAGTGGTTCCCAACCTTTTTCCACTTGCGTACCCCTTTTAAACCCATTTTTATAAATTGTACCCCTTGTTTTTAAAATAGCTGTTTTTAAATACTGACACTTTTGTTCAGTTCCTATCTTAATGTAAAATAGTTTACTTTACTTATTTTTCTGCCATTACTGATTATTTTTCGTGTACCCCTAAACGGCCCAGCACATACCCCCGGGGATACACGTACCACCAGTTGGGAACCGATGCTCTAGATGATAAGGATATTAGAATCATTAAAAACGTCTACTGGGGCCAGAGTGCATCTATCCTAACATACAAGATCAGGACAAACAATATCAAAATTGAAAGAGGAGTAAGGCAAGGATCTGCACTATCTCCACTTCTGTTTTGTATCTATTCAAGAAGTCTTCTTTCTCAAGGTCTTAGAAGGAAGAAAGAAAGGAATCATCATAAACGGCCAGTTAATAAATAACTTACACTATGCAGATGTCGCTGCTTTAATTACAACAAATATTCTAGATCTTCAACTACTCCTAGAATGTGTCAACAAAGAAAGCACAGAAATGGGCCTAAAAATTAACACCAAAAAAAAAAAACTTATGATAATAAGCAACAACCCTTCGATAACAGCTGACCTAATTTTAAATGGAAATAAAATCGAACACGTGATCAAATTCAAATACCTGGAATTCTGGCTAATGAAATGAAGATAAGATCAAGAATCAAAATTGCAAGACTTTATCAACATGAAACCCATTTTATGTAACAATGACTTAAACATTGAAATTTGAGTACAAATGATGAAGTGCTATATATGGTCAAGCTTATTATATGGAGTTGAAACATGACCATTAAAGGCATATACAATCAAAAACCAGAAGCCTTTGAAATGTGGATAATTAGAAGGTTGCTCAAGATCTCATGGACAGAAAACTTGAAGAATGAAAAGGTACTGAGAAGAATAAATAAAAATTAGAATTAATCAACTTTCAAGCGCAAACTTTGTTTGCTCACACTTGGATAAAGGATTAAACTAAATTTATTATAGTCTAACCGAGTGAAAAATAAACTTTCAACATCTTTCTCTAAATCCAGAGTAATTTAATAAAAAGGTGGCACACCGTTTGGCAACTCCTATAGGTAGAGATGACCTTGCTAATGCTTCTGCCTGGTATCTTCACTTGGGCCTGGCTCCCACTGAAGAGACCTCAATAAAGGTCGAAACAAGTCTGGGTAGTGGCCCTTCCCTTAATGCATAACATTATACATATCCACAAGGAGATGTTTTTGCATTATGGGAGATACTGAGATAGGAGTGATGCTAGCTTGCTCCACCTTTGGAACGAGTTGCCTGGTGTTGTACTACCTTACCCCAGTCCTGAAGATACTTTCAGGTACAAACTTTGTTTGCTCACACTTGGATAAAGGATTAAACTAAATTTATTATAGAATTAATCAGTATTGTGAAAAGAAGAAAAACTGCCTACTTAGGACATCTAATGAAAAACCATAAATATAACATTCTCCAGGTAATACTAGAAGGTAAAATCAACAGAAAGAGAAAACCTGGAAGAAGAAAAATATCATGGCTGGACAATATAAAAAAAAAACTGGACTAAATGGAACACAGAGCTCTTAATCAGAGTCACTAATGACAGAAGTAAATTTGCAAAGGTTGCTGAACTGCATTAGGAAATTAGGAAATAGCACTTAAAGAAGAAGATATATAGAAACCTAGAAAATTTCTTAAATAGTGCAAGCCAAGGCAGCTCTGATTCCAATGGTCATGTTCATGTGGAAAATTTTTGAAACTTAAGTTGCTTTCTGTATATGGCTATAAAATATACAGTGATATCTCGCTAATCCGAACTAATAAAAACCGTGCTCATTCGGATTAGTGAATTTCTCCCCAAGAGACAACAATAACTAGCGTTTAAGACAAAAATAATCAGATTCTAATGATATATCAATTTAATTCTGTAAATAATTAACTGATAGAAAAAAGCTACTGTACTGTAATATAAAACAAAAATAAAATAATGATACAGTACACAAGTTTATTTTAGTAAAATATTTAATTTGCTTCTTTGAAACTAAACTTTTTTCAAATGCTTCTTCTCAGAGCTGTATTAGCAAAAAAGTTTGTGCAATGGCTTATCATTCTGCTTAGTCCATTCTATACACATATTAAAACTGTCAGCTGCCTCTTCATGTTTTACTTTTTTTTTCTTCGAGTTCATTATCGTCTCCTAATTCATTCTGTAGCGTCATATTTATAATTTCATCATCTGATTTGATTTCGAATTCACTTTCAGTTCTATCTGTAATCCATTCTGCAACATCTGGATTTATATTTTTAACCAAATTATGCACGTTTTGAATTTCCTCTTTTTGTGTATATTTGTAATTCATGCTGAAAATACAGTACATACTGTACAGTATAAAAAAGCAAACGTGAATACACAATAAATCAAAATAGTCCTCCAGTATAACCGTACAATCGACAGTATGAAAATAATACTGTACCATAATAAAATAAATAATAATAGTTAAAATAATTATTAATTAATAGTACACAAAATAATAATACGTAATAAATAAAACTTTTTTTCTTTCAAACCGCAGTTCGGATTAGTGAGATACCACTGTAGATGAATCCATAATATCTTCCATTGCAGTGTGATAAAACTCATTAAATTTTATAGAGAACATTTATTTAAAAAACAATACAGCATAAAAAATGGAACTTTTATTGTAAATTGTAAAATATAAGAGAATAATTATGTATGTAATAATCAAAATGAATTTGCAATAATTATGATTTAGGAAAAGGAATTTTTCAGTGTTTTTGGTAGATTTCCAGTTCTGAAAATAAATACACTTGGTAAAATTATGGAAGGATGACATTGATTGGAGAAAATGGTATAAAGACAGCTGATGCAGAATGTGTGGTGGAGATACTTAACGAGCAGTTCATAAAGATCTTTCAATCTTGTGAATGTGACTTCATGGAGGGATTGAGAGCAGTTGATGATGGGGAGGAGAGACTGACTGTAAGTGAGCAAGAGGTGTATGGGGAGTTGAGTAAACTAGATGTTAATAAGGCTGTGGGACTTGATAATATATCGCCACGTATTCTGAAAGAATGTGCCAGGGAGTTGATATCTGCCTTGACATATTTTTTTAATGAGTCTTGCACTCGGTCAAGTTCCTAAGGAGTGGAAGGAGGGCAAGATTGTGCCACTTCATAAAGGAGGTGATCGAACTCGAGCATCAAACTATAGGCCTATCTGTGTGTCAGATGTTGTGGTTAAGTTGTTGGAGAAGCTTGTGAGAACTAGGATCCAGAGTTGGGTTGATAACAATGGTATTATCTTTGATGAACAGTATGGATTTGCTAAAGGGAGGTCATGTTTTAGTAATCTACTTACTTATTACAATAAAGTGACTGCTTCCTTGGACAGAGGAAAAGAATACACAGTAATATACTTGGATTTCGCAAAGGCTTTTGATAGAGTACCTCATGATAGGTTGACAGTCAAACTAGAGCAGATGGGGTTGGATATTAGATTGGTGCATTGGATTGGAGACTGGCTATCTGATAGGTATCAACAAGTTGTGTATGGGGGAGCAATATCCAGGAAAAGGAAAGTCACTAGTGGAGTGCCTCTATTTAGGTTTTCTTGATTCTTGTTTAGGTTTTCAGTTGAAAACTTTTACAACTGAAAACCTAAACAAGAATGAAGGTCTAACCTTACCAGAAATTTGGAAAGCTTTAATCAGATCATTAAACATCAAAGAAATGAACTTTCATGACAATTACATCATGAGTCATAACAAATAAATCACGTTCCCGAGACACGCACATTGTCTCGCACAATACTAATTTTTGTATGAATTAGTTATGACCTAGTCTGTTACCTTCATATAGCTTACTAATTTGTATTCCCTGAAGATGCCGATAGAAAAATTGGCGAAACATGTAGGACGATAAAATAAAAAGCAACTTGACGAACATTATAAAAAAAGTGTAATAGTTTATATAATTTTTTTTTTTTTTTTTTTTTTTTTCACCAAAAGAGAGACTTTTTCCCACTCTGGTTCTCAGTTGGCTTTCTTATCACATTTGTTTTAAATCCTTTCCATGCTTTTGCACTCAACTAAATATAGCTTTCTCACAAATGTAATTATTTATCTTGGAGATAATTATCTTCAAGATTATTGGTGTATAGTGTACATCAGCACAATTTATTTTATGAATTGCATAAAATACATGCAACAATTTTTATATATTGCCTTTTGTATAATTTTATAAAAATTACATGAAATATTATATTTATATTATGACTATGTATAAAACATCAAATTATATTCATGTCTTGTTGCTATATAATTACATAAAATATATTAATGTTGTGAATATATTGTTGCTGCATGTCACTTTTATGTGTTAGTGAATAGAATTTTTATTCTTCTAGGCAAGGTCTTGTATTTGTCACACTTGCAGATGTCACAGTCTTCGTCTTCATGCATGTCTTCATTGTGTTTACTTTGGCTGTTACAATGATAAACATATTCATGAACATGCACGCACAAAAAAGCATTTTCTTGGTAAGTTTTGTTTGAAATACTGTGAGAACATGAATTGATATTACTTATCATTATGAAGTACATTTGGGAATAGTTTTGTTTTTCACTAGCTAATTAAAGAAAATGCAGAATGAGTAAGTTGATGAGGTGAGTTTTCTAAGTTGGGCAGTTGACTTGATGTGTTAATTCCATCTTTAATAACTGTTTTTGCAATTGGTTATCAGGAGTTTTCTTATCTTGTGAGAAAATCACAGCTTTGAATTTTGGATTTATTACCAGTGCTAGTTGAGGGGGAAAAAATCGCATTATGCTAATATTAATAGACAATAAGACTCTAATAAAATAAATAAAATAAAATAAAAGCAGATCCTTAAAAGGCTTCTGCTTTGTAATGAAATTATTAAATGAAAGAATAATAAATATTCATATTTTTCTACCACGTGGAAAAGAAACGTTTGTCTTTAAAACTTAAAAAAAAAGTTTGAAAGTGATGGATAGCTTACAAAAATGCAAACTATTTTTAAGTATTGTACTGTTTTAAAGACACAAATTCTACTAAGGATATATATATATATATATATTTATTTGTCTTTCATGTTTGTTATTTATTAGATAATTTAAAGTAAGCTCCTTCAAGAAAATAAATCATGCTCTTGTGTGTGTGTGTGGGGGGGGGGTGGAATGCCTCTCATCTTATGAAAATCTCACACATGCTACCAGGACCGGCCTTCTCTATAAAGGGGCCTGGGTGCAAGAAACCTTTTGGGGCCCTAAAATATTTTTAAAAGGTAAAAATTAAAGGATTCGAAATAAACGTATTGTAAAACCTCTTACTTGCAAATGATTTTGGCACAGGAAAACAAAAAAAAACACATTAGAAATATAACAGGTTAACATAACGTTTACTGAACACAAAACACTAATATAATAGAGAAACACAGAGATATTATTATTACCGGGGGCCCTAAAATCCTGTCGATGAAATCCCTTTAGTTATAAGCAAAATTAGAAGAAAAAAATAAAATAAAATAAAAAATACGTTGTGCCCACCTGATTGTGGGGGCCCGGGTGCGTTGCACCCACTGCACCCCCCGAGATGGCCGGCCCTGCATGCCACAAACTTTCAGCATTTGTATAATATAATATTGTAGTGCTGTGAGTAGGCAGGACTTGTATGTTTCTTATGTTTATTGTATGATTCCTACTTTTTTGATGCTATTGATTAATGATTTCACTGAGTAGAGCTTTTCTTTAAGTAATTAATTTGACACTAAATTTTAAAGGCAGATTTTTTTTTTTTTTTTTTTGTCTACTTGCTGTAAGATACTGATTGTTAACAAAAAATTATCAAGCAAAAGAGTGAACACTTTATGGTTAGGAATCCCACTGCACGTGCATGCACACACATATTTTGTGAAAGATGTATATCTGTGCCATAAGATTAGAATACAAACATGATTTTTCATTATCATTCTTGGAAGATTTTCTCAGTATATTGAATATATGTTATTTGATGTTTGTTATTTATTAGGTAATTTAAAGTAAGCTCCTTCAAGAAAAGAAATCATGCTCTGTTTGTGTGTGTGTGTGTGGGGGGGGGATGCATCTCATCTTATGAAAATCCCACATATGCCACAAAATTTCAGCATTTGTATAATATAATATTGTAGTGCTGTGAGTAGGCAGGACTTGTATGTTTCTTATGTTTATTTTATGATTCCTACTTTTTTTTTCTTATTGTTTATTTTCAAAAAAAATATATTATTCCTAATGATTTTCTGATGCATTTTGCCAGATTATATGTTTGCTTTGTCTGTCCGTCACTAGGTTCTGGCTAAACAAAATTGAAGTTCATTATATGAATTGCTAACTTAAATTCATCAAATAACAGATTAATTTAGAAGAAAACTGTTGATAAGAAGCTAGTAATAATGAAAGTTTAATCCTGTAGTACCCTCATGATAAAATATGAATAATGGTTTAATACATGTCAAAATATAAGATTATGTATTTTTACATAATGAACCAAAAAACCGAAGGTTTATTGGCTCTTATTGTTATCATTATAACCAACATCTGTGAATGTAGTACTCATTGTGGGAGGCATCATTGAAAGCATCAGTGTAACTATTACATTGAATCCTAAACTCTGTCACACCAAGCATTGGCAGCGCATCTGACTTATCTCTCACTCTGTTTAAAAATTTACTTTTCTGTCTGTCTCTCTCTTCATTGCGAGACACACAGAAAAGACCTCTCATTTCCTTTTCCTTTGCCTTCCACTCTGTGTTTAATCCCTTCTGTCTTAATCTTGTAAAATCCTCTCACTAACTTAAATGACTATCGTATTTTCTTTCTTTCTAACCACTAAATTCTACATTTCTTTTCCCTCCACACTCATAACCAGCATTGTAGAGTCCTGATAATACCTTAGTCACTTATCTTTCTTGATTCTCTTCTTTCATTGTGATGTCAAAATTCTACATCATAGTGAAAACTAGATAACCATATTTGCACACAGTTAGTCATTTGTGAAAGCTTCATGAGGAGCTCCATTCCACAGAGCTGAGTTAAATAAATGAAAGATGGATGGGAGTAGCAAGTCAGTTGAATTGTAGATTCAACTGACTTGCTACTCCCATCCATCTTTAATAAAATGATGTTGGACAGTTATTATTTATTATTATTTATATGGACACTCCATGGAGTCAAAGGACTCATCACATTATGATGAGTGTAAAGGTATGGTAAAGGACTCACCATTAACACAAACCTGTCATGCATCTCCTTAAACCTATTAACTGTTAGGGGGTGCTCACAACCACCCCTGGCAATCCGTTCCACTCATTCACCACTCTCCAAGTAAAGAACATAGTCTGCACACCCTTTCTAACCACACTCTTAGACAACTTCCAACTGTGACCTCTTGTTTTCCCATGTTCCCAATGCATTGAAAAATTTCCTTTGTGTATATCTCCTAGAATCCCTTTAGTAACATAATGAAAGGTAATGAATGCAATTCACAGGATGAAAAGATTATATACTTCATATCGTATTATCTTTATCCCCTATCACATGCCTCTCAGTTAAACTCTGCAACCGACACACCTTCAATCTATCTTCATAGGGAACGTTGCATAGAGATGTGTCATCATACTTAGTCACTCGTCTCTGAATCCACTTCATCACCTCCCGATCCCCCCCCCCCCCAGAAAAGCAAGTGACCGAATCTGTGTACAGTAGTCAGCATGTGTGCCTGAATCATAGCCTTATAAAGAGGGATAATAACCTCCTTATATTTACTTGTCAGTGTGTTCTTCAACATCCAAGTAATCTCTTAGCTATTTTACCAACTTTTGCAATATATCCTCTGAATTTCAGATCTCTGTCCACCATCACCGTCAGATTCCTAGCCTCATCAGTTTCCTGTAAACTGCTACCATCAATATGATATGAAGTATATAATCTTTTCATCCTGTGAATTGCATTCATTACCTTTCATTTTGCAACATTAAATTGACAGTCATTATCCTTTGCCCACACTGCCGATTTATTTAAATCATTCTGTAAGATATCTACATCACCCTTTTCAACTATTACCCTTCCTAGTTTTGCATCATCAGTAAACAACTGAATATCCTTGGCCCTCAAATCTTCCACTGTATCATCAATGTACAAATTAAATAGTCCTAGTACAAAGCCCTGGGGCATTTCCCTAGTCTCCCTCATACACCTTGATTCCACTCCACCATACATTATCATCTGTTGACTATCAGTCACCCTCTGCCACCATCCTCATATCCATTTCCATATGCTCCAATTTATGTAATAATAGTTTACCATGTAGTATTCTGTCAAATGCCTTTGCAAAAGCCCAGCAGTATCGTGTTGTAGCCATTTCCTTTATCTACTTCCACTGTCATCTTATTATAAAATGTGAATAAATTACTTAGGACCTGCCTTTTTTAAAACTATGCTGCCCTTATAGAGTATCATATTCCTATCCACCCATTCCTGAATTTTACTTTTAACCGACTTTTCCAATACTTTAACCACCACTCTAGAGATACTAATCGGCTGTAGTTTTTCTACTTCTGTCTTGGAACCACCTTTATGTAATGGAAATATCTTACCTTCAGTCCACTCCCTTCAAACCTTGCCAGCACTGAGACATAAATTAAACAACTTTGTAAGAGGCATCTGCACAATCCTTGTAGTACATGAACTGACATATTGTCCAGCCCACTACTGTGTTCACATTGAATTTTTCAATATACTGAGTACCTCCAGTTCATCTACCTCGAGTCTCATCTCAGTCTAATTCACATCAGTAAATGCAAAGTCACTGCTTCGATGATATACCCTTGAAAGATGATCACTATTTAATTCAACTATTTTCTTCTGCTTCTGTTATTTTCCTACCATCAACACTGAGTAAAGTTATCTTTCCATAATCATCCTTTCTCTTACTTGCTATTATAGCAAAAAAAAACTCTTTTGGATTAACTTTAGCTTACTTAGCTGATTTTCTCTCAATCTGATTTAGCCTTCCTTACCATACTAGTTACCCTTCTTACTTATGCTTTATACTGCTCATTTTCATGCTGATCACCTTGTTTATATCCTTCCACAATGCTTTCTTTTTTTTTTTTTTGGCAGCTCCTGCTTTATATTACTACTAATCCACTTAATCCATACTCAGTTTATCCTCCTGACTCTGGGTATGCACTCCAATACTGCCTTGCTCAAACAATCCTTGACTGCTTCCCATGCACTAATGACATTCATTCTATATAGTTTCTTATGCCATAGCACTGCTCCAAGTTGCCTCCTAAGTTTGCCATAATCACCAGTTTTGTAGCTCTGCATAAACCCTTTCTTGAATGAAATTTCTACCTGTTGAGCAACCTAAGAGTAACTGTGGGCCCAATTTGTATAGAAATACATCTACACAAATACCAATTATCAGAAATAAAGGAGAGGAGTTTTTGGCATTGATTAGCTCGTGGAAAAAAATTATTAGCATCAGCAAGACTTTCACTTTCCGCGATCAGAAAGTAGTATTGCTACTGTAGTTATAGATAAATCTTCTGATGCTATTACCAGATCCAACACTCTCTCAGACCCTTGGTCCTCTCCATTGTGTGTTGTTTCAATTAATTTTTCCTGTATAAATTCCATTTCCTTTTGCCATTTGCTCTTTCCTCCTTCCAATTTATATCCTCCATAGTTGAAGTTTCCCATGATAATTGCTCAACCTGCACTCGTGCTAATCTGCCGATGCATGTTGTCCACATCTTCTTCTTAACCCCAGGTCTATAGCAGCAACTAACAGTTTATTTTGTCCTATTGGCCTGTATTTCACACACCAGACAGATTCAAGGGAACCATTTCCATCAGATCTACCATCTTCCTTAACTTCTATTTTTGTTGGTTGAAGTTCTTCATTGGAGAAAAAATTGAGGAAGTCAACAAGTTCAAGTACCTGGGATCCATTATTAATGTGAAGAATAGCTGTTCAGAAGATGTCAGAAGAAGATTAGGAATGGCTAAAACAAACTTGTCTAAAATCTGGAAGGTGTAACTATTTTCACAGGAACAAAGTTGAAGATTCTGGTGTAGTTGTTTTTACAACAGCAAATTATGGATGTAAGTCTCGAACCCTGAAGAAGTTTGATAGGAAAAGGATAGCTGCTTTTTGAGATGTGGTATTACAGAAGTTCGTTGAGGATATTATACTGAAAGGCAGACAAATGAATGGGTTCTAAAAAAGTTCAGTAGACCTTTCAGACTCCTTAAGGATATTGACAAAAGAAAATTGAAATACTTTGGACACATTGAAAGGATGAAAATAGGACTTCTCGAAACAGTAGTTTAAGTTAATAACTTAACACGTATTAAACCAACAGTAATAACTTTAATGAATTAAAGGTACAAATATTTCATACGGAAAGTAACAGTACATCATTAGTGTAGAACAAAAAGTTAAAGGAATGGAATACAAAGTACAGAACAGTCGGTGGATTACCATTTAAATTTTTGCTGCGTGCCAGAAGATTAATATTAATAAAATATCATTAAAAAATTCTTAAAAAAAAAAATTGTACCTTTTATGGTACATATATTTCTACCTTTAATTCATTAAAGTTATTACTGTTGGTTTAATACGTGTTAAGTTATTAATTTTAATTATGCCACAGGTACCTCTAAAGATTAGACAGTAGTTTAAGGTAAAGTTCTTTAAAAAAAAAAAAAAAAAAAGAGGAAGGGTAGACTGTCAATGAGATGGATGGATGGTCTGGAATGTCTGATCTTCAATGAGTTGAAGCCTCCAGAAAAGCATACAACAGGACCACCTGGCGAGGATTGGTGTAGCTCATCACCAAGTCTGAGTGATCATACAGCATCTGCTAATGTCCAATGAATCGATGGATGAAGTTTTTCAGCTATAATTAATAATATCCCTCCTCCTGTCCTATTTCCCTGTCTTCTCTGAAAATACAATATCTGTTACATCCTATTCCTGTAACTTTGTCATTCTCTGACAACCAGGTCTTGCTGATGCTAATAAATTTTTTCCAAGTTGAGCTGACCAATGCCAAAAACTCCTCTTTTATTTCTGATAATGTGCATTTTTGTAGATGCATTTCAACATCCCCTTGGGCTCACAGTTATCCTTACATAATTGTATTCTGCCCATTCAGATTCAAAACCTTGGAAAATGTACCCAGTTCTTCACAGGAATGATATACTTATTTATCTCAGTGGCGACTATTTCCTCACACTCATTTGTCCCAGAGGTGGCTAGACAAATGCTTGATTGTTCCTCCCCTAGTATCTCAAGTTTCTCTGGTTTTGCAATTCCATACTCTCACTGAACAATACTTTCTTCAATCATCTTGCACCAAAACCATTTAAGTGCAATCCATCAGCCATATACAGATCCTTATGTCCATCAAATTCACCCCACACCTCTATAAACTGCACACTGTTCCTTCTTTGGAGATAGTAATTGTGGCTCTTTTTCTCATTTCTGTGTCCTATCGTACCAAGACAGCAGACTCGATCTTTACTTTCTTGCTCTTCATTTTTGCTACTTTTAACAACTCTTTCATAGCCTCTCTCATTGCTTATTTCTCACCTTCAAATTATTTGTGCCTGCCAAAATAATTATCTTTTTCACTTCTTTTTTCTGCACACTCACAGATCCACTAACATACTTTACCTTTATCAGTTGTTGCTCATGTTCTTGTAGGTTTAACATGAATAAGCATGATGGCTGATAGTTTTGCTTAAAGAACAGTGGAAATGTCTGTACAAGAGACATAATGTTTAAACTGTGAGAGAGAGTCACAGGAGTCATTATTATTATTATTATTATTATTACGGGTATCTCCATGGAGTCAGTAGACTCATCGCGGGAGACCCAAACTAGCAAAACAATATCTGTCATATCTCTTCTTGAATTCATTTACAGACGAAGAGCTCACAACTAAGTCAGGCAATGAATTCCACTCATTCACCACCCTCCAGGCAAAAAACCTTGTTCTGACACCTTTGTTAACCACACTCTTCTTTAATTTCCAGAGATGACCTCTTGTTCTTCCATCACTATCACACAGCTGAAACATTTCCCCTGCATCAATCCTATAAAAACCTTTTAGTAATTTGAATGTTTCTATCATATCCCCTCTTCTTCTCCTATCAACCAATCTCTGCAATCCACAAGCTCTCAATCTATCAATGTAGGGAGTATTTTTTATATCACTCACCAACTTGGTCACTCTTCTCTGAACCCTCTCCACAGCCTCCTGATCTCCAAGGAATCCAGGTGACCAGACCTGAGCACAGTAATCCAAATGTGGAAGTATCAATGCTTTATAAAGGGGAATAATAACCTCTTTATCTCTGGATGTCAGTGTGTTCCTCAACAACCAAGTAATCCTATGTGCAATCTTGGACACCTTAGCAATGTGTCCTCTGAACTTCATCTCCCTATCTACCAATACCCCTAAGTCCCTAGCCTCATCAATCTCTTGGAGTACCTTTCCATCGATGTAGTACACAGCTGGTAATCTTTTAATCCCAAAATGCATGACTTTACACTTTTCCACATTGAACTGACATCCATTTTCGCCCTCTTGTCATCAGTTATCGCCCTCTTCAGAACGGCATCAAGAATTTTTAGACAATTTTTTGATGCACCATCCCAAATGCGAAAGCTTCTTAGGTAGGTTAAGCTGACCATACATATTGTTTTGAATGGGACAGTACCATTTTTTTCATATTTCCTGACTTTCCTGTCGTTTTAATGAAAATGTCAATTTTGTCCCATTTTTAATAAAAACTAAATATACTTTAATATTGGTCAGTCATAAATTATTATTCATAACCTATAACTGTATATTAATATCATGGATATATTAATAACCTATACTGTATATTAATGTTAATACCAGTAATTTGTATAACTATGGAGTTGCATTGTTCGATACTCAATATCAATATCAATATCTGCAGTGATTTATTCAGAGAAAATGAAAAATACATTAATGAAATAAAGAGCCAAAAAGGCTTCACTCCGGCGATGTAAAAATTATTCAAATTAAAGCGATATTTAATTCCACATTATTTCAAAGCCGAATAAGAACCTCTAAGAGAGAAATCAAAGAGTTTCATGCCGAATATAGCAAGCTATAAAAGTTCGGTGAGTCCAAGCGTAAGCAAATACCTGGGTAGTACAATACCGGGCAACTCGTAGTGAAGGTGGATAAAGCTAGGATCACTATTCTTAGTATTAACCCTAATGTAAAACTCATCCCCTAGGACAGTGGTGTTCAACCTTTTTTACTACGCGAGCTACTTTTCTATAAAAAGTTATTCGCTGATCTACTCTCTTATATATAAGTTATTTGGCGATCTACTCTCTTATATAGATCACGTTCCCCCAACCTGATATCTGATTACGCACAAATAAACAACTAAAAAAAAATACACAACTAAAAACTTTATTTGTGTATTTAAAAATTTATTTATCATTTTTAATTATTTTAATACAACAAAAAAAAATATATATTGGAATGAAATATTTATTTCTCTATTTTGGAAAACCAAATTTAGAAAAAACAACAGATTGATTACAAACTCACAAGTTGCAGGAAATGCTGGTTGATTAAAAAAAAAAAAAAAAAAGTTAATGTGAAATTTCGCATTGTTTGGACCTTGCAATATTTTCATAGTCAAGTTGATATGAAGAAGGGGCCAATTGCAGACAATCATCCTAATCATCATTTGTAATTTGGTTTCTTAATTGAGTTTTTATGACAGTCATATTTGAAAAAGCGGATTCTGACAAGTATGTCGATCCGAAACATGACAGAATTTTTTGCGCACTATCAGTTAATATTGGGAATTTTTCATGTGCATACTTCCAAATGACTTCATTGTTTATTGATTTTAAATGTAAACTATTCTGAATGTTTATCTCAAGTTCTACTTCACCTTGTTTTATATCAAACAGCCCACTAATTTTATTTGAAATTTCTGTGATGTTCAAGTTTTCTTGAAATGGATTATTGATAAAAGATAGAATAATTTCAGTTTTATTAAAATCTTTAAATCTTGAATTTATTTCTTCCTCAACTAATTCTATTTCATGAATAAATTCTTTTAAATCATAACGAAGCATTTCTTGATTTTGTTCAAAAAATTTTAATAAATATGGGAGATGTCTAAATTTGCTGTCATTTATATTTTTCTTTAATAAAAGTAAGTATTGTTGGAAAGTTTTTATTGAACTTAACATGTCAATTAAATTTTTATCTCTACCTTGTAACTCTAAATTTAAATTGCTTAATTTCGTACAGAAATCTACTAAAAATGATAAGTGTAACAACCATCTTTTATCACTCAATTATGGATAAATATCTCCTTTTTCATCAAGAAAATTTTTTTATATCATTAATTAATACAAGAACTCTTTCTAAAAATTGACTTCTGCTGAGCCAGCGATCATTATTGTACAACAGAAGTTCCCTATCATCATCTGCCTGTAATTTAAATAACTGCAGTTGCAGGACTTTTCCTCGAACAGAATTTACAATTTTAAATGTAATATCCAAAATATCTTTTGTGTTTAGTCTTTTACTACACAGTACTTGTTGGTGAATAATACAGTGGTATGTTAAAAAATCTGGATATTTGTCATCGTTTTTACATAATGAAATGAAGCTTGATTTATTACCTATCATTGCAGGAGCACCATCAGTAGTAATAGACACAAGTTTAAAAAGCGGAAGTTTGTGTTGTTTCACAAATTCATCAAATGCCGAAAAAATGTCTTCTCCCCTAGTCCTTCCTAATAATAGTCTTATTTTCAAAAGTTCTTCTTTACTTGAATAATCTTGAAATGCCATGCAAATAAATACCATTAACTGAGCAATATCAGTGAAGTCGTTTGATTCATCAAAGGGTAATGAAAACGCAACACACTGGTGAATGTCTGACATTAACCTGGCCTGGAAACTTTTCTCCGGAAATTGGAACTCTTCCTTTCGCCAATTTGAAACCTTGTCTGCGGCCTAGAAGTAGTCTCTCTCTAGCGACATCTCGAACTGAGAAGCTCCTTTCCAGAAGCGGGAAACTCCTCTCTCAAGCAACGTGGATCCGGGCAGGCTCTCTGATGGCGACTCTGGACCAGGCGGCCTCCTCTCTGACAGCAATTCTGGAACCGTGACCCCTTCTGCTTGCTTCAGTCCCTTTTTATTAGGCCTCCTCTGAGACCTTGCATGAAGTTTGGCAACCCCCACAGAATCGGTATGAGTCTTTCATCTTAAGTTTCAAGTTTGGCACGCCACCTTTTGTTCTCCTCCACTTTCTTTTGATTGTAAGTTGCTGACCATCGGAAAGTTGTTTGAACTCTTTCTGACTGACTTTGGAGATGCTTACACTTAGAGCCTGCAAGCCTTTCTCATACATTCAAGTTTCAGTAACAATCTTTTTAATGCCGCCATGTACAGCTTCGGCGACAAAAACGTTCCCTTTGTTTTTAACATTCTAACATATTCTTATTAAAGCAGTATATACAGTTAGCTTCAAAAAAGTTATTTACAAAAACATCTAATACAAACTATACTGAGACAAACAAAGTTTATTTTTTTACAATATTCACATGGGACTTAACCTAAGTAAAAAGTCGATGTAATGTGCTTTGGAATATTTAAGCTACAATCGAGTTTTTACACTTTGCTTATAATCGTATTCACTCGGCTCACTGTTTGACTTCCACTGATCCAAATTAATTCATTTACCCGGACTAATAAGAAAATTACTGATTTGACAATTTTAACGAAAAATAAATAAACAATACCAATACGTTTAAAGCGAATTAAAAATAATACAAAATAATGATGAATAAAATATTATGTTTTCAGTTTTAATTAAATTTGTAAGTAAGGAGGAATACACAAGAGATCGACCAAAAATCGCTCTGCGATCGACAGGTTAAACACCCCTGTCCTAGGAGATGTATGTTGTTTTACATTAAGAGAGATAGGTCACTACCCAGACCACTGATGAGTTCTCATGAGTCCCGATGAGATTCTCACTGGTGAGACCTCAATAAAGGTTGAAACTGGTCTGGGAAGTGACCTCTCTCTCTTAATGTAAAACAACATACATCTCCTAGGGGATGAGTTTTACATTAGGGTTAATACTAAGAATAGTGATCCTATCTTTATCCACCTTTACTACAAGTTGCCCAGTATTGTACTACCCAGGTATTTGCTTACGCTTGGACTCGCCGAACTTTTATTATAGCTTGCTATATTCGGCATGAAGCTCTTTGATTTCTATCTTAGAGGTTCTTATTCTGCTTTGAGATAATGTGGGATTAAATATCCCCTTAATTTGAATAATGAAAAATACATGTTGCAGCACTTGTGTGTCTCTGAAATTAGAAAATAAGAAATAACGGCTTCTGTTTTGCTGTAGTGTTAGTTTTTGTTTGTCTGTATGCTAACTGGTGGCATTATTATTCAATACTGGTTGTTTAAATTTCATATTTTTTAAAGTTTTAAGTCATATTTTTTTAAATTTTAAGTCTTATTTTTTAAAGCTTTAAGTCTATCCTTGCAATATCAAAGAGGCAAAACTGCAGTTTTAATGACGATCTCCAGAAAAATTCAAATTTATTCAACTGGACAAGCTGTGTAGTGATGTTGAAAGTTTATTTTTCACTAGGTTAGAATGTAATAAATTTAGTTTAATCCTTTATCCCAGTGAGAGCAAACAAAATTTGCGCCTGAACATATCTTCAGGACTGAATATAGTGTTGTACTATCTTACCTTGGTAAGTAGTACAACACCAGGCAACTCGTAGCAAAGGGGGATCAAGATACCAACACTCCTATCCCAGTATCTCCCATAATGCAAAACACATCTCCTTGTGGATATGTATACTGTTATGCATTAAAGGATTGGCCACTACCCAGACTAGTTACGACCTTTATTGAGGTCTCTTCAGTGGGAGCCAGGCCCAGAGTTGGAGATACCAGGCAGAAGCAGTAGCAAGGTCATCTTTACCTATAGGAGCTGCCAAAAGGTTTGCCACCTTTTTTTATTAAATTACTCTGGATTTAGAGAAAGATGTTGAAAGTTTATTTTTTACTAGGTTAGAATATAATAAATTTAGTTTAATCCTTTATCCCAGTGAGAGCAAACAAAGTTTGTGCCTGAAAATATCTTCAGGACTGAATATAGTATTGTACTGCTCTTACCTTGGTAAGTAGCACAACACCAGGCAACTCATAGCAAAGGTGGAGCAAGCTACCAACACTTCTATCCCAGTATCTCCCATAATGCAAAACACATCTCCTTGTGGATATGTATACTGTTATGCATTAAAGGATTGGCCACTACCCGGACTAGTTTTGACCTTTATTGAGGTCTCTTCAGTGGGAGCCAGGCCCAGAGTTGGAGATACCAGGCAGAAGCAAGGTCATCTTTACCTATAGGACCTATATATCCCAGTATCTCCTATAATGCAAAGCACATCTCCTTGTGGATATGTATACTGTTATGCATTAAGGGATTGGCCATTACTCAGACTAGTTTCGACCTTTATTGAGGTCTCTTCAGTGGGAGCCAGGCCCAGAGTTGGAGATACCAGGCAGAAGCAGTAGCAAGGTCATCTTTACCTATAGGAGCTGCCAAAAGGTTTTCCACCTTTTTTTTTTTTTTTTTAATTAAATTACTCTGGATTTAGAGAAAGATGTTGAAAGTTTATTTTTCACTATGTTAGAATATAAGAAATTTAGTTTAATCCTTTATCCCAGTGAGAGCAAACAAAGTTTGCACCTGAAAATATCTTCAGGACTAAATATAGTGTTGTACTATCTTACCTTGGTAAGATAGTACAACACCAGGCAACTCATAGCAAAGGTGGAGCAAGCCACCAACACTCCTTTGTCACTTTGGCCACTACCCAAACTAGTCTGGGTAGTGGCCAATCCCTTAATGCATAACAGTATACATATCCATAAGGAGATGTGTTTTGCATTATGGGAGATACTGGGATAGGAGTGTTGGTAGCTTGCTCCACCTGTGCTATGAGTTGCCTGGTGTTGTACTACTTACCAAGGTAAGATAGTACAACACTATATTCAGTCCTGAAGATATTTTCAGGCACAAACTTTGTTTGCTCTCACTGGGATAAAGGATTAAACTAAATTTATTATATTCTAACCTAGTAAAAAATAAACTTTCAACATTTTTCTCTAAATCCAGAGTAATTTAATAAAAAAAAGGTCGCAAACCTTTTGGCAGCTCCTATAGGTAAAGATGACCTTGCTACTGCTTCTGCCTGGTATCTCCAATTCTGGGCCTGGCTCCCACTGAAGAGACCTCAGTAAAGGTCAAAACTAGTCTCTGGGTAGTGGCCAATCCCTTAATGCATAACAGTATACATATCCACAAGGAGATGTGTTTTGCATTATGGGAGATACTTGGGATAGGAATGTTGGTAGCTTGCTCTGCCTTTGCTACGAGTTGCCTGGTGTTGTGCTACTTACCAAGGTAAGATAGTACAACACTATATTCAGTCCTGAAGATATTTTCAGGCACAAACTTTGTTTGCTCTCACTGGGATAAAGGATTAAACTAAATTTATTATATTATTATTATTATTGTGTAGTGATGTAACAAAAGTAGTATGCCAACATTGTAATGTCCATTTTTCCATTGCCCACGGAGGCAAAAGCGACGACATGAAAGAAAGATGTACCATTTATTCTGATGTTGCCTGGTGTTGTGCTACTTACCAAGGTAAGATAGTACAACACTATATTCAGTCCTGAAGATATTTTCAGGCACAAACTTTGTTTGCTCTCACTGGGATAAAGGATTAAACTAAATTTATTATATTATTATTATTATTGTGTAGTGATGTAAGAAACGTAGTATGCCAACATTGTAATGTCCATTTTTCCATTGCCCACGGAGGCAAAAGCAACGACATGAAAGAAAGATGTACCATTTATTCTGATGTTTTACTATATTTACATAATCTTAAAAAAATTAAATGTTAGTGATTGTTATGGAATTTTTAATAACAGCAATAAAACTGCTATAATAAATGCAATTCTCGAATTGCTCAAACTTGCACGTACTGAAGGCAAAACAATAACTGATGATGATAATGTCACAAATTCAATGCCATTATCAACTTCAGTTTTGCTATTGCTGGCTATAATTTCCAAATCAGAATTTTCCAATAAAGATTTAACAGTGAAGGAAAAATTTAATTTGTTTATTGAACAAATGATGCAATCTAATAATGAACAAATATATATAATCATTTTTATACTAAAATATTCAATTATTTGTTTCATTTTTGTTTTATTTTAGACCTTTTTTTATACAAAATTTGTTAGCATAATGTTTTTATTAAAATTTTCACATTTGGAGTAAAAATTTAAAAATTACTGGTAAACCAGTAAGAAAAGAAATTATATATTTCAAAGAGCAGAATATTAAAGTAAAATTTTCACAGACAACTTTTGATGCATTAATTACAATTTGCTTCATAAGTATTGAAGCAGAGAGATCTTTTTCAAATGCAAGGCATTACTTCACCAAGATTAGATCACAACTAGAGGATGATAGTTTAAATACCTCAGTTTTTTAAGAGCATATTTTCTGCACAAGAAAAATAACAATGTAGTCTTATAAGTGTTTAATAACTAAAATATTCAATTATTTGTTTCATTTTGGTTTCATTTTAGACCTTTTTTATACAAAATTTGTTAGCATGATGTTTTTATTAAAATTTTCACATTTGGAGTCAAAATTTAAACATTACTGGTAAACCAGTAACATTTCAAAATTTACGATATTACTGGTAATAAAAAAAAAAAAAAAAAAAAAGACGATAAATTTGTGACCACTATTCCTGATATTTATCTTCTGTATTGTTTGGCTACTTTTACACATTGCTTAATTCTCTTAAATTTTTTTCTGTATTCTTTTAGGAATATGACTTATTTGCTAGGAGCTTTTTGGTATGCTTTCTTCTTTTCCAAGACTGCTTCTTGTATCCACCATGGTACTCTTATTTTTCTCTCCTCGCAGACAACTTTACCATACTGAATCAGTGAATGTTTTCTTCAGTATCACTTTGAAAACAAGATTTAGTTCAGTCATTTTTTCCTGAATAATATTTGTATAGTTGAGTCTACAATTTACCTGTAAAAACTGCTTTTACACATTGCAAAAACTTTCTTACACATTGTTCTTTTTTAACCCCTTAATGCACCAATTAAATATCAGAAAGCAGTCGTTTTTCTGCCAATTTCCGTTGGGCGAGGGTGATTTGCTGGATCAAATTCGTCATTATTTGAAAAATGTAGAAATTGTTTTATGGCCTCGAAGCGTTTCCCGCTTTCATCTTCTGAACTAAATAACCAGTCGTGATCACTATCCATGATAGGGTAATATAAATATAACATAAAAATTGTCTAGCGTGTATATTCGGTTGTATTTATATGTGAAACCAAAATTCACGGTCACACATTTTAACTCGGGTGTGTGGAAAAAATTCAGTTTCTTGGACCAGAGTTAACTCGGTTAAGGGGTTAATGTGATATTCATTTTTATCTTACTGAAAACTAAATTATGATCACTTCCAGATTTAAATCCTCTGTATACTCTTGTATCCTGAGCTAGCACAAAGATATTACTATCAACAATGTCAAGTCAAGAGGCTTTTCTTATTTCTTGTGTCTTCGTTCCATGTGAATTTGTGCACATCTATATGTTGGGACATGGTGTTGGTAATGATTTGTCCATCTCCTGAGTAGAAATCCAGCAAATATTTATCCTTATTATTAGCCTTGTCCTTGTTCTTGTCCTTTTCTCCAAATTTTCCCAAAATATTTCTGTCTGGTGGAAATGATTTTCTACTCTGCTGTTTAGATCTCCAACAAGGACCCTTTTCTCTCTTTTTGTTTTCTTTATATAAACTGCTTGCTCTAATGATTTAAAAAATTCTTCCATTTCTTCTTAGGAGAACCGTCTGTGGGACCATAAGCACAAATCCTTTACTCTCTTTAAGAAAACAGTTTGCATGTGAAGTATTTTCATGACTTGGCTACTTATATATATCAAGGCTGTTAAGTGCATGTCAGTGTCTTAGGATCTCAGGATAATGCATTGCACTTGTCATTTGAGATGTGTATGTTATTGAACAGATCACTACCCAGACTAACTTTAACCTTTATTGATGTCTCATCAGTAGTTGCTATACCAGGAAGATACTCAGGTTAAATGGAAAAGGAAAGGCCATGGCTTTTCACTCTTGTTGGAAAATATATGACCTCTGCATTGATTTAACTTTTAACTTCAGTATCTTCCTGGGTCTAGTTCCTACTGATAAGACCTGAATAAAGGTTAAGGCTATTCTGGGTGCTCTCCCTTCTCATAATGCATAAAAATATACATATCTGAAGGAACTATGTTGGCCAAGTGGTTAGGGTATAAATTCTCCAACAATAGGTTGTGGGTTCGAATCTTGCTGTGGGCACAGATGTTTGTGATTGTCTTTAGGTAGGAGATGAATTTCACCATCTGGTGTGAGACCAGTGTCCTATTTATTAGAGGACTGAAGTGGCTTGAAAAAGTTTTATTTTTGGTCTAAAGCAGGATTTCCAGATCTTGTAAAAAAAAAATAAAATAAATAAACCACACAATATACATAATATCCTATCCTTCTCATCCATCTAGGATGGGTTGAGTCCCCTCCTAATGAGGAGGGTTACTGGCATATTAATGCAGCCGGTTCGCCACTCCTCTGCTGCATCCCATAAGGGTGATATTCACGATTGTATCCGTGTGTGTTCCCAGGACCGTTTTTCCTGCTTGCAGGATGAAAAATCCAAGATAAACTGGGGGAAAACCCCTGCTGCCCATGCCCAAGACTGGCTAACTTGGCTGTCGTTGAGGAAGATCCCTAAGCTCCTCATGTCATCATTGATGGGAATTGAACCTAGGACACGCCTTTCCCCAGGCATATGGTTGTGAAGCGCATAGCCACCAGACTAACCATGCAGACTATATGTTTTCTTTCTTTTTCTTTTATGTGGTTCCCACCCACAAAACATTATATACAAACCTATAGTACTTGTAGAGTGGGTGGGCTAAGGATTTTTTTATTTATTTTTTCTGTGTATGTGTGTGTATATATATATGTTAAAGATACCAAGCTATTTTAAACCTGGTTTTACTCCGTTTCCCAAGTAAGCAAACAGACAAATAAGTCAAGTTTGTGCCTGCACGTAATGCAAGTCTAGCTGACCCTGCAGGTAGTGCAAGACCGAGGTAACTCATGGTAAAAGTGGAATAAGCTCTGATCACTAATCTTAATATTTACTCATAATGCAAAGCACATCTCCTGGAGGAGATGTATGATGCTTTGTATTAAAGGCAAGGGGCCACTACCCAGACCAGTTTCGACCTTTATTGAGGTCTCATCAGTGGGAGCTAGGCTAGAAATATCAAGATTTTAGTAATACAGAGCTTATAAGTATTTTACCAGAACAAGTTACCATAAGGTGTTTTAACCTTATTAAATAAAAATCTCAGGAAGAGATATAAATGTAGAAAGTATTTTACCTTGGGTATAATAAATGTTAAAGATACCAAGCTATTTTAAACCTGGTTTTACTCCGTTTCCCAAGTAAGCAAACAGACAAATAAGTCAAGTTTGTGCCTGCACGTAATGCAAGTCTAGCTGACCCTGCAGGTAGTGCAAGGCTCCCACTGATGAGACCTCAATAAAGGTCGAAACCGGTCTGGGTAGTGGCCCCTTGCCTTTAATACAAAGCATCACACATCTCCTCCAGGAGATGTGTGATGCTTTACCTTGGTCTTGCACTACCTGCAGGGTCAGCTAGACTTGCATTACGTGCAGGCACAAACTTGACTTATTTGTCTGTTTGCTTACTTGGGAAATGGAGTAAAACCAGGTTTAAAATAGCTTGGTATCTTTAACATTTATTATACCCAAGGTAAAATACTTTCTACACACACACACACACACACACACACACACACATATATATTATGTATATATATAATATACACATATTTTAATGAAAAAAAAACCAAATTAATTTATTTCCAAAGGCACTGCTAGTTTCATCTTTCTCGAATTCATCGGGTGCATAATACTTAAAGTAACACACACACACACACACACACATATATATATATATATATATAAAATAAAAAATAAATAAAAAAATCCTTAGCCCACCCACTCTACAGATGTACTATAGGTTTGTATATAATGTTTAGTTGGTGGGAGCCACATAAAAGAAAGAAAACAGCAGTTGATATGAAGCCAACAGCTTCTATATACATGTAGTCTAGTCATGAAGACACTTAAAGTGCAAACTTTGTTTAAGTTTGTCCTGTCTAGTATAATTTACAGAGTTAATAGCTGGACAGATGAAAAGTATTATCTTGAACAAAAAGAAGGATGCTATAGAAGTGATTTCTGTCAGTTTGAGATCTGGGCTTCACTGTTATGCTGAGCATTATTATAGGTAACGATAATATCATAGGTAACAGATAAATTTGTTTTGGAAGCATTGAAGCAAGGTTGCCATCACCTCATTGAAGGATGGTATCAAAATCAGAGGGTGCTTATTGTATGAGTAGGAGGAATTGTGTTATCATCAGCAACCTCAGATCCTGTCTGCCATGAGTGAAGGCTGTTCATAAGGAAGAGTGAAATAACAGAGCCCTGTGAAATATTTGCATTTATAGGTAACAGATATCTGAAGAAAGAACACTATCTAACACAACATGCAGTGGCTTAAAATAAATCTGGCAGTCTAATTACAAAAGGTGGAAGACAGACCATAGCACCACAGGTTTCTCATACCTTTCCAGGGCACTCGTACAGAGGTGGGTGATGTAGGGGAGATCTGTTGTAAATCTTGACTGGAGGAATCCATATTAGTGGTGATTAGTTGAGAGTGAAATAACAGAGCCCTGTGAAATATTTGCATTTATAGGAACATCTGAAGAAAGAACCCCATCCAACACAATATGCAGTGTCTTAAGATAAATCTGGCAATCTAATTACAAAAGGTGGAAGGCAGACCACAATACTACAGGTTTTCCATACCTTTCCAGGGCACCTGTACAGAGGCAGGTGATGTAGGGAAGATCTGTTGTAAATCTTGACTGGAGAAATCTATATTAGTGGTGATTAGTTGAGTTTTCAAGGTGTCAAAGTTGACTGTTAATAACCTTTTCCAGCTTCCTTGGACAATACTAAGGGGAAAGTTATAGGTCAATAGTCTGATGCAGATGCTTATCATCCCCCCTGCTTTTTTTTTGAATTGGCCATATATGAACTTGCTTCCATGTTGTAGGGTAGATGCCAGCTGAGTATAATATAATGTAGAAATAATAAAGGACAAGTGTCAGTTCAGGAGTACATCTCTTGAGCACAGTTGGTGGAATATTATCTACACTCAAGCAGTTGGTAGGTCATTTCCCCTCCTAGATAAAAATTACACAACACTTCAAAACAAGATTAGAAACATCACACTCACCGCAAAGATTTATTAGTCAGCTTCGGCATAACTGCCCCTTTTTTACTAATGTCCTGATCATTGATACTATTCTTCTCTTACGAAACATATTTCCTTCTGATATCACAGTCCTCTTTGCCCACCTACTCTGCTCTGGGTATTTTGTGTGGCAAAATAATTTTTACCTATAAAATGAAGGTACGGCCATGGGCTCGCCACTTTTCCCCCTCAGTAGCTAACTTTTCCATGGAAGACTTTGAGCAATGAGCTCTAGATTCGGCCAGCCTATTTGGCCCCATGGCCATGAAACATTAAATACATTCCTAAACAAACAATACAAACATCCGATTCACCACTGAAATTGAAATCAACAATTTTCTTCCTTTTCTAGACATACTCGTCACATGTCTTTCCTCAGGTTGCCTCTCCTTCGCTGTCTACTGCAAACCTACACATACAGGCATAAAAGTTCATACCACCATCCAACACAAAAACTAGGAGTCATCAGCACCCTCAAACAGAGCCTTAACAATTTGCTCCAATTATAACAAGCTCTGAACCAAGAATTTGAAATCATTAACCAAACATTTGTTAAAATGGCTACAATAAAAAAAAAAAAAAACAGTTCACAAGATCTTCCATAAAAATACCATTAAAACAAAAAAAGATTATAAGAATGTCATACCCTACATTAGGTGTATTTCAGAAAAAATAGACAAAACATTACTTAAATACAACATCAAGACAAAATTCAAACCCCTGGCAAAATTAAGAAATTTACTTAGCTCCTCTAAAGATCCTCTTCCATGCCTTGTGCACCCAGGAGTTTACAAAATTCAGTGAACCTGTCTTACATAGGAAAAACAGGATGCAACATCCCAATCAGAAAAGATGAACACAAATGCCACATTAAATACTTCCACTATGGTAAAACAGGCCTATCAGACCACACACTTCAAACATGCCAGAGAATTGACTGGAAAGGCACTAAGTCCCTACACTGCACCAAAACTGGGTTTGAAAGAAAATTCAAAGGAGTTTGTGAAATGTTAAAATATCATCCAAATCGGAACAAAAATGATGGATTATTATTCAAAGAATGTGGATGACCCATCTTCAACCCTTATAACAACCCCAGACAGGAGAAAATCTCAGTACAAAAGGACTGTAGAAATTGTTTAATGTTGTTCCATTTTTTTTTTCCACCAGAGGTCAGGCTAGAATAAATTATTATTATTATGAGCATCTCCATGGAGTCGGTAGACTCATCGTGGGAGACCCAAACTATCAAAACAATATCTATCATATATTTTCTTGAATTCATTTACAAATGATGAACTCTTAACTGAGTCAGGCAATGCATTCCACTCATTGACCACCCTCCAAGCAAAAAATCTAGTTCTCACACACAACTAAGGAAATTAGTTTTCCTTAATTTCCAGGGATGATCTCTTGTTCTTCCATCACTATCACACAGATGAAATATTTCCCCCGCATCAATCTTATGAAAACCTTTTAGTAATTTAAATGTTTCTATCATATCCCTTCTTTTCCACCTATCAACCAACCTCTGCAATCCACAACAAGCTTTCAATCTATCAATGTAGGGAGCATTTTTTACATCACTCACCCACTTAGTCACATCTCCTCTCCTCTAAATCCTCTCCACAACCTCCTCATCTCCAAGCAATCCAGGTGACCAGATTTGAGCACAGTAATCCAAATGTGGAAGTATCAATGCCTTATAAAGGGGAATAATAACAACCTCTTTATCTCTGGACGTTTATGTGTTCTTCAATAACCAACTAATCCTATGTGCAGTCTTGGACACCTTAGCAGTATGCCCTCTGAACTTTATCTCCCTATCTACCAACACCCCCAAGTCCCTAGCCTCATCAATCTCATGGAGTACCGTTCCATCAATGTGGTACACAGCTGGTAATTTTTTAATCCCAAAATGCATAACTTTACACTTTTCCACATTGAACTGACATCCATTACCTTTTTTCATTTTGCCAGCTTATTTAAATCATCCTGCAAACTCTCAACATCAGCTTGATTTTTTATTGAGCTACTCAACTTTGCATCATCAGCAAACAACTGAATATCTCCCTTCAAGCCATTTCCTATATCATTTATGTACAAATTAAACAATAACGGCCCAAGCACAAAGCCCTGAGGCACACCACTGGTCATCCTGGACTCTGCTCCTCCATATACTACTTTCTGGTATCTCTCCATGAGCCATTCTCTTATCCATATCACCAGTTTAGTATCCATACCCATCTGCTCTAATTTGCACAACAGTATTCCATGGGGTATCCTGTCAAAAGCCTTAGCAAAATCCAGAAGTATCACTGTGTAGCCATTTCCCTTGTCCAACTCAGATGTCATTCTATTATAAAAAGTTAATAAATTGCTAAGGCAGGATCGACCTTTAACAAAACCATGTTAGCCCCCCCCCCCGTAGAGTATCATATTCTGATCCACCCATTCTTGAATTCTGTCCTTAACCAACTTTTCCAATACTTTTACCACCACTCTCGAGATGGTGATTGGTCTGTAATTAACTACCACAGTCTTAGTGCACCAATCACCATCTGGTGTGGTCCCTAGGGAGTGGAAAGAAGGCAAAGGAACCACTTTGCCTTCTTTCCACTCCCTAGGGACCATACCAGAGTTCAAACTTAAGTTAAATAACCAAGTAAGATGCGTTGACAATTCCTTTGCACATTCACGCAACACCCAAGCTGATATTCCATCTAAACCTACAGCAGTGTTTGCATTTAAATTCTGCAAATTCTAAGTACCGCTGATTTATTAACTTCAGTTCTCACATTAGATATTGCTACAGGTACAGAGATATACTCACTTGGTTGATAGACTTTTGAAAAGTGATCACTCAGTAACTTTACTATTACATCTGAATTGGTCACCTCAATACCATCAGCACCCACTATGGTTATTCCTTCCAAAGTCATTCTTCCTTTTACTTGCCACATAGTGGAAGAACTCTTTGGGATCACCCTTGATCTCCTAGGCTAAGGTCTTCTCATTATCTGATTTAGCTTTTCTTATTATGCTTGAGCCTTGTACTGCTCATGGGTGTACTGATCTCCTTTCTCCTTGTAAATTCTCCATAACATTTTCTTTTTTTTGCAGATCAAGCCTGATACTACTACTCATCCATCTAATGCCTACCTTGTTTGTCTTCCTGACCATGGGAATACGTTCTGATATTGCCTTCCTCAGATACCCACTGATTATATCCCATGCACAACTAACATCTTTCCCCTGCAGTATGTTCTGCCATGGGATGGCTGTAAGCTCACTCAGAAGCTTGTTATAATTAGCTAACTTGTAGTTCTGTATATACCTCTTCTTAAGAGAGAAATCTACAAATTTTGCAACCTCCCAAGTCAATACCACATGATCGCTCTCACTAATTGGAGGTAACGAGGACACCTTACTTATGCATATATCCTATGACCAGATCCAACACTCTCACACCACGAGCCCCTTCAGTTATGTGCTGTTTTAAGTAATTATCTCTTAGAAGGTGTATGAATTCCATTTCCTTTTTTGCCACATGATATTTCCTCCTTCCAATTGATAACACCATAATTAAAATCCCCCATAATAATCACCAACCCTGTACTCATTGCACTAATTTGCAGATGCATGAATTCAATATCACTCCCTGTACCCCCTGGCCTATAGTGGCAACCAACTGTATTATATTTAGTTGCATCACTATTTCACACCAGACTGCCTCAAATGAACTATTATTCATACTTCTATCCTCTTGATATACTACTTTCTTTGGCTGCAATTCATCAGCTATCGTCAACAGTACTCCCCCCCCCATTCTATCTTCTCTATCCTCCCTGAAAATACTGTACCCATCGCATTCAATTCCAGTAACCACATCTTCTGCTGACAGCCAAGTTTCACTAATGCCTATAACTTTTGGTGAGATTGCACTGACTAATGCCAAAAATTCTTCCCTCTTATTTCGAATACTTCTTGCATTAGTACACAAAAATTGCAGATTCCCTTTAGTTCTTGTACCAGCTTTGGGACTGATGTACATTCTACTAATTTGAGTAGTCCCATGCTGATTTTTATCCACTCTAGTCTTCAAATTATTCTGCAAAAAAAGATCAACAAATATACATTCACTGCATAAGTTTCTCCTCTTACACTCAACCTTTTCAATTTTAGTTTCCCTGCCCAATTACTTTAATTTGTTCAGAAAACAGTAACTTCTTCAAACGCTTATGACCTTCCATGTTCAGATGCAACCCATCTCTTGCATATGGCTGTCTTTTGCCTTCAAACACACTCCAGACATCAACAAATTCCAGACCTCTTTTTTTTTTGCACATTCTTGCAATTATATCATTCATTATCATCGCTCATAATTGTCAAAATGAGGCAGCACACTCGCTATCCTCCCTTTGACAATTTTCTTCTTTACGATATTTAAAAATGTTCTTAATCTTTTGCTACCTGATTAATACTACCATTCAGGTCATTTGTACCCACCATAACTATCATCTTTTCTGCATCATGCCCTCTCTTTATTGCTAAAGTCACTCTCTCTGTTGTTCTGCCAGACAAGCACTCCTCAGGCATACCGCTCTCTATTCCCTTAATCATTGAATCACCATATATTATACCACTCATAACTTCATTCAAACCCAAACAAGCATCACTCACAGCCTCATTTTCTACACTATTCAGCATGACTCTCCCAGTTTCATTACTTTCCCTCAACACTCTTATCTACTTGCCTACCCTCACTTTCACAACATCTCATTTCTTCTAGCTTATGTTCTTTCGTTCTGTTGACTCCCAATCACTTCCATACTATTCATTACTTCATCATTCACCAAAGATTCTCCCTTAAACCTGTTCTAGTTACTTCAGCTAAAGTAATCTCCATAGTCCTAATTTCTCTATTCAAAGCATTTAATTCAGTCTTAATATCCTGAACCTCCTTACTGAGCACTTCCAATTCCTCTTGTAGGAGATGAAGGTCGCTTTTCATATTCACGAACTCCTGCTGAAGCTCTTCTGCTATGCTCCTGATGTTTGCTTCCATTTCCAAACACTGTAGTCTGTCTAGACACTTCTCACATACGTCAATGTTTTCATTCTTCTCATTTAGCCAAACAGTCCGCAGATCCTTCACATTCCTCGGAGCATACATATAGCAGTTTCCGCAATGCATCCACTGTGAAAAATCTACAGTGGATGCATTGTGGATTTTTCAATCGGTAGCACGAAGTCCTCTGTGCTGCCGATGTACATCTCTCTGTGGATGCCATCTTTAGATGCTGAAGCAGTGCAACAAACAAGTAGCGAAAACACAATATAAACAACAAAGTTTCAACAATAACACCACTGAAGGACATTTGTATCCAATTGAAGCCAACTGCAGCATAATTTGAGACAAAATGCCTCACTATACTTCAATTTAAAAACACTTTTTCTAGTATAGCTCAAAACAACCGCTACGTTCACTTGCGACACTAGCGCCATCAATGATTAACAGATATTTATTATTAAATGATTAACAAACATTTTGATTAATTTTACTTTTACATAGCGCAGCAGCATGTAGCTTGTATATTGTACATACATATGTTTTCCTAATGATGACCTCAATGCAGAGGTCGAAACGTCGATTGTTACTTGCTTAATGTTAAGTAAAGTAATTATTCTAACACGTGTTGTGAACCTATTTTCATCATATTCCCAAAGAGGGAGATAAGTCAGCTGTCGGACTATTGTCCCATTGCACTCAACTTAATACTCTCAAAACAATGGACTTGCAGAGGAATTTCCCTGTTGTGGTTTCAGACAAGATTTATGCAGTCATGCTTGAGACTAAGTAATTAAATTGTGAAAGAAAAACTTGGAAGAACAAGCTGAGTTCACACTGAGTAGTTGAGAAATTATGAGAAGTTATTATTATTATTATTATTATTATTCAGGCCTTCATGGAGTTAAGAGATTCATAGTGAGAAGTCCTTGTTAGGAAGCACAAAGTCTATCATACCACTCCTTGAACTCATTGACCGTTCTTGCTCTAACCACTCTTTCAGGCAATGCATTCCATGGTTCAACCACCCTCCACAGAAAGAAACCACTCCTCATTCTCTTGCTCACAGCTTCCTTTTGTAACTTCCAGGGATGGCTCCTTGTCATTACTCCTTCCTGCTGTTCCACCAAGTGAAAGAACTTCCAATGTCTACCCTGTAACTGCCTCTCAACATAAGTCTTGAGCAGATCACTTCTCCTATCCACCAAACTCTGCAATCCACATTCTCTCAGTCGATCCTCGTAACTGACATTGTACAGTCCTGAAATCATCTTTGTTATCTGTCTCTGTACCCTTTCTACAGTTAATTTATCCCCTTCAAATCCTGCGGACCAAATTTGAGAACAATAGTCTAAGCGTGGTCTGATTAGGATCTTATACAACAGAATAACTCTTTTATCTTTGCAGGTCAGCATCCTTCTCAGTATTGCAGCAATCCTCTGGGTTACCTTCACCACCTTTGCAATATGCTCCCTGAATTTCAGTTTTCTATCAATCAGCACCTCCAGATCTCTTGTCTCCTCTACTTCCTCCAGCATAGCTCCTCCAATCGAGTATGCATCCTCCCGTCGATAAATCCCAAACTTCGAGACTTTACATTTTGTTGCATTAAACCGATATCGCCATTCATATCCCAATCTGTCTAGTTTATTCAAATCCTCTTGCAGGGCTGCCACATCTGCACTATTACTGATAACCCTTCCCTGCTTCACATCATCCACAAACAACTGAATATCCCCTTGCAATCCATTGACAATGTCATTGATATAAAGTAGCAAGGCTTATACGTTGGTCATGCATAACTGGTAATTAGTTTATGGAATTAACAACATATAAAGGATATTAATTAAAGGCAACTTTAATGAATAACTTCAATATTTCGGCAACGTCACGTTGCCATCTTCAGGAACATAAAAGTATGGTATGTGCATGTAGGCACTAACAAAAGCAAATGAGGAAGAAGGCAAGAAACAAATATTGTTCCCAAAGTCCTAATGGTGCCCTCTGGTGGGCTAATTGGGTTGTCTTGGCTGTTGGGCTGAAGTTCTCATAATGTAAGTCTCCCAAATTTGGGGTCGTTTCTATGCGAAGTTATTATTATTATTCAGGCCTCCATGGAGTCAAGAGATTCATCGTGAGAGGTTCTTCTTAGGAAACACAAAGTCTATCATACCACTCCTTGAACTCATTGACCGTTCTTGCTCTAACCACTCTCTCAGGCAATGCATTCCAAAGACAACCTAATTAGCCTGCCAGAGGGAACCATTAGGATTTTAGGAACAATATTAGTTTCTTGCCTTCCTCATTTGCTTTTGTTAGTGCCTGTGTGCACATACGATATTTTTATGTTCCTGAAGATGGCAATGTGACGTTGCCAAAATATTGAAGTTATTCATTAAAGTTGCCTTTAATTAATATCCTTTATATGCATTGTTAATTCCGTAAGCTAATTACCAGTCATTGATATAAAGGTTGAATAATACAGATCCCAGTACTGAGCCCTGTGTTTCATGGGACTTTATAGAAAGCATTATTAAAACAAACTTTCATGGGATCACCAGACTGATGGAAGGTCTTACTCAGCAAGTAACATATTTTTCATATCGAACCTTAAATTGATTCACATCCATAGCTTCTGATGTTTTGGCAGTGCATTCCACTTACTCATAATTCTCCCTTCAGAAAAAGAAAATAATAAAAAAATAAATGTACTCTCACTTGCCACTTCACATATGTTTACACAACTTCCAGAGGTGGCCTCACTTTACATTCTATGTACAGTCCTGTATTAATTGATAAAGTTCCTTCACTAACATAAAGATCTCTATCTACAACTCTGTAATTTATATTTCCTTGAACCTCCTTATAATATGCATTCCAGAGTCCTGATATTGTCTTAGTCATTTGTCTCTGGATATTCTCCAGATTTTTACCTTTCAGTGAAATAGGTGATCAAATTTGAGAACAGTAGTATCTCTGGTCTGAGCAGTGCTTTATATAGTTTCACAATCACCACCTCATACCTGCTTGACAATTCATAACTTCTTATCATACCAGCAGTGTGCTACTTAGTCTTTATAGCACTTGCACTATGCACACTGAACTTCAAGTACTGTTAATCATCACCACAGATCTAAAATCTCATCCACTTCCTGAAGTTTCTTGGTACAGTACCAAACACATCATATCCTTATATTACTGTACTTTAAATACTGTACTTTGCACCATTGGTATCACTCCTTATAACTCTCCCCAACTTTGCAATATTAGCAAACAACTGCAGATCTCCTGTCAGTCTACCTAATCTTTCCATAAATACTGTTACAACTTCTGCACCCTCTGTGCTGTCCATATAATTGTGCAAGCCCAGTTCCATTAGTGATGCTGTTCACAGCCAACATTCGAGTGTTTATCAGTAGAGAGAGAAAGAGAGAGTTGTTTAGCTGTATGGGTTAACATGCATTGGGGAAATTATGAAAACCGTGTAACTGTAAATAGCTTTTCACAAGGTTGGAATGCAGCCATCTGTTATTTTTTGCATGCTAAAAACACTCGGGATCGGTAGGATGTTTTTGTAACTTTCTATTAACCATTATAATGATACAGAAGACGTATCTGACCACCAAAGCACAGATTGACCATGCTGCGTTAGGACACAACATCTTGTAAGGGTGTGAAGGTATGTCCCTGCTGTGATCCTGTGAGAATGCAGAAAGTGATGTTGCAAGAGATGAGTGTTTCACAGAGAATGTAACGTGTACTTACTGGTGGTGAGAGCTTGTTGTCTTTCTACTGGACGTTTTCTAATGCCACAACTTCTGTGGTACCAGAGATGGTGATAAAATCAAAGACACTTCTCCGTGTCTTTGATTTTATCACCATTTTATTTTAAAACCATACCACCTAGGATTGAGAGGTCATCACCCTGCATCAGTGATGGTTTGGTGGTGACATATCAGTTGGTATCCAAGTTGCATTTCTGTGAGAAAGGGAGTCAAAACTTTTGCCAAAGTGTATCAAGACACTGTGCTGGTACAGCCCCCTGAACATCATCTTGCATTGTATTTTCAGAGAAGATAGAGGAAATAGGGCAGGAGGAGGTGTATTATTATTAATGATATATGAAGAACTTCAAGAAAAAAAACAGAAGTTAAGGAAGATTGTAGATCTGAGAAAAATGGTTCATTTGAGGCTGTCTAGCGTGAGATAGAGGCCAATAGGACAAAATATATTGTTGGTTGATGATAGAGTATGAATCGGGTGTAAAGAAGATGTGAATGACATGCATTGGCAGATTAGCATGATAATTACTTGTCCTGTACAATGAGTGAGGACAAGTAATTACCATAGGATACTTCAACTATGGGAATATAGATTACAAGGGGGAAAGGGCAAGTGGAAAAATGGAAATGAAATGTCTTGTAGATAATCTTATACGTTGGTTAGACAATGTTACATTGCTATCTTCCCTGAAGATGGCAATGTAATATTACTGAAATATAGGTAGTTATTAAAGTTTTTATAATTAATAATCTAGTTTACGTTGTCATTTCCTAAAAAATGAGAAGCTAGAAAATGGAATTTATATAGTTACTAAAGGATAATTACCTTAAACTGTACATGATGGAGGGGACCATCATGGGTTTGAGAGAGTTGGATCTGGTAATCACATCAGAAGATCTATATATAATTACAGTGGCAATTCTACTTCCAATTGAGGAAAGTGACCATACAGTCACTTTCCCCTGGAGATTCTGGGGGATTGCTCAACATGTGAAAATTTCATTCAAGAAATTTTACATAAACCCTTTCATTCAAGAAGGGGTTTATGCAAAACTAAAAAGCTGGCAATTATGACAAACTTAAGAGTCAACTTGGAGCAGTGCTATGGCCTAAGAAATTACATGGAATGAATGTCATTAATGCATGAGAAAAACTCAGGGATTGTTTGAGCAAGGCAGTATCAGACAGCTTACTCAGGGTCAGAAGGATAAACCGAGTAGAGATTAAGTGGATGAGTAGCAATATAAAGCAGAAACTGAAAGAAAGTATTGTGGAAGGAATGAATCTACCCTATATATATAAAATGATAAGCCTTTTTGTGTAACGTTTTTCTATCACATTTTTTTCAAGTTATTTGAAACATTTTGAAACTCGGGAGAACCGGCCTACCAGGCTAGAACTCGGGGGAGGGGGCTTGGGGGGGAAGGAACCCCCTTTTTTGATTTTTTGATGACTCGAATTTCGAGTCTTCAAAATTCGAGTCATCAGAATTCAAGGAGAACAGGCCTACTAGTCTGGAACTCAGGGGGTTGGGCATCGTAGGTGCCAGGGACCCCTCTCGAATTTTAGCCGAGTGGTTATGCGTTCTGCAACCATACTGTATGCCTGGGAAAGGAGTGTCCTGCATTCAATTCTTGTCGCCGACGTGAGGAGCTATGGATCTTTCTCAGACATAGCCAAGTTAGCTGGTTTTGGGAGTGGACTGCATGGTTTTTCTCCCTAGTTTATATGAGGTTTTTCCTTCTGTAAAGCAGGCAAACCAGTCTTAAGAACACAATGCTCACAGACAGTTACACTTGGTTGAGTGTGGGGGTAACAACCCAACCTTGTAGTGAGTTACGAAACCCAAAAATGGGAGGCCCAGGTCCTACATGGGACTGCAGTGCCGAAGAAGGAGAAGAATAACAGATGTCAAAATATATTCAGTTTGGCTGTTTACTTTATGCAGACTATTATTAGATCTCTAGAGAGTCAAGAGCTCATTGCAGAAGCCTGTACATCACCCATAACAGCTATCATATCCTTTCATAAACTTGTTCACACTGGATGTACTTGCTACTTCAACAGGCAAATGGTTGCACTTACTCACTGCTCTATGAGAGAGAAACCTAGTTCTTACCCCCTTTCTTAATTGCACATAAACTTAACGTCCATGGATGTCCCCCCTTGTCGTCTTTCTACATTTTCTGTATTGTATCCTCCTCAGTTATCATTCTACCATTATCACTGACTAACATAGAAAAAAAACTCCCTAGGATTTCTTTTGGCCTCATTTGCTAACTGCATCTTTGCTACCCTTACCAAGCATGACTTCCTTGCTTGCTCCTTATGCTCTTGATGTAACTGATTATTACCATTCATCTTGTGATGCCTTCACAATACTTTTTTCCTTCCAGCTTCCATGCTTCTTCTCTTCAGTCATCCATTTTATACCTACCTCATCTAATCTCCTGACCTTTGAAATAGACTCAGACATTTCCTCTGCCAGATAATTCCTGAGTAGGAACCAAGCAGCATTGATTTCCTTCTCATCCAATTCTTTATTCCATGCTATAGCTGCAAGCTGCCTCTTGAGTTTGTCATAATCACTAGCCTTATAGTTCTACATATATCCCTTTCTAACAGAATGTCTGATATGGCTGGCCACCACCCAAGTGATCATTTCTTGGTCACTTTCGTCAACTGAAGGAAGATGTGACACCTCATTTATAATAACAATCCCTGATGAGGTAATCAAATTCAGTACCCTCAATCTTCCTGTATATTGCCTAAGAATAGTTGGCCCTCAAAATTTCAAGAAAGTCATTCTCTTTGCCTTTATTCCAGTCTATATTATCTTAATTAAAATTCATAATGATCACCCTTTTCTTATTAGCCAAACCAATTTACCTATACAATTTCTTTCTCACCACCTTCACATTACCAGGTCTATATATAGCAACAGCCTACTAAACTTTTCATGCTATCCATCTTTCACCATACTACTTCAAAACTACTGTCACTATTTGCTTCTTTTATCTCCAGCTTAGATGGGCATAGCTCCTCTGTTACCATCAATAGCACTCGCTTTCTCTCTCTTTATAAAAACCTACATGTCCCTCTATCTGTATTCCTGTCAGAATGTCATTTTCATCCAACCACATCTCAATTATTCCAACAGTTTTTGGGTGATTGAACTCTATCAATGTTACAATATCATGAACCCCATTTTGGATACTTCTGGCATTCATAAATATACAGACAAGCTTCTTTTTTGGTTCTATAACTAGTCCCATTGATGTCTCAGATGTGACTCCATACTTCCCCCTGGCCATTCCTCTCTTTTATCACTAATATTACACCTCTCTCTCTCCAGATGTAAATGCTATATCCACATCCTTGACTATCTCAATCCTTTCTTGCACATTTACTCATCTACTCCTGTAATCATCATCTTCATTTCTCACGCAGTGTCTCCCTGCCCATCCAGACTCATCCTATTTCCCTGTCTGTCTTGTATTTCTTCCATGTTCTTTTCACTTGTGCAAATCACCACTCCATTCACAAACTCTCCCTCTCTTCCACCACCTCTTACTTCCTTAGGTCTTGCATTCACTTTGGTCATTACTTTCTTTTCCACCAACAGTTTTTCTAGCTGACTCACACCAAACATTCCTCAGATTTATCTCTCATGCTTACAAAATGAACTCCTTTCTCCTCACAGAATGCTGCTAACATACCATTTTTGCTTGCCATCTCAACTTATTGTCATACTTGGGGAATATATTAACTGCCTTACCTACCACACATTTATCTTTAACTTTCCTTAACAACCTCCTGACATCCATCTTTACATTCTCCTTGTTACCAACCAAATCATTTGTGTCTATTACCACAAACAACTCTTTCGTTTGCTTACTCCTTATATCCTCTGCTTCAATTACTCTGTTCATTTTACTTTCCTGAAAATAAATCTTATGTACTTTTTGATTTATCACATATTTAATCATGGAATCCCCCCTATACATGGCTACTTTCGAATCATTTAATATCTTTTTCAGAAGGCAATCTTTCTTATACATCCATGCAAATCTGTAATTCTCCTCAGTTCATTCTTCAGAAGTTTAATCACTTGCCTCATATTTACCAATTCTGCTTTCATCTCTTCAATTACTTTCTCACTGCCATTTATGCCAATAGCATTCTTGCTACATTGCACGTTCACTTTTGTGCCACTAACATACTGCCAGTTTCCCCTGCTGTCTTACTATTATCATCAGTCATATCATCTTTCAGGCACTTAGCTGTCAATCTTGTTGACTTCCATAGCTACATTCATTATCTCCTGGCCTTTTGCCTGCTACCACTTGCATTCAAAGACACGTAATCCATAAGCATGTTACACTTTTTACACACACCTATGCTTTCTCATCTTTCTTATTACTCCTCTCTTTATAGATATCCTCAATATCTCCCCCAGCATACATATTACATTCATGACATGTCACCATTTTTGAAAAATCAATGCACCTTGCTTTCGTCTTTTGCGCTAATCTATGTCTCACTGTCATTTTGTTCACTGTCAAAGCCATACACAAGATACACAAAGAATTTAATTATTTCATAATTTTAACTGAACCAAACATTGCATGCTAACCACAGCTATCACACAACAAAATTTAATTAACAAACTATCGATATTGCTACGCACAAATATAAAACATCAGCTGTATTGAACCTATGGAACAGGTAAAATTCTTTTGTTGTTCAGTGCATTTGTTTTGTGAAAATGTCTAATTAAATTTGGAAATAGACCAAAGAATGCACTGGACTGATATTGAAGCGGTATTAAAAAGGTGCTCAAATGGTTTCTTGCCATATCAGCTTTGCTGGTGTGGTGGAGAACCAGTTACTTATGTTTGTATGAAGTACAAGAGAAATTAGTCATAACTCTAAACCAGCAATATACAAGACAAGTTGTTTATTATTTTAACGGTATAATAGAACACAGAAACTAAGTAAATAATTAATTTATTAATTTGATGCTGATATTTCGCTGGTGTTATAACCAGCATCTTCAGAGCACAAAAACACTGTTTGTCACTTCAGAGCACAAAAACAAACAGTGTTTTTGTGCTCTGAAGATGCTGGTTATAACACCAGCGAAATATCAGCATCAAGTTAATAAATTAATTATTTACTTAGTTTCTGTGTTCTATTATACCGTTAAAATAATAAACAACATGTTCGACGAACACATAAGTCTGTCCACACAATATACAAGACAAATTTATGCATTCAAATGAATTTTAACTTATGGATCTAGGAGAGTTAGATTAGAAATAACAGTTGCTCAAGATTAGAGACTGAAGTGAGAATTCTGAGAAAAATTAGGGGCGCAAATGGATTGCAGAATCATTAAAAAGGAACTTGACATTGTCAGCATTTGAGAATGTGTAAGTAGAGCTAGTAGTGTGGAAAGGTTAGTAAAACAGTTGTCTGTGATAGGAGGGCAGAGAAAACTACAGAGGACGTTCAAGGTGAATTGTGGCATTTTTAGTGTCCCAGTAGGTTGAAATGCAAGATCTCTGACACTTTGTATATTGAAGTTTGACAAATAACAGTTTAATCTGGAGGTAAGATATTGATAGAAAGCTGGTAATAATATAAACTTAATCATGTAGTACTATCATAATATCCTGTACATCTTTTGAGGATACACAGCAGGACTTTGATAACTTGTTCTAATGGCTACCACCATAATTTTGGCATGTTTCTTTAAGCCTGTAAAATTATGAGCAGCTGCTGATCAACATCCATAATCATTTCAGCTTCAGAATTACTGAACTAGCTTCTCTTCCTCTTTCATTTACATCTGTTCTTTGGAACAGCCTTCCAGAGAAAACAGTGTGAAGAAGGTCAGCTGTTCAAGATCAATAGGTTCCTTTTTATTTCTTACACACACACATCACTGAAATGTCATAGGTTTGCAATCTGTTATGTGTATGGGATATATATATTAACAAGCTTCCTAAGAATACCTGATATACCATCCAGAAGAGCGTAATCAAGTTAAGAGATGATCCCTCTCTCCCTCTCGCTCACACACAGATTCCCTTCACTTTTTTTTATATTTGTTCTGTTTTTATGCTATGCCTTTTCTTTAGGTATTTTCATTGGCATTGCTCTAGCAAATGAACCATTACCCTTTCTCCATTTTCCTCTTAACATATTAAAACAGGAGTACTTGCTGGTGCTCCATACACAATTCACCCTCCAACTTAACAAACCAACTTCTCACATCTGTTATTTCAGTTACCTCTGTTCTTTGGAACAACCCTACCCGTATCATTTTCCCCATTTGATTAAGACTTTTAGCTGTTCAAGAAGGGTATCAATAGGTTCTTCATTTTTTCTTCTCTCTCTCGCTCTCTCTCACACACACACACACACACACACACACACACACACACACATATGAGGGTGGTCTGAAAAGGCCTCAGCCATAGATGGCAACACTGTTGGCAAGATTTTTTTTTTTTTTTCTCAGTTGGTACATCTGTGATAAGCATCCATGTGAAATTGCAAGTCATTCTATCAAGTAGTTTGTTTTATACAGCTGTCTAAAGCAAACCTATCTGTATCCCTTGAAATGGATAAAATTGAGTGTCGTGCAGTTAAAAGAAGGTTTAATGGCAAAAGAAATTCATTCGAAGTTCATAAAAGTTTATAGGTACTCTTCTCCTTTGTTTTTGACAATTAAGAAATGGGCTGCCGAGTTTAAATGTGGTCGTACCAGCCTTGAAGATGATCCACGTGAAGGACGTCCAAAAAGTGCAACAACACCAGAAATCATTGATATGGTATTGGATGACTGACAAGTCAAAGTGCTTGAAATTGCTGAGATTATAGGCATTTCAAAAGAACATGTAGGATATATTTTGCATGAAGAATTGCAAATTAAAAAGCTCTGCGCAAGATGTGTGCCACCCTTGCTCACAGCAGATCAAAAACACACTCGCATGAAAATCTCTGAACAGTGCTTGGAGCATTTTAACAAGAATAGAACTGATTTTGTGCATCGATTTATTAGTATGGATGAGACTTGGATTCACCATTACACACCTGAATCCAAACAGCAGTCAAAACAATGGACAGAAGCTGGTTGTTCAGTGCCAAAGAAGACAAAGTCGGTTCCATCAGCAGGAGAGTCATGGCATCGGTGTTTCGGGATGCTAAAGGCATTTTGTTTATTAATTATCTTGAAAAGGGTAAAACAATAACTGGAGAATATTATTCCGATCCTTTAACCAGACTAGGCGAAAAAATTCTTTGTGAGAAAAGACCCAGTTTGCAGAAAAAAAAAAATCATCTTTCATCAGGACAATACACCTGCCCACAAAGGTGTTTTGACAATGGGAAAATTAAGGGATCTGCACTATGAGTTGTTGGAGCATTCACCCTATTCCCCAAATTTGACTCCCTCTGACTTGTATCTCCTCCCAAAACTAAAACTCTTCCTCGCTAGTCACCATTTTTCTTCAAATCATGATTGCAGATGTAGAGGGGTATTTTGCAGATCTTACTGAGAACCACCACTTGGATCAGATAATGGGGCTGGAGCATTGATGGAATAAATATATTGGTCTTAAGGGAGATTATGTTAAAAAATTTAAATAATTTTGAAATTATAAATTCGTTTTTTCATTTTTAGGTGTCTTCTCGGCCTAACAATGTGTGTGTGTGTGTGTGTGTATATATATATATATGTATATATATATGATGATGATGATGATATATATGCTTGTGTGTGTGTAATTAATATATATTTAATTAATAATTAATTATATATATAATTAAACAAGTTATAATAATTAATATACAATTAAAACTTTTTCCTTGAATGCGCACATAGCAAATAATCATTGCTTGTGAGTAGTAACCTACTCAAATAACTTCCTGCTCTGTTAATTAAAAATAAAAAATAAACAAATAAATTTGCAATACGTATATTTGCAACACAAATATGTAGTATAAAATTATAAAAATTACAAATTGTACATAAATATCATTGCACATAATGCATAAATATTTTAGACACAATAAAATAAAGCTCATATTTTAATCGTCATCACTATCTTCATTCTTTTTCTTTGTGTAACTTTCTACATCGGGTACAAAACACTTGAAAAACCAATTTTCAAACATGCTAGCTGTAACCCATGCCTTTTTGGTTGGCCCGCCAATAAACAGGTAGGGTGGACTTGTCGAGCCCTTTCATCGCACGAGGATTTGCAGATCAGTTAATAAACATTAGTTTTGTCATGTAATCACCTGATGCATTACTACAGAACAGTAGAGTAATTCTATCTTTGGAAACTTTGAATCCAGGAGCTGATCTTTCATTTTTTGAAATATAGGTGTGTTTTGGCATTTTTTTTCCAATATAACTCGGATTCATCCGCATTGAACACCTGGTCTGTACTATAACCACCTTCTTTAATGATTTTTAAAAGTTCTGCTGGGTATTTCCGGGCAGCTTCAATGTTGCTGATTCTCCTTGGATTTGAAGATTATACAAAGAAAACCGCTTTTTAAAGTTTTCGAACCAACCCTTACTGGCACAGAATCCATGCTGAGAGATTTCTTCTGAAGAATCTTAATCAAGTTCTTTTAAATGTTTATAAACTTTCAGAGCTTTTTGCTTAATAAGGTGTTCCATCCAAAGGAATTTTCTTTTGAGTGCAATCTTCTATCCAAATCATTAGAGATTTCTCCATTTTTTCTATTAGAATATCGCGAATACGAGCAACGCACTTTGCACTCATCATTGACCCAGCAATAAAACTTTCTCGGATTTTATATTCATTTTGTTTGATTGTTCGAATTGTTGATTCATTTAAATTCAGAGTCCTTGCAACAACTCCTGGTTTTTCTCCAATTTTCAACTGATTCAAGATTTTAATTTTTTCTTCGAGAGAAATGAATTTCCATTTCAATGTTGTTTTTTTTCCTTTCGTTGCAGTTTTAGTGGCCATTACAATAAAAAGAAACTTTTACATAAAAAAAAAGCATACATATGTATGTAACTCACCAGAAAATAAACTGCTCATCTTGAGAATAACACACTTATGATTTTTAATGCGCTTTCCTGGCAGAAAACGAAGACAATTTTCAACAATAAACATTTTATACAGTAAACTCTACAGGTGGAACCTATGACAGTCGTGCCAGAGGTGGCATGTCTGAGAATTTTGCTGGCACGTCAACGATTTACAAGTGATATCCTTTTATACGCTTACAAATTATTCAACTTTTTTTTTAATTATTACAATACGTACAAGCTGAATTTTGTTTTACACAAGAGAGCAGCTATAAAGACGTGCATATGATTGGTGTGGTATTAACAAAAGATCGCGCTACCCAAAGACAAAGGCAACTGCAAGTGTTGAATTGAAATGCTAATTCTCTTCAATCGAATTCCATAACATCTGAAACTGTCATAACAACATTCACTATTAGTTTTAACACATTCACAACAGGGTGTCATTTATCGTTCTGACGCAACTTCTCATTACTGACTGGCTCAACTCACATGAACGTTTCAACCCTTGGTTGAATTGTATGGCTTCTTGTTTGCATTTGAGGTGGCAGGCAAACTCATACATTCATTATATGGCATGTTTGAATTCTTGGTAGAATTTTATTTTAAGTTAGCCTTTGTGATCTGTCATAATGATATCGAGAATTTCAAATGCAATAAAACAAACACTTATTTCATAATTGAAAAATTGGACAATAGTTTTTAGTTAGATACTGTGTTTCAGTTCAACATATGGTTTTGCTTAAGTCTATACAGCATAGTTTGTGTGAGAGGGGACATGTGATTTATTAGGTAGTGCCGTTTTTATTCCATCTGTCTCTAATTGCACTATTTGTTGAGAATGGCACAGACTGCAAAAGCCTCTGTACAGTACCTTATTCAGGGATACAATAAAACTAAATTCGATATTTTTAACTACTTGAGCGATACAGGCAGACACAAATTTAACGAAGATAAAATTTGATTTTAAGGTGCGCGGTGAAAAATATATGAAAAAAAGTAAAATAAAGGGTTTACTAGAAATTGTAGACTGCGTTATACGAGGGTTACCTGTATATAATATCTTGGTATTTTTAATTTATTGATTGTTGGTACTCATTTCTTTACTTTATAATCTCTTATTATATTCTGCATTTCAAGGGATTTAAAATTTCTTTTTCAGCTGTCGATATCTCTTATGGAGCTATTTTTTGTTTCTCATGTGGAGATTATGTTTATGACAGGGAACTGGAAACTATAGCCAAGAAGCATAGAAGAAAAGCAGCTAGATCACTAGGTATGTCAAATATCAATTTTTGATTATTTGAAATTTTTGTGAAACTAATTATTATAAGGATGGATTTTAGTATTGTATTTTGGAAAATAGTTAATATTTGCTGTAGATCTAGAATGCTTTGTCATTAAATAACTTAAACTTTGATTATTAAAAAAATGTTTCCTTATATAAATTTGATTGCTGACTACAATTATGAATTTCTTTTAACTGAATTAGTTATATTGCTTACAAGTTGCAGTTCTTTAATATATAGTAGAAAACAATTGGTCATGTTTCTTACTTTTACAGTTCTCAACCACAACTTATGAATTCTGAAACAATTTATCTTATTTTTTGTAGTGTAAATATAAACTGCATTTTCATGTTTCTGATTTTAAGGAATTAAGATCTACAGATTTAGTAAGTTACTTATGAACTCCATAATTGACACAATTTTTGGTATTTGGCCCAGTACCTTTGGTTAGACATACTTCCTAATTTTTTAGGAAATGACAATGTAAACTAAATTATTAATTATAAAAACTTTAATAATAACTATCTATATTTTGGCAGTGTTACATCCTCATCTTCAGGGATCACATAACAATATGTGCTTGCAGACACTCACACTAAGCAAATGAGGCTGAAGAAATGCAACTGAAGTCAGTCCTAGAATCCTAAAAGGTGCCCCCTAGCAGGCTATATTGAGTTGTCTTGGCCATTGGGCTGACGATCTTAGAATGTATGCTTCCCAAATTTGTTGAGGTTTGGGAAGTTTTTCAGAGCTGAGGCTGATTCGAGGAATAATCTTTCAAACTTGTACTTGCTATAGTGTAATAAAGTGGCCTTCTTCCAGCATATTCTTTAGAAGGTGTTGGTGGGTGTCCAGTGCATGGTCATCAAGTGGCTCTGAATGGCTGAGTAGCTTTATTGGTGGAACCTAATGCAGTCAGTTTTCTTATGTGGAAAACAGACAGAACAGCCAATATCCTGATATTGGTTGTCCTACCTGTTTGACCATAGTTTGTAACTGCAAGGGACCTAGGTGAGTCTAGGGGAAGTTGCTGGTCTTTGATGGAATGGATAAGAGATGCTAATTTCTTATGTGGTTTGCAACCAGTTGTGAGGTCATGTTTTCTTAAGATTTTTGTTCGTTTTTTGGATATACCCTGGATGGAATGGTGTTAGGTTTAGAGTAATCTCTGCTATGAAGGGAGAGGAGGTTGTGGTTACCTGGTTTTAATATTTTTTTGAATTTTTTTGCGGTTATAGCCATTGGTTAAGAAGGTGTTAAGGATATGGTTAAGTTTGGTAGTTAGAGCATTGTTATCTGAACTAATTAATTTTGCCCTGCTATATAGGGTTTTTATAATCCCATATTGTTGGGAGTGGGTGACCGCTGGTGAATGTATCTGCCTGAATGATCCGTGGCTTTTTCTGTGTACAGAAAATCTACACATACAGGTGAACACATCATCTACATAGCATAACCAAACAGTAGGTTTATGTGGGGCAGAGTTTAAGGCTTTTTCTTCAAAGGTCTCCATAAAGAAGTTGACAGGGGTGGTGAGAGTGGAGAACCCATGGCTGTCTCCCCTCTGTCTGTTTGTAGAATTTTCTTTGCCAAGCGAAATAGCCTGAATTCATGGTGAACTGAAACAGGGCTGAGATATTGGAAGGAAATTTGGTTTGGATGAGATCTAAGGTATCTTTGAGTGGGACATCGGTGAATAAGGAGGAAACATCAAAACTGTTCAGTGTGTTGATGTGCGAAGTTTTCTATACTGGTTTTAAAGTGGGCTGAGTTTTTTTATGTGTTGCCAGTATATTGTGTGGGCACTTTGGTTATATGTTTGGGGAATGTGGGGGAATCAGTGCCATCCACAATAGGATTTAATGGTACATTTTGCTTATGGATTTTTGTTAGTCCATATATCTTGGGGTGAGGGGAACATCTACAGTTGGTCACTTCCACAGGCCAAGAGGTAACTTTCTTAAGGAGCTTATGGAGTGTTCTGATTTTGGTGCTGGTGGGATCATATTCTATAGGGAGATAAGTAGAATGATCTAAAAGTAAAGAGGCAAACTTACCTGTGTAATCTGATTGGTTTAGAATCACCTTGGCATTTTCCTTATCAGGTTTAATAATTGCTATTTTTTTTTTGTTGCTTTTTATTTCTTGCTGAACTTTGAATTCTTTTTTTGATAGGTGGCTTTTTTGGTGGTTTTGTTTGGATAAGAACACTGGCTGCATCCAGTCTGATATTTTTGGCAATATGGTTGAGAAGGCTGCAGATACCTTGTTCTACCTTTATCATTATTTCTTCTGCAGGGATCTCTTTTAGTGCTGTAGTGAAGTTGTGGCCACGTGTGAGTGCACTGATTGCTTCAGGATAAGGAATGATAGGTTTATTACCAAGTTGAGAAGTAGTTGAGGTTCAGAAGCTGAGTTCTTTTGTAAACTTTCAAATTTTTTTAACATGCTGACATCATATTCTTTGAAATACTTTTTCTGTTGAGGCGTTCGAGACGTTGGAAAGGATTGCCCAAAGGTCAGTGTCCAGTGTAGTGGCAAGCTATACTTCTATTGCACGAATAGCTTCAATGGTGTCGGCCAAGAGAATGTGGGTGGCAGCAAAGAGGTAACTTTCTTATGGATCCTATGGAGTGTTCTGAATTTGGTGCTGGTGGGATCATATTCTACTTTACTTTTAGAAGAGCGAAGATAGTGCGTCTGTATATGTGAAAAGATTCCTGAATCTTGAAGAGTTTAATATGACCATATTTATTTAGATTAGGTTGGATTTTAATCTGCTGCTGATTCTAAAAAAATAGTCTTGCTAGTTTGAATTTGCTGTGGTTGTGGCTTAGTTTTTTCTGTTTGATTCTATACATGGTATCCAAGGCACTGTCAGCCAGACCTGAATGATCATAGTTGTTTCAGTAGATTTATTTCTTATGTTCTCTTCTTACCCAATGGCTACAACTCTCAAAAAATATTAAAACAACAAAGATTACTCTAAATCTATCACCATTCCACATATCCAGGGTATATCCAAAAAACTAACAAAAATCTTAAGAAAATATTACCACACAACTAGTTACAAACCACATAAGAAATTGGCACCTCTTATCCACTCCACCAAAGACCAGCCACTTTTTCTAGACCTACCTGGAGTATACCAAGTCCCTTGCAGTTGCAAACTGTCTTACTATGGCCAAACAGGCAGGGCAGCCAATATCAGGATATCCGAACATAAGGACTGCATTAGTCCCACCAATACAGCCACTCAGGACTTGCTGACCATTCATTGGACATCTACCACAGAATACGCTGGAAGAAGGCCACTTTATTACATTACAGTAATTACAAGTTTGAAAGATTATTCCTTGAATTAGCCTTAGCTCTGAAAAACTTACCAAACCTCAACAAATTTGTGTGTATGAGACTGCCCCAAATTGGGGAAGCATATATTCTAAGATCGGCAGCCTAGTGGCTAAGACAACCAAATATACCCTACTATGTGGGGGGGGGAGCACCTTTTAGGACTCTAGGACTGACTTCAGTTGCCTTTCTTCAGCCTCATTTGCTTAGTGTGAGTGCCTGCATGCACACATCATTGTTTTATGATCCCTGAAGATGGCAATATAACATTGCCAACATATGTAGTTATTAATTAAAGTTTTTATAATTAATAATTTAGTTTATGATGTCATTTCCTAAAAAATTAGAAAAAAGATAGATCCCTTTGTTTATGTATAAGTTGTCCACAGCTAAAGTCCTATGATTGGTACTATTGGCTTGTCTTGGCTATTGAGCTGGATCACTAAGAATTAATATTTCTCAAATCTTGGAGAGTTTAATACAACTATATTTATTTATATTACATTTTTTTTTTTTTTTTAATCTGCTGCTGATTCTGAAAAAATAGTCTTTCATTTGAATTTGCTGTGGTTGAAGCCTAGTATTTTTCTATTTGATTTTTTCTGTATAAGGTATCCAAGGCATGGTCATCCAGACCTGAATGATCATAGTTGTGGCAGCAGATTTTCCAATTTGACCATAATATGATAAGTTGCAAGAACAAAGGAACTTTGTAAACATCTGGAACAGAGAGGCAAGGGAGTGGCTCCTTTGGAGAGCAGATAAGTGCAGCCAGTTTCAAATGAGGTTTGAAAACAGTGCAGAGATTATATTTCTTTAAAGTTGTGACTGTTTTCCTATTCTCAGCCAAGAATTTTGGAGTATTTTCTCAAATATTTCAGATAAATCTAAGCATAAGGAATTTCAAAAAATAAAGAAGAAACATATATTCAAAAAAAAAAAAAAATTACATTGTTTAGAGATCTCTTTCTGAGTTGCAGATTTGGCCTCTTCGAGTTAACATTTTGTCAAAAGGCCTGACAAACAGTTGTCAGTATCGTTAACTTTGCTGCAACCATGCAGTAGAACCTTGTCAAGTTCCATCTCTAGACCACATGTTGCATATTTAGCATGCAACTTTCCTCCAAATGTTGGCTTATAACATCAGGCTCTATGTAACATCCTGATGTAAGTATCACTGCCTGAAAGAAATCTCTCCAACAGCCAGCTCTTCACTTTCAATAAATTATGTAAAGACAAAATTTGTGTCTGGCAATAAGGGTAAGGCTCCTGTGTTCTCAGTAACAGTGATATAATCAGAAAATGAATGTGTTGCTTAGAGATCCCTCTACTTTTAAACTGCTACATTACAACCCCATTAATACCCCCCCCCCCCCCAATACATTAAAAATGTCATATCTTGGCCTCCTGAATTAGTTTCAAAAACCAAAAGCTTTCACTTCATTTTAACCTTTTAATAATAATAATAATATCAAATTACTTCTGTATAGACCATAGAAATAATATACTATTATTATTATGGCAACTCCATGAATTCCAAGGACTCATCACAGGAGGACACACTACACCACCTATATGTGATGTAGTCCGCCATCCACATTATGCCATTTACTATCCTTTAATGCACTTCATAATCCAACTACACACACTTTTAATCTTATACTCAAATGTAAGCATAAGTGTCAAGTAACTTCATGACTAGTTTACTTCTATATAAAGGCCATTGACTTCACTTTATTTCACATTTTCGTTTAGGAATAGGATTAAATCAAGAATTGTCAAGTATAGCATACTTTATAACTAAGCATAGAATCTTTCCACAACTACAGTACGACAACAAAAAAAAAAACTAGTCAATAACTATGACAATATGTTATGGAATAAATGGGTATTGAAGTTCAGTACTACTTTTTGACCATAGCGTATTTCTCATTCTGAATTTTTCCATACCTTGAGTCCAGAGATGGGTGGTGAAAGCTAGAAGATTGGCTGTAGATTGAGAGTGGTGGAATCCATATTCCTGGTCAATGATTTGTTGGTAGGTCTCTGGGTGGCCCAGCATTGCTGGGGGGAAATCTGAGGAGAGGAAATGATCCACCATGACTTGTAGTGAGTAACCAGTGAGCATGTTGATGATCCACTCAGAAGGTGGAAGGCATACCGTGTAATGACAGTTTGCTAAGTGGGACCTCTGTGCCAAATCTAATCAGATACTTTTGATATCTTTTAAGTCTTGCAAAACTAATAACTGGTATGAGACCTAATACAAAGTCAGGGAAACTAAATTATAAATTATAATGGGAGGAATGGTGAGAATACGAGTGTAAGAGCGACAGTGTTATATAATTGTGGTAATGACAGGAATGGGCATTATCATGGAAATGATTATGAGGAGAGAATGATTTTGAATTTGTGTTCGTCCAGTTCAGACCCATCAAACGTGTGCAAAGATGTCTACATGTATAAAGCACTAGAGAAGAACAGAGATCTTCAAGTTGTCCAACTTTGTCATGCAGGCTGTAGACAAGAGTATACAAAAGAATATGCAGGTATATTACGTCTATACATGAATGCTAAGAGTATCAGAAACAAAGGGGTAAAGTTTGTTGCCTTGGTCAATATGTTGGGACCTCAGATTGTTGGCATTAGTGAGACCTGGATATCAGAATCAGACACACTAGCTGGTATTGAGTGTAAAAGGTACCATGTTTTTAGAAAGGATAGACAGGTTAAGAGAGGAAGGGCATGCTGCTAATGATATTGGATGACTTGAATCCAGTTAGTGTTGAGACCTATGATAGTAGTCAGTGGTGGCTGGTGAAATTTTAAGTGGGGGTGCTACCTATATAAAATAAAAAAAAAAAATTTTTTTTTCCCTAACCAGTAACCAATTTATTAATAAATTGGTTACTAATTAGGAAAAAAAGAATTATTATTTTTTATTTTGTATAGGCAGCAACCCCCCCCCCCCCCACTTAAAACTAATAGTATTTCATGTGGCAGTGAGTTTGAAGCCATTTGGTGTGAGGTGGAATCTAACAAGATCAATTACATAATGGGGTGTTGTTACAGACCTGGTGGATTGGTTTGCTAGTGATGAAGAAATGTATCACCACACAGAGATCATGGGTGCAAAAAGAGTAATCATAATGGGAGACTTTAATTATACAAATGTTGATTGGTAGTAGTAAAATTTCATGAGATGAATGAAACTGAATTTTATTGAGCTGTTGTGAGACAACTTCCTCAAGCAGCATAGACAGAAGGCACTCAGGGTAAAAGAGAGTTGGATTTGATTATAATGTCAGAGGGTGTTTCGGTTAATGATGTAACTATTCTGCCTCCATTTGGTGACAGTGATCATGCAGTACTCACTTGGGAAGTAACTAAGTTTATGAATGTTCCATTCAGAAAAGGATGGAATTACATGCTGAACTATAAAGCAGGAAATTATGACCAGCTGAAGAGTACACTGAGTTCAACAGAATGATATCATTTGCAGAATGTGTCTAAAGAGTTCGAAGAATAAACATGGTAGGAGTCTAATGGATGTGTAATCTTATTAAGCAAGAAATTCATAAGAAAAGGATGCTGTGGAAGGAATACCATGTGCATAAGGATGATGTCTGTTATGAAAATTATAAGCAGCAGGCTAAAATAGTTACAACTGTTGTACAGAAAGCAAAAGCTGAGTATGAAAAGAAACTAGCTCTGTAAGCTAAAGACGACCTGCAAGAATTCTATCTATATGCTACAAGTAAAAGAATAAATATGAAAGAATAATTCTTCTAAATGCAGACGGTTTGAGGGTAACAGATACAGAAGAGGTTGTTTAACTAATGATTGCCAATTTTGCTAAAAGCTATTAACCTGATGTATGCAACATTGAATTCACTGTTACCTCTTCACTGAATGAAGTAACTCAGGTATATGAAGAGGAGGTATTAGAGCTGTTGCACAAACTGAATAAGAATTCAGCAATAGAGACTGATGGAATATCAGCATGGGTACTAAAAGAGTATTCATCTGAACTGGCTATTCCTTTGACCAGGCTATATAATTTGAATCTCAGAACAGGGAAGATTCTGTAGGAATAGGAGAATGTATGGTAATCATATTCCACAAGGGTGCAAAGACTGATGTAACCAGCTATCGACCAATCAGTATCTCAGGAGTGGTGGTGAAGATTTTGGAAAAGTTGGTTAGGGCTCGCATTCAGAAATGAATTAAGAGAGAATCTCTCCTTTGCAATGAACAGCAATGGTTTACTAAGGGAAAGTCATGTTTTAGCAACTTGCTCACATTCTATAATAATGCTACCATTGAGCTGGACAAGGGAAATGGATTCACCATGATACTTTTGGATTTTGCTAAGGCTTTTGACAGAATACAGCAAGGTAGAACTGTTGCATAAACTGGAAAATATGGGTTTGGATTATAAAATATTATTGTCGATAAGAGGATGACTGATTGACAAACATCAAAAAGTGGTATACGGGGGGATGTGGGTCTGCAAGATTTAAGATAACCAGTAGGATCAGTCCTTGTACCACGAGGATCAGTCCTTGCTCCACTGTCATTCAATCTCTCTACATGAATGACTTGGGGAAGGATTTGACTGGTGACATACAGCTATTTGCTGATGATGCAGAGATAGGTAGGATAATCAGGAATGCAGAACTTGCAGAATGATTTGAATAGGCTGGAATTGTATGAGAAAATGCCCCAGATGTAAAGTCATGCATTTTGGCATGATTAGATATCCAGTGTCGTATCAGATTTGTGGGATTGTTAGAAGAAATTGATGAGTCTAGGGATCTTGGATTATTGGTAGATAGCAAGTTGAAGTCCAAAGATCATGTAGCAAAGATTGCAAATACAACTCTAAAGATAATTGCAATTCCAAAACGAACTTTCACGTGTAAAGATAAGGATGTCATTTTGCCTCTTTATATAGCCTTGATAAGACTTCACTTGGAACTATTGTGTGCAGATCCGTCTTCTGGTTTCTGTTGTGATTCTGATACAGTGGAGAGAGTGCAAAGGAGAATATTAAAAATGATATCAGTATTGTGGAATACTGATTATGAAAACAGATTGCAATTTGTATTTGTAGACACTAGCAAACAGGAGAAAGAGGGGTGATATGATTGAGACTTTCAGACTTCTGAAAGGGCCATGCAGCATTTCAGTTGATGGAATTTTTCATTTTATGGAGAGTGCGGAAAGAAGAAGAGGGTATCAAATATCAATACCTTGGAAGCTGAGAATGAATGCTGCTAAGAATGGGGTGAGGGCTAGATTTTTCTCTCATAGGGTGGTGTGTCATTGGAATGGATTCCCATTGGATGTTGTATGTGCAAGCAGCGTGAATGAATTCAAGAATAAGTATGATAGCTGGTGTGTGTATTATGTGGTCTCCCTCAGCGAGTCCCTGACTTCCTGGAAGTCTCTCTTAATAATAATAACAATATTATTATTTAGAGAGAACCTATGTGAGTTCCCCTAGATTTTTCCATGGCTTCAATCCAGAGAAGGATAGTGAAGGCTTAGAATGATGGTTTTGAATCAAGCATGGATCCATATTGCTGGTCAGTGATTAGTTTGTGTGTTTCCTCAGGTTGTGCAGAGGTTGGCTGTTGATGACCCTTTAGAGAGAGAAATGAGAGCAACTGGACAGTAGTTTGCTGGGTGACCTTTATCCCCATTAAGATTATTAAGGATGATTCAGAAGACTTTGTGTGACTTACAGTGAGCAGTTCTTGATAAGATGGGGGGAACTTTGTTCTGGTCATCATTGCAGGAATTGGAAGATAAGATTGATGCCAGTAAGTCAGCCTTGTCTTTGAGGTGACTATAGTACCATATTGATGTTGAGAGTTGTGGAAACAGATGTGCAAAAGTTGTGCCCAATGGTCTTGGCAAAGGGACCGGAAGGATGATAATTTGGCCTCTTTAAAATCTGATATAGATTTGTACATACTTAACTTTTTTTTAATAAATATGTGTATTGAAGTATTGCTGTAACATTTGTATAGGTGCAGTCAACTTCTGCTGTTCTTACACCACTAAATCCCAAATCGATCAATCAATCAACCAACCATCTTATCCTAGTAGTTTCTACTGGTAAGTTGAGAGCACCAGTAGAAATGCAATATATATATATATAATGTATGCACATAATTATTTGTTTTTTACTGTATGTTTTTGTGTTTATTCTGTTGCAACAATTCAGATAAGTGCTTTCTCAAACATGTGAATTTCTGTGTGTTGTTCATCTCAATTTTGGCTTGCCATTGTTCCAACAAGCCTAGTGCTATTTCTTTCCTTACTGTCTAGCAAATATACTGCAAAAGGGAGAGAGAGTATTGACTTTGAATGAAGAGATCATGGTCTTTCTTAGCATCTGTCACACTTTTGATAAACCTGTAAAGGTTTATCAAAATATTTATCTTACTTATATATTTATATATATTTTTCTTATAAATATTTATAAATATTTATCTTACTTATATATTTATCTTACTTATATAGTGAAACCTGTGGAGTATCCATCATTATAGAATAACACATGCCATAGTAAATAACTTTTTTTATTATGTAAAAAAGTTATATTTTATGTATTATATGTTATATATATCATAAGACATCATCGGTACAATTATCGAACAACGATAGGAATTGAATTAAAAAACAGTAGTGAGCATGCTTAAATTGAAATCCCTCTACATATGCAGTTGTGTGTTCATGGATTAAAACTAATGGGCTGAAATTAAAAATAATTAAATTAAATTAAAATATAACAGAAAAATTTATTTAATGCAATTGAGAATTACAACTTCCCAAACTTTGGGAATAGTGAGACAATCGTTCCAATTTAGATTAGGTTTATGAAGTAAGGCTTCAGCACTTTCTTTATATAAACGTTCATGTTTATATATAGATCTATGTAGCAGCTTAGCATTTTGCCATTGGATCCTGTTGTTAGCATTATCAATTCCATGTTGAGCAAGGCCAGATTTGTGAAGTTTAATAAGACAGATGTGCTCTTGATGTTTGGAGATATATTTATATATAGATCTTCCTGTTTGTTCTGGTAAACAGTGAAGTCACACGTCTTCCCTCGGGCAATCTTTCCTTCACTGTTTACCGGAAACAGACACATACTGTCCAATATATACACATAAACTCCTACCACCGCCTAACACAAAAACTAGGTGTCATCAATACCCTAAAAAAACAGGGTTCTGAAGATCTGCTCCAGTGAACAGACACTGAAATACAAATTTAAAATGATCAGTAATACTTTTCAAAAAAAATTGATACAGCCAAAACACTATTAACAAAATTCTCTACAAGACCTCAATAAAAAACAAAGACAATCCAGACTACAGTAAAACTATAATCATTCCCTACATTAAAGGGACATCAGACAAAATAAACAGAGTACTACAAAAATACAACCTCAAAGCCACCTTTAAACCTCCTGCAAAATTAAAAAGCTTACTCAACTCATCCAAAGACCCTCTCCCTCCGCCGGCCCACCCTGGAGTATACCGTATTTACGGCAACTGCAGCATACCATACATAGGAGAAACAGGACACACAATTCTTATCAGACAAAAAGAACATAAACGACACATCAAGTATAATAATTATGGTGAAGCTGGACTTTCTGATCATGCTCTGAACACCTTACATAGAATTGACTGGAAAAGCACTAGTTGTCTACATCACAACAAAACATGGTATGACTGCAAATTTAAGGAAGCTTGTGAGATCATTATCAACCTCCCCAATCTAAACAATAATGATAGTCTAAAAATCCCATATATATGGAAGGCATATATTCATCCCACGAATCCTTCCTCTCTAAGAACAACTATAAACAGGACTCTAGAAAATCCAGGATCCTAAATCTATAATGACAACTACTGAAAAATAGGACATGTTGTAATTTATTTATTTTTATTATTATTTTTTTTAAAATCAAAAATAACAATTGTAATAATAGAAATAGGACATCACTGTTACTGGAAGGAAAATTATCTGTAATCAAAAATTAAATTAGCTTGATGTATTTTTTTTAATTTTTATTTTTTTATTTTTTTTTAACTAGAGGTCATACCAGTGAGTAGCATGTGATCATATCATTGTTTCTCTGGCTTAGTTTCAAATGTAACGCAGCCTTGTATTATATATTTATGTATGCTCCAGATGATGATCTTGATATGAAGATTGAAACGTCGGGATAATAAAAAGAGTTATTCTAACACGGTTGTAGAATCCATAATTTCAAAAATGAACTCTACCCTTGATTAACAAAAACAGCAAGTTAAACGCGAGAAACAAACTGCTTCTCTACCAGATGGTGATTTATCCTATAATTACATATGCTTCTGCAGCTTGGAGCCATACCTTCAATACGAATATTCTTAAATTGCAATGAATGCAAGACAAATGTTTATGAATGATACTAAATGCTCCATAGTTCGTCGGAAATGTTCAGATTCATTGGGAAACAAATATCCCATATATCTATTCTTTCTTACTCTCTCTAGCAACAGTTCTTCTTGAAGACGACCACACACCCTAATGAACTGATACAACAAGCTGCAAACTACAATGAAAAAGACCTACAAACATAAAGATCTAAAGCCATCTTAATATCAAGTGAAGATATGTAACTCCCATGCCCTCATAGGGCGAGCTAATAGCTCATTATTTTTCTCCATTCAATATTTCCTAGATATCAGACAATGGGACTGTATAAAAAGCATCTTGCTTCACCCTATGAAACAGTAATGTCCTGAGAATTTTGTCTTAGAGTTTTCTAAGTTTTCTCTTACCCGAGTCTCCGTCACACTAAGTTCGCTGTCAGAAATCTATAGAGAAGTGTCGAGGGTTCTGAATCTTCTATCTGGGCACATTGCTATGCAAGAAATATTGCGTCATTTGTCTCAAAGGGAAGGAAGGAACTGTACATCACTGCCATGTTAAGGGTCCTAAAAGCCAAGGCATAGTCGACAACCCTGACAAAGAAAAATTTTATCATGAAAACAGGAAAGTGTCAGCAAGCAGAAAGAATGACAAGAATGACAAGAAAAAGAGTTATGTGTGAACAAAAGGTTAATGTGAAAGACTGTCTGCTGAAGAAGAATTGTAAGTAGTTGTAATACTGAACAAGAATGTATGTCAAGCATCTGTGCTTATGAGATAATGTATATTAATGGTGAATTAGGCTTAACCAAGGTATGTCTTATATTCAGTAAATGTTATGCTAGATTGAGAATTAGCTTAGAACTAAGGTTAGATTAGAAAGAATTGAGACTAGCAGAATTGTAATGACATTGTGTATATATATGTGAATGTAACTCATTCTGTTCATATTTCTGTTTGATTTAATTAAATGGTTTGTAAGCAACACATTGGACTGATTCTGTCAGTGCACTATCCTAAAAAATTTGAACCTGCATAAGATAGAAGTTTATATGAATTATATTTAAGCCATGACTAGTTTAAAGTAAGAATAATATAAGCAGGGAATATAAATGATATCTGCTTAGTGCATTTTTTTGAAAATTATGGAGACAACTACTGTTTACAAACACAGTAGTTGTCTCCATAATTTTTAAAAAAATGCATTTGGATCACTGTGTAAGCTTAAAAGAAAGGATATCTGCTTAGTCTTTGATTTAAGATCTTATATTCTCATACTCAGTATATAAGCTAACTGGAGCAGTCATTAAAACAAATTTGTTAGACTGTAGAATGTGAGAAATAAGATATAGTAGAACTAGATAAATGGTGGCAGTCGATAGTTAAGGCAGCTGACTATTCACATATATTAAATAAAGAAAGCAAAGGCAAAGCAGGGTAATATAAGGCACAGACCACATCATAACAGTTCTACCAGGATAGTTGTGAGGCTTTTCTACACTGACCGAACTTACACATCCGATGACCTTTGCTTATTCCCATTTTGGGAAATATTATGTCAGTTTTATGCAAATTCCTGATTATTATCTTATATCTTTTTTTTTTTTTTTTTAATTAGGAATTTACTTATAATCTGTTGTCCTGATGCTGTAGTGGTGCTTTTTAAAATTGATTCTTTTATTATAATTTATTTTGTGTCCCGTTATTGTACTAAAGATGCCTTTGATACTTAGGTGAAAATTTTAAAGCTAATAATTTATTTCACATAAGTTTAAGTTTCCGTCATTAATTTTTCAAAGTATAACAGCTTACGTATCTATATAGAAGCAGTTATCCACAATTTTGAAGTTAATTTTCTGAGTGTTAATCCTAGAAGAGTATTATTAATGACACTTATTATTGGTAAAATTGTCAAGTAGCAAAACCTATTAAATGTATGAGTTCTTTATTTAGTTTAAGCATTTATTTATTGAGCTATATTTTATTAGGTATGAAAGAACAGTATTATCCATGGGAACCAAGTAGTTTTGAAATGGATCTTCTGAGGAGGAATCCCAGAAGAAAGAGAATTACTGATAACTCATATATAGGTAAAAAATTAATAATAATAAATAAATAAATAAAATAATTTATATATATATATAGATTTTTAACCAATGCTCAGAATAGATATTTCAAAGCTAATTGAAGCACTGTACTTCTCAGTGTTATTTTTGGTGGAAATTAAAATTGGTTGACAGAGAAAGGTATTGTCACAGTGATATAATGTAATTGGAGACATTAGAGAGAATAGGACTTGTGGAAGGGTGGGTTGATTGCTAATGATGGCAGAAGAATTGCAACCAGCAGAAGTAGAACTTGAACAAGAAAGTTGAGTCGAGTGAGCAGTGCATTTGGAGCTATTTATTATTATTAACACCAGACCACCAGACATCCATGGAGTCAAAAGACTCTTTGTAGGAGGTACACATAAACCATGCTTTAAACTCTTCAATGTATCCATATTCACTACAGTGTCAAGGAATCCATTCTACTCACTATGCAAAGAAATGGATCTTCATGATCCTGTTCACACTCCCCTTATACATCTTCCTGGCACTTTGCATCAAAGTGCATAACTTTATACTTGAACACACTGAATTGGCAGCCATTATCCTTTACTTACACTGTTAGTCTATTCAAATCATCCTGCAGGATCTCTACAGTAGTTTTATTAACTGTTGCTTTCTCTAACTCCCCAGTTTAGTATCAGCAGCAAAACTGGATATTTTCCTCTTGAATCATTCCCTAATATTCTTAATATAGCAACTGAACACTAGCAGCTCAGTCACATTCCCCTTATACATCTTCCTGGAATATCCTAATCTTGTTTCAATCCTCCCCTTCTCCATTCTATGAAAAATTTCTTCCACATTAACCCAGTAACATCCCTTTACCAACTTAAATATCTCAGTCATAACCTTCTCTTCGTCCTGTTCACCAAGCTTTGCAAACTGCATTTCTTCACTCTGTCTTCATATCTCGAAGACCAGTTACCACTTAGTCAGTCTTCTCTGGACCCTTTCCAGTATAATTATCATCATGAAACCCATAGTATCATATCACTGCACAATAATCCATATGATGCCTGATCAAGGCCTTATTCAATAGAACCAGAATCTCTCTTTCTACACATTAATGTCCTTTGCATCATTGCTATAATTTGATGCGATGACTTCACATCAACCAGTGCAGTGTGACCTCTGAACTTCGGATCTTTGTCCACTATCACTACTTTGAGGTCTCTTGTCTTCCCACCTTTCTCCAAAATTTTCCCAATAAGTGTATACACCGTTTGGAAAAAATCAATTAATGCCATAGCGGCCACCTTAATAAGATATAGAACCTCCTTTCACTGCGATGACTGCAGCAGTCCTATGGAGCATACTTTCCACAAGTGTATGACAGCGATGGATTGGAATTTTGGACTGTTCTTTCTGTAGGCATGTAATTGAGGTCCTGGATGTGGGATGTGATTGTGGGGTGGACATCCCTTGACCTCATCCAATGCTCTAGTTCATCCTGCAGATGTTTAATTTGGTTGAGAGCAAGGCTTGGTGGTGGCCAGTAAGTGTGGTGACCACAAACTACATGGTTATAGCATCAACCTTATGATACGATGCATTGTCTTGCTGAAAGAGTCCCACTGTACATGCTCTTTGCCACTGAAGATGATTCTGCATGTTGGTTCGGGTAATGTGGGGCTTGCATATTGTGGTCCTACCATGGAAACCTGTGTTGTGACCTTCAGTTCTAAATGTTTTTGATCCTGTTTTTGTGCAGATTTGTGTTCCAGTCATTGCCAAGAACTTTGCATTCAACGTGTCAGCCAATGAATGGTGTTTTTTATGTATTATCCTTCATAGCACCCCATGATCACATTTGGTGAGTGTGGTTAGCACTCACTGATAGGGGTGCTATCAACTGCAAGTGCTATCCACTGCTGTGGGTAGCACTTGCAGTTGACTACCTGGAATGACTTAATTTGCCAAATAGATAGGCCTGCAAAATGGCATCCTATATCATAGCCTCTTTCCAACTCCATCAGGTCATCACTTCTCACAGCCATTTCACCCAGATACAGTTGCACTGACTTGGGAGCATTATATTCCTTCAATTTATACCAGCTACAAAAACACATGGTTTGTTACATGGCACAGTGCATTTTATCCATAGGGGCATGTCTCTTAACTTCTTTCCAAGCTGTGTATTTTGTATCCCATTGTTGCCTATCAAATTTCAGAGCCTTACATTTTGACGTGCTGAACTGATAGTTACATGCTGTTGCCCTCTCATACAATTTACTAAAATCTTCATGTAAAGCTGCATCATCTGTTTAGTATTAAAATACTAAAATACCATGATAGAAGGCTTCCTGACAGAGGTAGCAAATTATGTACCATCATCTCAGGAGTGGCAGTTAAAGTATTAGAAATGTTATTTAAGGACAAAGGGTGGATAGAAATATGGTACTCTTTGGGGACAACAGTTTTGTGAAAGTGGAGTAAATCATGTTTTGGTAATTTACCCATTTTCTACAGTAAAGTGACAGTTATGGTGGATAAGAGAAATAGCTACATAAAAATATTGCTAGATCAATTCATTTGATAGAATGCTACATGGAATTGTATTACATAATTTGAAGCAAATGGTAATGGACATGAAATTGGTGATATTGATAAGAGAGTGGCTAAGTGGACAGATATCAAAGATTAGTTTATGGTAGAGTTATCAGTGAGAAGTCCAGTGACTAGTGATATGCCCTGGGTTCTGTGATAGAGGTGCTAGTGTTCAGTTGCTATATTAAGAATATTAGGGAATGATTCAAGAGGAAAATATCCAGTTTTGCTGATGATACTAAACTGGGGAGTTAGAGAGAACGCAACAGTTAATAAAACTGCTGTAGAGATCCTGCAGGATGATTTGAATAGACTGACAGTGTAAGTAAAGGATAATGGCTGCCAATTCAGTGTGTTAAAGTATAAAGTTATGCACTTTGATGCATAGCTTTACACTGATGATAAAATGCAGGCTGTGTATTAAATAGATGGAACTGCAGTGCAAAAAAAATTATGAGACTAAGAACTTAGGGATAATGGTAGAAAGTTGTTGTTCAGAAGATTATAGCAATCGATAGAACAGCTCCAAGGGTTACTTGGATGCTAAGAAACATGCTGGCTTGCAGTGATAAGGAAGTTATTATTTCTCATAAGGTTTTATACAATCAGAACTGGTAACTGGTTTGTGAAGTGCCCCTTTGTGATGATAGACTGAAGGTTTGTGGGCAATGAAGTTGGCAATAAAGAGGGGATACAATATGCACACACACACACGCACTAAAGAAATTTTATAGAATGCATGCTAAAGAAATATGACTGGATAGGAGAGAACAAGAGATTCACCTCTGGATGTTGTATAAAAGTGTGGTTAGTAAGGATGTAAGAACTTTTTATTTTATTTTATTTTTATTTGATAAGTGAGTAGAATGGATTGCCAGAGGTAATTGTGAGTGAACTAGTTTTAGAAGTATGATGGGCATTCTCTGAATAATAGTTGGTGTGAGCTTCTCACGATGAGTCTTTGGGGACTCCATGGAGATGCTCATGTATAATAATAATAATTTTTTTAAAACAGATACCTAAATTTTATATAAAATATTTATATAAGGATATGTTAAACTAGATTTTTGGCAGTTAATTTTTGTTTTCCCTTCTAATAGAAAACTTTACAAGTAATGTTATTTTGAAATAATTTTTAATGTGTTGTCAAAGAATTATGAACAAAAATCATAACTGATAAACAACAGCAGCAAGTTGTATTATGTGCACGTCTACACTGTCATTTTCACTTCAAAAAACTTTGAGAAACCATTTATTATTATTTACTAATTTGAAAATGAGTATTGGATCAGCATTTTTCAATGAACTATTTTTAATAATTTTAATAAATGATTAAAATAGTTCATTTATTTTACAGAAAACTGAAATTACTAATAGATGAATAGCATATGGATATCATCAATAGAGATAATTATTTCTTTATGTTAGCATACCTTCCAAGTCTAAATTTGGAGAAAAGACTCCTTTTCCACACACACACACACCACACGTGTGCTTCCAATTTTTTGATCTTCTGCTTTTCTGATCAGTACAGTTGTGTAGCAAAGCTTGACTTGTTTAACTGTTGTTTGTATTATAATTTATTTTAGTAGGATTAGGTAATTTATTAACTGAGTGAGCAGATATTGTGCTGAACCTTTAGACTGTCATCTTGCATCCTCATAGCACAAAAGCATTTGTCACAGAACACAAGTAACGTTTAATCATTTATTGAATCTTAATTTCCACAATTATTTGATTGTAGTATTTGTGACAAATGCTTTTGCACTCAGAGGATACTGATTTGAAATCCAGCTAAATATCAGCAGTTTAATAAATTATCTGGTTTATTTTTCTCATATGGTGTTATAAAGTAACGTAGTTGAAATAAAGTGGGATAATGCTTGAATGCATCATCCCAACTATAAAATTAGTAGTGGAGATGTAATGGTCTGGAGCTTGTTTCTCTAGGTATGGATTTGGACCTTTTGTGGTGCCTGGAAGGATGAATGTTGATGGATATTCAACACTTTTGGATAATGCAATGCTTTCTACATAGTTGTGTTACAGAAAGATTCATGTCTCTTTCTACATAACATTACACTTCATTCCAATACAATACCTTTGGGATAAAGTGTAATGCTAGGCATGGGTCTGACCATTGTGACAGCTATGTTATTTGGACTGATGGATATACTGAAGGAGGAATGATCCTCAGAACATTTGATTCATATCACAAACTTGTAGAGAGTATGCCTAGAAAGATGGAAAGTATGATCAGGGTTGAAGAAAGATCCTGATCACCTGGTGTGTGCAATTTAAGTTGCTCTGAAATGCAGTGGTGTCCCGATACTCATTTTGACAAAGTGTGTGTATAAACACCGTATTAATTTTTGTAATGAATTTTTAATGAAGTTCATTTTTTAGATTAAGGATTATTCTTTCCATTTCATAGGATTTTGAGAATTCTGATTAACTGCTCATTTCTCTTGCCATATGTGGCAATGGTAGTATGAACTAGATAGAACCACAAGAAGAAAACACTAAGTAAAATTTGTTTAATCAACAAGCCTGTGCTGTATTGCACTCTTCACTAGGAATTTAATTTGAAAAAAACACTTTGATTAATAGATCCCAATTCCTTTCCCAACCCACTACCCATACACGGTACTAATGTACTATAGGTTGGCCAACCAACCTCCTGTGTATGGGACCCAACATTAAAAAAAAAAAAAAAAAAAAAAAAAAAAATCAATTTCTATAACATAAATTACCTTATATGGAATTGTTAAATTGATGGTACACATGCTGAGATTTTAAACACAACTCATATTGAGCTTCACTATGTAATGTATACCATAATCTAGTCTCAGTTTTGTAGGTCTTTTATGTATGCTGATCATAGTTGGCTTAAAATAAGGCCATGATTTTTGTTGCATTGTGTTGGACAACTTGTCATTTTAGCAGCTACTTTGAATTTGCAAACATAGCTGTTGAATTCACTCTGTGATATTCTTGTGAGTTGCCAAAGTATCTGATGCTTTTCAATAATAGTGTGAAAAGCTATGCCAGGTATGTTTTCTCTACATCTTTAATATGTTCTTTCATATAAATCTCTCTTGGGTGTCCTGTCTGTCTGCACGTACACATGCTATTGACTTTCACTTATAGTAAACTTGTGTGGACTAATAAATTATTTCATTTTAGTAGATAGTTAGCTAAAATGAATTTCCTTTAAAATATCATTGTACCTATGGGACATGTTTATCGTTGAATCATCATCATCAAATTCCTAATATATACCCTCGAGGGATGTACAGGAAAATGTTATAATCCCCACGTGTCCCGAGGGCACAGAGGCCTGACATACGTCAGTTTACAGGCTGAAGTTAACCCTATGAGAATGACCAGTCCTTAGCAGAGTGCCAACAGCATTGAACCCCTTCCAACTACTAACCGTGCTCAGGCTTACTTAACTTTTCATGTGAGCCCTTAGTAGCAGAGACTACCAATTGACCAACCTTTGCTGGCATGTTTATTGTTGAATGAACTATTTTTTTCTTAATATTTTGTGGTTTATACTGGAAATAATACCGTGGACATTTCTAACTATAGAAGCTTGTCTGTTATGCATACTTATTGTGGGTCATCTGTTCGTTTTGTGTTGTGTGCAAACTTGAAAACTTTCATACAGATTTCTAAACAGGCTTTAAAACTTTCCTTTAAAGGTGCAGAGACAGTGATATTATACCTAAGTTTCTTAGGAGTTAAAAATAATTTTAGGACAAAGAAATTCAACCTTGATTTACCAAAAAAAAACTGTTTGCATTGCTGTGGGAAAGAATTGCTACTACTACTAGGCTAGAATTATCTGAAATAGACAAAAGTCTAATCATTCATAATTGGCTAGTGAACCTCTTTTAGACCTTTGGGATTTCATAGATAGTCTTTAGTTAAAGCACATAAGTTTGCTAAAACAGAACAGATTTCTACAAAATGAACTAGTAAATGAACTTGCCATTTTTAGGTCATAGTAAATTTATATGTTACTTATAAAATAGTACATCCAGCTAGACAGAATATCTTGCTGAATGTAATATTTTATCTGAAAGGCTTCAGTTTTGCTATAAATTCTAGTTACTTTTTTGAAAATACTATTTATAAACAAAACTTCAGTTTGGCCTTGGGCAACCCATTATCCCCTATGTAAATTTATATTTAGAAAGCTTTGAGAAAAAAGCAATTCCTTCTCTATAATAAATTTAGTTTAATCCTTTATCCAAGTGTAAGCAAACAAAGTTTGCACCTGAAGTATCTTCAGGACTGAGGTAACTCGTGGTAAAGATGGATCAAGCTCTCATCACTCCTTGTCTCAGTATCTCCTATAATGCAAAGCACATCTCCTTGCAGACATGTATAATGCTATGCATTAAGGGAAGGGCCGCTACCCAGACCGGTTTCGACCTTTATTGAATGTTCAAGTACAGGTCAAACTCCAAAAACTCAGCATTGTTCCCCTCAGTAACAGGTTCACCCTACCACCAAGAAGAACGCTCAAAACCGGTTGGCTCTACACCGTGGAAGGCTCAACCCACCACCGAGCAGAGCCGCTCATTCGCTTATATCTCATCCGAGGGGTAACAGCAACAGCCATGCCTCAGTTAACTTCATGGCCTACAGCATTGCCATTCATTACACCCACCACCACCACCCAGGACCTGGGTGACAGCAACAACCAAGCCTCAGTTAAAACTTCATGGGTTACAGCATTGTCATTCATCACTCAAGCTTCCAACTGGTTTTGACCTTTGTTGAATGTTCAAGTACAGGTCAAACTCCAAAAACTCAGCATTGTTCCTCTCAGTAACAGGCTCACCCTGCCACTGAGAACTCTCAGCGTTGGCTCTACCCCGTGTCAGGCTCACCCCACCACTGAGCAGAGCCACTCATTTGCTTATATGTCATCTGAGGGGTAACAGCAACAGCCATGCCTCAGTTAACTTCATCGGCTACTGCATTGCCATTCATCACCTAAGCTTCCAACTGGTTTTGACCTTTGTTGAGGTCTTGTCAGTGGAAGCCAGACCCAGAAGTGGTGATACTGAGGCAGAAGCAATGGAGAAGTCATATTTACCTATATGAGTTGCCAAAAGGTGTTACCACCTTATTATTAAATTAATCTGGATTTAGAAAAAGATGTTGGAAGTTTTTTTCACTTGGTTAGACTATAATAAATTTAGTTTAATCCTTTATCCAAGTGTAAGCAAACAAAGTTTGCACCTGAAGTATCTTCAGGACTGTGGCAACTTGTGGTAAAGGTGGACTCAAGCTTAGAAAAAAAAAAAAAAAAAAACCTTCCAACATCTTTCTCTAAATCCAGAGTAATTTAATAGTAAGGTGGTACACCTTTTGGCAACTCGTATAGATAAATATGACTTCTCCATTGCTTCTGCCTTAGTATCACCACTTCTGGGTCTGGCTCCCACTGACGAGACCTCAATAAAGGTCGAAACCGGTCTGGGTAGTGGCCCTTCCCTTAATGCATAGCATTATACGTGTCCACAAGGAGATGTGCTTTCCATTATGGGAGATACTGAGACAAGGAGTGATGAGAGCTTGGTTCACCTTTACCACGAGTTTGCCTCAGCCCTGAAGATACTTAAGGCACAAACTTTGTTTGCTTACGCTTGGATAAAGGATTAAACTAAATTTATTATAGTCTAACCAAGTGGGAAAAAAACTTCCAAAAATTCCTTCCTGCTGAAGCCAAAGTTGTGAAAAAGGTATACTGATGATTTCTTAATTCAGAATCATGGACTAGATTCTTTCAAGGAGTTCTTAAACCATCTCAACAATCAACACCCAAGAGTACAATTTACCTCAGAATTGGAAGTTGAGATGGTTTTCTTCCATTCCTGTGTCAGACTCACTCATATGTCAGAAATACTGAAGATCTCTATTTATAGAAAATCCACACATACCACCATGTGCAATCTCATCATTATCCATTTCAAAAGCTTGGCATCATTTCTACATTGGGTAAACTTGTAAGCCCCTCCTCAGTGAAGAAGAGAACTACATTTCCTTCCTACAATTGTTCAGAAAAACGGCTATCCTAAACAGACTGTTTGTAAGCTACTTTTTAATTTACATGCTGACCATACTGAAGATAGTACTAATGTCAAAGGCTTTATATCTCTACCATATATTAACTCTGTTTTACCAGAGTTAACTAAAAGTCTCAAATTTAAAATACACACTTTTACTCCTCTTTCCAAACTCCATTCCTTACTTGATATATCTAAACTGAAACATGACAGCCTAACATATCCAGGAGTTTATCGTCTTTGGTGTAACTGCAATGTTCTCTATTTTGGTCAGATGAAATGCATTGAGTTGAGTACAGAAGAACATCTGAGAGACATTACATATGGCAGAACTAGAGCCAGCACACTATCTAATCACATTTTTAATTCTGATGCTCACCCTAACATGAAGATTCTGTCATTCATCCAGTGATCTAGAACAAATCAGAAAACATTTTTAGATTCAATGATGAACTGGAGAGAAATACTGTGGAATCAACAGAAATTGTCCTCAGTCCAGTCTGTCTTAATGCTAACCTAAGCTATAACCTATCTAATTGTCTTTGGCTATCCAGTTTTGGCTTCAAATCTCAGGTACATTTGCAAGTTAATTTATAGTTATTATTTCTCTTGTAATTTATATTTTTGTATTTCTCTTTTCATGTTATGCACTCGATGAAGACGAAACTAATTGTGTGTTCAAATAATAAATAGTATTTTTCTATTTTGGTATTTTTCAGCTTCTAGTCATTAAATTTATTTAATGACTTCCTTTTTCCATTTTACTGGTATTTCTGTTTCATAGGTAATCTGTTTTATAGGTTATAGCTTAGGTTAGCATTAAGACAGACTGGACCACTAAATAATGATCTGAAAAAATTTCACTTCATCTGTAAACATGTACATCTCTCACACATGGAGCTAGTTTCTGATTAGCATTGATATAATCCATTACAGATCTTGTTCCTCTGCCATTCCAGTTATATTTATTTATATTCTTTTTTTGAAAAAAAGTATTGGTTATTTAAAAACTATTGAAAGTACAGAAGTCTAATAGTTCTTGACCATTGTTATTCATGCAAATTTCTCCATATTTTCCTATGACATTTAGGATTGGATCATTTCAAAACTCTGGCATTGAGATCTCCTGCTATTAATACAGTCATTTTTATTACATTTATTTAACTGTTTTCGTAGTTCCTCATAAAATTGTTTGGAATCCTCTTTACTGCTTTTTTCAGGAGCATATCCTCCTATGACATTTAATCAGCTTCTATTTGTTTTTAATTTAACTGTTATAATTCGATTGTTTACAAAATTGGACTCTAGTATTTTATTTTTCCATTTATCATCATCATCATCATCAAATTCCTGCCATGTACCCTCAAGGGGTGTACAGGATATGATAGTACTACATGAAAAATTTACATCATTACTAACTTCCTAGGATCAGATCTTCAATTTACGACAAATAGTGGAGAAAGCATGGGAATATAACAAAGATCTGTATTTTAAGTTTTGTCAATTTGGAAAAGGCATATGACAAGGTGCCAAGAGAGAAGCTATTCAATACGCTGCAGTTATATGGTGTCAATGGGGCATTATATCAAGCAATACTTAGTCTTTATTTGAGTTGTAAGTCAGCAGTTAGAATTGAAGGAAGTACAGGAAGATGGTTTAATGTTAAATCTGGTGTGAGACAAGGATGTACATTATCTATATGGGTCACATTATGAAGGAAAGTGGTATTAAACATGATATCAAAATTGGAGATGTTAATGTCAGCTCTTTGCTTTATGCGGATGATGTTATACTTCTAAATAAATCCACTACAAGTCTGCAATATTCTTTGACTAAATTGAATAGCTGCTGTAATAGATATGGTATGAAGGTCAGCAATAAAAAGACAAAGACAATGAAAATTGGCAGAATCATTTTCCAAATCAGTCTGTTACTTGTCAAGACTCCAACATTACCAGATCTTATATTTCTATTGTTTAAGGCATTTTGTACCATATCAATTCACCTATATCTTGGTCTTCCTCTGGGTCCTTTTCCTGGCAACCTGGCAGAGAACACTTGTTTTGCTAATCTTTCTTCGCCCATTCTGTTTAAGTGACCATACCACCTGAGATTAGCTCTGCTAACGCATTCCTGGATGCTGACAATGTTAAGTTCTTTCCTAATATCCTCGTTTTCAATATGATATTGCCATTGATGCCATCTGTTCACGCCTATAATCTTTCTCAGGACTCTCATATCTGCGGTCTCTAGTCTTTGGTCAAGTGTTTTACTTCTGACCCAGCTCTCAGATCCATAAGTTAAAACTGGTTTGAACACTGTCTTGTATACAGCTAATTTAGTTTTCCGACTAATTTCTCTTTTATTTAATATATGAATTTATTCATTTGACTTCCCACCATACCAGCTTTGCTGATTCTGTTGTCTATTTCTATATTTAATTTACCATCTTCAGTAAAAATCGTGCCTAAGTAGCTGAAATGTTTTACTTGTTCCACAGGTTCTCCATTCACCACACAGTTGACATTTTCAATGATTCTGCCAATTTTCATTGTCTTTGTCTTTTTATTGCTGACCTTCATACCATATCTATTACAACAGCTATTCAATTTAGTCGAAGAATATTGCAGACTTGTAGTGGATTTATTTAGAAGTATAACATCATCCGCATAAAGCAAAGAGCTGACATTAACATCTCCAATTTGATATCATGTTTAATACCACTTTCCTTCATAATGTGACCCATATAGATAATGAATAACTGAGGGGATAATGTACATCCTTATCTCACACCAGATTTAACATTAAACCATCTTCCTGTACTTCCTTCAATTCTAACTGCTGACTTACAACTCAAATAAAGACTAAGTATTGCTTGATATAATGCCCCATTGACACCATATAACTGTAGCGTATTGAATAGCTTCTCTCTTGGCACCTTGTCATATGCCTTTTCCAAATTGACAAAACTTAAAATACAGATCTTTGTTATATTCCCATGCTTTCTCCACTATTTGTCGTAAATTGAAGATCTGATCCTGACAGCCTCTATTTGGCCTGAATCCAGCTTGTTCTTCACCAATCTTTTCTTCCACAATTCTTCTCAACCGTTTCTCAAGTATACTTGCATAGATCTTTCCAGGAACACTCAGTAGGGAAATAACTCTGTAATTCTCACATTGAGTTTTTTTTCCCTTTTTATATATGGGTACTATGAGAGCTCTACTCCAATCATCGGGAATTCGTCCCTCTGTCCATTCTTTCTGATTTATGCAGTGCAGCCACTGTAAGACTCTTATACCACCATAGTTCAGCATTTCTGGTCGAATATCATCTACTCCTGCTGCCTTTCCACATTTCAAGTCTTTGATGGCTTTTTCTACTTCAAGTATGGATATGTATTTCTGACTGCATGCCTGGTCAGTGTTTTTTACCACTGTGCTGTCATCACTGCTTGTTTCATTTAGCAGTTTTTCAAAGTAATTACTCCATACTTCAAGGATATCTTTTTCTACTGTTTTCATGTCACTTTTATCATCTCTAACTCCTTTTACAGCACTCTTTGCTCCATTCCTAAGCTTCTTCAACAGCCTTCAGAATATTTTGCCACCGTCTTGATATTTATTTTCTATGTTCTTGCCAAAGTCCTCCCATGACTTTTGTTTAACTAGTTTTACACAGTGTTTAGCATTCTTGCATTTGTCTCTATATTCTCTAAGAGCACAAGCTGACTTATTTGACAGGAACTTTTGATATGCTTTCTTCTTTTCCTTCACTGCCTCTTTAACTTCCTGTGTCCATCAGGGAGTTCTGATTTTTTTTATCCTTGCAGACAACTTCACCACATGCCTCTCTGGCAGAATAAATCAATGTTTTCTTCAGAGTTTTCCACTGAATCTCCACGGTTTGATTCCTGTTCTCAAACTCTTTCATTTTTTCTTCAATAATCTTTGTGTATTTTAGTCTACAGTTCACATCTGAGAGCTGCTCAACTTTTATTCGCTTTAAAACTTTCTTACATGTCATTCTTTTCAATATGAAATTCAATTTTAAACATAGTCAGTGAGACTTTTCTTGTTCCTAGCCTCTGCTCTCCATGTGAATTTATGCACATTTTTATGTTGGAACATGGTGTTAGTAATAACCAGTCCATGTCCAGAGCAGAAATCCAACAGTTATTTGCCATTATTATTAGCTTTGCTCTTTACTCCAAATTTTCCCAAAATATTTTTTTATGTCTCACAATCATTTCCTACTCTGCTATTTAGATCCCCAGCAAGGACCAACTTTTCCTTTTTCATTGTGTCAGTTGCTTTTTCTAAAACCTCAAAAAATTCCTCCACTTCTACCTTAGTAGAACCTTCTGTGGGACTATAGGCACAAACAAGTCTCACTGTCTAGTTCCCCATTCTCATATTTGTCCACATTATTCTACTTGAGACTGGCTGCCATTCAAGAAGATTAGCCTCATATTTTGTGTTGAATACTACGGCTACTCCTTCTTTTCCTTGATTGTCATTGCCTGAATATAACATTTTGTATTTATTGCTCAGAAAGATCTCACCAGTTTTTGTCTTTTTTGTTTCAATCACCCCTATTATGTCAATCTGGTACTTATCTAATTCCCCAGCTAGCTCCATTTCTTTGCCATTCAGGCTTCTTACATTGATAGTACCGATCTTTAACTCTGGTGATGTTGAGTTGGAGTTTGTTTTCAGATTTGTTCCAGTAGCTGACTTTTAGCTGTTCGCCCTGGTTCCCTGGTGAAAACAACAGGGGCCTTGTTTAACCGGGTGCCCCAGCCGGCATGAAATTTTGTCATGTTGTATCATCATTTTTTATTTTGGTTTAACCTATAAGAATACAATTTGGTCAGCTAAATCCCAAATTGCCAGCCCATCCTCGTTTGTTCATTATCCAAGTAGATACCCAACAGGGTGCGCCACAAGAAGGTGAGGATTGAACATTAGGTCAGAAGCCCTGGTCGGTTCTCTGCATTCCTTTAAAGGCTATGTGGAGGTCTCCTCTCAGTTATACAGCTTTGACCCTTAAGCACTCCATTTTTTCCATTTTTCCATTTATTATCAATTAAAATGGTCACACCACTAGAGCTCTGATATGTTGTCAACTCCACTATATAGCATAGTAATACCATCTATTTGATTTCTTTTTTGTTTCTATTATTACAGCTATATTAATATATTTAGTTTTTAGTTGTTTTACTAATTCTAATTCCTTTGTTGTCATGCTTTGCACATTCCACATGGCTACTTTTAAAATCTCTGAGATTCCTAATCGGTTACCTTTATCCTTGGTCATTTTCCTTTGTTTCAGTCTGATGAATTTTCTACTTCAAGCATCTAAGCTGTAGAAATTTTTTACTTGGTAAGGAAACCAGCCTTACACAAAACCCTCAACCTTGGAGGGCCAGGATATCTCTCTCTCTTAGTCTGGCCCCTACTTCTCAACCTGTCCAGCTAGGGAGGCCCTACCAGTGGCTTAGCTACTGCTGGCATAGCTCTTGAGATCAATGGATCAATACCATTAAGGAGGACAGTGAAAACTAAGTGACCAAATTTGAGCACAGTAGTACATAAGTGGTCTGACCAATGCCTTACATAGAGGCATCCCCACCTCCTTATCCCTACATGTACTTTTTATCCTAGTGACAATATGATGTACAATATTTGCAACACTTGTAATGTTCTCTTGGAACTTTGATCTTTGGAACAAGATCCCAAATCTCGTCCACTTCCTAAAGTACAGCTCCACTAATACAGTATACAGTCTTATGTCTGTGTACCACAAATTGTAACACCTTGCATTTATTAATATTGAAACTACAATATCGATGTGAAGCTTTTTGAATTTGTTATATTCAAACAGGTTTATAGATCTTATTTTTCAGCTGGAAAAATAAGATCTATAAACAAATTTGAATAAACTTTTAGCTTGGACAATACTCCTGATAATTTGACCTAACTTTGCATCATCAGCAAACATTAGAAAATCCTCCCCAGTCAATTCACAATGAAATATCGTTAACAAATAAGTTAAACAGTAGGGGGCCCCAAGAACAGAACCCTGTTCACTCACTGGTCACCTTTCTCTTTTGAGACACTACTCCATCATGCACAACTTGTTGGTATCTTTCAGAAAGCCAATCTTCAGTCCATCTTCTGCAGCTTAAACACCAGGCTGTCATGTGGTAATCTGTCAAATGCCTTTGTGAAGTCCAATAAAATCACTGTATATGAGTCTCCCTTATCCAGTGCATTTGTCACTGTATCATAAAATGTAAACAAATATCTAAAACAAGACCTGCCCTTCACAAACCCAAGCTGACCATCATAGAGAATGTTATGCCCATCAACACAATCCTGTATTCTATTTGTAACCAATTTTTCCAACACTTTGATCACAACTGCAGATATACAGACCAGTCTATAATTGGAAACTTCTGTCTTAGAACCATGCTTGCAGATAGGTATTATTTTACCCTCTTTCCACTCCTTAGGAACTGTCCCCACTAGACTTTCATTAAATAAACAGGTCAAGGGCATGGTTAACTCTTTTACCCATTGTTTAAAAATACATGCTGATATGTCCTCCATTCCTACAGCCTTATTAACACTATCCCAAGCAACACTTGATACACCTGATTCTTTCACCTTTAATTCTCCAAATTCTTGCCTCCATTCTACATGTTGATGATATTTGTAAATGATATTTGATTAGAAATGCACAAATATGGATGTATAAAAGTTTTACAGTTGCTGCACTGCATACTTCTGAAAAACCAGGTCAGATTCTGGATGATTGGAGTAGAGCTGTCATAGTATCCATCTATAAAAAGGGAAATAAAACTGAATGTGAGAATTACAGAGATATTTCCCTACTGAGTGTTTCTGGTAAGATTTTTGCAAGTATGCTTAAGAAATGGCTAAGAAAAATTGTGGAAGGGAAGATTGGTGAAGAACAACCTCGATTCAGGCAAAATAGCAGTTGTCAGGATAAGATTTTCCCTTTAAGACAAATAGTTGAGAAATCTGGGCATATAACAAGGATTTATATTTATGTTTTATGGATCTTGAAAAGGCATACGACAAGGTGCCAAGAGAAAAGCTGTACATAATGCTACAGTAATATGGTGTAGATGAGACATTATATTGAGCAATACCTCATTATCTCTATTTGAGTTGCAAGTCAGCAGTTAGAATTGAGGGATGTACATGAAAATGGTTTGATGTTACTTTAGGTGTGAGAGAAGAGTGTACATCATCTTCACTGTTATTATTTATATGGATCACATTATGAAGGACAGTAGTATTAAATCTCATATCAAAATTGGCAATGTTAATATTAGCTCTTTACTTTATGCAGATGATGTACTTCTAAATAAATCCAGCTCAAGTCTGAAAGATTCCCTGATTAAATTGAATAACTGTTGTAATAGATTTGGTATGAAAATCAGCAATAAAAAAAGACAAAGACAATTAAAATAGGCAGAAACATTGAAAATGTCAACCGTATTCTGAATAAGTGCAGTAGACAATAGAATTAGCAAAACTGGTATGGTAGGATGTCAACTGAATAAATTTATATGGACTAAGAGAGAAATTAGTCAAAACACTAAACTAGCTCTATACAAGAAAGTATTCAAACCAATTTTAATTTATGGATGGGAGAGTTGGGTTAGAAATAAAATACTTGATCAAAGACTAAAGACCATAGATATGAGAGTTCTGAGAAAGATTAGGGAAGTGAACCATTAGTGGCAGTATCACATTAAAAATGAGGATATTAGGAAATAACTTGCAATTGTTAGCATTCAGGAATATGTTATCAGAGCTAATCTGGTGGTACGGTAACTTAAACATAATGGGAGAGGAAAGGTTAGCAGACACCTTTCCTGTCCCATTATGGAACGCTTGCCAAGTATTCTGGAAAAAGATCTATACAGTAAAAAATGTCTTAGAAGACAAATATAAGATCTGATCTTTGAAGTTAAAGTTGCTGCTTTACTCTTTATAAGCAAATTACCTCCTTGTAATATATCTAGTACTGAACTCTGTGCCCTTCTTTCATTAAAACAAAAGAACCATTTATCTATTTCAAATGTTAATAGAGGAAAAGCTGTAGTGGTAATGGATAAAGTTGACTACAAGATGAAGATGGACTGCATTTTGCAGGATACCTCAGTATATCAAGGAATTAGTTATAACTCTGCAAAAACACAGATTAAACAATTAAATAAGCTCCTTGATGAAGTTATTATCTGGGATCAAAAGACTTTTTATAAGTTATGTACCCATTTTGGAAGGGCTAGTCATTTATATGGTCTCCCAAAAATTAATAAAGAAGGTTGTCCAGTGAGATCCATTGCGAATTGTATTGACTCTCCTACTTATAGAAATATTAAATTTCTTTCATGTTTATTAACTGTCCATATTGGATGATCCAGATCATTTATCAAGAATTCCACACATTTTCTTGAAGAAATCAAGGATATATTCAAATACAAGATTCAGATATGTTAGTCAGCTCTGACGTTGTTTTTCTATTTACCAACATTCCAGGAGTCTCAGTTGCTCAGTCAGTTTTGACAATGCCCTTTGGTTTGAAAGACCTGGGTCTGGGTTCGAATCCCATCTAGAACATGAACAACCTTTATCAGGGCTTTTCAACTGAAGGCAAGTTAGCCGGTCTCATAGAGGGGTAGAGGATTTTTTCTCCCAGAAACTCGGGTTTCTTGTCCCTCAGAACAGGCAAACTGGAACTGACCAAACTGTTATCTGACACTGTTAATTTACTATATGATGATTTTACTCCTGATGTGAAGCTTTTTGAATTTGTTATATAGCTGGAAAAATAAGATCTATAAACAGATTTGAATAGACTTTTAGCTTGGACAATGAGTGGGATTGCAGCTATATAAAATATTATAAAAAGTTATACAAATATAAATGGAAGGTGTTACACTTTGGGATACAGAGATATAATACTATGTATTGTATTGATGGAACTATACTTCAGGAAGCGGATCAGATTCAGGATCTTGGAGTGATGGTAGACAATGGACTGAAGTTCTGAGGACACATTGCAAGTGTCGCAAAGGCTGCACATCATATTGCTGCTATGATAAAAAGTATATTGACATGTAGGGATAATTAGGAGGTAGTGGTGCCTCTATATAAGGCGTTGATTACATATAGACTATTATGCTTAGACTAGAGAGGGTCAAAGGACAAATGACCAAAGTGATATCAGGATTCTAGAGTGTTGGTTATGAACAGCGTTTGAGGGAATGGAGATTTCAGAGGTTGGTGAATAGGAGGAAAAGAGGAGATATGACAGACTTTCAAGTTAGTTAAGGGATTTTACCAGATTAATACAGAAGGAATTATAAAAGAGTGGATGTTAAGATGGGAAGAATAAGAGGTCATCCCTGGAAGTTATATAAAGATGTGGTGAAGAAGTGTGTGAAGTGTAGATTTTTTGCATGGAGAGTTGGCGAGTGGAATGCATTGTTGGAGTGCATTGTGAATGCAGCTGATGTAAATAACTTCAAAGTTCATTATGATAGACATGTTGCTGGTTGAGTGCACCTTCCATGATGAGTCTGTTGATTCCATGGAGATTATCAAAATAATAATAATAATGTAAACATCAAAAATAGTTTTAATATTAATTTCTAGCTCATGGCAACTGTTTTTAATCGGTAAACTAATTGTTTTATGTACCCTGTGATCCTGTTCTTTGATTTGCTTGTTGTTTCTACACACTGACATATTTGTTTATATGTGTACTTTCATTAAAGTTCATTACTGTAGTTATCATGTAATTTTGTTGTTTGAATATTAGATTTGATAATATTGGAGTCTTGAGAGATAACAGATTAATTCGGAAGAAATTGGTGATCAGAAGTTAGTAATGGGAACTTTTTCATGTAGTACTAGTATAATATCCTTTACACTCTCTGTACGTATATATCAGGAATTTGATGATGATAAAAATTTGAAATTTTTACAACTGTTATTAAAGTTTGTCATGTTATTTTAGGGTTGCGAGGTTTGATTAACTTAGGGAACACCTGTTTTATGAACTGTATAGTTCAAGCTTTGACGCACACACCTCTGTTGCGAGATTACTTCCTGGCAGATAGACATGTATGTCAGTTTCAGGACGATCCTTCCATGTGCCTGGTTTGTGAAATGTCCAGGCTCTTCCAAGAGGTAAATGATTCTAAATAGAGAATATAAGACATTTTTAATAGATTTATGAAAGCAGTATGGGATAAAATATGTATGTAAAATAGAATATGCATTTGAATGAAAAGCCATCTGCAAATTTAACTGGTGAAAACAAAAATAAGTATATGCTTATGTAAGAACAACTTACATAAGCATATACTTACATATGTCACTATTAATATTAACTTTCGGAAAAGATGGGTATATATTTCTCCCAAAAATTTTTGTCATCAGTTTACAGTTGCCTTTATTATAGATACTGCTAAAATTATTTGTTCAGTTATTAATTTTTATGGCTATTTTTATTTATTTTGTTAATTATTTAATTGTTTATTAATTATTTGTTTTAATCGCTTATTAATTGTCATTAATTATTAATTGTTTATTAATTATTTAATTAAATTAATTGCTTATTTTGTTAATTGTTCAGGTTTAAAATATTTTAAGAAATAATTTAAAACTATTGACTCCATACAGTTGTAGTATTGAGACGATGTCTTTGATCTTTAATTCATTGATTCATTTTAATTGTAATTTCACTCATGGGCTGGTGTAAGCAGATTATAGAGTAATCTGTATATATAAATATAAACAGATTACTCTTACTGTAGTAAATGCAGTTATCAATTAGATCACTATAACAAAGTACTAAAAACTTCTAATCAAAGCTACGTTGGTATACTAAAAGAGATTCACTATAGCAAACTATTTATTATAACTAACTATTCATATGTGGACCCTGCAAGCTTGGTATAGTGAGATACCAACTGTACATGTATCTCATAATAATCATACTTGCACGCGAAGGTTTTATAGTTGTAACTACAACAGAATACAACTAAATTTAATCATAAAGGTGGGCAAATGGAATCCATATATTGAAATAAAAGAAAGCAAGCTATGATAATTATGATAACAAAGAAACTTATTTTTTTCCATAATTTCTTTCTGAAATAATATATATTACAAAAAAAAAACTGATAAAAGTGTGATAAGCATAGTCTTTATTTGGGTTTCAGATGAAAATCGTCTAGTGAGATTGCTATTTGAAGGCTTGAATGGAGGCCTGAAGAGGCCTGAAAAAGTTTCATGTTTGATTTCTAGAGAATGGATTTAGACTGTATAACCCATGGTACTGAATATGCTATATATAGGTTTACAACTGTCTGTTGGCAAGATAATGATGTTAACAATTTTCAGAATGTTTTGTGGAAGCCATTAACAGTGTATTTAATTATACAGACATACCCATCATACGACACAGGTTCCAGATCATCATCTATGGCGAATCACTTTCCTTCCCCCCCCCCCCCCCCCTGCAGAGGCATGTCAGGAAGTGGTATTTAATATATGCAATTACCTAAACAACTGAATACTGGGACCATGAAAGAAAAGTAAGTAGTAGTTGGAATAATAAATTGGAATAGCAAAGAAATAGTATGGATCAGGGACAAATACTCCGGGTGTGCAGTGCACACCCATGGAATAGCAATTTCACCGATATTATATTTTTACATTTATTCCTGTTAAAGACTCCTCTAATTGTTTCCTGGCTTCACATGATTCCTAAAATTAAACACAATATACTAATGCTTCATGAAGAGGATACTTTTCCAAGTGTAAATGTTTGTGTGGTCACAAATATGGACACCTTTCGAACTGAAGCAGAAATACAACTTATATGGAATTTTCTGGCGTTTTTTACTTAAGAACTGTCAGTTCCAGATAAAGAATAGTTTTTCATCTAATCTCCACTCAAAGAACCAAAAATCACAATAGTGAAGATTATAAAGAACTTGAACAAATAAGGGAATCACAAAATACAGCCAGTCATTTCTTATTCCTTAAAGGCAATTATTTCTAGCATTCCCTTGTATTCTTCCATGTGTTCCTGTTTTTTTATAGCTCTTCTCTCTCTCTCTACATATATAAAATACATTCTTACCTCATATCCAGCAGCTGTTCAATTTCCTATCATAGTCAAACATGTATTGTATTCTCTCAATTTGACTGCATGATGAAATGACTTCAGATAGTTGGGTATCACAAACATCAAAGGGAAGTTTTTCATAATGGCAGACTGGATATTTTTACTGGGAGTGTGATGATGTTTCTTTTTCACTTGATGATTATTTCATTGCACTCAGTACAGAAAGCATCCACAGGTATTTTAACTCCAATGATGTAGGAAGGTATGTATATCTTGCCAGTTCTTCATACTACTGAATGATACTGTTTCCTTCTTTGACATAGTCATGAGGCATGGTTAGGCCTTGCTAGTCAGCTACTAATAACGAAACTACAAGCATTGCTGCTGTATTCTTCTTACAGTAAAATATTATTTTAACATAATTTTATCAACATAATATTTTTATACATCTTTTATTTCATTTTCAATTACCTAAGCTGACAATATTTTCCATAAACAAAATCATGTTAAGATATTTAAATATTTTAACATGGTTTTGTTAAATAACACACACACATACAATCTACCAATAATTGTCCGGACACCCCTGTTATTAAAGTTATGAAACATTCCAAGTTTGTTAATAACATAAAAACTGGTATACAGTACAGATAGTAGGAATCAGTATTTCATCGTAGCAGTTGAATCCTGGTGGTATGGCAACAGGATGTGAACTCAATGACTTCGAGAGGTGTCATCGTGTGCTTTCACATTGGTGGCATGTCCATATGTGCCATTGCCACTCAACTGGAGCATCCGAAATCAACAGTTGGCAATGTGATCAACAAATAAAGATGTTCTGGCATTACTAGTGTAGGAAAACACCCATGGTGGCTGCTGAAAATGATTGACAACGACTGGAGGCTGTTAAATGCAAAAACCCGCTACAATCGGCACAGGCCATCCGTGATGAGTTCCAGAGCACTAGTAACACCATGGTGAGCACTAATACTGTACAAAAAGAACTTCATTTACTGGGTTTCCACGAAAGAGCAGCAGCACACAAGCCTAATATCACAACAATGAACAAGGTGGCTCATCTGGCCTGGTGCAAAGAACATGTGAACTGGACAATTGACCAGTGGAAAATGGTACCACTGAAGTGATGAATCAAGGTTCACCTGCTTCCAGTCTGATGGCAGCACGTGGGTGTGGAGGCAGCGTAGTAAATGCTAGTTACTACAGTGTGTGTTGTACCCTCAGTAAAGTTTGGTGTGAGGAGTAATGGTGTGGGGTGCATTCAGTAGGTTTGGAGTGGGACCACTCCAAACTGGTTGTTGTCTGTGGTTCCATGAAGACACTCAGTACCTTGATATTCTGGATAATCATGTTCTGCCTGATTCACTGTGGAATTTTTATGGAATGGACCCGTGTTACTATCAAGATAACAATGTCCCATGCACAAATCTGCAGCTATTAAGGAATGGTATGAGGAGATGGGTGTTAAGTGACTGCCCTGGCCTGTACAGAGTCCCATCTCAACCCCATCGAACACCTGCGGGACAAATTGGCAATTGAGGTCCAGGGTAGTACGTCTTTGATCTGTTACTGAACTCAGTGCCGCTTTGATGGAGACAAATTCCACCTGATGTTTGCTGCACATTGGTGGAAAGCCTTCCTCAAAGGGTGCAGGAAGTGATCAAAGCCAAAGGTGGACATACTTGATATTAGGGTTCTCCTGCTGGTATCAATTGTAAATTGCTAAAGTGTCCACACAATTATTGGTAGATAGCATGTGTGTGTGTGTGCGCACACACGTGCATATATATATATATATATATATATATATGAATTTACAATATATATTTATAAATGAAAAATTTTGAATAATTTTTGCAAATGAAAGTTATTCTGAATAGCTCATAATGATACATGTCAACCAGTTTACTCATCGATCTACACATTTAAAAGTTGTTCCATTTCAGCATTAAGATTGCCACATGTAGGGATAACCATAGTATTGACTAGTATAGTACTTGTCACTTCACTTAGAACTGTATATTTGTTTTTAACAACTGTAACAGCAGTAGTGCGAGATCAGCCTAGCCTGCAGGCCCCCTGTATTCAATACACCATCTTCACTAAATTTAATAATTTTAATCATAGTATCTAATGTAATAAGTTTATATATCTGTTTTTCAGTGGATGGATATAGTGTCTTCAGAAAGGACAGAAGGAACAGGATGGGGGAGGAGAGGTTTGCTAATGATAGCAGAGGAAAAAATGATCAAGAGAAAAAGAGTAAAGTACATGACAGGGATTCAAAAGGGCAGTTCATTTGAAGCTATCTGGTGTGAGATAGAGGCCAACAGGACTAAATATGTAATTAGTTGTTACTATGATCTGGGGGTGGGGTATATTGGAGGAATTAAGTAGGTGATATGCACTTGTCAATTAGCATAATAAGTACATGTCGAGTAATTATTATTAGGATGCCAACTATGGTAACATGCATTGGGAGGAGGAATTATCATACGCAAGGAAAGATATGGAATTTATACAGCTGCTGAGAGATAATTACCTGAGACAACATACAATGTAGTAGTCATGAGGTTCATCAGTGCTGAATCTGATCATTGCATCAGAGAACTAAATATGAACCAATCTAGCTACCCTGCCTCTGCTTGGAGAAAGTGATCATGTTGTCTTGTCCTGAGAAATTGCCAGACATGCAGAACTTTCTATTAAGAATTGATATATGTGGGATTACAAGCCAGGTGATTATGACAAGCTGAGGAGTCTGCTTTCAGCAGAGTCATGGCATAAAAATATGAAGGGAAGAGATGATGGTGCATGGAAGGTGGTCTAGGGATGTTCGAAGAAAGCCATATCTGAATGTACCTAGAGTCAGAAGAATGAATTATATTGGAGTTAGATGGATGAATAGCTTCATTAAGCAGGAGTTGCACATAAAGAAAAGGTTGTGGAGGCATTATAAAGAAAAAAAGTGATCAGCATGCCCATGAGCAGTATAAGGTGCAGGCATAATTAGCTTTAGTCTTCCTTACCGGTATGCTAAGGAAGGTTAAAGCTAATTATGAGAGAAAGCTAGCTGATGAGGCCAAAGGAAACCCTAAGTTTGCTATATGGCAAGTAGAAGGATGACTTTAAAAAGTGCTGGTGGTGGAGAGGTAACAGAACAAAAACAAACAGTTTAATTGAGTAAGCATTTTTCAGGGGGAAGAGGTACTATCTAGCTGGTGATATTGACTGATAGGAGAATAGAGGTTGAAGAATTATCAGCTCATCTGACCTGGTTGTTTTTTAAATTTAACTCGTTGATGCTGAAAGACATCAACGAGTTCTTCAAAATTAAGTGGATATTGAATACCACATTATTTCTTAGCTGAATAAGAAACTCAAAGATAGGAAATCTAATCTAAGAGTTTCATGTCGAATATAGAAAACTATATAAAGATCGGCGAGTCCAAGCGTAAGCCAACACCTGGTAGTGCAATGCTAGGGCAACTTGTAGTAAAGGTGGAGTAAGTTCCGAGCACTGTTCTTAGTATTTTCCCATAATGCAAACCACAGCTCCTAAGAGATATATTACTGTTCTACATTATGAGAGAAGGTCACTACCCAGACCGGTTTTGACACCTTTTTTGAGGTCTCATCAGTGAGTAGGTAGACCTAGATGTAATACTAAGGTTTCAGTGGTCAGAACTTATATCTTTACTGTACGAGTTTCCAAAAAAGGTGCACAAATACAATTACTGAAATGAGAGCCAACAGGCTTCACTTTGGCGAAGTAAAATTAAGTGGATATTGAATACCACATTATTTCTTAGCCAAATAAGATCTGACCATTATATGAGTTCTGACCATTGAAACCTTAGTATTACATCTAGGTCTACCTACTCACTGATGAGACCTCAAAAAAGGTCGAAACCGGTCTGGGTTTCGACCCAGACCGGTTTCATAATGTAGAACAGTAATACATCTCCTAGGAGCTGTGTTTTACATTATGGGAAAATACTAAGAACAGTGATCGGAACTTACTCCACCTTTATTACGAGTCGCCCTAGCATTGCACTACCAGATGTTGGCTGATGCTTGGACTTGCTGATCTTTATAGTTTTCTATATTCGGCATGAAACTCTTAGATTAGATTTCCTATCTTTGAGTTTCTTATTCGGCTAAGAAATAACGTGGTATTCAATATCCACTTAATTTTGAATAATTTTACTTTGCCGAAGTGAAGCCTGTTGGCTCTTATTTCAGTAATCAATGAGTTCATTATCGTTTACCAGTGCCTGAAGTTTGTTTATTAATGAGATGTGATGTTCAGCACACTGCAGCTTGTCTTTTTTTTTGTCAGTGAGTGTAGTTAAAGTCTCAGGTATTATGACATGTCAATGTTGGGAAGATGGCTTTGTATGAAGTCCAAGATTTTAGATTCCAGAGCATCTTGCTATGGTATATAAACATTGAATAAATGCAGGGCATACAAGGCATGCCCTGGTATGTCTGTGATCAGTTTTAATTTGTAGGGAGATTGATGATAGATGAAGATCATAAGGCCACTCCACTTATTTTGTAGATAAATTAGATGATGAGTTGATATTTGTTTTTAGTATCAATATTAGATTCATATGGTATTTCTATATATGATCAAGAACTACTCTATTGCCTAAGGCAAAGGTATGTTCTCTTGCATTGAGAGAAAAAATACTCAACGACATGTTTATGAAAAGGTTGATTACGATTATAAATTGGCACCTGATGTTGGTCCTGATATTGTGTTGTGTTTGCAGCCTGTTAATTATTATTTTGGTAACCTCCACAGAGTTGATAGACTCTCATGGGAGGCCCACTCAACCAGCAACATTCTATCATAATGAACTTTGAAGTTATTTACATTCCTTGCATTCAAAATGCATTCCACTCACTAACAACTCTCCATGTAAAAAAAAAATAAAAAATAAAAAATAAAAAAAAAATAAATAAATAAATAAATAAATACACTTTTCATACCCTTCTTCACTGCATCTTTATACAACTTCCATGGGTGGCCTCTTCTTCTTTCCCATCTTAACATCTACTCTTTATAATTCTTTCTATATTAATCTGGTAGAATCCCTTAACTAACTTGAAGTTTTCTATCATATCCCCCCCCCCCACTCCACCAAACTATAATCCACATTCCTTTAAATGCTTTTCATAACCAATACCCAAGGGTCCTGATATCATTTTGGTTATCATTTGCCTTTGGATCCTCTCTAGTGTTTCCACATCACAGTGAAAACCAGACGACCAAATCTGAGCACAATATTCCATGTGTATTCAGATCAATGCCTTATATAGAGGCACCATCACCTCCTTATCCCTACATTTATATGCTTATATTTACATTTACACTTGTTAACTTCTGCTCTGATCCTGAAGTAGATCCTGAAGTCAAGATATTAGTTCTGGGATTCTTGTGGTGTATTTGAGCAGTATTGTTAATTTATGAGGAGAGCCTCATACCTTTTGTATGAATAATGACAGTTGCTTCATGGTTAAGGGATCCTCAGTATGGGGAAGTTCACCCTCAGCTTCATCTACTAAGTCATGTGGAAGTAGTTTCTTCATCGTCTGGGAAATCTGTTCCTCTGTGCTTGGCTGCAGGTGATGTAAGGCAATTCTAAGTATTTTCTTCATTGAATGAGGTTCGTTCTGAATTAGTGGAAAGCTAGGTTGGTAATTCTGGTTGTTGCATCTGAGATTGCTTATAATTTGTTCTTCTTGGTCATCTCTGTTAGAGTCACTTTTTGCATGCCGTTTGTTAAGTGTTGCATCCTATGAAACATCATTATCAGAACTTTGGATCTCATTGCTCTGCAGGCACTCAAGAGCAACTTGATCCTTGTCATGTGCAGTTTGCAATTTATTTGGTTCTGAAATTTGTGATGGAGAGAGTATTTTCAGTTTATTTTTGATGTGCTTTGATTTTCTTCATGTATGATACTGGTCTGTTCTTCTGGGCTGGCATATTTGATAATGAGTCACTGACAATGTAGGAGCAATGTTTCCTAATGTGTGACCTTGCTCATGACATAAGAAGCATTGTGATGAGACAGATATGTAGAAAGTATAGGTGATTCCATCTAAGTCAGTGTTGATTATCTTTGGTATGTTGCATCTGACCTCCACGGAGTTAGAGACTCATCGTGGGAGGTGCACACTATCGCACACAGAACTCATCCAACATGCCTTAAACTGACTCAATATGTCTACGTTTACAAAACACTCAGGCAATGAATTCCATTCACAAACCACTCGCCATGTAAAGAACCTACTCCTCACTCCTCTGCTCATATCCACCTTATACAGTTTCCTGGGATGGCCTCTTGCTCTGTTATCCCCCCCCCCTCTCTCATTCTATGAAAAATCTCTTCCACGTCAACCTGATAACAACCTCTGACTAGCTTATATGTCTATCATATCCTCTTCCTTCCATTCATGAGGCTTTGCAGTTTACATTCTATCAGTCTGTCCTCATACTCCACATTCCAAAGACCACTGATTACCTTTGTGAATCTTCTCTGGACCCTTTCTAACATAACTTCATCACCATGAAAACCCAAATCTGTGCACAATAATCCATATGAGGTCTGATCAAGGCTTTTATACAATGGTGCCATAACTTCTTTATTTCTGCATGTCAGGATCCTCTGCATCACTGCCATTATCCAATGTGATGTCTTCACAACTTGTGCTATGTGGACCTTGAATTTCAGCTCCTTGTCCACCACCACTCCCAGATCTCTCATCTCCTTCACCTCCTTTAAAGTTTCTCTACCAAATGTATACTTGGCATCCCATCGTTGCTTACCAAATTTCAAAATCTTACACTTTACAACATTGAATTGACATTTCCATTTACCTGCTTCATGCAATCTATTCATGTCCTCCTGTGAGGCCATAACATCTGCTTGACTCTGCATTACCCTCCTCAATTTTGTTTTATATGCAGACAGCTGCATATCACCAGTTAAACTCATCCCAATATCATTAATATACAGATTAAACAACAACGGTCTCAAAACTCTGATCCCCTTGCAGTACATCACAAGCGACGACCCTCCTCTTTTGGGATACTGCATCTCCATATACAACTTTCTGATAACTATGTGTCATCCAGTCACTGATCCAACTCAAAAGTCTGTCATCCAATCCCATCTGCTTCAATTTATTTAACAGCTTATTGAAGCTGTTAAATAAATTGAACTATCAAAAACTTTTGTAAAATCTAAAGTATAGCAATGTATATGCATCTCCCTTGTTCAAGACATTTGTCACTTTGCTATAGTGAAACATGTTCTCCCTTTAGCAAACCCGTGCTGATAACCACAGAGAATACTGCTGTTATCAACCCATTTCTATATTCTACTTCCCACTTTTCTGATGAACTATATCTTGACAATATGGATCTGATGAGTTGATGAGGAATTTCAGGGGGAACATTTGATACGATTGCTTTTGTCATTGCCAGTGCTTTTGTGGCTGCTTTGAGCCCCAATGTGTAGACACTGATGTCAACCCATTTTTTAAGTACTGTTGGTGCCCATGAGGTGTGGTTGATATATATCTATACAGTACTGGCCATGCATTGAGGTATCAATGATATTTTTAGCAGGTACAATTTTTGTAATTGCTGTCAGATATTCTTCTAGCAGAGTGCCTTCTTTGGTGCTGAAAATCACAGTTCTATTTTCTTGGGAAATGACATTGGTACAGTGGTAGTTATTTTGTGTTAATTAGTCTACTGTTTTGCTGATATGGCATTCATGTGTGAGATCAGTTTTTGGTGAAGATAGGATATTTTAATTAAATACTACATTAGCATAACATTTAGAATTGACTGACCGTTTCCATGTGTATAGCTTCTTTGGTGGTACAGGAATGTGCGATTGCAATGGTAGGTAATCCTTTGCTAGCTATAGCTGCAGGTAAGGCATCCAGCAAGTGCAGGAGATGAGAATGGAATTATGCATAAAAGTTGAAGATTGCTTGGAACTAATATAACAGGGAAAGGAAACTGTCATATATCACTAGCCATTGAATTGGTTTAGAGGTCCCTGTTCTCAGTGGTGATGACATTCCAGTGGCAGTCAGCTGTTCAGCTTTCTGCATAGGGTGCATTTAAAATGTTGCTTGAATTCAGTAGCTAAGAGATTCTGGTTTTCTCTTGTGTTTTTTAGGTAAAAAAAAAACTGTATTTGATAATTTTTGCCGCAAATGAAAGGAAATTCTTGTAGATAAACTTATACGTTGGTAACACATGACTATTAAATTATTTCAGGAAATTACAACATATACTAAATATTAATTAAAAGAAACCTTTAATCAATACTTCCTATATTTTGGCAATGTTACATTGCCATCCTCACGGGAACATAAAACTATGATATGTTCATGCAGGCACTAACAACGAGCAAATGAGGCCAAAGAGAGTAACTAATGTTGTTCCTAGAGTCCTAAAGGTGCCTCCTAGTGGGCTAAATTGGGTTGTCTTGGCTGTTGGGCTGATGTTCTCATGATGCAAGCTTCCCAAATTTGGGGCAGTCTCATACACCCAAATTTGTTGAGATTTGGGAAGTTTTTTTTAGAACTGAGGCTGATTCCATTCGTGAATAGGGCAGAGACATCAAAACTGGCCATTATGTCAGTGTGTTGGAGTCAGAGGTTTTCTATACTGGCCTTGAAGTGAGCTGAGTTTTTTATATATGATGGTGTGTTGCCAGTATAGTGTGTGAGTGCTTTGGCTAAATGTTTGGTAATTTGTATGTGGGGGAATCAATGCCATCCACTATGGGATGTAGTGGCATTTTGTTTATGGATTTTTGGTAGTCCATATATTTGGGGAAATCTGGAGTAAAGGCTTTAGTTTTAGTAAATTCCAAAGGCCAAGAAGTAACCTTCTTAAGGAGCCTTTGGAGTGTTCTTATTTTGGAGCTGGTGGGATCATATTCAATATGTAGGTAGGTAGACCAATCTAACAATAAAGAAGTAAGCTTACCTGTATAGTCTGTTTGGTTGAGAACTACAGTGGCATTGCCCTTATCTGCTTTGGTAATTACTATTTCTCTGTTGTTCTTCATTTCTTGTAGAGCTTTATATTCTTCTTTGGATAGGTTGGTTTTTGGTGTTTTTGCTTTGGTAAGAACACAGGCTACATCCAGTCTGATATTGTTGGAAATATGGTTGGGAAGGTTGCAGATTCCACATTCTACTGTATCATTGTTTCTTCAGAAGGTATTTTCTTAGGCTCTTAGGCACTACGGTGAAATTGTGGCCACATGCAAGTGCGCTAAGTGCTTCAGGCTTCGTAATGGAAGACAGGTTAATTACTGTGTTGAGTGGTAGTGGTAGTTGAGGAAGTGGTAGTCTCCTCTCTATTCACAAATGTCCCACTCAAAGATACCTTAGAGCTCATCCAAGCCAAATTTCCTCGATATCTCAGCCCTATTTAAATTCGCAATGAACTCAGGCTATTTCGTTTGATAAGAAAAATTCTACAAACAGATTGAGGGGACAGCCATGGGTTCACCACTCTTTCCACCCCTGGCCAACTTCTTTATGGAGACTGTTGAAGAAAAAAAAGCCTTAAACTCAGCCCACAAAAACTCACTGTTTGGCTAAGCTACATGGATGATGTTTTCGTGATTTGGCCACATGGCTCAGATACACTCCACATCTTCTTAACACTCTTAAACAGCCAACACCCTAGAATCCAGTTCAGCTTGGAAAAAGAAAAAAAAAAACAGTCTTCCTTTCCTAGACACTCTGATTACATGCCAGTCTGATGGATCCTTGGCATTTTCTGTTTACAGAAAACCAATCCATACAGGCAGATACATTCATCAACAATCCCATCTCCCCCCCCCCTCACAACAATATGGGGTTATAAAAAACAGGGCAAAATTAATCTGTTCAGATGACAATGCCCTAACCACTGAACTGAACCACATCCTTAACATGTTCTTAGCCAATGGCTACAACTCCAAAAAAATCCAGAAAATATTAAAACCAGTTAACCACCCCCCCCCCCCCCCCCATTACAAAGATCACACTAAATCTATCACCATTCCTTACATCCAGGGCACCTCTGAAAAGTTAACCAAAAATCCTAAAAAAAAATATGACCTGACGACCTGTTACAAACCATATAAGAAATTGGCATCCCTTATCTGCTCCACCAAAGACCAGCCACTTCCCCTAGACCTACCTGGAGTATACAGGTCCCTTGCAGCTGTAAGCTGTCCTACTATGACCAAACAGACAGGACAGCTAATATTAGGATATCCGAACACAAAGACTACATCCGGTTTCACAAATACAGCCATTCTGGGCTTGTGGACCATGTGCTCTGGATACCTGCCACAGAATACGAAGGAAGAAAGCCACTTTACTATACCGCAGCAAATATAAATGAAAGATTGTTCATGGAATCAGCCTCAGCTCTAAAAAAAAAAAACTTCCCAAACCTCAACAAATTTGGGTGCATGAGACTTCCCCACATTTAGGAGGCTTGCATCATGAGAACATCAGCCCAAGACAACCCAATTTAGCCTACTAGGGTACACCTTTACGACTCTAAGAACAACATTAGTTATCTCTTCGGCCTCATTTGCTCATTGTTAGTGCCTGCATGCACATATCATAGTTTTTTGTTCCCATGAAGATGGCAATGTAACATTGCCGAAATATAGGAAGTATTGATTAAAGGTTTCTTTTAATTAATATTTAGTATATGTTGTAATTTCCTGAAATAATTTAATAGTCACACAATGAAAGGACAGTTGTATATTTTTCTTCTCTGATCTGTGTGTGTGTGTGTAGTAGGTACCAGTAGTCTTCATGGCTGTGTGGATGATTATAGGTGGTAGAGGCAGTGTGTATGTGATGATCCCTTTTTTTGACAGAAAAGATCAGGTAGGTATGTTCCAAGGTATCTGAGGTGTTACAGAACAGATATCTGATGCTCTAACTCGGAATTTGTATAGTTTTGTTGGGGTTGGTAAGATGTTGATGGTTAAGCTGGTATCCTACTACACCAGCTTTGCTAATTCTGTTGTCTGTTTCCAAATTTAATATGCCATCTTCACAAAAATTGTGCCTGAATAGCTAAAATGTTTTGCTTGTTCTGTAGTTTCTCCATTCATCATGTAGTTGACGTTTTCAATGTTTAATGCCACTTTCCTTCATAATGTGATTCATATAGATGATGAATAACAGTGGAGATAATATGCACTTGTTTCACATCTGATTTAATATAAAACCATTTTCTTGTACTCATTTCAATTCCGACTGTGTTACCCCCTTTATTTCTCACACCATATAACTGCGGTGTTTTGAACAGCTTTTCTCTTGGCACCTTGTAATATGATTTTTCCTGATCTAAAAAACTTATATACAGATCCTTGTTATATTCTCATGATTCCTGAACTATTTGTACTTAAGCAAATATCTGTGATGATATACTCTGGATTCTACATTTTAAAAAAAATGGAAGGTAACCTCTCACACACCTTAAATGATGCTAAAGAATTATAATGTAATTTTAACTGATTTAAATTTATTCAGGTATATTAAAATATATTGTGTGTATTATTATTTGTATCAGCACTCAATGCATTCAAAAGACTCATCGTGGAAGACCCCACCCTATTCTTAACATGATACCTATCATACATTTCCTTAAACTTATTTACTGTTGGGGCACTCGTAACTACCTCCAACAATGCATACCGCTCTTCAAGAAAAGAACCTAGTCCACACACACACCCATACTTATCACACTCTTAGACAGCTAACAAGTGTGATCCCTTGTTTTCCCCCTACTTCCCATGTATCGAAAACTTTCTTCTGTGTCAATATTATAGTATCCCTTAAGTAACTTATGAGTTTTTATCATATTCCCTCTCCTCTGCCTGTCAGATAAACTCTGCAATCTACACACCCTCAATCTCTCCTCATAGGGACCATTTCACAGACCTGTCACCAGCTTAGTCGCTTGTCTGAATCCTCTCCACAACCTTCTGATCCCCAAGAAATACATATGACCAAATCTGTGCACAGTAGTCAACTTTTGGCCGAATCATATCCTTATAAAGAGGATTAATATCCTCCCTATCTTTACTTGTTAATGCTCTATGGCATTCAAGTAATCCTCTGAGCTATTTTACAAACTCTAGTAGTATGTACTCTGAATTTCAAATTTCCATCCAAAATCAACCCCACTAGCATCATCAATTTTCAGTAAACTAGTACCATCAGTATGATATGAAGTGTATAATTTTTTCATCCCAAAGTGCATTTCCTTATATTTTACAACTTTGAATTGACAACCATTAACCTTTGCTCACACTACCAATTTATTTGAGTCATCCTGCAAGATATCTTATCACCTTTATCAACTATTGCCCTCCCTAGTTTTGCATCATCAGTAAACAGCTGAATATCCCCCCCTATTTAGATATATGTATTGAGTGTGAGATTATAAGATTTTAAACTAAAGACAAAGCGGATATTGTTAGCACTGATGTTAATCTTTACCTTTAATTAGTTATAGCTTGATTATTGTTCACTTAAACTTTGTTATGCAGGTTCAAAATTTTCAAGATAGTGCACTGACAGAATCAGGCAATGTATTGTTCACAAACCATTTAATTAAATCAAAAAGGAATAATATATATATATATATATATATATATACACAGTCTTATTCACATCAATATATATATACAGGGTGTTCGGGATAAATTTGACATATTTATAATTAATTATATTTTTCCGTAAGTTACATGTATTAACACACACTTCTCTTCATTTAAAAGTTTGGACCCTTCTTCATTCATATACAAGATGTCAGAAAGGATGGATAGCTGGAACCCACCTGAATCATGGAAGAGAATAACTTGTATCAGGATGATTCGTGCCCGCCATCAAAATAAGGATATTACGACTGCTGCCCAATGCTCCCTGAATACAGTAAAAACAATCAGGCATGAACTAGAGACTTGCAATGGTGACTACGAGGATGTAGCAAGAAGAAAGATCCCTAGCAGACGATCTGATTGCGTTCGTACAGCAGAATTCCTCGCAAATCTGCAGGAACAGGTGTTGAAGAACCCTGGCATTGGAATTCGGGCTTTGTTCGTGGAGTTGCTAACTGTAGTCAAGCCCTGGATAACAAGGGTAGCCAATGGTAGGCCGTATGTATGGCAGCAGGATTCGGCCCCTTGCCACACCTCTGGGAAAAGTCAAAAATGGTTGTCTGAAAATTTCTACGACTTCACCAGTCCAAATGTTTGGCCTCCAAACTCCCCAGACCTTAACCCCATGGATTATTTTGTATGGGGCGCAGTTGAAAAAGACACCAATCGCACTTCCAGTAATACAAAAGCCCAGTTAATGGATAAAATTAAAACAGTTTTTGCGGCCCTTCCCAGGGAGACTGTAGCATCAGCTTGTTCGAGGTTCCGAAGCAGAATTGAAGCTGTGATCGATGCTAATGGTGGTTATTTTGAGTAAATCTTGTTGATAGTATTGTAATTAACTCTGCCTGTAATGTTTTTTTGTCAATTCATTAATGAATTAATGAATTGATGAATTGACAAAAAAACATTACAGGCAGAGTTAATTACAATACTATCAACAAGATTTACTCAAAATAACCACCATTAGCATCGATCACAGCTTCAATTCTGCTTCGGAACCTCGAACAAGCTGATGCTACAGTCTCCCTGGGAAGGGCCGCAAAAACTGTTTTAATTTTATCCATTAACTGGGCTTTTGTATTACTGGAAGTGCGATTGGTGTCTTTTTCAACTGCGCCCCATACAAAATAATCCATGGGGTTAAGGTCTGGGGAGTTTGGAGGCCAAACATTTGGACTGGTGAAGTCGTAGAAATTTTCAGACAACCATTTTTGACTTTTCCCAGAGGTGTGGCAAGGGGCCGAATCCTGCTGCCATACATACGGCCTACCATTGGCTACCCTTGTTATCCAGGGCTTGACTACAGTTAGCAACTCCACGAACAAAGCCCGAATTCCAATGCCAGGGTTCTTCAACACCTGTTCCTGCAGATTTGCGAGGAATTCTGCTGTACGAACGCAATCAGATCGTCTGCTAGGGATCTTTCTTCTTGCTACATCCTCGTAGTCACCATTGCAAGTCTCTAGTTCATGCCTGATTGTTTTTACTGTATTCAGGGAGCATTGGGCAGCAGTCGTAATATCCTTATTTTGATGGCGGGCACGAATCATCCTGATACAAGTTATTCTCTTCCATGATTCAGGTGGGTTCCAGCTATCCATCCTTTCTGACATCTTGTATATGAATGAAGAAGGGTCCAAACTTTTAAATGAAGAGAAGTGTGTGTTAATACATGTAACTTACGGAAAAATATAATTAATTATAAATATGTCAAATTTATCCCGAACACCCTGTATTTTTTTTAATTTTTTAATTTTTTTTTTTATTTAACTTGATAAAATATATATTAGAATAATAAAAGGACTATTTACATATTATAAGTATATATATTACAGAGAAAGGAAGATTTTCCTTTCGGATATACAATAGAAAGTGCAATAAATGAATCAACATTACAGTTCAGTTTCACTCTTAAAATTTCGAATTTCCTCTATGAATTTAGCGAAAATTCTTGTTGCTTTTTAGTAATCAAGTTCCAGTGAAAGCTTCCTTTGCGGTTTCCGCCGGAGGCTATACCTGAGGGTTTGTGCCGATTCGGTGATGGATGGGTGCTGGTTATTTCTTGTGTGTTTTAGGTAGAGGCTGTAGATGAAGAGGAAATTGCATATTCTGTCTGTTTTCTTCTGTATGGACCAAATTCCAGTAGTCTTCTTGGTTGTGTGCGTAGTTACAGGTGTAAGAGGAAGTGTTTAGTACATAGGTTTTCATCACTTTGTTTGCAGGACAGGTTAGGTGTGTGTGTGTGTGTGTGTGTGTGTGTGTGTGTGTGTGTGTGTGTGTGTGTGTGTGTGTGTTCCAAGGTACCTGAAACTTCGCAGAATAGACTCGGATCCGTTCCTCTGAGCTGAAATTTATAGAGTTTAGAAGAAGTTGGCAGGATGTTATGACATAGTCTCCACTGTATGTCTGAATCTCGTTTGGCACACTTCGATTTATATGGCAGATCCCACTGAAAACTAAGTGGCATTTGGAGCCTTGTAGATGAAAGGGTTAAGGATGAATATACGAAGGGCGATGCTGGCGGCTTTGGTATATTTTCTTGTAGACAGAGGGAAGAATTGGAAGTGAGGCTTCAGATTGTACAAGATGAAATATCGGCTCCGAGCAGTTTCCGAGTTAGAAAGTTAAGACAAAGCCCTTCTCAATGTTTCCTCTTATAAAGACCTGGATTTCCATTGTATGCATGCGCACGTCTCGAAACTTCCATTTGGTCATTATTGATATCCGAACATGATGACATCGGGTATTATTTCTGGGAAAATTCCCATGTTACTCCTCTAAAATAATAATGATGACATCATGCTTCACGTGTCTTGTGAAATTGTCATATATGGACATGAGTTAACAGCGTTACATAATGATGTCATGCACCACATTATTTTAACAAAGGCTCGTGACTAAGTTATTACAAATATAAGATTATTACAGACAAAGTTGACATTTCTTTGAGTGCAATCTGCTTAGAAAAGCATGTAAAAGCAAACATGATAAGTTACATATCATGAGAGATTTTACACTAGGTACCATTCTTGCTTGTGTGTGTGTGGCATTATTGAATTTTATTTTGTCTTCCCTCTTATTTGTTTTTTCATTAGAAAGAGAGTGATTTTTTTAAAAATATAAATTGAAAAGTTTTGTTTAATTCATAGTTCTACTCAGGGAAAAGTACTCCACACATTCCATATCGCTTACTTCATTTGGTATGGACTCATGCAAGGCATTTAGCTGGCTATGAACAGCAGGATGCTCACGAATTTTTTATTGCAACACTGGATGTGCTTCATAGACACTGTAAAGGTATAGTAAACTTTCTTGTTGAGTAATTTTTAAAGAAGTTATATATGAAACAGTGCAATTACAGTGTGATTCTTATACTTTTGTATACCGTATATATATATATATATATTTTTTTTTTTTTTTGTTCATATGCTTGTATTATGAGAAAATAGTTCTACATGGTACAAGACCCTTTTTCAGCAACACATTTACAAAATATTTTATATTATTTCACCCTTCCATTCAGGATGGTAATGGTTATGAACTTTGTAAATCACCTAATTTCTACTTTCTATTGAAGCAATTTTTGTTACAAAAAAGATTTTTTTTTTCCCCTTAAAATAAACTGAGTACCAGGAGGAAAACCAACCCCTGGCTAACTCTCTGCAGGCTTGCACAAAATAAATATATATGGAATATTAAAGATTTTGTTGAAATCTAAATAAATTGCATCATAACAATTGTCAGAATCTACTTTTACTCGTGACCTATTCATAACAAATTAATGGATTTTTATCAAACTTGACTGTGCTTACTGAGTATGCGATTCCTCACAGTGATGTTCTGGGTTTGGATCCTAACTGATTTTTCAATTGCTTTATTGATAAAAGTATTCACTTATTTCAAAATGAATGAATACCTTTCAGACACTTAAGTCTTAACAGCCCATAATTTTCCATTTTATATAACAAACCTCCCTTATGAATTGATATAATTTCAGAATTTGAATTTTCACTCAGAAAAGATGATTTCTAATCTTAACCAGAAATTATCAAAATTGCTATCCACTTTGACTTTTTTGGCTGTGAGTACACAGCATCCCCCATTCTCCATCCACTAGTTAGAAGTGCAAATCCCAGCATTATAGATATTTGTGAATGTCTTTAAATAGAAAATAGATTTCACAGCTGCTAGTCTGAGATATTATTATTTGGCACCTCCAGGGAGTCTAAAGACTCATCGAGGGAGGGCACTTGCTCTACAACTCTGTCTCCATATCTCAATCCACCAACTGACCACAACTCCACTAATGCCATCTACCACCGACCACCACCACTAGTTTTTCTGCAAACAATCACAAACATCCATGCCCACTGTGGGATTCGAACCCCTCAGCCTTTTGGCGTGGAGAGCGATTATGCTAACCACTCGGCCAGCCAGGCCAGTCTGACTGGCCGAGTGGATAAAAATCTGGCTTACTGGAGGATTCTAGTAGTTTGAAAAAAAAGTAAATGTTTGCTATCAGTCATGTATTACTTAAACTTTAGTCCAACTATGATACATATTTATGATAGGTTTGCAACCTTTTTTGTAGCCCTCTGTAGCTCAGTTGTTAATAATGTTGCCCTTTGGTTGGAAAGACATGGGTCTAGGATTCAAACGATTCTTATCTGGCATTTTCTTTTAGAAATGAGTTAGCCAGTCTTGCATGAGGTGGAAGAGTATTTCATCCCTCCAAATAGACAAACTGACCAGAGAATATGTGCAATTTTGCAGATAAAACATTACAAAGGAGCAATATGCTTCTTTAATAAGATGGTGTCATACTTTCCCATATAGGGTTAATAGCAGTTGTCTCATTATTCTCTAAATAAATAACCTCCCCCTTGTGGGTGGACCACACAAAAAATAAATAACTTCAGCATATATGTGCTACTAAGGGTAACACGTTCTTTCCACTTCCAACCTTATCAATTGCCACATATTTTACAATTATTATGATTAATAATAAACCTCCAAGGTTTGTAAACAAACCTTCAAGTTTGCAGAAACAAACATCCAATCCTTATCTTCTCATGGTGTACTTAGCCATTAAGCATCTTCCTGGATATTAAATGAGTGAGGATTGGCAGGCAAATTGGTCTTATTAGATCAAACTGTCATCTTGGTTGACCGAGTGGTTAATGTTTCTGCTCTCCAACCAACAGTTTGCAGGTTCAAATCTCACCATGGGCATGAATGTTTGTGATTGTCTTTGGGTAAGAGATGAACTTCATCACCGGGTGTGTGACCACTCTCCAGATAATTAGCGGCATGAAGTGGCTTGAAAATGGTGCATGCTTGGTTACTAGAACAGGGTTTCCAGACTATGTAAAAAATAAATAAAAAAATTATAAAATTAATAGAAATAGAAAAAAAAATGAAACCTTAATCCATCCATGGTTCAAATGTACTATAGGTTTATAAAAAAAGCTTTTGTGGGTGGAAACCACAAAAAAAAAATCAGTTTTGATATCAGATTTAATGCCACTTTTCTTCATAATATGGACATAATGAATGATGAATAACAGTGGAAATAGCATACACCCTTTTCCTATCCTATACTTGATTTTGCATCAAGACATCTATCTTCCTATACCTTTCTTCAATTCAAACTGCGGACATAAAGGTTAAGTACAGATCATATTAAACTAAAAATATTAATAATATAATAAGAATAAGTATAGGATGCAATTTATTGCTTTATTTCAGTAACGAATGCTGAGTTGGCATAACTCATAGCATTTCATAGTTGCAAATTAGTTGGTATAATTTCCTTGTTTTAAAGTTCTTAAAAGAACTTTAAAACAAGGAAACTCACATAAAAAAAACTTAGGCAAAAATTCTACATTAATTTTTTACATTAAGTATCATAGGCATCGTTAGTACAAGAACATAGACTGCTAATTAAACAATAACAGACAATTCTACAAAAAGCCACCTGAGTAGCTAATGTAAGATAACTAAAAAAGTAACCAATGTAAAAGTAACTAATGTAAGATAACTAAAAAAAATAACTAAAAAATAATTTTCTAACTTATTAAAAAAATATATGTATATATACATAGACAAAATAAAATTACAGAAGTTCTTTTAGACAGGTGCTGGCTATTCATAACTATTGTTTTTCAGAAAATAACAACATATACTAAATATTAATTACAATAACTTTAATTAATACTTTCTTATATTTCGGTAACATTACATTGCTATCATCAGGGATCACAAAAACAACGATATGTGCAATAACACTGGGCAAACGAGGCTGAAGAAAGGCAACCAATGTTGAACCTAGAGTTCTAAAGGGTGTTCCCTAGTGCACTAAATTGGGTGGTCTTAGCTATTGGGCTGAAGATCTGTGGATGAGCACTTCCGAAATTTGGGAACAGTTGCATACCCCCAAATTTGTTGAGGTTTGGAAAGTTTCTTGGGGCTGAGTCAGATTTGAGGAATAGCCTCTCATATTTGTACATTATGAAAATTATGGAAACAACTACCATGTTAGAGTAAAACTTTAGTTTAATATAAACTAAAATAAACACTCAACGTTTTGACCTTCACGTTAATTTAGCATGCCTTTACATAGCATGCTAAAGTTACTGACTAACCATTACAACTATTGGCTCGACCTCTGATGGGGGGAAAAAAAATCTTACTACATCAAAGCTAGAGTTCTATTATTATTATTATCATCTGTTAAGTTACAAAATTAAATTAAGCTGGAGAGCAACATGTTTACAAAAAAGGAAAAATTAATAAATAATAAATAAATAAAAAATGACTTATATAAGTATACATATAAATTACAACCAACTGGCATGGATAGTGGCCAATAAAAGCTGAAAAAATGCTTAGAGTCCTAAGTTTGCTGGAAACTTAGGACTGAATGTGTGCCATCCAAAGTTTTGCGATTTTTATGCCACCATTATTGTTAAGATTAGAGTGGTTAATGAAAATTTTACAGGCTTCTTTAAATTTCCATTCATACCAGGTTTTTGTATGATGTAACGAGCAAGTACTCTTCCAATCAACTTGGTGTGGGGTGTTAAGAGCATGATCTGATAGGACTATTTCACCAAAATTGTTAAATTTAATGTGTCTGTGTTCTTTTTACGAATGGGTATTGTATGTCCAGTTTCCCCAATATAAGATGATACAGGTGCAAGCAATAGATGCAATAACTCCAGGATGTGCCAATGGGGGGAGAGGATCCTTAGAGGAGCTGAATATGTCTTTTAATTTTAAAGGTGGTTAAAAAGTGGGATTAAGATTATAATGGTGTAGGATTCTATTAATTTTTTTCTGATAACCCTGTAATGCAGGGGTTCCCAACATTTTTGTTTCCTAGAGCACATTCTAAAATACCGGTAGGGCGACGGGCACCATCTATTTTTTCAAGCAAATTTTTTGAATTCATTTGTTAAATGAATAATTTATTTGTTAAATGAAAAATTTAAATATATATATGTAAGTTAGTGTGATCTTTGGCATTTCATTGGCCAGTGCTTCATAATTAGGAGAATATGATGATAATCCAGTTGTTAAACTGGAATGAACAACTTCGAATGCATGTCTACTTTACATTGTATGCATTTAATACTCATCATGTGTCATTAACGCATGCATCATATAGCATGCCATGAATTGTTGCGCGATTATTTCAAACTATACGGCACATGGTTGAACAGCGGCGGGCACACACAAATTGGTTGACAGGCACGTGGTGCCTGCGGGCATAGGATTGGGAACTCCTGCTGTAATGTATGGGATAGCTATGGGTTTTACTGTCATCTATATTATTTTTTGATGAAATTTTATGAAGAACTTTATTAATAGTATTTTTGCTATAGCCATTATTTATAAATGTATTGCTAATAATTTTTACTTCTTATTTAAGAGTTTGTTCATTAGAGCAAATTGTTATAGCTCTGTTTTTGAGGTTGTTAATGACTCCAAGTTTTTGTGAAGGCTGGTGATATGAGTTTACTTAATCCCCTTCACTCCACCTGGAAGCATAGGTCTTCCACCACCATTTTCCACCGGACTCTGTTTTTTGCTTCTGCTTTTATTTGGTTCCAGTTTTTATTAATATTTGTTATTTCTTTCAGTATTGTTCTTTGCCATGTTTCTCTTGGCTTTCTTCATCTTCTTTTACCGTGTGGGTTCCAATCTAGAGCCTGTTTTACTATTATTTTATCTTCTTTCCTAAACACATGCCCCAACCATCTCCATTTCCTTTCACGTATCTGTTGCAACATGGGTTTCTGTTTTGTTCTCTGCCATAATTCTTCATTTGATATTTGTTTTGGCCAATATATTCCCAGTATCATTCTTAAACACTTGTTTAGGAAGATCTGGATACTTAACTATCTTTTTGTTTAACATCCAAGTTTCTGATCCATACATTAGTATTGCCTTTATATTTGAATTAAATATTATCATTTTAGTTTTTATAGACAAATTCTTGTTTTTCCAAATATTTCTAAGTTGGTTGAAAGTTGAATAAGCCAGCTGTTTCCTTCTATTTATATCTTCAGTAGTTCCTCCTTTTATTGATACTATTGAACCAAGGTATATGAATTGTTCTACTTCTTTAAGCGGTATTTCTTCTATTGTTATTTGTTTATTTTGTTTTGCATTTATTTTCATCAACATTGTTTTATTTTTATTTATCCTAAGACCAACTTTTTTAGCTGTTTCTACAAGTGTTGTTGTTTTTTGTTCTATATGTTGATGCTTCTGTGAAAGTAAGCAGATATCATCTGCAAAATCTAGATCGTGGAGTTGGTTTTGAAGTAACCATTGTAATCCCGTATTTCCATGAGATACTTTTCTCATCACCCAGTCTACGACAATTAAACATAGTAGGGGAGAGTATACAACCTTGCCTTACTCCTGTCTTTGTTTTAAATGGTTCTGAGAGGATATTTCCATGTATTACTTTAATTTCAAAATCTTCATACATTTTTTTAATTATTCTTATTATTTTTTCTGGACGTCCATAATTTCTGAGTAATTTCCATAGGGAAAATCTGTTTATACTGTTTATCGAAAGCTTGTTCAAAATCGATAAAATTTAAATATAAGCTTGCCTTCCATTCCAATGATTGTTCTATGATAATTTGTAAAGTAGCAATGTGGTCAGTGCATGATCTATTGGCTCTAAATCCTGCCTGTTCTGGTCTTAGTTGTTTTTCTATTTCTATTTTGATTTTTTCTAGTATTATCCTTGATAGTATTTTACTTATAACACTCAGCAATGTTATACCTCTCCAATTTTTGCATTCAGATAGGTTCCCTCTTTTGGGTAATTTAACGAGTAATCCAGTATTCCATTCCTTAGGCCACTCTTCTTTCTGCCATATCTCATTTAGTAAGGGATATATTATCTCTGCTATAGGTTTTGGATTTGCTTTTAGTATATTGCCTGGTATGTTTGTCTGCTCCCGGTGCTTTACCTGTTTTGATCTGAGTTATTGCTTTTGTAATTTCTATTTTTGTTATTTCTTTCAAATTTATATCTAATGATGCATTTTGTTCATTTAATTATAGGCTCTGATCACCATCAGTCATTTCTTGAAATTTCTCTGAGAAGAATTCCACCTATCTATTTATCTGTTCTTTTTCATTTAATAATAGTTTTCCTTTTTTATTGTATATAGGAACTATCCATTTGTTTCTTTTTCCACTTAATTTCCTTGTAATATCATACCACTTTCTAGTATCATTTATATATGCAGCATCCTCTGCCTCTTGTGCTAGATTCTCTATGTATTTTCTTTTATCATTTCTTGCACTTCTTTTTATTTCTCTGTTAATTGCTCTATATATTTTATTCTATCTCTCTCTCTCTCTCCTCTATTTTTAATTTGGTGTTTTCTGATATCTATTCCTTGTCTGTATTAGTTCGAAATCCCAATATCTTTTCTGATGTGCTTATTAGTATGTCTTTAATCTTAGTCCATTTTCCCTCTATGTTATCTCCCTCTCTTTTTTCGAGTTTATCCCATTTATTCTGTAGAGTTGTTATAAATTTATTTCTAATCTCTTTGTTTTTGAGTTTTTCAATTCTAAACCTCTTCCTGTTGTGCACTGTTTGTTTATTTTTAAATATTTTTACTTTCATGGTAACTGTTAGGAGAAAGTGATCTGAATATGCCTTGGCTCCTCTTTTAACTCTGACATCCAGGAGTGACTTCCTCCAATTCCTTGATATAAGTACATGGTCTATTTGGTTCTTTGTCTTTCTATCTGGTGCTATCTATCTCCACTTGTGTATTTTTTTATGTTGAAAGAGACTCCCTCCTATTACAAGCTGATTGAACATACAAAAGTCTATAAGTAACTCTCCATTTTCATTTATTTCTCCTTCTGCATGCTTTCCCATAACAGTTTCTTTATTAGTATTATCATTTCCAACTTTAGCATTAAAGTCTCCAATTATAAGTTGCATATCTTTTTTATTTGTTGTTTCTATACTTCTCTGTAGCATGTTATAAAAATTATCCTTTTCTTCCTGGATCGCATCATTTGTTGGTGCATATATAGCAGTTATTGTGATGTTCTGCTTGCCGACTTTAAATGTAGCATTTAGTATTCTTTCTGATATTGGGTTCCACTCCATTAGTGCACCATGAGCTTTCTTTGTCATCATTAGTGCAACTCCCTTTGTGTGGTCATTCATATTTTGGTTCCCAGAGTTTAATTTGATTTTTCCAGTTCCTATCCATCTCGTTTCGCTTAATCCCATTATTTCTAGTCTGTATTTTTCTAGAACTCTCGAGACTTGGTATGTCTTCCCAGTTTTGAACATGGTTCTAACATTCTAACATCCCCGTCTAAGCTTGTTTTTTGGTAAGGTGTCTGTCACTTTCTTCCACACCTCTGCTTCCCCAGAAGGGCTTTCACAGAGGTGCCTCATGTTCTATTTTCTTCATCCGGTATCACATTTTGGAAAGTTTCAGTTTGCATAGCAAAGATTTTTTTCTGATACTGGGTTGCTAGCTCTGCGCTCAACCCTACCCATTTATCCGAGCTTGGGACCGGCATGTCAAGTTTTCACTAAGCATGGCTGGGTTGGTGATATGAGTTAGCATGTATATATTAGCCAGTATGTGTAGTTTTGCAGTAAACAGTGAAGGATAGACAGCCTGAGGGAAGACTTGTGACTAGTATATCCAGGAAAGGGATAACGATAATTGTGGCATAAAAATCCCAAAAAATTGGACGGCAAACATTCAGCCCACCTAGTTTCCAGCAAACCTTGCCTTTAGGACTTTAAGCAATTTTTCAGCTTTTATTGGCCAATATCCATACCAGTTGGTTGTAATTTATATGTATACTTATATAAGTTATTTATTTATTATTTATTAATTTTTTCTTTTTTGTAAACATGTTGCTCTCCAGCTTAATATAATTTTGTAACCTAATAGATAATAATAATAGAACTCTAGCTTTGATGTAGTAAGGTTTTTTTTTTCCCCCACTGGAGATCAGGCCAATAGTTGTAACCATTGGTCAGTAACTTTAGCATGCCATGTAGATTGTAGTGCAGCTTGTGACTTTGTATATATATATGTGTATACTCCAGATGATGACCTTAATGTGAAGGTTGAAACATCAAGTATTTATTTTGGGTTATATTAAACTAAAGTTTTACTCTAACATGGTAGTTGTTTCCATAATTTTCACGATGTATTCTGATCACAGTGTAAGCATGAAGGAAAGGACTCTCATATTTATATTTGCTGCAGTGCAACAGAGTGGCCTTCTTCCAGTGTATCCTGCAGTGGGCATTGAAAGCATGGTCAGCAAGTCCAGAGGGGCTGTAATGGTTGAACCAGATGTAGTTCTTGTGTTCAGAAATTCTAATATTGGCTGTTCTGCTTGCTTGGCCTTATTATGACAGTTTGCAACTGCAAGGGACCTGCTAAGTCTAGGGAATGTATCTGGTCTTTGGTGGAGTAGATAAGGATGCCAATTTTTTATGTAGTCTGTAAGGGTGTATTTTCTTAGAATTTTTGTTAATTTGTTAGAATGCCAAGGATCCATCATGCTGGCATGTAATCAGAGTGTCTAGGAATGTGTGACTGTTGTTTTCCTTTTCTATGGTAAACTGGATCCAGTGTTGATTGTTTAGATGTGTTAAGAAAATGTTGAGTGTATCCAAGCTCTGTAGCCAAATGGAGAACACATCATCCATACATAGCATAGTCAGACAGTGGTTTATGTGGGCCAGAGTTTAAGGCATTTTCTTCAAAGGTCTCCATGAAGAAGTTGGCCAGGAGTGGAGAAAATGGAGAATCCATGACTGTCTCCTCTGTCTGTTTTTAGAATTTTGCTTACCAAATGAAAAGCCCGAGTTTCATTTGGCAAGGAAAATTCTACAAACAGATAGAGGGGGGGACAGTCATGGATTCTCCATTTTCTCCAGCACTGACCTACTTCTTCATGGAGCTTTGAAGAAAAAAACTTTTAACTCTGCACCACATAAACCCACTGTCTGGCTACACTACTGTGGTCATTTGGCCACATAGCTTGAATACGATCAACATTTTCTTAACACATCTAAACAATCAACACCCCAGGATCCAGTTTACTTTAGAAAAGGAAAGCAATAAGAACAACAATCTCCTATTCCTAGATGCTGATTACATACTGGTGTTAAATTGTAATTTCTCTATGTTAGTTTAATTAGTCTGTTGTTATCTTCTTATACATTAATTTACTGTTTCTTGAATCTATCCTTGCTTACTTAAAATCTTATACAATCAAAATCCTACTGGCTACTCTATTGTTATGTCGCTGCTTTCTCTATATTATATCTTGTTCTACCTCTATAATAACTCTCCTTCTAATCTACTGTTGTGCCCTTAAGATATTAATTCAGATCTATCTCCTCTTCGGATTTTGGGAAAATTTATATTTTGCTGCGCCAGCCAATATCCTATAACAGAAGAGACTCTTGTTCAGGGAAATATTCCTAAATTCTAAAGGGATACACCCAGTTATTTTATCTCACGCTAGCGCTGTGCAGATCCAGTTAGCAGTCGTGGACCGAATCTCACTTAAGCAATTATATCTAAATTCCTTCCTGCCAAAAAGGTTCTATTTCATAAGTGGTGGTTTGAATTCGTAATCAGGCATAACTCAGGTATAAGGTACAAAGCATGTTTATTGGAAAACATAAAACATTTACAGTTATGTAAGTTTAAATACTCAATGGATCAAAATTCACTCTAAGTTAAGGGTTATACTAAATCACAATGAATCAGAGCAAGTTAAATCCTTCAATTATGAAAGGATAAGATTAGGTTTAAGCATAATACTACTACCATATAATTCCTTTCACAAGTTATTCACAGAATACGCATTGAACAGTTTCATTAATACTCTATCAATAATTATCTTAATTCTAAATTTCATTTTTAAGCAAGTCTAGCCATTCACAAATTACTGCCTATTAACAACTCTTCTTCGTTCCACAAGGGATTAATTAATTCAGTCAAATTCTCACTAAAAGTTCTCTACTAGTGTCCTTTAGTCAATGCACACAAATTTCTTGTTCTTCTAAACGAATCTTAACATAGAACGAAAACTTTTACATTACCGGATCTTTTCAGATTTCATGCCACCATCTCATGTAGGTCTGGATTACCTTACTGCATATTCTTCGGCCGTCTTTGCACCTGGCGATGTACTACGCTTTTCTTCTAATCGTTTCCGACTGTTGCGTGCTGTCTACTGCTCCGCTGGAAACTTTCTCCAATGGGACATTCTGCTAAGGCTCAATTCCACATAGGCTGTCATATCGCGATCAGCTCTGCTTGAAAATCTTCAAGCCTTCTCAAGAAAAGAACCTGCCGTCCGTCATTATCATAGTCGGCCCACCGCTCTCTCACAAATCCTCCGACCAACTCCCCCTAAAACTCGAATCCCGCAACCGAAGATCAAAAGGTTAAAAAGGCTCCTAAAATGGCGTGCTTCATCTTTTATTTGCCCTATTCGGGCGCCCTCTACTCGATGTGGTTTTCACCCACGAACCCCATCGTTCATGCCCCTTGGGTGATCCTACACTCTCCCTAACCTGTCAGGTTACATTATTCTAGGTAGCCGCTCTGACGTAATTTTTTTCTGCGTAGGTATAGCCTCCATCGCTACGCTCGACTCGTACAGATTATATGCGATAATTCCGGATTACTACTTATAATTTTTCTCAGAATTTCGCAATGTACTAGACAGCTTACTTGGGAATTACAAATAACCTAACAATAACTCTCACTATATGGCAAACATGGACTACACGTTATTACAAAACATAAAACAATACTTCATAATTATTAGCCGATGTGCAGATATCTCCTTAATTAGTAGTAGTTTATTATGTTAAATCCTGAATAAAGAATTTACTTGTAAAGTAAATTTTACTTGAATTTTACTTGTAAAGCTCTCCATTCAGGATCTAACACTGGCCTGATGGATCCTTGGCATTTTCCATTTATCTACAAGTCAAAGTCCTAATATTGCATTAATCAGTCATCTGTCTCAACTTTCCTCATCACGGTGGAAACAGTGTACAGTCTAATCAAGGCCTTATTTAGTTGCACAACCACTTCTTTAGTTGTCAGTTTTCTATATCAAAGCAGCATAACAAATATGTTGAACATTAACGCATAGTGATCTAAGAACAGGACATTGTGACATGCCACTGATGCACAATTTTCTGGTATCTTTTAGACAACCAGTTTCCTCTCCATGTGGCTAATCTGTTATAATGCTTCGAAGATACTTGTGCCATAAATGTAATACTAGATTATGTGTATGCACAGGAAATAAAATAATGAACTTTAATTACCAAATATTTCAACCTGAAATTCATGGATTATCATCAGTGGCAGGAAGTACAAGGTAGAACATTAACAATGGTTATTTAAAACAGTATGAGCTGCATAATAGTATGAAAGAAACAACTCGATATGTGTAAGCTGTAGCAGTTGATATATATATATATATATATATATCAATATATATATATAAAATTTAATACAATCAATATATATATTGATTGCATTAAAAAGAAAAAAATTTATCAATAAGATAAATAGAGACATTTGTTTGGATTCAAGTTAGAATGATGGATAAAAACTTTGGCACTTTCCTTTCAAAGTAAACATTTGAACTTGAAGTGGTATCAATGAATTAAACATGATCTAGACCAGAATATTCTGTGATCAGTGTCAATTCCATGTTGTGCTAGGCCACATTTCTTATTAATGATGTAGGATTGATAGTCACTTAATTTTTTTCTCACAGAATGTCCAGTTTATCTGAAATAAGAAATTTAGAATTCACAGAGAATTTGGTAAACTTCTGTATTTAACCTAAAGATAAATTACTTATCCTAAAGATAAGTAATTTATCCTTTATCTGTAGAAGAAGGAATCCACAATAAAAGTTTGAACAGAATAAATGTAGATATCACGTTATATTTCTTGAGGACTCCTCAATTTGGTTTGGAAATGCCAGAAATATATGGAATTGAGACTCTTTGTACTTTCAGGGTTGTTGGAGGGAAGTTTATAAGAATCAAAAAACATGTTGTTAAAGTCTGTTTTGAGAAGACATTCAGTTGCATAATACATTGGATGTTGAGAAGTTCTTGCTTAAGATCTTGTGTGTTGGAGCATAAACTATGAGCTCAATATGATAGTGTTATGATTTCAGTTTTTTTGAGAAGGATGATGGGCACATTGCTGTTTCATATACTATACATACCAATGAAGGTAGGTTTGCAATTTGTTTCTGCCATTTTGTATACTAGCTTTCATGCAGTAATATATCAAATGTCTTTGCAAATTTCAAATATATCATTTTGTTAGTCCCTCTTATTCAGTACATTCATCACTTTCATATAAAATGCTAAATCAAGATGTACCATTACACACCCATGCTGACAGTCATAGAGAATTCTCTATTTCTTAAATTCATTCCATCACTCTTCCTAACCTAAACAGTCTTTCCAGTACTCAAGCCACAACTGCAGATATAAAGTATATAACTGAAAAACATTTTTATTAGCCAGTTTTTTTGTGTAGTGATAATATTTTGCCTTCTTTTTGTTGGCATAGGGTTTTCCCTCTTTCAAGATTCTTCTCTATTATATTATTAGGTATATCATACTTTTTTCACCTATATGATCCCTCTTTTAATCTTACCTTTGTCTATTTAAACACTTGTGAAATAGTTGAAATATCTTTTCAATTCACACTCACAGAATATTATTTTTTTTGCATATCATAAAATTTTTAGGAATTTTTTTAGTTAACTGCAGTTCAAATTTATCTTTACATCATCATCAAATTCTGCCATATACCCATAAGGGGTATATAGGATATGATAGTACTATATGAAAAATTTACATCATTACTAGCTTCCTATCTACAATTTTCCTCCAATTCAGTCTGTTACTTGTCAAGACTCCAATATTATCATTATCAGATTTTATATTTCTATCATCTAAGGCACATTGCACCGTATCAATCCACCTATATCTTGGTCTTATTCTGGGTCGTTTTCCTGCCAACCTGGCAGAGAACACTTGTTTTGCTAATCTTTCTTTGCCCATTCTGTTTAAGTGACCATACCACCTGAGATTAGCTCTGCTAATGCATTCCTGGATGCTGACAATGTCAAGTTCTTTCCTAATATCCTCATTTTTTTTATGATATTGCCATTGATGCCATCTGTTCACACCTATAATCTTTCTCAGGACTCATATCTGCAGTCTCTAGTCTTTGGTCAAGTGTTTTACTTCTGACCCAGCTCTCAGATCCATAAGTTAAAACTGGTTTCAACACTATCTTGTATACAGCTAATTTAGTGTTCTGACCAATTTCTCTCTTATTCCACATGAATTTATTCAATTCACTTCCTACCATACCAGCTTTGTTGATTCTGTTGTCTATTTCTATATTTAATTTACCATCTTCACTAAAAATCGTGCCTAAGTAGCTGAAATGTTTTACTTGTTCCACAGGTTCTCCATTCACAACACAGTTGACATTTTCAACGATTCTACCTATTTTCATCGTCTTTATCTTTTTATTGCTGACCTTCATACCATATCTATTACAACAGTTATTCAATTTAGTCAGAGAATCTTGCAGACTTGTAGTGGATTTATTTAGACGTATAACATCATCTGCATAAAGCAAAGAACTGATATTAACATCTCCAATTTTGATATCATTTTTAATACCACTTTCCTTCATAATGTGATCCATATAGATAATGAATAACTCAGGGGATAATGTACATCCTTGTCTCACACCAGATTTAACATTAAACCATCTTCCTGTACTTCCTTCAATTCTAACTGCTGACTTACAACTCAAATAAAGACTAAGTATTGCTTGATATAATGCCCCATTGACACCATATAACTGTAGCGTATTGAATAGCTTCTCTCTTGGCACCTTGTCATATGCCTTTTCCAAATCGACAAAACTTAAATACAGATCTTTGTTATATTCCCATGATTTCTCCACTATTTGTCGTCGAGTGAAGATCTGATCCTAACAGCTTCTATTTGACCTGCATCCAGTTTGTTCTTCACCAAGCTTTTCTTCCACAATTCTTCTCAACCATTTCTCAAGTATACTTGCATATATCTTAACCAGGAACACTCAGTAGGGAAATGCCTCTGTAATTCTCACATTCAGTTTTATTTTCCTTTTTATATATGGGTACTATAGGAGCTGTACTCCAATCATTGGGAATTCATCCCTCTGTCCAGGCATTCTGAACTATGCAGTGCAGTCACTGTAAGACTCTTATACCACCATACTTAAGTATTTCTGGTCGAATATCATCTACTCCTGCTGCCTTTCCACATTTCAAGCCTTTGATGGCTTTTTCTACTTCAAGTATGGATAGGTATTCTATCCATACTTGAAGTGATAAAAAAACACTGCATGCCTGGTCAGTGTTTTTTATCACTGTGCTCTCATCATTGCTTGTTTCATTTAGCAGTTTTTCAAAGTAATTATTCCATACTTCAAGGATATCTTTTTCTCCCATTTTCATGCCACCTTTTTCATCTCTAACTCCTTTTACAGCACTCTTTCCTCCATTGTTAAGCTTCTTCAACAACCTCCAGAATATTTTGCCACCTTCTTGATATTTATTTTCTATGTTCTTGCCAAAGTCCTCCCATTACTGGTGTTTAGCTAGTTTTACACAGTGTTTAGCTTTCTTACATTTGTCTCTGTATTCTCTAAGAGTACAAGCTGACTTATTTGCCAGGAACATTTGATATGCTTTCTTCTTTTCCTTCACTGCCTCTTTAATTTCCTGTGTCCACCATGGAGTTCTGATTTTTCTATCTTTTCAGACAACCTCACCACATGCCTCTCTGGCTGAATCAATCAGGTTTTCTTCAAGGTTTGCTACTGAATCTCCAAGGTTTGGTTCTTTTTCTCAAACTCTATCATTTTTCCTTCAATAATCTTTGTGTATTTTAGTCTATAGTTCACAACTGAGAGCTGCTCAACTTTTATTCGCTTTAAAAACTTTCTTACATGTCATTCTTTTCAATATGAAATTCAATTTTATCCTGCTCAAGACTAGTGATCACTTCCAATTTCAAATCCTCTGTACACTCTGGTGTCCTGCACCAGGGAGAAAACATCACTATCAACAATAACATAGTCAATGAGATTTTACTTATTCCTTGCCTCTTCTCTCCATGTGAATTTGTGCACATTTTTCTGTTGGAACATGGTGTTATTAATAACCAGTCCATGTCCTGAGCAGAAATCCAACAGATATTTGCCATTATTATTAGCTTTGCTCTTTTCTCCAAATTTTCCAAAAATATTTTTGTATGTCTCACAATCATTTCCTACTCTGCTATTTAGATCCCCAGCAAGGACCAACTTTTCCTTTTTCATTGTGTCAGTTGCTTTTTCTAAAACCTCAAAAAATTCCTCCACTTCTACCTTAGTAGAACCTTCTGTGGGACCATAGGCACAAATAAGTCTCATTGTCCAGTTCCCCATTCTCATATTTGCCCACATTACTCTACCTGACTGCCATTCAAGAAGATTAGCCTCATATTTTGTGTTGAATACTATGGCTACTCCTTCTTTTCCTTGATTGTCATTGCCTGAATATAACATTTTGTATTTATTGCTCAGAAAGATCTTACCAGTTTTTGTCTTTTTTGTTTCAGTCACCCCTATTATGTCAATCTGGTACTTATCTAATTCCTCAGCTAGCTCCATTTCTTTGCCATTCAGGCTTCTTATGTTGATAGTACCGATCTTTAACTCTGGTGATGTTGAGTTGGAGTTTGTTTTCAGATTTGTTCCAGTAGCTGACTTTTCGCTGTTTGCCCTGGTTCCCTGACGAAAACAACAGGGACCTTGTTTAACCGGGCGCCCCAGCCGACATGTTGTACGAATAAGTAAGAATAAAGTAAGAATACAATACAATTTGGTCGGCTAAATCCCAAATTGCCAGCCCATCCTCGTTCGTTCAGTAGCCAGGTAGATACCCAACAGGGCGCCTCACCTTCTCGTGGTGCGCCCTGTTGGGTTGGACATTAGGTCAGAAGCCCTGGTCGGTGCTCCGCATTCCTTTAAAGGCTATGTGGAGATCTCCTCTCAGTTATACAACTTTGACCCTTAAGCACCCCATTTAGCTTTACAATCTTTAAACAATGTTATAATAGTTGCACTTTGTAATTTATTACAAAGTGCAACTACTTTATTACACTTTAGCCTTTATTACACTTCAGTTCTTGCTATATCATACACCACTATAACAAACTACTGAAAAGTCCTGACTAGAGTACCACAGACATAATACTATGCTAAAGAAATTCATTTAAGCAAACTATCTGCTATAAGAAACTATTCCCATGGACTTTATAAGTTTGTTATAGATTCAACAATATTCATTCTTATAGCATGTTTCTTTGTTGTTGTCAAGTCCTTTTTTTTTTTTTCCAGTTTCATAATCTACTGCTGTGATGTCTAATGCTGATTCTGTGCTTATTGGTTTTGACCGATATGTATTTTGCTTGTTGATATGCATGTGTTATGATCTCAAGGTTTAGATCATCAATTATGTCTTCTATTTGTATTCCTTTCCAATCTAGTTGGGGAGCCCAAGTTGGGTCTGACATTGTTTGACTTAGTTGTTTAAGTAGTTCTGTATTTATATCTGTGTTATCTGGGTGATATGCGTTGATTATTGTAATAATACATTGTGGTAGTATTATTTTTGACTACTTGAGTCAAAAATAATATTTTCTTTATATTTAATGTGTTTGGTCCATAAGCCAGGCGGACCATCGCACAGGTACAAGAAGCGTGCACTTGGGGTCTCCGATTGTCAGGGGTCTCCGTAGATACATTCTACGAACCTCAGTCATAGATACCATCTTCATCTAGATAATTTGCCATTCGTTGAATGACAAATGTTATAGTAAAAGTTTTTACTACTTAATAACTGACCAATAAAATTTCCCTTTCGACCATGAGAAAATATCTTAAGTAGTAAATAATAATGAAAATTCTTTGTGTGCTTACGTACCTACTATCCAGTCAAATAAGTGCAGTTGATCTTCTCTTGCAAATTGTGCAAACGAATAAAAAGTTCTTAACTGCTTTAATTTTGGTGTGGTTGGTGTTTTAGTGTCACTTTTTTGTAAAAGAAATGTTATCAAGTAAGTATTCATGTATTATATTATTGTTTATGTTATATACAGCAAGCATTGTTTATTGTGATCACTGGTTATTAGAATCAACAGCAAGGATCCATTCAAGACAGTAAAATCCACTGCATTTTAGTCGATTATTAGAATCATACCATTAAATAATAAAATCAATTTAAGGCGAAATTCAGTTAATTTTATTTTACTATTATTTTTGCTTTAATTTACTTAGTATTTTTTATTTTATTTAGCCATGAAAGGAAGATTTCAGAGCGGAGCTGAGAAATGCAAAAGGTTAAAAGAAAAGGAAAATATACGCTGCACCAAAGAAATTCGCTGGCTAAATTTTTAACTGAGCGAACTGAAAAGGAAATCAAAATACATACAGAAAGATCAACAACTTGCGCTATACATATTACTGATGAAGAACAGAATAACTCTGAAGAGGAATTGGAATTGAAAAGGAAGAGAAGATCAAAAAACAATCTGAAGGATGAAAACCTTGTGCTATAGATCTTCCTAATGAAGAACAAAACAGCGAAGGGCAATCAAAACAACAAAACAAATTTTGCATAGTTTCAGGAGACTGTAGTAAAACTGAAAACCATTGTGATTTTCCCAATGAAATGTCATTTATCTGATAAAATGATAGAATACTATTTAATCAATAAATCATGTAACACTGGAGATATTACAACTTTTCAAGTGCAATATACAGATAGGAACCGACCTTACTATAGAAATATTTCCAAATCTAATTTCTATTGCGTGAATGTAAATGGCACCAAAGAATTTCGTCAATGGTTATTATTTTCAGGAACAAGTAAATGTGTCTATTGTTATGTGTGCACACTGTTTTCTGAATTACAAACAAAATTTTCAGCATGGTTCAACGACTGGAGAAATTTAGCCTTAAGCTTGCAAGAACACGAATCTTCTCCATGTCATTTCAAATCAACTCTCCAAAAACGATTATCATTTTGGGAGAGTGATTTGACTGTTAACTCTCCAAAAACGATTATCGATTACTGAGCATATTGATACGCACTTGGAAAAGCAAATTGATTCAGAGCAAAAGTATTAGCAAACTGTTTTAAAACGAGTGAGTGCCACTGTGAAATTATTAGCCAGTTTGGGATTAGCATTTCGTGACCACATATTCCAGTTGAAGGGGGAAATTTCACAAGTTGTATCGAGTATCTTGCGGAATTCGATAGTTTTTTTTGAAAAGTCATTTGCAAAGATTCAGTAATTCAGGTAGAGGCAAAGTGAATTATTTACCGCACATTGTATGTGATGAATTTATTAATTTAATGGGCAACAAAGTTCAGAAATATTTAATTTCTGAAGTTCAAGGAGCAATTTATTACTCCATTATTGTAGACTCTACTCCCAATATAACTCATATAGATCAATTAACTTTTATTCTGAGATTTGTTGATAAATATGGAAATATAAAATAACGGCTTTTTTGATTCCTCAAAATCAAAAATCTTGATTCTGAATACTTAGAATGGATTGTATTAAATTTTTTGGGAGAGCTATCTATAGATATAAAAACTGTAGGGGTCAAACGTATGATACTGCAGCAAATATGGCTGGAAAATACAGCGGATTGCAAGCTAGAATAAAACATCATATTGATACAGCAACTTATGTACCATGTGCTAGCATAAACCTAAATTTAATAGGAAATTGTGCTGCAGAATCCTGATCTTGTGCATTGCATTATTTTGAATTTGTTCAAAATTTATATGTATATTTCTCAACGTCCACTCAGCGATGGAATATACTCATTGAATGTATGACACGTTCAATCTCGACATATAAAAAGAATAACTGACAGTAGATGGGCATCAAGAGCAGATGCAGTTTCAGTATTAAAATCTAATTATCAAAATGTTAAAGAAGCTCTAATTCAAATTAGTATGTCCAACAATGAAAAATGAATGAGTAAATTGGAGGCAAGGAAACTATCAGTACATTTTAATGAATATGAAACCGCTTTACTAACAGTTTTATGGGATAAGTTGTTACAACGAATAAATAATACCAGCAAATCATTACAAGAAATGCAGTACAATTTATTGTTAGGAACAAATCTTTTGAAATCACTTTTCAAATTTATCATGGTTGTCAGGAATCAATTCAATGAAATTGAGAACGATGCCAACTTTTTAACAGAAAACCGAAACTACAAGGCGGACAGGTTTAAAAGAAGAAAATTACAATTTGAAAAAACTACTCGTAATGAGACACACATTTTATTGAAAAACAAAATTGCGTAATAAATGTGCATAATGTTATTTGCGACGTACTCGTTTCTGAAATATCTAGGATAACCACTAATTATACTGATGTACTAAGGATTTTCAATTATTTTTTGATTTTAAAATGACTGATGTTGAATTTAATGAATGTGTGGACAGAATAATTGCAAATTATCATAAAAATATTGACATTAAATATTTTAAAGATAGAATTATTCATTTCATTGCATTCATAAAAGGAGAAAATACCACCGATCCTGTTGACATGTACAAGTTATTAATTGGGGGTTTGCAGTCTACATTTCCAAATGTAGAGACGATTCTAAAATTTTTTTTGACAATACCTATTTGTAACGCTAGTGGTGAGCATTCATTTTTGGTTTTGAAACGTGTTAAAAATTATTTACGAAATTCATTAACTCAGTTGCATTTAACTAATTTGTCAATGATGTTCATAGAAAATGATGTAGTTCAGTTATTAGATTATGAATATATTACTGATAAATTTGCTAAACATAAAGCGAGAAAAGTTCCAATTTCGTTTTTTGTATTTACAATTCTAATGTATGTACATACTTGTTCTAATGTTCCAACAGCATTTAATAATTATTAAAAATAAATTTTAATATTTTTTTATGTAAATTTTGCATGAATTTTCTGCAATAAATAAGATATACAATGTAATTTTTCCTATTATTTTTTATTAATAAATAATATTATATTTTGCATTTTATTTTAAATTCCACAATAAACAATAATGAGTTATGATGGTTATCTGTGACTGCAAAAGGCTAAAAATAGAGATTTATTTTTAGGGAAACAATTGATTGACAAGTAGTTTTTATTAATAATAAATTGATTTGATAGCATTCGTTTAGCATTTAGAACAAGGGGGGGGGCTCAAAACTAGGTTGCACTTGGGGGCCCCCATCCAAGTTCTTGCTCCTCCACTGCTGTAAGCGTATAGCTAAACCTCTGCCAGAACGATCAGGTCTGTCTTTCCTTAATGTTGAATATTATTTGATTTGAAGCTTCAGATTTTGATTTAGTTTCATTTCTTGTAAGCATGCAGTGTGGATGTTATTTTTGCGTAAAAATCTTCCATCTTTTTTTTTAAGTGCTGTTGATGTTTATCTGAAGTATGTTCACATGAAAATTTTTCTTTTGCCTAATCCTCTTCCCCCCCCCCCCCCACTTGGATGGTTACATCATACCCAGAAAACTTTCAGGTATCTTACCAAAGTTTTCTTTTGCTACCACTTTTTTTGGATTGTTGCATCAAACCCTGCAGAGAACCCTGAAAATTGCTGGCTAATGGGGCTCTGGCACACCCAATTCCATGAAGAGTGTCTGTTCTGATCAGAAGAACATGTTTCTCGAATACTTGAGAACTTGAATACTTATCCATTGGACTGCTTCAGCTTCTTCTTTATATTTATTTACTGTTAATATATTTATTAACAGTAAATGGCATCATCTACTGCAGGGCTGTCCAACCTTGGGTAATCCGAGGGCTGCATTTAAAAAAAAAAAGATTTACCCGAGGGCTGCAGCATAATGCGTATCTAATAATTTGAGCAGCAGTGACAAAACCTCGATAGCTGAACAAATGAACAACACTAATCGCATGCTCACATTCCCTGCGAGCAGCCAGAGCATACGAGTTGGAACAAAACAATATAAGAACGCTTCTTTGACACATCTAATATTTGAAAAACACGTGGGTATACAGTGATGTAAACACACCATATAAAATTACCAACATCTCAATTATCGATTAGTGATAGAATTAAAACATCTAATACCTATTTGATTCAAATTATTATTTTATTTTTTTCACTCGTGAAAATCAAAACCCACAGGCGAGCTGCACAAAATCACACCTCGGGCTGCATCCTGTCCACGGGCAGTGCTCAAAATTATTATCACTCCTCAATATCCAAAGGTTGATATTATGTAATAATAATCTGTTCTTTATTAACTTCTTTACATAGTGCAGTGGTTAATGTAAAACATTAGATGAAGCTATTAAATAAGAAAGAAAAGAAATTAATGGGATCAACTCCTCATTGTCAAGGATGACTTATAAACATATGTGACTCATCCATGAAAGGTTGTAAACCCCTATAGTACTTTAGTATTATTAGTGAGCTAAGGATTTTTAAAATTAAATTTATATAACTTTTAATTTTTTTATTTTTTGTTTTATTTTTTATACAATCTTGAAACCCTATTCTAGAGACCAAACATGCAACTTTTTCAAGCCATTTCAAATTTCCAATGAGCAAAGCTAGTCTCACATTGGGTGATGAAATCTCCCACTTAAAAACAATCACAAACATCCATTCCCCAGAGCATGTGAGTTTCAAACCTGGGATTCAAACCTGCAGTTTCTTTCTCTGCAGTAGTTTTGCAATATCTACTCTAACTTAGAGTAGCTATGCACCAGGCTGAAAAAATTGTATTGTATTTGGTGTATTTATGAGTAGCTTTCATAGATTAGATCTAGTCTTATTTTTAAATAATATGTAAAATCTTTAATTTTGTTTATTACTTATGCTCACAAGAGTTTGGTAATCGGTATTTTTAAATTAAGCTCCTTTATGCGCCAATTCATAAAGTAATATATGATCGTAATTAAATTCAGGTACCAATGGACTGTCCAGTAGTAATCCTCATCACTGTAACTGTATTATTGACCAGATATTTACCGGTGGATTACAATCTGATGTCATATGTCAAGCTTGCAAGTAAGTCTAAAATACATAGTTTGATAATTTTGCAGCTGTCGCTATTGGTCATAAATGTGAATGTTAAATTTAAATTGTACTGATATCTTAGGTAATTTGTTTGATCTATAATTATTTCATTCAGGTCAAAATTTAATACATGAAGAAAATAGTTATCAACTTGAAAACCATTTTGTTTTGTGAAATATGAACATAACACACACATACACACACATGAAGTGTACTGTTAAACCACTATAAACTATGATTTACACCCATCATTCTAACATCCTTGGGATCCTTATTGATTCTGCATGCAACACTTGCCAGAAAGCTAAATTTGTCTTAAACAGATTCTTTTCCCATAAAAAACAGATTGGCTTTTGAACATTCAGTTATCAGACTGTAGGCGCAGGGCTGCACTTCATTAGTTTTATGTAAATATCAGTTAAAGAACTATAATAATTAATAGTCACAGAAATTGAAATAAGTTATGTTTGTAGATAGTTCACAAATTACCATGTTCTTTTTTGATAAGGTGCATAAGATGAGTATGCTAAATTACTCATTTTCTTCATCCCTTCATGTGTACTTACTTGATTTTGAGTATAAGATGAAGTTAAAGCATATTCTGCTTATCCAGATTTGATGGTCTATGGAGACTCACCACATCTCTGCTTGCTAACTTTTCTGCTTTCATATCAATTTCGTGTTTGGTTTGATATCGACCTTTCTTGTGCATTTTACACTTTCCTACCATAAATATTCACCATGGTTATCCTTAGATGGTCATTCATTCTTTCTTATATAGTTATCCCTTGATTAACGTGATTAATTAATCCCTCGATGTCAACGCATATATCATAATCATGTTAAATATAATAATCAATGGTAAAAATTACAATTCGTCCATGATTGATTACTGTATTAATAATTCGCTTTATATGGTACTCTTTAGGAAAGATGAATGAATGCAAAGTAAATGTTTAATAAATGCTTGTACTGACATTAATTACTGCAATTTTTTATCAAAAAAAATTATCAAGAGTCATTTGAACAGTTTTCGTTTTTTTCTTATCAGCATAAATTCTACGATAACAAGCAAAATGACTCTCTAGACCTCAGCAAACAAGCATTCTTCAATTGACATCTGGATCCATATCCATTTGAAAGTTGCAATGACACCCATGTCTATGGGTTGTAGCAATGATGTGTTTTGTGAAGCGATTCTAAACTGCAAAATATTCCATCCAGTTCTTTGATTGTTATCTCCTTTGGAACTTCGTCTTCACATTCCATTTTTTGTTGTCTTCATATGCATGTTGTTGTTCAATTTCAAGAAGATTGTTGTCACTGAAAACTCTTTTGAATTTAAATCCAATAATTCTTTAACATCTTCTGCATCAACACCATCAAAACCAGAATGCACGAAGTCATTAGCACATTCTGACAAAAGGTTTTTCCAAACAGCTCTCATGCAACTAGAAAACACTTGCTCCCACAAGTCATGAATGTTTTCAATTGCATGTTTAATGTTACAATTTTTCCAAAATTCTTGGAGCATAATCACATTTTCTCCCATCGTTGTATCTACTGCCTTTGAGAATGTCTTTTTAAGAAAATAGGCTTTGAAAGTTGCAATGACACTCATGTCTATGGGTTGTAGCAATGATGTCATATTTGATGGAAAAAATAAAACTTTCTCACACAGATCATTAAGAGAATTTGGGTGACCAAGCGTGTTATCTAAAAGCAAAAGAGCTTTGAAAGCTAAGTTATTTCTCTTGCAATAAGCTTCAACTCCTGAACAGAAATAACACTTAAACCAATCTTTGAATAGACTTTGGGTAATCCAAACCTTCTGATTCACCCACCAAATTACAGGTAAAGAGTTCTTATTACATCTTTTTAAAGCCCTTGGGCTCCGAGTTCAATAGACAAGCAGCAGCTTCAATTTAAAATCTCCATTAGCATTCCCTCCAAGCATAACAGTTAAGCGATCTTTTGATACTTTATAGCCAGGCTGTGCTGCTTCTTTTTTTTGATATAAAAGTTCTAGATGGCATTTTTGTCCAATAGAGGCCAGTTTCATCTACATTGAAAATTTGGTGGCAATCATAATAATTTTCTTCGATAATTTTCTACAGCTCAGCAGGAAATGCACTTGCAGCTTCACCTGTTATTTTCACATTCTTTAGTCCATCCCTAGATTTAAAATTTTCAAGCCAATCTTTGCTAGCTGTGAATTTTGAATTGTCTTTGTTATATTTACTCTCTTAAAGTCTTGAAAAGAGGCTTAGAGCTTTGGCTGTGATATTATAGGCACTAATCGGAATTCTATTTTGATTGTAGTCTTCCAGCCAAATAATCAACAGATCTTCCATTTCAACCATTATAGCACTTCTGTTATATGTGCATTGCATACTTGCAGGTGTAGATGCAACTTTACCTTTGCTCGCAATACTCATCAGCTTTGGATAAAATAGTCCATATCGTAGACTCGTTAAAACAAAATTCGATGGCAATCTTACTTTTGCTTTCGCCACGTTTAAATCTTTTAATTATATTAAGTTTTATATCTAAGGGAATTACTTTCCTCCTTGTTTTTTTCACTTAATGTGAAATGTGGGATTGCTCTTATTCTTCGACATGATTAATGGGCTGTAAAATTTATGAAGAACGTAATTTGTAAATGCAGCAGAACAATTGGAGCTTGTAATACACCTACTCTTAATGCCTAATGGGATGGAATGACGTCGTCATGCACATGGCCAGGAAACTCTCCTCGAGGCTTGCATGTTCTGGGGTGGTAAATTTAAAGGCGCGTTAATTAAAACTCTTACCATGTATATACAGTGTGTCCCAAAATTCACGCAAGAAGTAATTTTGATAGAAAACACAGGTTTTTAATTAAAAATTGTAATTTCTTAATGATTCATAAAGTATACAGTATGGGGTTATGCATGGAATAGCATATCAGGTAAATGGCCTCCATGGCTTTGCTGGCACATACACACTCTTTTGTCGAAATTTTCCATGACCGTTTTGCATAAATGTGGCTGAATTTCGTTGATACATCACTCAATTTCCTCCTTCAAGGCGTGGGTGGTCGTGGCTTATTGGCATAAACCTTAGACTTCAAAAAACCCCAAAGAAAAAAGTCCAACACGGTTAAGTCACATGATCTGGGCGGCCAATTCTGATCACCAAAACGGGAAATTACATGACCAGGAAATGACTCGTGCAGTAATTGAATTGTTTCTCGGGCTGTATGGCATGTGGCACCGTCTTGTTGAAACCACATGTCGTCCACATCTATATCTTGCAATTTAGGCACAAAAAAACTGGATTATCATGTCGCGATAGCGAGCACCATTAACTGTTATTGCCTTACCAGCTGCATTTTTGAAGAAGAATGGACCGATGATGCCTCCAGCCCAAAATCCGCACCAAACAGTGACACGTTGTGGATGCATTGGTTTCTCAACAATCACTCGTGGATTTTCTGAACCCCAAATGCGACAATTTTGTCGATTAACGAAGCCATCAAGATGAAAATGAGCCTCATCGCTGAAGATGATTTTGTTCAAAAAATAAGCATCCACTTGTTGTTGTTCCATAATCCATTCAAGCGTTGTTCTTTCATGTAGCACTCCATTTTTAATAACCCTGAACTGTCAGCTGTCATGCTGTCTTTTTTTTCTCATTGGCAACACTTTACCACACAAATGGCGCTAAATTTAAATCTTGCATGAATTTTGGGACACCCTGTATAAAGGGATTGTTGCAATTAATTTTGCTGTGTTAATTAAATCCCACATTAAGCAAAGGATACCTGTATTTGCCATGTCGTGAAAATTCTCTCTCAGAATTCTTTCACATTTCCTTTGCTCTATTGAATCAGCTTTTTATAGTCTGTTTTTTTTTTTTTCCTTCTTCATCGTGGCTATAGCTCTTCTGTTCTGCTCCTTATACTGAATTTCTTATTTTATACAGCTCTTGTGTTAATATAGCTGATTGCTTCCCTAAATTTCCTTCAGACACCCCTTGACCACTTCCCATGTAAGGAAGTGGTAAAGAAGGAAGACTGATGCAATAATTTGGTAGCTCAGTAAATAACTATAGGGAGGAATAATGCTGATCAGGTGATTCATTTAGGTGTGGTAAAATACATGTTGATTATTGGAGCAGCAAATTGTCTTGTAAAATTTGTTGTACTTATGTGTATTTATTTATTTGTTTTATTTAAATTTTGCTTGGTTTTCTAAGAATTTTCTTCTGCTTACTGAGAATCAGTATACACTTTTTAAACTAATAGAATTCCGATCATCATCAGAATTATCCACTCTTTCGCAAATCCTACATTCGCTACTTTTTTTTTGTCAGCAGCTCTTTTGTTGTCTTAGCAATAATAGATATCTTGCATATGCTAGTGTTTTGTTGTAGATCAGTCACTTGTAATAATGCATAGACATATTCATTTTTATTCAGGAATAGATAAATGTTTACTGCATCTGTCGTTTTCAAAGGCTGGAATAAAAATATTCCTATGCCGGGAAAAACATTCCAAACTCAACAGATGCTATACTGCAGAAGCAAGAAAAGCAAGTAGTTTTATTGTACTATATTCAGCAATTAGAGGCAACTGGAATAACACTTCATAACAAAAAACACTCCCCCTCTCACAGAATCTCTGCTATATGCATGCAAGCAAAACAGACTGATTGTAGACTAAACGTAGTAACTAACTAAACTCATTTGTCTAACAACCGCTTTCAAATTTTTGCCAGAAAATACATATAACAGTTAGTTATAATGCAGTCATTGGGTACAGAAAGCACACAATTTATGCAAAGCAAAAAGATTCATATGAGAATATATATCTTGAAATCAGTTCTGATTACATTTGAGATATTCGAGGCACTTCACAAATGCTAATTTCACAAATAAAATTCTATTGAAAAAACATGCTTTATAACCTTTATGAAAATTCGAATTTTGACTAGCTGTACGAAAGTTGGTGGTTTTTTTTTTTTTTTTTTTTTTTTTTTTGCTCTAAATGGAATTCATTCAAGATGACTGCTTTCATAATTAGTGGTGTTTTCAACAAATCAAAATTCACTTCTTGAAGAGAAGAAAGAGGGAGAAAAATTTTTTTTCATTAATTTTTGTATTATAATATTAGCATATTAGAAAATGTGATCTTTTATGTATTCTTAAATATATTTTTGTGAGCTTAATCCTGAAAAAGCAGAGTCAAATTAGTTCATTTAATAAAAGTAATATCATGTAATGTGATTATATTGAGTTTTCAATGTTGTCTTTTTTATTTTATTCATATTATTATATGCTTGTGCAAAAAAAAAAAAAAAAAAAAAAAAAAAAGATGGCTGAGAAAATATTCAGTAACACTGCTTATTTTATTGAAGGTGTTTAAATTTACTACAAGTTACCCTAAGTATTCAATTAAAAATGTATCTTTGAGGGAATAGGAAATAAATAACAGATCCAGGGATTTGCTTACACTTGGACTCGCCAAACTTTATATAGTTTCTATATTCGGCATGAAACTTTTTGAGTTTCTTATTCGGCTATGAAACAATGTGGGATGTAATATCCCTTAACTTAAAGAAAAATAAATTTTTCTATTGACAAGTCTTGCAACATGTCTATGTTGGAGCCATGTTAAATGCAGCCATTTCCAATAATGTATTTCAGTATTCATTCTTTTCTAATGTAATAGATACTTAGGGAAACTTATAATGAAGACAGATGTTTTCATTAATTCATAAATTTCATAAATTCATAATTTTGTGTATGACTTGCAGAAGTGAGAATGTAACTTCTCGCATTCTGTAGTATGCAGTAAAACTTTTTTTTTTTTTTTTGTATTGGATAATTTAATATACCCTAATAATCCAAAGTTCATTCCATTCTCATAAGGCATAGAAAGAAACTTATAAAGGAGTCGAGTTTTAACTCATCTATAAAGCTCACTCTATAGGGATAACAAAGACAACATACACTGAGTGGCACTTTATTAGGATCAGCATTTAATAATGAGTGGGACCTCCTTTTGCCTTAAGAACAGCTTGTATTTTCTGTGGCATTGATTCAACTGTCTAAAACATTTCTCTAAGATGGTTGTTCATGTTCTCACAATGACAACACCCAGTTGTTGCAGATGGGATGGTGGCACATTGCTGCTGTAAACTGCTTGTTACACTTCATCCCAGAGATGCTCTATTGTGTTGAATTTGGACTGAACTGGCCACTGAAGTAAAGGAAAGTTGTTATCATGTTCCTTGAATAACTTCAGCAAGCTACTCACTTTGTGGCATGCACATTGTCTTGTTGGAGGTACCTATTCCATTTGACGGTGAGTAAACTGCAGCCACGAATGGATGAACATGATCAGTGACGATGTTAAGATAGACTGTGGCATTCAGGTGGTGTTCACCTAGTATCAGGAGACCTAATTTGTGCCAAGAAAACATTTTCCACACTATTACACCCCTGCCATCAGCCTGAGTTGTTGCTACTTGGCAGGAAGGGTCCATGGTCTTTTTGTTGCTGCCATCAGTATAATACATTACAAACTGGGATTTGTCAGACTAAGCAACATTTTTCCAGTCATCAGTTGTCCAGTGTTGGTGATCACATGCCCATTGAAGCAACATCTTCCTGTTCGTAGCTGATAGCATTGGGACCTAGGATGGTCATCTGCTCCTGTACCCCCATTTGTGATAGAGTACAGCAAACTGTGCACCCTGAGATGAGTTTATCTCCAGTCTCTCCTGGTATAAACACCTCATGTCAATAGCCTCTTCATCATCCAAGAAACTAGGCATTCTCTTTTGTTCAAAAGACTGTTTTACACCCAACCAACTCCTATGTACAAATACATTGAAGGATCATCTCATTGATGATCGTTCTCTTACAGGTTCACTTTAACCTCTATTTCACAGATGCAGTGTTTCAGCACTGTGTCTATTCTACAGGTACTTCCATGATCATTGCTCCAGTGAATTGCTCCAACTATCATTCCTTCACTTTCAGTTGCACTGCTTAATACAAGAGCAGCCCAGCATCCCTTTACTGTGCAACAGCAAACACACTGAACCTGCTTCTCTTCCTGTTTTATTCTTTTTGCCTCTGGAACAGCTTTCCTCATGTAGTGTTCCCATAATTACATATATAATTACAATTTGCAGTTCTTAAAAAAAAATAAAAAAGATCAAACTTCTATCTCAGTCCTGATCGGCATCCCCCACCACACACACAGCACTGATGTGCTTATAGGTCTTTTGACCTCTCATATATGGGATTGATATGAAAAAAAAGTTAAACAAAAAAACAGAACCCTCTCATGACATGTCTGCCTGATTTATATAGCAAACTGCAGCCACATGACTCACTGTCTTCAACAATAGTCTATTTCCCTAAATGGTGAGGTGTTCTTAATAAAGTGGCCACTCAGTGTATTATCCAGAAGTCATGTAAGTACTTTCTCAATTCTCATTGAAATACTTTAGTGTACTTTTTAAAATGTTTAAATGTTCAAAATTTTCTTTTAAATGTTTAAAATGTTCTTTTACCCATTACTCAGCAGTTGCTATTTCACTTATATGACTTCGCAATAACTAAAATCTTTGTGAGATTAGAAGAGGAATTAGGTTATAGAGGTTTTTATTATCACAGGGAAGTAAAACTAAGTATTTCAATTTGAGATTTTGTTTTGCAGCACATTTTTCATAATTAGAACATTCAATTAACTCAATGTTTTTATAAATTAAGTGTGTGTGTGTGTGTATATATATATATTTAAATTAATGAAGACTGTTTAATTTTCAGGGCAGTCTCTACTACTATAGATCCATTCTGGGATATTTCTCTAGATTTGGGCTCTAGTTCTCATCTTCAGTCTTCCACCTCAGGTGAACAAGCAATAATCCAGATAATTTGTACTTTTTTTTTCTATATATATATATGGGTCGAGAGCTATATATATATATATATATACACATATATATATATATATATATATATATATATATATATATACATATATATTTAAAGAGTAATTGACTCAGTTTAATGACATGTTTATAATTATTAACTGACTTAAACACCGAGAAAAAATATAAGAGATTCTTATATTTTTTCTTGTATCTTAAATACGAGAAAAAATATAATATAAATCTTATATCTTAAAAATATATCGTACTTTAGACAAACACATAGTTTAGAACAAGTAGTAGTAGTGTTTGAAATTGAGTCCAAGCATTAGTTGTATTATTATTATTACAGGCAACTGCAAGAAGTCCATAGACTCTCGCGGGAGGCCCTAACATGTCAAAAACAACTATTCGACTATCATACTTCGCCTTGAACTCATTTACAGTTATGGCACCCACAACAGACGCTGGCAGCTTATTCCACTCATTCACCACTCTCCAAGTAAAAAACCTAGATCTAACACCCTTGCTAACCACACTCTTGCCCAGCTTCCATGTATGGCCTCTAGTCCTCCCATCACCATTCTCAAAAATATCTTCTGAATTAATCTTATAGAAACCCTTCAGTAATTTTAATGTCTCGATCATATCACCCCTTTTCTGCCAATCAACCAATTTCTGCAACCCACAAAATCTTCAACCTGTTCTCATAAGGTTCATTCCATAGACCTGCTATCATCTTGGTCACTCGCCTCTGGATCCTCTCCACCTCCTCCCCATCAAGAAGAAACCTAGGTGACCAAATCTGGGCACAGTAGTCGAGATGAGGTCTTATCAAGGCTCGGTACAGAGGTACAATAACTTGCTTGTCTCTGCTTGTCAAAGTATTTTTCAACAACCAAGTGAGTTGATGAGCTGATTTAGCCACTTTTGCAATGTGCCCCCTAAACTTCATCTCCCTATCCACCAACACTCCCAAGTCCCTGGCCTCATCAATCTCCTGGAGTACAGTTCCATCAATGTGGTATACTGCTGCTAATCTTTTCACCCCAAAATGCATAACCTTACATTTTGCCACATTAAATTGACATCCGTTCTCCTTAGCCCAGTCCTCCAAACTATCCAAATCATCCTGCAAAATTTTGACATCCTGTTCACTCACTATTGCTCTACCCAACTTTGCATCATCAGCAAACAAATGAACAGTTCCTCTCAGATCCTTTCTTATATCACTAATGAACAAATTGAACAGTAGTGGTCCAAGAACAGAACCCTGCAGCACACCACTAGTCACAGGCCGTCTTTTGGACTCTACTCCTGAATAAACCACTCTCTGATATCTCTCCATCAACCACCCTCCTATCCATCTTATCAACCCTATATCCATCCCCATATGCTGCAGTTTACTGATTAGAATTCCATGTGATATCCTGTTGAAGGCCTTAGCAAGGTCCAGTAGAATCACTGTAAACCCATTACCTTATCCAGTTCAGCCGTGACTGTGTTATAAAACGTGAGCAAGTTACTGAAGCATGATCTACCCTTCACAAAACCATGCTGTCCCCCATACAGTATCCCATTTTTATCTATCCAATCCCATATTTTCCTCTTGACTATTTTCTCCAAGACCTTGACAACGATTCCTGATATGCTGATCAGTCGGTAATTTACAACTGCAGTCTTGGAACCTCCTTTATGCAGTGGAACTATTTTCCCCTCTGGTATGAAGCACTTTGCGTGTGAATGATATCATGAGTACTCCAAAACTGGGTTACAGCACTATGTGAATCGGGTAGGCTGTAACTAAGATTGCTGTCTAGATGGGTAGGGTCGAGAGCTGTTTCTTTGGATTCCAAGATACATCTTTCTAATTCATCAGAGTATTTATGGATGTTTGAAGTTAAGTTCCAGTCTATTTGATGTTGTCATCCTTCAACATTGGTATTGGCAGAGAATAAAAGTACAATATATTTTTAAGATGTTGTTTTCTCCATGGTGCTGTATTCACCTGATGAAGTCGGCATTTCTTTTGAAACTAGTAGTGAAACCTTATTATTATTAGACACCTCCAGGGAGTCCAAAGACTCATCGACGGAGGGCACCTGCTCTACAACTCTGCCTCTGCTGCCACTCAATCCACCAACTGACTGCAGCTACACCAAGGCCATCTACCGCCAACCACCACCACTAATATTTCCAAAGACAATCGCAAACATCTATGCCCACGACGGGATTGGAACCCACAGCCGTTTGTCTAGAGAGCAAATACGCTAACAACTCTACCAGCCAGGCTGCCTTATTAAATCTCTTATATTTTTTCTCGGGTTTAAGTCACTTAATAATTATAAACATATATATATATATATATATATATATATATATATATATATATATATATATATATACATACATACATATATATACATACATACATAGGTATTCTTAATTTCTTTATTCTTGTTAAAAATTCATATTGTTTCACATATTAGTTATTTATGATATAACTGCTACTTTTAAAATTTTTAATGTTTTTATTTTTCCCCCAATAATTTTTTTTTTTTTTTAATCTTACCTCTTCAATAAGTGTTAAACCTAAATAAAACTGAATTAACATCTTCACAGATATTTGATAAATGTATTAGTTAGGAGCCTGTTTGAGTTTCTGGAATTTTACTATATTACTGAATTTTCAAAATCTGAACATGAATTTGATATTCTATCCCTTTGTTGAAATCTGTGATGCCTATATTTTTATATTTTCCCATTTATGCATTTTTAACTTATACAGTTGATATCACAAGCTTGCATTTGTGACAGATGTCAGTTTATGATATCAAACAACTTTGTTCAAACTGATAGGCTACAGTTTTTTGCGATACATTTTCCAACTTTCATCATGATGTGCTTCCATTACATCTGTAATGACAATTATTTTACAGTTCTCATTTAACGTACAGGATCTTATACATTTAACTTTTTTTTTATTGCAATAGTGGAAGGTTGGTATAATGCATCTATAAAAATGTTATTATTAGTTATACACATATTAGTTATATATTAGTTATTAATAGTGGAAGGTTGGTATAATGCATCTATAAAAATGCATATAACTACCAAGAGCAGACTGATTCCTCAAGAGAAAACAGAAAGGGGACATCTACTATAACAGAGACCACTGATCAAGGCTCAAAATTACATGATGATGATGATACACTGAATAATAGTTTGATGTTTTAAAGAAGTTGCAAAACATCCTGAGAACTCAACTATTGTGAAACTCAAAGCCATTGATATTAGATCTAGTTTGAAGCATGCTAATACAAGGATGAAGACTATAGGACTTAAGCTATTCTATTAATCTCTTCTCCTTCAGAAGAACATGACACTGCAAAGCAAAAGCATTTACATGTTAAAGAAACTAAATGATATAAAACTGTGCAGTATTATTATTAATATTATATGGACAATTCCATAGACCCACTAAGGAAGGCCCTAAATGTTATGCCAAGCACTGTCTCATATTCATGCAATATCTCTCATACTTTTCTTTAAACTCATTCAAAGTCATGGCATCCACTACAGACTCTGGCAACCCATTCCAGTCATTCAGTACTCATCAAGCAAAAAATTTAGTCCTCACACCCTTGCTCAATTTCCAAGGATGGCCCTTAGTTCTCCCACTACCAGAGCTGTTCTGAAAAATTTCCTATATTAATCCTGTAAAAACCCTTCAGATCACCCCTTTCCCGCCTGTCAACCAGTTTCTGTATCCCACAAATCTTCAACCTATTCTCGTAAGGTTTATTCCATAGACCTGCTACCATCTTGGTCTCTCACCTCTTCCTCATTGCCAAGAAATCCAGGTAATCAGAATTGCATGTAGTAGTCAAGATGGGGTCTTATCAAGGCTCGATAAAGAGGAATAAAAACCTGTTTGTCTCTGCTCGTCAAAGTATTCTTCAGTAATCAAGTAATCTGATGAGCTGCTTTAGCCACTTTTGCTATGTGCCCTCTAAACTTTAAGTCCTTATCCACTAACACTCCCAAATCTCTGACTTCATCAGTTTCCTGGAGCACATTCCAGGAATATGGTACATGGTTGGTAATCTTTTCACCCCAAAATGCATAACCTTACACTTAGCCACATTACATTGATTCAGTCTATTTAAATCATCTTGCAGAATAGCGATCTGAACTTCTTCCTCCACCTTTGCAACGAGCTGCCCAGTATTGTACTACGTACTAGGATCACTTGCATTGGCTAACGCTAGTGTTCGCCGATACTTTATAGTTTACTATATTCGGCAAGAAACTCTCTGATTCCAATCTTTGAGTTTCTTATTCGGTTTTAAAACTATGTGGGATTTAATATCCCCTTAATTTAAGTAATCTTGCAAAATTTTAACATAATTTTTGACTATTGCTCTACCCAGTTTCACATCAGCAAACAACTGAATAGTTCCTCTCAGATCATTTTCTGTATTGCTGATATACAAATTAAATAGTAGTGTTCCTAGAACAGAGCCCTTTAGCATGCCACTGGTCACAGGCCTTCTTCTGGACTCTACTCCTGAATAAACTACTCTCTGAGTAGTTTATTCAGGAGTAGAGAATTTAATGATTAGAATTTCATGCAGTATCTTGTCAGAAGCCTTTGCAAAGTCTAGCCAGTATCACTGTAAACATTATCTAACTCAGCTGTCATTGTATTATAAAATATGAGCAACTTACCATGGCATTCCCTCCTCATATAGCATCCCATTTCTCTTTACCCATTCCTGTATTCTGCTCCTAACCAACTTCTCCAGTACATTGACCACGAGTTATGAGATGCTGATCAGTAATTTGCTACCTCTGTCTTGGAGCCTCCTTTATGCAATGGAACTATTTTCCCCTCTTTCTGTTCCTTTGTGAGCAATCCAGAGCTGAGACTTAAACAATGCGGTCAAAGGTACTACTAATTCCTTATCACCTTCTTTCAAAACTCAAGCTGGTATATAATCACACTGTTATAGTGGGCTTGTTTCATTATTATTGTTATTCAGGACCTCCTTATCATGCAAGATCCATCTTAGACAACACAGTCTATGACACCACTCCTTAAACTGATGTGATTTTTTTCTCGCTACCCTATAAGGTAGCAATTTTAAACCGGTGTGCTGCGAATGGTTCACTGGTGTGTCACAAGAATTTTGATATAAAGGAATAAAAATTGATGTAAAAGAAATTTTTTGTTCATTTTACCTACAAAGTATACGAGGAGTCATAATGTTTATATTGCATTGAACGGAATTTTTAAGAGTGGATTATGATTATATTGGTATAATATAGATTTATTATATCTATTATTGTAGATATGTATTGTTGTATGTTTATGGGTTCCTCCAGTTGTGCGACAGAGATTCATTTGTCATACAATGTCTTAAGTGCATGTCATTTGGCAAATTTAAACACTGCAGAAGACGATGAGCTAACGGAAATAAGGAATGACAGAGGATTAAAACTTACACATTCAACAAATACTATTTCATTCTGGTTGTCTCTTCAAAGTGAATATCCCATTATCACAAAAAAGACAATTGAAGCACTTCTTCCTTTCTTCACTTCATAATTGTATGAAGCTAGCTTTTCTGCAATGAACACTATAAAAAATCAAGAATAGCTTATGGCTTGAAACATAGGAAGAAAATTTGACAGTATGGCTATCTACAATCGGACCTCACGTAAGGAACATAATGAAACACTGCCAAGCTCAAGTGTCTCGTTCATTAAATAAAATACATTTATGTTACATGTATGCATATTAGAAAAAATTAATAAACAATTACTATCATAAATAACTTTGATTATTCTTTTGTATTTCATTACACCTTGATTTATATATATTTATTTACGACACCTTGTAACAAGGTGTCATAAATAAATGGAGTTTTAAAGAGATTTTTGAAACTCCATTTGAATTTTGAGAAGAGGGTTGCAATGGGTTTTGTCTTTATTTGAAACAGTTGATATATTTCTTAATACTTGAATGGTGTGCCGTAGAATTTTAGTAATTAGTTTTAGTAGGTTATAAGATAAAAAACATTGAAAACTGCTGCTATAAGGCAATGCATTCCAGAGTCCAACTGCCCTCCATGCAAAAAAACCACTCCTCACCTTCTTACTCACCACTTCCATTTGTAACTTCTAGAGATGGCTCCTAGTCCTTACTCTTTCCCCTTGTTCTGTCATATGAAAGATCTTACCAGCATCTACTAACTAATTTCTCCAAACTCAACAACTACAAAAGAAATTCAAGATAGTCTATTTTGAATATCGCCACCCTTGCAATAACACTGTCTTTCCTTTCTTCTGTTCCTTTGGCACCTTTTTCATAGCCAGACTATTGCTGAAAAGCCGTCACTGGAGCTGTCAGTCTCATTGCATTATTGGCATCCAGAATATTTGAAACACACTTTGTAATGGCTTCTAAGTCTTGAACCCTCCCCATTCCTTTAGTAATGAAACATTTTCCAGGATGAAATACTTAAATGAAGTGATCATTAAATAACTCCACTGTCTTCTGCTTTAATCACTCTACTCCCATTTTCATCTAACAATGCTATTTTTCAACAATTATTTCTCCTCCTATTGGCCACATAATGAAAGGATTCCTTCGGATTTTCTTTTGATCTCAGGGCTAATCGATTCTCATATTCAAGTTTTGCCTTCCTTACCATGCTAGTCACTTTCCTGAACTGAGTCTTATATTCCTCATGCAATTGCTTTCCCCACTTTCCTTATAATTTTTCCATAATAACCTTTTCATCTGCAATTCCTATTTGATATCATTAGTTATCCATATTACACCAAATGTACTTAGGATATTGCAGACTCTGAATGCAAATACAGCCGTGAGATTGGATGGGATATTGGCTAGTGTTTTAAGAGAATGTGCAGGGAACTGGCAATGCGTTTGACTAGGCATTGCCAGTTTAATTAAAATTTTTTTTAATTTGAATTAAGTTTAATTATATTGTGTATTTTAAATTAAGGGGATATAAAATCCACATTGTTTCAAAACCGAATAAGAAACTCAAAGATTTGAATCAGAGTTTCATGCCGAATATAGTAAACTTTAAAGTATCGGCGACACTAGCGTGAGCTAATGCAAGTGACCCTAGTACGTAGTACTATACCGGACAACTCGTCGCAAAGGTGGGGAAAGTTCAGATCGCTATTCTTAGGTATTTTCCATAATGTAAAAACACATTTCCTGGGAAATGTATGCTGTTATTACATTATGGAGGGAGGTCACTACCCAGACCGGTTTCAGCCTTTTTTGAGGCTTCATCAGTGAGTAGCTAGACCATAATACCAAAGTGTATAGCGAAAAGAACTTATATACTCTGCTATACGAGTTTCCAAAGAGGTGCAACCATTAAGTTACTTAAATATAAAGAGCTAATAAGCTTCATTTCGGCGATATAAAAAATTCGGTTTTGAAACAATGTGGATTTTATATCCCCTTAATTTAAAATATTGTTTATATCGCCGAATTGAAGCTTATTAGCTCTTTATATTTAAGTAACTTAATGGTTGCACCTCTTTGGAAACTCGTATAGCAGAGTATATAAGTTCTTTTCGCTATACACTTTGGTATTATGGTCTAGCTACTCACTGATGAAGCCTCAAAAAAGGCTGAAACCTGTCTGGGTAGTGACCTCCTTCCATAATGTAATAACAGCATACATTTCCTAGGAAATGTGTTTTTACATTATGGAAAATACCTAAGAATAGCGATCTGAACTTTCCCCACCTTTGCAACGAGTTGTCCGGTATAGTACTACGTACTAGGGTCAATTGCATTAGCTCACGCTAGTGTCGCCGATACTTTATAGTTTACTATATTCGGCATGAAACTCTCTGATTCAAATCTTTGAGTTTCTTATTCAGTTTTGAAACAATGTGGATTTTATATCCCCTTAATTTAAAATATTGTTTATATCGCCGAAATGTAGCTTATTAGCTCTTTATATTTAAGTTATATTGTGTAATTTAAGTCTCAGCTCTGGCAGAGCCCCAAGAGAGTAGAAGGAGAGCAAAATAATTCCTTTGCATAAAGGAGGGTCTAAGTTTGTGGTAACAAATTTTAGCCCAATCACTATCCCATTAATGGTGATAAAAGCACTCAGAAAATTGGTCAAAAAGGGAATTCAGTAATGGGTGGATAATAATATGACACTCTGAGGGGGGGGGGCAGCATGGCTTTGTGAAGGGTCAGTCATGCCTTAGTAATCTACTAACTTTTTATAATAGTGACAACTGAGTTGGATAAAGGGAATGGTTACATGATGATACTGCTGGATTTTGCAGAGGCATTTGATAGGATATCACATGGGGCAAACTGTAACGAATGGGAATGGATATGAAACTGGTGATATGGATAAAAGGGTGGCTGATATACCAGAAAGTAGTATATGGAGGAACAGAATGCAGGAGAAGGCAGGTGAACAGTGGTGTAATGCAGGGCTCTGTGCTTGGACCATGGTTGCTGATAATGAAAAGTTTGGTAAGGTAATAGTTAATCAAGGTGATGTAGAGTGCTTGCAAGGTGATGCTGATAGTATGGGCAAAAGATAATATATGTAATTTTAATGTGGAAAAGTGTAAAGTTACACATTTTGGGATTCAAAGATTATAAGCTGAGTACCACATTGAGGCAACTGTACTCTGGGAAATGGATGAAGCCAGGAATTTGGGGGTAGTAGTAGTAGATGGAGTTGAAGTTTAGAGGGCATATTGCTAATGTAGCCAGGACAGCTCATAGGATTACTTGGTTATTGAAGAACTTACTAACAAGCAGAGATTAAGGGAGTTATCATTCCTCTTTATAAGGCCTTGATACAAGCACATCTGGATTACTGTGCCAGATCTGATCACCTGGGTTTCTTGGAGATGAGGAAGTGGCGAAGAGGATCCATAGGTGAGTGACTAAGATGAGAGTGGTCTGTGGAATACTCCTTATGAGGATAGATTGACAGTTTTTGGGTTGCAAAATTGCTGATATACAAAAAAGGGGAGGGGGGGATATCACACAAAACATTTAAGTTACTTAAATAATTTAATATGATTAATACAAATGAAATATTTCAGCACTTGGCTATAGGAGGTAGGACAAGAGGTCATCCCTGGAACTTAGGTAAAAGTGTGGTTAGCAATTGTGAGCGGTAAGTGGGATTGCCAGAATTGGTTGTGAGTTTCCTGGATAAGGCACAAGAGGAGGAATAATAATAATTATTCTCTAAAAATAGTCTCTTCCAGAGCTTCCTGTGTGCACCAGTATCTTTTCTCACCATTGGAAGGCTCACTATCACATACATCACATTTCCATATGTCTTTTTGGTGTGCATGTTAAGGAGGTTATGCAAGCTATTGGCATGAATCCTGACAACATTACTTACACCGAACATAACAGCATTTCTCCATGACAGGTTACAGCTCCATCATACAACTTCTCACTATGCCAAGTAAGGAAATCTGACATTCCATCATCTGTCTATATTCAGTTATTTAATGTGTACAAATCAGAATACTGATTTTCTTCCGGTCTTTATCACATCCAATGAAATCCCGCTCGATTGCAGCAGTTATACAACAAAGTTGCATTCAGTTCAGCCTGCGCTTGTGCATATAAAAGAAAACCACTATTAAAAGTGTATAATTTATACTGACTAATTGATCTCTTTATAGGCCATCTTGCCTCTTCTGTATAATCCACATCCAACTTTTCGAGGTTCTATTTATTTAGCGTGTGGCATAATAAAGACACATGACATAAAAATATATAAATACATATGTGTGCAGACATTCGAGGTTCTATAAATGTTGTGCAAATTGGAGGTTCTTAATTTTGAAATTCAGCTATGCTGTATATTTCTGGCCATATTGGAATTAGGAGAAATGAGACTGCAGATGCAGTCTCATTTCTCCTAATCAGATCTGATCTGATTAGGAGAAATGAGCTGATCTGATTTCTCCTAATCAGACCAGCTCATATGATTTCCAGGTACTGTTTATCAGTCCTATATATACAATTTACAGACACTTTGAGATCAAAATTAATAACCCAATGGCTGTCATCATGGCAGGAAGCATTGACAAATAAGCACAAGATTAAGCCTGAAATTAAGCATTGGCAGTCAAGTCAACAGAAAAAACAAAAGAGAGGAAGTTGTTCTTGCTAGTCTCTGCTTGAGGGCTGTGACTCGTGTGTAAACAATGCAAAATGCATCTCTCCATTCATCGTGTTCTGGTGGAATGCCAACACTTCACTCAAAAAAGGAATGAATTTTTCACTAATCTGGCTGAGCCATATACTGTAAAGCAGATCTTATCAGACACTTGTACAAATTGCATGAAGTTCTTAACTTTTTAAAAAGAATTAATTTATACAAGCACATTTGATTATATATTCTAGTTACATGGAGATAGCAGTTTGCTTTACTTAATTTTTTAAAATTTGCTTTTTGTACACAACATTGATATTTACTGATTAACTTATTATGGTTTATTATTATCTTGAGCTGCTGTAACCTTTGGTTCAACACACAGTATGACTTTTGTTGTTCTTGCACCAATAAACTCTTAATGAATCAACCAACCTATTTTTGCTCACTGCATCCCCCCCCCCTCTCTTTCTCCCCTCCCTTGCACTCTCACGTACCACCCTTCCTGTCATTCTCTCTCTCTCTCTCTTGTGCTTCACTATCTCCCTTTCCTCTCTTCTCCTGGTTCTCCTATTTTCTTTCCTTCCATCATTCCTTATAACCCTCTCTCTCTAATTAAGCCTGACACATTTCTTTTTCTTACTCTTGTTTGCTTACATCAGCTAGTCTCCCCCCCAGTTTCCTGATGTCTTCTTTCATGCTTCTGAACTCATTTTCCATACATTCTCTCTCTCTCTCTCTCTACATTCACTCACCCACTCATCACCATCCTCCAAGTAAGTAGACTCCTAATGTTATATCTATCTGCACATTATGTTTGCCTTCTGCACCTTCAATCATGCTGCTCATCTCTCTCTCTCTGTCTGCTGGCATTCACTCATTTCTTTCACATTGCTACTACAGCTACTAAAGTTGGTTATACTGATATCTGCTATAGGACATAGACAGAAATTGGTTTTTGCCTGTGTCTATAGCAGGTTTATTAAATGGGCTGTTTTAAGATAAATGTCAATATTCATCTGAAGAAGCTGCTTGAAATAGTTTTTGTACTGATAGATTGTGGAAGTGTTTGCAAATATATTTCTTATTGTTGCAGCATTAGTAATATATGCCAAAGAAAATTTTTTTTTTCTAATTATGTTTTTGTAGGAGCAATTTACAGAATGCACAGTTATTAGATTAATTTTGTTCGTGTCTATGCAAGCTATTTTCTGAATTCTCTCTGGTAGAATTTTATTGAAATTCAGTGTTTGTAATCTTTACAAAACTTGGTTGATTCTTCTCAAATTCTATCCTTCCTAGGAAACAAAGTCTATCATACCACTCATTGACCGTTCTTGCTCTCATCACTCTATCAGGCAATGCATTCCATGGTTCCACCACCCTCCATGCAAAGAAACCACTCCTCACCCTCTTGCTCACAGCTTCCTTTCATACTTTTCAGGGATGGCCCCTTGTCATCACTCCTTCCTGCTGCTCCACCAGTGTCCACTCTGTAACTACCTCTCAACACTTTAAAAGTCTCGATCATATCACCTCTCCTTCTATCCACCAAACTGCATCCACACTCCCTCAGCTAATTCTCATAATTAACATTGTTCAGTCCTGAAACCATCTTTGTTATCTGCTTCTGTACCCCTTTCCACAGTTAATTTTTCCCCTTCAAATCCTGGGGAACAAATTTGAGAACAATAGTCTAAGTGTGGTCTGATCAGGGTCTTATACATCATCATAACAATAATTACGGGAATAGACCATATTGGTCTGTTCCAGTCTCATTATCCATCCAATATCCTTTTTTACCAATTGGCTTATATTTTAGTATTTGTTTAGGATATCAGGTGTTGGCCATTCGGTTTACATGTTCAATCCATTTTTGTTTATAATTGTTTAGTTTTTCTTCCATTGAATTTGTTTTTAGTTCTTTTAAAACGTCTTCATTCCTTTTTTGATCTAATAATGTGTATTTTGCAGTTCTTCTCATAAATCTCATTTCACTTGTTTTTATTCTTTGTTTATCTTGTTTGTTTATTGCCCAAATTTCACTGCCATATAATAATGTGGGCACTGCTAAAGTATTGTATATTTTCCAGCATGTTTCTTTTTATACTATATTTGGGTTGAGTGTTCTATTTATCAGGCTTATAATCTGTAAAAATTTTGATGTTTTTAATTTTATGTCTTTTTCTCCTTCATATGATATTTCACATCCAAGAAGATAACTGAAAGTATTTATCTGTTCTATTATTTTATTATTAATAACTATTTTGTTTCTAACTGGCGTTTGTTCACAAAATGCCATTGTTTTAGTTTTATCTATGGAAATTTTCATTCCAAACTGTTCTACTATAATGTTTAAATTATATATTGCTCTTTGTAAATTGTCTTCCTTATCTGATATTATTACCTGATTATCTGCAAATAATAGCATATTTATTTTGTTATTCTGGGAAAATTCTATACCTTGATTGTTTAAGGTATTCCACTGTATTAATAGTTCATTAATGTAAATATTGAAAAGTGTTGGAGACAGAGGGCATCCCTGTCTTACTCCTTGGTTTATAGATTGTTTTTCAGACAACTTTTCATTTATTTTTATTTCATTATCTTTATATATATTCAATATTGCATTTAGTAAAATATACATAACTACATAAATGACTACAGCCAAATGCTGACATAAATTTATTGCTAGCATACTAAAAAATTATATTACACAAAAAATGTTATAACTTTTGTAGGTATATTTTTTCTTTGTAATATATCAAACAGTATATATCTTTTTACTTTTTCAAATGCTTTTTCATAATCTATAAACAAAAGATGAGTTTCTAAATTAAATTCTCTTCTTTTTTCTATAAGTAGTTTTAAACAGAAAGCTGCATCCATTGTAAAGCATCCTTTTCTAAATCCATTTTGACATTCTAATTCTGAATAATAAAAAATGTGGTCTAATCACCGAAATATATCTTTTGAACCAATTAGCCACAGAAGTCTATGCCTGTAATTCTAATAATATTTTTTCACTGTATATTTTTAGTTTTTCATTAAGTATTATGCTATATATTTTGTAGCATGTATTCAATAAACTAATACTTCTGTAGTTAGCAGGTTTTGTTTTATCCCCATTTTTAAATATAGGTATTACTCTGCTTGTATTCCAGTCTATTGGTATTTGTCCATTTTATATTTTTTATTTAAAAATTTTAGTAATCTTTGATGAAATTTTTTTCCAGCAAATTTATACAGTTCGGAGTTTATCCCATCTTCTCCTGCTGATTTGCCATTTTTTATTTTATTTAGGTTGTCCTTTAATTCTTTCATTGTTATTTTATCATTTAAGGTATTTTGTAAGTTTCTGGTGTAATTATTTTTTATGCCAGTATTATCCGTCCAATGATCTGTAAAATAATATACAACGTCTTATACAACGGAATGATAACTCTTCTCTCTCTCTCTGCAGGGCAGCTTCCTTCTCAGTATTGCAGAAATCCTCTGGGTTACCTTCATCACCTCTGCAATATGCCCCCTGAATTTCAGTTTTCTATCGATCATCACCCCCCCAGATCTCTTATCTCCCCTACAGCACAGCTCCTCCAATTGAGTATGCAGCTTCCTATCGATGTATCCCAAACTTCATGACTTTACATTATAAAAGACCATCAATGAATTAGGCTATAAGAGAAGTCATATAGCACATTGCAACAATGAGCGATACATCTGACATCTCGCTATGATATTCAACATCTTTTTCAAGTTTAATTTGAATAATGACAGTTGTTAATTCAGAAATCTTTCTCTCTGAATACTTTTTTTTTTTTGGTCTTATTTTTAAATCTAAAGTACATTCAAATTTTGTACAAAACTACTTATTAAATAAAGTAATTTTTGCTTTACAAAAAAAAAAAAAAAAAAAAAAAAATTGTTGTACATAGTACTCAGCAGACACGAACACATGGATATATCAAGCATGGAAACTTGAACTTTTCAATACATGTATTTTACAAATAGTATGCTTGCTTCTAAACTTGTGCCGTGGTATAATATAAACAACCAATCCCACTGAACTCCTAATTATAGTGCTTTAAGTAATATACTTATTCATGTATTTCAGTTTATGGAAATTGGAAATGTTACTTGTAGATTTTTATTTGAAAATTTAATGAAAGTGCTTTTTTAAACAATTGTTCTTAATGTTTTTGCTTATAATATTTTCTAGCATTAGGAAGTAATGGAGAGGAAGAGAACTTAGAACCAACTTCGTTACTGGATTGTTTAGAAAGGTGTGTGTGTGTGTATGTGTATATATATATATATATATATATATATAATGTAGTTTTCATTATGTACTGGTGTCTTAAGGCTAAGGGTGAACTGCATTTTTACCTGTATTTGAAAAAATTTTCATCACTATAGCCAAATGCTGACATAAATTTATTGCTAGCATACTAATAAATTATATTACACAAAAAATGTGTTATAACTTTTATACCCAAATTAAATTGCAATACGTTTTTGGCAAAAGTTGCAAATTTTCTAAGAATGTAATTAAGGAATTAATGTACTGCTTACAGAAAACTATGCAGAGAAACATTTTAGTATAGAATATGTCCACCCTGAACTGCAATACAGCTCTCACGTCATACCATGCTTAGCACCAAGTGATTCAGGAGTTCTTGAAGCAAAGTGGCTCGCTCCTCCTTCTCCTTCAAAGCAAGGATGAGGCCCTGTTTGTTTTCTGGAGGGGAATTTCGAGCATCAACGTGTCTTCCTGTTGCATTTCAAACATGTTCTACGGGGTTGAGATCTGGAGAGCATGCTGGCTGCTCGATTCTTAATATCCTCCAGATAATTCGATTAATATTCTCCAGAAGCATCTCACTGCTCATGTATGGTGTGGCATTGTCATCCATAAAAATGAATTCTTCACCTACAGCACCACGGAACAATCAAATATGATGTTGAAGAACTTTGTTGCATTCACCAGTCATAGTTCCTTTTTCCAACATTTGTAGCTTGGTGTGTCCATTAAGCATAATGCCTCCCTTCACCATGATTCCAAGCACCGGCATATCTATCCCTTTCAAGAACATTCTTGCAATGGTAAGCAGTACGACTCTCACAGCAGATCAAATGTCATCTAGAATTGGAGTATACATTAGCCCATTGGTGTCTTGTCCAGTTTGTATGGATTCAGCATCACTGAAAACATGGTCTATGATGAGCTGTGGATAAAGGGACACTGAATACAGGCCTTCAAGTATATAAACCTACTTATTGCAGACATCTTGCCACAGTTTGTCGGCATCTGCATACTTGTGCTTGAATGGAGCCAACTTGCAAGCTGACCTGCCATGGTGCATCAATTACGTTTTGCTGTTATATTTGTTATATTGTTATAACAAAAATCTGTCTTCATGCTTTTCTGGGGTAGAGTGAGGACAACCTCTTAGCAAATGTCTGGAACACGTTCCATTGATTTGAAACATTGTCCAGAGCTTTGATACAACACTATGTGAGATTCCAAACTCTGGAAATATCAGTAATTCTGTGGCTTTCTTCAAACTTTCCAGTAATTCTTCCCTGCACATGAAATCATCTAGATGATGTCTTTGAGACATCACAAGATATCCAAGTTTGCAACTTGATTCCTTCATAAAAAGAGCTTTCTTAAACCAAACTCGCTTTGTGCAGAATTTGCCTTTTATCCTGTTGAGTGCTACCACATGACCCCTTTGTGTGCGATTTGAAAATTTCAATGTGTACTCACTTTCTACCGGAAATTGTCAGTTATACAAATTGCCACAAACTTATTCATCTGAATTTGCAGTTGTAACTTTAGAAATAGTGTTCATCCTTAGGTTTTGGATATCAGTGTATTACTACATTTTTATTTCCAGGTGTATATGACTAAATACAATTATATCTATAAGACAGAAAATGTTTATTGCAGTTTTTATCCAAATGATATGGGAAATATTTTTAGTTTCGTGTTTTTTAAGCACTCATGAATTTAGGAATGGAAAGATGATGCACACTGATGTATCAGTGTGCATCAGCACTCTAACATGATACAAACACTTAAAAATACATCATTAGTAGAAATTGCTTTGTTTAAATACTTATTTAAAACAAAACAAAAAGCTTGTCATCAGTTTCTTATGTTATTGAAGGTAATAGCAACAAAGCTATCTGCCCTTGAAGTTAAGACTAATGCTATTTGGTTGACTTATAATCTGATGATTATAAATACACCAGTTAACAGTCTTGCCATCATTGGATTGTAAGTTGCTTGTTTGTCTCATAGTTGGTTTTTAATGCATTTAAAGACAGCTGCATAGTAGAAGTGCCTTCAGTGCAAAAGCTCCTAGGAACACCTCACACACCGCAATCTCTCTCTCTCTCCTGCTGTACCGCTGAAAGAAAGAGCCCAAAATTTGGAGTGTGACAAAAAGAGAATTGCATCAAGTTTTAAAAGAGGTAAACCATGAGTAGACATATCAGTACACAATAAATAACGGAAAAAACTCATGTTATTTTCCGTTATTTATTGTGTACCGAGAATTGCATCAGTTTTACTGTAGTAAATTTTCCATTGCTATATGTTTTGAATCTTTTCATTCTACAAAAGAAAACAAATCTAGGTTACAAATCAAGGATTAACAGGAAATGTATAGGCTTCCTTGTACATTGCTCATCAAGGAACTGTAATCAGTGACATATAATTTATTAATTGAGACGACAATTGTTGATAGAAAACTAGTAATCATATATACTTAATTATATTCATTAATCTCTCAATTATCTTGCTGCAATGGAAACTGATTTGCTAGTCAGGTAATTGAGGAGTTGGTTAACTGAAGGTATATTTATATGGTGATGTACCTAAAGTTGATCTATACACCAATCCATTCAGTGCTTGGTTAATTGAAGGTTCATTTATTTGAAAATTGGAAAATTGAGGGATCTCAGTAGTACTTTGATAGTATCCTGTACATCCCTTGAAGTTATCTGTCAGGAATTGAATGAATGAATCATTATGTTCCTTTAATTTTTTATTTATTTTTTTAATTGTAAAATTTAACATTCTACAAATTCTGAAAACTAGCCTAAGGCAGTACCACTTTCTGAGATCAAAGTTTAGAATATTAGTAAATAATCCAATTTTGAAATAAGAATGATTTAGGAATAAACAGTTTTTAGTACATACAGTTTGATTATAATTATTTGGTATATTCAGTTATAAGTACAAAGAGTATATTTATTCTCCATGTACTTATTTTCCTTCATCCAAAGTAAAGTGATACATTGACACATTTTAAATTGATGCATTCTGCACCACTAACCTATTGATATGTAAATCAAAATGCTCCACCATTTATGTTTAGTGCTTCCATTTTCATTAGCTTCATTAGTTTAATCCTTCCTAAATTATTATTATTATTATTATTACTACGTAACACCTTCAGGAAGTCCAAAGACTCATCGAGGAAGGGCACCTACTCCACAACTCCCGTCTCCACCAACGGCAACTACCTTCATCATCTACACCAACTGCATCTACTGCCAACCACCACCACTAGTATTTTCACAAACATTCATGCCCATGGCGAGATTCAAACCCGCAGCCTTTTGGCTGGAGAGCGGATATGCTAACCACTCGGTTAACAGGCTGGCAAATGCAGTCAGGAGACCACTAAATGGTACAACTTGCAACTCCTTTTGGTTGGAAAGAAGACATCAGTTTGAATCTTGTGCCAAAGGCAGTTAGCTAGTCGGATATGGAGGCAGTCAGTTTTCTTCTCCTTTGGGAGATTCGATTCTTGATGCCCACACCCAAATTAGATAAAGTAGACTGCAGTGAGTTGTATAACTTTATGGAGGTAGCAAGTAATAATAATAATTTTAAATTGTGTTTTATGAGTACAATCCTTAATATTTTCCCATTGTAAATAAAAATGGTTCTTTTCTGAATTAGTTAATAACAAAACATCATTTACAGTATCTTTTCATCTATGGAGATTCCCTAATCTAGCAGGTTCCTTCAGATTTTTCCACTAAACCACCATATCCATCCTGTAAACTGAGGGATTCAGAACTTTATTAGTTTTGTTGTTTATTAGAAGTAGTGAGATGGAAATGCAGAATTTTGCAACATCTTATTCATATTCCAGTTCCTCTTAATTTTAGATGATAGCAAGGTCTTCATGACCTTTGAAGTTTCACTTATTTAGAGAAGGTCATGTATTCAATTTACACTGTGAAGAAATCATCAGGATTTAAAGTTTAGCTTGTCTCCTTGGATGGCATGTCTTCTGTCTTGATAGATTTTTCTGTTTTGACAGGCTTCACATAATATTTTTCATTAATTTACTTCTCATTACAGCTGTATAGAATTTAATAAGCTTCTGTTTCTTACATGGCCACTCTTTTCTTGTGCTATGTCTGGAAAGCTGTCATATTAAAAAATTGAAGCTAGATGACCAGGAAGAGGAGGAAGAAATCTTCACATATCCTGTAAGGGATGCAGAGAACTGAAGACTTCTGATCTGATGGCTAATGTTGATTTTTTTTTTTTTTTTTTTGATTTACCCTGAATGTATAAGGATGATGCGGTAAGTAGGGACTAGATTTAAAAAAAAAAAGAATAAAGTCCTGAAGTTTTTCCCTGAGGCTTGATATTATGAGAGGGGGGGGGGGGTGGAGGTCTGGAAAGTTCTGCTAAACACCTCGACAAAAATGATTTCAAAGCAGCCGATATAACCACACAAAAGAACACACCAGTAGCAGAGTTATGAAGGTAACGTATGTTCTTATATTCATATTTATGAATTTAAGGACACAAAACACACGTGTTGAAATGATTATTTTACTAATTATGAATAAAATAACACTCGACGTTTCGACCCCTGTATTGAGGTCATCATCAGAAGGATATGTGTATAGGGAACCAAGCTACATGCTCTTGCACTCTATACCGGTAAATTAAATCTACGTGTCATAAGCACCCTTCAACACAGAGCTCAAACTATTTGTTCAAATGAACAAGCTCTAAACCAGGAATACAAGATAATCAACTACACATTTATAAAAAATGGATACAGTAAAAAAACTATTCACAAGATCCTCCACGGAGATACTAGTAAAAACAAAAAAGATTTCAAGAATGCATGTTGCCATACCTTAACCTTATGTTAGAGGCATTTCTGAAAAAATAGACAGAACACTACACAAATACAACCTCAAAACCACCTTTAAACCCCCTACAAAATTAAGACACCTACTCAGTTCTTCCAGAGATCCTCTTCCACACCTAGCTCACCCAGGGGTATACAAAATACAATGCACATGTAACCCACCATACATAGGGGAAACAAGGCGAACCATCCCAATTAGGAAGGACGAATACAAATGACACATTAAATACCTCCATTTTGGAAAAACCAGCCTTTCTGACCACGCACTCCAAACACAGAATTGATTGGAAAAATACCAAGTCCCTACACCACACCAAAGCTTGGTTCAAGAGGAAATTTAAAGAAGCATGTGAAATGCTCAAACATAACCCAAATCTGAACAAAAACGATGGCCTAACCATTCCAAGAATGTGGAGGACCCACTTGCAACCTTTATAGCAACCAGAACAAGCCGAAGAAAAATCCAACTACAAGAAGACTTGGTGAAGTGTTTTTTTCCCTTAGCATTCAATAGCAACTTGAACTGTACAATTCCTGAAGAATATCATAGTATAGCCATCTGAACCGTACAAATCCAGAAGAATCTTAGTACATGAGGACTTTAGCAGAGTTTATTGTAGATTTTTATCTATTTTATTTATTAATTATTAATTTTTTAATCTATTTATTATTTATTTTATTTATTTATTCAATTTTATTTTATTTTATTTTATTTAATTATTGCTAGAGGTCAGGCTAAGAAAAAGATTAATCAACAGCATAGATATAATTTACCAGTATAGAGTGTAAGAGCATGTAGCTTGGTTCCCTATACACATGTATCCTTCTGATGATGACCTCAATACAGGGGTCGAAACGTCAAGTGTTATTTTATTAATAATTAGTAAAATAATCATTTCAACACGTGCGTTTTGTGTCCCTAAATTCATAAATATAAATGCTGATCACCATGTAACCTTACAAGAAAGAGTTATGTTTTTATATCATTGTATGCTCTTTCTTGTGATTATATCAGTTGCTTTAATATCATTTTTGTTCTGGGCCTTTATATGAACTTCCAGACCTTTCCTTGTATATGATAATTGGTTTCTTGTTTTTGTCCATATTTTATTGTAGTGTAAGCAAACCAAAATTAGTCTTTATTTGAGTTGTAAGTCAGCAGTTAGAATTGAAGGAAGTACAGGAAGATGGTTTAATGTTAAATCTGGTGTGAGACAAGGATGTACATTATCCCCTCTGTTATTCATTATCTATATGGATCACATTATGAAGGAAAGTGGTATTAAACCTGATATCAAAATTGGAGATGTTAATGTCAGCTCTTTGCTTTATGCGGATGATGTTATACTTGTAAATAAATCCGCTACAAGTCTGCAAGATTCTCTGACTAAAATAGTTGTTGTAATAGATATGGTATGAAGGTCAGCAATAAAAAGACAAAGACAATGAAAATAGGCAGAATCATTGAAAATGTCAACTGTGTTGTGAATGGAGAACCTGTGGAACAAGTAAAACATTTCAGCTACTTAGGCACAATTTTTACTGAAGATGGTAAATTAAATATAGAAATAGACAACAGAATCAGCAAAGCTGGTATGGTGGGAAGTCAATTGAATAAATTCATATGGAATAAGAGAGAAATTAGTCAGAACACTAAATTAGCTGTATACAAGACAGTGTTCAAACCAGTTTTAACTTATGGATCTGAGAGCTGGGTCAGAAGTAAAACACTTGACCAAAGACTAGAAACTGCAGATATGAGAGTCCTGAGAAAGATTAGAGGCGTGAACAGATGGCATCAATGGCAATATCATATTAAAAATGAGGATATTAGGAAAGAACTTGACATTGTCAGCATCCAGGAATGCGTTAGTAGAGCTAATCTCAGGTGGTATGGTCACTTAAATAGAATGGGAGAGGAAAGATTAGCAAAACAAGTGTTCTCTGCCAGGTTGGCAGGAAAATGACCCAGAGGAAGACCAAAATATAGGTGGATTGATACAGTACAAAGTGCCTTAGACGATAGAAATATAAGATCTGATAATGTTGGAGTCTTGACAAGTAACAGACTGATTTGGAGGAAAATTGTAGATAGGAAGTTAGTAATGATGTAATTTTTTCATGTAGTACTGTCATATCCTGTACACCCCTTGAGGGTACATGGCAGGAATTTGATGATGATGATGCAAACCAAAGTTTGAATGAAAGGCCATCCCTGGTATAAGATGGGTGTGAGCAAGGGAGTAAGTAGTAGAAATTTTTTGCATGGAGAGTGGCGGGTGATTGGAATGCATTGTCTGAGAGTTTGGTTGCAGGGACAGTGAATGCATTTGCTGAGGTATGATGAGTTGTGCATGTGACAGTGGGATCTCCCACGATGAGTTGTACATGTGATAGTGGGATCTCCCATGATGAGTCTCTTGACTCCATGGAGGTCTGTTGATGATTAATAATAATCCTATGGAGCACACTTTTCCACAAGCATGACAGTGATCGTTGAGAATTTTGGACCATTTTTCATGTCGGCATGTAATGAGATCCTGTACTGTTTTGGGGCCGACATTCCTTGACCTCACCTGATGCTTCAGTTCATCTCACAGATGTTCAATAGAGTTGAGATCAGGGTTCTGTGGAGACCAGTCAAGTGTGGATATGTTCATGTCCACAAACTGTGCAGTTACAGCAGCAGCCTTATGACATGGTGCATTGTCTTGCTGAAAGGATAATGGTCAGTTCTGTAGCAATGCCAGAAAGTAGGAAGCATTGCATTGTCCAGAATGTTCATATATCTCTTGGAGTTCAATGTTCATGAAACCACAAACAGAGGTCAGAGGCCAAACCAGGAGAAACAGGACCATACTATCACATTGCCACCTACATTTCCACCTAGTTCAGGTAATATAGGGCTGCTTACATACTGGTTCTACCATGCAAAAATCATGTTGAAGCTTCGGTTTGGAATTTTTTGTGTTTGAATTTTTTCTATTTTAATGTGGAGATTCATGTTCCAGTCAATGTCTGGAACTCTGCATTCAATGTGTTGGCTGATGAATGGTAGTTTTTTTTAACCTATTTTCCTTCATAGCACCCTATGGTCGTGTTCAGTGTGTGTCATCACTTGTGGGTAGCAAATGCAGTTGACTCCCTGCACTTCTATCTCAGTATGGTATCACACTGATTGTTGACCTAGGATGGCCCAATTTATCAACAATTGGTTGAACAGATAGGCCTGCAATGTGGCATCCTGTCACAATGCCTCTTTCAAATTCAACTCACTCAGTTCTCTTCTAGCAGCCATTTCACCCGGACACAGTTGCACTGACTTGGGAGCATCATATTCCTCCAGTTTATACCAACTACAAACACATGACTTGTTTACATGACACGATTCACCTTACCCAGTGTGTGTGTGTGTGGGGGGGGTGTCTGTTGACTTCTTTCCAAGCAGTGTGCACACACACACACATCTTGTATGCCCCTCCAGTTGAAATTATTGAAATTTCTCCTGAAAAAATTCATAGTTAAATTTTTCTCTCTATCATCTCTAGTCATCTCTCAAGAGGAAAAAAAATATTAATTTTAAACGTTTCATATTTAAATTCTACACTAAAATAGTGACAAGCAATTTTTTATTTATTTATTTTTGGATTTTGTATACATAGCATTTTTTAGATGCAAATATAACTGATAACATTTGTGGAAAATGTTCACATAATTCATGTAGTTCAAAGTTTGCATTTTTTATCTGTTAAAGTTCAGATATGTATTTTGCTGTAATATGGCTGGTAATTTTTCAGCTACTTTGTTGTATATTTGTTTTTTAGGTTCACCCGCCCAGAACATTTGGGAAGTTCAGCAAAGATAAAGTGCAGTAGTTGTCAAAGTTATCAGGAATCCACTAAGCAGCTAACTATGAAAAAACTTCCTGTTGTAGCTAGCTTCCATTTGAAGGTATTTCTTTTATTGATTCAGCAATTGTTTTTTAGTTTTTTTTTAAGGTATGTATATTTTTTCCCCACATGATTTGTTGTTGCAGTATCATCTGATTTTTTTAAACTGTGAGGATCTTGCAATATCTGATGGCAGCCTGTCAAAAATTTCTTAGAACAATTGCTTTTTTTTGACTATTCAAATCATACTTTATCTATGACAAGAGGATTAGTTTTGAAATGCTTCTCTTTGGCTCTCTCTAATATATTTTTTTCTAACACAGTTTGAAAATTACAAATAATAATTTCTCAAATGGCATCCATCACAGTAACTTGATTCTGTCAGTGATACAAATTGTTTGGCCTTAGATTAAGGTCTAGTAATTTAGGATGAGGGTGCTGCAAATATTAAAAGCATGTTTGACCAAGGATGATAGCACAAGAAATAACTAGTACCAAATGTGCAGACAATATACATTCAAATCTTCATTGAAGCATAGCCTCGCAATTCCCATGTCAAACATTTTGAGAGTGATGATAACTAATGTATATTCTTGCCTGTTCTCAAACATAGCCACTCAAGACTCAAGTTTTGTAATTTTTATCTTGTTTTCAGGTATAGAGTGTCATCTTTTAATGTCATCCTCAAAGTCTGTATTCTTCATTAAGTGTTGCATCTGTTTATAAATGTTTACATTATTTAAAAATAGTTGCATAGTCTGAAGTGTGACATCCTTGCTTTTGTTGTTTTTACCCATAACATTTTATTGGTGATTTCTCAAGTTTGGTATAAAATTTTCCATTCTCACGGAATTCGCCATCTGCCATTCTATTTTAATGTAATACCAGAATCCTATGAAGTGTTACATAGTGTTGAAATGATATCTGATATCTCACAATTATTTCCTGAGTGTTGCCAAATGTTCAGTCGGCCTGGAATTAAGTTTTGGTTTAATTTATTGAAAAATACAAATAAAGATTTGCAAAATAAGTTATCTTATCTTGTTTTGACACTTTTGATAATGTCATCATAAGAAATTGATAGTACAATGAAGCTACTCTGTCCCAGATAATGTATTTGATATATATTACTAAAATATGAGCTGAAAAGCTTCAATTTGGCATTATTAAGATATTAAAATGGAGAATATTATGGATTCAACATATTTGATAGTCAAATGTGTGTGTGTCATGCGGTACTGCTGGCTGAAAACAAAAAGATCTTCAAACCTACTAGAAGAGACACTGATACTAAGTGAAAAATATGGACTTGACTGCAAGAAAAATAAAACCATGCTGGTAACAAGAGAAAAAGGGAAAACACCCAATATAAATATTAAGATCAGAGGACATACTTTAGATATTAATAGTCATATATATATATATATATATATACACAGGGTGTCCCTGAATTCATGGTCCAAATGTGAGGGGATGGTAGTACACACCGAAACCATCAATATTTGTCATAGAATATGCGGGCTGCAAATGCAGTGAGGAGTCGGAAATGAAGGACGGACAGACACAGGTTTCCAGAGTGACATTTATTGGAGATCATTACAACAAATGCTCAAACGTCCGCCCACCAACATTGATACAGGCAGCACAATGGCAGAGTAGTGATTGGCATACCTGCTCTTAAACACCGGGCTTGTCGTGCACATCGCAGGCTGCAACGGACAGTCAGGCTACCAGATCCTCCGCAGACTGCACAGGCGTCTCGGACACGACACTCTTCAAATGTTCCCCACAGAAAGAAATTGAGACAAGAAAGATCGGGTGGCCACGGGATGGGACCACCGTGCCCAATCCATTGGTTCCCAGATGTGGCATTAAGATGCTGACGCACGTTCATGCTGAAATGGGTGGGTGCCCTATCATGCTGGAACCAAATACGGGAGCGGATGGTGACCTGAACATCCTGAAACAATTCCGGCAAAACCTATTGCAGAAAAATACGGTACGTTCGCCCATCGAGGTGGTCCGGCAGTAGGTAGGGTCCAATTAAGTAGTCATGCACGCCCAGACATTGATGGCGACCATTGCTGGTTCGACTGTGAACGTGTACCATTGGGGTTCTAGGCCGCCCACTAATGCGCATTATGGACATTGACTACGCCTTGATGTGCGAAAGTTGATTCATCCGTAAAGAGCACATGAGCGAGGAAATCGGGCTGTACGACACTTTGCTGCAGGACCACTGGGCGAAATCCATGCATAGGGGATAATCAACAGCTGTCAATGCCTGCAATCACTGCAAGTGATAGGGGTGTAGCTCTTCTTCATGCAGTACTCGCCAGACTCTTCTGATGCACACACCCAGACTCCAGGGGGGGGGGGAATCGCGTGCTTGTACCTGGGTTATCTGTCACAACGAGGACATCTTGTATACACAAGATGTCCTCGCTCATAGCTGTCATTCTGACTGTCCGTGCTCATCCAGCATCATGTCAACTGACATGGAAGGTGCCTGCCTCACACAACTGATGGTGCAGTCGTGTAAACATTTTATGATCAGGTACACGCCGCATAGGATATCGCTCATGGTACAGTCTTTGCACCTCTCTACCATTGCCCTCGGCTATGCTGTACATTCTGTAGATGTTTCAAGGAGGAAGCGAGAGATTGTATGTAGGTATATAGGGGAGTAAATGCCTTCAACTATTGGTCTGAGAGGAGTGTTTTCTTTGTGGATCTTCAAAAGACCATATAAATGGGGAATAAGTGGATGAAGAGAGCGGAGCAATTATCTAGGATATTCCTAGATAATTCTGAGGCGGATTTGAGAAGATTATTTGTCTGGTTATGTAGTTCTCTCATGGGGTCTCTTTGAAGTTCAGAGTAAGTATTACAATCAAATAATTCATAGATCTTGAGGCGATAATCGGTTCTATTTAGGATGACAGTGGCATTCCTTTTGTCAGCTGGCAAAATGATGATATCTTTATTTTTCCGCAGTTGATGAAGAGCTTTTCTCTCCGAACAGGAGACGTTGTCAATGGGAGGTCTACTGTTGTTAATAGCAAATATAGCTTCTATCCTAAGTAGGTTTGCATCCTGTGTTGGTAGATTAGAGGCAGCTTTTTCTATTTTTGTAAGAAAAAGTTCTTTAGGAATAGATCTAGGTGAAGGAACAAAATTAAGCCCTTTGGAGAGTACGTTGATTTCTGCCATTATAAGAATATGTGAAGATTTATTAATGACAACATTGTTAAGCATTAGAGGATAAACGGTCTTGTGTACGTTTGAGGGAATCAAATTTCCTAATCAGTTTATATTATTATTGATGTTTTGGATTCTAGCTGCAAAAAGTGTGTATATATATAATACACACGTGCGCGCACACACACACACATGTATACAGGTAGTTCCTTCGGCAGAGAGCTGCCATGGTATGTGCTACTTAAAAGACACGTTCAGCCCAGGAGCCTGTATGTTCATCTATTATTAGTGCTTAAATTAGGTTTCATTGGCCTGATATCTTTTTCGTATAATTTGATTTTCATCAGCCAATTGAATTTAGCTTTCTGACATAGGACAAAAACCAGTGAAATTTTGCTGTCTGGGTTTCTGCCTTGTCTCTGAAATTTAACCAGTGAAACCTAATAAGTACTAATAAAAGACGAATGTATGGACTCCTTTGAAGAGCTTGTGACTTTTAAATAGCACATACTAAGGCAACTCCAATACCAAAGGTTATATTCTAGTAAGCTCTCTGGTAAATTTTTAAAATGTTAAGTTTCTTTTTATATATATTTGGTTATAAAATATGGTTGGATCCATAATATTCTCCATTTTAATGTATTTAATATACACTCAGTGGACAAAACATTAGAGGCGATGGGAAGTTGATCTGGCATCCCCTGCGCAGAATGAAATGTACCCAAACCGACCACAGACAGTAAATAGGCAAACATCGTGGCTTCCCAACAGTGTATCACAATCAACGAACATAGATAAATGTGGCAATCTTAGTGATTTTGATCATGGATGTATTATCAGTGCAAGACAGATAGGTCATTCTATTGCCCAAGTGGTAAGACCCCTAGGAATTTTGAGTGCAACCGTATCAAGGGTCTACAAGTACACCAACAATGTACCAGCATCTGCCGAGTAAGTGGTAGCCATCCATATGCCATTGATTACCGAGGTCAATATAGACTGTCCAAACTCATACAGACCAACTGCAGAACAATGGCAACAGAAATCACATTCATTGTCAAGCAGTGAGTGAATGGTATGACGTACCCTGAATACCATGGGCTACGAGAGCCAATGCCCTAATCGTTTACCACTGTAGACAGCTCATCATCAGGCATTGCAGCTTGCATGGTGTCAGTACCATCAAAACTGGACCTATGCAGAGTCTCAGCATTGAGTATGAGCAAGCATACAGAAAATGTTACCTTAACAAGGTAACATTTTCAACTGTATCAAGGGTCTACCACAATTACCTTATCAACCGTATCAAGGATCTACCACAAGTATACCAGTGTCCACCGAGTAAGTGGTAGCCAACCATACGCCATTGATGACCAGGGTCAATGTAGACTGTCCAAACTCATACAGACCAACTGCAGGACAATGGCAACACAAATCACATTCAGTTTCAATGTTGGAGGTCCAAGCAGTGTCAATGAGTGAATGGTATGACGTTTCCTGCATACCATGGGCTATGGGAGCCAACGCCCTAATTGTTTACCACTGTTGACATCTCGTCATCAGGCATTGCACCTTGCCTGGTGTCAGTACCATCAAAACTGGACTTATGCAGAGTCTTAGCATTGAGTATGAGCAAGCTTACAGAAAATGCTACCTTTTTTTTTTTTTTTTTTTTCCCCGACATTAGAATATCAGGAAAAAATAGTTTACTTGCACTTTAATTCTAATATGAATCAAAATTTTGGATTTTGATTCATATTAGAATGAATTGAGAGAATAATTAAAATTGCTTAAAATGAATATACCATGTGTCCAAACTATAGAGATGTCAACATATCTCCTCCAGATGGTTCACTCTGAACTAGGACCTTTTTATCAGTGTTGTCTATGAAAATATCAGCAGAAGGGGAATAGGGGCTTCCCATGGCCTTGCCAATCTCCAAAGAAAAGTTCCTTGTAAAAACAATTTTCTATTTAAAGAAGTTGGACTTGAAGGCATTGCTTGAACAGTCTTATGACATCTGGTGAGAAGAGATTTTTAATAAGGCTCGACTTCAACAAAGGATGCATTGATGTAAAAAGAAACTGTATCTAGACATGCAAGGATACCAGCCTAGATGGAAATATGTGACAGTTTCTGCACAAAATGGACTGAATTCTTATATAAGAGTCAGAGTGCCCAACGTTTTTTAATAATCCAGAAAAATATTTCGATAATTTGGTGAGCTTATTCCATCAACAATATCTCAAAAGAATATCAGTCTTCTGAATCTTGGATAAATCGTATAATCCTGGAGTTAGTGTGAAAAGATTTGAGTTTTCCTATCGAGTCTGTCTATATAAACACATCTGATTATAAATTCTATTTATATGTAGATACGGCATTGCTTAACATATTTTTTGTACATATGTATTACTTACTCGTTTATCTCTTTATTGATTGATTGTTTAATACCTTATGTACTGCTGTTACCTTTGGTGTGGTGCAGTATGACTTTTGCTGTCCTTGTGCCACTAAACCATAAATCAATCAATTCAAGGCAGTTACAAAACTACACTATTTCTTCACAAGTGGTCTAGGCAGGATGATAACCTAGTGTAGAGTAGGTGAAAGAGTCTTCAAGTGTGAGTATATTTTTGAAACATAATCAGTAATGTCCATGACAACTCTGTCATCGCAACTCAAGTACGATGTATCCAGTTGCAACAATTTTATTATTCATTCTCTCAACTCATTCCATCCAAAAATTTGATTCACTAATCGCAAACACAGAAGATTGGCATTTCATTGGAAGAGCCTTTTTCAGTAGGAGGTGAGTTTACAGAAAATGTCCAATGAAATTTATATTTTCTTTCAACCTATCCATACTGAATTCTATCTTTATGATTTGTGTTTTCACCATCCTGAAAATTATGCATAATTCATTCCCAAAAAATTAGTCTGTTTTAAAAGATGCTAAAAGAAGATCTGCAGTCTCTTCTTGACCACTTTGTCCTCAACAGAAAGATATTCCAAGAACATTATCCAGAGGATACTATTTTCCGATACTCCTTCCCACCAAAATCTTCACATTCAGAACAAAGATTCTGTTTTCAACCCATACATCAGAAATCTTTCCATTTTTTAATATCAGACAACTTACAAACCTATCCAAACTGTCCATAGCTTCCTTAGATCTCCAACAGACAGCAATCTCATTTACAAACAGGTGTTTTTAAAATTCCATGTTCTTTTGGTCTAGCTTACATAGGTCAGACAAACAAAACAAAAGTTTTGACATGAGAGAAAGAGAAACATCTTATCAATGTTGAATATAGAAAATAAGAAAAATCTGAGTTTTCACATCATTCATCTACCACTAATCACACTTTTGATTGGGATAATGCAGCCATCATACCATATCTGGAGGACAACTTAATTTCATGTTGTATCAAGGAATCATCTATAGCCATTCATTCATATGGCTCTCTCAACTAAACCAAGGTCTCACCAGTGACATCTAGAAATCATTTAGGAAGTCTCTCAGCATACTAGAATTTATCTTCAACAATCACTTCCCTGCTATCAAAAAAGACGTGCCTTTTGGTTTTGATTTTTTCTGCTCTAAATTTTGTTTCAATTTTTTTATTCCTTTTTTAATCTACCAGCATGAAGGTGCTGCTGATTCTTAATGCATGAAACAGTTCAGTGTCTACTTTTACATAACAATAGACTAATAAACCAAACAAATTCAAATTTTCTTACTAGTAGTAATAATTTCAGCATGTTTGGTAAGAAATATTTCATATTATTATTTTTAACAATATGGTCTGCCTGAAAACTGTGTACCATAAACACATAGATTATTTTTGAGTATTCTTGTGCAGGTAGCTTACTTTATATCATCGATATTTCTTTTCTAAACTCATTTTTCTTATATTTAGTTCTTTTGGGCTTAAATCATAGGATTCACCTAAAATTATCTTCAGAGATATCCAATGAATTTGGGCCCATGAGTTACTCTTATTTCTCTCATATAATATAATACATCTCTGTAACTCAGCAGCTATCTGTAACCAATCTATTTTAATACAAAATGATGTATTTTCAATATCTAGTGTACTATAAAATTTTCAATTAATATCTAATTTCCAATTTGTTTATGCTACATATTTAGCGTTTCGAACATTCCAGCCGCTTCCATAAGAAGATCTCAACATTTATTTCCTTTCCCCAGTGCCTGGACATGATGCCATTTATGTCATCATGTCGCAGCAAAACTTCCAGTGGTGGTAATGGTGGTGGAGATAAAAATTTTAATAATGGTGCCAACAGTAATGATAATAAGTAAGTTTGATATTTTATAATAATAACAATTATCAGCCATAAGTGGTCATTTCACACAATTTTAAGATAGAAAAAAAATTGATTTTTAGAGATTTTCACAGTTGTTCATTGTTAAGAGAATTTTTAAACAGCAGAATCTCGAAAACTTCAATTTTTTTTTTTTTATAGCAATCTTCCTCGCAAAAGGTTCACAATCTATAGTATAACAGCACAATGGATGGGATAAGGATAAAGTAGAAAGAAGGTTAGTGACATCTTTTGAGATGTCAATAACTCTTCAAAGAGAAAAAAAGAAACCTATTTTACAGGACAGTAGGTAAGAATGAAGAGGGTTAATTGTTAGTATGTTCACTCTGAAGAAGAGAGAATTGCAAGTTTAGGTGAACACAGTTTATAGAAGATAGGGCACTAAGAAGGTAACTGAGGATTTATGAGATTAAGTGAAGGGAATTGGTAAGAGAAGAGTCATTAATTTGTCTGTTGTATTAAGTCTTCCACACTTAATTATTAACAATATTAACAAGGTTTTATGGGGAGCACATCTCTACTTAAGGATATGGATGAAGCATTTCAAACTAAGATTTAAGATTTATAGAGGAAAGAGCAGTTTAGATGCAAAGTAGCATCTAATATACATTGGGGAGTGTAGCAATTTTTTGGTACTGAAGTCTGCTAGAGATATGACGTTTATTCCAGAAGATGCTTCATGTCATTGTTAACCAAGAAGCAAAATCTCTTCTTGACTGGAAACCTTGATGATATTAAAAGTAAGAATAGGCAAAATGGACTATTTTTTTTTTAATGAAAATCAAGTAGGAATGATTGTTGAGGAGACTGAATTCAAGTAGGTTACTTTTACAAGTAGGTTTGCTGAATTTAACTTTGTTTTTTGTGTCTTTGTGTGTTAAGTTACAATTTTATATTGTACTCCCCAAAGATGTCTCTGACTCAGTCAAAATATCAGTAGCATTAAACATTAGTTTTAATATTTTTCCAGTGCTGTTTTTGCTCTATTAAGCCTCTAACAAGAATTGCAGATGTACAGTATTTCTCTAATTCAGAGTTTAAGTAATAGTTATGAAATGCATTTGGTTAACAGTCTAATTCTGTGTCTGAAGATTATTGATAATGTGAAAAATTCTAAATCATATCAAAATTGAAATGTTAATTTTGGATTTTCATTTTTACAAATTCAAACTCTTCTTTCTCATGTTACCCCCATTATTGTGCTTTTGTATTTTCTATCATACTAATAGCTTTTGAATCATACTAATTTATTAATAAAATCAATTTAAAGTGCAGATAATTTCTTATCCAGTGCCACTTTACATGTACTGCTTTAAAAAGACTATAATAAACACAATCAAGCAGTAGTGTATATATGTGTAAATTAACTGTGAACAACTCATTAAGCTGTTATTCATTAGAATTGAAAGACCTTTTATCATCTCTTTCTTTCTCTCTCTTTCACATCCCTTGGAAAACTCAATAAATATTACTAATATTTACATCTTTGATTACAGGTACTGTTTATTTGCTGTGGTCAATCACAGTGGCACAATAGAAACAGGCCACTACACAGCATATATTAGGCAGCATCGTGATCAGTGGTTCAAATGTGATGATCACCTTATTACCCGAGCAAGTGTTCAGGATGTCCTGGATAGTGAAGGGTATGGTTACATGCTTTTAGAATGAAATTTGAAAATATAAAAATTATATTGTTTCATCTATTTGTTTATATATATATATATAAATGTACACCACTTTCTTCCAGCTGCCACGTTTTTATATGCTTGACTCAGTTCTAAAAGAACATAAAACTCGTTGAATACATTTGGTAGTATTTTATAATACTTTGTTTACAAATCGGTTAGTTAGATAGCAAAACATGACATGCTAGATGGGCTTAAGTCTTTTGGTGGAAGACTACTAATATTAATAAGCACACAACTCTTCTACAACCTCTTCATTTCTTTGGTCTGGAGGGGAGGGGGGAAGCACATTCTACTTTCACTGGGTTTCCTGCACAGTCAAAATCCTCAAAAAAACCCTTCCTCCACAATATTTTTCCCTTAATGTATCTCTCTCATTTAAAAGTAACCATTTAATTAATGAGTTGCTATGATTTTGTGTGTTGGGGAAGGAGTTGTGGTGTAATATTTCATATTACAGCACAACTTTTATATAATAACCTTGGCCCTATGTGCTAATGTTTCAAGATATTGTTGGGCTGGGTAATTGTGGATGTGATTGTTTGTCTACTGTGTGGATGAGATTTTCAGTGATCAGCTAAAAAGACAGTCATTTGAAAGAAATACAGGCAGCCCTCGGTGTTTACGCTTCACTTCCATTCCTGAAAAAAATGGACGTAAACCGAATCGGCGTAAAACGAATCCAATTTTAATGGGAGGTACAAAGTTATGTTCTGCACAATCAAAAAATACATACATATATATATTTGTTAAAATAAAATTATTAATAATGAAACAAAACAAAATTATATACAAAAAATATGAAACTTCGAAAAGATATTACATATTTCTACGTTGCAGTCCCTGGTTTCGGATCACCTGCATTTTTTTTTTTTTTTTTGAAAAAAAAGTATCCAGTTTTAACTGCCTAGATTTTCTTTTTCTTTCTTTAAGGAGTTCAGTGTAAGGTCGAATAGATGCGATTACACTCCTTTTTACGTTCACACTCTGTTCCCAATCGTGGTCCATTTCGAAGAGTTCATCAGTCAGTGTCTCTATGCTTGCAAAGATACGCTGTAAATCAGCCATTTTTATATCTCTCTGAGGACCTTCTTCATTTTCTTTCTCCTCCTTTGGATGTTGACTTAATTGTTTGGCTAATTCTTTTAAGTCTTCATTGGAAAGCGGTTTATCATGGCTCTCTAAGACTTCTGTCACATCTTCAGCTGTAATATCATTCAATCCCACCTCTCGCGCAAGCTTAGTAACATCTTCAGTAACATTCTCCTCTTGCTCTAATTTTTTGAAGTTGTGCATAAATGCTGGAAAAAGTTTTTGCCATTCTCCTTTTAAACACTTTACTGACACTTCGTTCCAAGCTGCTTTGATGTTGTTAATACCCTTCAAAATATCGAATGACTGCCAGTAGTCTTTAATAGTTTTTCCTGAAGTGTCCAAGACTCTTACCATTTCCATAAATGTTATACAGAGGTAAGAGGCTTTGAAGATTTATATAATCGCCTTATCCATCGGTTGCAAAAGCGATGTTGTGTTTGGGGGCATGTAAACAACCTTGACATCCAATGGTGTTCTTACTTCAGTAAGGTTTTGAGGATGTCCAGGGACATTATCCAAGAGAAGCAATGCCTTGGCTGGCAAATCATTTTCTTTACAGAACGAAGCATGGTAGGACAAAAATAATTTGTGTACCAATCTATAAAAATGTCTTGTGTAACCCAAGCTTTCTTCTTCCATTTCCAATAGACTGGCAGCATGGCTTTTAGACCCTTGATGGTGTGTGGTGTCTGTGAATGGTATACCAACATTGGTTTAAGCTTCAAAGTTCTGGAGACATTTGCACCCAACAAAAGCGTAAGTCTATCTTTTGCAGCTTTAAAACTTGAAGCGGAACGTTCTTCACAGGAAGTGAAGGTGCATGATGGCAATTTTTTCCAGTAGAGCCCAGTCTCATCAACATTAAAAACGAGATCAGGAGGATAACTTCCTTGTTCTACACAGTCTTGAAATTCTTTAGGAAAAGCAGCTGCTGCTGCAACGTCTTCACTTGCCGCCTCACCACATAATTTGACACTATGGCACTTACTTTGAGACTTATATCTCATGAACCAACCTTTGCTTCCTAAAAATGTTTCTTCACCTCTATCTTTTTAAGATCCTCAAAAATTGTTTTTGCTTTCTCAGTTATAACAGCCTGCATCAGAGGAATATTTTTCTAATTCACGTCATTCACCCATAATGATAATAATTTTTTTCATGAAGTTTACCCCTGCTATAACTTACATGTTTTGCATTTAGTAATGCCATGGATTGTTGCGCAGACTGTTTTATTCTATCTGCATTTTTCATAATTGTAGTAACAGTCGATGGAGGTAAGTTCATACTTCTACAGACATTAGCACGTGTCTGTAATAAGTCTACATCTTCTTTTCAAGTGTGATTGATTTCTGCACCTTCTTAACACCAAGCTCTGCTAACTTTTCTGCACTTCTTTTATCAGACATGGTATGTAATTATGTACTTTATCAATTTAAATACGTATGTATGTAAAAAGAATTAAATAGAACAATTAAGTAGATTCAACAGTAAAACTAGGTTTGATACATATACATCATAGTAGCTCGGTAAACACTCGAACACTGGAGTGCCTGCTAGCGTCGTTTCTCAGTCAGACCACACTACAGTAAGAAAGCATGCGCAGGCATCCGGCGTTATTGTGAATCTGCGTAAATTGGACCATCGTAAACCGAGGGCTGGCTGTATAACTAACGTGACTATAAATGTATCCAGTGTATGTCTGGGTGATGAAACCAAATAGGAAGCGTCATCAACACAGTGTAGCTAAACTGTGAATTTAAGTGTGACTATTTTGAGGGATCTGTTTTCTAAGTGTTCAGTCTATAAAATAGGTTGGAAAGGGCAAAAGTGATAGTATCATTTAATTTTTTTGCATTTTCTCCCATGCAAAATAACCAATTTTTTCATTTTTTCATGTAGTACTATCATATCCTGTACACCCCCTTGTGGGTACATGGCAGGAATTTGATGATGATGATGATGCAAAATAACCAACATGGAGAGTGAATTTATTCAAACATGCTGTTGGGAAAGCTTAATTAAATCAAGTCTATTAGTGCTATGCTTTTAAAAGGGAAATAATGTCAAAGCTAATAGTGACTGAATTTTTGAGGGTAAGATCTCCTAAACTTTTGAAATAAATAGCTTTTTATAAAGGAAGAGATGTTTATGAGAGGTGGGAGAGGAGTGGGATTTAACTGTTTGATAACTTTAATTGTCTAAAATCTCTAACCAGAGAACTGAACTCATCTAAGGAATGAGAATTAGATGGATCGATAACTTTATAAATGGTAGTGGTTTTTGTTACTACACTTATAGACATCCTTTTTTTTTGGGGGGGGGCTCATTCATTTAACCGCTGGATAGATAATCCTCACTAATCATCTAGCATTCATTTTCAACAAGTTCTCTTTTTAATGTGATGATTTTATTCTAGATAACTCAGACCACAACTTGATAAATTGTTTCTTCTAGAGCTGTATTTTCCAAAGTGTGGTATGTGTACCCCAAGGGGGGGGTACACATACCACACTTTGGAAAATATAGCTTCAGATAAATGCAGGGCTAGTCTATAATTAATTTTTAAACTAAAATATAAAGGAAGTTTTAAACAGAATGTCTCTTGGTATGTATTGACTGACCTTCATCAGGGCCGCAACTGATTGATGGCTCAGTCACGTTCTTACCGTATGACTTGATCTGTGTGCATTAAAGAAAGAGCACATGAGACAGAATGTCCCCTTACCTAATCTCAGTTTTATGTTCTTTGGACTATAATGATGCCAAGTGGGATGATTTGTATTCTACCTTTCTTTTACTATTCAGATTCTCTTTTACAATTTACATTCTTCTAATATAACTCACTCTGACCAAGTTGTTGAAATTATACTTGTTAAAATGAAAGCCTTCGTCTCTCTTTTCTATTCAAAATCTACACACATTATCTAAGTCTTGATCTTTCAACAGTGCAAAAGCAATAAACTCCAGCTTCATTCTTAGTTCACAAAGAAGAAAGTTCACAGTAGGGGAAAAAAAAAAAAATCTGACATTGAAAAGGCAAAATACAAAACACTTATGTACGAATGGCAGTTGTATTATCCAATCCCTTACCAAGGCCACTATCTATCTATCTGTCTCATGTGGGTGAGACTCGTGACACAGTATCACAATAATGTTACCTAAAAACAAAATTTCCACCTTGGCATTATTGTTATTGTCCAATTCCAGCATGGATAACCTATACAAATTGCCTCCTACTATAACAGAATATGCTGTGCATACTCCTGGATTTTTGATCACAGACATAAGAATTTGAATAACTTATAAATTGAAAATTCTTCTGTTCTTTCAGTAATTTTATATATACAACTAGGGGCTCCGTCCCCTGACGCCTATGGCACCCAACCCCCTGTGTTCCGGACTGGTAGGCCGGTTCTCCTTGAATTCTGATGACTCGAATTTTGAAGACTTGACACTCAGGGTAGCCCCTGAGTTTCAAAACGTTTCAAATAACTTGACAAAAACATTACATAAAAACATTACAGCTTACATCCGTTTCAAGCCGACGTCACATCCGTTTCCAATTTCAGCTTATCATTTTATAGTATAGAGTAGATTATATATAAATATAAGATGTCAAATTTATAAAATGTCAAAAGTATAACAGACAGCTACATGATATAAATTATGTTGTAAGCAGAAAACTGAGTTTAAATGGCTATTGAGTTCACGGTCAATGGAACAAAATAATAACTTCAACAGAGTCACCTCTCAAATTTGGAAAGCCAAATTTATAGAGGAACAGCCCACAGATGTTCATCTGTGAATTTGGCTTTCCAAGTTTGGGAGGTGTTTGTTAAAGTTATTATTAATTAATTATTTTCTGTCAAGACGGGTTGACTACTTCATGAGTCCATCTTCTCCATTCTTCTCTTAATAAAGTCTTTCTTGAAAGATCTTGGAGGCTGTTGATCTTAGCAGCTTTTTTGATATTAGTGATCCAGTTTATTCTTGCTCTGCCCTTGTCCGTTTGGTGGTGTAGGGTGATATAAGGTAATCTCTGTTGATTCATTCTGTTTACATGACCATACCATTTTGACCTCTTTTTATTGAGTTTTGTCTAATAATATTAGTTCTTTATAATTTAGTTCATTTCTCACTATTTGATTGGTCTTTTTCTCAGTTCATTTAGTTTGGTTTATTTTTCATAAGCATTTGGATTCAAATGCTTGTAATTATTACAATAACAATTTTTAAAAAAGTGTGTGGGGGGGGGGACTTAAGGGAATTTTATAACTGAAACCGGAATCTTTGGTCATGTTTCAATCTTAATTTTAATTTTCAATCTTAATTTTAATCTTACAACTGCATTTTCAATGCAGTTGTAAGATTAAAAATAGAACAGAATAACATTTCAGAAATGAGGAAACACATATTACCTATCTGTAATACATGTTAGTTATAACCATTAGAGAGAAAATACTTTATATATAAAATAGTCTCATCCTAAAGATAATGCATGTTCACAGCAAACCAAGATTTTTTGATAGTGTCTGAGTTAGTCTGGTTGCCTTGGGATAAGCAAATTTTTGCAATAATGTCATCCATATAACAATGATAGGGAAAGTGAATGTGTTCAAGATGTGCCACCCAAAATGCTCCAAGCAATACTTAGCAAGGGTGGGAGAGATTGGAGAGTACATTCCCCTTCCTTCAGTTTGTTTCAAGTTTTTTCCTAATATGAAAACGATATGCAAATTATCTGGTTTCACATTAATATCAAAATCAGATAATTTCACAATATTGGGAGGAAAATCTTTCTGATGTTTCTGTTAGTGGAATTAAAAAGTGAAACCATATATAAACTGATTAAATCTTTGGACAGTAAAACAATATCAGACCTATGGTTTTTAAAAACTCCAGGATTGTTCATGTAAGGAGAATTTTTGTGCAGGAAAATTATAATTGTGCAGTTTGGAAATACTATACAGTCTAGAAGCTCTAGCATAATGGGCATAGATTTTTTTTGTTGTTTCTTCGTCCCAGACTTGAATTTCATCTAGTAGTTTATTTAATTTGGGATTGTATAGGGTTTCTGAAGGTGCAAGATAAGTAGAATTATCTTGTAGTAAAAGGTTATACTTCCTGCAGTATTGCTTATTATCTTGCACTACTAGAACATGTTCTTTGTTAGTTTAGTAATAATAATACTTCTATTTGAGAGAGACAGAGAGAGAGCTAGAAGTATATACACTTAAATTGGAAGGAAAAAGTATAGCTCTAAATATGAAATATACTACTTAATAAATTCTACTGGAAAAGATAAAAGATCATCAAAAGAGAATTAGCCAAATTCAGAATGTGATGATTCTCATAATTATAATAAGTCTTTTTCTGTGCTGACTCTGAAGATATTCATTATATGGAATCAAAATTACTGGGAGACAAGACTATTCAGAGTTTAGAGAAAAAAAATATTAATGTGTTGGTTAGTGATTAATAAAAATCTTCTTGGTTTGTTTGCTGGCATATAAATACATATATACATGTGATTGTAAAAAAAAAAGCTTCCATTACATTATCCGGTTTTTGTCCTTAGTCTTTAATATTATGGGTAGGTTTGCGATGATATGCTTAGAAGAGCACCAAGATTGCATTAGATTTTGTGAATTGGACAGATCAGGTCATACATATTCTTCCAGATATAGACTCCATTAGAAAAAGATTAATCCATTTTTTATTAGAAAAATTTTATAGAGTTGCAAAACTCTTTAGAAAGCTTCTCAGTGTACAGCAGAACTGAACATTCATCTTGCAGAACCTGATTCCACAAAAACTGTCTCACATGAGCTGCAATTGCTAAATCTCTGATTGCTGAAAAGAATGCTCGGATGCATAAATGATGGTGTCACAACCATCAAACCTGGACATTAGAAAGTTAGAAACATGTGATATTGTCAGATGAGTTGGTCTTCATGCTGTTTCCTACATCAGGACAAGTTTACATTTGGAGAACACCCAAGGAAGCCTACAATCTGGAATGTTTGGTTCCCAACAGTAAAGCACGGGAGCAGTTCTGTGATTGAGGCTGAGCAGCAATATCTTGGTATTCTGTTGGTCCAATTATTACACTTCTTAGCAGAAGTAATGCAAGTGATTATTTGGATATTTTGAGTAATCAAGTGCATCCCATGATCCAAATGTTATTTCCAAAGAACAATGCGGTATTCAATGGCTATCACCTTCATGCTCTTCATGGTTTGAAGAGCATGAAGGTGAACTTCAGTATCTTCCTGGGCCAGCACAATCACCAGATTTAAATTTTATTGAACCATTCTGGTCAGTTTTGGAGACTAGAATAAGAAACAGATTCTCACCTTCAATGACTTTAAAACAACTTGAAGATATTCTTCAAGAAGAATGGTACAAAATTCTATCAGAAACTATTCAGAACTTATTTGAGTCCATTTCAAGAAGAATTCAGGCTATATTGAAGGCAAAATGTGGTCCAATACTATATATATTATAGAGAAATATGTATTCATAACAAGTGTTTCCATTTTTTTGTCAAACCATTTTGTATATATGTGTGTATGTGTGTTTATATAATATATATTATAGTTACTTAAAATAAGGGGATATTAAATCCCACATAGTTTTAAAACCGAATAAGAAACTCAAAGATTGGAATCAGAGAGTTTCTTGCTGAATATAGTAAACTATAAAGTATCGGCGACACTAGCGTTAGCAAATGCAAGTGATCCTAGTACGTAGTACAATACTGGGTAGCTTGTTGCAAAGGTGGAGAAGTTCAGATCGCTATTCTTAGGTATTTTCCATAATGTAAAAACACATTTCCTAGGAAATGTATGCTGTTATTACATTATGGAGGGAGGTCACTACCCAGACTGGTTTCAGCCTTTATCGAGGCTTCATCAGTGAGTAGCTAGACCTAATAATACCAAAGTGTATAGCGAAAAGAACTTATATACTCTGCGAATGAGTTATCCAAACAGGTGCAACCATTAAGTTACTTAAATATAAAGAGCTAATAAGCTTCATTTCGGCAATGAAAACATTACTTAAAATAAGGGGATATTAAATCCCACATAGTTTTAAAACCAAATGAGAAACTCAAAGATTGGAATCAGAGAGTTTCTTGCCGAATATAGTAAACTATAAAGTATCGGCGACACTAGCGTTAGCAAATGCAAGTGATCCTAGTATGTAGTACAATACTGGGCAGCTCGTTGCAAAGGTGGAGAAGTTCAGATCGCTATTCTTAGGTATTTTCCATAATGTAAAAACACATTTCCTAGGAAATGTATGCTGTTATTACATTGTGGAGGGAGTCACTACCCAGACCGGTTTCAGCCTTTATTGAGGCTTCATCAGTGAAAAGGCTGAAACCGGTCTGGGTAGTGACCTCCCTCCATAATGTAATAACAGCATACATTTCCTAGGAAATGTGTTTTTACATTATGGAAAATACCTAAGAATAGCGATCTGAACTTCTCCACCTTTGCAACGAACTGCCCAGTATTGTACTATGTACTAGGATCACTTGCATTTGCTAACGCTAGTGTCGCCGATACTTTATAGTTTACTATATTTGGCAAGAAACTCTCTGATTCCAATCTTTGAGTTTCTCATTCGGTTTTAAAACTATGTGGGATTTAATATCCCCTTATTTTAAGTAATGTTTTCATTGCCGAAATGAAGCTTATTAGCTCTTTATATTTAAATATATTATAGTGTTTTTTAATATAAAATATTAATCTAACTTGTTTTGTCCTTATTGCAAGAGACATCTTTACTTGTTGTAAGCAATATAAAAATATATAAAAAAGACAGACTTACAAATAGCAAAAAGAATAACATGGTGTCAACAAATATGGTATTATGTAGGATTATAGTTATTAAAAGTAGTTGTGGGCATATGATTATTGTATATGGTTGCATGCTTCCTTATTCAGATAGATAAATACTAGGATTCCTTTTCAAGTTTACACTAATCTAGCATAATCTCAAGAGACTCCCAGAGTCTTGTCATAAGCACCAGTGTAAGATTTCAGATGCATTCCAAAGACTCTGGTTTCTTTATTATTAATAATAATAACAACAGGGAGTGAGAGACTCATCGAGGGAGGCTGCCTACTACACACACCAGCTATCATACTTATTCTTGAATTCATTCACACTGCTTGCACTCACAACATCTAATGGCAATCATTTCCAATCACACACCACCCTCTCAGAGAAAAATCTAGCCCTCACCCCCTTCTTAGTGGCCTTCATTCTCAGCTTCCAAGGATGCCCTCTCATCTACCCCCCCCCCCCCCCACACTCCTTAAATTGAAAAATTTCATCAATTGAAATCCTGTATTACCCTTTCAGAAGTTTGTAAGTCTCAATCATACATCCCATCTTTCTCCTGTTTGCTATGTCTGCAGTCTACAAATTCTCAATCTGTCTTCATAATCAGTATTCCACAATTCTGTTATTCTGTGTCATTGGCATGTTCTTTGATGCTTTGCTCAAATAGGTTTTTCTTTGTTCATAGCATGGGGTCTTGCAGTTATACCATAGGTATAACTGTGTTTAGGTTTAAATGATCAAAGTAGGGGTTCTATTTTAATAAAAAATGGTAGTGTTTATATTTTGTACTCCTTAAGAATTCTGGATATATGTTGACTGATATAGAGTCAGTGTAGGAAAGTGAAATAAAACCTTTTTCCTTGTCGTCTGAAGTTCGTTGAGCTTTTCTGATTGGAAGGAGGGTCTAGAGATGTACATTTGTCATAACCATTTTGTTGGAATGAATTTATTAGGAAATAGATTTCTTTGGTTAACTCAACCATCAATAATGTTACAGCAAGCTTGTTCTCCCATTGCTGAGAACACTAAGAAAGGGAGTGAATCCATTTGACTTTAGTTCAGCAGTAAATCTCATGTTAGGGGTGCTAGTTGTTGAGGTGACCTCAAAAATCAAGAAGAGATTGCTAAATTTGTCTTCAACCCAAGAGAACATTATCATCAGTATACATTTTTCATACCTTAGGCTTCAGTGGATATTCTTCCGAGGTTTTTTCTTTGAATACTTTCATGTAAATGTTGGTTAGAACTGGAGAAAGGAGACTAACTATTCTTGGATAGTCCAGGGTTCTCTTGATCTAACTCTGATGTTGTGCAGTGCTTGAGCAAGGCCATGAGTGTTTTTCAGGAACTTCTTAATTATTATTATTTGACACCTCCAGGGAGTCCAAAGACTCATCAAGGGAGAGTGTGCCAACAGCATCGAACGATTGGTTCCCATCCAACTACTAACCGCGCTCAAACTTACTTAACTGAGCTATTAGTAGCAGAGGCTCTACCAATCGACCAACCTTTGCTGGCAAAAAACATTTTTCCGGCACCAGGAATTGAACCCGGGCCTCCTGGGTGAGAGCCAGGTATCCTAACCACTAGACCATGTTGGAACCTATATTACCCTGTGTTATTATCCTGTTTCTTCTTCTTCTTTCTTCCTTCATAGCATTAGTAGTCAATCTGATTATTGTTAATGCTAACCATAATGTCTTGTTTATTGCAATGGATGTTACTAATAGTAGAAAAGAAATGTCCAGAGTGTTTTATGAAAGAAAAATGATGACTGACATTTCAGAACTTTTATCGGTCTAGCTCAATGGTTCCCAAACTTATTTGGCTTACCACCCCCTTTTCAAAAAAAATTTCTTCAGCACCCCCTGGAAACTACTTTCTAAGACCTGACCAGCTCTACCTGATACATATAAAAGAAAATCATATGAAAATATGAAAACAAATAGATAGAAACAAATTTGCTTTTTATTATGCATCTAGTCAAGATTTTTGAAGTTTGGAAATATGGCACCTTAGAACTGAAATTCATGAAATTTTAAAATTATTTAAAATTTCATAAATTGCATGTAAACATAGGACAAGTTGGAGCTGAAAATTTAATAACACTATTAAAATTAAGAAAACAAACACAAAATTGCACATGTGTAAAAGAAAAAATGCACATAAAATAGTAAATAATGACCAGTAATATTATAACCAATCCTAATGAGAAGGAAAGCCTGGTGTGCTGCTACCAATTTATTGATATTTAGCTCTATATTTGTCAGCAGCATTCTTAAATCACTGCAATCAGCTATTGGCAGTCGGTTTCTTTTTTTTAGTTAAAAGATTTGTGACCACACTGAACCTACGTTCCACTAAATATGATGGAAATGCAATTAAAAACTTTTTTACTACAGCCCACAATCCTGGATAAAGTATGGGCATCTACTTTTACAACCAGAACTGTTGGTACCTGTTTTTGAATTTTAATTTCAATTCCTCATTTGTTGTTATTTCTATCAGTTCTTCTTGTAATTGTAAAGATTCTTCTGTGTTTGTACTTGAAAAAGGTCCAAAACCCAATCAGGTATTTTCATTTCAAGAATATCTTTAAATCGTTGGTTGAAATCACAATGGAGAGCTTCCAAGTGCAGACAATAGCCGAGCATGTCTTCATCACATTTTTCCACTGTTGATAGATTTGGAAACTGGCTAAATTCTCCTCATCCTAAGTTTTGTTTGTACAGGACAAATTTTGACACAAACACAGAAATAACAGCTTTTGTTTTTATTAAATTCAGCTCATTTCCTTGGAGCTGTAGATTTGTTTCATTAAATTTGTTAAACAAGTTGGTCAAATGTCACTTCTGAAATTAATTAAGTTGGCTCCTAAAGAATCATCTCTGTTTTCTAAAAACTGTAGCACTGGTCAAAGATTTTTAAAATCGATTCAAACAGGCACCCTTTGATAGCCAATGAACTTCTGTGAAGAGTAGCAAGTGATTGAATTCTTCATTGTTTTCGATACAAAGTTGTCCAAACAATCTATCATTCAGTGAATGACTTTTGATGGTGTTGACTGCTGTAATTACATAATGTAATGTCCTGTGTAGGTGATCACTCAGGTATTTGGCAACTAAATGTTGACGAGTGAATACATTTGCCACCGCCTCTTTGAAATATGCAATAAAATCGCAATAGCGCTCTACCATCGCTGGAGCACCATCAGTAGCAACTGACAAAATATTAATCAGAGGGATTTCTTTTTCTTTAAAAAACTCTTCCAATGCATGAAATATTGATTCTCCTTTAGCGTCAGTTAGCAAATTTTTAGCAAATAATAATTCTTGGCAGATTTTTTCTTCTTTTATGTATCATACATATGCTAAAAGTAAGGCTTCATTTCCTGTTAAAGTAGACTCATCAAGTTGTATAGAGAGTTGGGTTGTTTTTAAATACTCACATAATGAGTCTTCAACATCCTGGGCCATTTCATCAATTCTTTGTTGCTCTGTATTATTGTTGAAAGGAATTTCTTGATAATATCAGAGGCTGACTTGTGCAGTACAGTGCTTATGACCTCACTAACAGCTGGTAGGATTAGTTCTTCACCAACATTATGCAGTTTTCCTGATTTAGCAATCAGCAAACTTGAAAATATGATAAATCCTTATCTTTTTTATCAAATGTTCTAGTCTTGAAGGCTTCATAGATTCAATTCATTTGAAAAAGCTTTTTGGCAAATCAGGCACATTGGTAATGTTTTGTTTGTAGGTGACTGAATAAAGCTGTATTTCAAATATTCAATATTATATTGTCTACATTTCTTCTTGAGTTCAGCCATGATATTATCTGTAAAAAAAAAAAAGTGAAATTTATGAAATTGCTAGAATGCAATTTCTCACGTACCTAAACCAAATTATTTTTACAAGAAAAGGTATAAAAATACACATGTGAAACCTGCTGTTTTATTGGAGCAACAATAATTTGCTTTGCATAATCTGTGTAAGTAAGGTACCGACTAAATTGAACATGCACTAAAATTTTTATCCACTACATCAAATTGCTAACTGCTTGTTATACAATTCAGATACAATCTATTTCTCATGTATTTATAGTATTATACAGTGAATAAGTCATAACATGCACGTTCCTGCCGATGCATACTGAACTTGTAAAATCCCGATCACTTGAAAGTGTGTGGTTGGCAACACTTTGCTTGTTAAGACCTGTCATCGGACCTCAACGCCGATCAGCTGTAACTTGCATTTTGCACTTTTCCTTGGAAAATAAAGCAACCATTACAGGGAGGGTGACTTGGATGGTAAGGAAGGCCAAAGCTAATTATGAGAGGAAGCTAGCTGATGGGTCCAAAAGAAATCCTAAGGAGTTCTTTTGCTATGTGGCAAGTAAAAGGAGTTATAACTATGGAAGGATTACTTTAAAAAGTGTTGATGGTAGGGAAGTAACAGAACCATATCAAATAGTTGAATTATCAAGTGATCATTTTGCAAATGTATACCGTCTTGGTTGTGATATTGCAGTGTCAATGTGTTACTGACTGATGAGAGACAAGAGATGGAAAAAATAGCAGTGCTTAGTATATTGCAGAACCTTAATGTGAACACTGCTATAATGTCTTACCAAGCTGTTTAATTTAAGCCCCAAAAGAGCGGAAAGAGGGGGAAAATAATTCCACTGCAGTAGTAGACAAAAGTAGCAAATTATAGTCCAATTAGTATATATTAGGAGTGGCAGTTAAAGTTTTAGAGAAGTTTATAAAATTAGAATTCAGGACTGGGTTTTGTACCAGGGAGTTGACACCTGTCTTGACATTTTTTTAAATACGAGTCTTGCACTCATATTAAATGGTATTATCTTTGATGGACAGCATAGATTTGCTAAAAGGAGGTCATGTTTTAGTAATCTACTTACTTATTACAATAAAGTGACTGCTTCCTTGGACAGAGGAGAAGAATACACAGTAATATACAGTAGACTCTCGACTATCTGGCCTAATGTGGCGGAAGGGCAGGCCGGATAGTCAAATAATACAAAAGCTGGATAGGCCGGAGTTCTAGGCCTACCTTTTCACACAAATGTGAAAAGGTAGGCCTAAGATGAAAGAGTCAAAACTTTTAGTTTTTGAAAAAGTCCTTGACGCAATGTCCCTCCACTTATGCAAGCAGATGATATCAGCTGGTGTCGCTTCCTCCTGCTCGTTAATGTACTGTAGCGTTGCCTCAATCGTCTCGAACCCTTCTGAATGTGGGATGAGATTTTTCCTGTCATCTAAGGATGCCTCCTCCTCCTTCCCCCTGTGTCACCATTTCCACAATATCGTTGTTGGTTATTTCAACTTCGTCGTTTGACATCCATTCTGTAATGTCCTCTGCATTGACATCGTCACAGCTCAGTACATTTTTGAGCAACGAAACAAGTTTATCGTTTTTCGTCTTCCACTTTGGTTTCACACATGGGTTCAAGGTTGAAATGTTCACCTTCATGGTCCAAAAGAATTTTCCAAGACTTTACAAGTGATATGTTTCGAATCTCTTTACTAACAATTTACTAACGTAACCAGGAACAATGGCAAACATATTCCGCATTTGTGGACATCTGATACACAACTGACAAAGTGGGAAAATCCGCACTTTGCATGTCTCAACTTGTGTTATGCACACGGCACATAGGAGGATTGTAGCAGACACCCACTTGCAACGCCTTGGCAAAGTAAATTACAGTACGTATTCCTCATTTTATCATGGAGAATTACTGTATTATTATAATTCTCCGTGATAAAATCCGGGCTCCAGATAGTAAGGAGGCCGGATAGTCGAGAGTCTACTGTACTTAGATTTCGCAAAGGCTTTTGATAGAGTACCTCATGATAAATTGATAGTCAAACTAGAGCAGATGGGGTTGGTTAGATTAGTGCATTGGATTGGAGATTGGCTATCTGATAGGTATCAACAAGTTGTGTATGGGGGAGCTGTATTGAGGAAAAGGAAAGTCACTAGTGGAGTGTCTCAGGGGTCTGTTTTGGGGCCATTACTTTTTAACTTGTATATTAACGATATAGGTGAAGATTTGGATGGAGATATTCAGTTGTTTGCAGATGATGCAAATTTGGGACAAAGCATGAAGAGCAGTGAAGATGTTGTGGCCTCACAAGAAGACTTGAATAAATTGAGTGATTGGGCACGCGAGTTCAATGTTGCAAAATGTAAGGTTTTAAAATTTGGAAAACAAAGATGGGATGCAGAATTTATGCTTGGCAAGGATATATTGTTGGAGGTGGAAGAAATAAGAGATCTGGGGGTGATAGTGGATAAGGATCTGAAATTTAGGGGACACATAGCCAAAATTGTGAAGACAACACAAAGGCTTCTGGGAATGATGCAGAGGACATTGATGTGTAGAAGTAGGGAGATTCTTGTTTCGTTGTATAAGGCTTTGATTAGGCCACACATGGACTATTGTACCCAGATTTGGTCACCTGGTTTTCAGAAGGATGAAGAGACGTTGGAAAGGGTCCAAAGGCGATTGACTAAGGTAGTTTCTGACCTCTGGAATGTCTAGTATGAGGAAAGATTGAGAAGATGTAATTTGCAGAGTCTGGTGGACAGGAGGAAGAGGGGAGATATGATAGAGACCACCTACAAGTTGGTAAAGGGTTGTTATAGGATCAATGCTGGAGAAGTTCTACAGAAAATGGGAGATCGGGGGAGAACCAGAGGGGGATCATCCCTGGAAACTGTATAAAGAGAGTGTGAGTAGGGGAGTGAGAGGCAGGTTTTTTTTGTGCAGAGTTGTGAATGATTGGAATGCCTTGCCTGAGAGTTGGTGTCTGCAAGGAGTTTGAATGTGTTCTAGGCACGGTATGATGAGCTGTGTGTATGATAAAAGGACCTCCCAGATGAGTCTTTGACTCCATGAGGTCTTGGGGTAATAATAATAATAATAAAATAAATTGTATTCTCGAGTTGTTGTTTTTTTTTAACTCAAAATTATTAAATTAAATTTTATTTTCAGCCCAATAGTTTGTAACTAATGAACACACTACTGTATGTGTGTGTGTAGAGAGAGAGATTCCAATGTAATGCATGTACTCTGTTGTTTCTTTTATTTAAATTCCTTATTGTTCTCTGTCTACTCTGATGATGTCTTACGATATGTGAGACAAAATATCTGTATAATAAATCTATTTTCAATAGTAAATCAATAAAACATCTAACAGTAGATATACTACTGTTATCTGCATCTCCTTTTGTAATACACGCATTATCCTGTGTAATGTATAAGTAAATTGCTAAAATGAAACCTTTAACAAAACCATACTGATCCTTGATGAAACTCTGGTATTTCATCTTCTACAAAAATAGACAAAAGTCAGAACACATGAAGTATTATTGTTTCCCATATTTGAAAAGTTTTATGCAACCATATTTATTCAAATTAGGCTGGTTTTTAAGAGCAGCAGCAGATTCTAAAAATATTCTCTTCTAAATGTACTGTGATGGAACATGGTGGTCTTTTTCCACTTGATTCTGTGAGTTGTATCCAAAGCATGCATGATCTGCAAGGTCAGATTGACTATAGTCAATGACTGCAGATATATTTTTCATTGTCATTATTATTATTAGTCCCCGCGGTTAGCCTAGTGGCTATGCGCTTCACAACCATAAGCCTGGGGAAGGAGTGTCCTAGGTTCGATTCCTGTCAGTGACGTGAGGAGCTGAAGGATCTTCCTCAGCCATAGCCAAGTTAGCCAGTCTTGGGTGTGGACAGCAGGGTTTTTTCCTCAGTTTATTCTGGGGTTTTTCATCCCGCAAAGCAGGCAAACTGGCCTTGAGAACTCAACACTACAGGCCATAGGATACACCGGGGCATAAGGCTGACCACCTTATCCTGTAAACGGAGTGAGGTCCGATGATCAATGGACCCTCGACACCGCAAGGTAAAAAAAAAAAAAAGAGGGTATAAGGAAGATGAGAGATTATTATTATTATCATCATCCTAAGATCCCCATTGAACCACAGGCTCATCTAGGAGTTCCCTTTTGTCATAGCCAGCTCATCATACTGTGCCTTAAACACATTCAGATTCTCTGCAGACATTATGCTCTCAAGCAGTGCATTCCAATCATTCACAACTCTCCATGCAAAAAAACCTGCTTCTCACTCCCTTGCTCACACCCTCCTTATACAGCTTCCAGGGATGGCCTTTTGTTTTTCCTTAATTTCCCATTTTATGAGAGACCTCTTCAACGTTAATCCTATAACAATTCCTTACTAACTTGTACTAACATACAAGTTAGTAAGGGGTTGTTATAGGAAGGTCTCTATCATATCATCCTTCTTCCTCCTATCTACTAAATTCTACAAATTTCATTGTCTCAACCTTTCTTCATATTCAACATTCCAGAGATCAGAAACTATTTTGGTCAATCGCCTCTGGACTCTCTTCATCCTTTTGAAAACCAGGTGACCAAATCTGTGCACAGTAGCCCATATGTTGCCTCATTAGAGCCTTATACAGTGGGACCAGAATCTCCTTACTTCTACAAGTCAGTGTCCTCCACATCATTTCCAGAATTTGGTGTGTTGTCCTCACAATTTTGGCACTATGTCCTTTGAATTTCAGATCCTTATCCATCATCACCCCAAGATCTCTTATTTCCTCCACTTCCAAAAATATATCCCCATCAAGAGTAAATTCTACATCCTATCTTTGCTTTACAGATTTTAAAACCTTACATTTTCAACATTCAACTAGCATCCCCACTCACATGCCAATTCACTCAGTCTATTCTTCTTGTAAGGCCACAACATCTGCTCTACTCCTCATACGAGGGTGGTCTGAAAAGTTCTCAGCCTAACAATGAAAAAATGAATTTATAATTTCCAAATTAATTTTTATTTTTCAACATAATCTCCCTTAGCCTAATATATTTATTCCAGTGATGCTTCAGCACCATTATACTATCCTTGTAGTGGTTCTCAGTAAGATCTGCAAAATACCCCTCTACAGCTGCAATTATCTCTTGATTCGAAGAAAAATGCTGACCAGCGAGGAAGAGTTTTAGTTTTGGGAAGAGACAGAAGTCAGAGGGAGCCAAATCTGGGGAATAGGGTGGATGTTCCAACAATTCATAGTGCAGATCCCTTAATTTTCTCATTGCCAAAACACCTTTATGGGCAAGTGCATTGTCCTGATGAAAGATGATTTTTTTTCTTCTCAAACTGGATCTTTTCTCACAAATTTTTTCTTTCGTCTAGTCTGGTTAAAGATCGAAATAATATTCCCTAGTTATTATTTTACCCTTTTCAGGATAATTAATAAACAAAATGCCTTTAGCATCCCAAACCACCGATGCCATGACCTTTCCTGCTGATGAAACCGACTTTGTATTCTTTAGTTCTGAAGAACTGGCTTCTGTCCACTGTTTTGACTGCTGTTTGGATTCTGGTGTGTAATGGTGAATCCAGGTGTCATCCATAGTAATAAATCGATGCACAAAATCAGTTTTATTTTATCAGTTAAAATGCTCCAAGCACTGTTCAGAGATTTTCATGAAAGTGCATTTTTGATCTGCTGTGAGCATGTGGCACCCATCTTGCACAAAGCTTTTTTATTTGCAATTCTTCATGCAAAATATATCCTACATGTTCTTTTGAAATGCCTATAGTCTCAGCAATTTCACGAACTTTGACTTGCCGGCCATCGAATACCATATTGTGCACTTGATCAATGATTTCTGGCGGTGTTACACTTTTTGGGCATCCTTCACATGGATCATCTTCAAGGCTTGTATGGCCATGTTTATACTCTGCAGCCCATTTCTTAATTGTCAGAAATGAAGGAGAAGAGTGCCCATAAACTTTTATGAACTTCGAATGAATTTCTTTTGCCTTTAAACCTTCTTTTACAAAGAATTTTATAAACACACGATACTCAATTTTATCCATTTCAAGGGTTACAGACAACACTTTTGCTTTAGACAGCTGTATAAAACAAACTACTTGATAGAATGACTTGCAATTTCACATGGTTGTTTATGGCAGATGTACCAACTTAGGGAAAAAAAAAACTCTTGGTGATAGTGTTGCTATCTATGGTTGAGGCCGAGAACTTTTCAGATTACCCTCGTAGTTTGTCCCAACTTTGCATCATCTGCAAACAGCTGTATGTCCTCATTCAGATCTTCCCCATTATCATACAGGTTAAACAGCATTGGCCCTAAAACAGATCCCTGAGGCACACCGCTATTGACTTTCCTTTTCTTCTAGGATATTGTTCCACATACACAACTCCCCATATTGCTCTCCATACCCAATATGCCAAGGCAGATGTCAACTGCCTTGGAAATATACAGGAAACCCACTCACACAGGCAGATACATATGTCAAGACAATACATAATGTCAAGGCAGTTTTTTAGTATTTGTCAAAGGTTGTGAATGTATCTGTCTGTGTGAGTGGGTTTCCTGTATATTGAAAAGGACAGGTTAACCATTAGTTAGGTGGGTGTTTAGAAAGGCCAGACTATTATTAGTTTCCTTTTCCATTGTAAATTGGATTCTAGGGTGAAGACTTATTGAAGTGACAGAAAAGTGTTTAATGTGTCTGGACCATGAGACCAAATAGAAAATACATCATCTACAGATAGGTTTGAGAGGTGCTGAGTCATGAGCTTGTTTTACAAATTTTTCCATTAATAAATTGCCAAGGGGGGGAGACATGGGGGTCTCCCCCTTCTCTACCCTCTATCTGTTTATAGATTTTGTTCTTCCAAGAGAAATAACTGGAATGGAGAGCAAAGGAAAAGAGGCCTATGATATCAAGAGGAAAAACATTTTTTTTTTTTTTTAAAGCAATAAGGTGTTATATAAGGGAATGTTAGTGAACAATGAGGTGATGTTGAAGCTCACTAGGATATCATTAACAATTAGATTTTCAATAGAAATTTAAAATGAGAAGAGTTTTATGTATGATGTGATATGTGACCAGTAAAGGGGAGCAAAAGATTTCACTAACTATTTGGATAATTTATAGCCAGGGGGATGGAAACTGCAGGATTTAAGTTTTTTTTTGCGATGTCAGGAGGCTAGAAAGAAACTTTTTTGAGTAGGTTTTTTAATTTCTTGATTTGCAATTTAGTGAAATCATAATCTAAAGGTCTTTAGGTGGAGTGGTGTCTAAGAATGATATCCATTTTCTTTACATAGTTTATTTGAGGGCAGTAAGATTTTATGTTGAGTCCATACACGAGAGGTTGGTTGATCAGCCTTTAGTACTGTATAGTGGGTTGGGAAAGTAGGAACTTGTTTACATTTGATTTAAAAGACGGTATATTGTATTCCTTTAGTAACACATTAGGGGGAAGACTGTTTCATGATATAGCAGTAGCAAGGATGAAGGAGCTGGAAAAGAAACTTGTTCTGTGGGTTTCGAAGTACATTGTGAAGGGATGTTGAGCAGCAGCAGCTGCACATGTTCCAACAAGCTTAGTACTAAGTGGAGGAATTATTGATGCTATTTCAGATGAACATTTTCCATGGAAATATTTATAGAATACACATATTGCAGAAACCAAACATCTGTGCAAAAGTGGGAGGAGTGAGTTGGTAAGAGATGGGTCATTAATAAGTCTAATTGCTCTCCTCTATTGAATCAAGCACTTTGAGGGGAGCTTTTGGGGAACCCACTTTAAATGTGAGAGCAATATTCAATAGCTGGGTGGATTTGTGATTCATATAAGGTTAACAGCCGTTAAGAGGTGAAGTAACATCTTGAGCAAAAGAGAAATCCTAGTTTTTTAGAAGCTGAGGATGCAATGGTTGTGATATGTTTATGCCAGGAAAGGCTTGATGTCAGGTTAATTCCAAGAGGAGAAATCTCATCTTGTCTGAAAATTTGGGTGTTGTCAAAAGTAATACTGGGAGAAAATGTTTTTTTTCTCCCAGTATTACTTTTTTTATTAGCATTGACGAGGTTATCTGAACCCCATTGGAGGATGGCTTGGAGATCAGAATTGAGGGCAGTGGTGGTTGATATTCTGTAGGTTGAGGTGAGTTGTGTAGAATAAGGTTTATCAAATGAAAGGGAGGAGTGCAATATGCTGTCTGCAAAACTGTATACTGGGTTGAAGGTCAACTGAAGTAGGTCATTGATATATAGCAGGAAGAGGGTTGGTGAGAGGACAGAACCTTGTGGAATCCCTGGCATTAGCTGAATGGTGAGAGGATAAGGAACCATCCACCATCATACATAATATGCATCCAGAGAGAGAAAGCTGGCAATCCAAGTACATAAGTCCTGAGACAGACCAAATGATGATAGTTTGCTTAGTAGGCCAGACCCAGTCAAAAGCTTTGGAGATATCAAGTGCAACCACTTGAGATTTGCCAAACTTCTCCATGGCATTTGTCCAGAGATGGGTGATTTTTGTGAGCAGATTTCCTGTTCTTCTTGTAGATAAACTTATACGTTGGTTATACATGACTAAATTTTTCAGGAAATGACAACATATACCAAAATATTAATTAAAAAATTTTAATCAATACCTTCCAATATTTCGGCAATGTTACAATGCCATCTTCTGGGAACATAAAACTATGATGTGCACGCAGGCACTAACAACGAGCAAATGAGGCTGAAGAAGGCAACTGCCATTGGTCCTAGAGTCCTAAAGGTGTCCCCTAGTGGACTAAATTGGGTTGTCTTGGCTGTTGGGCTGATGTTCTTAGGACGCACGCTTCCCAAATTTGGGGCAGTCTCATGCATCCAAATTTGTTGAGGTTTGGGAAGTTTTTTAGACTGAAGCTGAATCCAAAAATAATCTTTCATATTTATATTTGCTGAGGTGTAGTAAAATGACTTTCTTCCAGCGTATTCTGTGGTAGGTATCTAGTGCATGGTCAGCAAGTCCCGAGTGGCTGTATTGGTGAAACCCGAATGTAGTCTTTGTATTTGGATATCCTGATATTAGCTGTCTTGCTTGTTTGGCTTGGTAGGACAGTTTACAACTGCAAGGGACCTGGTATACTCCAGGTAGGTCTAGGGGAAATGGCTGGTCTTTGGTGGAGCAGATAAGGGATGCCAGTTTCTTTTATGGTTTGTAACAGGTAGTCAGGCCATATTTTTTAGGATTTTTATTAGCTTTTCAGACATGCTCTGGATATAAGGAATGGTGATAGATTTATTGTAATCTCTGTTATGAATGGGGGGGGGGGTTAACTAGTTTTTAATATTTTCTGGATTTTTTCTACAAGTTTTATAAGTTTATCTACAAGAAGAACAGGAACACCCCCCCCCTGAAAAAAAAATGTATTCAGCTAGTGCACGTAAAATATCTCAGACTGAAAAATGTTAGTTTTTCCTTCTATATAGAGGGGTACCTGTGAAATATATTTGGACATTGCTTCTGTAAAAGTTAAATATTCCTTGACCATTGCCCAAACAGCATTCTTCTCCTGTCTAGCTAATTCTTTATTCCTTGCATTTGTTTCTAGAAAAATATCATAAAGTTCATCATATAATTCAGCAAGATTGAGTTTGCCTGGTGACACCTTTTTATATCTTCATTTCCTTTATTAGCATTAATTTGTATCATTGCTTTAACTCTTTGCTCATCAACACATTTGGATTTGTTTTAGGATTTTAGTGAAGTTGATTTTAGGAAACTGTCTTTTAAGCAGTATAAGTGAGATGAAATATATCCCATGTTCCCCAAGTTTTCTTAATTTCAGAGTTATTTATATCTAGGTATTTTGCTTTAATATATGAGATACATAATAAAATTCTTCCATAAACTATTGTAAATATACATCATATACTTTTATTAATCAATTTTGATAAATTATGGAGATAATTTCTGCGTGCTGAACCATGTAACATTAAAAGAAAGGATATTGGAAGTTTATTTTTCACTTGGTTAGACTATAATAAATTTAGTTTAATCCTTTATCCAAGTGTAAGCAAACAAAGTTTGCACCTAAAAATATCTTCAGAACTGGGGTAAGGTAGTGCAACTCCAAGCAAAGGTGGACCGAGCTTTCATCGCTCCTTGTCTCAGTATCTCCCATAATGCAAAGCACATTTCCTTGCGGACATGTATACTGCTATGCATTAAAGGAAGGGCCGCTACCCAGACCGGTTTCAACCTTTATTGAGATCTCGTCAGTGGGAGGCAGACCCAACCATGGAGATACTAAGGCAGAAGCAATAGGAGAGGTCATAGTTACTTATAGGAGTTGCCAACAGGTGTACCACCTTATTATTGAATTACTCTGGATTTAGAGAACTGGATTTGGGTCTGCCTCCCACTGATGAGACCTCAATAAGGGTAGTGGCCCTTCCCTTAATGCATAGCAGTATACATGTTCACAAGGAGATGTGCTTTGCATTATGGGAGATACTGAGACAAGGAGTAATGAGAGCTCGGTCCACCTTTGCTCGGAGTTGCCTGGTGTTGCACTACCTTACCCCAGTCCTGAAGATATTTTCAGGTGCAAACGTTGTTTGCTTACACTTGAATGAAGGATTAAACTAAATTTATTAAAAGAAAGGATACTTTTTATTAAGTTTATATTTCAGTTTTTATTTGGTAACAGAAAGTTTTGTTATTTATTAGACCATTAACATTGGCTTTCTGATATACTGTATTTGAATTGCTGCTTGTCAGATATGTATTTGAAGCCAGCTTAAAAATTTAAATTAAACTCTGATTAATGGATAATTTTTTGGTTTTTTGTTTGTCTGTTCAAGAGAAACTAAAAATTCACTCATATTGGAGTTGTTCCTGTGCAGATTTTTGTTCATGAATTATGTGATTAAAAACATGAAAAAATGGCTCCTGGTTTAGATAAGTTTGACTAATTAATTGTGGATAATTGTGTGTTTACATGTAAGAGTTGAAATAGAGGTTGTGTGGTCACAGTGTTTTGTAGTGGGTGGGCTTATTTGTTTGAGTTTGTTTTTACAAGAATTAAATTTTGATTTTAGTCATTTCATAAGATGCGCTATATGTATTCATTAGGTTATGTTGATAAATTATGAATTTTTAAGGCAGATGGAGTGCTATCAAGAATGAGTGCTCATCTTGATAGCAAAGAGAGACTGTAAAAGACTTGTTAGTTTTGAGAAAATGAATGAAACAATCAATGGTAGCGAGAATGACAAAAGCCAAAAGAATGTGGCAAAAGTCCGAGAAGTGAATGTAGTGCACTAGGAAGAGTGACTGAGGCTGTGGAGAGGAGAGGAAATGCAGAGGAATTGACTGCTGGTTGGAACAAATGACTTCTCAGGAAGTGTGAATGAGAAAGCATGTGATTTGCAAGTGTTGCTAGAAACAGTGAAGTAAAAGAGTGAGTGGTAGGTAGAATTGTATGTTATTAAGGTATGATAGTGAAGAGCTGAAAAGAAGAGCAGTGATCATTCTAGAATGTGCAGGAAGATACGACTTGAGTTTGATATGTAGGATAAATTTGAAGGTAGGAGAGAGCTATTTGCTGCAGATGGTCTGCATTTGAGTGAAAGCAGACGTGTGAAGCTGCGTAAATTGTTGATGGGAAGAAGGGAGCACATAACTAGTTAAAGAAATAAAAACCAGATAGTGGAACTGTAAGTGTAAAATACCAAAATTGTGAGATAAGGGACAAAGGAAGACAAGATATCTGTAGTTGTTAAGGTGTTTGAGAAAATTGGTAAAGACTAAGATTCAGAAATGAGTTGATAATAGCAGTATGGTTAGCATGGGTTTGTTAGGGGGAAGGTCATGTTTTAGCAATCTGCTTATGTATTACAACAAGGTGACAAATTTGCTGGATAAAGGAGATGCAATGGTGTATTTGGTATTTTCAAAGGCCTTTGATAGACTGCCACACGACAAGCTTTTAGCTAAATTGAAACTGATGAAATTATAATAGCTTAGTGAGTTTAATAGCTGATTAGCTGTCAGATAGCAATCATCAGGTTGCATATGGAGGAGTCCATACAGAGGAAGGCCACTAGTGAAGTGCGCTACAGGATTCTGTTTTGGGACTATTGTTGTTTAACTTGTATGTTAATGACATTGGGACCAGCTTAACTGGAGATATGCAGCTGTTTGATGATGCAAAATTGGAAAGAACTATGAGAAGATAGAACTAGAACCTCTTGGCCTTCCAAGAGGATCTCAATAGACTGTGGGTTGGACAAATAAGTGGACCACAAGACCAAAGGTGTTTTTTTATATGGTTCCTACCCATGAAAGATTGTAAACCTATAGTATATTAGTATCATGAGTAGACAAAGGGTTTTTTTCTATTTTTATTAATTTCATATATTTTATTTTTGTATTATTTTTTAAAATTATCCATAATCCCTACTCTAAAGACTAAACATGGAACTTTTTCCTCTGGTGAGCAAAGTGTGGTCTTACGCTTGGTGATGAAATTGATTCCCCACCTGAAGGCAATTATCCATGCTTACTAAAATGGGAATCTGACTTGTAAACCTGCAGCCTGTTGGTTGGAGAGCAGATATGCCAACCAGGCTAGTCTAGTCCCATACTTAATTTGTGATTCTCTCACAACATGCAAGAAGAAAATAAAATTGTAATGTTTTAATGACTAAAATCATTAATTTTGGTCATTGGTTTTACAACCTACTTATTTACATGATTTTATTTCCTTTAATTTATTTAGTTTTTAATTACTTGCTGGTTGTTTTTATGTTTCAAATAATCAAGATTGGTTATTCATCAGTTTATGATAATTATAGTAAAATATCAATTTCAGTCTACAGTTAATTTAATTTTTTTGAAGGAAATAAAGTGAATACAGCAATCCCTCGATTAATGCGCCCCTGATTAGTGCATTTTCGATTAGTGCGTCATTTTTTTCGATACCCAAATTAGATTAGTGTGCCTACATACATCTTAAAAATGAATGTTACAGATTTTTAAAATTTTCTATCTATACATTCTTTATGGCTAACTATCTCTTTGTAACCTTGAAAGAAAGGGCTCTCATTGATGGAAAAGTAGAATTCCACGGTAGTGATGGGTGGTTTGAGAAATAGCCTGCATAATGTTCTAATCAAAGGCGAAGCTGCAAGTGCAGATAAAGAGGTGGCCACAAATTATCCAGAGATTTTGAAGAAAATTGTGTAAGAAGGGGGCTATTATGACCAACAAATATTTAATGTCGATGAAACCAGCCTTTTTTTTTTTTTTTTTTTTTTGGAACTGAATACCTTTCAAGACTTTTCTGGCCAGATCAGAGAAATCTCAGCCTGGTTATAAAGTCGCAAAGTCGAATTCAATTACTGCTTGCAATATGCGAGCCATTTAGAATCACATTCTTCGACATTGTGCAAATGATTTTAGAGGCTTTTCAAATGAATCTAAGCTAATTAAATCTCATTCTGAGAAGTTGAGTGATTCCGACACCTGCTAAATTTAGATACACAGTGGGAAGATCCTGAAGAATATGAAGAAAATTTAATCACTGACTAGTCCAAAGCAATTTCCGAGGAGCAATTTGAAAATTTGCACAATCAAAGTTTTTAAGCAGCAATGCTTATAGGCTGACCCTGATAAAGAGAGAAGCAGTAAAATTTGCAGAAGAGGCAATAGGGCCCTACTATCAGTTGTATGAAAAAAAAGAAACAGAATGCCCGCCAAACTACATTAGCTCAAATCTTTGTTAAGAAGCAGAATAATAATTTATATTCTGAATATGTTTTATTGTTTTCAGCTTCATGGTTTTCCTTTAACTTGGCTCTGAGACATAACCTAATTCTTTTGTAAAAAAAAATTGAGGATCAAAAGAGAAATTTGAGGAATGAAGTATACTTTTTTCCATAGGTTATTATATTCTATTAGTGCGTTTCCGATTAATGCGCCTGTTTTAAAGAACACATTAGGCACAATAATCGAGGGAGTGCTGTAATTAAGATGTGCGAAACATGGTGATCTCTCTATTACTTGATTCTTAAATCATTAAACCTTTAGTTATGAATGTCAGCTGACTTCTGATACAATAGCACGTATATGTAACTGTACATTTAGTTAACTGATTAGCAAATTTATTTCCTGATTCCATCAGATAATTGAGAGATCACTGTATATATAGTGTATGCATTTTTTAACTCCTTTTTTATTTATTATTATTAAGCATTGTGGGATTATTAGTCTTGTAGATGAAGTAATAGTAATTGTTACATTATCTTTCAGCTACTTGCTGTTTTATCATAAACAGATCCTAGAATATGAATGACAGAGGCTGGACCCTAGTTGTCAACTAATTCCTCCATGTTTGTGTATTCTGATGTAATGATCTCCACTCAGGCTAAGTGAGGTCACTGTGTATTAGTTCTGACACGGCTGTTTGCTCAACTGTTGTCCAGGGTCGCATGTTCCCTGAAATAATAAAAGTATACCACTGACTTAAGGTATTATTTTATTTCCAATACAGTATTATGGTGTCAGAGCATAAATCTTCACATACCAAGTGAAATCAGTGAAGTTTGCAGTACTTTCTTAAATATTGGCCTTATGTTAATAAGGCATTTAACTCTAAACAACCTTAAATGCTACCAGGGTATCATCTATCAGTGTTATGCCAAGAGCCTGAATCCATGTGTTCCTTGTGTATATGTAATTATCACTTTGTTAAAACCTAGTTGTATTCTTCGAAAACAGTGAACATTAAATATTGATAACCAGAATGTCCATATGTCTGGAAATGTTCTTATGCTTGTCTAACAAATGTGTACATAGCCTTTAATAATTCAGGTTAGTAATGTATGTAATTATTTATTGTAATCTGTCACAGTTTGAACAGTGAACTTCATGCATATTATAGTTAGATTTTCTAGTAAGTGTAATTACTAAAAATGATCAGTAATCTGAAATTTTTTATGGCTTGTACAAGCAACAAACTGAAATGAACACAATTCACTTAATGTAGGGAACGTAACAAATTCCAAGTATGAAGGGAAGGTCAAATCATTCTGTACAAAGTTGCTGCTTATGACTATGTAGCACTGTCTCTTGAATGCAGGCTTAACTTCTAAATTGTAAACTGTAATAATGCATTACTTTTTGTAATAGTACTTCTTTGTTAATGTGATAAGGTCTGTACAGCAAGAAAACGTTATATGAATAAATAACACTAACAAGTGTTGTCATGTAAATTGCACATTCTAATTCATCTGCAGTAATATGATCATATAGGATTATTTTTAAAATTTAAAATTACCTATGTACATTTAAAAAAAATCATGCTGAATTTTAATATGCAAAACTACTGGAAGTGTAGTTTATTTCATTATGTTGAGGGTAGAAAATCTACTCTACCATCAAAAGAGAAATGGCCAAATGGTTACGCATACAGATAACAAATACAGATCATTTTTAACATTATGAAAAATTAAATGTTTAATAATATGTTTATGTAAAACATTTTTGCACTTTTCCAATGCTCAAAATAACTAAATATTTGAGTGTGAGCTAGTTGTCAATCAGTATGTTATTTTCATAGTCATATTTCATTAAAACCATGAAACATTGATAATGATGAGCATTTTTCAAATTCCAGATATATACCATCAAAAAGTGTACAGCATACTATGATAGTACTACAATCAACTCTCACTGTAACACTCATCACGATAAATAACAAACTAGTGAAAAGTTCTAAGCAAAGACGCTTAGGTACGGTGCTGTTATAAAAGAAATTCACTATAACAGACTATCCATTACTACAGATTATTCCTGCAGTCCCTAGAAGTTGCTGTAGTGACAGTCATCTGTGCATGAAAAGTTTACTAACTTCCTGTTAAGTTTTCTTCCAAATTAATCTTAACCATCAGGACTCCAATATTGTTAATTATTATTTCAGTCTTCTACGTGAACTGCCACAGTTCATATAGCTTTTATTTTTTCTGCCATCCTGGTATAAAACACTTTTTTTTTGCAAACCTTTCCTCTTCCATTCTGTTTTAGTAACCATAACACTTGAGATTAGTGCTTTGCTCATGTTATATCTTGACATTGTTAGCATTTCTGAATACTAAGTTTCTTCATGATATCTTCATTTTTAATATGATTTTGCTATCGATGCCATGTGTTCACATCCCTAATTTTTTTCTCAAAACTTTCATATCTGTCATTTCTAGTCTCTTATCAACTGTTTTATTTCTAAACCAACTCCATAAGTTAAAATTGGTTTGAATACTGTCACATATACAGCTAGTTCAGTGTTTTGACTAATTTCTCTCTTATTACATTACAAATAAATGTATTCATTTGACTTTCCACCATACCAGCCTTGCTTATTCTGTTGTTTATTTCCATATTTAATTTGCCATCTTCACTAAAAATTGTGCATAAATAGCTGAAATGTTTTTACTTGTTTAATAGATTTCTTTTTCAGTATGCAGCTGTTTTCAATTTATTCTGCCTATTTTCAGTCTTTGTCTTTTTAATTCTAAGGTAGGATAATTAAAATGAATAATTTTAAAATCATCTACATAAAAATCTGAGTTGAATATCTAGAATTTTGATATCAGGTTTAATGTCGTTTTCTTTAATATAATGTGATAAGTGGGAGTTGTATTCTTGCTTGTACCTTTATCTTCTTCACAAATCTAACTGTTGATCTCAACTTAAATATAAACTATGTATTAAATAAGATAACTGAAATTGGGTTTTATTGGTTGCAATTTGATACAACTAGTAACCGACTAGTTTCGCCACGTTAACTAGAATGGTTAACGTTAATGGTTCCTATGCATTCGGTATAATTTTTTCCCGTTATGCATTGATTCATAATCAAAGCTTGTTTTAAGTTTATATTTGCATGTTCATCAAACCCAGAAGACACCACTAGTTAACGTGGCGAAACTAGTCGGTTACCAGTTGTATCAAATTCCGACCACTAAAACCCAATTTGTTATCTTATTTAATTAATTTTGTGGTTGAAAATAACATACTGAGACTATGTATTACTCTGTACAATGTTCTATTTACCCACATAATTGGTACTGTTTGAACAGCTTTTCTCTAAGCACTTGATCATAAGCCTTTTCCAGATCTACAAAACTCAATTATATTCCCATGATTTCTCAACTATTTATCTTAAAGTGAAAATTTGATCATGACCACTAAACCTGAACCCAGCTTTTCCAAGTTTCTCTTTATACTTTTCCTAGACTACTATTAAGTATTCTAGGTAGAGAATTTCCTCTGTAATTCTTGCATTCAATTTTATTTCCTTATTTATAGATAGGTACTATGAGCACTCTGCTCTAGTTGTATGGAATTCAACCTTCTGACCAGGTTTCTGACTTATGCAATACAGTAAAACTTATATAGCCTTTTGGCTCTTTATTTTAGTAAAACTTATGTCCACATTTGAGTATTTCTGGTAGAATATCATTAGCTGTTTTTTCACATTTCAGGTTTTTCGTGGCTTTTTCTATCTCAAGTATTAATATGTAATCCTGATTGCATTCCTCTTGAATGTTTTTTTTTTCAGTCATGTTGTCACTTGTTTCATTTAGAAATCTTTTCAAGTTATTTCTCTAAACATTTAGAATATCATTACTTTATCTTTCATTTTCATGCCACCTTTATCATATCTGATTTCTTTTACAGTATGCTTCCCTCCATTTCAATACATCTTCCTGATATTTAATTTTTATATGGATTGCTGCAATAATGAGGACGCTGACCTGCAGAGTTAAAATTTATCATTCCGTTGTATAAGACCCTGATCAGACCACACTTAGACTATTATTCTCAGATTTGGTCCCCAGGATTTGAAGGGGATAAATTAACTGTGGAAAGGGTGCAGAGGCAGATAACAAAGATGGTTTCGGGACTGAACAATGTTAATTATGAGAATTAGCTGAGGGAGTGTGAATGCAGTTTAGTGGATAGAAGGAGGAGAGGTGATATGATTGAGACTTTTAAACTGTTGAGAGGTGGTTACAGGGTTGACACTGGGGAGTTCTTATGCTTGGTTGAACATTAGGAAAGAGTGATGACAAGGGGCCATCCCTGGAAGTTGTGAAAGGAAACTGTGAACAAGAGGGTGAGGAGTGGTTTCTTTGCATGGAGGGTGGTTGAAACCATGGAATGCAGTGCCTGATAGAGTGGTGAGAGCAAGAACAGTCAACGAGTTTAAGAAGTGGTATGATTGACTTTGTGTTTCATTGGAGAGACCTCCCATGATGAGTCTTGATAGACTTTGTGTTTCCTACAAAGGACCTCCTGCAATGAGTCTTTTGACTGCATGGAGGCCTGAATAATAATATTGCATTTGAGTATTTTCTTTGATTTAGGAAATTAAATGTATTTTTTGGATGAATTTGGCATTAATATTGTATCACTATTTTGGCCTAAAATTTATGCAAGTGCAATTATTTGCATTTTATTAGACTGTTTGAACATTAAACAAGATACACTCCATTAAATATATATAAAATTAAACAAATTCATCTTTAGGAATATTGGCCTATAATTAGCACCACTAATCAGTTATATTTAACAAGCTTATGTTAACCTCTTGCACTGAGTGACTAAATCAGACTGTGAATTATTAGAACTGTTAACTATGATTTTCTAACAATTATAATTGGCAACAAGATAGGTCGTTATTTTTAATTCTTATTTAGTTTAATGTAAATAAAAATAATATACATTATCTGCACACATTCCCTAAGTTAATAAAATAGGTGAGTGCAGCACATGAAGTTTTGCCATTCAACCATTTTTGCTCTTCAAGTCATTTAACTGCATCATTTAGAAGTATAAATTGCATATTTCAGTCTGTGAATTGGCATTTATGACTAGCCAACTGAATTTCCGGAATGTTTGCTTTTACTTGAGGCATTTATAAAAATGAATAAGGAAGTTGGTTTGGTTAGACTGATCAGCAAATCAAAACTTTGTGTGTGTAATTAGCTAATTCCAGTGTATTTTGCAGTGTATTCAGGAGCTCAATACAATTCTGCAATCCAAAAAATTCCATCTCATAAGAATTTGTTTTTACAAATGCATATATTTGGAATTTTTTTCATAAATTATTCAGTAATAATACTAAAATTAAGTTTCTCTTTGTAGATGTTGTAACAGCTTGAACACATCTGAATACTACAGCACAGTCTGTTCACATTCTCACTTGACTTTGAAACTCTTTAATTTGTTATGTACCATTTAAGTTATAGGCTGTAATACAACTACCAACTGCTTTTGTAAGCAATTCATTTATAAGTGCTAAAAGAAAGAAGTTAATTAGAGTGCAAAGTTAATTAGACTCACTGTATTCCAGGAAAATACAGGTATATGATGTTTGGGGGATGCCAGTGTTTGTTTTGGAGAACACCAAAATATCATGTAATAATTATCACATTTTAGAAAATCAAGGTACATTAGTCTACTAATGTAGTTGGATTTTCTATGCTTTAACCAATAAATGAAATTTGTTACTGCTTTGATATAAAATAACTGAAATGAGTTAAGTTTCGGCTTGAAATTTTGTGTATTGGTGGACCCTTCCATAACCTGTTTTGTTTCACAGTGTAGCATAATGAGAGGCCTTATATTTCTTTTGTGCATTATTATGAAGGAGACCTCTGTATGTCCAGATTAATAGAAGCAATAAGGTAAAAGGACTACCACTGGAATATTTTGTGGGGATTTAAAAGTAATTGCATTACTGTACTGCTGAGTATGTAAGGAAGATTTACAAAATATTGCTGCTTTTTGTAAAGTTGGGCAACAACAAAACATTAAGAAAATACGGCAGAGATTTTATACCAAAAAGAAAGAATATAAATGCAAGCCCAGTGTTAACTTCTGTTCATTTCTTCATCACTGTATGTCTCATGAAAAACTTTGTTAAAGCATTAGACAAAAATTGATCTGCATTCCAGCACCTAACCACAAAACTTTCAGAAAAATTTGAGAATCCAAATTTAAGGAAAGTATAATTATTGTACCTCGTATTAGGGAGGTATTAAAAGATAAGCCTGTTTAATACCTTCTCAAATTTTATGAAATGAAACAGGGAAGTAGTAAAAGATAAGTCTTGCTAAAAGCCTGGAAATTATTCAGAGTATATTGGTCAAGGGTTTTTTTTTGGGGGGGGGACAAAGCTGAAAATTATAAAAATTGATCAAATTATAACAGAGTACCTCATGATGGAAAGATGTCATTGCAGATTTATTTGTTTCATTCTTACCTAGATTTTCTCGAAAACCTTAGTGAAGTGAAACATCAGCAGACCAAATGGTTCTGCCAGACATCATGTTAATGGGAAACATTTGTTGATTTCTTCAAAGAGAGACATGCAAAGGTGTACAACATACAGGAGGACATGAAGTACTTCAAAATATGTGTTTATTTTTTCCTAATTATTGTAAATGTAGTAAAATATGCAAGCACTTTAATATTTGTTTAATATTTAAAAACATAATATTTTAGCATAGTTTTGTAGTAGTTCTTTGTGCAGTATTTGAATAATGGCAGCAGCCACAGCTTAGTTTGCCAGTAGCTTATTACAACCCCCCCCTACCCCCCATGCATTGTGATTGTGGGTACAAATGGTTTGAGAGTCAGTGTGAATTGGGTGGTAAGAGATCTGAGATTATATGGAAGAAGACAGAGATAGTATTGCCCAGGTATAATAATGTAGAGCTGCAGAGAAGAGCATCAATAATGAATAGTATAATAGCCAGAATGTATTGAGAGGCTTGGAATACATGGATGCCTAGAGGGCATTTGAGGAGAGAGAGAGGCACTGTATGTGAGGGATGGCTTGGATTTGAATGAGAAAGGTGGAGAGACATCTGGAGAGAATGTTATTTTCTGAAGAAATCGGTGTCAATGCAGGGAAACTAAAATTATTAGGGTGGATGGTAGCAGGGGTGGCCTCTTGTGAGAATAGGTGCTTGGGAGAAGGGGGGGATACATCAGGTAAGGCTGAATCCAGAGGATAATGATAAGTATAAAATAAGTGACAATGCCTTGATTCTTTATACTAATGCCAGGAGTATCCAGAATAAAGGAGATGAATTGGTGGCACCAGCCTGTCCAAAGATTATTGAGATATCTGAGACAAGGTTGATGAGATGATATACTGACAGGAATAGAAGTAACATGGTATTTCATTTTTCAACAGGATAGGAAGGGGAAACGTGGTGGTCGAGTACTGCTTATGATAAATGATGACATATATCTTTTCAGAGTGGAGGATTTGGGGGGACGGAGGTTAATGGCACTAATAGTTTATAAAGCATATGGTGTGAGATAGAGGTGGGCAGGATAGGATATTTAGTGGGAACACAGACAGCAAAGAGCAGGAGATAAACAGATGAATGATTGTTTTGGGAGATTTTAACTACAGCAGTATAAATTGGGAAGAGGAAACTGCACGTAGTAATAAGGGAATGGAATTTTTGAAATTCTTGAGGGACAAATGTCTTAGGCAACATGTAGTAGAAGGAACACTGGGTTCAAGAGTTTTGGATTTGGTCATAGCATCAGAAGAGCTGATTATAACTGAGATGGCATCTTCCCCCCCCATGTCTATTCATGGGGGGGGGGAATCCTGCATGTCTAGTCATCTTAGAAGATGAATATAGACATGCAGGAGTATCAAAGAGAAAGGAATATATCTGGAATTATAAAGCAGGTGATTATAATAGTCTTACATATCAAATTGCAGCAGTTCTGTGGAGGGAGGAATTGGAAGGACGAGATATCATCAGTGCTTGGGAACTTGTGAAGGAATATTTATTAAGCTGTATACCACAAGCACTGATGATATCTCGTCCTTCTCGCCAAACAGGAATTGCAGATAAAAAAGAGGTTATGGAAGAGATATAAGGAGACAGGGAGCAGATGCATGAAGAATATAAGACTGGCCAAGACTGGTGTGGTAAGGAAGGCAAAACTAGAATATGAGAAGAGATTTGCCCTGATATCCAAAGAAAATCCTAAGGAATATTTAGCTATGTGGCCAGTAGGAGGAGAAATGATTGTGGAAGAATGCAGATAAAAATGGGAATAGAGTGACTGATGCAAAGTGGAGTTGTTCAATCATCTTTATTGGGGTATTTCATCCTGGAGAAGTAGGTTTTAATACTAGACAGATAGGGCAGGTTCGAGGTTCAGAAGTGCAAGAAGAGTGTATTTCATATACTGAGCTCTGGATGTCAATAAACCAATGGGACTAGATAGGATTTTGCCATGGGTTTTGAGAGTGCTATAAAATTGACAGCTCTGTTGACCTGGCTTTTCAATGAAAGTCTGGCCGTGGGAAAGGTACCAAGTAGTGGAAGGAGGATAAGATAGTGCGATTGCATATGGGTGATAGCAGATTGGAAGTGTCAAACTATAGACCAGTTTGTATTTCATAAGTAGTTAAGATCTTGGAGAAATCATTTACAGCATTGAGAAGATGAGGGTAATGTTATCTGTGAGAATCGGCATGGGTTAAGGGGCACTCTTGTTTTAGTAATATGATTGTCTTTATAATAAAGTGATGAGAATGGTTGATGAGGGAAAGGCATATTCTGCAATTTTTTTATTTTACAAAGGCATTTGCCAGGGTACCACATGATAAGCTGATATTTAAGTTGTAGCACATGGATTTAGATGTCAGGTTAGTGAACTGGATTTGGCTATCTGGTAGGGAGCAGTATCAAGGAGGTAGAAGATTGCAAGTGGGTTCCCATAGGTCTTAGTACTGGGACCTGTATTGTTTTACCTTTATATCAATGGATTGCAGGGGAATATTCAGCTTTTTTGCAGAAAATGTGAAGTTGGGAAGAGTTATTGGTAATAGTGCAGATGTGGTAGGCCCTGCAAGAGGATTTGAATAAACTGGACAGATGGGCAAATGAATAGGGGTTCAGTTTAATGCAGCTAAATGTAAAGTCTTGAAGTTCGGAGTAAGTCAGGGAGTAGGTAAAGGATCTGGGGGTGGTGATTGATAGAAACCTGAAATTCAGGGAACATATTGTGAAGGTAACCCAAAGGATTGCTGCAATACTGAGAAGGATGCTGACCTGCAGAAATAAGAGTTGTCATTCATTGTACACCCTCGGTTGTCACGATATTTATGTCGTACGTGACGAATTTTCGCTATCAATCGCTTCAAAACTTCGAGATAAAACTCACCATTGACTGTTTGGCCAGGTGGAACAAATTCTTTGTGAATAATGCCCTTGGAATTGTAGAAACAAATCGACATTGTCTTTACTTTTGACTTCTCCAAGCGACTTTTTTTCGGATGCCACTCTTCTGGTGGTCTCCACTCTGCCGCTTTGTTTAGGGTTCATACTCAAAACAGCATGTTTCTTCACCAGTAATGATCGTTTTAAAGAAGTTTCAGTCCTTACGAGTGGTTTTAATGAGATCTTTGCAGTGTTCAATTCGATACATTTTTTGGTCGTCGGTCAACTTGTTGCGAACAAATTGCAAATTCAATTTATGAAGGCCCAAACTCTTGGTCAAAATGTTGTTCACAGTTGATTTTGGAATCCCCGATTCATCTTCAATCAATCGCACAGACGATTTCGGATTTTCTTTGATGAAATCACACACTTTTTGGATGTTAACTTCGCTCAGTCCAGTTTTTGGACGATCGGCTTTTTGTTGTCCTCAAACATCTCATGACCACTTTGAAATCGCTTAACCCACTTGTAAACTTCGTTTTCAAAAATTAAGAAATAGGCTGCCGTGTTTAAACGTGGCCATACCAGCCTTGAAGACGATCCACGTGAAGGATGTCCAAAAAGTATAACACCAGAAATCATTGATTAAGTGCACGATATGGTATTGGATGACCAGTGAGTCAAAGTGCATGAAATTGCTGAGACTATAGGCATTTCAAAAGAATGTGTAGGATATATTTTGCATGAAAAATTGCAAATGAAAAAGCTTCGTGCAAGATGGGTGCTGCACTTGCTCACAGCAGATCAAAAATGCTCTCGCATGAAAATCTCTGAACAGTGCTTGGAGCATTTAACAAGAATAAAACTGATTTGTACGCCAATTTATTACTATCGATGAGACTTGGATTTGCCATTACACACCAGAATCCAAACAGTGGAAAGATGCCGGTTCCATCACCAGGGAAGGTCATGGCATTGGTGTTTTGGAATGCTAAAGGCATTTTATTTATAATTATCTTGAAAAGGTTAAAACAATAACCGGGTAATATTATTCTGATCTTTTAATCAGACTAGACGAAAAAATTAGTGAGAAAAGACCTGGTTTGCAGAAGAAAAAAAAAATCATATTTCATCAGGGACAATGCACCTGTCCAGAAAGGTGTTTTGGCAATGGGAAAATTAAGGGATCTGCACTATGAATTGTGTGAACATCCACCCTATTCCCCAGATTTGACTCCCTCTGACTTCTATCTCTTACCAAAACTAAAACTCTTCCTTGCTGGACAGTGCTTTTCTTCGAATCAAGCTTCGAATTGCGGCTGTAGAGGGGTATTTTGCAGATTTCACTGAAAACCATTACAAGGATGGGATAATGGTGCTGGAGCATCACTGGAATAAATGTATTAGTCTAAGGGAGATTATGTTGAAAAATAAAAAATAATTTTGCAATTATAAATTCGTTTTTTCATTGTTAGGCCAAGAACTTTGAAGAACAAGCTGAATTCAGGCCAAATAGAGAGTGTAAAGATCAGATTTTCACTTCATGACAAATAGTTAAGAAATTATCAGAATATAACAAAGATCTGTATTTAAGTTTTGTGGATCTGTGAAAAGCATATGACAAGGTGCCAAGAGAGAAGTTATTCAAAACGCTACAGATGTATGGCATCAGTGGGACATTATTTCAAGCAATACTTAGTCTTTATTTGAGTTGTAAGTCAGCAGTTAGAAATGAAGTACAGGAAGATGGTTTGTTAAATCTGGTGTCAGACAAGGATGTATATTATCTCGTTATTATCTATATGGATCGCATTATGAAGGAAAGTGGTATTAAACCTGATATCAAGATTGGAGATGTTAATGTTATCTCTTTGCTTTATACAGATGATATACTTTCTAAATAAATCTGCTACAAGTCTGTAAGATTCCCTGACTAAATTGAATAACTGTTGTAATAGATTTGGTATGAAGTTCTGCAATAATAAGACAAAGACGAAAAAGGCAAGGCAGAAGTATTGAAAATATCAACTGCATGGCGAACCTATAGAACAAGTAAAACATTTCAACTAGGCATGATTTTTAGTGAAGATAGTAAATTTATTTCATATCCAAACACAAGTAGTACAGTAGTCAGTAAGTCGTACAACATGATTTATAACAAATTAGGATACATTACAATGAGATTAGCTTAGATTTGGTAAGTGAATTATACAGGGAATAATAATTAAATATGAAAAAAAAGTTTTGTTTGCAGCATCGTGTTGTCCAGAGTCTGTTTATGCTTTTCCAAGTGGGCACCACGTGGAAGATATTCGGCTGTTGGAATACCAGTATTATTTTCAGGATATAGTGCAAACCATTAAGTCTTGTCTCTGGGAGGTTTTTAGGTAGGTCAATAGTTGTCGGGATCTTAGTCTTTGGGGCACAGCGGTCTGGCCGAACAGAGTGGTGTTCATCATTCATTTGTCTGCTTCTTTCATCAGCTGAGAATGCAGATCTTCGAATTGAATTCAATGCTTGGTCAAGTTTTTCAGCGGCATATTCAGCAGAAGAATAGCAAAAGGCCAAGGCAGAGATCTCAATGTGCTAGGGTCTGCACCCCATTTAGAGCAAGTGAGCTTTCTTAGTATGTTGTTTCTTGCATTCACTTCTGCCTTTGTTTTTTCTATGTGGGTTTGATATGAGAGCATACGATCGAGAGTCACACCGAGGTAGATTGGTTTCCAGGAATGTTCTATATTAGAGCCTTCCCAAGAAATCTGTAGCTTCCTGTTGACTTCCTTATTGGTAAGGTGGAAAAGGCTAGTCTGGGTTTTCAAGGGGTTTGGTTTTAGTTGATTGCTGGTATAGCATGTGATTAGACTGTTTAAGGCAAGTGATAGAGTAGTTTCAATGGACTTGAAATTTTTTGACTAAGTAGCTATGGCAAGGTCATCAGCATAGATAAAATTTCTAGTTCCTGAAAAGATGGAGAGATCATTGACATAGATGTTGAAAAGTAATGGTGATAACACGCTTCCCTGGGGAAGGCCATTTTTTTGGTGGTGCCAGCGGCTCTCCTAGCCCCAAGGTCCACGTAAAAGCGTCTGTTTTCCAAGAGTGATTGGATGAGTGCGAGATGATTTATGGTATCATATGCTGCAGTTAGGTCTATAAAGACTACTCCTGTGGCTATTTTTGCTCATAATCATTTTCTATATATTGAGTGAGGTTGAAAATTTGGATGTACAGGATTTGCCTGCTCTAAAGCCAGCCTGCTCAGCAATAAAATGGGGTTCGATTAGGGGTTGTAGCCTATTCAAAATTAATCATTCATAGAGTTTAAAGAGGTTGCTGAGTAGCGATATAGATCTGTAATTTTTTGCTTTGGTTGGTGTTTTCCTGGTTTCAGAAAGGCCACCACTTTGGCATGCCTCCAGATAGTTGGTATCCTTAGGGTTCTGAGGCAAGTGTTGTATAGGTTTAATAACCACTCTTTAGTCCTGGTTCCAAAATATTTAATCTGTTCATTACAGACATCATCAAGGCCTGCAGATTTTCTAGCTTTTAATAGGTTTATGACAGTTGAGTTCAGTAATGGCGAAATATGAGTTAATCATATTTTGTTCCTCACTTGGGGCTCTAAGTATCTTATTTTTTGTGTGTTTTTTAGTGAATTTTCCATTCAGCAGCAGTTGATGAGCAATTTGATTAGCTGTTACCTGCAGATGCTCATATGGCTTAGTGAAATCCTTCCTAATTCTGTTGATAAAGTTCCATGCCTTTCTGCTACTATGGGTCATATCAAGGGCTTCTATTTCTTTTTTCCATGAGGAATGCCTTTCCTCTGCCATCTTGGAGAATAATTTTTCTCCTGCAATGAAGATAGTAAATTAAATATGGAAATAGACAACAGAATTAACCAAGCTGGTATGGTAGGAAGTCAAATGAATAAATTTATATGGAATAAGAGAGAAATTAGTCAAAATGCTAAATTAGCTATATACAAGACAGTGTTCAAACCAATTTTAACTTATGGATCTAAGAGCTGGGTTAGAAATAAAACACATGCAGATATGAGAGTCCTGAACAGATGGCATGAATGGCAATATCATATTAAAAATGAGAATATTAGGAAGTAACTTGACATTTTTTCTCTGTTAACAAGTGTTCTCTGCCAGGTTGGCAGAAAAAAGAACCAGAGGAAGACCAAGATATAGATGAATTGATCATGTAAAAAAATTGCCTTAGAAGATAGAAATTTAAGATCTGACAATGTTAGACAGGTAGTAGGTTGATTTGGAGGAAAATTGTAGATAGGAAGTTAGTGATGATGTAAATTTTTCATGTAGTAATATCATATCCTGTACATGTCAGGAATTTGATGATGATGAAGAGTGCAGAGGAGGCAGATAAGATGGTATCAGTACTGTACAATGTTATGAAAATAGGCTGAGGGAATGTGGACTACAGAGTTTGGCAGTTAATAGAGGTGATATGATTGAGACTTTTAAACTTTTGAGGTAGTTACAGGGTTGACTGGATAGTGGTGATAGCACAAACAGTGGTATGATACTGTTTTCTAGGATGGGCCTCCCACAATGAGTTTTGTGACTCCATGGAGGCTTGAATCATCATAATTTATATTAATTTTTACAATTTTAATTATATATATAAATAACATATATATATTATGGGTTATACAATCTAGAATCCCACACAATCGAAAAAGTTGAAACAAAATAAAATCAACAATTACCAACCAAAACATACAGAAATAAGAGCCCATCTATTCAATAATCACATCCTACTAGGATTAACTTATGGCAGTGAAACATGAAACAACTTTAAAAGAAGAATGTGCTATATATATATATATATATATATATATATATATATAAAATAGACCAAGTAAGACACACAGAAATCAGAAAGAAGTCTAGACTCCAAGATGTAACAAAAGCAATCTACAACTTGAATGAGAGACAACAGATGAATAGTCAGAGTAACAAATTAATATCAGAGAGATACCAAAAGGAAACCTGGAAGACCGGCCTTAAGGTGGGAAGAAAATGAAGAAAGGCTCAAAACAGGAATAACTGGACTCTTTATGACCTGCAGTCATGGAGAAATCCTGACTGAAATCACAGGTCCATCAAGGTAAAATGTGTGTATCTTTTAATATATCATTAACAGCAACTTAGGGCCTGTTTTGCATATACAACTCTAGCTGGAAAAAAAAAACAAGTTCCATTTTTTAAATTCTATGCACTAAATAAATGCAATAAAACAGGTGAACACAAGTTCACCTGATTTACATAGGTGCCCAGTGTTATTGAAGGAAAAAGGATGTATCTTACCTTGAAAAAGTCATTTATTGCTGGTTGATAAAAGGGACTGAGAAAGAAGTGAGATATACATTAAGTGGAAAGGGATTGCAAGTTGACATGCATAAATGTAATACTTACTGTACAATATAGCAAACTTTTTTTATAAGTGGATATTAGATTAGATCCAGCATTATTTCAAAGCTGAACATAGAAACTATGACAGTTTTGTAAAAAATAAATTGACCAGAGAGCTTATAGGAATACACTCACTGACATTCACGACTTGCCTTAGCATGGACTACTTAGAAAACAAACATTGTCTAAGCGTCTATATAATTGCTTTCTATTAGCCCATTTTGATAAGGTTTCACTAGCCTGACAGCTGTTTTGAACTGGTTGGTTCTCCTCAGAGACCAGGCAGAAACCTTAAGAGAGCAAAAACTCTTGTTCAGTACTAAGGAATCTGAAATGTTGGTGTATTTTTTGTAAGCAAACTCTCCGTCAGTGTATAAAAATATTTACTAAAATACAGTGAAATCTTATCAAAATGGACCAATAGAAAGTGAATATATAGATGCTTGGACAGTGTTTATGTTTTCTAAGTAGTTCACACTAAGGCAACTTATGAATATCGGTGAGTGCATTCCTGCAAGCTCTCTGGTCAACTTATTTTTATGAAACTTCCATGTTCTACATTCAGCTTTGAAATAATGCTGGATCTAATATCCAACTTATATAATTTTGCATTGCCAAACTGAAGCCTTTTGATTCTTTTAGTAAAAAGCTTTTTTAAGGAAAAATCTAAAATGCAATCCAAGATAATTGCAGGAGGAACTGCACTTAAATAAGAACTGGCTTGTAGCTTCTGTGTAATCAGTTGTACTTTTGTGATGACTTGGTAACACTGATGAGTAAGTTGAAATGAAAACAAGTATGCTATGTCTAGAATTCCTGGGGGGGGCAGAGAGATGCAGAAACAGATTCTGATGAATTATCTTCAGAATAATAGATCTGTAAATGGTATAATTCACAATCCAATGTTCATGAAGAAATACCTGATGTATCAGGCCCATTGTGTGAACAAAAAATTGACTGCATTGTACAGACTTGTTTCATTATCTTTGATGGAGGAGATGGATTCCATAGCGGCATGTTTTGTCAGTTTATAGCTATAAACCTATGACATCCAATGTGATGACTATTACTATGTTATTCTGTTTAATCCTGTATGAGAAGCTGCATACAAGTTTTGTCACTGTCTTGTTCCAAGATTTTCCATTAGCTTCACTTGACATGCATTGAACAACATGTTGAGTTCATTAGCAGGTTCTCTGATTGTTAAACAATTTCTCATGAACACATATGGATGTAGTCAGCGTCTTGGTGGTGTGAGTGGCTGGCCTGTGTGGGGATCATCACTGAAAGTGCAACCATTTTTAAAATGCAGTAAACACTCCAAATGCTAAATTTTTATAATATTTCCTACATTTGCTTAAAGTTTTTTCCACTTAGTTATACAATAGATTAAAGATGCTAAGAAATTGTATTCTTCTCTAATCCTTTATCAAAGTGTAAATTGAATGTGAAGTAATCAGAATCTCTTTGGTCCTGCAAAAATTTTCAAGGTAACATTAGAAATTTAATCAAAAATAGTTCAATACTCGTTTATAAAAAAGAAAATGTGTATTAGAAGAAAGTGCAAAATATGTTACATGTAAAACAAATTGGGCTGCAAAGCAAGATTTTGCCAGTGTTTTAGGCTGGTGAAGAGAATGCACGCACACTTTTTTTTTTTTATGTGTATTGTTGTTTTATGCAAAGCACACAGATATTGTATTTAAGATAATAGAAATTTTATATGGAACTTGTACTCTTCATTCCTTCCTGATCTGAAGTGAGTAGAGCAATACATGAAGGATTTTTACGTTTTCATACTATTACTACTTGCTTCCAATTTATTATTCAGATAAACTTCGAGAAGTTAAAGATTCGACAACTCATTTATAATATCTTCTGATGAGATGATCAAATCAAATACCCCGATTCTTGCATGCTCCTGCTTACATACTGCCTAATATCTCTCAAAAAACTCATTTTCTTTGTCCCAAATGCTATCTCTTCATTTCATATATTGCCATGATTAAAATTATGATTATCTTTTTATTTGCTAGGCTAATATACACTCATGCTCATAGAAATTGCATCACCTTACATATAGTTTAAGGTAGGTCATTTTCATTGGCTTATCATTATATATTTCATTGTGCTGCATCATCATCATTACCAAGGGTTTCTGTATAATGTAATAGTTGCTGCTATTGTGTCAGAATTTTTTTTTTTTTTGCTATAAATAGAAAGCAAGAGCTAGGTTTTGTATTTTCATGCTGAAATGGTTAGGGCTAGTTACGTGCAATTAACACCTCGCAGAAAGTGTGCTTCAGCTTTGAATAAAGAAGGCTATTCTTTAGTGAAATAGCTAAAAGGGTGTCTTGTGGTCAATCTACTGTAGCATGGCTGCCATCAAAAGTGAAGGAAACCACAGGAAGAAAGCCACTGCCTACACCATGCCAAAATAGAGTCCTAAAGTGCACTGCTTCAAAAATTGCTGTATATCGTCTAGATAACTGAAACATGAACAAATGGGAGTTGTGGCAACTATCAGACTCATTCAGCCACCTCCCAGGTCAAGATCATATGATCATTCTCACCAGTTGGCAACAACCTGGTCATACTGGTTATAGACAAATTTTCAGATGCAATTACTAGATCGAGCACTCTCAAACCCTTCACATGCTGTCTCAGGTAATTATTCCTTAGTAGCTGCATAAATTCTATTTCCTTCTTCTCGTGTCCTCTCCTTCTTATAATCTATATTCCCATAGTTGAAATTCCCCATAATTACCTGCCATAGACTCATTGATCTTATTTGCTGATGCACACTATTCCCATCTTTTCCATCCCCCATTAAAGCATCCAGCTGTATATTATTTTGCTGCCTCTATCTCACACCAGATAGCCTCAAATGTGCTATTTTCACTGGCCTGCAGTTGGACTCCTACTCTCTCTAAGGTAGGAGAACTATCATCAATAACTCCCCCCCCCCCCACACACACACCCAAAAAAAGTGGGACCTCTGGTGATAAGCATTTCCCAAATCTTAGGGAGCTTAATGCAACCAAACACAAGTTAAAAAACTTACTTAAAAAAGTGTTTTCCTGGCCCACGGAAATCACGAATAAACTGAAAAACCTTTCTGTTTCCATCTCCCCCGAATATACGGTTTACCAAAAATCCACAAACCCAATTCCCCACTAAGATCTATAGTAGATGCCACTAATGCACATTGCTACAAACTGTCAAAACAGCTGGCCAACTCTCTGACCCCCCCCCCCCCCTCTAACTGGACTTTCCACATCCTATATAAAAAAACTCTACCCATTTCAAAATCCTCATAGAAAATTTAACCTTAAATAACAGACATATTGGTAAGCTTTGGCACTTCCTCATTGTTTACCAATATACCCTTAATTGATAACTCAACATTCTTAAAAAACGTTTTTCCTTCTGACATCTTAGATCTCTTTTCCTTTGCCATCTATTCTGGTTATTTTGCTTGGAAGAACAAAATCTATAAGCAGATAGAAGGAACTGCCATGGGTTCCCTCCTCTCACCAATTTTTATATGGAAGATTTTGAAAAATGAGCCATAGACTCAGCCCCTCTCAAACCTTCTATCTGGCTAAGATATGTAGATGATGTGTTCTCTATTTGGCCTCATGGCCCAGACACATTAGACGCCTTCCTCTGTCACCTCAACAGTCTACATCCAGGAATCCAGTTCATGATGACAAAGGAAAAGAACAATTGTTTACCCTTCCTAGACACCTTAGTTACACGCCTTCCCAACGGTACACTTTCCTTCACGGTATATAGAAAACCCACGCACACAGGCAGATACATCCACAAACGTTCCCACCACCATCCTGCTCAACAATATGGCATTATTAAAACTCTTACCAAGAGAGCCCACAATCTTTGCTCCAGTGGAACTGCCCTTACAACTGAGCTTGACCACATACACACCACTTTCCTCTCCAATGGCTACAGCTATCACAGCATTAAAAAAATAATCAGCCCCCCCCCCCCTGGCTTTCTCTTCAAAAAGAGTTTAGAAATGCCGTCACCATACCCTACATCCATGGCACATGTGAAAAAATAGCCAAAATTTTAAAAAAGTACAACCTACACACAGCATTTAAGCCCCACCGCAAACGTGCTACCCTTATCTGCTCTACAAAAGATCAGCTCCCTCCTCTCTCAGTGCCTGGAGTCTATAAAGTACCCTGTTCCTGTAAACTGGCATCCTTTGGACAGACAGGCAGGTCAGCTACTATCCGCCTGGAGGAACATAAATCATACATCTGACCATGTCTTGGATACAACCCACAGGATCTCATGGGGAAAAAAACACCATGCTCCACCACAGCAAATTCAAAAGAGAAAGACTATTCTTAGAATCAGCAGCAGCTCTCAGGAATCAACCAAATCTTAACAAATATGGTTGCATTAAGCTTACTAAGATTTGGGAAATGCTTATCACCAGAGGTCCCACTTTACATTCCATGCCACCTACAACTGCCCTTAGAGGGGGCTCCACCTAGATAGGACTTTAGTGTCACACACGTGGTTGGGCTTAGTATTGTTTGTTATTTGTTTTTATGTAATCCCTGAAGATGTCTCATTGACTGAGAAAATATAGGAAGAATTAAATTCTGTTTTTAATCCTTTCTGAATGCTGTATACAATCCATTAAGTCTCCAACATGATGCATAATTCTGCTTAGGTCTAATAACAGTTAAAATCATTTGCACTGGGTGCTGTGCCTACCCTTCACTGACATTACTCCTAATTAATCTTCAGGCATATGGCACTGCTTTAAAATAACACATATACACCCACTACTATCAATCCCAATATCAGGTGATGCAACTCATCATCTTTATTTCTTTTTCTTTAAGAACAACTATATAAATTTCCAAAGTGAAAAGTACAATCCGAATCCATGGTATAATGCTGTTATTACTTAATGATGTTTGGTGTTATTTTATTTAAGTATGAATATACTTTATAACAGAGAAAGAAAACAAAATAGCCAAATTGGAAAATAAGATTTTAATTTTATACAGTATTTTGGGAGAGAATACAGTCTACACAGCCAACTTTGCATTTCCAATAATGTTTTTGTTATGCTGTTTTATGCAATTTTTTAAATTAACATATTCATTATCTAAACCTCCCTCTCACAAGAAAAAAAGCTATATAAAATAGTAGCTAAACCTTACAAATGCTCACTACTTTTTATATCTACTGAGAAAACTGTACATTTGGCATTATATAGTCTTAAAAGAAGAAGAAAAAAAAAACATTTACACAGTCAAATTTCATTGCACATTAATTTGGTCCTATGGGACAATATCCCAAACACGCAAAATACTTAACAAAATTGTTACAAAATTAAAATTTAGGCAGGGATGTTTTATCACATAAACTGCATGCAGTACTATGTGTCAGCATTATGTTGATAAGTATGTTTCCCATTCAATAGCAGTGTAGAATTACTGCTTTGTGTTTTTGCTAGAGCTTAGGCTATGGTAAAAGAAAAAGCAGAATTCTGAGAAACTCAGAATTAACACGAATTGTGCGATCCTATATACTGGTGAACAAAAAGACTGATTAACATTTAACAATTTAATCAAAAAATATATATAATTAAGAAAAAAGTTACTACACAATTCTATTTCGATCTGTTGGATCTTCAATTATTAAAACACTATAGTACAAGCAATCATCTTATTCCCACTGTGAAAATATGAGATATCAACTTATGTCAATATTCAGCACCATAAGACACAGGCAAGCACATCCAATTTCATCACTATAGCAATGCAATCTTGAAAAGACTTTAGAGAAAAAGTGTAAGGCACAAATAAAAATGCCACATTTCCAAATTACCAACACCAGACATACATATTCCTGCTGTGCATCACAGCTTATAATCTGCATGTATATTAAAAAAAAAAAGTTGTAATCCAGAACAAATGTCAGTAAAAGGAGCTGTATATGTAACCAAAATGTGATCTTAATTGAAATGATTTAGTTCCAGTCTTTTTTGAGCTCAAAACTCCATTCCCACTTGAGATGTTCATGTTTATCATCATCTGTAAAAAGAGATTTCACTATATATGTTCCTCTTGCCAACATGCCTGATGGCATTTCATCTACTGGAGTTGTATATGATTGAATTTCAGGTTTCGGTGCATAACTACCCACCATATGAACCATTTTCTCACCTACAAAATAAAACAAGTAATTCTATCATTTAAAATCAATTACAATCATTCCTGAGAACTATTTACCTGAAACAGCATTTATGTCATTTCAGGTTTCTTAGAAAACTAAAATGACATGAATGCTGAAGATTCTAACATTTTCAAATCAAGTAATTAAGTTTTGAGCTAGCATCATCATAAGTATATAGCATATTTAAACACATTTCAAAAACAATAGTGTACAATAACGTTAATAAGCTTCGCCCCCCCCCCCCTTTTTTAAAAAAAGTCTCATTAAAATACGCTCATTATTTTAAATCAACATACTGCATAGTTGAGCATTGTTTCAAAAACTCATCATCAAATTCTTGCCATGTACCCTCAAGGGGGTGTACAGGATATGATAGTACTACATGAAAAAAATTACATCATTACTAACTTCCTATCTACAATTTTGCTCCAAATCAGTCTGTTACTTGTCAAGACTCCAACATTTCTATCATCTAAGGCACTTTGTACCATATCAATTCACCTATATCTTAGTCTTCCTCTGGGTCATTTTGCTGCCAACCTGGCAGAGAACACTTGTTTTGCTAATCTTTCTTCACCCATTCTGTTTGAGTGACCATACCACCTGAGATTAGCTCTGCTAACGCATTCCTGGATGCTGATAATGTCAAGTTCTTTCCTAATATCTTCGGTTTTAATATGATATTCCCATTGATGCCATCTGTTCACCCCTATAATCTTTCTCAGCACTCTCATATCTGCGGTCTCAACTATTTTACTTCTGACCCAGCTCTCAGATCCATAAGTTAAAACTGGTTTGAACACTGTCTCGTATACAGCTAATTATACAAGACAGTGTTCAAACCAGTTTTAACTTAATTGTAGTCGGAACACTACAATTTAGTGTTCCGACTAATTTCTCTCTTATTCCATATGAATTTATTCAGTTGATTTCCCACCATACCAGCTTTGCTGATTCTGTTGTCTATTTCCATATTTAATTTACCATCTTCACTAAAAATCGTGCCTAAGTAGCTGAAATGTTTTACTTGTTCCACAGGTTCTCCATTCATAACGCAGTTGATATTTTCAATGATTCTGCCTATTTTCATTGTCTTTGTCTTTTTATTGCTGACTTTCATACCATATCTATTACAACAGCTATTCAATTTAGTCAGAGAATTTTGCAGACTTGTAGCAGATTTATTTAGAAGTATAACATCATCCGCATAAAGCTGACATTAACATCTCCAATACCACTTTCCTTCATAATGTGATCCATATAGATAATGAATAACAGAGAGAATAATGTACATCCTTGTCTCACACCAGATTCAACATTAAACCATCTTCCTGTACTTCCTTCAATTCTAACTGCTGACTTACAACTCAAATAAAGACTTAAGTATTGCTTGATATAATGCCCCATTGACACCATATAACTGTAGCGTATTGAATAGCTTCTCTCTTGGCACCTTGTCATATGCCTTTTCCAAATCAACAAAACTTAAACATAGATCTCTGTTATATTCCCATGCTTTACGTCTTTTGACGTAAAGATCTGATCCTGACAGCCTCTATTTGGCCTGAATCCAGCTTGTTCTTCACCAAGCTTTTCTCCACAATTCTTCTCAACTGTTTCTCAAGTATACTTGCATAGATCTTGCCAGGAACACTCAGTAGGGAAATACCTCTGTAATTCTCACATTCAGTTTTAGTTCCCATTTTATATATGGGTACCATGAGAGCTCTACTCCAATCATTGGGAATTCGTCCCTCTGTCCAGGCTTTCTGAACTATGCAGTGCAGCCACTGTAAGACTCTTATACCACCATACTTCAGCATTTCTGGTCAAATATCATCTACTCCAGCTGCCTTTCCACATTTCAAGCCTTTGATGGCTTTTTCTACTTCAAGTATGGATATGTATTCCTGCCTGCATGCCTGGTCAGTGTTTTTTACCACTGTGCTGTCATCACTGCTTGTTTCATTTAGCAGTTTTTCAAAGTAATTATTCCATACTTCAAGGATATCCTTTTCTCCAGATTTCAGGTCACCTTTATCATCTCTAACTCCTTTTACAGCACTCTTTCCTCCATTCCTAAGCTTCTTCAACAACCTCCAGAATATTTTGCCACCTTCTTGATATTTATTTTCTATATTCTTGCCAAAGTCCTCCCATGACTTTTGTTTAGCTAGTTTTACACAGTATTTAGCATTCTTGCATTTGTCTCTATATTCTCTAAGAGCACGAGCTGACTTATTTGCCAGGAACTTTTGATATGCTTTCTTCTTTTCCTTCACTGACTCTTTAACTTCTTGTGTCCACCAGGGAGTTCTGAATTTTTTTTCCTTGCACACAACCTCACCACATGCCTCTCTGGCAGAATCAATCAATGTTTTCTTCAGAGTTTGCCTCTGAATCTCCAAGGTTTGATTCCTGTTCTTAAACTCTTTCATTTTTTCTTCAATAATCTTTGTGTATTTTAGTCTACAGTTCACATCTGAGAGCTGCTCAACTTTTATTCGCTTTAAAACTTTCTTACATGTTATTCTTTTCAATATGAAATTCAATTTTATCCTGCTCAAGACTAAATAGTGAATACTTCCAATTTCAAATCCTCTGTACACTCTAGTGTCCTGCACCATGGAGAAAACATCACTATCAACAATAACATAGTCAATGAGACTTATCTTATTCCTTGTCTCTTCTCTCCATGTGAATTTGTGCACATTTTTATGTTGGAACATGGTGTTAGTAATAATCAGTCCATGTCCTGAGCAGAAATCCAACAGATATTTACCATTATTATTTATTAGCTTTGCTCTTTTCTCCAAATTTTCCCAAAATATTTTTGTATGTCTGACAATCATTTCCTACTCTGCTATTTAGATCCTCAACAAGGACCAACTTTTCCTTTTTCATCGTGTCAGTTGCTTTTTCTAAAGCCTCAAAAAATTCCTCCACTTCTACTTTAGTAGAACCTTCTGTGGGACCATAGGCACAAATATGTCTCATTGTCCAGTTCCCCATTCTGATATCTGCCCACATCACTCTACTTGAGACTGCCTGCTATTCAAGAAGATTAGCCTCGTATTTAGTGTTGAATACTATGGCTACTCCTTCATTTCACTGATTGTCATTGCATGAATATAACATTTTATATTTATTGCTCAGAAAGATCTCACCAGTTTTTGTCTTTTTTGTTTCAGTCACCCCTATTATGTCAATCTGGTACTTATCTAATTCATCAGCTAGCTCCATTTCTTTGCCATTCAGGCTTCTTATGTTGGTAGTACCTATCTTTAACTCTGGTGAAAACTGTAATTTTATATCCAGCTACACTAGCCAGATTTTAACAAGATTCACCTATCCTATAATACAAATGTTTATGCAAAGAGCCACATAAATATGCAGCCTAAAGTTGTGAGAAAGATTAAGACTGGCTAGAATTCTGATAGTAACTAAAGCTAGGTCCTTTTACTGGAGGCCTTAAAAAAAAAAAGAGAAGTACTGTGTTCGGGATGAAAAACGAGACACCAGATTGTTTAATCTTAACTTACAGTACTAAACATACAATCAAATGGGATAAAAAAAATTGTATCTTCTCTAGCTGTTTTTCTTTTATACGAGTACCAACTCATGAGAGGCTGTGAACGAACAATGCATTATTTGGTTAAAACTCTACTCTAGAGACCAAATGTAGAACTTTTATTTTCAAGTAATTGCAGGATTATTTAGTTAATTTGGCTGTAATTCAAAATAAACCTAAGGTGAGTGTATTTTCTCTATTAATTGCATATGTACCTCTGGTCAATTTCATGTTTTGCAGATGAAAAATCCGAGCAGTCACTTCTGACCTCAGACAAGTAATATCACATTTCTGGGAGGAAAACCTCTATGCAAGACTAGCTAAATCACTTTCAATTGTGAGTCCTACTAAAGGTTCATCATATCCTAGAATGATCACAAGACATGAGATTTGAATCCAGGTCTTTCCAAATGAACAACAATGTATCATTCTGTTGACTTTGAACATGAGTTCAAAAATGAACAGTTTTTAAAACAATACAACAAAAAAATGCACATAATTTGAATTAATCAATTCATTCATGTAGGTTTTCTGTGCTATTCCTGTCTTATCTTAAATCATTACAGAAAATGACCTTCCACATCTCAAATCCTTTTTACCAATAATGATGATATACTCCATTCCTTCATTCAGCAAAACTTGACATTGATCTCCATTCCATTCTAAACTGAGTTGAAAATAATCTGGCAAGTATCAATACTACCATACTGCAGTCTTGTGTTACTTTTTTTTTAATATCAAATACCACCCACAACAGGTTGTACATTAACAACATTAATTCCTTAGGTGGTCTAATGATTAGCCTGTTAGATTAACTTGATTAGAGATTAACCCTGTTCAAGTGATCAATAAAACTTATTTTCAAGCCACCTCAGGAGACCTTTTTTTTTTTTTCAAAGATAACTATAGTAACTCTTCCACACTATTATTCATTTTTAAAAATTACATTTATGATTATTTTTGTTACATTCTGCAAGATGTATGTAAATGTTCATTACTGTAAATAAATGGAAACAGTGACTTAATACAAGTTAATTATCCAGCAGTACAAAAAAAGGAAGAGAGATATATCAAAACTAAAAATATTAAAGAATGTAAAATGATAATCAAATACACTGAGTGTTGACAGCAAAATCCATTCCTTTAGCCTTCAAAATAGTCTCAATACTTAAAGTGGGAGTCATAAATTTGATAAGGTACTGAAAGTATTCCATACACCTATAGTTCAGTCAGACTCAACTACATCTTACAGTTACCTCAGACCAAACTGCAGCATATTGATCTATAATGAACAGTTCATTTCAATCATTCAATAGATACTCAGCTTGGTTGAGAGCTGGTGATTTTGTAGGATAAAGTGCAATAAGGCCACATTTATGGTCTGTGAACCATTCTTAAACAATTTCTGCTTTGCAGTAAGTGCATTATCCTGCTAAAGGAAACTTAGATAAATAAACCAGAAGCATGAAGGAGCACACCTATTTAGCAACAATCTTTAAGTAGAGTAACATGTAGATATCACTCCACTGGTATGAACCAAGAAAATAACATAAAACCACAACCAACCAGCCATCAGTGTTCCCACCTGGAACTACAAATCCACTGATTCAAACTGCTACTGCTGTCAATGTGAAACAACTGAAAGTAAAATTAGTCAAATCTGGTGACCAGTGACTTTTTTTTTTACTCATCTAGTGTTGCTATTCTGCATTCCTTTTACCCATAGCTGTTTGTTTGTATTGTCAGGAGCAGAATTCGAATCTTCTCTTCTTCCTCTTGTGTCTTATCGCATCTATTTGGCATCAGCCTTTTGCATGATGCAACTTTATGCACGTAATCCCAACTGAATTGTCACAGAGCCTGACATTGGGGGGAAAAGGTATTTTATGTCTGCGTGTGTGCATTCACTGAGCTGGTTTGCCTGTTCTGAGGGACGAAAATCCTGAGTTTCCGGGAGAGGAAAACCTCCACCTCTGCATGAGACTGGCTAATTCACCTTTAGTCAAAAGAGCCCAGATAAAGATTTCCTCACGTCACGGATGGGAATCGAACCCAGGTCTTTCCGAACAAAGAGCTTCGCCTATACTGACTTAGCTACGGAAGCTCTCAGGAGCAGAATTGGAATAAATTCTAAATAAAAGCCATTTTTTTATGTAGTGATTAAAATTTTAATAGAAATGTTCCTTTGTACTAATTTTTATTTAACTATTTACGTATATTTCAATTCAGTGAGATGTGACAGGAATTTCACAAGCCTGTTACAGCTGTAGCAGGAGATACAATATTTCTTTACAAACTACTGTTATAGTGAGGCACCAAATGTCTGGTTGTAGCCTGCTCATTAGATTGAATGAATCTTCCAGCAGTCCCTAACAAGAGCACGTGTCTCTGGATGTTTTCCAGTTGTTGGCTCATTTTCAGTATACTGCTGTGCATGTGTGGCACCCAGGGGCGTTGTCAGGTTAGATTGCCCTGAGGCAAAAATTTAAACATCTCTCTCCTCTGATGTATAATAATATTAATTAAATGCTTGCTCTATGGGGATATCGCACAATAAAACTGTTTATAAGCTCTTCTATATTTAAATTATAAGCTATGTCTGCTAGACCAACCAATCTTTCTTGAGTCACTGCTGTTTGCAAATAATTTTTAATCAGTTTAAGCTTGGAAAAACTTCTTTCTGAACTTGCTACGCTAACAGGAATTGTTAACAATACCCTTATGGCTGTGGTTACGTTGGGATAAATTCTACAAGATTTATATATATGATAAAATTTTGTGAGGACCACTTTTCTCTTGTATTATTTTTGAGAGAATTTTTAATTCTTCAAATAAATCTATTGCATCTACATCAGATGTTGCAAAATATCTTGTTGCCCTAATGCAGTGCTTACTGCAATATGGCTAAACGATCACCCTTAATTAAGCGACACTGTGAGGCAGGCTGCCTCTATGCTACACCCTGTCGACAGTACTGATGGCACCAACACCTACCATACTGTACTCAATTACGTCAAGTGGAAATTGGCCCACCACAAGAACATTATTGCAATGAATTGTGCATGCATCACACACACCTAGCACATGCTTCACTACTTTATACAGGCTTGTTGATTTACACAACAGGGATTGGGGGGGGGGGGTTGCTACAAATTGACCACTCAATGTATACAATGAGATGCCAGTTTTCCTTACCTTAAAAACCCATGGGATGCAGGATCCTGACAGCTCAAAGAGCCCAATCAATTTTATAGCTTCAAGTTAAGGGAAATGTATATACTGTATCTGGTAGTCACAACTCTTAATGTTCAGAAGTTTTTAAACAAACTTTTAAACATCATGTGTATGTACGAGGGGGGGGGGTCTGGAAAGTTCTGATAACACCTAGAACAAAAATTATATTAAAGCAATTGATGTAAACAAGAAAGAACATACCAGTAGCAGAGTTATGAAGGTAACTTATGTTCTTTCTTGTGGTTATATCAGCTGCTTTAATATAATTTTTGTTCTACGTGTTTAACAGAACTTCCCATCCCCCCACCCACTTGTATATTCATTCAATAAATGAAGCAGACTGGAAGTTAATCAAACAATCAGATCATTCATGTGGTTTATGAAGCAACAACCACTGGTTAAAAATTATTAGGAAAAAAAATCAAATTAATTATTACATAACACCTCCAGGGAGTCCAAAGACTCATCGAGGGAGGGCACCTACTCTACAACAACTCTGTCTCCCCCACTACAATGAACTACAACACTGCCATCTACCGCCCACCGCCACCACTAGTATTTTCACAGGCCACCACAAACATCCATGCCCATGGTGAGATTCAAACGTGCAGCCTTTTGGCTGGAGAGCGGATATGCTAACCACTCAGCCAACCAGGACAGCGATTTGATAATGATTTAGAACCAATTCATTCATTCATTCAAATGGTTCAAGTACAGTACACTCTCACTACAGCAAACTCATGGGGTCTACAGGAATAGTTTGCTATAATGAATTTTCTTTATAACAGCATCGTGCCTATGGAATTTCAAATCAGGGCTTTTCAGTTGCTATAGCAAGCAAGTTTGTCACAGTAGTGTGTGCCATAGTGAAAATGAATGTAATTGAATAATTATTTTTATTGGATTATGCCAATGCAGCATTAACAAGTTTTTAATTTCTCAACTTTCTGCTATTTATGGTATTAGTGCACTATTATTTTCACCCATATTATTTTGTGGGTGAAAATTTCATGGAAACCCATCCATAAGAGGTTGGTCAAAGCTAATACCATGAATGGGCAAAAAGGAACTTGTTTGCATTTATCTTGAAAATGTTGTGGATTGCATTCCTTGGGAGACACGTAAGATTGCAGACTGTTCCATGGGGCAGCAGTGGAAGGGATGAACAAAGAAGAGGAGATATTTGTTTGTGAGTTTGGAGATGAACTGTGAGGGAGTATTGGTTAGTTACTGCATGTGTTTGAATTGATTTTGACAGAGGGGGGGGGGGTATTATTAATGCTAATTCTGATGAATAACTGCCAGACAAGCATTTGTAGAAGATGCAAGCAATAGAAACTGAACACCTGTGTGAAAGTTGGTAAAACATATCCGTCAGTGGGGATCACTGATCAGTCTGACTGCCCTTTTCTGTACAGAGTCCAGGACCTTTAAGGAGCTCTTGTGGACACCACCTCAGATATGGGAGCAGTATTCAATGGTCAGACGGATTTGTGATTGTATAAAGTTAGGAGTTGTTTGGAGTTACAGTATAAGCAAAAAAAGAAAGAAAAATAAATCTCATCATGCATGGGGATTTGGATGTTATCAAAAGTAAATCTTGAATAGAAGGGTTCTTTTTTGTGTGTGTGGTCAGAATTGACCAGATTATCCAAACCCCAGTGATGAATGTTTTGGAGATCTGTATTGAAGGTGGTAGTGGTTAGGTGTCTGGAGATTGTGGTAATTTGTGCATTGCCAGATTTGTCGAATCAAATGAAAGGAAGGAATAAAATGCACTGTAATCAGCTAAACTATGTATTGAGTTAGTAGTTAATCTGCTGAAGTAAGTAATTTATATATAGAAGGAATAAGTATTATTTCTGGGAAAATTCCCATGTTACTCCTCTAAGTAAATACTATTTTTATGGCTATTTTTGTTTAGGAGTACCACTTGGGATACTTCTAAACAAAAATAGGCTAAATAGCCATAAAAATAATAGAAGGAATAGGCTAGGTGAAAGAGCAGCTTGTGGGTAGGTGAAATAACAGCACCGTCTATTATAAAAATAATAGAAGGAATAGGGTAGGTGAAAGAACAGCACTTTGTGGGACCCTGCAGTGGTTGTATACTTATTTTCTAAGTAACCATCCACCATTACCTGAAGTGAGCATCCAGTCAGAAAGCTGGCAGTCCAACTGCAAAAGTCAGGGGACAGACCAAATGATGGGAGTTTACTTAACAGACTTTTGTGCAAGACCCAGTCAAATACATTGGAGATATCAAGGGCGACCATTTAGGACTCAAACTTTTCCATTAAGTGAGGATCACCTGCTGACTGACTGATGGAACCCATACTGGCAGTCATTTATTAGCTGAGAATCTTCAAGATAGCATAGCAGTCGAGTGTTGATAGCTCTTTCCATTAGTTTGAAAAGAACTGGAGTAAAAGAAATTGAATGGTAGTTTGAGAGTACTGAATTTTTAAGGGATAGGTTGAATATGAGATAATTTCCATACTGCAGAGCAGATACCAGTGTAATAAGAGTGTAAAAAGATGATATAGAATGAGAGTCAACTCTGGAGCACAGACCTCCAAGTTAGACCAGGAGACTTTTTGAACTCCAATTTGAGTAAAATTCTCCTGATCTCTTTTTGGTGAAAGGGTATACTGAGTGTAGAGTGTGTGTGGAATGGTTGGAGGATATTTATCAAAATCAGCAGTAAAAGAATTGAAGGAGAAGTAGGAAGTCAGGCAGCTGGCTTTTTCTGCAGGTGATGCAACAGAGCCAATCAGGACACAATAGTGGTTGGAGTTGTTGGGCAGAAGTTGTGACCAATGGCTTTGGCTGGAGACCAGAATGCACGGCTGCCATGTGGACAGGATGCAAGTTCCTGCTTTTAGCTCTTACAAAGTCATTTTCTTGCAAATCTGGGGCAGTTTAGGAGGATGGACTGTTGGATACCAGCCAGTTATGGTATGCTTGATTTTTCTCTTGTACAGCTTTGACACACCTGTGGTAAAACCAAGGCTTAGATAGGGGACTGGAACTTAGGGTGTAATGGGGGAATAAATGTTTCCATGCCAATAAGAATTATTTCAGTGATATGTTCAGCACATAGGTTTGGGTCAGATGGCTGGAAGTAATAATCCATTCAAGAAAATATGGCATAGTAGTTGCACAGATTGTCCCACTTGGCTACCTAGAGAATAGATCACCATTAACAGTGTACTTGGATGGGTCACTAGTGAGGAAGAGGTCCAAGGTATTTTGAGAGTGGTTGGGTTTCCTGGTATTCAGGTAAGCATGTGCACTATTTGTGTAAGGTTGTTGGTAATAGCAAATGACTCCTCTCTACCTGCTTGATCTGTGCAATTGGGGTAGAAGAGTCAGCTGGTGTTGTGAACATTAAAGTCTCTAAAGAAAATGACCTCACCATTAGGAAAACTGGATTGAAGGACATCAAATCTAAAAGATCAAACAGTTAGCGGAATTATGGGAGCAGTAGAGACAGCAAATTAATAGAACTTTTTTTTATGAGTCCCATAAAATAAATCTGAACATATTTATTCTTTCAAATGATGTACAACTACCAGAAAATAAAGATCTTGAAGAAGGCATGAAATGCTGTTCTTGTTTTAAAAGAATAAAGAATAGCTCAAGTTTTTGTTAAGAGAAAATTTCAGTAGTAGTTTTGGTCTAGTGTTTATTTAACAATGTTTGTTCCTATCAACAGATGAAACTGAAGACAGATCATTCTGTATCAAGTAGGAAGTGGTGTTTTTCTTCTAAACAGTGTTCTTCATGATAGTGTGTGTGTATTACAGAATACTGAGGACAAGAAGAAAATTATTTCAACAATGAAAGAAACTGAATTCATGAAATGAAGATTTGTTTAGAGAACTGTAGAGAGCCAACAATTACTCTAAGTGTTTTCTCTTCTTTCTGAAGTAGGGTAATTCTTCTGAAAATTGTTTATACTGAAGTTTACTAAGGTTGCAGAAGTCATTATATTATTTGAGAGTTAACAAAGAGTGTTAACTTTGAGCCAGAGTGAAATGACTCTTGGAACTGATTGCAGGGAAAAGTTATAGTGGTTAATCCTAGAGAGGATTAGTAAAGGGATTTGTTTCTTTTGTTTGTTGTTAAAATAATTTTTATTTTATTATTTTTTTTATTCCTGAAATTAAAATTGGTATAAATGTGACAAAGCATATTTTTAAATGAATTTTTTGAAATAATTATATTTATATAGTTATTTAATTAAACTATGTTTCATTTGTATTACATTCCCCTTGTCTTATTTATAAGACTAAGATAATCTTTGATATCATTGATAATTGATATCAAAATTGGAGATGTTAATGTCAGCTCTTTGCTTTATGCAGATGATGTTATACTTCTAAATAAATCCGCTACAAGTCTGCAAGATTCTCTGACTAAATTGAATAGCTGTTGTAATAGATATGGTATGAAGGTCAGCAATAAAAAGACAAAGACAATGAAAATAGGCAGAATCATTGAAAATGTCAACTGTGTTGTGAATGGAGAACCTGTGGAACAAGTGAAACATTTCAGCTACTTAGGCACAATTTTTAGTGAAGATGGTAAATTAAATATAGAAATAGACAACAGAATCAGCAAAGCTGGTATGGTGGGAAGTCAATTGAATAAATTCATATGGAATAAGAGAGAAATTAGTCAGAACACTAAATTAGCTGTATACAAGACAGTGTTCAAACCAGTTTTAACTTATGGATCTGAGAGCTGGGTCAGAAGTAAAACACCTGACCAAAGACTAGAGACCGCAGATATGAGAGTCCTGAGAAAGATTAGAGGCATGAACAGATGGCATCAATGGCAATATCATATTAAAAATGAGGATATTAGGAAAGAACTTGACATTGTCAGCATCCAGGAATGCATTAGCAGAGCTAATCTCAGGTGGTATGGTCACTTAAATAGAATGGGAGAGGAAAGATTAGCAAAACAAGTGTTCTCTGCCAGGTTGGCAGGAAAACGACCCAGAGGAAGACCAAGATATAGGTGGATTGATACGGTACAAAGTGCCTTAGACGATAGAAATATAAGATCTGATAATGTTGGAGTCTTGACAAGTAACAGACTGATTTGGAGGAAAATTGTAGATAGGAAGTTAGTAATGATGTAATTTTTTCATGTAGTATTGTCATATCCTGTACACCTCTTGAGGGTACATGGCAGGAATTTGATGATGATGATGAGATAAGTGAATATAAGGTGTGCAATTTTAGTAGTTTGGAAGCAGCTGAAAACAAGAAATTAGAATTTTTGTTTTCAAAGTAGATGAATATATTGGAAAAGAAACTAGAATTTTTTTTTTTTAAAGTGTAGGAATAAACAAAAACACTAATGAAATATATATATTTCATTAAAATATATATATTTCATTATATATAATGAAATTCATTATATATAATGTTTATATGTTTCATATTTCAGCACAGTAAAGAACTGATTATTGTGGCTATTTGTTATTCTTGATGTATAGGAAAAATGCACATTTCACATTACAGAAGAGATGTGAAATGTATTTCCCCCCCCCATTAGAGAGGGAGGGAGGCCATCCTTGGAAGTTCTATAAGAGCACTGACAAAGGAATGAGGAACAGATTCTCTACACAGATAGGTGGCAAGCAAATGGAATGTGTTCATAGTATATGTTAGACATGATACTGGTAAAGTGAGCAAGTTTTCTAACTCTATGCAGATGTATTTATATTGATAATATATTCCTACCCTCCCCACTACCACCACCAAAATTTATTAATGATGTGTTTATAACACTAAACAAGACAGAAGCATACTCACACTGAATGCCATGTCGATATATCTTTTGAACATATTTCAGTCCTGTCACAATCTCTTTTTGAACATAGAAATTAATGCGAACACGATACTGGATACCTTCTTTAACAATAAATATCTTTTTTTTTAATGATTCCAAATCAGCTAAATAACAAGAAAAACTATTAATAAAGTGATATATAAAAAAAAAATAAATTAAAAAAACACTCATGCTAACTAATTTTAGAACCACTTTCTTAGAGATCACTGGTCATCTCTGTAAATACAAAAGATAATACAAGTATAAAATTAACATGCAGGAAAGCTTGACAACAATCAGATCACATGAACTGCCCAGTTTGGATTTCAAAGAGGATGGATTTCCCCTTTTGGTATACAGACTGATGTACAATATGGAACCACCCATAATGAAATATGGATGATCGCATGTATGAGACAACCCATATTTTATCCCTATTTCATCCAAACACAAGCAATGCTCCATTTATTATCTTTGATAATACCTCAGGTGGAAGAATATTTCCACATATAACTACAGGATCTATCCTCCAGTGATGAGACCTCAAAGATAAAAACTGGTCTCTGCATTGCATTATATAAGCTCTGAAAGGAAGTGCATTTTGCATTATGGAATATACAGAGCAAAGTGATGGTAAGCCAACTGCTCTCTCTCTCCACACACACACACACACACACACACACACACACACACACACACACACACACACACACACACACACAAAAAGTAGCTTTGACATTATAAAAATTCACATACACACATTTCTTTGATTATGTTTGGATAAACTATGGATGAAAACAAATAATTTATCAAGTACAGTAATCTACCATTTATCTGACTTTCAAAAACAGCAACCCTTCAATGAACTGGCTCATGCATGTCTTTCCCACTGTGGTCAGATAAATGGCAAATTACTGTATGTATAATTTTCAACACAGTAAACAAATTTTCTCATCTATCTCAACTATAGAGTAAAAAGGTAATACATCATTCTGCTACTTGCATTTGAGAAACACTATCAACAGCAATCTATTTCCCATTCACAAGACAAAAGAAAATTTATGGAAATCATTCTGAGAAGAGTAAAGTTTAAAACGTGATAGGTTTTATATTTTGTCTCTTTTTAATATGCAAAAATAGACTAGAATATGTGTAAATATATAGATTTTGTTAGCTTATATTTGGGAAATACATGGGATTTCCCAAATACACTACCAATAAACCAAACTAAACCCTTTAATAGCATAATGTAATTTCTGTCGTGGCACACCTGTGTTCTTAATGCTGGACTCTCATGTAATTGACCATAAATGTGTAGTATTTTACAGTTTACACTACATTGACTATTATAATTCTACTATAATATATAAGAGTTGGATAAAATAATGGAAACACTAAGATATTTAGGAAAAGGATTTGTTTGTGTTGGCTATAATGAAAAAAGAAATAATAAAAAAATATAGTAGTAGCACTGAATGTTCCTTGTTTTGTTTACACTCTATAGTTCTCATGCAAGTGCATTAGTGATTGTACCAAGTGATAATTTGTGCTAAAAAACCTGTTCCCACAAAAACTGTCTGACATGAGCTTCATAAATCCAATATTCATGATAGAGCTGCAATTGCTAAACCTCTGATTCGAAAACTGGAAATGTGTGATATGGTCAGATGAGTCGACCTCTGCACTGATTTCTTCATCAGGACAAGTTTATGTTTGGAGAACAAGGAACCCAACAATCTGGAATGCACTGTGCCAACAATAAAGCATTGGACGGTCTGTGATGGTTTGGGCAGCAATATCATGGTATTCCGTTGTTCACATTATTATTCTTCATGATAGTGTAAAAATAATCATAATTAAAATTTTGAATATTTTTACGAATTATTTATGTTAAAATGTTTATTAGTTTTAGTTTCATAACACACATTGTTGGCACTTGCGATGTGCCCGTTATTGAAATTGTTTTGTCAAAAATGATATGTAAAGAAGTTAAAAAATTGATGTACTTACCAGATTTGATATTTGTATTACTTAAAAGAATTTTATTGTAATTTAAAATTATCAAAAGTTGTGTTTTTATGAAGACATTCTCTCTTGTCGCTAACGGAGACAACGTGCCAGCCATTACACCTAGTTTCTCACTTGCCATTTTCAAGGAGTGCGCATGCTCGCCGAGACGTTTGATGTGTGATTGACAGCTGACAAGTTCGGTATCGAAGCAAGGAGAGAGTAAACAGGAGAGCGTTTGGAAGGAATTTAGAACACAGGCCAGCAGATATTTAGATTCAGAGGAACTTAAGTTTTATTGTGACAGTCAGAGGAAAATTAATAGTATATTCCGAAAAAGGAATCGTGGAACTATTAAGTTTTAATGTGGAATTAGTATGTGGATAAATAAAAGGGAAATATTGCTATATTCGTTTTAAAACGGAATATTGGAGGAAACACTAATTGAAAGATTTATAGTAGATTCCGAAAAGGAAATCATAGAACTGTAAGTTTTTTTTATTGGAAGAGTTAAGACTGTCAATAAGCATTTAGTGAATAAAAGAAGAATTTGTTATTTACATTCAAAAGGAATGTTCGAGAAAACTCTGATTAGGAAGTTTCATCTGTATTAAGGACGCCGGATCTGACTATTATTTCTACTGAAGAAAAGAGACAGAATTAAATTCGGAAGAATTAACGTGTGCTACATAAGTGATGAGAAAGGATCCTGTAAAAATGAAGAATAAAGTCATATGTCTTTGGAGAAGGGCCTTGACAGAGAGAGAAACTGGCTATGAACATTTTGTCATTTTGAAAACAAAGTCTTTAGTCTTAAGGGTAAGTTTATTTTAAAAAGGCCTTGGAGCCAATTAATTTGTAGTTAGTTATGTAATATTGTTTGAAGTGTATATATATTGTTTTTGTTTTATTAAATGTGTTTATTTTGTATTTGGTCTTGAGTCAGTGATTATTTGGATTCTGAAAGAAAGAGTTAAGATCATTGCACCAATTGGAGTGAACCCTTGTGCACATAATAATATGTAGGTACACTCGGAAATAAAAAAAATAATTGTTAGAAACAGATCATCTCTATGGTAGGATTAATATTAAGATAATATCTATGAATAACTGGAATATAAAAATCCCCAACAATCTGGAATGCACTGTGCCAACAATAAAGCATTGGACAGTCTGTGATGGTTTGGGCAGCAATATCATGGTATCCGTTGGTCCCATTATTACTCTTCATGATAGAATTACTGCAAGTGATTATTTCAACATTTTGGGTAATCAAGCACATCCCATGATCCAAACTTCATTTCCAAACAACAATGTAGTATTCCAAGACAAGAATGTCCCTAATAACACCTCCCTCTTAGACTGTACAGTCATGGTTTGAAAAGCATGAAGGTGCTTTTCAAACCATGACTAAACTTCAACATCTTCCCTTTGAGTTTACAGGTCACCTTTAAATGATGCACAACTTTTTTTTTTTTTTTTTTTTTGAAAAACTTACTTTTCAATATGAAATTAATTTTTAACCTACTCAAAACTAAATGGTGATCACTTCCAATTCCAAATCTCCTGTATATACTTCTGTATTTCAATTTCCATGCCTGTTGCCATTATTCATGTCGAAGTTTCTGGAACAAAGAACTGTATACGTGTGACCGGCAGGCACATGAACGATATAAAGCGCAGGCCAGAAGGGTGACGAGTGTGGTAAGAAAAGCAAAAAAGGATTACGAAAGAACATTGGCCATGCAGGCTAAAGAGAATCCTAAACAGTTTTTTAGATATGTAGCAAGTAAAAGGAAAAATGTACATGGCAGAATGATTTTAAAGAATGCCGATGGTAGGGAGGTAACCGAATCAGTTGAGATAGCTGAGTTACTGAGTGAGCACTTTGCAAGAATATATCATCCAGGTGGTGACATTGCAGAAACGAATAAACCAGTAGATTATACGGGAATTGTGGTGAATGAAGTGGAGGTGAGTAGTCTATTGCATAACCTCAATGTCAATACATCTGTGGGGTTGGATGGTATACCAGCTCGTGTAGTACGAGAAGCAGCTAATGAATTGTCAGTACCCTTGACCATTTTGTTTAATTTGAGTCTCGAGTCTAGGTTAGTCCCGAGCGGGTGGAAGGAGGGGAAAATAGTTCCACTGCATAAAGGTGGTTCCAAGACCGCTGTTGTAAATTACCAACCGATTAGCATATCAGGAATCATTGTTAAGGTCTTAGAGAAATTAGTCAAGAAAAGAATACAGGATTGGATAGATGAAAATGGGATATTGTATGGGGGACAACATGGTTTTGTGAAGGGTAGATCATGCCTCAGTAACTTGCTCACGTTTTATAACACAGTGACAGCTGAACTGGATAGGGGTAATGGGTTTACAGTGATACTACTGGACCTTGCCAAGGCCTTTGACAGGATACCACATGGAACCCTAATCAGTAAATTGGAGCAGATGGGGATAGATATAGGGTTGGTAAGATGGATAGGAGGGTGGTTGAAGGAGAGATACCAGAGAGTGGTTTATTCAGGAGCGGAGTCAAAAAGACGTCTTGTGACTAGTGGAGTGCCGCAGGGCTCTGTTCTTGGACCACTGCTTTTCAATTTGTTCATCAATGATATTGGAAAGGATTTGAGAGGAAGTGTTCACTTGTTTGCTGATGATGCAAAGTTGGGTAGAGCAATTGTGAGTGCACAGGATGTCAAAATTTTACAGGATGATTTGGATAGTTTGGAAGACTGGGCTAGGAAAAATGGATGTCAGTTTAATGTGGCAAAGTGTAAGGTTATGCACTTTGGGGTGAAAAGAATAGCAGCAGTATATCGCATAGGTGGAACCGTACTCCAGAAGATTGATGAGGCCAGGGATTTGGGAGTGCTGGTGGATAGGGAGGCCAGGTCACCATGTCACCAAATCACTTGGCTTATGAAAAATACTTTAACATGCAGAGAGAAGCAAGTTGTTGTTCCTCTGTATCGAGCCTTGATAAGACCCCATCTGGACTTCTGTGCCCAGTTATGGGCAGCAGGGTTTCTTCGTGATGGGGAGGAAGTGGAGAGGGTCCAGAGACGAGTGACCAAGATGATAGCAGGTCTGTGGAATGAACCTTATGAGAATAGGTTGAGGATTTGTGGGTTGCAGAAATTGGACGATAGGCGAAGGAGGGGTGATATGATTGAGACATTCAAATTACTGAAGGGTTTTTATAAGATTGATCCAGAAGATATTTTTGAAAATATGACTGGTGGTGGGAGGACTAGGGGCCATGCATGGAAGCTGGGCAAGAGCGTGGTTGACAAGGGTGTTAGAGCTAGGTTTTTTAATTGGAGAGTGGTGAATGAGTGGAATAAGCTTCCAGAGTCTGTTGTGGGTGCTACGACCGTGAATGAGCTCAAGGCAAGATATGATAGATACTGTGTAAATGTTGAATAGTTGTTCCAGACATGATGTTAGGGCCTCCCTCGATGAGTCTGTCGACTCCTTGGAGTTTCCCGGAACAATAATAATACACTGGAACCAATAAATAATTTACAAGCTAAAATAAATTATTTACACCCAACGTTTCACTAGCATTATCAGAGGCAATTTAACACTACACACTTGTTATCCAATACATCAATTTACTTGCCTATAGTATAAAAACCTTACAGTATCAATTTAAAAACAAAACTTGAAGTCTGCTTGAAAGCAATACAAGTTGGCTACTGAAACTGTGTCCAAACTGAAAATTTATCCATATACACCAAGACTATACTATATGGGCTATCTAAGGCCAATAATCCTGGAGCACCTCATTGTGGATGCCATAAGTTGCCCCACCTATACACTAGCAAAAACACATCGACAAGATATCGTCATACATAAAGACTCCACACACTTTAAAATGACTATACAAAATAAGCTTTGATGTCATCCCTTTTTACAAATGCTTCAGTATACAAGTTCTCCTGTCCAAAATTTATTCCCTGACAAAATTCTTTAAGCACTGCTTAAATCAGGGTATTTTAGCTAGAACAGCCAGTTCTTTCACACAAATTTAAGGTGTTACAATGGGCTCACCACTTTTACCTCCTTGTGAATTTATACATGGAATCAAATCTTCAGTACTTAATTCGCCCCCTCCTCCCCTGCCTCAAGCCCCAAGTTGGTTGAGGTATATAGATGTCTGCCATTTAGCTGCATGGCCTACAGGCTCTGATTAAACTTTTTACATTTCCACAATAATATCCATTGAGGAAGATATGTATTCACTGTGAAAGCAGAAAAGAAGGGGCTCTTGCCTTCTTGAATACTTTAGTTACAAGGCAAAGCCTCCCCCACCCCACACAGAGGTAGGCAGATACCTACATGCCACTCTGCACCACCATTCTGTCCAGAAACTTGGAATTTTCAAAACTTCAGCCTCCAGGGGAGAGCACATTTTGTCCCCAGGCCCAACAAATCCTCCTCCCTCCCCACAAACCAGACCATATCACTATATCTTTACCCTACATCAAAGGCACAACAGATAAACTGGACTCCCTCCTGAAACAGAACTGCATACAACCTAAACAAAATATCCACCTGCCAAAGACAAATCAAGGATCGCCCTGATCATTTGTCATAGACACGTAGCTTCCTCCCAGGTATCTACAGCATCCACTACCAGTGTGGAACTCAATATTTTGGACAGATAGGATGAACTACTTTGGTCAGGAAAAAAAAAGAACATAAAAATACCTCTGGAATGGAGAACCAAAAAGCAGACAATCTCAACATTCCTTAGATAAAGCCCACTTCATAAGACAGAAGAAAGCAAGGCTACTTTACTGTATGCACACACATGAGAGACCCTTCGGCACTTCTGCGCATGTTTATTATCACACGTCAGAAAATTAACTCTTCTTTTATGAAGATGGCCAGCCTGGTTGGCCGAGTGGTTAGCATATCTGTTCTCCAGCCAAAAGGTTGCAGGTTCAAATCCCACCATATCATGGATGTTTGCGATTGTCTGTCAAAACACTAGTGGTGGTCTGCGGTAGATGGTGTTGGTGTAGATGATGAACATGGTCATAGTTGGTGGATTGAGTGGTGGAGACAGAGAGGTGTGGAGTAGGTGCCCTCCCTTGATGAGTCTTTGGACTCCCTGGAGGTGCTATGTAATAATAATATTGTAGTTTTTAAAGTGGTAATTATTTTGTTTGTATAACAATTGGAAAATTTTAAGTATAAAGCACATGATTTCACGTGTTGGTGACCAATTCGTACATCCTTCATTTCTTTTCCCCCTTCAGCATGAATTGACTCTTCTTGGCAGGTTGCCAGACTAGGGTCTTGGATCTGTGGTTGGACAGTACAAATCCTAGTTGAAATCAGAGAGACTATTCCTGGAAGCAGTATAAATTCTACAGAACCCAGTTAACTGTAACAGAATGGAAGAGTATAATTTTAAATAGATTTTGGTGCATTGCCCTATCTACCTATTGGCATTAAAAACAGGAATCACCATGACAAGCACCACTGTCACCCTCCATGTATGTGACTGTCCTTGTTATTCAGGTTATTTTAGTTTGTGTCTTCACTGAGTATATAGTGTTAAATTGCCTCTGATAATGCTAGCAAAACATCAGCTGTAAATAATTAATTTTAGCTAATAAATTATTTATTTGCATTCTAGTGTCTCTTATTCCAGAAATTTTCAAATGAATATATACTTTGTGTCCTAAGCCACTATAAAGAAATAAGAATTCAATGAGAGTTCTTATTTCTCTTGATGTGAAGTTGTGCACATCTTTATGCTGGAACACAGTGTTAGTAATGACACGGGCATGATCTGAACAGAAATTCAGTATTAGCTTTGCAATTTTCTAAAATGTTCCTGAAACATTCCTGTATGTCTGATATATATTTCCTACTCTGCTGTTCAGATATCTAACAAGAAACAAATTTTCCTTTTTCTTCATGTTGGCTGCCTTCTCTAATGACTCAAAAAAATCCCTGCACTTCTTTCTTAATAGAAAGAAGTCAAGCACAGACTACATCATTCTTAAGTACTCTGTAGTGAAAAGGTGTATAATCTTATTATTAAAACACTCTAGATCAGAGATAGTAGTTGAAAGTTTTTTTTCACTTGGTTATAGGTTAAATTAAAATTGACAAGAAATTTTATTATTGTTTAATCTTTGCTTAAATAAACTTGGATAAAGGATAAAACAAGAATATAATTATCAAGTTTAATTTGACTTGCCATCCTGAAGGTACTGGTGATGTAGCTAACACACTGAGCAAAAAAAATGGGAATGAAATAATGTGGCTGCAACCCATGTTTTTATAAGGATGAGTAATTTGCATTATGTGTTGACCTATTGATTGTAGATCAATTTCTATTGGATACTTGAAATTCGATACCAGAAAGCCTATTACATGAAATTCTCGCCTTTAGAAATACTGTTAAAAAAAATATTCATGGAAAACATTTTATTTTGTTATGTAGTACATATAAAACTGATACATACAGATTATGATGTTTAATAGCATTAATAGTTATGTAATAGTATGTAATATTACTTTTAAATTCATATATAAAAATTGATAGCTTCACATGATCAATTTGAGTTGTTCATATTAAATCAAGAATTTTAACAAAATTATAAAATCTACCTAATTTCTTAAGTTTTAATAAAGCATGTAGAGCTGTAGAGGAAAAAAAAAATTATCAAACTGAAAATTGAACTGTAATTTAACATTAAATGTACAAAGAATATGGCACCAACAGAGCTAAGTCAATCATATTGCATATAATCAATTTATCAAATCAGTATGAGGGGAAAAAAAACAATTCTGACCATCAAAAAAAAGCAAAACTCAACTTGCTCTTACAAATTTGTATACAAAAAGTATGCAAATCTGTTTCCATCCATCCCTTCTATCCTTCCTAAATGCTCTACCTACTTGTTAAATCCAAAACAACATCAGGTCTTCCTTCCACTAGCATTACTAGATTGTCTACAATCACTTTGCCTGGATTTTCTGGATCTATAAGAAAATAATTGATCACTTTAGAATACATTAAATATGACTGACATTAGTTATCAAACAATCAGAACATTCAACATTAAAATATTGCAATGAAACACTTTATGCAACTGTGAAGACTCTTTAGCTTTTATCTAACACAACGGCACGACATTATATGATATGATAGTGCATGGGAGGTGGTTAAGGAGCGTTTGCATAAGGTAAGCTGACTGTATACCTAGAGTCCGAAGAGTAAATCAAGCAGTGGTTAAATGGATGAATAACACCATTAAGCTTGAGCTGCAAAAAAAGAAACAAGTGAAAACAACTGTGAAGGGAATTTAAGGAGAAAGGTGACCTGCAGGCACACGAACAGTATAAAGTGCAGGAGAAGGGTAACGACGTGGTAAGAAAAGCAAAAGCGGATTATGAAAGGGAATTAGCCATGTAAGCTAGAGAATTCCAAACAGTTTTTTCGATATGCAGTAAGTAAAAGAAAAAATGTATACGGCAGAATGATTTTAAGGAATGCCGTTGGTAGGGAGATAACCAAATCAGTTGATATAGTGGAATTATTGAGCAAGCACTTTGCAAGAGTATATCATTCAGGTGGTGATATTGCAGGAATGAAGGAACCAATAGCTTATACGGGAATTGTGGTAAATGAAGTGAAAGTGAATAGTCTTTTACAAAACCTTAATGTGAATACATCTGTAGGATTGGATTGTATACCAGCTCAGTTCGTATGTGAAGTGGCTAAAGAATTGTCAGTGCCATTGACTATTTTGTTTAATTTGAGTCTCGGGTATGGGTTAGTTCCCAAGGGGGTGGAAAGAGGGGAAAATAGTTTCACTGCATAAAGGAGGTTCCAAGGCTGCTGTTGCAAATTACCGACCAATCAGCATATCAGGAGTCGTTGTCAAGGTTTTGAATAAAGTAGTCAAGAGAAAAAATACAGGAATGGATAGATGAAAATGGGATACTGTATGGGGGACAGTATGGCTTTTTGTGAAGGGTAGATAATGCCTCAGTAACTTGCTCATGTTTTATAACACAGTGATAGCTAAACTGGATAAGGGTAATGGGTTTACAGTGATACTGCTGGACCTTGCTAAAGCCTTTGACAGGATACCACATGGAATTCTAATCAGTAAACTGCAGTATATAGGGATGGATATAGTGTTGTGTCCCATCTTACGATTATTATCCTATCTAGTGAAGTTATGCTTATTTATATTCAACTTTTATCTATGTACGAGATATCACCCAAAAATACAGATATTTAAGTTATTTCTTCCCTTAGTGTCCCTAATATTTATATTATACTGTGCCTTTTGGGACATTTAGTTTGAGATATTAAATACAAAAACATGGAGAAATCACTAAAATATGTCTGAATGTGAAACAATATTGCTTTTTACACATTAACTTCCCGCGTAATTAGGTTCATACGTTTTTCAAGTGGTGCATTGGGCAGCAATTTCAGACAACTGTTTTATCAATGAACAAAGGTTTATTAAACTCATTAGCATGGTACAATTCAATTTCTAATATAATTCAATTCAATACTAAGAAACATTTACAAAATAACATTAGCTAATCGCAAGTATTTGGCTATGATCCTATATGGGTATTGTGATCATACTGCTACAACAAATTCAACACATACAATCATATGTATAATCCTAGATCTAATTAACACATTAGTTAACCCTATATTATTCTGAATACACTATATGCTGTAGCATCTGGACATATGTGATCAACTCACTCTATTTAACTATTTAAAACTATGTAGATTATATTATCCTTTCACTGTACTAACACATAACTTTGACATTTAAACTTTCCTATAGGTTACAATACACATGCATGATTTTTCAAGACACATAATTACTTATATAATATTAACAAGCATACTTTCATTATAATCAGTCAGGCACTAAAGTCCTAGTATAACTTTTCTTAGTCTCTTCAACAGTTCAGTAATAGAATAATGATAACAATTACAGACGATTTTCAATTAACATGAGATTTTTCCAGTACCTTTTTCTCTTGAGTTTTCTATATTGGCCTCTACCTTTATCCGATTGTACTATCCTGGTATGATATCTCCTATAATCTGTCACTCCTAAGTTCTTTTGGCAATAAACTGTGTTTACGCGATCTTAACCTTTCGTACTTGAATTAAGGACACTTTTAGAATCATCTATACAATGGCTGTGAAACTCACCACGTGGACACCGACTTCTTTACAGATTTCCCTTTCTCGTAGTTGTCACTGGACGATGAAGCACATAGATAATACTTTCTTTCCTTAGCTAAATGGCATTCCTCGTTTCTTGCCATAGGAAATACAGAATCGAAATCCCGCTCACTATTGTTTTCTTGTTGTGATGACGGAGATAACTCCAATCCCGCCACTCAGAAAAACCACGCGAAACCTATACGAAGGAGTTCATGAAGAAACTATCCACGAAAAAGCCTCGTTGGGGGGGGGGGGGGGTTCTAACCCTTTTATACCTTGACTCCTAACGGCACCCTCTTTAATTTGTTTTCTCTGCCCCTTACTTGATTCGACTTTTTTTTTGATTCGTGTTTTTTTGCCAAACATCCTTTGGTCGGCGAGCCCGTATCGATGTCTCAAATCCGGGAATTGACCCTGAGCGATAATCTATTGTTTTTCTTTTGCTAGCCTCTAAATCAACCCCCCCTTCCAAATTTTTAAGAATTTACTTAATATTTTAATCTCTAGCCTCTCACATACAATTTCTTATTACTAATCTTTTCTGTTTTACTTAGCTAATTGTTTTATAACACAACTGTAATATTTTCCTTCTTTTAATAATTCTGTAATATTTCAACACTTTTTTTTTGTTATATATTTTACTTGGATGCAAGAATATTTTTCTTTCCTTTAAATAATTCATCTATTAGCTTTTATACAGGGGTTTTATTTTATTTTTTTCTTCATGTTACACCATGATGGCTGGGAATTCTACATTCTTAAGGTATCAGGGTGTAACAATAGGGTCGGTGAGATGGATAGGTGGTGGTTGATGGAGAGATATCAGAGAGTAGTTTATTCAGGAGTAGAGTCCAAAAGACGGCCTGTGACTAGTTGTGGGCTGCAGGGTTCTGTTCTTGGACCACTACTATTTTATTTGTTCATTAACAATATAGGAAAGGATCTGAGAGGAACTGTTCATTTGTTTGCTGATGATGAAAAGTTGGGTAGAGCAATAGTGAATGTACATGGTCAAAATTTTGCAGGATGATTTGGATAGATTGGAGGACTGGGCTAAGGAGAATGGATGTCAATTTAATGTGGCAAAATGTAAGGTTATGCATTTTGCAGTGAAAAGATTAGCAACAGTATACCACATTGGTGGAACTGTACTCCAGGAGATTGACAAGGTCAGGGATTTGGGAGTGTTGGTGGATAGGGAGTTGAAGTTTAGGGGGAACATTGTAAAAGTGGCTAAATCAGCTCATCAAATCACTTGGTTACGGAACAATACTTTGACGAGCAGAGACAAGCAAGTTATTGTTCCTCTGTATAGAGCCTTGATAAGACCCCATCTTGACTACTGTGCCCAGATTTGGGCACCAGGGTTTCTTCTTGATGGGGAGGAGGTGGAGTGGATTCAGAGGCGAGTGACCAAGATGATATCAGGTCTATGGAATGAACCTTATGAGAACAGGTGGAAGATATGTGGGTTGCAGATATTGGTTGATAGGCAGAAAAGGGGTGATATGATTGAAACATTCAAATTACTGAAGGGTTTCTATAAGATTAATTCAGAAGATATTTTGAGAACAAGACTGGTGGTGGGGTGGGAGGAGTAGGGGCCATCCATGGAAACTGGGCAAGAGTGTGGTTAGCAAGGATGTTACAGCTAGGTTTTTTACTTGGAGAGTGGTAAATGAGTGGAATAAGCTGCCGAAGTCTGTTGTGGGTGCCATGACTGTGAATGAGTTCAAGGCAAAGTATGATAGATACTGTGTGAATAGTTGTTCTTGATGTTTAGGGTCTCCCTCGATGTGTCTAAGAACTCCTTGGAGTTGCCCATAATAGTAATAATAATTATCTACATTCAGCTCTCAGCACTACAATATTAGAACCAAAAAATAGTTTTTGTCCCAAAAAACAGTTTTTTTGGAACAAAAAACAAGAAGTAAACAAAAATAAGCTAGCACTAAAGAAAGAAAGAAAGAACAAGGTCTAAACATGCCAAGAATATCAGAAATGCTATCTGCTGAAAAAATGATGGGCAAATAAGGTATTTGCCCATCATTTAAGGTATTAAGATGGGCAAATAAGGTATTAAAAGAGAGAAACATCCATACCTCCAAGGAATAAAAAAAAAGTAATAATACAGGCACTAAAATGTAAGTTAAAACATAAACTATGACATAAATACATGGTATAAAATTATAAAAATTACAAATTGTAATTAAGCTTCATTGCACGTAATGCATAAATGTTTTAGGCAAAATAAAAATAAGTGCATATTTTAATCTTTCATAGCATGAGGATCAGTTAATAAACATTAGTTTTGTCATCTAATCACGTGATTCATTACTACAAAACAGTACAGTAATTCTGTCTTTGGAAACTTTGAATCCAGGAGCTGATCTTTCATTTTTCGAAATATAGGTGCATTTTGGCATTTTTTTCCAATATAACCCGGATTCATCAGCATTGAACACCTCATCTTCATTATAAATGTTTATAAACTTTGAGGTTTTTTTTGTTTAATAATATTTCCATCCAAAGGAATTTTCTTTTGAGTGCATCTTCTTTCCAAATCATTAGAGATTGCTTCATTTTTCTCTTAGAAAATTGCATACACAAGCAACGAGCTTTGCACTTGCCGTTGACCCAGCAATAAACACTTTCTCGGATTTTATGTTCATTGTGTTTGATTGTTTGAATTGTTGAATCATTTAAATTCAAAGTCCTTACAACGACTGGATTTTCTCCATTTTTCAACCAATCCATGATTTTAACTTTTTTTTCTTCGAGATGAATTTTCTTTTCAATCTTCATTTTTTCCTTTTCAATGCAATTTGTGGCCATTACTATAAAAAAAATTATTTTACATAAAAAACCATTACATATTAATTATGTATGTATGTAACTCACCAGAAAATAAAGTACTCAGCTTGAGATAACACACTTATGATTTTCAATGCGTTTTCCTGGCAGAAAACGAAGACAATTTTCAACAATAAACACTTTATACAGTATACAACTGACGTACATGCGTGCTAAAGGGTGTTTCCCCTAATATAAATTCGCTACTTATAACTACCTGCACGATACGGGTAGACACAAATTTAACGAAAATAAAATTTGATTTTTAAGTCGTGCGTTGAAAAACATGAAAAGATAAAGGGTTACTACAAGTACTGCGTTATGAGGGTTACCTGTATGTGGATTACAGACTACTGGTTAACAGGGGAAAGAGGGGCAATATGACAGAGTCTATAAACTCCTGAATAGGTGTTATAGGATATCGTCTGATGAAATTTTTCATTATAAAGAAGGGGAGAGAACAACACAAGGGCATCCAAGGAAGTTAAGTTTGTTTGTGCTCAAGAAAGGAATAAGGGCTAGGTTGTTCTCTCACAAAGAAGTGAGTCATTGGTATAGTTTGCCTTTAGAGGTAGTAAGTACATCATTTAGTATGAATGAGTTTAAGGGAAGGTATGACAGCTGGTCTGGGTGATGTACAGTCTCCCTTGAGACCTCGACTCCCTGAAGGGCTCAGTTAACAACAATAAGAACTTGTATTATCTAGGAAACTAGTAAAACTAAGCCTTTAGCAGATGTCCATGCAAACTAATATCAACATGACATGACAGTCTTTCTCTTCTAACCATTAACCCCTGAGCCACTCTCTCTCTGGGTGCAAAAAATACTTAACACTAATGTAAAGGTTAGTGTAAGAACATTTATATCTTATGTGGAACAGCATAAAAGGTAATTTTTAAAATATTTAAAAATAAATTAAAAAAGAAAAAGAAATTGTCTAACACAGAGAGTTGACAGAATCCATTTTTGGATGCTCCCCCTCCTAAAGTGGAGAGAATCCCCCTTTAAGTCACATATGTATCTTAGGGAAAACTTCCTAGAATACTCAAAACTAAAGCAAATATATTTTCTCTTTCCTGTTGTTGTTCTTTCTTAAAGCCATAGTCTAGGGGGGGGAGGGGGGTTAGTCTGCCAAATCTGTAGCAACCAGAAGGAAACATGTTTCTGGAAAGAGAATGAATCATAGAACAGAACTTTCATACAATGTATATATAATGACAGTAATCAAGAAAAAGACAGCAAGCAACAAAGGAATCGTGATAAAGAGGTGGAATATTGTTAAAACCACTCTAACTATGACTATAAATAAATACAACCTTTTCTTTTTCTATAACCGCGTGGATTTTTTTTTTCTTTCTTGCAGGTGAAAACCTAATACTATGATAAAAAGGTACTAATGTGTAATTAATAAAACAGAGATCTGGTATTCAAGCAATATGAGTTTATTGCATAATTCAAAAGGCCTAGTCAGAAGATTGAATTCCAAATGGTTGGAGTAACCACATCTTTAAAAAGAATTATAAAATAATAAAGAAAAATTTTTGCTGAGTATTCCATGTAAGATTTATGGAAGCAGACTTGAGAAACAGATAAGACTATGAAAGAGAAACTTGAATAAACTGAGTTCAGGCCAAACAGGAATTGTAAGTACCAAATTTTTACTTTATGACAAATAGTCAAGAAATCATTGGAATATAAGAAGTATCTGTGCTTCTTTAGATCTGGAAAAAGCATAACTAAAAGAAAAGCAGTTCAAAACACCACTAATTAAATGGTTCGATGAAAGAACAGAATATGAAGAAACAGAACTATGAAAGAACAGAACAGCAAAGAAACAGAACTATGACAAATCAGAACAGAGGAAAAATAAAACATTTATTATTATTATTATTATTTATTATTATTGTCGTATCTCAATATGTTGTATAGATTTTTATACAACATAATCACTGCAGGTTGCCCATTCGGCATAAAAACATCAATGTATAGTTCTACAACATTAAAATGAGCAAGTCCTTCACAGACTCCTCGTGGCGCCTTATTGGTTTTGTCAAAACTTATCCGGATGTAGTTCTAGCAAAAATACAAATAAACTGTATGCCTACATTTCCAAGAATACTAAGCAATTACAGGGGTACTTCTTAAGAACTGAGTGACTTACCAGATTACAGGATTACCAGGAATAGGTACTCTTTCACTCAACACCCCTAATGCAGTTTCTAGTAAGTTTGCAATATAACACTTTTACTTGGTGTCCTTTTGCATGGCATTTGAATTTTTGTTGTGAAAACATCTTAGCAATTGTATCATCAGTTTGCCAGAATAAAAGAGTGATCCATCTTCCACATATTCACTGTAGACATACAATTTATTTGTAAGGTAAGCATTCATATGCATTTATGATCATATCGGCGGGTACTTATCTGCCCATATAATTTACTAGTTAGCTTAGTACTATGACAGAGTTGAATTTAAAATTAATAATTTTATTTTTTAACAGATCTATTATCATGGAATTTTCACTGACACAGAAAAGAAATCAAGTTCTACTGTACCAAGGATATGAATATACCAAGTATAGGGAAAACGAGAGTGGAGTGATTTACTGGAGATGCAGAGTCTACTTTGCCACCAAATGCAAGGCATTCTTGAGGACACAGGAAGAAAATATCATTGGAGAGGTCCCACAACACTGCCATGATTCAATTCTCAAAAAGCACAGGCAAACATTTTAAAGGCTAGGATGAAGCAAGACATGAAGGCAGTTGGTGCAACTCCAAGGAATGTTACGGGAAATATTTTATCAGAAGTGAATAGGGATGTTTTGGAACACTTACCAAAGCAATCCTCACTCGTGCGAAGTCTTTTTAAACATAAAGAAACTACTTATATTCCCAATCCAGCTACAACTGATTTTCCTATCCCAGAGAAGTATGCTGACCTCATTTTGTATGATATAGGAGCTGGTGACCCAGAAAGAATATTGGCAATGATTCATTGGGAATGAGACAGAACATTTGATAAAGCACCTAGCATGTTTTTTCAGCTGTATATATGGCATGCTAGATGAGTGGCAATTCATATCCTCCATGTATTTATTTTCTTTTGCAAAAAAAAAGAATATGGATACATACAACAGAATGTTTACCATATTGCAACAATTGGTGCCCAATATAACACCCCAAAAGATTCTGCTGGACTTTGAAAAAGCATGTATGTCTGCTACTCGTTGCTTTTCCACAAGGAAGTAAAAGGATGCTACTTTCACCTTTGCCAGAGTGTTATTAGGAAGATCAACAGTGTTGGCTTAAAGGAAGTGTGTGAGTCTGATATTGACATGAAGTCCCTACCTGCTCTCTCTTTTGTGCCAATAACATGTAAGAACTGTCTTTGACCAACTAGCTGCCACATTTCCAGATGAGGATAACTACAATGAAGTTCTCACATATTTCTTCTCAACCTACATCGAAGGAGTTGCAGGAAGATCACCTCTCTTTCCAATTAGAATATGGAATCATTTTGAGGCTGCTGCTGAGAGATGTCCTAAGACTACAAGTTGTTGTGAAGGTTTTCACAACGCCTTAAACTCATTGTTGTCACCCAAGCATTTGGAACCTATTAGATGGATTAAGATGAGATATAGCTTGCCAGCGATTATTATTAGCCAATGCCTATACAGGTCGCCCAGAAGTCAGAAAAAAGAGGTATGAGACCCTTAGTAATCAAGTGGCAATAATTGTGCAGGAATATCAAAATCAAGAAGATAAATTGAGGTTTTTATGCTGAATGGCCAACCTGCAGTGATTAATTTTTTATTTATTTATTTTTTTTATATATATTTCTTTTATATTTTGTTTTATATAGATATTTCATTAATAAATAGATACAACACAAATGTTTTATTTTTTCTCCTGTTCTGTAGTGATTAATTATTTTTTTTATATAGATATTTCATTAATAAATAGACACAACACAAATAAATGTTTTTTTTTTCCCTGTTCTTTTTCCTCATTGTTCTGTTTCTTCCGGTTACCAATTAAACATATGGAGCATAAACTATGTACTAATGTATATAAACTATATACATTAGTACATAGTCTATAATTAAGTTGTAAACAACAGTTAAAGCTGAAGGATATACAGGAAGATTGAATGACATAAAATCAATCATAAGAAAGGACACACACACATCTATATTTTATTATTATTACATGACACCTCCAGGGAATGTCCAAAGACGCATCACAGGAGGACATCTACATGGTTCATATTAAGAAGGAAAGTGGCATTAAATCTAATATCAAAATTGGATATATTAAACTTAGCACTACTTTATACAAATAACGTTACACTCCTGAATAAATATATCACGTCTTCAAGACTACCTAAATTGAATAAATGCTGTAACAGTTTGGTAGGAAAACCAGCAATAAAAAACTATGAAAACATAGAAAAAAAATTGGATCTGATTTTTGATCATTAGCAGAATCACGTTAAAAATGAAGATACCAAAATGGAACACATTGTTTGCATTACAAAAGTGTCAACAGAAAAAAATCTAAAATACACAGAATGGAAGGGAAAAGATTAGTAAAAGAAATGTTTGATTTCAGGATAGCAAGAAAATGGCTCAGAAGATCTAGATGGACTAATAAATTAGTAGTGCCTTAGCAAGCTGCCAATATTGGAGACATGAGAAATAACAGATTTTGGAATCTGTTATTTCCAAATTAAATTATGTAGTACTATTATAATATTCTGTTTATTCCATGAGGACACATACAATAGATTTACAATGATATTTGTCTAATACAAATGTTACTAATATACTCAGCTAAACCACTGCAAGCAGACTGTATTCAGAGGGCTATAAATAATGTGAATCTTTCATTGTCTCATCACTAACTAGAAAATACATTATGTTATGGGAGAAAAACAGGGCAACAAAATTCAAATAATTAAAAGCAATGATTACTTGCCTACAATTACTTCATCTTTTGTAGCTTGACCCAACAGTGCTTCTTTATATCTTATTAAACTCTCATCATCTTGATCTATCTCAATTATTTCTTTTAAGCTCTTTTCAGGTGGAGGTTTATAATTAACATCTTCTTCATCTTCGGGTACAGGTTGCTCAACCTCTGGTTCATCAGCCATTTCCTGAAATTAAAACATGAAGTTTGTATAATGAACAAACTGTGCATAAGATAAATGATACTTTAATTATTTTTAATAGAAAGATTTCTTTCTTTCTTTATTGAATTAAAAAATCTGTTAATGCTATCAAAATGCAGATTTTTATTTTGAAATTTCCAGCTGTCCTAATAAACTATTAGGACAACCAGACTCTATAAGAATCAACATTTCAAGAAAGGAAATTGAAAAGGCTCAGAATGGTTGGTTGCATTAGAACAACAGAGACAGCAAATGAATTCGATACAATGGAACAGATTTTTCAGCCAAATTTTATCAAAAAAGGAGATTATAACCTGGAAATTCTCTAACATAGTATATCAAAGTGAACATAAGCATCTGTCACTTTTTAAAGAAAAGTGCATAATTCAGGGTAAAATGAAATTTTACTTTCGAAGTAGAGTTTCATTTTACTTTTGCTAGAAGGAATTGAAATTTGAGTTTGTTAGGGAAAGTAAGTATGGTTTTGCAAGCTAGATGTGGAAATGAACAACACTGAGAAACATGTATATTGATGAAATGAATCTGAAATTTGCTCTATCTTTTATTTTCACTCTAAACATCAACTAAACAGCAACTCCCTATCCAAAACCTTGGTCTAATCAGTTTCCTGCAGTTCAGTTGAATCAGTACAGAACAGAGATTGTGATCTCTTCTTCCCATCACCTTACACTTAGTCACGGTAAATTGGCAGTCATTCACCTTTGCCCATACTGCTAGTCTATTTAAGTCATCCTGCAGAATCTCTACATCACCTTCACTGATTATTGCTCTTCTCAGTCTTGCATCATCAGTAAACTACCGATTTCTTGTCAAATAATTTCCTACATCACTGATGTAGGAAATGATTTGACAGAGGACCGAGCCCTGTGGTAAACTACTAGTCACCTACTCTCTGCTGGACTCAACTCCTAGGATATCTATACATCAGCCACCCTCTAATCCAAATCACCAGATTCATATCCATCCCCATTTGCTCCAATTTATGCAACAGAATTCCATGCAATATCCTGTCAAATGCCTTGACAAAGTTCAGCAGTATCACTGGGTTGCAATTTCCTTTATCCAACTCCATTGTCATTTTATTATAAAAAGTAAGCAAATTACTATGGCAAAAGTAACTATGTCGCCTCTTCCTGGTGTCAGATGTGACATTGACTATTGAAAGAATAGAGGTAGGTGAATTGGAGGTGCTTTTGATATTGCAGAAGTACAGTGCCAACACATTCATGGGATGTGATGGCATATCAGCCTGTATATTATGAGAATGCACAAGAGAATTGACACCTCCTCTGACCAAATGTTTAATTTGAGCCTTAGTTCTGAGAATGCAACAACAGAAATGTTAATCACAACTGTTTTATAAATCTAAAGAGGCCTCAGAAATGCTCCATACCTTCACACAACACAACAAAAAACCAAGGTTACTTTAATCCTACATTATGTTTGGCCTGCATTCATCAAAAATCTAATAACCAAGGAACTGGAATATGACATACTTAATGCCACAGAACATGACAGCAACTAGTGTTGTTCGAATGCTTGCACATTAGTTAATACAATTTTTTTTTTTTTTTGGTCACTGTTTATGCGTACTAGCATTGAAGTTCTTATAACTGATAACATAAGTCCAACAACTTACAAAACTTGTTGGTTCATGCTATTTATTAAAATAAATCTGTTTCTGTTTAGAAACACATGGTGTCCATACTGAAAATTAAATGAAGATTTGTTAAACCACAGAAATATTCATGTTCAACTCAGCTACCATATTCAATGATACTCTCTGCACAATGAAAGGCTGTTTTAAGGAGGACCTCCTGTTATCTGGAAGTCAAACAAAAAAGAAAAAAAAAAAACCTTCGCAAACAAAGGCAGCTCCAAGACAGAAGCTGAAAATTATAGGCTAATCAGTACCTCAGAAGTGGTAGGTAAGATATTTAGGAAGTTGGTAAAAGGCAAAATTCAGGATTCGCAGAGAGGAATACGATACATTATAAAAGTATCATATTCGTGTCCACCCAGTCCTGAATTGTTGCTGGTATCCTAAATAAATTTCATCTTGCAGTCACAAGCAAACCCATTAGCCATATCAGGTTTCTTTTTCCTTTTCCAAAAGATAAAGTGCAAACCACTCTTGCTACCTGAATCTAAGTATCAGATTCCAATTTATCCTATTTCAAGCAAACTGGTCACTCTGCTGCAAAACTTATTTCTGAACACCAATCCTATACTGAACTCAGTGGCGTAGCTAGAGCTCATGCTACCCGGGGCGGTCCCTGAGTTTGCTGCCCCTCACAATACACACCAAAAATACTACAAAAAGTCAAAACGACGTATATGGAAATAAATTAAAACACTATATTTATTTTTGAAGTAAAACTTTAATTTCAACATTCTAAAATGTTATTTTTCTTGCTTTTCTGTTATCAAAATCATCGATTGCATTGGCAAAGTCTATTTCATAGTAATATAGGTAATTCTTAATCAATTTTATTTAGAAAAACTCTCACAACTAGCAAGTCTTACAGCAATTGAGGAAAATTCACAGTAGTATTACAATATTTGGGAATGAGTTCTCAAGACTGTATTTTAGAATTAACTGCAAAAGTTCAAAAAGGTTCAAAGTGCCGCCCGGGACAGGACTGCACCCTCTGCTCCTCCCTAGCTTTGCCTCTGACTGAACTAAATAACTGTCTTAGATAAGTCCAGCCTTGCAGAACATGAAATTAATAACATTAGCCACAGAATCCTTAGGGATAACACTAATCTTCTACATAAAAGGAGTTACAAATTTGAACATCTGTTAGAAGAAATTGCAGAAGTTCTTAATCATCCAAATCTCAATGACAGACTTTCTATGCTAAAGTAGTGTGAAACTTTTTATTTTTTTTTATTTTTTTTTTTATTTTTTTTTTTAAATATCTAGAGTCCTAATAGTGGGGGGAAAAAAAAAAAAAAATCTGGTGTTTATGAAAAGATATACCATTCTTCATGCACTTACACTATTTTTGAATTTTCTATTATTCATTCCTTAACACATAATGGGTTTATCACACACAAATCGGAATATCTTGTCTAATTTATACTTTCAGTTAAACTTCTTTACGGTGGACATAAACACAGTAAAACTGTGTTTCAGTTAAACTACTTCTACTTATTTTCACTGTTTCTGCTCTGTCTCTTCTGCAGTTATTTTCATGCAGAATGTTCAGTTGAACTGGCTGATACTATTTTTCCACTTTCCCTCAAACACATGAGCAGCTGATGCAGCATGAGTCAACATCCATTCACTGTTATAACATATATTATATATAATGTATAATATATATCAGCCTGTTATATTACAATATAAACTCATGGGTAGGTAACTCAATGTCTTCTCAAATTTACTTTTCCTCTTTCTGAATATTTATAAGGGCACTAATATGCACTGTATACCATAAAATGATTTTAAATTAAACTGAAAATATATAAGAGAAGAGCAAGACAAATTACAACAGTACCCAACTCATAACCTTTTATTTTATGTAAACAATATTTTGTAACATAAACACTAGTTATCGGATAAAAAAGTTGTAAGCCACGTTGATTCGGTTATTAGAAGTCATCCATATTGGTTAAAAGTTTGATTTTCAGTTGTATGCTGTGATACTAGTCTGTTAGCAGCTTACCATAAAAGGATACATACCTCAATCAACTAAAAATCTATGGTCTGGCTTTCATACAGTCATAACAGAATTTACAATCCTAAAATCAGAGGGTTGTAAAGTAAGTGGTGTAAAGAAGGGGATTGATAGTAAAGCTAAGGAAGCCAAAAGAATTCCCAAAAAATCATTTTGCCATATGGGAAGTAAGAGCTTTGAAGAATGATTACAAAAAGATAAAACTTGCATCATCATCATCGGCTCAACAGCCCTGTGGGTCCTGGCCTTCAGAAACTTCTGCCGGCCTTTCTTATTGCCGAGGTCTTCCAATTTTTGACTCCCAGAGCATTGATCCAATTTTCAAATCCTTATAGCATTTGCCACTTTTGTCATTTAGTACATCTAGCAGTTATCATTTCCTCAAACTTTTTCTTATATCTTCCTATTCCTTCCCTCCTCTTTGTGGCGTTGAGGATTTTCTATTCACTTAACCACTACCATATCGAGGATAAGGTAGTTAGCCCTATGTCTCCTGGTGTGTCCTATGTTTATAGATGCATGTGTTCTCGGGGTGGTTTGACTGTCCTGGGGGGGGGGATGAAAAATGAGTTTCTGGGTGAAAAAACTCCCCACCTCTGTAAGAGACCGGCTAACTCACCTTTAGTCAAGACCAGATAAAGCTTCCTCACGTAACTGACAGTAATCAAACCCAGGTGTTTCCAACCAAAGGCGCTTCGCCTATACTGACTGAACTATGGAGACTTCCCAAACTTTATGACAAGGTAACGTTTTCCAAGCCAGGATCATTAACCCAAACCCCAGAAATCCAGGAGGACTAATGTTTTCTGTTAGGGTAGTCTCCCTTAGCTAACTGGTCCCAATTTGAAAGTGATAGGAACTAACTTTTTTTGCCCTTGCATAACTTAGCTATAAAAGTGTTGTCCAGGAACTACGAAGAGGATGTATGCATTAGATTTGGTAGGAATAAACAGCATTTCCCAAGTTTTAATAGTATGCATCTGTCAGCAAAATATACCCGTCAGACTATATATTACCTCTTTGACTACCAAAAGATAAATTTAATGAAAGGCGACACAAGAAGTTACTAAGATGTTTTTTATATATATATATATATATATATATATATATATATATATATATATATATGGCTCCTACCCATGAAAGGTTTTTGTAAACCTATAGAACATTCATATTGCGGGTGGGCCAAGGATTTTTTCTACTTTATTATTATTATTATTTTTTTTTTTTGTATTTCATTTTCAAAAGATCAAATGTTCTATACATTTGATCATGTTCTATAGATCAAACATTGAGCTATTTGAAGTCACTTTAGGCTTCCACCAAATAAGCAAGACTGTGGTCTCATACTGGGCAATGAAAGTCATCTTCAACCTATAAAGTCAACATGAGATTAAAATCTGCAGCCTATTGATTTGAGAGTGGATATGCTAACCACTCAGCCAATCTGGCTAGTGATTTGAGTGTCACATCAAATAACTATGATATCTCAACCTAGATGATAATCTAGGTTGATATATCACAGTTACTGATGTGACAGTTTGATGGGAAAATATAAATAAGCAACAAGGAGATTTCAATCATGAAATATCAATGTACATAAAGACATAGAATTTAAAGACATTGTATTGGATGCAATATTGGCCTGAGTTTACAGGTTTAAAGCAAACCAGCCATGATGCAGCTATGCATCATCATGCAAATCCCAAGTACGGGCAAATAGGTAAGGTTGAATGAAGGGCTAGCAACTCATCCTTGTTAAAAAAAGTGATTTGCTATGAAAATCAGGACAACAGAAAAATCTGACCAAAAATAACCTTAAATGAATATAAAATCATTAATAATGACATACCCTAGGTAAAGCTCTTATGGAGAAGAACTGGACACTGGAAGAAGGAAACAATGACACACACACACACACACACACACACACACACACACACACACACACACACAGAGAGAGAGAGAGAGAGGAGATCTGTGGTTGAGGTCCTATGCTCCCTATGAAGCGAAGAGAAATAAGTAAGTTAAAGGTAACTAGGAGAAATATTAGTGTCCTTAACCAGACTGCCAATACTAGCAAAAGCACCAAGGGAGTGGAAAGACGGCAAAATAAGTTCATTACACAAAAGAGGCTCCAAGACTGAGGTAGCTAATTAGAGACCAATTACTATATCAGGAGGGAGTGGTGGTGAAGGTATTGAAAAGGTTGGTTGAGAGCAAAATTCATGAATTTGTGGATGGGAATATGATACTTTCTACAGGATAGCATAGTAATTCGTCACTTTTGATGAAGGAACAGATGAGCTGGACAAAGAAAATGGCTATGCCACCATAGTAAAATGTATGAAAAAAACTTAGACAACTGGGAAATATAGCATGGAAAGAGTGAGTGGAAAGGAGACAGATGCTGCTTAAACACTGATCATGAGCTATCCAACATCAGAAATGTAGTTATATTTAAGTGTTAGAATGGTTGGTGAGGGCTAGTATTCAGAATTAAGCTGATAACAGCAGTATTCTTTGATTGTCAGCATCAGTTTATTAAAGGGAGGTCATATTTTAGAATGCTACTTATGAACTGCAAGGTGACAAATTCAGTCGATAAGGGAGATGTGCAAACAGTGATATACTTAGATTTTTCACGTGCCTTTGATCGACAGTCACATGAACAGCTAGTAACTAAATTGGAATGGATGGGATTGAATAGGTGATTGCTTTCAGAAAAGTAACAATGGGTTGTTAATTGAGGAGTTTGACCATTACTGTTTCAATGTACACTAACAATATTGGGATAGGCATAACTGGAGATATGCATATGTTTGCCAACAATGCAAAATTGGGAAGAATCATGAGGAGTAGAGCACAATTTTTTTGGTCTTGCAAGAGCTCTAAATAGATGAGTGAGGTAGTGTGAGTGGACAAGTGAGTGGATCTACCATTTTAATTTTGCAAAATGTAAGATCTTGAAATTTTGTAGGCAAAAGATGCGATAAAAAGGATACAAGTTATTAACACTGAAATTTGAATAAGGTGGAGGAGGTGACAGATCAAGTTTTTGTTAACCACTACAACCAGAAGTTCAGTCATTATGCCGCTAAAATTTTATGACACAATCACAAAGATTATGGTAATGATAAGAAGAAGGGAACATAATATATAAAAGCAGAGAGGTTATGGTTCCCTTGTATAATGCCGTATTGATGTTGTATGGAATGCTATGCAGTGATATGGTCACTCACCAGTTTTCAAGGATATCTTGGAGAAGGTCCAAAGAAGATTAAGTTTGTGTCAAGACCCTGCAATGTGGGGCAAGAAGAGAGATTGAGAGAATGCAATTTGCAAAGCTTCATGAATAAAAAGAAAGCGAATGATTGACATATAAGTTGGTGAGGGTTGTTACCACATTAATCTGGATTTTTCATAGAATAGAGAAAGATAAAGGTAGAACAAGAGACTATCCCTGGAAGCTGTATAAGAAGGGTGTGAGCAAGGGGATGAGAAGCAGGTTCTTTGCAAGGAGAGTAGTTGGTGAGTGAAATGCATTTCCTGTGAGTGCAGAAACTGCAAATGTGTTCAAGGCATGTTCAATGATCTTTGTTAACGTGGGGACCTCTGCAATGTTTTTTTGACTCCATGAAGGTCTCATGCTAATAATAATTTTAAAGCTCTACCTGTTATCTATTGAAAAACTTCTTTTGAATCAATCTTATATAGAATCCCTTTAATAAGAATTTACATACATACAAACATATATAATATTTTATTTATATATATATATATATATATATATATATATATATATATATATAATATTTTATATTCTTCTTATGGTGCTATCTTCCATCGAAGGTCAGTGACCATCTTGGTGAACAAACTGTGTTCTTGTGGTAATTGGAGCAGTTGTGCGCTGCTCTTTCCTGTCCACGTCTTGATGTTGTCAAACCATGATATTCTTTTTCTTCCTCTAGTTCCTTTGCCATCAATTCTTCCTACCAAAATAGTTTGTAGAAGTTGGTATTTGCTGTTTCTCATGATATGGCCAAGATATGATGTTTTACGTTTCTTGATTATTTGTACAAGATCTTTAGCTTTGCCAATGGATTTTAAGACATCTTCATTGATAATTTTTCTGTCCATGATGTCTTTAGCATTCTTCTATATAGCCACATCTCAAAGGCTTAAATTTTCTCGATGGTTGTCGCCTTTAATGTCCACGTTTCAACTCCATAGAGCAGAATAGACTACACGTAGCATTTCAGCATTCGGCATCTGACTTCCATGTTTAGGTCTTTATTGCAGAATAATGTTCTCATTTTCATGAAGGACTGCCATGCAACTTCAATCCTTGTCTTTATATCTATTTCAGGATCCCACCTTTCATTAAGCCAGCAACCAAGATATTTATATCTTGACACTTGATCAATATTTATTCCCATTGAGTGTCAGTTTCAATGATGAGGCTAGATGTTTGCTGATGACCATGTATTTTGTCTTGTTAATGTTTATATTTATTCCCATTCTTTGGCTTTCTATGTATACTCTGTCAATGAGTTTTTGGATATCCATAATGTTATTAATTAGCACGGTGGCACCTGCATATCGTAGGTTGTTAACAATCTTTCCATTTATTGCGATTCCCTCTGGACATTCTTCCAATGCCTTTTTAAAGATTACCTCTGCTTATATATTGAACAAGAGTGGTGAGAGCACACATCCTTGTCTCACTCTTTTGATGTTAAGATCACTGGTGGTAATGTTGTCTAATTGAATGGTAGCTGACTGATTCCAATACAGATTTCTTATTAGTCTTATGTCTTGTCTGTGTAGCCCTATTTGTTAAAGGACTTCTATTAAGTTAGTGTCTGAATTTGTCGAATGCTTTTTAAAAATCTATGAAACACATAAAGACAGATTTCTGTTTTTCTATGCATTTTTGTATCAATATTTGGGCACAGAAAAGGGCCTCTCTAGTACCAAAACCATTTCGAAAGCTGAATTGTGTTTCACCAAGAGTTTCTTCACTTTTTCTATAAATATGATTCTGAATTACTTTCAAAAATATTTTTAATGTTTGGCTCAATAGACTAATAAGTTGGAGGTCACCACAGGAATTCGCTTTGGGTTTCTTTGGGATAGTGATAAATGTAGATTTGAGCCAATCTGATGGAAATTCATCACTTTCATATATTTTATTAAATAGTTTTTCAAGAAGTTTGATGTTATCTGGTTCTATTAATTTTACAAATTCTGTTTACACACCATCTGGTCCACTGGCTTTTCCTGTTTTACTTGATCTTATAGCATTCTCTATTTCACATTTCATGATTGCTGATCCTTGAATGTTATCTTTTATATTTATAGGCTTCTGTCTAGTATCATTGAAAAGTTCTGTTACATATTTTATCCAAATCTGTGCTTTATTCTCTTCTTCTAGAACTATTTTTCCACTTTTGTCTTCTCTTAAAGACACTGTTTGCTTTTTTTTTGAGTTTTCTGGAAATTTCGTTGATTTTCTTATACAGATTGAAATGATCATGTTTCTTGTGAAGCAGTTCAATCTCAGTACATAAATTTTTCATCCAATTTTCCTTGGCTTCTTTTATTTTTTTCTTGATGATATGTGTTTCTGTATATGTCTTTGTATATTCTTCTTGTATCAATAAGAGAGAGAGAGAGAGAATCTCATTTGTCATCCATTCCTGTTTTTTTACATTATTCACATAACCTACTTCTTCAATACTTGTTACGATGATATTCTTTAAGCTATTCTAAAGAGATTCCACTCTTTTATTTTCTTCTATGTTAATCTGTTGTAATCGCAGGTTAAGCTGTGACTTGGCACTTTTCTTTATCTTTAGTTCTTTTAGTTTTTTCTAAATCAATTTTCTTTTTCTTCTTTTGTGATTTTTTAGCTGATTTTAATCTAATACGTATTTCTGCAACTATGGGATTATGGTCTGATGAGATATCTGCTCCAGGATAAGTCTTTGTACTCTTTATACTACTGTGGAATCTTTTATTTATCAGTACATAATCAATTTGATTTCTGATAATGTTATATCGGTTATCTTGAGGCGATTTCCAAGTGTACAGTCTTCTGGGCAGAAGTTTAAACCAGGTATTTGCTATTGTTAGATCTTTTTCCTGACAGAACTGGATTAGGTGATCTCCTCTGTCATTTATGGTGCCTAAGCCATGTTCACCAACAATTCCTCCATTACCCCCTCTGCCCACTTTTGTATTGGAGTCACCCATCACTATGTTTATATCATGTTTCTTTGTTAGGTTTTTAATCTCTTTTAGGTGTTCATAAAACTCTTCAACATCTTCTTCACTTTTGTCAGCTGTGGGTGCATAAGCTTGGATGATATCTATGTTAATGGGGTTTCCCTTAAGTTGTAACAGCATTGTCTCACAAGTAACATCTTGTCTCTCAAATTTCAGAAAATGGAATCCAATTTATTACTGATTTATTGATTTCTTCATCTACTATTACAGCTACACTATGTCGATGTTTGTTCTCATCATTCCCAGAGTAATACATTGTCGTATTATCTTGTTGACACTTTCCAGATCCTGGCCATCTTGTCTTACAAATTCCCAAAATCCGGATGCCCAGCCTCTTCATTTCTCTTGTGGCATTTCTTAATTTGCCGGCTTCATACAGAGTTCTACATTCCAAGTTGCGATTTTAAAAGAGGACACCATTTTGAGCCCGGAGATTCTTCACACCCCCTGTCCCATTTAAGGGACGCCGGGAACTCAGGGCCAATTGTAAGAGTTTGCTCGCCATGGTGGTTGTTCTGGAGATAAGGTAGAGCAGTAGTTTTTCCATTTGCTTTCTGCTCTGCAATATTACAGATGTACACAACATAATCATATTGCCATCTGCAAATCTCTGATCAAGCTTTTCCTTTATCATTTGGCTTCAACCTTGTGTCAGTACTGACAATGCTGCTTCCCACTGTCAGGGGCAGTGGTCCTAGCAGGTGTTTATTTAATGGCGGCATTACTCGCCATGTCACCGAGTTGTCACTGAGCTTTGTAGGGTTTTAAGTGAGACAGAGTTGCCACTTCTGCTCCCCCATGCCCTGATAGCTCAGCCGCTGTTGGTCTACAGCTGCTTATTCGCCAGATTGCTCTGCTTATACACAGCTAGTCTCCATATCTGAAGGCTGTTCCCCGATCCACCACCTGGGGGATGCACCTGGTAGTAGTCAACTCTGCCCCAGAAATATTTTATATAGAATCCCTTTAATAACATGTTTTTACCATATCCTGTTTTCTGCTTATCAGTCATATTTTTCAGACCACACTTTTATTCCATCTCCATGGTCATGTGCCTCTGGATTCTCTCCATTTCCTAACCGCTAAAAAAACCCAGGCAACCAAACCTGTGCATAGTAGTCAACACTATGGTTCTATTACTCTTGTAAAAACAGATAGCCTCTATCTCTATTTGTCAATGTTCTTCAACAATCAAGTAATAATCCTTTAAGCTGTTTCTCAACTTTGGCAATATACCTTCTGAATTTTAATTCACTGTTTCCACCTCCAAATCCCTAGTATCATCAGTTTCCTGCAAACCATTTCTGTCATTTGTAATACATAGAATGTATTCCCCCCCCCCCAAGAATGCTAATCTTATAAGATTATGCAAATCTTATAAATAAAGCTTTTTAGTGGCCAATAAAGTTATGTAAATAATATGTTTGTGTCAGGATAAACTGGAATGTTATCAAAAATGAGATAGGATGAGATTTTTATTTATTTATTTTTTTTTTGTGGGTAGGCAGGCCTGAGTTTTTCTGAGCATTGAAATTTACTAAATTATCTTCACTTCATTTGAAGATGTTGAGGACATTAGTGTTCAAGTCACTGGTCATGGAAGATCTTGAGGTATCTAACATTAGGGCACCACAAGATTTATTGAATAAGGAAGAGGAACGAAGAGCTGTCATATTCACAGCTTTGCTGATAACAGCAAAGCTGTGAATATGATTTGAAGTCAGAGAAAGGAAGTCATTGATATAAAGGAGGAAGAGCATGGCCAAGGGCAGAACCTTGAAACAGTCCAGCATCATCAAATTCCTGACATGATATATCCTCAAAGAGTGTACAGGATATGCTACTACTACATGAAAAAACTTACATCATTACTAACTTCCTATCTACATTTTTCTTCAAATCAATCTGTTACCTGTCAAGACTCCAACATTATCAGATCTTATATTTCTATCTTTTAAGGCACTTTTTTACTGTATCAATCCACCTACATCTTGGTCTTCTTCTGGGTCATTTTCCTGCCAACCTGGCAGAGAACACTTGTTTATCTAATCTTTCATCTCCCATTCTGTTTAAGTATCCATACCACCTGAGATTAACTCTGCTAACACATTCTTGGATGCCAACAATGTCAAGTTCTTTCCTAATATTCTCGTTTTTAATATGATATTGCAACTGATGCCATAAATCTTTCTCAGGACTCTCACATCTGTGGTCTCTAGTCTTTGGCAAAGTGTTTTATTTCTCATCCAGCTCTCAGATCCACAAGTTAAAATTGGTTTGAACACTGTCTTGTATATAGCCAAGTTAGTGTTTCGACTAATTTCCCTCTTATTCCATACACCCATTCAGTTAACTCCCAACCATACCAGTTTTGTTGATTCTGTTGTCTAATTCCATATTTAATTTACTATCTTCACAAAAAATTGTGCCTAGGTAGCTGAAATGTTTTACTTGTTCTATAGGTTCTTCATTCAAAATCCAGTTGATATTTTCAATGTTCCTGCTTATTTTCATTGAGTTTGGCTTTTTAATGCTGACCTTTATACCATATCTATTACTAAAGTTATTCACTTTAGTCAGGGAATCTTGCAGACTTGTACCAGATTTGTATAACATAATTTACATAAAGTAAACTGTGATTAACATCCCCAATTTTGATATCAGGTTTAATACCACTTTCTTTCCTAATGTGATCCATATAGATAACGAATAACAAAGGGAATAATGTAAATTCTTGTCTGACACCAGATTTAACATCAATCTGTCTTCCTGTACTTCTTTCAATTCTTACTACTGACTTACAACCCAAATAAAGACTAAGTATTGCTTGATATAATGTCCCATTGACACCATACAACTGTAGCATTTTGAGTAGCTACTCTCTTTGCACTTTGTCATATGCCTTTTCCAGATCTACAAAACTTAAATACAGATCTCTGTTATATTCCCATGATTTCTCAACTATTTGTAGTAAAGTGAAAATCTGATCCTGACAGCCTCTATCTGGCTTGAATCTAGATTGTTTTCACCAAATCCAAGAGGTATTTGCCTCTATTATTATTATTAGCTTTGCTCTTTTCTCCAAATTTTCTGAAAATATTTTTGTATGCCTTGACAATCATTTTCTACTCTATTTAGATTCCTAACAAGGATCAACTTTTCCTTTTTCATTGTGTTAGTTGCTTTCTCTAAAGCCTCAAAAAATTCCTCCACTTCTACCTTTGTGGCACCATAGGCTCAAATAAGTTCCAGTTCCCCATTCTGATATTTGCCCATGCCACCCCACCTTGATACTACCTGCCATTCAAGAAGATTATTCTCGTATTTAGTGTTGAATACCATAGTTACTCCTTTTCCCTGATTATAACATTTTGTATTTATTGCTTAGAAAGATCTTGCCAGTTTGTCTTTTTTGTTTCAGTTGCCCCTATTATTATGTCGATCTGGTACGTATCCAATTCCTCAGCCAGCTCCATTTCTTTGTCATTCAGTCTTCGTATGTTGATAGTACCGATCTTGAATTCTGGTGATGTTAAATGGGAGATGTGTTTCAGTAGCTGACTTTTTTGCTGTTCACCCTGGTTCAATGCCAAAAACAACGAGGTCTTGTTTAACTAGGCGACACCCCAGCTGGCATGAAATTCTGTCATGTATCATTTTGCATTGTGGTCTAAACCAATAAAGTTAGATTCTGGTTGGCTAAATCCCAAATTGCAAGCTCATCCTCATTCGTTCAGTATCCGGTTAGATACCTAACAGGGTGCACCATAAGAAGTTAAGAACTGGACATTAGATTAGAAGCTCTGGTTGGTTCTCTGCATTCCTTTAAAGGCTATGTGGAGCTCTCCTCTCAGTTAGGCAAAGTTGCATAAATGAGAGGAAGGCAATCCAATCACAGAATGTACAAGGAAGGCCATAAGATGGCAGCTTGTTCAGGAGGTCTCGGTGCCAGACACAAATGCCTCTGAAATATCAAGAGCACTAACACGAGTTTCTCCAAATCTTTCCGTGGTATGTGTGCAAAGGTGGGTGAGATTAGCTAGAAGGTTGTTTATAAGAAAGGCAGAATTCATATTGGTGATTGCTAATTAACTGTTGAGTCTTCATATAATGAAGAAGCTGTTGTTGATAACCTTCTCCATCACTTCTGAGGTAAGAGAAATGGATTGATAGATGGCTGACTTTTGTATCCCTTTTTGGGTGAAGAATGGATGTGGGTTTGCTTCCATACTATTGAATAGATGCCAGTAGAATATGGTAATTTATATAGGTGATATAGGATGGGCATCAGTTCTAGAGCACAAGTCTTGAGCACAAATGGAGGAATACCATCTGGAACAGGAGCCTTATTAGTATCAAGATTAATGAAGGTTTATCTGATGTCCTTTTGGGAAAGTTTAGAACAGGCATGCAGTGGACATGTGGGAGTACAGGAGGTGATTTGCTTTGGTTATCCAGGCAGGAAATGAAGGAAAAGACTGATGTCTGGCTTTTCCTTGGATGAGGTCACCATAGTGCCATTAGAATGCAAGAGAAGTGGCAACAGGAATGGGCAGAAGCCCAACAGCCTTAACAAGGAACCAGAAGACTTGACTGCCAGTTGAGTAGGAGGCAAGTTTATTGTATTTCATTCTTATGAAGTCTGCTTTGGAATCGTTGATAACTTTTTTTACACATGTTTCCAGCTCTAGTGTAAGTTGAATGATAAGCTGGAGGTTTTCATTTAAGCCATTAAACAAAAGCTTCATTTTTATCGTGGATGGCAGAGGCATATTTTTTTTGAGAACCAAGGGTTGGACAGGATAGGGGTTTGCAGTGGAGTAGGGAATGAAGGCTCTTATTCCAGTGAGGATTATTTCAGTTATCAGTTCAGTGAAGGTGTTTGGATCGGGAGAGTGAAAAGAGTAATCTGACCATGGAAAAGCAGCATAAAAATTTCATAGGTTATCCCAGTTGGCACAATTGTAGTGCCATATAGTACAAGGCTAAGATTGGCTGAGAGGAGGACAAAACTGTAGAGGAGACTTCAATAAAATTATGGTCAGAATTGCCAATGGGAGAGCAGACACCCACAGTGTACTTGGAGAGAATGGTCTGTGTAACGTTTGATGTGAGGATAAATTTGAGGATTTGAAGATTGCAGATAGGCAGAAAAGAGGACTTGTAATAGTAATGTAACTAAAAGGGGTTTTATAGGATTAATACAGAGGAAATTTTTTTGATACATGAGGAGGAGAGGGAGAGAGAGAAGGGGTAGTCTTGGAAAATGAATAAGTGTTGTGAGCAATGCCATCAGAATTAGCTATTTTGCATGGAGAGTAGTGAATGAGTGAAATGGGTTGTCAGTTTGTCATGAGTGTTCTATCAGTGAATGAGTTCAGGAGAGGTGGGCTTTCTGCAGTGAGTCTGATTATTATTACATAGGCATCTCATCTAGAGATGCCTATGTAATAATAATCATCTAGCCCACTTAAAATTTCAAAGACCTTTGATTCACTTTTATTGTCTAATATTTTTTGTGCTTCACATAAACTGGTGTGAAGGGAGATAAATATTAGATCTCTAAGATTCACATCAGTGATGTAACTGACAAAAGTGCTCATTAAATAATCCATCTGTTATTTTGCTATTATGTATAGAATTCTCTTTATCTAACAATAGATGGCACCAAATTAAGACTTTAGTTTTTTGTTTGTCCCTTACAATTTTTAGAATTGTTTCTACTAATAAGTGATTATTAGTGTTTGCATATTGTGACAAACTATTTGTGCTCTGAAGACGCCAGGTAGAAAATCAAAATAACATTAGCAACTAAATAAATAAATACCTTATTTATTCTGTTGCTTTGGCTTATGAATTAAACCACAATACCGATGAATACCTCACCATGGTTACCCTGCTACCATAATCATCCACCAGTGCCACACTTCCATAATTATTCTCTCTTAGCTGCTGCATAGTAGAAAAACTCTCTTGAACTTTCTTTGGCTTAAATGGTCAATCTTGTACACTTTCTCTTTCTTCACTGAGTTTTCAGCTTTCCAGATACATTTGTTCACTACCAATTATCTTTCATATTTTCTCCATAATTTCATTGTTCCATTTCACTCCTATTCAATTTAGTCACCTAATTTTTAGTTTTAGGTTCAATCAGATTAATACAGAATTAATTATAAAAAGAATGGATGGCACGATGGGAAGAACGAGAGACCATCCCAGAAGTTGTGTAGAGGGGAGTGTAAAGGAGTAGATTTTTTAAATGGAGAGTTGGTGAATAAAATGTATTGGGAATGTAGGGAGTGTAAATGATTTCAAAGATCAATATGATAGACATGTTGTTTGTTGAGTGGACTTTCCACAATGAGTCTACTAACTTAATGGAGGTTACTGTAATAATAATAATATAGTTGTACATTGCTGTTAGGTTTGTCCTAACCAATTTTCATGGTTTGTCAACTGTTTTCCCCACAGCTCACTATCCGCTACCACATCAATACTACTATCCAATAGTATTGATGTGAAAGGACTACAGCGCTTTCCATAATCATCTGCCTTATAGTTCAACATATATACTCCTCTTGACAAATTTCTCCTTAGATCATCACTGCTGTTGCATTCAAAGTGTCTCCTTGCAAGTTTATACACAGTATCTAGCATTTTTTTTCTTCTGCTACTGCTGGAAACACCACTTGTATTTTCCATATGAGGTCACATTTAGCACTGCTTAATTTCATGTTTGAGAATAAAACTAAGTCATAGGGAGTTAGGATGTATATATAAAGGAGGATGGAGGGAAAGGCAGGGCCAGTTCTACCGACGGTGCAACACGTGCATTTGCAAAGGACGACAAGTTTTTGGGAGCAGCAAAATCGGCCTAAAATATACGAAAAATAAATCATAAAAAAAAGTCATTTATTCCTTCTCTGTTGAAACCAGACTTCAGGAAGTCGTTAGTTAAATTTTTATATAATAAAACTGTAAAATTCGATGCAACATCATAATTCTTACATTGTTTAATTGCATCGATTTTACAGGAGTCACATCTGAAATTCAAAGAATTGTAAAATTGTATATAAGAGATGTAAACAATAATATCAGCTCATATAAAATTAGCCCATTAAAATTTACATGATTCTGTAGATAAAAGATATATGAGTGTGTATTTCAAAAGAGAATCCCTCAGAGATTAGAAGTACGTTAGAATTACCTACATAAGTAATACAAAATGCCCACCTGTATAGACCCAGAGGAATTACACATGCAAAAATAAAGTACACAGGTATCTAAAAATAGAAGTTTAGGGGAAATTACCTTAGAGTTCCGAAATATATTTGATGTATCAGTTGGTATACGGTAGAATGGAAACCCATTGTAACCAAAGCAGTCCGACACTGCCGTCAAGGTCGATAGCAGAGGGGGGCAGTATACATCAGAAGTTGTTACGCTATGCTGAAAAAGGGATTAAACTATACTTCAGGGAAATAGAAGTCGAACTTTCTAGAAGGAAAGGAGTTAGCATGTGATAGGTACGGGGATCTTAGACCTTAGTTCAAAGTTTGCGCGGAAATATTTGGAGTCTAAGAAACTTCGCGCAAGGTCCAGAGAGGCGAAATAAAAAGGTCAGGAATGGACTAAGGTGGATCGACTTGGAGAGATGTGATGCCAGGAGAAAAGAGGGGAGTCTATCCATGGACTACGTACAATCCCGGATGAAGTCATGGAGGGTAATCGGAGGAAAAACCTTGTAGAGCAGCCCAGGACCAAGATGCCTCTACGTCCGAGTGCCTACTATGCCGAAAGATTGCACTCCAGCTCTGTGAGTAATTCCAGAGGAGAACACAGTGTCCATGATGCGTCTGAAGCGATAGAGCAAGCCGTAACAATAGGGGGGGGATCCAGAATAAGCCCGAAGAGAAGATACAATTAAAGTGCAATTGTGCCTATGAAAGAAATAATGCGAGTTGAATTTTTTTGTTGAAAACTTTCTCTTAATTTATGATGTGAAGGACTGTTTCGGATAGACTGAATTCATAGGATTGAAAGATGTAATAGATTGAAAACTAATTCGTATGAAGTAAATCTTCTTTTAGAAGAATTGAAAAGATGTTAATGAAAGTTTAAGCTTACGTTGTATTACATTGAAATGGTTTAAAAGAGCTGATAAGAAAATTATAGAATTTAGAATTGTGATGGTGTGAAAGGTTGATTGCTAGGTGAGTGTTACATTCTTTTTGTGAAAGTTAGAATTGGAGATTTTTACTTGTCAAAGCATGATAATTTCTAGATTGTAAGTGGGCTGATAGTTATTTGATATACAGAATTAATTCTTTGATGATTTACGTATTTAATGCTTATAACATGCCTGAGAGTTGTTCTATGTGATTTTTAATCTTGATGCTTAACCTTGAGAGATAATGATAGTAACATCATTTAGGTGTATACATTGTATTATTGTCTAAGTGTGAATAAACATGTTTGTTTTATTTATAAGAAGTGCCGTCTGATCTTTTTAGCAACTGCACTGTTCCCAAATAAATCTGATCCTGTAAGCAGGAAAGAAATTAAACCTTGGTGCGAATTTTAAGTTAGGAGTTAGCCATGACTGCTGGAGGTATAATTAATTTCTTATGCCAATTAGGGATTTTTAGTGGCGCAGTCTGAAATAATCAAATAAATTTCTAGAAATCTCAAGTATAAGTATAATATACTGAAAGTAGAGAAAAGGAATTAAGATTGACTGACTATATAGAAAGGTAACTGATAAGGATAAAGTGTAGTAAAGTTAACGAATGAAAATATAGAAGACAAGTCTAAAGAAATAGATAGATATATAAAGAAATCGATAGACAGATTTAAGATAGAAATTTTACAAAACTTCATTGTACTGCATATTTTTTTAAAAAATCATAATCATAATAATGTAGTATTATGTTGCATTTAATATCGCACTGTCGGTGTTAATATCAGATGACGTGACTATAGTAGAACACCTATTTTGCATTCATTTCCGATTCCATTGTTGGTCATGAGTTGACCTTGACTGAGGGTAAATCTCATTTAACCAATGAGACCAAACGATTATAATGAGATAATCGGTTAAAAGTAAACCAGTTAAAGAAATAGAATCAAAACACATAAATACAGACTATTTACGTATTTTGATAATACAGTTGTGCAGTGATTGTTAATAATATTTTGATACAGTTATTAGGATTTGGCTTTGAAAATAATTTTAACATTTCAATATGTCTGATAAAATTCAGTATAAATTTTTTTTAATTCATACTGAAGAGATCCTTTGATTAAAAAAAAAAAAAAAAAAACTATCAGGCACAGAATATTGCAAACGAAAATCGGAAAAAAGAACGTGATATTCAGAAAAAAAGCAGGGCTTTGCATAAATATCTAAAAACTAAACTGAAACAGCTAATGTAGTACAAGAGAAAATAAGTGAAAGGACCGAAACCAAAAATTCCGAGCTCATGGCAAGTACTTCTCATCCCAGTAATGTCGATATTAGTACAACTGATTTTAATTATCCATGCAGATAAACATTTTCAGAACAAAATTCCACCGTTAAAGGGTTAATTATCTCTCTCTTTCTGTAAAGAAAGAGTTTATGATAATTTTTCATTAACTTAAGAATTTTCATTAGCTAATGTTACTATTTAGAATTTATAATCAGACATGTTGAAGCCTAGCTTAACATCGTGGCTTTTAAGACGTCATCAAAGAATTTTTTTAGGGGAAAGGGGCAGCAAAATTCCTAGGGCCGGCACTGGGGAAAGGCATGGAATGTATAGCCTGTTGTTGTTCATCAAACAAAAGACTTAAAAGGCTGAGATTTAAGTAGTAGGTATCCATGATTACTGTGATTTAAGTTCTTTTTTTTTTTTTTCCTTTTAATGGTAATCCCATACATGACAGGTTCAACCTGTAGTACATTAGAATTGTGGGCAACCAGATAGCTAAGGAGCAGCTTGCTAACATTACATTTGAAGACCTGTAGATTGTTGTACTTATTAGAAGGGGTAGTGAACAGTTGCTGCACATGTTTCAACATATAAGTTGAAAAAAGGTGTGGTTAGTAGGGTGTGAAGACTAGATTTTTCACTTGGAGAGTTGTGAATGAATGGAATGGATTGCCAAAGTCAATTGTAAGTACTTTGTTAATGGGTTCGAGGAGAGGTTATGATAGATTATGTGGATAGTTTGGGTCTCCTGTGATGAGTCTTCAGACTCCATGGAGGTGCCTGTACAACAACAATAATAAATCTTGCAATGTTATTTGATAAATAGAGCCTGAGGATACAATTTAAGTTTGCCATCACCAATGTAAACCATGGACAAAGCAATTAAAGCTATGAGGCCTGTAAATTCTGCTGTCTTCTGTGTTCTCTAGCCAACAGATTAAAAACAATTTTCTGAGAGAAAAAATCCTGCTGTTTCTATGCAAGACTAGCAACTAGTTATTTCTTTTTCGATGAAATCCTTATAATGATTTTTTACATTCTGAACAGGATTCAAACCCAGGTCTTCTTTCCAGCCAGGGGCTGAACACTATCATCCATATGACTGCTATTCATAAGCTTACAGGAAATTACATAAAGTGTAATTACGAACCATTCAGCACAGTTTGGAGACTTATGAAATGTTATATCATTAGCATATCAGTATGTTTTACTGTGGGTAAATTTACAATCATTCATGTAGATCACAAAAAGAAAAGAAAATTATGTATCCATCATTTTCCTTTTTTCTTCTTTTTCTTTCTACTGAGAAAAAAAACCAAAACATTTCTCAAGTTATCATTTCTGCTGAAGTTTTAATTTCTTAGCAATATTGCATGGTTCGCTACATCAACAGCTTCAAAAGTTGACCACGCTTGTTGTCAACTTTGCTTGTCCCCAAAACAGGGCCTCCAGTTCATACCTCTGCCCATTTTTTTTTCTCTCTCTTCAAGGACACGTCCCTCTTCATGTTCCTTGAAGGACATGTCAAATACTGTAAGCACACTAAACATCCTCCATTTGAGGATACAAAGACAAAGTAATTCTGCAGGCTAGCCTAAAGATGCAAGAGATACTGATATGTAGAGTAAGATCACAGTTCCACCGCATGCATGCATGCAGGCACACAAGTGAGACACTCGTATGCTATACCTGAATTCTTTAACCATGAAATCAAACAAATACGGTATCACTGCAGATGAAAAAGTATCTGCAAAAAAATGGCGAAACAGCAAGAGAAAAAAACCCACTAATAAATGCTTTCACATAACCTAAACAAAAACAAATAATACGCACCACTACTTAGTCATCCTGGCCCTACCTACTATTTCTATCAGAATTACAAGTGACAGCAAGAATTACTGTCCATAACAAACATTTAAACTATACTCTACATGATTAACAGCTGATGCAGCACAATTGGAAGAATAGTGGAATGTTGCACTTTTCGAATGGAAAAGACCTGGGTTTGATTCTTGTCGTGTCCTCCTCAGTATGTATGAGTTAGCTGATCTCATACAGTGGTAGCAGAGTTTTTTCTCCCAGAAACTTGGGATTTTCATCCTGCATACAGACAAATCCGCCTTCAGAACACATGCAATTTACAGACAAAAGTACTGTTGTTGGTGATGATGGGTGATAGATGGCGTTGATGGTAGTAGTCGGAGAATTAAGTAGTAATGGAGAGGATGAGATGTATTTAGCAAAGTAGAGTAGTGTGCCATCCCATGATGAATCCTTGGACTCCCTGGAGGAGTCACGTAATAATAATAATGATTCTTACATCATAAAAGTGGTACTTAGGAAAGCGTGAGCTCTCACAACCCATGCCAGAGAATCTTAAACAGATATAAGGCAAGGGAGCATTGAGCTATCAAAGATGGCTCTACATCATCTATTGCCACCCTCATTAGTCTCCATTCAATACTGAGGCTTGATTTTCAGAGCCCAGCTACCAAACAGAAGACATCTTACTTAGGAACATGAATGTTCACAACTTAAACTGGATTTCTCTCCCCTTGTTTTTTAAATTCCCATGATTTGCTGTTTGTAATGACTAAAACCAAACTGTCCACCTGTCTATCATAATATCAGATAATCATCACAAACTTACCAACAACCTCAATCATTTCTGAATTAGTTCTCCTTTCAAATATACTGTAAAGGCCAATTCTTCTCTTCGTATAGACTGTAACTTTGCCCAAGTTTCTTTTCTATAGAATACCTTTTCTTCAGCCATTTCTAGTTTTGTGATTTTGGCACAACAATGGTGTCTAATGGCCCACTGTAATCCATACTCTTATTTCAGATTACTGTTTATTATTAGTGTTTCTGCTCTACTCACTCAAACACTTTCTCTGATCAAAATAATTGAAAAAATTCTTGCTTGAATAGAAGTTTCATCTCTTCATTTTATTCACTCTCTAAACCTTGGTCCTCCAACAAATGTGTCAAGGCTAACATGAATTTCAGCATACCCTACATGGCTCCAGAGAAAAATTCCACCTCTACACTCAGCCTACAATGTAACTCCTAACCCTTAAAAAAAAAATAATAAATCATTTGGTCCTTCAGAACTCTGAAAGGACCAAACATGTCAAAAATTTAGGTTTTGACAGTTACTCATCTCACTATTTAATAGCATTAAATATCACATCACAAGAACAAAGATATCTATTACTTGATATTAAATGGTAGTTAAAGGTAATGGAAAAATTAGTCAAAGACAGAATTCAGGAATGAGTGAACATGAATATGATATGTTATGGGGGGAGGGAGGCATGATTTTGTGAAGGTTAGTAATTTATTGCTTTTTTTTATAATAGTGACAGCTGAGCTGTAATAAATGGAATAGCTAAAAGATGATACTATAGGATTTTGCAAAGGCATTTGTCAGGATACTACTTTTAACTCCATTACACAAACTGAAGAAAAGAGGGTAGATATGAACTGATGATATGGATACATGGTGGCTGATGTACAGATATCAAAGAGTAGTAATGGATGAACAGAATTAGGAGAAAGCAAATGACTGGTGGTGTGCTGTAAAGGTCTCTGCTTGGCCCAATACCATTTAACTTGTACATAAATGAGATAGAAAATTATTGAAGTAGGTTGACAGTATGCACAAAATATAACAGGTGCCAGTTTAATGTGGAAAAGTGTCAAGTTATGCAATTTAGGATGAAAACATTACAAGCTGTGTACCTACACTGATAGAACTATACTTGGAAAAGTGTACATAGCAATCTGGAGATGTTGGTAGACAGAGTATATTTGTTAAGGTGGTCAAGGGCAGATCAGATTACTTGATTAGTGAAGAACATACTAACAAGCAAAGATAAAGAAGTTATAATTCCACTTCATAATATAGGCTTTGATGTATTACTGTGCACAGATCTGGTCACAACTGAGTTTCTTGGGAATGAGGAAGTGGTGGCAAGGATCCAGAAGCAAATGACCAAGATAACGAGTAGCCTGTGAAATGCTCTTTATGAAAATATATTGAGGTTTGCAGTTGCAGAAGCTGGTCCATAGACAGTAAAAGAGGAGTTGTGATAAACATTTTATAGAATTTATGCAAAGGAAATTTTTAGTCACTTTGTTAGAGGGGATAGAGTGTGGTCAGCAAGAATGTGGTGACCAGATTTTTCACTTGGAGAGGTGGTGAATGAATGCAATGAATTACCAGAGTATGTTGTACAATAAGTACACTGTCATGAATGCATGCAAGGAGGGATATGATAAATGTGTGGATAGTGGTTCTCCTACAATGTCTTCAGACACCATGGAAGTTCCCCATGCAGTAATAATCATAATATTTATTAAGCTGTTAATATTTCTCTGGATTTTAAACCAGCATCTCCATTATAAATTTCCTGACACACACACACACACACACACACACACACACACACACACACACACACACACACACACACACACACACACACACACACATATACTCTCAAGTTAGAGGGTTAATTCATTCCAAAGATTTTCATGCAAGCTGAAAACTTATGTTATGGCACTCAAATGTGATGCATTTTTGGCATACATTTGTTTCAAAGGATAATTAAAACTTAACAGGTTAAAAGAAAACTGAGAAAATTAAACTTTATTTGGCATCATTTCAAGTGCATATATTTATATATAACAGTAAGAAAACTAATACACAGAGTACTACATGTTCAATATGAACACACACACACATACATCAACAGGTTAGTATGTGATCTTGAAGTACTTCTCCATTGATGTCTGCACTATTGTAGCAGTATTTTTCTTGTTATAAATCAATATATAGCACAAGCACTGCTCTAAGCACTTTTGCAACTATTTGGGGTCGGGATACTGGACGTTTAAGCCAGTCACTTCTTTGTCGATCATTTTAAAGAATTCTAGCATTTGCCGAATACACGTATTCTCATTATTTTTACATTTCTCACACATATTTAGGGTTTATATTTTGTTAACAATAAGTACTATGTAGGTTCACTAACAAGACAATTTGTGCTCAAGATAGAAACAAACAAAATGTTAATGACATGATATTACTATGAAAGCTAGTCGTAAACAGAAGTACCATGGTTGTGTTATCTACAAATCCATTCAACTCAAAAACACATGAGTTGAAGACTTACCATACATTATCACTATTCTCCTATCAACAATTTCTCTCCAAATTAGTCTATCGCTTGCCAGCATGCCAATGGTCTGATATAACATTTGTCTTTTAGGGCAGGCACTTCTGACTACATCAATCCACTTAGATCTTGGTCTTTCCTCTGAGTCTTTTTTTCTGCCATCTTGGCATTAAACACTTACTTTGCTAATCTTTTCTCTCCTGTTCTGCTCATGTAACCTTACATTACCTTCTCTCATGCATTCTTCAATGCTAACAATGTCAAGTTCCTTCCTAATATCTTCATAATGAATATGATTCTGCTGTTATGCCATTTGTTTAAACTCCTAATTTTTCTCAGAACTCATAACTATGGCTTCTAGTTTTTGATCAACTGTTTTATTTCTAATCCAACCCTCAGATCCACAAGTTAAAATTGGTTTGAAAACTGTCTTGTATACTGCTGAGTGTTTTAGAAAATTGCTCTTATTCAATAAGAAATTATTCAACGACTCCAAAACAGACCATCTTTGCTTATTCTGTTATCTATTTCCATAATTAATTTGCCATCTTCACTACAAAATTGTGCCTAAATAGCTGAAATATTGTACTCATTCTACAGATTCTTTGCCAAGAATGTTTTCCATCTTCCTGCTTATTTTCATAGCTCTGGTCTTTTTATTGTAATTTTCGTGACAAATTTGTTACAGCTGTTATCCAATTTATTATAAAAATCTGGAAATTTGTTTTGGATGTTTTAGGAATACATCATCTCTCTATAAAGCAAAGAGCTCAGTTTGATATCCCTAATTCTGATATCAGATTTAATACTACTTTCTTTAAAAATGTGTTTTCATTTGCAAAGACCCCTGATTGATTTCACATTTCATTTCTGATTTGTAGGATTTAATATCTTATCTCATGGACCTTAATCACAATTGGAACTGTACTATTAATCCATTGGAAGTTTTTTGAACATGTTTCAATAGTGTTAACGTGCAAGGTAATCAGCAGTAAAACACACTATTGCTGAATACCTATGCATGAACAGTTACTATCACAAATAGTGCTGTGTAATGACTGATCATATTCCTGCTAACTAAGAGTGAATACAGTGCGCACCCTTATCTTACTCTTGATTTTACACCAAACCACCTTCCTGTTACTTCAATTCTGCTCACAGCTTAAACAGACTTTGAATTGCTCTGTATAACAACATTCCATTTATCCTATTAATAAAGATGTCTGCACACACAAACATATATATAAGGCACTAGAGAATAACAGAGATTCACAAGTTGTCCAACTGTGTCATGTAGAGCATATAGACAAAAGTATAAAAAAAGAACAGGCAGGTAGCTTATAATGTCAATATAAATATGCTAGGAGTATCAGAAACAAAGGGATAGAATTTGTTAACATGTTGGGACCTCAGATTATAGGCATTAGTGAGACCTGGCTATCAGAATCAGAAATACGTGGGTGGTCTGAAAAGTTCTCAGCCTAATACCGAAAAAACAAATTTATAATTTCAAATTTTTTTTTTTTTAATTATCTCCCTTAAGACTAATACATTTATTCCAGTGATGCTCCAGCACTATTATCCTGTCCCTGTAGTGGTTCTCAGTAAGATCTGCAAAATACCTCTCTACACTTGCAATTACCTCTTGATTCGAAGAAAAACGCTGACCAGTGAGGAAGAGTTTTAGTTTTGGGAAAAGACAGAAGGAGCCAAATCTGGGGAATAGGGTGGATGTTCCAACAATTTAATAGTGCAGATCCCTTAATTTTCCCATTGCCAAAACACCTTTGAGGGCAGGTACATTATCCTGATGAAAGATGATTTTTTCCTTCTACAAACTGGGTCTTTTCTCACGAATTATTTTGTCTAGCCTGGTTAAAAAATCTGAATAATATTCCACAGTTATTGTTTTACCTTTTCAATATAATTAATAAAGAAAATGCCTTTAGCATCTCCAAAACACCAATGCCATGACCTTTCCTGCTGATGGAACCAACTTTGTCTTCTTTGGCACTGAACAACCGGCTTCTGTCCACTGTTTTGACTGCTGTTTGGATTCTGGTGCGTAATGGTGAATCCAAGTCTCATCTATAGTAATAAATCGACATACAAAATCAGTTTTATTCTTGTTAAAATGCTCCAAGCACTGTTCAGAGATTTTCATGCAAATGTTTTTGATCTGCTGTGAGCAAAGTGCAGCACCCATCTTGCGCAAAGCTTTTTCATTTGCAATTCTCCATGCAAAATATATCCTACATGTTCTTTTGAAATGCCTATAGTCTCAGCAATTTCACATACTTTGACTCGCCAGTCATCCAATACCATATCGTGCATTTGATCAATGATTTCTGGTGTTGTTACACTTTTTGGACGTTCACATGGATCATCTTCAAGGCTGGTATAGCCACGTTTAAACTTGGCAGCCCATTTTTTAATTGTCGAAAACGAAAGAGAAGAGTGCCCATAAACTTTTTAGAACTTCTAATGAATTTCTTTTGGCGTTAAAGTTTCTTTTACAAAGAATTTTATAACTGCACGATACTCATTTTTATTCATTTCAAGGGATACAGACATCACTTTTGCTACTCGATAGAATGAATTGCAATTTCACATGGATGCTTATGACAGATGTACCAACTTAGAAAAAAAAAAAAAAAATCTTGCCAATAGTGTTGCCATCTATGGTTGAGGATGAGAACATTCCAGACCACCCTCATACTAACTGGTATTGAGTGTAAAGGTTACAGTATTTTTAGGAAGTATAGACAGGATAAGAGAGGAGGGGGGCATGCTGCTAATGATTATTATTATATTTTTATATTATATTATATTATTATATCAGATGACTTGAATCCATATAGTGTTGAGACCTATGATTGTAATACTAGTAACAGTTTTTCATGTGGCAGTGAGTTTGAAGCTATTTGGTGTGAGGTGGAATCTAACATGATCAAATATATAGTGGGGTGTGGTTACAGACATGGCGGATTGATTGCTAGTGGTGAAAAAATGCATCACTAAATAAAGGGTAATCATAATGGGGGATTTTAATTATCCAAACGTTGATTTGGTAGCAGTAAAATCTCATTAGAAGAATGACGCTGAATTTACTCAGCTATTGCGAGACAACTTCCTCAAGCAGCATGAGACAGAAGGAACTCGAGGTCAAAGAGTGTCAGATTTGATTATAGTGTCAGAGGGAGCTTTGGCAAAGAAAACTATTCTGCATCCAGTTGGTGACAGTGATCATGCAGTATTCACTTTGGAAGTGGTAAGTTCATGAATGTTCCATTCAGGAAATTACATAGTAAACTACAAAGCAGGAAATTATGACCAATTGAAGAGTATACTGAGTTCAGCACAATGATATCAGTTGCTGGATGGGAAGAATATCAACAATGCGTGAGAAGTATTTTAAAAAATACTTAAATGATACAATATCAAAATGTTTCCCACGAGTTTGAAGAATAAGATAGGAGACAAATGGATGTGTAATTTTATCAAGCCAGAGATTCGTTAGAAAAGGATGATGTGAAAGGAATACCATGTGCATAAGGATGATGTCCCATGAAAATTATAAGCAGCAGGTCAGAAGAGTTAACTGTGTATGGAAAAGCTGAGTCTGAGTATGAAAAGAAACTGGCTCCGCAAGCTTCGATATCGAAGCTTGCAGCATATTGATATTTGTAGTATCGATATGATGCAAGTAGAATAAAGAAAGAATGAATATGAAAGAATAACTCTTAAATGCAGATAGTGTGAAGTGGTTGTTCAACTAATAAGTGCCCCTTTTGCTAAAAGGGATCAACTTGGTGTATGCAACATTGAGTTCACTGCTACCTCTTCTGAAGAAACTCAGGGATAGGAAGAGGAGGTATTAAAGCTGTTGCACAAACTGAATAACAATTCAGTAATAGGGACTAATGGGATATCAGCACAGGTGCTAAAAGAGTGTTTGGCTGAACTGGCTATTCCTTAGGCTATATAATTTGAGTCTCAGAACAGAGAAGATTTTGCAGGAGTGGAAAGAATGTATGATAATCCCATTACACAAGAGTAGTGCAAATACCAATGTATCCAACTATTGACCAATCAGTATCTAAGAAGTGGTGGTGAAGATTTTGGAAAAGTTAGTTAGGGCTCACCTTCAGAAATGGGTCGCTTGAGAATCTCTCCTTTGCAATGAACAGCATGGATTTACTAAGGGAAAGTCATGTTTTAGTAACTTGCTCACATTCGATAATAATGTTACCATTGAGCCGGAAAAGGGAAATGGATACACCATGATACTTTTGTATTTTGCTAAGGCTTTTGACAGAATACAGAATGGAAAACTTGCTTAAATTGGAGAATATGGATGTGGATTATAAAATATTGCTGTGGATAAATATAAGAGGATGGCTGACTGACAGATATCAAAAAGTGGTATACGGATGTGAATCTGCAAGATTTAAGGTAACCAGTGCTGTACTATGAGGATCAGTCCTTGGTGAACTGTTATTCAATCTGTACATGAATGACTTTGGGAAGGATTTGACAACACACAGCTATTTGCTGATGATTCAAAGATAGGTAGGATAATCAGGAATGCTACTGATACATACCGTATTTTCCGGTGTATAAGACGCACCCAAGAAATTTAATACAATTTTCTGGAAAAAACCTAAGCTTGCAAGTATGATTTAAAAAAAAAAAAAAATGGATAAAATAATAGGTAATTTTTAATAGTAAACTGACCTTTCAGAAACCTGCAAAACCCATGTCACTGTCATCTGACTCTTCTCTATCATCATTAATTTCTTCTCCCTCTTGTTCTTCATCATCATCATCTTCACTTCCATCAAGGGCATTGCTAATTCCACATTTCAAGAAAGACTTTTGTTGAAATGGCAATGCCATTTTGTCGATTTTCTTGCATCCATTTCAAAACTTCGGTCTCTAGTTCTGGCCACTTTGAAATTTTTCCACGTTCCGCGCGCTTTTCGTTATCAAAAAGTTGTACAAAATCTCCTTCTGACCACGCCAAGTTCTAATCATTTTTTACTGTAGGTGGAGATCCAAAATGACTTTCAGCTTCCCTATTCCCGTGTTCTTCCGCATATTTTACAACCTGCAATTTGTAACTTGAAGTATATGAATGTCGCCTGTTTTTTTCTATCACTAAAATCTATGGGGAAATATCAAACTGAACACAAAATATCTCAACACGTCAACTCAATACTGATAAACATCAGTAACTGATTACTCAGATAAGATATTATGAAACTTAAATAGGGACTCTCGTTCTTAGCCAATGACGCGCTAGAAGTCACGTGAAGGTCACGCATCAATTTGATTGCACCATTAACCGCCTACAAAGATCTTGGAACATAAAAGGGAGTGCGTATGACTTTGAAAAGAGGAAACAATCTTTACCTTCATTACATAAGACGCACCCCATTTTTAAGGTAAAAAAGTGCGTCTTATACACCGGAAAATATGGTACTTACAGAATGATTTGAATAGGCTGGAATTGTGGGCAAGGGAAAATGAATGTCAGTAAATGTAAAGTCATGCATTTTGGTGTGATTAGATATCACAATGTCGTATCATATTGGTGGGATTATGCTAGAAGAAACTGATCAGGCTAGAGATCTTCGAATGTCAGCAGATGGCAAGTTGAAGTTCAGAGATCATGTAGCAGAAATTGCAATTCATTCACACACATCATCCAATGGCAATCCATTCCAATCATGCACCACTCTGAGAGAAAAATCTAGATCACGCCCTTAAAATACAATTGCAATTCTGAAACAAACTTTCACACGTAAAGATAGGATGTCATTTTTCCTTTTTACAAGGCCTCGATAAGACCTCACTTGGTCTTATCAAGGCTTACACACTTGGACTACTGTGTGTAAGTCTCTCCTGGATATTTTTGTGATTCTGATAGTGGAGAGTGCAAAGGAGAGAGTTAAGAATGATATCAGGATGTTGGAATACTGATTATAAAAGCAGATTGAGAATTTGTAAACTGCAGACAGTAGTAAACAGGAGAAAGAGTGGTTATATGATTGAGACTTTTAAACTTCTGAAAGGGTTATACAGCAGTTGCATGTAGCTTATGGCCTCCCCTCAACAAGTCCCTGACCCCCTGTAAATCTCTCTTAATAATCCCATATAATTTGTAATATTCTGAACAGATTTTCTCTTTGCAATTTGCCATATGCTTTTTTCAGATCTATAAAACATAAATACACATCCTTGTTATATACACATGCATGATTTCTCTATCTGACATCAAGTGAAAATCTGATCCCTGACAAGCCTTATCTGGTCTGAACCCAGCTTGTCTTCTCCAAGTTTCTCGTCCACAATTTTTCTTAGTAACTTCAAGTATGAGTGCATAAATCTTACCTTAAACATGCAGTAGAGAAATTCCTCTACAATGCTCACATTACTTTTATTTCCCTTTTTTTTTTATTGATGGGTATTATGAGAGTTCTGCTCCAATCATCAAGAATCTGAACTTCTGATAAAGCCTTCTGAATTATGCAGCGTAGCTACTGTAAAACTTTTATACCTCCATATTTGAGCATTTCTGGTCAAATATCATTACTTCAGTTGCTTTTCCACATTTCAGGTTTCAACTGCATTAATAGAATATTTTTTACCACTCTTCTGTCACTGTTTGTTTCACTTAACATTCTTTCACAATAATTACTTTAGACACAAAGAACATTTAGTTTCTGTTTTCATGTCACCGTTATCATCTTATTCTTCAAATACAAAAAAATTTATCACAATGCACAGGCATAACAATCTAATAGTGAAAACAACTCAAAGTGTGACAAACAAGAAAATTAACTAACATCCTATTATGATCCAATCTAACATTGGATAAAAAGAAACATACTGCCTAATAATTTGGAACTAGGTTTAAAATGCTTCCATTTGATAAATTAGTGTGGCTATGCACAACCTTACTCATTAAGATCTGGAGAGTGTTTCTGTGCTACTGACATCAAAAAGACTCTTTCACTCTCTCTCTGAAGTGTAATTACCTCTGTGTAGCGTTAGTTTTCATTTGGCTAGTCCTGTGTGATAGTGTCCAAAGTATGGTGTAATACCAGTCCTGACTTACCATAATTAATGATGGTAACAAATTTCCTATATTCTCCAAATTAGATGCTAACGAATATCTTCTTGCCTCACCACACTGTGCTAAATTGCAGGCATGGGAAGCTATACATCCCTATGGTATTTGAATACATGATAGAGATTAATTTATTGAGTAATTTGGCCATCTTTTCAGATGTAACCATAAAAAAAAAAAAAAAAGATTCGAATAATTTGGCTTCAATATTTTATGTAAGTAGTGGTCATGTAGTATTTCATCTGTGTTACTGTGGTTTTGCTGTGTGTGTGGGGCACACAGCAAAACTGTCCCTGGAACATACAGCCCAGCTAGTATCCAGATAGTATCATTCCACCTGAATTTACAAACCTTCCATTTTATACAAAACCTAAATCGAATTTAAAAAAAAATCACTGATGGTATATAGAGGGAAATCTGATTAACTGATGTCAGCTCTATCATTACTTCAAACACTTCTTTACATCTGCAAGTGATTCTACCTGTACCTTTTCTATTTGATAATTTCATGGCACTACTCTGCTGAATTGACTTTCACCATTCTTATACTTTTCTCTAAGCATGTTAAAACAAGTGGTTACTCATCAACATCCACTCTTAGTCCACAACTACAAATCTACTAAACTAACTTCTCATCCTCTTATCTACAGCAACTTTCCTCATATTCTCAAGGGTACACTTTGTGAGGGAGGATGAAATCCCCACTGCAAATGAAATCCAATGTCTAAGAAAAACATCAGACTCCTTGCTTTCTAATCATCTGCCCCCCCCCCCCCACACACACACATGGCAACTGATGTGCTATAGAATTTGCAACCTAAAAAATGGACATGTGTTTCCATTTCTTAGAAATGGAAACTCTTCACACATTGTGGCATATGCAGGATTTTCCTATAGGAAGATCTAACCTTTTCATACTATTATGTAAAGATATTACAGCTGACAACTTGGATAAAAGAAATGCTAATTTAGAGCACAGTTTTAATATACTGATGTTTTGATATTGAGCATTCATCAGCTAGCGCTCCCCCCCCCCCCCCTTATAAAGAGTAGGCAAGACCTTTTAACCTATCTAGCTTTTGGAGACTGTGGGCAGTTCAATCTCCACTGGTAACCGATCAGAGATAGTTGACCTATAACTATTACTAATTATAAGCAGACACCAACGAAGAGATCAGCAAACAAGTGCTGCCATCTCTTGGTACTTAACCCTAACAGGATATGTTACTGTCTGAAACTATATAGGTTCTATGGTCAACTTTCTTAAGTTTACAGGACGAAAAACCTACTTGTCCATGCCAGAGATCGACTAATTTGGGAACCTGTCAAAGAAGGGCTTAGAAAGATTTCCTCCAGTCAGCAATCAGGCAGTGTAGCACAGAGGATGCAAGTGGCACTTCCAGCACTGAGTGATACAAGCCTTCTTAGAACTGATAGATTACTTATTCATACCCTATGGCAACTTTATAGTCAGATGTAGTGGCCTAAGTTCCATAGAGATTAGCTGGTTGCACTAACAGTTTAGAGGCATGTAACTTAGATAATATATTATTATTTGACACCTCCAGGGACTCATCGAGAGAGAGAGAGAGAGAGAGAGAGAGGGCACCTGTTCTACAGCTCCATCTCCACCATTCAATCACCAACTGACTGTAACTACACCAATGCCGTCTACCACTGGTATTTCCACAGACATCCATGCCCATGGAGGCTTTCGAATCGCCAGCCTTTTGGGTAGAGAGAGGATACGCTATCCACTCGGCCAACCAGGCTGGCATGGTTTGTGGAATATTCTACATGAGGAAATGTGAAATCAGAGATTACAAACTTGGCAAATAGGGTGAGGAGATGGGATAAAAATTCAAGTTGATTACAAGATTATATCATATAGATATAAGACAAATATTTCAGGTCATAGCAGGTGGTAGAGAGAGAACAAGGAGCTATCTCTAAAATCTGATTAACATGTACTCAGCAATGCATATGGTCTAAAGTTTCATGACATGCGGAAAGAAGTTACCAACAGGAGTTGTTTATACTTCAACAAATATATTCATGGAGAGATATGATAACTGTTTCCTCAATAAATCTCTGGAAGTGCTTGTATAATAATAATTCCCTCCCCCCAACATATATTGCTTTGTTCAATTTGACTAGAATAATTACAGCTGCCAACTTAAATTTACAGGAGCTAGATACTGAATTACATGACTTCAAGTGAGACATTAGGAAATGAATCATAATTTTACAGTATTATAAAAGCACATACTTGCCCATTTCATACCAAAAAATTTATTTGTTTTTTTTTTATAATAAATTATAAAAATGCAATTTTTCATGTAGTACTATCATATCCTGTACCCCTCTTGAGGGTATATATCAGGAATTTGCTGATGATTTTCTTAATCAGAAAACATATGCCACTGGAAGTATTAACTCATACTAGGTGTAAACCGAATCGTGTTTTCCTTTCCACAACTGTTGATTTATTTGCAAAATAAAACTCGTTTCATTATATGGATATTAAAATTTATACCCATCTTTATAATATCTGTTACTTTAATTGTTATCAGTTCTTGCAAATACCGATAAAACATAAATTAAGGTTTTGTACTCAACAAGATTGTGTTGACATTTTGTACATTAGTAAGGAAGTGGCATTAATTCAGTAAACTTTCACTGATATAGTAAAATGGGGGAAAGAAATAAACATCTGTTCACCCTTAAAGAGATGTACTATTTGATTCATAAATTCTCAGCTTTGGCTAATTAAATCCAAGTAATCGATTCGATCCAAACGATCTTCAGATACTCCGCCTTTTCGAGAATTTGTAAAACGTGAAGAGGAAAACACGCCCCAAAACTTTCCGATTATTATTACCTTTTTTTTTTATAAATATACATTGAATAAGGTATACAGAATCATTGTACCTCAAAATTTTGACTTCTTAGTGATTTTGAAATCATACTACACAAAATATAATAAAATGTCAAGTACTATCAGGTGAATAATAAGTAATAACATTCCACATAACTATTTTAAATTTTAACGTCTTCTTGATGAGTAAAGTATCTCACCTCTCAATTCTCCAAAGTCAAATGGTCAATTCCTATAAAGTGTTGTTTCAACAATCTGATTATTTCTTAACGTAACTAACTTCACAAAGTTATTAGATATTCACGCAGAACAAAATATTCTACACGTCTTCCCCACCTCATACGTTTCCTTCCCGTTAAAACCGCGCTGTCACAAGTAAATCAGGTATCTGCAGAAGAAAATGTGATTCGTTCTATGAACTAGGATTTTTTTTATTTGATTATATAGTCGGTGTAATGATTGACACTATGAAGTCTAGATAATCGATTTCAAAGCTAAATATTATATCTGATAAATAAACTCTTTCGATTCTTATTCGTGTTTTTTTTTTTTTTTTTAATTTTTAGACCACATCTGGACTACCGTGATGAGATAGGGTCACCTGGGCTCCATGGAGATGAGGAAACTCGGAAAATGTTCCAGCACCGTCTAACCGAAATCATATCCGGCATGTAGATCCTTGCATATGGAGATAAACTGAAGGAACGTGGCCTTTGAAGTTTGCGAAATAGAAAGAACACAGGAGATATGATATAAACATACAAGCTAGTAAAGGGTTCTTACAGTATATATAAAGGAAAATTTTTGGTGCTCATGGCTGGCGGTGGAGAAATTGGGGACATTCATGGAACCTGTGTAAAGGAATGAGGAGAGAAAATGTGAGGTCCAGATTCTTTCATTGCATCCAGTGAATAAATGGAACAAGCTACCAGTAGACATTGTGGGTGTATCTTCAGTAAATATTTCTAAGGACAGATATTATAGTTAGTATGGAATCACACCTTCCAGGGCCCTCCCCTCAATGAGTCCCTAACTCCCTGGATGTGCCTACGTTATTATTATTATTAATGATAATGATAATAAAGGTGTTAGCAGATTTATGAGATTCTGATTTATTGACTGATTAATTGATCATCAACAGTAATTTATTCAACCAATGAAAATGAAAAATTTTCAAAAGAGGGAAAAAACAGGAAAATTATTTAAAAAAAAAATTACCTGACGCCTTTTCTTCCCTTAGAGGGAGTAGGCAAGGCCTTTTAACCGTATCTAGCTTTTGGAGACTGAGTGAGCAATTCGGTCTCCACTGGTTGCCAATCAGAGATAGCTGACTTATGACTATTACTAATTATAAGCGGACACCTATTAAGAGAATGGCAAACAAGAGGTTAAGTATCAAGAGATATGTTAACAGGATAAGTTACCGTCCAAACAGTAATAGGATATGTTATGTCTAAACAGTAACAGGATATGTTACTATCTGAAACAACGTGGGTTCTATGTTTGATTTTCTTAAGTTTAATAATTAATAAGCCTTTTATTTCCTTATAGGGAGTAGGCAAGGCCTTTAAAGCTATATAGATTTTGGAGACTGAGTGGGTAGTTCAATCTCCACCGGTAGCCAATCAGAGATGCCTGGCCCACTTATATCACTAATTATAGGTTGTCATCGATGAAGAGACCGGCAAACAACTGCTGCCATCTATTGGTGCCTAACCTTAACAGGATATGTTACTATGTAAAATAATGAAGTTTCTGCGGTCGATTTTCTTGTGTTTACGGGACGAAAAATTCGGTTGCCCGTGCTAGAGATCGACTAACTCGGGAACTGGTCGAAGAAAGGCTTAGATTAAGTTCCTCCAATCGGCAACTAGATTTGAACTATAAGTCTATCTTTGGGTGGCTTAGAGCAGAAGATACAATCGCCTCTTTCAGTGAGCTACTCAGACCTCTTTTCTTAAGTTTTCAGGTTGAAAAAAAAAAACGTTTGCCCATGCTAGAGATCGACTAACTCGGAAATCTGTCGAAGAAAGGCTTAAAAAAAGTTCCTCCAGTCGACGATTAAACTTGAACTTAAGTCTATCTTTGGAAGTCTTAACGCAATAGATGCAAGCAGCTCTTCCATTGCGCTACACAGGCCTTGTGTAAAACGAAACAAAAACAAACAAACAAAAAAAAATAGCCAGGTAGGGAACATAAGATGAAGTGAAGTAACAAAAGAAGGAGAAAAAAATCTTCTTTCCCCGTGCCAGAGATTGACTAACTCAGGAACTTGTCGAAGAAAGGCTTAAAAAAAGTTCCTCCAGTCGACGACTAAACTTGAATTTTTATTATTATTATTGTTATTATCTCGGGCAACTCGAAGGAGTTGACAGACTCATCGAGGGAGGCCCTAACATCATGTCAAGAGCAACAATTCCACATTCATACAGAATCTATCATACCTCGCCTTGAACTCATTCAGGGTCATAGCACCCACAATAGACTCTGGCAGCTTATTCCACTCGTTCACCACTCTCCAAGTAAAAATCCTAACTCTAACACTCTTGCTAACCACACTCTTGCCCAGCTTCCATGTATGGCCCCTAGTCCTCCCACCACCAATCCCATTCTCAAAAATATCTTCTGGATTAATCCTATAGAAACCCTTCAGTAATTTGAATGTCTCAATCATATCACCCCTTTTTCGCCTATCAACCAATTTTAGTAACCCACAAATCTTCAACCTGTTCTCATAAGGTTCTTTCCACATACCTGCTATCATCTTGGTCACTCGTCTCTGGATCCTCTCCACTTCCTCCCCATCAAGAAGAAACCCTGGCACCCATATCTAGGCACAGTAGTCTAGATGGGGTCTTATCAAGATACATAAATACCGTAATTGTCTATTATTATATTCGGTCACTGGAAAATACTACTCACATCAAGAACTACATGTCATAGATTTTGTAACAAAAAATTGTAATCTACATTTAGAACCTTGAGATATTATGTTTAGTCTTGTTATAGTATCTCTTTTCACAAAGATTCCTTCGACAGATATTATTAATTTACTTAAACAAGATTTTCCTCTGGATATTATCAAACTTTTTGACTTTAAAATCTACTCTAGTTGTTTCAATGTACAGGATAAACTATACCACGTTGAGGACACAGTTATGGGTAGTCTTTTCTCTTCTAGTCTTGCCAATTTCTACATGAAATATTTTGGAGATCATCTCCTTAAAGACATTTCTCCTAAACTTATATGTGGTATAGACATCTGGATGCTATTTCTGAAATATGAAAAGGTTCGCCGTCAGATTTGAAACTATTCTTTTCAAAAATAAATATACTTCGTTCGGCTTTTCAGTTTACCTTAGAAGAGGATAAAAATAATCAACGAATCTTTTTAGATATTTTCATTCTTCATTAACCAGATGGTAGTTCATCATTTTCAGTATTTAGAAAAGAAACTCATTTCCATAGTTATATCCACGCTACTTCTTATTTTCATCCTAATAAAGACCTTATTACATCGTTCTCATAATACATGTTCAACAGAAGTCCTTTTACAGCAAGCATTGAATTATATCAAATATGCTATTATAAAAAATCTTAAATGAATCCTTTATTAGAAAGCCTTTAATGGCTATAGGCCACCAGTTTCTCGATCTCCTGAAGATATCATTCAGATTCCACTCCCGTATTTTAAGAGAATTTCTGAACGTATTGCTGAAGTTATAAAATCTGTTAATATTTTAGTATCCTTTCGATACTACAATATCGAAAGGTGAAGAAAGGAAGATTTCTACCTTCCTTTCTCCACCTAAAGACAAGTTTTCTCCGAGTTTTTGGACAAGTTTTGCCGATTTGCAGTCATCCGTTGTTAAGTACGTCATCATCAAATTCCTGACATATACTGTACTTCAGGGAATGTGCAGGATAATTACGATAGTACTACATGAAAAAATTGCACTATTACTAGCTCATGATCAAAAATTTTCCTTCACAGTAATCCGTTATCTGTCAAGACTACAATACTATCATGTCTTACATTTCTGTCTTTCAAGACACTTTTTAGTTCATCAGTCTATCTACATCTTGGTCTTCCTCTGGGTCTTGTTGCTACCGACCTGGCAAAGAACACATGTTTTGCTCATCTTTCCTCTCCCATTCTGTTTAAGTATCCATATTACCTACTAACAATTTTTGAATGCTAACAATGGCAAGTTCTTTCCTAATATCCTCATTTTTAATGTGATACAGTCACCGATAGCATCTGTTCACTTTACTAATCTTTCTCAGAACTCTGATATCTGAGGTCTCCAATCTTTGACCGTGTGTTTTGTTTCTAGCACAGCTCTCAGATTTGTAAGTTAAAATTGGTTCGAACGCATGTCTTGTATATAGCTAATTTAGTGTTTTGACTAATTTCTTTATTGTTCCATATACATTTATTCAACTGAGACTTCCTATCATACCAGCTTTGATAATTCTGTTGTTTATTTCATATTTAATGTACTATCTAAACTAAAAATTGTGCCTTATTAGCTGAAATATTTTACTTGTTCTATAGCTTCACTATAGAACATGATTCAGTTCATGCTTTCAATCTTTCTCTCTCTGCCATTTTCATTGTCTTTGCCATTTTATTTCTGATTTTCATGCCACATTTATTACAACAGGTATTCAATTTACTTAGAGAATCTTGTAGACTGAATTGCCCACTCAGTCTCCAAAAGCTAGATAGGGTATTAAGGTGTCGCCTACTCCCTATCTGATTTTTTTTTTTTGAATCTTGTAGACTTGTATTGGATTTATTCAGAAGTATAAGCTACGATTAATATCGCCAATTTTGATATCAGATTTAATACCACTTTCCTTCACAATGAAATCCATATAGATGATGAATAGCAACATAGATAATGTGTCCCCTTATCGCACATCTAATTTAACAAAAAAACCATCTTTCTGTAGCTCCTTCAATTCGAACCGCTGATTTACAGTTCAAATAGAGACTATGTACTGCTCGATATAATGTCCATTTTAAAGCATATAACGGTAGCATTTTAAAGACATCTTGTCATATACATTTTCCGGGTCTACAAAACGTAAGTAGAAATCTTTGTTATGTTCTCAAGATTTCTCTCCAATTTCTTTTATCATGAAAATCTAATCCTGAAAGCCTCCTTTTGGCCTAAAATCAGTTTGTTCTTCACCAAGCTTCCCTTCCACAATTTTTCTTTGGCATTTCTCAGGTATACTTACATAGATCTTAACACTCACTATGGAAATAACTCTGTAATTCTCACATCCAGTTATATTTCCACTTTTTTATAGACGGGTCCTACGAGCGCTGTGCTCAAAATACCTGGAATTCGACCCTCTAACCAGTCCTTCTGAATTATGCGATGCGCCACTGTAAAACTTTGATACTTCAATAATTGAGCATTTCTGGTCGAATATCATCTACTCCAGCTGCCTTCCTACTTTTCAGGTTTTTGATGACTTTTTCATACTCCACATAATGGATATGTATTCCTGACTGAATTTCTGCATTCATGCTATTTTCAGAAACTCGTGGATAGCTGGAGGAGTAATATGATTGAAATATTAAGGGGTTATTACCAGACTAATGTGGATGTGGTTTTTCATAGAACTGGAGAAGACAGGAGAGAACAAAAGGACATTTTCGGAAGCTGTATAAGGAGGGGGTGAGCAAGGGACAGAGGAGCAGGTTTTTTGCAATGAGAGTAGTGAGTGAATGGAATCCATTACCCGAGAGTGTGGTCAATGCTTAGATAGTGAATACTCACTACTCTCAGAACGGGACCTCCGACGATGAATCTTTTCATTCCATGGAGGAATAATAATAATGACAAAAGAGTCAAAGAACGAGAATAATGAATCGCTGGGGGACAGACCTAAACAGGCCTCCCAGCCACAAATCATGAAAAGAAGAAGAGAAGGAGAATAATATTAATAAGAAATTCAGCTATTAGTCACTGATCTTGTTTTAAAGATAAAACTTACACAAATACCAGGAGCATTAGGAATAAAGGGACAGAATTCGTTGCTGCATTGAATGTGTGGTCTACGATTGTCAGCATTAATGAAACCTGGTTATTAATCAGATGTAATTAGGATCTAGTGTATTTTTTAAGAATGATAGCTGAGATAAAAGAGAAGGGAGGAAGTACTTTTAATGATATCAAATGAGTTGAGTTCAGTTAGGTTAGAAACGAACGAAAGGAATACTAGTAATAATGTCTGATGTATCAGTGAGTTTGGGGATATCTGGATGTAAAATAGAGACTAACAGGATTGAAATATATGATGGCTGTTGCTACAGTCCTCGCAGTTGAGTTGCTGGAGAATTAAATGCATGGCTAAATAACACCGATGGGTACTAAACGAGTAATAATTATGGGTGACTTCAATTATTCAAAAGTTGATTTGGATAGAAGAGAAATTTCATGATAAGAATGAAGGAGAATTAATTGAGTTGTTGCGAGACAAGTTTCTCATGCAACATGTAAAAGAAGGAACGAGGTTGAAGAGTGTTAGATTCACAGCAGATTGTGTGTTAGATTAGTGCACACAGGTTTAATCTTGGGGGGGGGGGGGAGAGTTGAGTAGACGATTTGAGAATACGCATCGCATACGACCTATGACTGAGTATCTGCAATGATCGCTAATTCATAAGTAGTATAGAAATAGAACACATGATGACACAACAAAAATAAAAAAAAACGAATTTTAATTAGGAAAAGATTTTTTTGGAAAATTTTCTAGTGTTTTTTTCCTTTCAATTAGGAGACGTTACATGCCGAACTGCAAAGCTGGAAATTATGACCAAATCGGGAGAATACTATCTTTGATCCCTTGGTATCATATACTGAAAGGGAAATATATCAGCAATGTATGTATAACTTCTTCGAAAAAGTAATTAAATAAGGCAGTATCTCAATGTATGCCTAAGGACCATTAGAGGAAAAAGTAGTTTTTCCTCTAATGGTCAAAACGAATTGTTCTAGAGGAAAAACTAGTTATGATATTCTTCAAAATTAATGGCATACAGTGCTGTTATATAGGTTTAGAAGAAATGGGGTGGGTGGGTAATGATGGATACTAGTTCTGCTGAACAATGACTGGAAATATCTGTAAAAGAGATGCAATACGGAAAATGATCATCTATTTATCTATCCCACTTCTTCTTTGAATGCCATTTCCTATCGAAGGTCGTCGACCACCCTGGCAAATTTTGAGCGATTCTCAGCCACTCTGAGCAGTCTCTCAGAGTTCATGCCAATCCACTGTCTGATGTCTGCCAGCCAAGATTTTCTTCATCTTCCTTGTCCTCTTCTTCCATTTATCTTCCCTTTTATAATCAATTAAAGTATATTATATTTTTCATTACGAAGTAAGTGACCAATATACAGTTTTCCTTCTTTTTATGGTATCTAAAAGTTCACGTAATTTCCCCATTTATTCCAGCAATCTATCCTAGTAAGTTCTACAAATTTCAGCTAAGAGAATCGGATCAGTATCTATTCTGCAAAGTTTTAGGCACCTTGGAACACACATATCTAACCTGTCCCGCAAACAAAGCGATGATCACTTGTGCCCCAAATACAGCCTCTAACACCTGTAACTATGCACACAGCCAAGAAGACTCCTGGAATTTAGTCCATAAAGAAGAGAACAAACACAGAACATGCAATTTCCTCTTCATCTGCGCCAAGTCCATCATTTACAGTTTCTACCTTAAGCACACAAGAAATAACCAGCACCCATCCATCACTGAATCGGAACAAACCCTTATGTGTTGACTACGTCGGAAACTACAAAGCAGGCTTTCGCTGGAATTTGATTATTAAAGGAACAGGAACTGTCACAAAATTCATAGAGGGGTGGAATCCAACTGATACAGTGTTCTGGATTGCCGACGACCATACACTTCAGCTGCAAAAATAACTAAAAGTGATACTGAACTGTAATATTGACTCTTACTGAAAATACAAATCCTGTCTACCAATAATCTATCGTTCCCCCTCGTTCCTATTATATATCTAAAAAGAAAATCCATCTTTCTATGTAATATACATTCTTATAATATGTAAATAGTATTTTTTTATTACCTATCTTCCAATGTATATTTTATAAAGTTTAATAAAAAATAATATTATCTATATGCTAGGTGGCCAAGGTGTTGTGATGCGTAAGTGTAGTGATAAGTGATTTAGGACAGTTTTCTTCTCCTGGTGTATGATTTCCTATATTTCTTCAACTTCGATGCCATAATTCCTTGTTTGCCACCTGCACTAGCTGCATTCCTCACCTGTGGCTATCACAAGCGAAGGATTACCTGCCCTTGCAACCGCAGATTCTTGTGCTACCACTGACGCAGCAAAGCAAGGACCCCCACTACTTCGTACCCGGAAGGAAGAGCAAAGTTTACGGGAGCTATGGACACGGAAAACAGGTCAGTCAATTCTAAATCATACGCTAATGTTGTATCAAACGGAAATATCCTATCGTCCCCCAAAACACTGATTTCACACACGAATCCCACATCAGCCAGCAGTAAACCGATTAACGCAAAAATAACTACCACTGTTAGCAACATCACTTCTCGAGGAAATAGGATTGTTATTTTCGTCACCAAAGAAAACATCGCACTAGAAGATTATCTGACGGCGACCGCCAAAATTGTACCCTCAAAAAATGATACTGACGTTTCCGCATAGATGGTACTTTGCAGGTGTATTTCAGCGACATCTCATTGGCACAAACCACCATGCTGCAAAAAGGCGTCGATATGGGCGATTATCACTTTGAAGCAGCCCCAATAGCACTGGCCCCGACAAAAGTAACTGTATCAAATGATCCCTCTGAAATTCCACATCAACTCATCAGATCCATGTTATCAAGATACGGTTCTGTAACAATAAAAATACGCACATTGTCGGCAGCCACGAAAAAGCCCGAATTCTCTCATGTTAAAAGCTTTCGAAGACAGGCATTAACGCACTTTCCAAATAACAACGCATTACAGGACCTCCCAATAATCAACATGAACATAAATGGACTAACCTACACTTTCTACTTATCTTTCTCATCACAGTGCTTCTTCTGTCATGAAGAGGGTCACATTAGGAAACAAAGTCCCTATATTACCAAGGATTCATCAACAAATATCCCAGCCCAGAATAGCAAACTAGTTGAACAGAACAACATCGTACGCGAAGAAAATCCAAGCATAGGAAAAAGTAAACTAAAACCTCTTTCCCTATCAGGAATCTCAGATCCAAGAAAATACCGAACTGGAAAAGACAAGGCTCTGTCGAATAATGAGATCCAAAGCTCTGATAACGAAGTTTCACAGTACAAACAGCATGAAAACAAGGATCTTCCCACTAATTCAAAACCTCATCTGATAGAAGAAACTACTCAAAATGGCCTTTCATCACCTGCAGCCAGCCAAGGAGAAACAGAGTTCTCAGACGATGAGGAAACTGCACTCCCACATGATGACTTAGAAGAGGAAGAAGCTGAGGGGGGAGAACTTCCCCACATTGAGGGTCCCCTAACCATGAAGCAGCTGTCATCCTTCATACAGAAAGTACGAGGCTCCCTCACAAATTAACTATAGCCCTTAAATACACCAAAAGAATCTCTGAACTAATATCTCAACTTCAGGATCTACACTCAAAATTGAAATGTAAAAATAACAGAGCAGAGGTTAACAGGAGTAAGCGAATCTACTACCTGATTAATGGTCTACAAACACAATACCAGGACTAATATTAGATTCAAACTACAATTAAACTTTCATAAACTGTCGTTAAGCGTTTTTTTCTCTCAATGCAAGATGATGTGCCTCTGCTTTATGCAACAGAATAGTCCTTGACCAGGTAAAAAACATCGTATAGACCTATTACTTCTGCAAGAAACAAATATCAACTCCTCATCCAATTTATCTAGAAGATGGGCAGAATGGCCTTATGACCTACATCGTTCTGCAACCCAACAACATCATGGAGCAGGAGTTAGCTTAGGTGTACATCATCAATCTCCCTACAAAACTAAAAAAAAGTGATATACCAGGATACGTCTTGTATGCTAACATAAAAGCACACAACCATAATACCCTGCATGTGTTAAATATCTACATACCACAGCAGGATGCTATGGCATCACAAATCTTGGATTTCATTCAAACCATCTTTCCAGTATTGACTAAGAACATATCGTAATAGATGGAGACTTTAATTGCACTCTTGACCAAGAAAAAGACAGACTTCAATGTACTGAACATCGTAGCTCATTAATAAATCAACTTCAAACACTGGTAAACAATAATGAACTCCTTGAGGTCTTTCAGCATCAACATCCAGATAAGAAGTCCTACGCATGGAGGTCAGCAACCATAGCAACTAATAGGCCACTCTACCAAGCACGACTGAACAGATACTACATTTCCAAACACACTGTTCCTCTAGTTAGAAACATCTCACACATTCCTTCATACATCTCAGATCATTGTTTCATTAAGCTGCTACTTTCATTATCGTTGAAAGCATCCAAATCAGGAAGTGCCTATTGGATCGTCAACAATACCCTGCTGAAAGATCCAGAATACATAACAAACACTCAGGTTTTAATAACTAACCTCACTCACTTCAAGGGGAATACAGACCCAATGAAAACATGGTGGTTTCACCTAAAATCACGAATAAAATACTTCACGCAAATCTACAGTCACCAGAAGAATCAACAGAGAAACATTAGCATTAGACAACTTGAAGAACAGCTCAGGTATCTCCCAGAAGAAAGCCCTGAATACCATTCGGACCTCCAAGCCATGGAAAGACACTCAGAATTATCTGCAAAAGGTGCCCTACTTAGATCGCGGCACTTACAAATAAATCTTTCAGATGCCCCCACAAAATATTTTTTCTCTTTGGAAAAAAAAAATACCAGCCAGCAAACTGCATCTCCTCTATTAGACTTCAAGATTGCAGCATCACAGAAGATCCAACTAAAATCACTTCTGAAATCCTACAATACTACAAGAATGCATACAGCTCCACAGGAACATCCCATCATGCCATTCACGAATTACTGAAAGAAACAAAAAAATCTCAGCAACAGATCGGAACCACTTAGAAAACAAAATCATGCTAGATGAACTGAAAACTTCATGCACATCTTTGCCAAAGAACAAATCTCCTGGCCTTGATGGTCTCACGTCGGAGTTTTTCCAAGTCTTCTGGAATGAACTCGGACCACTTCTCCTGAAAACATTGCAAGAAGCCTACATCAATGGCCTCGCACAATCCGTCACGACCTCAGTAACACGATTGATACCAAAGAAGGGGGGAGGGACCACACGGATATCCGAAACTGGCGTCCAATTTCCCTAATTAATACCGATTGTAAAATCATTTCCAAAGTTATAGCAAACCGAATAAAGCCAACACTGCCTGAAGTTATTGGCCAACATCAAAGGTACTCTGTTCCAGGAAGATCAATAGATGATAATCTCCATTTAATAAGAGATCTCATCCATATCGCAAACAGCCAACATGAAAACCTAGCACTCGTCAGCCTTGATCAGGAGAAGGCTTTCGACAGGGTAGAGCACGAGTACCTATATGAAGTTCTAAAGGCATTTGGCTATGATCCTCTCATCATTGAAACAGTGCAATTGTCCTACCGAGATGCACACTTCTGTTTAAAAATCAACAACAGGCTCACTCGCACTTTGTCATTCTCCCGAGGGATCAAGCAAGGATGTCCTCTCTCTGGACAGTTATACACACTGGCCATAGAACCCTTCTTAAAAAGAATACACGACACAATCATCTCCAAACGAACCAGCATAATAGAGCCACACCAAAAAATAACCCTATCAGCATATGCTGACGACGTCACTGTAATAGTCCGAAATGAAGAAGAAATAACAGTAACCGAGGAAGCACACAGACTATATGCACAAGCCTCAGGCGCCAAATTAAATTCCAGGCAGATGGAAGGCTTGAAATGATTCTCCTATCGAATGTACCTGGTCAAGTGAAGGACAAATATACTTAGGTGTGCACCTTGGCAACACCAAAATATATAATACACTGAACTGGACAACCGTTTTAAACAGATACTTAAATGGAACACATTCGTTCCATGTCCTCACCTAGAGGAAGAGTACTAATAATTAACCAGATGGCTGCGAGTGTGTTATGGCACACCCTCAAAGTACTCACTCCCCCCCCCCCCCCGAAGAATTTCTCCACCATATTCAAAAGCAATCAAACGTTTCCTCTGGAACAAGCCTAACTGGACAACATACCGTGAACTCTGCAAGCCACTCAGTAAGGGAGGATTTCCCTTGAAAACAAGATTAGATCCTTCAGGATAATCTTCCTTCTGAAAACACTTCAGTGCAATCATACTTATGCATCACCTTCGATCACATCACGAAATCATCCACCAGAGGACTTACACTTTCCACAATCCTCCGAATGGCCAGTTCTGCACCATTTCCTCCTAAACTACCTCATTTTTACAGAGATACTCTACAGCGGTGGAAACACACAGAATTTCATCTCTCACTGACAGGATCAACAGAGTCAGCTGTACTTACAGAACCATTATTTTCGAACAGAAACATAACAAGTCTCACAACTGGCCAGCCTTTTCTTGTCCCTACATGGAACTGGGCAGGAATAAGAATCATAGGGGCAGGGGCGCATCAGTAGTGTCTGGCACCTGTGTGCAAAACTTTAGTTGACACCCCTATACCCCGTACCCCAATAAAAAAACACTTTACAAAAACGTCATTTTTAATATTTGATGCCAGTAAAGTGAGTATTTCATTTTGAATTTTATCTCCTAAATAGGAGGGCATATTTTTAAAGGATCATCAGGATCATTAGCTACACGTCGCGTGTGTTCCGATATAAAAGGATCAAACTTTTCTAACATCTCAATGCATTTTAAAAAATTGCCATTGTTGCGATCGTAAAGTTTATTACTTTTACCACAAAGAGCTTGATTTTGTTTGCCTAAAAACTGTAGTACAAAAATTATTATTATTTTTATAACTTCATACCAACGTTTCCTTTCATTATCTAAAACTGTTTGTTGCAAATGATCAATACAAGTTTTATTTTTTGAGGATGTAATTAATTCTGTCCATTTTTTGTAATTGTTCAAATGATTTAAATTTTTCGGATGACCATTCAGATACATTGCAAGATGTTGCCTATATTCTGCTGATAACAGCAGAATATAGAATAAAGCTAAAAACTGCAGCAGATTTTCTTATATATGTTTAGAACAAATGTGAGTGTAAACAAGATTAAACAAATTCAAACGCGCGTCATCCAGTAAAGTGAGTATTTACATTGTTTACGCTAAACTATTTGTTAGAACTGTGATCAGAATGAAATAAGATCTTAAGGAATAATAACAAATAAGTGATTATAAATAATTTGTTTAAGGCAAATCTATAAAATATAATTAAAATTTAAACAAAAATGTAATTTATTTTGATACAATTAATGAATAATATTTTTTAAAGTATTTCCTCCTCGCCTAACAACAAAAAAGCCCCAGGTCCTGATGAGATTACTAACATGATAATAAAAGAACTCTCGCATAAGCAGTCATGCATTTAGTAGCCATCATAAACGCAATACTCAGACTAAATTATTTTCCCACTCGCTGGAAGCAAGTAGATATAATCCTCATTCATAAGCCAGGAAAGGCGCCTCAATTTCCACAAAACTACAGACCAATCAGCCTCCTATCATGCCTGGGGAAAATCGCGGAAAAAGTTATTCTCAATCGCCTGCAAGAAGAGGTGAACAAAAACAACATAATTCCTAAAGAGCAATTTTGGTTCCGTACTGGGCACAATACAACTCAACAAGTTCATAGATTGACAAATTCATAACAACCAGTTTTAATTGGAGACAACACACAGGAGCTATCTTTTTAGATGTTGCAAAGGCCTTTGATAAGGTTTGGCACAAAGGCCTTATCTATAAATTAATTGCAGCCAACATTCCACTTCATCTCACTAAACTCATTAATTCCTTCCTAAAAAAACGAAAATTCTAAGTAAATCTGCGCGGACTCAGATCCTCCCTGAAAAGAATCACTGCAGGTGTTCCTCAAGGCTCACTACTTTCGCCACTGCTTTTTAACATCTTCGTAGCAGACGTCCCAAGCACGGCTTCAACCATCATAGCTTGCTATACGGACGGCATGGCAATTCTGAGCAGATCTAGACCACACTTAGTTATGCAGCGCTTACAAATCGCAACAACAAATCTGGAAAAATGGTTCAGAAAATGGAGGATAACCGTTAATGCTGACAAAAGCACTGCATTCTTTTCACAAGAAGGAAAGCATCCCACTACGGAGAAGTTAAAACTTTTCAACACAGTTTATTTATTTATTTATTCGTATGGAGTTTCCTCCTCCCCCCGTCCCTATTGGGGCAAGTTGAGCCTCTTCATGGGAGGTTAAGTATTTATGGCTGTAGATCCATGTGTGTTCACGGGGCCGGTTTGCCTGCTTGCGGGATGAAAAACGCCAGATAAACTGGCGAAAAAACCCTACTCTCCACTCCCAAGACCGGCTAACTTGGCTATGGCTGAGGATGATCCTCAAATTCCTCACGTCTTCGACGGGAATCAAACCTGGGACACTTCTTCCCCAGTCATATGGTTGCGAAGCGCAAAGCCATGAGGCTAACCGTGCGGACTTCAACACAGTTATTCCATGGAAATCCAAAACCAAATATCTAGGTATACAACTAGATAACCGCCTCAGTTTTAACCCTCACATTGTATATGCCTGCAACAAATCAAACTCCGCAATTGCACAGCTCTACCCTCTTCTCAACCGAAGAAGCCAAGTCAGCACTGAAAACAAGCTACGGATCTACAAAACAATTATTATACCGCCGAAATTAGTATATCGCCGAAATGAAGCTTATTAGCTGTTTATATTTAAGTAAAATTATTATACCTACTTTAACATACGGATCACCGGTTTAGGGTCATACTTCCCCCCAGCAACATCAAAATACAAGTCATCCAAAACAAATGTCTTCGCATGATATTTGATGCTCCGTGGTTTGCTCTCCTCCATCGAGATGCTAACATCCAAGATATTCCCACGTTTCTCCATGTCATTGCCTCTGCATATTTCACCAAAGCAGCTATTCACCCCAATCGAATCATTCAAGAGTCATCTAATTATGATGAAAACGACAGGTGGAAACACAAGCGCCCGAAAGCAGCTCTGCTCATTGGCACAAGCATTTCCACACCGCTCTAATTTGGGCGAGCCAAGTGCTCGATAATCTCTTATTAAATAAACCCAACCTTAGAGATGAAGGGATTATAATCCAAGGGATTGAGATCCATCGAGCCACAAAAAGGTATCAGTCAGAAATCTTTGGCGCCTGTGTGCGTTGCACACATTGCACATTATTGCCGGCGCGCCCCTGCATAGGGGACCTCCTGACCCAGACCCTAAATTCTAAATTGGAAAACATTCACAAGCCTACCAATGAAGAACCCAAAAACTGAAAAGCAATATCAACAGATGCAAGCTGCTATTATAAAAGCCTATTTGGATATCGCTACACCTCAGGGAATCCGTATTCCTTCCTTCTCCGAGAAACTGCTCGGAGCCGATATTTCATCTTGTACAATCTGAAGCCTCACTTCCAATTCTTCCCTCTATCTACAAGAAAATATACCAAAGCCGCCAGCTTCGCCCTTCGTATATTCATCCTTAACCCTTTCATCTACAAGGCTCCACATGCCACTCAGTTTTCAGTGGGATCTGCCATATAAATCGAAGTGTGCCAAACGAGATTCCGACCTAAGCTCTATAAATTTCAGCTCAGAGGAACGGATCCGAGTCTATTCTGCGAAGTTTCAGGTACCTTGGAACACACACACACACACACACACACACACACACACACACACCTAACCTGTCCTGCAAACAAAGTGATGAAAACCTATGTACTAAACACTGCCTCTTACCTGTAACTACGCACACAACCAAGAAGACTACTGGAATTTAGTCCATACAGAAGAAAACAGACACAGAATATGCAATTTCCTCTTCATCTGCGCTAAGGCTGTCATCTACAGCCTCTACCTAAAACACACAAGAAATAACCAGCACCCATTCATCACCGAATCGACACAAACCCTCAGGTATAGCCTCCGTCGGAAACCGCAAAGGAGGCTTTCACTGGAACTTGATTACTAAAAAGCAACAAGAATTTTCGCTAAATTCATAGAGGAAATTCGAAATATTAAGAGTGAAACTGAACTGTAATGTTGATTCATTTATTGCACTTTCTATTGTATATCCGGAAGGAAAATCTTCCTTTTTCTGTAATATATATACTTATAATATGTAAATAGTCCTTTTATTATTCTAATGTATATTTCATCAAGTTAAATAAAAAAAAAAAAAAAATATATATATATATATATATATATATATATATATTAACATATTTATACCCAAGGTAAAAATACTTTCTACATATATATATATATATATATATATATATATATATATATCAGTGGCGTCGCGTGATCATTTCGGTTGGGTGTGCTGTCATGCTTTCCAGGAAGGGGAGGGGGGGGGGGAAGCTTGGAGACAAATAATTACATCAATAACTTTTTATAATTACTGATTTAATTAAATAATTACATCAATAAACTTCTTTTAGCTTTTTTTATGTAATTATTTGTCGATGCAAACTATAAATACATTATTTTCATTTTGCATCGATTTTAATGATCTTTAATTCTTGAGGGGGGGGGGTATTTGGAATTAATAGTTTTTAGCACATTTCATATATTAAAAAATTGACCGGCATATTTTATTAAAAATCAACTAATTAATTAATCCTAAATTAAATTATTTCAGTTTAAAAGCAAAAAAATCATAAAACTAACAAGTAAAATAATATTAAATTTCATACACTTACCTTTTAAAAATGTATTTTTTTGTTTAAATTTGTTTCACTATAAATTTACAATTCACACTTCACTCCTAGGTTCGATTCTCGTCAACGACGTGAGGATCTCAAGGATCTTCCTCAGCCATAGCCAAGTTAGCCGGTCTTAGGCGTGGACAGCAGGTTTTTTTTCGGCCAGTTTATCTGGTGTTTTTTCATCCCGCAAGCAGGCAAACCGGTCCGAGGACACACGGATTACAGTCAGGAATACTGACCCAGCCATTGGTCTGATTCGTCAGCCTATGCCGGTTCCGGAGCCCGGATAAAATTTAGGGGGACTAGATAGTACCGTGAACTCCCGTAAAAAGGGGGAACGCTGTATCATCACACGGAATTTATTTATTTAGTAGACTTCCGTATTCTTCCTTTATGATTGTCACTGATCATAGTGCTTGTTTTACTATTTGTGTACATATTACATTATCATTTCAAAACAAATGTTATGTACCCTTACCACGAAGTTAAATTTCAATTAACAAGAAACAGAAAAACTTAGGTAGCTGTGCTCTGAATTTTATTGGTTAAGCACGAACATATTTAGTGTTAATATTATTTGTAATAGCTTAGATCAGCTTTCTCAACCTTTCTAAGCCCAAGGACAGGCAAAATGTCTAAAACAATTCTACGGACCACTAAGTTACAAAGGCGTAGCTGGGAGGGTGGGGTGAGGGAAGATACGCCCCGGCAGCACTTTTTTGGCGCTTAAGAAATCTTGCCATACTGTCTATAAAACAGCAACTGAGTGATGAAATAGACTTCGACAATGTTATCGACAATTTTGCGAACAGAAAAGCAAGAAAAATAACATTTTAGAATGTTGGAATTAAAGTTTTACTTCAAAAATAAACATAGTGTTTTTAATTTATTTCCCTATATGTCGTTTTGAATTTTTGTAATTTTTTTAAAAACCTATGTAGGAATTACTAACATTTCGGAAAAACTATGCCATTTATAACATAATAAATCTAAGAGCATGGTTTGAATACATGGAAACATAATTAAATTGGAGGTAAACGATTAAAAGTGTATCATCATTGAATAAAGTTTTAATTTTAATTAAACAAATAAATAATATGATAGAATTATGTTACTACTTACTTTTAACGAGATGGTTGAGCTTCTCTGCCCTTGCAGAGTTGCTAGATAGATATCTGGCTCAATATTGGTCAACTTCAGTCGAAGATCGGCACACACACTAACACTAAAAGTCCTTTCTCACAAAGATAGGTTGTAGAAAACTGCATGAAGATTTTCAATGCTTCTTCAGATAATTCAGGAAATTCACTTCTCACTGAAGGCTAGATCCAAAATCGAGCCAAACCAAGATCACGGAATTGCATTTTAAGTCCACTGTCACTTGAAACTCAATTAACTGTTCTGTTTTCGATAACGAAAGGTCGTTCTCGTCACCGCAAGCCTGAAATGGATCGCGAACCCACTGAAATTTCTTATAAAAGTTATTCAGAAAATATGTTTCAAAATTCCATTTCAGATTTTTGAGGTGGTCACAAACCCTTTCCAGAAACTCAGAATCAACAAAATATAATTTTCCACTAAAAAGGATTCCAATGTTGGAAAAGGTACAAATCGTCTGTCTTTTACATAGTTAATCCATAAAACCAGTTTTTTTCTCGAATGCCTTTATTTTGTCGTAGGCATCAAGAACAGTTAAAGAATTTACCTGAAGGGAGAGATTTGATTCATTTAATTTCGAAACAAAATGTCTGAAAGATAGGATAGTGTTGATAACCATGCTTCGTTAACAAGGAGTGATGCAAAATCAGAATTACGTTCATTTACAAATAATAAAACTTCATGCCTTAATTGAATAACCTTGTTAGTATTTTGTCCCTGGAAAGCCAGCAAATTTCAGAATGAAGCAAACGTTGTATATATTCACTGCCCATTTCACAGAGTACTGAAAATAACCTGTTATTTACCGGTCGAGCTTTAATTTAACTAGCTTTAAAGCGTTGTATAGCACAGTTTTAAATTCTGGTGGCATTCCTTTGGAGGCTAACACTTCCCTATGTATGAAACAATACCCAATTCATATCCGGAGCTACTTCCTTGACCATAGAAACAACCCCCACTATGCCTACCTGTAAGGGCGCGAGCTCCATCCGAACAGAAGCCTATACATTTTTCCCACTGGATCCCTTTGTGTATTATGTACTTACTGAGAGTGTGAAATATTTCTTCTCTAGTTATTCGGGACGGAAAAGTTCTGCAAAACAGAATATCATCATGAATGCTGTTATCATGGGCATATCTTACGTAGCATATTAACTACGCATCATTTGTAATAACAGTAGTCTCGTCTATTTGTAACGCATAATAAGGGCTCTTCTTAACTCTTTCGATTAACTGAGATTCTACGTCACCTGCCATATCATTAATTCTGCGACCGACAGTGTCATTTGAAAGAGAAATCAAATCAACATCTTTTAGTAATTTGTTGCCAAACATAGTTTTTACCACATCTTTTATAGCTGGAAGTAGCAAATTTTCCCCGATAGAATGAGCTTTCCCTGTTTTCGCTATGCGCAAACTTAAGAGATAGGATGCTTCCAGTGCCTTGTTATTAATGGAACCCATGGCCGAAACTATACCTTTCCCATGATTTGATGTCCCTAAGCGTCACTGAAAAAATTCAATTGGCTTATTTTTCACATCACAATGTGAAAAACTTAGTTTCTAAATGTCGTTGGAGTTTTGCAGGTTTCATGCACTCGTTCGACAACACTTCATAACACAAAACACATTGAGGTTTCTGTTCACTTTCATCTCCACACTAAGTAAACCCGAATTTCAAATATGAACTGTTATATTTCCTACTGCATTTTTTCTTTGAACTGCTTGTTTCTTCTACTTTAATAGTATCAGATTTAATCGCCGTAACAACACGTGTATCACAATTAGGGTTAGCATTACCTTTTTCATTTACTCTTCTTTTCAAAGTCCTAGTTCTAAGCCTTTTCCATTATTAAAAAACGTTTCCGAAAAATATATAAATACTGGGGTTAACTCATGACACACTTTGTCCAAGTATCACTTAGCACTTCTGAAGATATACTGAGCCTTAGTCGAAGGAGGGAAACCTTCAGTAATAAAAATCAATAAACAACAAGCAATTGGTTGAAATGTGGATAACAGATGTTCACTTCATATCTGACAAAAGAGCAAGGGAAGGCGGAAGCAATAAAACTATATTGTTGTTCACTTCACCCCTCTTTTATTATTCATCATTCTGCCACTACAAATTTAGCGGCAGATCATTCTGCCACTACAAATTTAGCGGCAGAATGACGAATAACAAAAGAGGGGTGAAGTGAACAACAATATTAGTTTTATTGCTTCAGCCTTTGAACATTCTGACGCTGTTTGTTAGTTTTTTTAAGTCTCCATTTGATTTCAATAATTTTTACTTACTTATTCAATTTTAATTTGTTTTGTTTGGATAATTAAAAAATATATATTTATTTATTTAATTTAAGTCCCATCGTAGCCGACCACAGGTGAAAATTACTGGCTTAGATTATAAGGAAAATGCTCATTTTGGTTTGCGGCAAGAACAATCTTGGTTCCAGATATTATTGCTATTCGCTGCAAACAGGAAAATTACCTGGAAGTTAAATAAGTTGCGTAAACTTTCGCGAAGTGCAAATTTCTCATTAGCAGGTTACCAAAATTAGGAAATGACAATCTACAGAAACGTGTTACACAGCGGTCTAATATCATTACAGTTGTCGTCTGCATGAAGCAATTTCATCAAATGTGATAATCAGAAAGCAGTTCTAGTTACTCAGTAATTCCTCCATTCATCTAGCACCGGCATAAATTAATGATTGCCGATCTCAGTACAAGAGGAAGGATGGATATAATTTACTTTCAAGATGAAACATATACCTTATATGATAATCTCAACTGATGTAATATTTATCTGTATTGTACAAGGCACGATCTTTTTCCCTGTCACCTTCCTTTCGCAACATTAAGCCTCATAGTCCGTTGCAGTTTCACTTGAACAGTTTTCTCTTTCGTTTTCTTTTTGGTTTATATATTATTTGTATGTTTAGTATTTTGTTGATATCCACTGATATCAATTTTATTCCAACATTGGAATAAAATGTCAATTTTATTTCAATGTTGAACCACTTTTTATTAATTATTTATTAGGTTGTTTCTTGTTGTAGTCGTACTTATTTTTCTCCTTTAGTGTATTCGGTTGCCTTTCTGAAAAGAAAAAAAAAATTGCGATGATGTTATTCTTTGTTGATCTATTTATTTATTTATTTTATTTTAATTATTAATTTCTATTTTTCAATGTTACTCTTTCACTTCCGTATAATAAACACATTTATGTAAAATAAAACCTTAATCTGGCATTTCTTTGACTAAAATGCTATTAATGTTTGCTAATTTTACTAATTTAAGTGTTGAATCTGTTTTCTACAGTGTAACATATTACAACCAAGATAACAGAAATTATTAACTTGTTATTTGTTTTCTTATTTAAAACTGTTTTGATTCTTATTATTGGTTGTGATCCTTTAAGTTCCATAACTTTTGTTTGGTCAGGAAATATTCACATATCGTATTTAGTGGCAATCTGGTCAAGGTTGTAAAATGCTAATTGTAGTTCATCTTTTGCATCGGCAATTAATATTTTATGATCTGAATACAATGACGTATTGATCTTACCTTAGTATCTTCTAAGTCTAGCTCCTGCTGATGAGACCTCAATAAAGATAGAAACCTGGCCAATGCTTTTTTCTTTTTTTTTGTTTTGTTTTATGGCATTGATGTGAAGTCAAAAGCCTCTGTATACAAGTAAATTAGCGTGAAGATACTTCACGCGCAAAGTTTGTCTTCTTAAGCTTCCAAAACTCTAAATGAAGCCCTAAAATCTTGCTTTAAACTTCTACTTTCATTTATTTTGCAATTTATTGTGTGACTGTGTTTAATGGAGTACTTGTCTATGAACGACATAACAAATGGTCAAATTGTCATTTTCAGTTGAACACACACACACACACACACACACACACACACACACACACACACACACACACACACACACACACACACACACACACACACACACACACGCGCGCGCGCGCGCGCGCGCGCACGCACACCAATTTTTGCTGAATTTCTCTTTACAATTCACGGAAACAATTGCTTTATTTAGAAATATTGTTTTTATGTGTTTCGTTAACATTATTTAATAACATCTAAGATGAAGAAATGTGCTGAGGCGGTCATTGAGGATTTTGATAATTATTCTGCTGTAGTTTAAAATATTATACTGTAATGTTAATGTACTTCTTCATAGCGAAACTGATGTTTCGTTCTTCTTTAAAATCCACATTTTAAGTAATTTTGATAGACGCTATTGTCATGGTACAGAATATGAGAAGTACTCCTATTAAAACTAGTATTTATTCGATTTGACTGGGATATTTTTTAATTATTAGGAATCTTTTAGATTTTTTTTTCACGTGCGAAAATTCCAATATCGTCTTTATTGCAGTTTTTGGTTTTCATTTTTATATATCATGTTATTTTTTGTACTCATCATTTAAAACTGAGAATTAACAATTTTTAGTACAATTTCAGGATATTTCAATTACTTCAAAATCATTTCAGCTTTCATTTAAAATATAAAGCAGATGAGTCCTGCAGTTTTTTATATACCTATCTCCATGTGTTATTAAACGATATATTTCTCTCAGCAGTAGAACTACAAAGTTGTGCGCATGTGTGTGTGTGTGTGTGTGTGTGTGTGTGTGTGTGTGTGTGTGTGTGGAGGGAATAAAATATGAAGTAAGCGAACTGTTATAATCAGAGATTTATAAACTTTTATTAGATTAAAATACTCATTCGTTATGTATTCATTTCAATTATTGTAATTAATTATCTCTACGTCTGTACTCTTTGTCAACAAAGTGGTTTATTCTGAATAATGCAGAGAAGTTGAAAATTTTTTTCGACCGCTAGCAACAAAAGAATCTAGTTAGTTGTTAATTGTGGAGGTGCAAAAATGAAATTAAATTAAATAACAAATAAATAAAATAAGTACCTTTGCAACCAGCAAGAGTATAACAGTCAAGTATATAACAGGAAAAATGTTAAAAATAAATTCAAAATTAATTAAAGAATATGAATTACAACAGTTGATTTTAAATAGACTTGAATGATTTTAGGCCTCGATCAACAAATGTTTTATTATTATTATTATTTTAATGTTGCAAAGTAGATCTTTTCTTGTGAATTAAAATTTAAAGTACATCAGTGAACTCCGATCTTCAAGACGAACATATAGATGTAAAAACTGTAAGTATCTGTTAAGTAATAAGAAAAAATATAAGTATTCAAAGTTCGAAGTATACGTTGGTCAACTACGCGAGAAGAGAACAAAGGAAGACGCCATATTAGAAATTACAGCAAGATCGTCAAACAAGAAATATGAAGTGCTACAAATGCCAAGAAGACCTAATGGGGGAAGAAAACCACATAACATGTAGGAACTGCCAAAGAAACATGCATTTTTTATGTTCAGGATTGTCTGAGACTACTTGGCAGCGAAAATCAAACAAGAATCGTAACGAGTGGAAGTGTCCCCATTGCAGAGACAACAAAGGAACGTCGCCTTCGACCGCAGGCGGAAAACAGCCATTGCAGAAAACAACCGCAGGCAGTAAACAGCTATCAACAACAGAGGGAATTAAAAACAAAGAAAACAACAACGGAAACCCAGGTGAGCCATCTTTAAATGCATTACTTGAAAATAGATTACAAAACCTAAAAGACTGTTTAATCGATTTTGTTGGAGAACTATTTAAAAAACATACCGAACAAATTACAGAAAAATTCAACCAATATGAGGAATTTATTAAATTTAATAATAAATCGGTAGAAGGTATGTTACAGACCGTTAGAGAAATTAAAAACTGCGTCAAAGAGCTAACTGAAAGACATCATAATTTAATTAAAGAGACAAAGGACCTACGGCAAGAACTAAACTCTTTAAAGCAACAGTACGAGCTCTCAAACCAACAGCAGCACAAAAATGACCTCCTCATAAATGGTCTCCCAGAAATAGCTACGGAATATCTAAGAGACACCGTAATACAACTAAGCCAAAAAATCGGCTCTCCCATTGAATCAAGAGACATCCAGTCAGTGCGTCGGTTACCACAAAAAAGGAAAAGAGAAAATAATACCCGTCCTTCTCCCGTCGTAGTGCGACTCACCAACAGCCTAACAAAAACTACACTTATAAAAGCTAGCAGGATTAAAAATCCAGTAGTAAAGGATCTGAAAGGAGACCACGACAACACCCCAATATACTTGTCTGAATACCTTACTCCACACTATCAGAAAATATTCTACCAAGCAAGGAAAGTAAAAACAGAAAACAATTACCAGTTCATATGGATAAGAGACAGCAAAATATTCCTTAGAAAGACACAAGACGCAAAACCAATCGAAATAAAATCCGTAGATGACCTCAGCAGGCTGTCACATTGAAAGGAATATTGACAACTAGTAAAGAAGGAACAGCACACCAACCAACATGAATGCACACCATCAAGCAGACGTAATCACCCTGGAACATGATAATTGCCACATTCTGAAATCAATATCAGAATGGAAACAACTGACAATCCCCAAAAAAGGACTATCTATTCTCCACATCAACATCAGAAGCATTCAAAAATACTGGCTGACCCTGCAAGCTTATCTGAAGGAAGATATAGACGAAGTAGACCTTTTAATACTGACTGAAGTATCTACGACAAACGAAGAGGCATCCTCCTACCAAATGCCACACATCCAACAACACAAACACTGCAGACAAACAAAACGAGGCGGTGGTATAATAATATTTACCAAACATAAACTAGAAGTAACAGAAATAAACTATAAATTAGAATATGCAGAAAACATATGCATCGAAATTAAAAACATCAAACAAGAAAACTCCCTGATATTAAACGCAATATACAGACCACCCAACTTAAGCACCACAAAATTCCTAGAAGAACTAAACAGATGGCTTTCAGCCACGAAAGTAGGCACCTCAAAATACTTGATAATAATAGGAGACATTAATATAAACATTAGGAACATAAATAACAACACAGAACAATACCTAGACCTATTATCGGCATATAACATAACCCCATCCATACAGTCGTATACACGAGAAGAGATAGTCGGAAACACAACAACCTCAACCTGCATTGATCATATAAATATAAGGGCCCCTCCAAACAGCCACACAGCAGCCGTCATAACATGCAAACTAGCAGACCATTATTTCACAGCATTGCAGTTACACACTGAACCAGAACCCATAAAAATCACTGAGACTACAAAACAGTATCATAGCATTGTAAACGAAGCAATAGTGAACGATGAAATCAGAAAAACAGACTGGATGCAGATAGCATCTTTAGACTCTGCTGAAGCTGTATATAATAATCTTAAACTTGCATTTAACAAAATATATAACAAAGCATTAACAAAAATAAAAATACGCCCCCAAACGAAACAAAATCAATGGATAACAGACAACATACTAACAGACATACAAAGAAAAGATGCCCTATGGAAACAACTTAAGAAGTCGCCGAACAATATCGCTTTAAAAGCTGAATACAAAAGAAAACGGAATCTCCTAACAACACAGATTAGAATGGCAAAAAGAAACTATTACAGCAACAAATTAACAACAGCTCAGAATGACATAAAGGAAACCTGGCACCTGATTAATGAAATGCTGGACAATATACACAGAACCACTGCCTCAGAAACAATAAAACACAGCTTTGCCTGCGACCCCAAATCCCTCAAACAGTTGGCAAGCAAATTTAATCAGCACTTCGTGAACTCTGTCCAAAAGCTACAAGAAACAACTTTTCCTCACACAAACGAACATTCTCCACTAGATCCACGAGCAATCCAGTCGATGTGGTTTCCCCACAGTAACAAAAGAAGAACTATCACTGGCAATTCAACAAATTAATCCTAACAAAGGACCGGGGATAGACGGAATCAGACCAAAAGACATCAAGAAACACTCAACCGACCTACTTCCAGTTATACAAAAACTGTTAAATAAAATCTTCGAAACGGGACACATACCTGAAACACTGAAGACTGCATTAATCACACCCATACACAAATAAGTAATTACATAATACATAATAAGTAATTACAGACCTATCGTCACGCTGCCTGTAATCAACCAAATCATGGAGCGCATTGTACATCAGAAACTCTCCACATATGTTGAAAAATTTCAAATCATACCCAAAACACAACATGACTTTCAAAAAAATAAAGGAACAGCAACACTCCTGGAAGATTTCACAGATCTAATAAACGCTGCATTGGATAAAAACAGAATAACATTAGTGGTATTCATTGACCTAACAAAAGCATTTGACACACTAACACATAAAACCTTGTTAACGAAACTTACCCATATCGGAATTGGAGGTCGTCTACTCCAGTGGTTTAAAGCATACACGAAAAACAGAAAGCACATCACACGTATAGGATCAGCATACAGCAAAGAGGTACATGTAACCTGTGGAGTACCACAAGGAGCTGTCCTATCTCCCATTCTATTTAACATATACACACACACGACATAAGCCAACTCCCCCTAAAAAGTAAAATCTTCCAGTATGCAGACGACACTGCCATAGTATCCATTCACAACAATGCAAATATCGCTTACACAAATATGCAACACGACATCAATCAAATCACTAACTGGTTAACCGAAAACGGCATATATATAAACCCTGGAAAAACAAAGCTAATGATATTCAAAAACCCCCAAACCCTGCCTATAGAAACTAAATATCTCACTATCAAACATTCATCCTCCTATACACAAAGTGCAGAACCTAAAATCACAACCATCACACAGGTGAAAACAACACGCTATCTTGGACTTCACTTCGATGCTGATCAAAGTTGGAATAGCCATACAAACTACCTACATACCAAGCTTAGGATAATAGCAAGCAAACTATACAGATTAAAAGACATTACCCCAACCCACATAAAAATACTAATCTATAAAGTATTATGTGAAAACATTTCAAGATATGCAATCACATCATATGCACTCTGCGCAGACTACAGATTTAACAGGCTACAATGGTTGCAAGATAAAATGATAAAACTGATATTCTGGGAACAACCCACTCTTATGCAGGAAGCACGGACAAAACACAAAATATTTAAGGTGAAACACTTATGCCACTACACAGTCATGTTAAAACACTACTACAGCCCAACATATAGAGTAACCAGAACAACATATCAAATAACAAGACCACAGTCAACAAACTACATAACATATAAGTACAACAATCACAAGGCAAAGCCACCCGAAACTTCTACGTACCTGACATGATAAGCAATCTGCCGTTCGACAACAGAAACCTAGGAACATACAGAGAGCTGAAACAGGCACTATATAAATATTATAGCGAGAATGAAAAGTAGAGCAATTCCTGTTTCTCTCTCCCCCACCACACATGCACACACACACACAAACCTATGACAACCTCCCCCCTCCCAAAAACTATCACTACAAGAACACAAAGAAACAAACACACAATGTTTAAATCCAACCCTATTTTCACAAAAAAAAAGAAAAAAAAAGTTAAACTGTAATAGCAGTCGAAGTCTTTCAAGCACGTAAAATCAAACAGTAAAATCAACACCTGGCTTGTGACCAGTATAGGAACACAACCATGAAACCACCACCCTCTGTCATCTATTATCTTCCTCAGATAAGCTCTGCTAAGCTTCGAGGAAGAAAATTACTAACTTGCAAGTATCTGTTATACACACTTGTAATGCGTTATAAATATTATATATATATATAATTACTACAGCAACTCTGTATGCAATTCATCTTAGACATAAAAAAAAAAATAATAAATAAATAAATAAAATAAATAAATTATTATTATTATTATTATTATTATTATTATTATTATTATTATTATTATTATTATTATTATTATTATTATTATTATTATTATTATTATTATTATTATTATTATTATTATTATTATTATTATGTATATTCTAAATTCAAAAATTCTGTATAATCCTTATTGTCAATATTGTAAATATTATTATTGTATGTAATTTATACTGAGACATAATAAAATGTTAAAAAAAATTATTATTATTATACTCAAGATAACTATTGTATATATATATGTGTAAATATTTTAGCAGTGAACAAAAACATTATTTATTTAAAAAAGTTATTATTTTTAAAAAATATTAATAACTCGCCAGTATTTGTTATTCACAATTGTAATGTATTATAAATATTATGTATATATATATATACGTGTATATAAAACTATTGTTGTATCTATGTATGTAATTTATCTGCGACAATAAAATGTTTAAAAAAAAAAATCATTATTAACATTTTTCAGATAAGCTCAGCACAAGCTCAACTTCGAGGAAGACAGCAGAAAGGCTACCCGAACAACCAAACAACTCTATCATAAACGAACATAGCAATCTGTAAACTGAATTTTTATTGTGATAAAAAATGTAACTAAAATGTTTTAATAGTATATCTACGCCGTATGCCAGCTTGCTTGGCCGAGTGGTTAGTGTATCAGCTCTCCAGCCTCCCACTTAGGCATGGATGTTTGTGATTGTTTTCCATTTTCATTCATTCATCTAAGTATAAATACACTCTCCCAAGACAACTTGGACACCATGGGAGAATTAGATCCAACCCTCCCGTAATGGGAGAGGCTCTCACCCTGTAGGTGGGTAGAAAACAGGTTGAATGTCATACGCTGCATATTAACAAACTCTGATATTGATATGGAATTACTATTAGTATCATTATTACTTAATTACATGTAAAATATCTGTACTAAATACATAATATATAAAAACACTACTGAAATGTAAATACAAATAAAAATATACAGAAAAAAATTATGAATATTTTTATGAAAAATAAATTATTTTGTTTTATTATTTATTGGTAATTATGAAAAACTCATGGACCAGCTTGCGGCACTAAATTGGAAACAGGAACTGGATGGGAAGGATATGAATGCTGCTTGGGCCCTACTCAAGAACTATTTGGTGGAGGCGCTATCAGAATATATTCCAAAGGTTCAAGAGGATAAACAGAACAGATGTTAAATAGATGAACCAAGAGATAAAGTATGTGGAAGAAACACCAACCAGCTGCATGAGAAATACAAAGAGCTGGCGAGGAAGGTCACTTGCTTGGTAGCAAAAATGCAGTCTGAGCAGCAGTTAGCTAATACAGCTAAAAATCCTAGGGAATTTTTTTGATATGTGACCAATGTGGAAGAAAAAATGATTATGGATGCATTGCATTGATTGGTGAAAACTGAGGAATGATAACCACTGAGGAGGGTATAGTTGAGGTATTTAATGAATAATTTATAAAAGTATTTCGTTCTTGTGAATGTGACATCATGCAGAACCGGAATGCAGCGAGAAAGGAAGAGGAGGAACTGTTAGTAAGTGAGCATGAGGAATATGAGGAATTGATGTAAATAAGGCTGTATGATTCTATTTCACCAAACGTTTTGAGAGAATGTTCCTGGAAGTTAACAACAGCTTTGACATATTCTTTTAACATGAGTTGCCCTGCGTCCAGTTCCAAAAGAATGGAAAGAGGGTAAAATTGTTCTGATTCTTGAGGGAGGAGATAAGACTAGGGCTTTGAATTATAGGCCAGTCTGTGTGTCTGGAGTTGTGGTTAAGGTATTAGAGAAGTTAGTTAGGACCAAGATTCAGAATTGGGTTGACAACACAAAAATACTTTTTGGGGGTCAGCATGGATTTACTAAAGGATGATCGTGCTTTAGCAATCTGCTTACTTTTTATAATAAAGGGACAAATGCGTTGGATAAGGGTGTTGCATATACAGTGGTATGTTTAGATTTTGCAAAGGCGTTTGATAAATCGCCACATGAGAAGCTGGTAACTAAATTGGAACGGCTGTGCCTAAACATTAGATAAGTTCGCTGGATTGACGATCGGCTGTCTGATAGGTATCAGCGAGTTGTCTATGGATGAGTGATATCCAAGAAGAGGAAAGTTACTAGTGGTCTACCTCAAGTGTCTGATTTGGGTCCATTGCTGTTTAATTTGTATATAAATGATGTTGGGAGAGGTATGAATGATGATATGGAGTTGTTTGCAGATAATGCAAACTTTAGGAGCTATCAGGAGTAGAGCGGATACAGTGGCTTTGCAAGAAGACTTGAATTCACTGGTTGAATAGGTAAATGAGTGGGGAATTCAATTCAATGTTGGGAAGTGTAAGGTTTTGGAATTTGGGAAGTAGAGATGGGATGTAGAGTACACAGTCAGTGGAAATATTTTGGAGTGATTGTGGACAAGGACCTAAAATTTCGATAACATGTTGCTAAAATTATGAAGACAGCACAGCGGATAATGGGAATGATGTGGAGGGAACTGATTTGTAAAAGTAAGGATGTTATAGTTCCCTTGGATAAGGCTTTGATAAAGCCACATGTGGATTATTTTGCACAGATTTGGTTACTTGGCTTTTAAAAAGATGAGGATGTATTGGAAAAGTTCAGAGAGGATTGAAGGTGGTTTCTGGTCTCTCGAATGTTGAATATGGAGACAGATTGAGAAAATGCGATTTGCAAGAATTAGTGGAAAGCAGGAGGAGGAGAGAGGATAGAAGCTGTTAGAGGATAGACGAGACATAGAAGCTGTTATAAGGTTAATACAAGATTAATGTCGGGGAGGTTTTGCACGGGTGAAGAGAGGGAAAGAACAAGTGGTCACCTTACAAGCTGTATAAGGAGAGTGTGAGGTAGGGGGTGAGGAGCAGATGTTTTGCGTGGTGAGTGATTGGAATGCACCCGAGAGTGTGGTGAGTACGCAGTTAGCGAACATGTTTAAGTCGCGGTAATACACATGTATGTGTTACACATACATAAACTGTATAGCAGTGTCCCACTGTTATACAGTTTATATCGTGGGAGGTCCCACTGTGTAACAGTGGGACCTCCACGATGAGTCTCTTGACTCCATAGAGATTTTAATAATAATAATAATTTTTTTAAAAGTGATTTCTGAAATATTTACACTATTACAGTATTCGTCTTTAGTGACATTCCAGCTTGTAATTTTTACAAAATTCAGCACTAAGTGCTGCACATGTGATTCATATTTTACATTTCTTTTCAATTAAATTTTGATAATAATACTTTTTTTATCTGTATTTACAACACGTGTTTGTTCTAATATTAAGAAGATTAACATTAACTCCCCTCTTGTTGGGGAGTTAATGGTAGGGTTTATGTTGTACTGACTTAGTATATCAAGATATGTGTTAGTGGTTGAAGAAGCGTGGTCAAGAGTATTTATGTTAATGTCTCCTATTAGGATGAGCCTATGTGTTATACGGAGTTCGATGCCGCTTAGACATGCTTCTAACTCATGCAGAAAGCTGAGCGAATTATTATCTGCATATTATGTTTATTGTGTATTTGATGCTAGGTTTTGTCGCTATTTGTGATTCCAAAATTAGTGTCTTCGCGTGTTCGAAGTGAGTTTGTATTTCAAACTCACTCCGAACACGCAAAATCACATTGTATTTTTCTTTGATAAATACCAGGATGCCACCTCCTCTTTTGTTTGGTCTACATAAGTTGTAGGTTTGGTAATTATTAATGTTGTATGCGTAAATTTCTGTGTCGTTTATTGCAACTTCGGTCAGTATTAGCGCATCTATGTTTGTCAAGGCGTAGTTGAGCAGTGTTATCAGTGTTAGCCAGTGTTTTTTTATACTTCTTATGTTTGTGTGTACGATAGTGAAGTTGGTATTGGTGGAAATGTTGAGTAATAATATATATTTTTTATTGATTTCTAAACTGTTTATACATATAATTTTGACACATAATCTCTCAAATATTTACATATAATTTTGACACATAATCTCTCAAATATTTACATATATACAATTATCATCCTGAGTAATATTCAGTATTTTATTTTACAAGGTTCAGCACTAAGCTCTACATATAATTTCAGTAATAATGATGATAACATAGTTTTTTGCTATCTTTTAAAATAATAATCACAGTTATAATTTACAATTATATAGTTCCGAGTTACACAAGTTATATAATATTACATGTAGTTTACTATTTCTTTTTTTTTTTTTTCAAAGTTTGAGAAAGAGTGATTATATAACAGTATTTACACATGTGCAATTAAAATATTATATTTCCTATTTCTCACAAACATACAATGCAAACTCATTATTTACATATTTTTTTAATAATAAGAATAATTTATTACATTATTTTTTTCATATTACATACACAATAATCAGTATCTTCAGTATCTTCTTTATTGTTGTGTAATTTACTGAATGTTTTGTTACACTTCTGTATTTGATTATAAGAATTACGTGTAGATGGGTGAGGCAAGTTAATCCCACCTACTTCGAAGCTTGGATTTAGCTTTTATGAAGAGAGTGCGATTTAGCCTTCACTATTTATGTTGTTTTTGCTGTTTATGCGTGGGCCGTAGGCATTGGATGCTGGTGATTTGTGATGTGTATATTAGTGTTAATGGTGTATTAACTTTGTTCGTATATTTTCCAAAGTTCGTTTTTTAATGTTCTGTAGTTATCTAAGTGTTTTTTAAATTTCTTGGTAGGGTGTTGAGTTGCTTTGGTATCTGATGTGATCTCACAGAACCGTATGAGTTGTTGAAGGGTATAGGGATGTAGAAGGTTGGTGTAGGTCGTGTTTTACGATATGCGTCTCTGTTGTTTCGATAGATGATGTTGAAATAATTCCTTGTTAATGTCATGTAGTGTTTCAGGTTTTTAATGCTCAGAATTCTGTGTATCGCCATGTGCTTGTCGGATATTGGTTGTTGCGTGTAAGGTGTCCAAATCACTGTTGACACAATTTTCCTGTGTAATGTTTCTTTTGTTAGGTGGTAGACTGTTATACCGTATCTGAGTAGGGATTCGCAGATACCGTGATATAGGAGTTTTTTATGTTGGATGGACTAATGTCTTTTACTTGGAAGAGTTTTGCTGCGATGATCAGGAGTTTGGTGTGTAGGTATTCTATATGTTTTGTCCATTTAAGGTGACAATCTATAAGACCAAGGTATTTTGCATGTGTTACAGGTTTGATTTCGGGACATTGGCAGGTATTTTTGTTGTTAATGCAGCGGTATGTGTGACAGTATATCGATAGTGGTGCGGGGCGCATGATTCTTGGGTTGTGTATTATCAACATCTGTGTTTTTGTGTCTTTGATTAAAATTGCGTTTTGGTGGAAGTATGCTGTGATTTCATTTAGGTCTTATTGTGCTTTGCAGAGAGCTGTGTTAATGTCTGTGTAGATTGCTAGTAGTGCGGTGTCATCTGCGTACTGAAATATTTGACTTCTTATGGATATGTTATGAACATCGTTAATGTATATGTTGAATAGTGTGGTTGATAATATGGTGCCTTGAGGAACACCATATTTTATTTGTACACCCTGGCTGTGATATGTACCAATTTTTGTTACTTGTGTTCTGTTTGAGAGGTAGTTCCTGAACCATGTATGCAGTGTTCCTCTTATACCTATTGAGTGTAGTATAGTATATGTCATGTTCAAGTGTATCAAATGCTTTGGTTAAGTCAAGCAGCATAAGGACGGCGTACTTGTTTTTGTCGAGAGCTTTGTTTATTGTGTCGGCTATGTCTTCTAATAAAGTGATGGTGCTTTTTGTTTTCTGAAAGCCGCATTGGTTTTGTGAGATGATGTTGTACTTCTGTAAATAGTTCTGTAGTCTGGTGTGTGTTATTTTTTCTAGAATTTTTGAGATGATTGGTTGGGGAGCTATTGGTCTATAGTTCTGAGTATCGTTTCTTTTAACGTGTTTGTATATTGGCGTAATTATTGCAGTTTTTAGTTGTTGTGGAATGATGTCTGTGTCGAATATTGTTCACAAGTCTCAAAGTATTGGATTTATTTGTTCAAAGTGTGTTAAAAGGTCTGTGATTCTTATTTTGTCTATTCCTGGAGTGGTCTTTGGTTTTAGTTTTAGGAGTGCTTCTTTCAGTTCCTGTTTTGTTACGGGTAAAAAATACATTGTTTGTTGTTAAGTTTATGTCGGTAGTTTTTTGTTGATCGTTGGTAGTTTGTCTTTTTTGAGTTGTGTGATGCTGTTTGTGAAAGCATGGTTGAATGAGTCTACTTGTTTCTCTTGGTTTGTGTCCTGACCGAAGCTTTTTGCAATAAAATTATTGCATTAATAAGATGTAGGATCTCCTTTCAGAATTGGAGGTGTTATGTAATAATAATAATATAAAAAAGAACAAACGTGTAAAGGTGTGACAGTATTATTACATTAATTAATTGGTAGAATATTTATGAATTCTCGCGTTAGATGGCGATGTGTTTCTTATCTTATGACAGTTGCTAAAACTTGCATCCAGCTCTGACAGTTTAGCTTGGATTAAGTAAATATGTAAATATTTGTTAAAGAAGCCTCTAACCACCATAAGTCGGCCTGGTTGGCTTCGAACCGCAGCAAAGAGGTGCGAGTTCGAATCCCGCCATAGGCATGAATGTTTGCGATTGTCCCACTAATTCTGTGTGGAAAGAGCATCTGCGAATCTACCTTCTAGCGGATGGCTTCACTCCCCAAGCCAGGTGAGGTACACGAGTATCCATACGGCGTCTACGAGCGTCAGATGCGATTTTCGTTTTCTTTTCTGACCACCTCAACCACTAATAAAATGGCAACTAATTATATTAGCAATGTTGTAGAAATCCTATCCGGGTAGGATAGGATTTCTACAACCTAATATTAAATTTTAAATCATAATAATAAATAAATAATATTTAAAAACGTAAACAATTAAAAGTTTAAATGTCGAATTTTCGTGGACTGATTCGTTAAGCAATCAAACACTTAGGATGTAGTGTTTGGTTGCTTAAAGCCTTATATTTGAACACAAGTATCTTCACGACTGGCTATTTGCATACAGAGGCTGTTAACTTCGCATCAACCGCCTTAGTATTCCATAATGCTCCACACGCTTCCTTTCAGATGAGTATATTGTTATGCATTATGGGAAAGGTTCTCCCACCCACGTCCGAAAGGAAGTATGTTGTTGCATATATGACATTAAAGCGATTGATGGGAAGTCTTTATTACGTAGCGTAGTCGTGAAGATACTTCACGGCTTTACTTGTTTTCTTTAGGTAAAGGATTAAAACAAGAATCTAATTTATTTTGTAACCAAGCGAAAAATACTTTCTGATGCTAATTCCTTTTAAACTTAATCAATTTCTTATGCTTAATACGTTTCTCTAATCTGCAGATACAGAAGTCTTAGTGGAAAAAGATGCCTCGTGGCGAAAAAACATCGAAAGAAAATAATGTCGTCCGATGTGGGAGACAAGAGGTGTCCGCAAACAGAGACCAAAATGTAGATCCGTCCATCCATGGAGAGCCATTTCAATGTTTAGTTAGAGAAATCGGAACAAGAGAAAATCCGAACCTGCGATACCAAATCAGATCAATGACTGCACTTCAAGAAACCACAGAAGCATGCATATTAAGGCTGTTAGGAATGGCGAATTTCATTTGTGAAATCAACGGAAGGCAAGTTGTCACCTTAGCTGACGTTTACGTAGCTAAGGCTATTTTGGAAATGCTACAGTGAAGCTAGAAGAAAGCCGTTCGCCCAAATTGTAAAATCAATTATGTAAAATTAATGATGAAATGATGAGTTTGATTGAAACATTTATTAATATCTTATTTAGTTTCTAATTTCTTGTTATTAAGTTTAAATTCTAATACCAGAATAAACTCACTTAAAATATTATTTTATTAGTATAATTTTCGCCTTAGTATCAAAGGCATCTTCTATACATGAAAAAAGCTAAACGAACAATAACTTACAATTCCAAAAGGCGCCACTTAAGTAGCTAATGTAAGATAACTAAAAAGAAAAAGGTCATTAAATATCCTAACTTATTAAATATAATATGTACTGCCAAACCCTTAAGAAACTGCGTCGTGCGATCCAGAATAAACGACGTGGCATGCTTACCCGTTGTTTTGATTCACGATAACGCCGGCCCACACACGGCCGGCGTAATACAACTTCTCGCCAACTTCAACTGGAAACAATTCCGTCATCCCCCATATAGTCCTGACCTCGCGCCTAGCGACTTTCACCTGTTCAAACATCTGAAATCTTTCCTTGGTGGCGGGCGGTTTCAAGACGACGAAGAAGTCAAAGAAGCAGTCAATACGTGGTTTGCGTCACAGGCGGCAACCTTTTACGACGAAGGTATACAACTCTTGGTGCCCCGTGATGATAAGTGCCTGAACAATTACGGAAATTATGTAGAAAAGTAGTGAAAGATGTGTCTACTTTAATTTCCAATAAAGTTTTTTTTTTGTAAGTATTTTTTTTTTCTCTGACAGCCCATCGGAACTTACTTTCTGGACGTCCCCCATGTTAGGAAAGATTAACTGATTTAAAAAGTACTATCTCCTACAAAGGGGATAGACGTAGACCATCGGATCTGTTCCAGTTAGACGGGCGAATTAAAATTTCATGTTTCTTTATAAAGCCGTTCCATAAGGAACCGACTTTCGTGAAGGACCCTTGTCCTGTTGCAGTGAACTCTATGTTTGGTGTTGATGGCATGTTCTGCAAGTCCAGACTGTTCGGCTCAAGGTATTCAATATAAGACTTGTGTTCTTCTAGTCAAATAAAAGCAGATCTTCCTGTTTGTCTCCGAAATTAAATAACCCACAAGAACAAGGAATCTGGTAGACACCTGAATAACTGAAATGATGACACTTGTCTTTTGGAGAAGTGAGAAAGCTGGAGATTTTTCTGATTGGGAGAAAGACAATAAAAAAAAAAAAAAATTTAGTGGTTTCCATCAGCCACTCTCTAATCCAAACAGTTTTCTGCAGCTGTGTGTGTGTGTGTGTGTGTGAGAGAGAGAGAGAGAGAGAGAGAGAGAGAGAGAAAAGCACTGACAGTGCTTATATACAGCAATCTTTTTTGAAGTGGTTTGAGAACAAGTAACAACAAAAGAACGATCCAAACTTGTACAAGTAGTTATTTACTAAGATACATTTGTCAAATGGATTCGCCTAAATTCTTCTTTCATCTAATCCCTAATCAAATTTTGCTTACAATAAACCTCATAAAACACTATGAGTACGTACAGTGATTTAAGGTTTGAAGTCACCCACCGTCCTGTAAAATCGTTTGCACTGAAAATGACAAGTGACTGATTTTCCATTTACCAGCAGACGATGCAGCAATGAAGTATTCGCATATTAACTGATGCGATGATAATACGTAATATAATATCTGTAACAGGTAGATCGTTAAATATACGATATAGTTTGTGTCTTGATATTCCTATTTTTCTTATATATATCTGACGTACATATAAAGATTAGCTTTCTGGTTGTGGTTTTTCTTTTTATAAAAGATAGGCTGCTTAATGTTTATTAACTTCGAAACAGAAAATTGGATTATTGAAGCCTTAGCAATCTCGACACTCTGTGCTCAATCCAGTGAACATCATAGAGTAAAGCATCCGAGTCTGCTCTTCTTTTGGCACGATGCCAGCTATTGATCCTCCTACTCTCCTTCAAGGGATAGTACGCACAAAACCCGCGAAAGAAGAATTGCTTCCCCTCGCGCACGCGCGCGCACACACAAACTGCGATATTGCTCGATTATCGAACCTGGAGCATTCGATGCTTCGCATGTCGAAAGAAACAGAGGGAGAATCCGCTGGCCAACGGATGGCGGTCGTATCGAGACCACTTGTTCGCACGCATATTGCGTCCGTTTTAAAAATCCGTATAAAGTAAACGGGGATTTACGTTAAGATACACGACGGCTAACGTTATCATTCGCTTAGCATTGGCGATATGAGATGTCATCTTTTGGACTGAGTCGCACACCGATCTGGGAACAGTGGAATGCCGAAGCTGTCATTCCTACACTCTTGAAAGAGCCTTCTATCAAGAGGATATCGACCACATAATTTCGAGCAGAAATAGCTGTTAATGAATTTCATGAAGAAGACAAAGAATCACGGGGGAACTAAGAATAGGTAGGTCCTATTGGATATTCCAGTTTGATTATTTTTATTTCCCGCCTTTTTTTTTTTTTTCTATCTCTCCTATTCTTATTATATGGATGCATGACAAAACAAGGAGCCACTGACAAGATATTAAAATCTCTTCGTAGGTAAGGTTTTTATTTATAAACTTTTACTTTTTAGTTACTTTGATTTCATGTATTTTCAAGATTACGCATTTTAATTAATTTTTTTTTTTTTTTTTTAGAAAAGTGTTTCATTATTCATTATTATTAATTCCTAGTGTTCGTTACGGCACTCAGTAACGGCTATTCTCATAAGCGAAGAATTATATTCTTTATGGCCGATACTAACGATGGACATTTTCCACCAGACGCCAAATTAAAAACACATCGATTAAAAAAAAAAAAAAAAAAAAAAAAAAAAATTGTGTCAATTTACAACAACAATAAATATTTCATTATATTATTAATAATTAAAAACAATTCAGATTAAATATTATTTGTAATGTATCTGAATTATTTTTGTTTATTATTATTATTATTCTCATTTATTCCCTTTAAAAATGTAATTATAAATAACAAATAAAAAATAATAAAAAAATCGCTTAAATTTATTCCATTTTATTTTTAAAAGAAAATTTACGAAAAACAAGGCGTGCAGATTTTTTTCTATCTTACTGGTAATTAATATGTAATTAATATTGCATATTAATAATGCGTAATAATTACATATTATTGATATCACAAGGCTGTAAGTAGGCTGAAAAAAAAGGTCAGAAAAAACCTGTCATTGGTTGTCTGACCTCGATAATTGAGAATTATCACTCTACTACCCGCTTTCGAATATCGTGAAATAAATTCGAACCCTGATTCGCCGTGTGTGTTTCCATTGTGACCATTTATTTTGTTTACTGTACATTTTTCATTTTGTACCGGTCACATTCTGTTACAATATAGTTTATTAGTATTTTTTTAGTATTGGTAGCTATGCTAAGAAGAAGTACACGAAATAAAAACGGAATAGGCTTTTGAAAAGTAATATCGCATATACGTTGCCTCTGGCAAGGAAATTTTCCTGTTGATAACTATTTTTTTTTTTTTTAGAAGAAATTAATTTCTTTTTGATGAAAGGATAAAACTAAACAGTAATATTATTTTAGTGAAATTGAAAAAAAAAAAAGAAAGAAAGAAAAGGAAATGAAATGAAACAATAGTTGTTTATTTATTTATTTACCTAGAATAACCAATCAGTGGTTAACAAGTCACAAATGGTGTACAAGTCAAGAAAGTTGTCCAAATGATATGTATTTTTTCATTCGAAATAGGTCCGAAGATACCCTAATATAAACATCTTAATTTCAGTTATATATTGTTGGGAATATCCTAAATACATATTCAAAACGATAATGAACAGTTTTTTTTTTTTTTTTAAGTGAAAATCGTTGTTGCTATAACGATGAGAAATGTTTAAGATTTTCAGTTTCTGATTGCTGGCTGGGTTTCTTTTTCAAACATGATGTCCTATTTTGCGCAATACGATGCTAAATCATACTCTCGAAATGTAGTAAAAAGAAATGATTACGAAGGTCTTGCTTTGTGATATTCCAGTTACATAATGACAGAGAACAAAACCAAAGTTGCCATTTCAATCCCGTGAAATAATTCACATGAAACTTTTGGATATTTGCAGTCACATTTGACAAATTGAAACGAACGTCTTAAAAGCAAAGAATGACAAATTACTATTGTAGACTCGTTTAAATAAATATAAGGGATGTTCCTGTATTTGTGATCTTTTAAATTATTGTAATTATTGAGAGAGAGAGAGAGAGAGATCCGGTTGCAGGAAACCTATTTGTCAAATTTCTCTCTCACATTAACAATACGATTTAGCCGATGCTTCAATATGGTTATTCCGGTTTTGTAACCACGTGTTTATTAAAGAAAACTGTTTTTAAAACTAAACAAGTACTAAAAAATAATAATACATATTAAAAAAAACTCAACTCGCCAGAACTGAATTATAGTGCCAACTATAGAACGTTCCTAAATAACAACAAGTGATATCATCCACGCTCTATGAATGTATTGTACGCGCTCTGTTCTTTGTTTAATACAATTGGAATCGGTTGATTATAGTTTGTAACAGTTTTTTACTTTTTAGTGCCTTACATCAATTATGTACCCTGAAGATGATAACAGACTTAGTTGGTGAAACTAGTTGGTATAACTTAGTTGTTTATTATATGCACTTGATCAATATAAAAGCAGACAAAGGCAATGCAAGAGTGATTTTAAACTCAGAAGATTATAACAACAAAATGAAAAGCCTTCTTGAAGATTCCAATACCTACACAGCATTAGACAGAGACCCCACTTGGCGAACTCAAAACAAAACCAATGAACTTATCAAGAATATACCAAATTGGTCTGAGAACCTCAAAAGAAATCTAAAATCCAAACACCCACTAGTGCCTAGAATATATGGAGTTCCTAAAATTCATAAAAAAGATATACCACTAAGACTAATAGTGGACGAAAAGGACTCTCCTACCTCAAATCTGGCAAAACACCTTACAAACTTGATTTTACCACATATAGGGAAAACACCACCGTTCATTAAGAACAGCACAGACTTCATAGAAATAGTGAAAGATATATACATAGATCCTTTAGACATATTAGCGAGTTTAGATGTAGTCAGCCTTTTCACAAAGATTCCAAGAAAGGAATCAGTAAACATCCTAGAAAATCTCTTCCCGCCGGACATTGTACAGCTCTACAAACATTGCGTAAAAAACACGGTCTTCCTTTAGCAAGATAAACTCTGAGAACGAAAAGAAGGACTAACAATGGGTTCACCCCCTCTCACCAGCTCTAGCAAACCTCTACATGGAAAATTTTGAAAATAATGCTTTACAAATATCGCACAAATAATAAAAATATGGCTCCGCTATGTGGACGATATCTTCATCATTTGGTCAGGAACAGCACTAGAACTGACTGCATTTCAAGACTATCTTAATAACTTACATCCTAACATAAAATTCACTCTGGAACTAGAAGAAAATAATAAAAAAAAACTTCCTTTCCTAGACATCCTTATAGAAATAAATGAAAGAAAAAACAGATTATCGTTCTCCATGTATAGAAAAGCACCAAACACAGGAAGATTTCTGCACGCTACTTCGCATCACCACCCAAAGCAAAAAATAGGCCAAAAAAAACAAAAAAAAAACGTAAGGGATAAAGCATGCAACATCCCCAATATAGAAGAAAAACGGAAAGAAGAAATACAATACTTAACACAGATAATACAACTGAATGGTTTCAATAAGTTAATTAAGAAAATTCTCAATACCTACAAGAAACTTAAATAAACAAGATTTCAAGAACGCAGTCACATTTCAAGAATGTGACAGATAAATTAGCCAAATTTCTTTACAAATACAACATAAAAGTGACTTTCCTACCACTTGAAAAAATATCAAGCTCTCTTCATCCTCCGAAACCCCCACATCACCCAATGAAAAAACCAGGGGTTTATAATATTCACTGTTCCTGTGGCATCTACTATGTGGGCCAGACCGGGAGATCGGGAGAATTCCGCATGAGCGAACATCAAAAGGACATACAAAATAAGAGAGAACATAAATCGGGATTGGCATTTCACACAACCTCTACCGGTCATGATGTACTCTGGGATAGAACAAACATGTCCTATATAGATAAGAATTGTTTCACAAGAAAATTCAGAGGCAGCAAATATGATTAAAATTCCTACGCAATGCAACAAAAACCAAGGTTTTATTTTAAATCAAGTTTGGTCATCGTTTTTTAAAAATTTACCAATTTGAGACCTCGGACGGAGTGAGTGTGAACCACAGAACGCGACAACAAATAGCATTGTCTCCAACTAACACGCATTAACGATTGTACAGATCTGTTATTCGATTTTTTAACGAACTTTTTTGATGTTCACAATACCAACAAATAAACTTGTTTTTTCGTAATTTCTTATAGTTTGTGCTTTAAACTTTTAGTTCTCTTTACCACTGAAGATGTTAGTCTGACGACTAACGAAACTTGTCGGGTGTTGTTTTTAGTACTTGTTTAGTTTTAGAAACAGTTTTCTTTAATAAACATGGGGTCACAAAACTGGAATAACTATATTGAACTTCTTAACCACAGAAACCTCCGCAGGAATTAGCCGATTCTTATTTTTCGACAGATTAGGGTATAATTAAAATGACTATGTCTTACGAATCAAAAATCGAGACATATCTATACTCCCTTTTTTTCAAGGACCTCAATGACATATAAGAATATAACTGTTCTTATATGTCATCCAATCATTGCCGGCTTTCGGTGATCTTGTGAACACAGGCTGTTCATCGCCCTCGGTCTCTTGTCTTTCTTTCTTTCAGGAGTTGCAAAGTGATGTTAGTATTTCCCTTATATATATTGTCCGTCCAACTCTTTTTTGTCTTAATCTACTTCTTATGCCCTCAACCTTTCTAACATAATTGCTTTTGGTAACAGTTCATCGTCTTGTATAATATGAGCCAAGTACATTAACTTCTTTTTAGTCATTCTAGTTGTCGATGGGAATCTTAATAGTCTCCTCTAAGTCCATAATTCAATTGAAAGGTTGGCTTTCTTTCGTTTGAATGATCCAGTTTTTCACATCCATACATAATCACTGGAAAGACAACTGATTTAACGCGTCTAACTTTTGTGCCTTACAAGCATCTCTATCTTTAATAATTTTTTGTCAAGTATAATAGATCTTTTTTTCCAAAACGGTTATCCTTCTTTTAATTTCATTTTCACATTAACCATAATTTCTTTTTGAGACCTCCCCTAATAAATCATAACTTTCAATTACTTCTATTTTATCTCCTTCGATCATAACTTCATTCATATTGCTGGAGACATCACTTTTGTTTTATTGATCGTTAAATTAAGTCCAGTTTTTTTTTTTTTTTGCTCTTTCTCTTAATAGAATCGACCGATCACGATCTTCCTTAATTTCTACCATGAGGATCGTATCATCTCAAATTATTTATTGTTCTATCCTCATATCTTATTTTGTGAAGGCATTTTATTGAAATGAGCCATCCTCTTAACATATTCAGTATAAATATTTAAAAGATAGGAGGACAATACACAGCCTTACTTCACCTCGTTCTTCAGTCACTTCAAAACACTATCAGTTTCTCCAAAGATTGTTTTTACTGAAGCTTCTTAGTTGTTATACAATTTTCTGAAAAGAGAATTAAATGATCACTCAACATAGTAAAACACTTTATTACAGCGTTTTAAAGCTGTAATAAAGCTTTAAAACTGTTTATTACAGTTTTAAAGTAATAAACAGTTTATTTAAAGTAATAAACTGTTTATTAGAGTATTAAAGTAATAAACTGTTTATTAGAGTTTTAAAGTAATAAACAGTTTATTACTTTAAATAAACTGTTTATTACTTTAAAATAAACAGTTTATTTAAAGTAATAAACTGTTACTTTATTACAAATAAAACAAATTAATATTTTCTATTGAAATTCGCTTGTTCTTTCCCCAATCCATCGTTCGCTGTCTGGTCTCTAGTTCCTCTACCTCTTCTGAAATCTGCTTGTTCTCTGTTAATATATGGTTCCAGCCTTTGTTGGATTACTTCCAACATCACTTATGTGAAATTAACGAAATAGTTCTGTAATTCTCAACTTCTCTGAAATTTGGACTTTTGTGGAACTGAAAGGAATTCTGATGTTTCCCAATCTCTTTTCCAGTATATGTTCTTCCAAATATCTTGAAAGATTTCATTTAATACATTCACTACTTCTTACCTAGCTGCTCTCAACAGTTCCACTAACACTCCATCAACTCCAGATTTTTCTTTTGGCAGCCTGTTTCCTTGCCCATATCACCTTACTTTTCTCAATTAATTTTCTCCTTTCATACTGCCCTTCAGTGTCAATATCTTTGGTACACAATTTTTCTGCACACTCTTTCCATTTTTTACCACTTCTTGTTCCATCAAACGTTTTCCAAACTTCATTTATCTTTCTAAACAAATATCTCGTTCTTCCTGTAATATTATTTTCTTCAATTTCCAAGCACATTTTGTTTAAATGGTTTTCTTTATCTTTCCTAACTTGTCTCTGAAAATCTACATTCAGTTGTTTAACCCTTTCTTTCTTTCTTTCTCGGAAGTTTAATATTTTCTTCTTTCGTCTGTTATTTGACTAACCTCATCGGATAGCCATTTGCATTCATTCTTTCGTTAATTTAATCAGAATCTAACTGTTGTAATTGCTATTTCTGTCTTACTTGAAATGTTTAACTTCTTTCCAGCTCGTACTACAAATACTTAATTTATATGATTTAAATGAAATATGATGCAGCCCTTTGCTTCTTCTTTGTAAAGAAGAAACAAAAGGGACTTTCCCTCTCCACGTTTTGTTACAAATAGTATAATCCTTCTGTTTCCTGTATTTACCATTTGGTAAAGTTCATGTGTACAGCACTTTAAGTTTTGAAAGTAAAGTGGAGGCAACTTCTTCTAAAGTTAACGTTATCAGAAAACGAACTTTCCAAAGGCTTTGATCCATCTTCATCATTCTTGTTGATTTTATTATCATACGTAATCAGCATACCTAACTTAACCGACCTCAATTAGTTTTTGGAAACATTTTATAATGAACAAACCAAGTGTAGCATACATAATATTTAACTTTAGCATCAGAATTAGGTATTTGAATACGTGATACCAAAAAAAGAAAGTTATTATACTGAATTTATTCCAAGTGTTTTATTGATGATAATTTAATTTTGAATTACCCAACAAGCTTGTAATTATCCTCTTTCTCTGTGTTTAATTTTATTAATACTGCTTTTACAGTATTGCTACCGTACTAGACAAAATCTATAGTTGGCCTTCTAGTAAACACAAAGATACTTTCAACTGTGGGTCGCGTCGTTAACTCACCAGACCACTTGGGGACGGTCAATGAAGTGGATAATATGAGTTTGAAAAGAGAAAGATTACTGATCCCTTTTAAATAAGATGAGACCCATAGCTCGGTTTCAGGACAACTTTCGCTTCGTGAACAATGATTTTGCGACCTCATCCAACTACGATTTTCTTTTCTTTCCTTCCAGTTCTAAAACTTTTTCTATCTACCTCTCTTACTATTAGGCAATGCCTGCTTTATGAAGCTTTTTTTTATTTTATTTATTTTTTCATCCATAGAATTCTTTGGAAGCCTCTATTAAGCTTTATCTGCGAACAGATAGCTTTATCTGCGTTCTCAAACCAAAAGACAATCACAAGCGTCCATTGGGATTCATACCACTGTGACATGGATGTCTATGATTGTCTTTAAGCGATAGATCATTTTCGTGTGACCACCTGATGTGACTACCATACTGCTTATTGGGTTACCATATGCAGTATACTGCTTATCCTTATACACAATCGTGAGAGAGCCAAATAAAATACGATACTACTAGAATAAATGAAGTATGTGTGTACGCGCGTGCGTGTGAATACTAAATCTGTACACATATTCCCATAAATACGAACGTCTCTTTAAAGAAAGTACTAAAGTCTTTCTCTATCTCCATAATGAATCTTCCATGTCAAAACTGACAAATTATTATGAAGAATTATACGGCTTAAATATTATAGAATTAATTTTTGATGTGCTTATTCTCACTCACGCGCACACACTTCATTTCATCCTAATAGTTTTTTTTTTTTTTTTTTTACTTGGCCGTCTTGCAATTGCACATAAGGAAGGATTCCATTTACCTTCATTTTTTTGTTTATTTGTTAATTTACAAATGTAACCGAAATATCCTTAGTTTAATCGGTCTTTAGTTAAATTATTTTATAAAATATTCCACCGTGATTTCGTGTAAATCTATTCCAATTTCAATGGTTTACAGGAGCAATGAGCACCTCTGCAATTATTTTGGCTCTCTTTGGCCTAGAAAGATCTAGACTCGAATCCTGTATAAGATACAAGGCATATTTATAATGACTTTCCTACCGAAGCCAAGATAGTCATTCTCATATGGAGATAGTAGGATGTTTTTCCTCGCCAAAAATGCTTGGTTTCAATCCTCACTCAAAAAATAAAATAAAATAAAAACGGACAAATCGACAATGCATCGTATTAACAGAAAATATGAACTATGAGAATATGATGAAACCCCCTTTTTTAATAATAATAATACTAAAATACATTTATATGAATCAACTTAAAAAGTCCATTTGGCCTAATACTTCACAGAAATGTGTAGGAACCTGAATTAGCAGGAGTGTCATAAAAAATTCGGGATGTACGAGAAGCCAAGTATAACAGAATGATGCTTATAATTCAGTTCTCTTGAATCATAATATTAACATTGTTTTATTTATTTATTTTGAGGGGAGGGAACTTGCAAGTATTCATCGGATCGATTTGGGTTCCAATGAGGGTAATCCCAACCCTATACTGCGGGTTTGTACAATCTGGTAGTTGCGCTACTGTCAGTAATAATTCTATCAGATTCTTCCCCACCACGCTAATGATCTCAGATATTTCTTTATTATTTAATTCTGAATTCATGGTTTGGATTCTTAATGTACTGCATCATTAGGACGTTTTGTCGATCTTTCAAAATAGCATTTGTTACAAGACTGCAGATTATTAAAAAATTCAAATATCTAGTAATGGCTAATGCCTTATTCATTTTTTTTTTTTTTTTAACATAAAGAGATTTATTTATACGGCAAGAGTTTGTGCCCTTGTTAAAGATAATCACTGCAAGACGACATTAACGTTTGTAATGTAAAAATCTACATTTTAACATGGTATATTTTATGTAATGTATGATATTTCTAAGAATATTTCAGACTATATATTAAAGTTATCCCAATAGATTGTTTCAATATCTTATTTTGTAATCTTGAGTAAAATATTTAATATTCATTATATATTAAATCCTTTATATATTATTTAAACATTTAATATCCATGGTCAACAAACCTTATTATTGTAGAAAGTTTTTTAACTTGGGTATATTATACGTTAAAGATATCAAGCAATTTTATAAACTTGATTTTTAATCCTTTTTCCCAAGTAAGCAAACAAGTGATGAGAGCTTACTCCACCTTTACTACAAGTTGCCTCAGACCTAAAAATACTTCAGGCGCAAACTTGACTTACCTGCTTGTTTGCTTACTTGGGAAAAAGGATTGAAACCAAGTTTATAAAATTGCTTCGTATCTTTAAAAACTTATTATTATTTTTTATTTATTTAGTTGTTTTTTTTTACGATTCTAGTACGTTATCTCTCTTGGCAACAGCAATAAGATCAAGAGAAAGGCGTCTAGATCGGACTCTAGTCGACAACGAGGAACTTTTCTCGAGTTTTTTTTTTTTTTTTTTTTTTCAGTTACCTCCAGAATTAATCGATCTTTGATTTAAGTAACTAGAATTTTCCTTCCTAAAGCAAAACCCTCCTTACTTGCGTCTGTATTTACCTAATCTTACTACCAGTTAAGATTAGGTATATCACCTTTCGTCTAGCAAGCCGAGAACTGCGCTGTGGCGATGATGAAAGATGAAAATTTCCGAAAAGTTAAGAATAATTCTGTAATATTCTTTCCAGATAGGAGTAAAAGAGCTTTTTAGGTTATCCCGTGTTGGACGGAGGTAGCAGTTTTTCACTGAATACCACATTTTCTGTTATAGGACTAAGAAACATAGCTATTGACTGTGACATAGAAAAAATAAATATTAACTTAAAAAAGTTCATATTTATTTATTATTTAATATTTAGTTAGAAAAAAAAACTTAAATAGCTATTTTCAAAAAGTTAAAAGTGTTATTCGTGTATTCTAAATGGCAGTCTGTTTGGTGATACCGAAGTTATCAAATGGAAAACTCCACCTTCCTTATCCAAGGACTAGACTAAGTCTCAATCTGATTAAGTTGAATAACAGATGTTAAAAAAGTCATGGGAAAAATTTGCTTCTATTATGGATATTTTATACAACTAATTTTTCCATTCTTTTCTAACTCATCCATTAGATTTATCTCGAAATTAAAATGATTTTAATCACGATGAATCGTAACTTTTTTTATGTATAATTAATCATTTACTAGTATCCATAAAGAATTTCAAAAATCATCAAAACATGAGTGATCCAGTTGTGTCTTACTCACTTATAAATGCGAAGATAATATTCCCCTCCCCTTCCCCCCAAAGTTGAGAAATAAAGAAATTTAAAACGTATATACCTTAGTGGGTGCCTCTTTAGCACACTCCCTAGGGATGTGATTTTTTGTTCCCTTAAGAACGACCTAGGTTCGAATCCCATCTAGGAGGTGAAGAATCTAAATCGACTTTTTTTAACTAAAGATGTATTAGGTGGTCTTATATACCAGCGCTTCTTAATTTTTTTGCACTCGCGAACCCTTTTCACCCGAGAAATTTTTACGCGACCCCGAGTATATAGGTATATAAAATAGGTATACAAATCAAACATTTACTGATAATAAATCATAAAGAAATTTATTTTAAAACAATTCTTTGGTATACATATAATTTTACTATTTACATAAAGAATTACAAACAATAGCCGCGAATCTGAATTAATTTTTGGTCGTTGCGCGTTCAGGAACCTTTTACAGTTGCCAAATTTTTCGCGATCCCCACATTGGTTACGCGACCCCATTTGGGATCGCGACCCACAGTTTAAGACGCTCTGTTATATACGAAGAGAGGATTTTTTTTTTTTCCATCCTGCAAAACAAGTAAATAGGCCAGAGAAGTCACAGCTTACTCGGTAATTATAACCACGCGATTAAGTTTCGTTATCAAATGAAACAATTCTTGCATACAAGATTCAGAAACTAATATCTAGGCATAGATACAAATATTACAAGCAATCAGCACACGGTAATACATTTTCTATACCCTCATGTGTTGTTCATTGCTTCCTTTTGGGTCTTTAGTGATTCAGGAATTTGGTCCGATTTCTTTCCTATGTTGTTATCATGATTCAAGTATGATACATTTGTGATTATCTTCATATTTTTAGGAAGTTGTTACTTAGTGTAGCTAAGATCGTCTGTCATTTTTATTGGTTGTGGTTAGCCGTAAAAATGGGTGTGTTAAATTCGTACCTTGCATATATGAGAATCAGGAATAATGTAGATCTGAGCATCAAGACATTATTGAAGAAAGCAGAAGTCCTCGGACAGTTTTTTTTTTTTTTTTTTTCAATTCTGTAAAACTGTTATTATGTGGCATTTCGTGAAGAGCTTAATAGACCCTGACAAAACACTAAGGGACCCTGGGAAAGTTATTAAATCTCTCATTGTCTTACGAGTTTATCAAAAGCCTGCTGGTATGCCGTGTTGATAATACATTTATATTAACAATATAATAGCAGATTTATTCGTGTATTTAATGTACAAATTTTACACCTCTACTGAGAGCTTCGTCAGGAAGATTAGCATACTAAAGAATATACAAAAAAAAAAAAAAGATCTGAGAGCTTCTAACACAGCTGTTTTGAACGAATACTATTAATAATTAATATTAATATTAATACATCGCTTAACTACGTGAATCATGTGACATATGAAGCCTAAACTGTTTATTGTTATGCAAGACTTCCAAATGCCATGTACTTGAAGCCTTGGTTCCATGTGATCGTGCTATTTGAGCTATTTGGATTATGGCCGAAGCATCTAAGAATGAGACCTGGCATTATGTCTGTTAATTATACATATATTGCGTGCATTAAAAATAACAGGAGTAATTAACTCTATATTTAAACCAAACCTAGTTCAAAAACAAACCAGGCTAAAAGTATACAATACATTAGCCCTACTGGTCTTAATGTATGGAAGCGAAATCTGGACAATAAAACAAAAAGACAAACAAAGATTAACAACAGCAGAAATGAAGTTTATGAGAAAAACTGCAAAGTATACCCTATTTGATCACAAAAGATACGAAGATATTATGAAAGAATTAAACCAAGAACCAGTAATTGAAAAAATTAAAAAATATAAACATAGATGGATGGAACACGTTCAAAGAATGAAAACAGAAAGATTACCAAAACAAGCCTTAAAGTACAAGCCATTAGGAAAAAGAAAACCAGGACGTCCTCTTAAACGATTCAACGATGACTTCTAAGGCCGAACAGGCCATGCTAGGCCTAAATCCTTGATACGTATGATGATGATGATGATGCTGATATTGCCTGTGTTCTTTTTTGCCACCTTGTCTGTTCTGCGAGATGAAAAACTAAAACCTGCGCTTCCAGGAGGAAAACCTGCAGCTTATACGATCGGTTAACCCACCTTCAACTGAAAAATCTCTTATGAAGATTTTTAACGTTGGGATTCTAACATCAGTGTTTTCGACTTACTGGCAAAAAAGAACGTTTTATAATTCAAAACGTTTTTGAAAAAAATAATTCCCCCCCCCCCCCCGTCATCTTGCCCTACATCGGCGAAGACTGTGTCAGACAAGTTAGAACAGTGAAACATTTAAACGTTTTTTATTCGAATATTAAGAGTAAATCTCGCTATTAGGATACATTTACATTGATTTAAATAAGTGCATCATACATATGTAGACTCAATGCACTGATGAAACCAATGATGAAACAATGCATTTAAAGCTAAATCGAAAGAATGGCACGTGCCCTTTTTTTTTTTTTTACGCGGAATATTTCATCTAAGGACGTTTCAGCTAAGACTTCTTAAGCAAATTTCAAACAAAAATATATTATAAAAACTCCTGTAACTATTCCCATAAAAAAATAAAATAAAAAATATCATCCTTCTGTCTGCATCTAAAAATAAATGAAAATTATTCATATGATGCAAACTGTTAATGAATAATATATTGTAATTCCATATGTATTTAATAGGTATCGGAAATCCTACAAATCACACCTTCACAATAAAACCATCCAAATTGAAATTAACAAAATTAATTAATTCAAATGAATAAAAAATAGAGCTTAGACGTCAACCAACAAAGAAATTATAATTCGATTCATTTACATAAGATATAATTTAATAGAGAAATTCGATAGCAATCAAACTTCGTATATATACGTTCTATGAAGTGTAAAAGAGATACGGACTAAACTTAGATCATTTTTATCAATAATTTTATTAGACTTTATAACTATAGATATAGTATTTCAGTCATTTTACTCAATACTGATGAAAAATCTAAAAAAATCACATAATATGCTCTCTCTCTCAACAACAACAACAAAAACTTTTCTTTCAGTCTCACTTAGCACCGAATCCTAGGCGTTCAGTTCTGCTGTTTTACTTTTCTACTAACCTTTCCATGCTAACTGTTCATCAGAATTGAAATCGGCAATTGCTTCACTCTCCTCTAAATATGTTAAAACATGTGCGTCAGTTATTCGAACAGCCCATAGTTTACAAACCCAAAGTCACAGAACAAATATTTCTTCCTCTTCGTTCATTTCTTATACTGCTATCTTCTGCGACATTCTTATGTATTTCCTAAAGCGTACAGTCTACCGTAAGAATACTAACGTGCTGTAAGTTGAACAACTTCTCTTCTATGATTACCTTTAAAAATAAATATATAATAATGGTATCATCTATTTATTTTTGGTATTGTATGCATTTGCTAACTATGTACACAAGTTATTCCTTGCTTGTTCATTAATAACAAGGAAATTAGGAATAAAAGTCATAAAATCATTTTGGTATTACAAGCATTGCTAAAGAATAAGTAATATTCAAAAGAGAAACATGACGCTTAATTAAATAATGCAAATAGGAAAGAACGATCCAAGTAGTAAACAAACTCACATGACTACAAAATCAGCGTGCTTCAAACATTAGAAAATAAAATCTTGGACTATCTGTGATATAAATGCCAAAAATCGATGAAGAATTCCAAGTGAGTTTTTTAAAAAAAAATATACATTTAAATATTTTAAAATGGACTGTCGTAGGATTTAACGTTGATAGTTACGACATCGACAAACATACAATGTAAAAATGGGTGTGAATGCAAAAGACCACCTGTTTCCGTTTAGTACGAACTGATCTCAAGAATAATACATCAATGTCATTTCTTTCTCTACTTCATTCTACTCTACGAATAAACCGACATTTTCTTTGGAAGAGAGCCAACGGCTTTTAGAAATAAAACTGCGGTTACAAGAAGATGCATTTATATAGATCAGTAACAAATAAACGTAACTGTTAGAAAGATTTCCACATGTATCAATTAATTTATTAGATTAGTCAAAAAATAAAAAAAAAAATAAAAAAACTGCTGTTTTACGATTCTGAAACAAATATTTAAATCACAATTATAGTTAGAAATGTGAGTCAAGCATTTAGTTGTTTAAAGTTGCTTCAGATAAAAAAGAAAATTAAATAACGCTTTTTATCAAAAGTAAAAATATAACTACAATTTCCGTCTGCCTTTGAATTGTTAATTTTGCTTTAGGGAACATTACTGTCCTCTTTCGGAACATTTTGTAAACTTCAAATAACGCACTGGTAAAACTCTCTACGATTTCAGCAGTAATTTTGGCGTGCAAATAGGAAAGAGAACATTCAACTACATATAATTCTCTGCATGGATGAGCGAACGTAATTGAAACTAAAATTGTTGAACATCGCTACAGAGAATCCCAACTATTGAACGCATTTGAGAGAATGGAGTCAACGACTTCCCGTAAACGACCATTACCTTTAAGTGAAGTATTACGAAACTGTTTTAAACCATAAAAGAAGGATGCCATTTACTCAGTTGTTTTAAAAATAGATGAATAAAGAACTTCAAAAGAGAGGTTCGTGAAATCAAATAAATTCGAAAAAAATTCTCATTAGCTATTAAAATAAAGATTGGAAATAAAACACAATAAGAAGGAAATTGTAGGTTTAGTAAGCATGCATTAGAATTATTTAGCAAGTTTAATCATTTGCTAAGAAAAGACGCATTGAAGATTTAAGCTAAAAATAACTAAACTATAAAATGAAAATAAAATTTTATAAATTTTATCTTTACAGAGTAGAAAAACTTTATTTAGCAGTTGGGTGGAATTTAATCTTTTGTCATCCTAATGACTATATTCGGAAATTTGCAAAATTCAACTGGCGCTTCCCTGCGGAAGTTTTTATCATTTTATAATTATATTTATAATTAAAATGTAGATTTTATAAAATTAATATTGGCCATTACTTAATAAGTCAGAAGAAATGCTAGCTAGCTCCACCGAGTGGTAGATTATCTGTTCGCTGGTGAAACGTCACAACCTTCTCGTTGGAGGTCTAATGTGACTAATGTCATGTTTGATTCCTAGAGAAGAGATTTGCTACTGCTCTCTTCCACTTTTCAAACATGTAGTGTAAATGATACCCTTCAAGAGAATGCTAGACATACTCTAGAAATCCAGAACCTCCCATTGTTTCCAGAAGACAGGCAGTTTCTGCGAGATAGCGCACCAGACCGAAACTGATGGCGATGCATTTGGAGGCTTCCCGATCAGCTGGCGCATCGTTCCTCTGTTATCTGCACTTCTAGATCGTGCCTTGAGGAAAACCGTGTGGTGGTGTGCGGACGGCTATTAAGGCCACGTTACGGCATGAGATTAGATGCTTTCACTGCATGTTCCTACCTTTTTTTTTTTTAATTTATTTTTTATCTCCGAAACCACCATGAAAGTAAACTGAAATATATATGCCATCACTGCGGGTGAATAAAAACAAACCGTACTCACAAATCCCACCCCTCAAAACACCTTGCCATAAAAATCTCTTCCACATCGACTTCACCAACATTCGAACATAAGGACAACTAAAATGCACACCACTTAGAAGTATTCGAACCGGATTTACTGTTTTTGACCGACCCTCAAATTACAGCTACAACGACCACAGTTGGCCTGATCTCGCCGAATTATATTTTGTATGATTTATAATTTTTCTTAAACTTGGTTTCAAATTAAATTATACTTGCCAAGAAATTATATTCTTGTTTATTCTTTATCCAACCATAAGCAAACAAAGGTTGCGTGAAATGCGTTCACGACTAGGCTATATGGTGAATTGGAAGCCAATGACTTCCAATTCACGATATCTTTGTATCCTATAATGCAAAACATCCCTCCCCCTTTTCGGACATGTATTATGCTATGCATTATGGGAAGGGCCACTACCCATACCGGTTTAGACTTTTATTGAGTTTTCATCAGTTGGAACCACTGATGAGAACCAGTGATACCAAAGCTAAAGTAATGCAGAAGGCATATATTTGCCATATACCAGTAGCAAAGCAACTGGTATATATGGCAAATATATTTCATGGTGCTACTGGTATATGACAAATATTCTTATGATTCCTCCCACCAAAAGGGTAGACAAGCTTTTGGTGCGATGTCATATTCCATGCCAGAGAGATGTCAGAATCGTAAATCTTCTCATTTTTCATCTTCTCTAGCTTAAAGTTTGCTTGCACCATATCTACCATTCTCTACTGTCTCTTCAGCTTTATAACTGGTAATCAGTCTGACGACTATTGTTTTATCCTTAAAGTATGATTACTTAGAGTCCAAGCAGTTAAGAAATCTTCCTTGTTTTCTTTATTGTCCAAACTCAGTCTGTCCCTCCCTTCCATTTTTCTTTCAATTCTACTGACATTGGAAGAAAGATGGAGTATTTTTTGTAAGCAGTGACTTAGAGCAATTGTTCATTGGAACACCAGGCTCTCCCTCTCTCTCTCCACTTACCGAAAACTCCAATTTTTAAAACCAATTATCCTTTCAGGTAAGCTGTTGAAATTATCTCTTATATTAATAACTAAACCAATAATCTCACACAAGTTTCATCTCAAGTTCAAATCCTTACCCTGGCCATCTCATCTTCATGTTATTTGCATTACAACAACTCCAACTCGGAAGACCGGTGTTTTTTCCCTCCATTCCATGGTGTGCAATCTATTTCTGCTCTCTAAATGCTGATACTTACTGCGTTTGTATTACAGAAATCATTCCGAATTCTTGCTCATTATCGAAGCCAATGAGGTTTTCCAATGAGGCATAACAAGTGGCTTGAGACAGAAACTTCAGTTTCATTCCCAACCCGTACTGAAACAGTAGTAACTGCAAAAGAACTGTTAACTTGTTTTTTCCAGAATTAGAACCTTCTGGTCTCTTGCAAAAACAGTTGGACGCATGTTTTGCCCATCTGTATTCCGAACTCTCTCTCTGTAACCAGATGGTATTATTCGTATTAGAATCCGACCTCCAGGTTATTATCTTCCAACTTCTACATTTATTATTATTATTATTATTATGATTATTATTATTTCGGGCAACTCCAAGGAGTCGACAGACTCATCAAGGGAGCCCTAACATCATGTCAAGAACAACTATTCGACATTCACACAGTATCTATCATACCTCGCCTTGAACTTATTCATGGTTGTAGCACCCACAACAGACTCTGGAAGCTTATTCCACTCATTCACCACTCTCCAAGTAAAATTCCTAGCTCTAACACCCTTGCTAACCACACTCTTGACCAGCTTCCATGTATGGCCCCTAGGCCTCCCACCACCAGTCCTATTCTCAAAAATATCTTCTGAATTAATCTTATAGAAACCCTTCAGTAATTTGAATGTCTCAATCATATCACCCCTTTTCCGCCTATCAACCAATTTTTGCAACCCACAAATCTTTAACCTGTTTTCACAAGGTTCATTCCATCGACTTGCTATCATCTTGGTCATGCGTCTCTGGATCCTCTCCCCCCCCCATCAGGAAGAAACCCTGGCGCCCATATCTGGGCACAGTAGTCTAGATGGGGTCTTATCAGGGCTCAATACAGAGGAACAATAACCTGTTTGTCTCTGCTTGTTAAAGTATTTTTCAACAACCAAGTGATTTGATGAGCTGATTTGGCCAGTTTTGCGATGTGCCCCCAAAACTTCAACTTCCTATCCACCAACACTCCCAAATCCCTGGCCTCATCAATCTCCTGGAGTATGGTTCCACCAATGTGATATACTGCTGCTAATCTTTTCACCCCAAAATACATAACCTTACACTTTGCCACATTAAATCGACATCCATTCTCCTTAGCCTAGTCCTCTAAACTATCCAAATCATGTTGCAAAATTTTTAAATCCTGTGCACTCACTATTGCTTTGCATTATCAGCAAACAAGTGAACACTTCTTCTCAGATCCTTTCCTATATCGTTAATGAACAATTCGAAAATTAGTGGTCCAAGAACAGAACCCTGCCGCACACCACTGGTCACAGACCATCTTTTGGATTCTACTCCTGAATAAACCACTCTCTGATATCTCTCCATCAACCACCCTCCTATCCATCTCACCAACCCTATATCCATTCCCATATGTGGTAGTTTACTGATTAGAATTCCATGTGGAATCCTGTCAAAGGCCTTATCAAGGTCCAGTAGAAGCACTGTAAACCCATTACCCTTATCCAGTTCAGCCGTTACTGTGTCACAAAACGTGAGCAAGTTATTGAAGCATGATCTACCCTTCACAAAACCATGCTGTACCCCATACAGTATCCCATTTTTATCTATCCAATCCCGTATTTTCCTCTCTTGACTAATTTCTCCAAGACCTTGACAACGATTCCTGATATGCTGATTGGTCGGTAATTTGCAACAGCAGTCTTGGAACCTCCTTTATACAGTGGAACTATTTTCCCCTCTTTCCACCCCCCTCGCGACTAAGCCAGATCCGAGACTCAAATTAAACAAAATGGTTCAAGGGCACTGACAATTCTTTAGCCACTTCACATACGACACGAGCTGGTATACCATCCAATCCCACAGATGTATTGACATTGAGGTTTTGTAATAGACTACTCACTTCCACTTCATTCACTACAATTCCCGTATAATCTATTGGTTCATTCATTCCTGCAATGTCACCACCTGGATGATATATCCTTGCAAAGTGCTCGATCAGTAATTCAACTATATCAACTGATTCGGTTACCTCCCTACCATTGGCATTCTTTAAAATCATTCTGCCATATACATTTTTTCTTTTACTTGCAACATATCGAAAAAAACTGTTTGGGATTCTCTTTAGCCTGCATGGCTAATGTTCTTTCATAATCTGTTTTTGCTTTTCTTACCACACTCGTTATCCTTCTGGCCTGCGCTTTATACCGTTCATGTGCCTGTCGGCCACCTTTCTCCTTAAATTCCCTCCATAGTTGTTTCATTTTTTTCTAGCTCAAGCTTAATGGTGTTATTTATCCATTTAACTCCTACTCGATTTATAATTCGGACTCTAGGTATACAATCAGCCATTGCCTCATGCAAACACTTCCTAACCGCCTCCCATGCACTATCAACATCTAGCCCTTGCAGTTTTACATGCCATGGCACTGAACCAATCAAACTCCTAAGCTTGTCATACTTACCAGCCCGATAATTCCACATATACCCTGTCTTAATTGTAAATTCTACACCTTTAGTCACCTCCCAAGTCAAGACCCCGTAATCACTCTTACCAATTGGTGGCAACGTGGTCATATTCGTTACAGCCAAATTCTCAGATGCAATTACTAAGTCAAGCACTCTCTGACCCCTAGTATTTTCCATTACATGCTGTTGCAGATAGTTATTCCTTAATAATCGCATAAAATCCAATTCCTTCCTCCCATATGTCCTCTCCTCCTCCTTCCACTCAATGTTACCATAGTTGAAATCTTCTATAATAATTACCCTCCTTCCGCTCATTTCTTCTATTTGCTTATGCACACCATCTCCACCATCTATTCCATCACCTAGTCTATAGCAACACCTAACTGTATATTTTGTTCTGCTAGTTTCAATCTCACACCAAATAGCCTCAAATGTGCTCTTTTCTCTATCCTGCAGTTCCACTTCTATTCTCCTTGGCTGTAGCTCATCAGCTATCATCAATAACACTCAACATATACGACCAAGGCCAAATATTCCAGGAATAGCGCAACGCATGACACCTGTAACGTTCCTCTAGAATGACATTAGAAGAATCTCAAATAGCCTGAATACCAACAATGGCTTCTGGTCTTGTTAGAATTTCTCCTCCAATTGTATTTAGCAGATGTGAGTCTGAATTACCATCTGTCGTTTATCATTTCTATATCCTATTATACTTAGCCGGCATTTACCCCACAGCACGGAAGCAAAACCATATTCGGTCCATTCCAAAAATAGGAGATAAAAGTCTACAGTCAAACTATCGGTCTACTGCTCTCGCTACTCTAGTAATCTCAAAAGGAATAGAAGTTATTAACAGTGAACCTCTTTATCATCTGGAGAATCGCCAACTAATCAGTGACCACCAGTATAGATTTCACCATTCAAGATCGCAAACAGATCGTCTTGCTTATATTAATCACCTTTGGATGCACTCGTTGCCTATGACATTGTCTTCAGATTTCTCTGCTAGGGCAGGTATTCCTCAGTGATATATACCCTCTAGTATATATCACTGAGGAATATTACCTCTGATATTACCTCTGATGATATAAGAGGGTATATCACCAAGGGTAGGTGATATACCCTCTTATATCACCTACCCTTTTCCTCATCTACCTCTTAATAAATCAAACCTTATCCATAAGTTTGCCGATGACAGCACTCTTCATTCCACCTATTTATAAATAAAATAAAATAAAAACCTTGCAGTGCTGAAATATTTCAAACTTCAAGATTTCTATAATGAGCGCTCAATACCATCCATAATAGCAATGCTTCAATGCTTAAGCACAATTTTGTATATTTTGTCGCAAAAAAAAAGACTATTACTTCTCTCCCTTCCTTTGATAACAGTCTGCTCAGTAGTCAAGACTACATGTCTCTTTTGGACTGACACTTAACTCTATCCTTTCTGAGACAAATATATTTCTTCTCGAGCATCATAAGACTCAAAAACACAAGACATCCTTTTTGATTTGAAGGCAGATGGTCCGAGATTTTTTGTCCTTTTATAAGTTTGTCCAACGGAACCTCGTCCAGTCGGACATTTCGTCCAATCTCAATTTGTCCTATCCATGTCAACTGACTATTATTGTCACCTGTGTCAACTGACTAACCTACTACAATGCCAACTGACTAACTTGACTAACCAATGTATCAACTGACTAACCTAACCTAACATGTGCATATTGTCTTGCGCCCTTATCTTTTGTGTCAACTGACTATTATTGCCAGCTGTGTCAACTGACTAACCTATTACTGTGTGCCAACTAACTAACCAATGTGTCAACTAACTAACCTAACCTAACCTAACACGTGAGGGTGGACCATGCATATTGTCTTGCACCCTTCTCTTTTGTGTCAACTGACTATTATTAATGATCACAAGGTTACTTATAACTCCTTGGAATAATATGAAGAATTAAACAAATAAGATTGAACGAAATGTCCTACTAGACGAGAAAAGTAATAGACGAAATGTAGGGATTGGACGAGATTTGCATTGGACGAAATGCTCTGAAACCTCCTTTTTAGCTCAAGACTTTACCTTTCCGGTTTTAACTCTAAAAATCTCAAATCCGTCAACTTTCTTAAATATTGTTTTCAGTTTGAATGATGTACGACATATCTCTCTAAAAATTGTTGATGCCGTCCAGAAAAGGGACATTTGAGCTAATTGATGATCCTTCTCACAGACTCTTTCTTTAGCCGCTATCTCAAGGACGATGAGTTTCCACAGTGTGTCTTTTCTAGAGATATTTCCATGAACGCTGTTTTGGAAAACTTACATCCGTGATTTCCCCATTTCAGCTCAATCTGAATTAACAAAATCAACAGCTACTCAAAATCCATTTGCAGTTCGACCTAATCCACCAAATTTCTAACTTCCATTCGTCATTCACTCTATCTACGTTCTCTAGAGCAGTTTTCTCCATCAAGTACTCCTCACAGACTACAACCTCCAACTCTTCAAAGGAACATCAACTGAATGCTTCTTTTTGAACTCCCAGCTCACACAACACCAATCTCTCGTGTGTAGGAATGATATAAAAATTAATATACAGTTAAATTTCATTTAATATTAATTATGAAATATTATTTTAAACTGTGTTTTATATTTATATATAAAATATGGAATTAAAATATATAGATGCCGTCATGGCTTCCTGATAAGTTTTATAACGCTGAGGCTGCAGTGGAAAGACATTATAGGTGCAAACACATATCAGCATATACAAAACATACTAGCAGGAGATCAGGAACTTCATCTGACATATTGCGGGAATTCACTCAACCTCAGCGATAGGAAAGGAGAAGACGAGCTGCATACCGGTTTCCAAAACAGTAAAGCCTAAAACATAAAATAAGTGTTGCCTTTGCAATATGAAAAAAAAAAGTTACAGAATTTATTTTTATATTGTTTCATTAAAATACTTAATCGTATAAAACTGTATAATCGTAGTATAATTAAATTTTAATATGGATTAAATATTTTGCAATTTTTAGATATAAACCTAAAAATTGCAAAATATTTAAAAATAACAGGTGTAATTAACTCTATATTTAAACCAAACCTAGTTCAAAAACAAACCAGACTAAAAGTATACAATACATTAGCCCTACAAATCTTAATGTATGGAAGCGAAATCTGGACAATAAAACAAAAAGACAAACAAAGATTAATAACAGCAAAAATGAAGTTTATGAGAAAAACTGCAACGTATACTCTATTTGATCATAAAAGAAACGAAGAAATAATGAAAGGCTTAAACCAAGAACCAGTAATAGAAAAAATTAAAAAATATAAACATAAATGGATGGAACACGTTCAAAGAATGAAAACAGAAAGATTACCAAAACAAGCCTTAAAGTACAAGCCATTAGGAAAAAGAAAACCAAGACGTCCTCTTAAAAGATTCAAAGGCGTAGCGTGGCTTCTAAGGCCGGAACAAGGACTAGGTCTAAATCTTTGATATGCATGATGATGATGAATTTAATTTGTTATTTTGGCCATTTATTATCCAAAAATCAGTGTAAATGTAAGTAAAGCACACATCCAAATATGTTTAAATAAAGTAAGAATGTTTATTATGTCTTTCTTTAACCGAATTAAAAAAAGAAGTCTGTGAGAAAAAGACTCATCAACACTTATAAACAGTTTCGTTCGTTCGTTTTCTCTTGCTTGTTAGGCTCAACAGCCTGTCACGGCCGAGTAACATGGCTTCTTGGAATCCGATTTAAATTGTTAATTCTATTTGTGGAATATTGTGACTATCGATTGCGTGCGTGCGTGTGTGTGTGTGTGTGTGTGTGTGTGTGTGTGTGTATTCGTGTGTTCTTCCGACTGGTTTGTCTATATACAGTGGAAAGCACGATTTTCCTTGAGGAAAAATTTTCGACTCCCCCTATGAAACCGGATTATTCGCCTTCAGTTGAAAAGCCCTGACGAAGATTCGTCTCGTCCTAAATGAGATTCGAACCTAGGTCTTTCCAGCCAAAAGCATCGCCAAAACCACCTGAGCTACGGATGTTTTCAGTTACAAACCCCTTCTAAATATTCCTCTCATACTACAACGTTAATGAAAACCTAGATCGACACGGAAATAAAGTAACATAAATCCGATAAGGTTATTATGCCTCGCTTTTAAAGAAACTACTTAGAAGCATGAGGTTTCAAACGTTGACGCAATTTTCTTTTTCACACCATAATATTTAACTGAATATGTCTTCGCTTTCTTCGGAAAGAAATTAAACCATACAAGTGATATCTATACAGTGTATGTACTCGTATGTATATATATTCTTACCGGTCCAAAAGCTGCCAACAGACTTAGTAACATAAGATGATTGCATGAACAACTTCTTTTTTTCCGCACCTTTGGACACATAGTTTAAAAACCGCATTGTGTTTTGAAAATATGATGCGCCTCTGTAAACATTATCCAGGTCATCTGTTATTTATAATAAGTACGTTTCGTCAATTCATCTATAATGTATATTGTAATCACGGTCGCTAACATACAATTCTTGGCCGTGGAATCACATTTTCCTATCTTATGTCGATTTGTTTTTCTCGAGTTTCATATACAATAACCTTGACTTATATTATTCTGAAATGAATCAGCAGTTCTTTCTTTCTGTTTCGTACCATCATGCCTTCCGAATAGTTAATATTTTCTTTTATCCAACAGTTAAGAAATTCATGTTATTCAGTAAAAGAACAAGTAAAAAAAAAAAGCTGAAAATAATTACTATTAGATTATATAATAATAAGAAGAAGAAGAATTGGATGTGATATATATTGAGACGACAGCATTCTGATTTCCACAGGATGCGCGTGTATTGTGCAGGATGCCAGACGATTCTGAGCCGCTGCTCTACACATACAGAAGTGTAGATAGATCAGTTTTAAGGAACACTTTCGCAAGTTTCGTGCGCAGTGGCTTCATGATGTAACATGTAGCGCCCTCTTGCTGATAACAAATATCTTGCATATGAGGGTAGAATAAATCTGAACTAGAATGAAAACTGAGAAACACTCGCTGATTTATTAATATTATATTATTATTATTTTAGTTTATTGTTATTATATATATATATATATATATGCATTAAGGGTAAATATTAAGAATAGTGATCAGAGCTTATTCCACCTTTACCACGAGTTGCCTAGACTTGCACTACCTTGTGGATCATTTAGACTCATACTACGTGCAGGCGCAAACTTGACTTATTTGTCTGTTTGCTTACTTGGGAAATAGAGTAAAACCAGGTTTAAAATGGCTTGGTATCTTTAACATATTATTACACAAGGTAAAAAAAACTTTCTATATATATATTTCAGTTTCCAGGGATAGATCTGAAAACATTTTCCGTTGCAAGGGTGAATTTGAAAGAAAGCTAATGGAATCCAGGGAGATTGTCCTTAATCCTGAACATTTGAACAATAATTTAAGCCATAACATCCCTGATAGCCATACTGCTGTTATTCAACACTGGCGTTCTCGAGAGTTCGCGCATACAATAAACAACGGCACGCAAATAGAACAACTGGAATTTTAATACAACGTTTTTTTTTTTTTAATTATCTAATACAATTAACCTGTGCTTCTCAGTTTTCTTAATATCTTCAGTCTTTTATTATTGTTTCTTCTACCTACAAAGATACCTGATGAAGGCCATAATAAGCCGAAACTGGTTGTATCATTAAAGTTTTCTAACTTATTCTCGGTTTGATAGTCATTAAATATCTTTTTTAAATATATATATATATATTATTTTGACACGTTTCTTAATAATATAATTTATTTTTAGTAATACAGTTTACTTGAAATCATAAAGACCAAAATATTTTTCACAGCGGTTATAATGCACGCAGTTGAGGTACCCTAGGAAGCTAGTCATGCTAATTGTTTCTTGGGATCCATCCACATAAAAAAATAACCATACCCTTATTTTTTCCTCAAATGTCTTCTTTCATTTCGGTTATGAAGTAACTGTCATTAATTAAACACTGTGGCGTTGCTAGACCTTTTATCGCCTGGGGCAGTCCCTGAATTTGTCCCCCAAAATGCTGCAAAAAATCAAAACGACGTATAGAGTAAGGTTCAAAGTGCCACCCCGGGGCGCCCCCCCCCCTAGCTACACCACTCATTAAACAGTCTTAATATCGCGAATGCTCGTAAAATGCTATCATGTATGTTACTCTTTTTTTTTCTCAGAGTGATTTCTTGAAGAGATCAGAGGCCTTCGTCTCTGATCTATGACAAATGTGAGATTTGAACTAAAAGCATCCAGTCTAAATATTTTCTCTCTTCTCTAAATGATACTTGTGCCAACGAAGTGCAAGTGAAGACATTTAGAGAAATAAAGAGAATTATAATCTTAGCCTACCTCTAAGATGATTCCAAAAGAATAGGACCAGTTATGTTCCTAGTCCTATATTTTATGTATGAACAAGTTGCATAAAAAAGCATGGATATGCATCGTACATTACCAAACAGAGAGAAATCTCGCTAACAAAATGTCTTGCATTAAAGCTTATGAGATCTTAGCTAATAAGTAGCACAGTAGGTTCTCGTGTGTGATGTGACCCGTTTATTGCAATAAAATGCGAAATTCCGAAACGAAATAAGGGATAAGACATAACTTATTTCCTCCGTAATGCGATCAATCCGTCGTTTATTATTATCATCGAAATTGTATTTTAACAACGCGATTCTGTATGATTATTCGTTTTTATATTGTAGCTAAAGATCACACTGCTTTTCAACAATTCATGGAAAGAAATTTCTACAAATATTAGAGAATGTTTTAAAACTCAAGGGTTGTAACAGTGCGACTATGCAATAGGAGTTTGAGATTTGGACTTTAATATTCCTGAAAAATTCCACGATGGGAAAATTCTAGAAGCACAAATAAAAGACTATTGGATTTAGAGTAAGGGTCCTTAATTTTTTAGATCCTATTTTATTCCAAAAAATATTTTATTTGTGCATGGAGGATTTATCCAACACTTGGTGAATGAAACTCTTCTAAACATTTTTTAAAAAAATATATATATATATAATATGATATTAATATACATATGACATTCATATACGTAACACATTACCGTCTAAAAATTACCGCATCAGAAGTACACCCTGTCTTGAGTATAGCTCATGAGAAGATTCAGTTTCCCTGAAGAGTGAGTTTATTTTATTTTGGTCAGCTTCCTTCTGAAGTTCTTTACGAACATCCCCGTGTAGTTCTGTAAGCATATTTGAATCTTTCCCCTACGCTTTCAGTTTCTTAGTAGCCTAAATACATATCTTGAATTTTATTTCCTTCCATCAAGTGGCTGCAATAAATAAAGAAATAAATAATCTAGCATTGTACTGCTTGAGTTGTGATCTGAGGCTGTACTTTGTCATTCTCACTTTCATTTGACTTTGCCAGGAGAGGCATAATTTTCTTCAGTCAACTCAGCAGAGTGCAATTCTGTCGAGTTTCGTGTCATACGAAATCATATTCTTATTTCAATCTATATTTCCAAACAAAAACTGAGCATGAAGTATCTCCATAATTCTATTTATATAAAGAAAGCGATTGACTTCACATAGAGTAATTTTTTGTATCACATAATGCACAGTACACCTTCTTCTCGGGGGTGTATATTATTCTCTAACATGTATATATTAGATACATTTACTATCGTGTATTATGTCGAAATGACTACCATGCATTATAGGAAGAATTACTACAAACACTGGTTACATTTGTCTGTAAATCTAGCGTATTATAATAATATGGTGATACATAATTATACTTCTTTCTGGGTAACATGATTTCAGTAACTCTACAACCAAGTTTCACAAATAGCTCTCAATTAAGGACTAAACCGCTCTGGGTAGTAACTCTCGCCAGCATGTGCACAAGAATAGGAAGTAAGTGTGCTGTACGTTATAGATAAGGTGATCATACGTCGCAGTTTAACCGGGACAATACCGGTTTGGGATCATTTGTTCCAGTGTCCCGAAAGATACCAGTTTAGTTCCAGATTGGAAATTTACAGTGCATATACAAATCTCGAATACATTTTAGAATAATGAAATCGCATTAAATACAATATATTAATAATAAACAGGAAAATAATAATATTTACATGTCACTCCCATACAAGTCACTGAAACGTCAATTTATTTACTTCTTTTTTATTTCAATTTATTTGCTAATTTATTTACTTCTTTTTTATTTCAATTTATTTGCTAATTCTAATACTTATTTCAAGACAATCAGACATTATCAAACATTTCTATGATGCATGATAATTTTTAAAAAATTTTCACCAGGTTCGAGATGGTTTCTAAAAGTAAATTTAACAAAGAACTTCCATTGTTTCGTTAAGAAAATAAAATCTGATAATGAACACGAAGTGATATCCGATATTTGCGGAATAAAGTACGCACAGTGGGCAATATCTGATCAGCAGTTCTATGATCGATCGTTTAAAAAACCGTTTTGTCGCAGCTTTGTCTTTCTAAAAATAACCGAGAATATAATTTATTATCAAATATAATATTCTTTTCAACCCACCAAAACAAAACTTGGTACAATAGCGTTAGCAATGTTACTGGGCGCATTTGAGATATCAACCAGGTGTGGCTACAGGGCCGACTCTACCAACGGTGCAAGACGTGCATGTGCACGGGGCGACAGTTTTTGAGAGCGGCAAAATTCGCATAAACTATAAAAAAAATAAGGGGGAAGGGGCGACAAAATATGCTATTGCACGGGGCAACAAAATTCCTAGGGGCAGCCCTGTGTGGCTACTAAATGAATCTCGGTGTAACCGTAAATTATATTTTCCCTTTTGACATTTCCAAGGCATGTGACCAAATCATGCATAGAATCATACTTAGTTTACCATCGTATGGCCCACCTTCCACTTTTTGTAATGGGGAGACCAGCCTTTTTTTCGAAAATTCCACGTACAAATTTTGAGGGGAGGTAGAGAACATCAAAATCAACCATATTCACATAGGAAAGTATGACCGGAAACGCCACCGGAAGGTACTTACAGGGACACAAAGATACAGAAATCACACAAGGCAGTAAGTAGTGTAAAAAACTTTATTAGGCGTAACTGAACAGTTCAATAGCAGTTGGATACATAATAAATAATAAAACGACGCATGTTCTTCGTACGACGTCGAAAGCTTGAATGAGAAAGCCCCAATTGCTCACCTGAAGCGCTGGCGAACAGCGCCACCTATCACTTTCGGGTGGCGTTCCCGGTCATGCTTTCCTACGTGAATATGGTTGATTTTGATGTTCTCTACCTCCCCTCAAAGTTTGTACGTGGAATTTTGAACCACCATATATATATATATATATATATATATATATATATATATATATATATATATATATATATATATATATATATATATATATATATATATTAGGCGTAACTATATATATAAATAAATATATATATATATATATATATTAGGCATATATGTGTATATATATATGTGAATCTTTATCTGGTCGATTTCAATCGAAGGTGAGTTAGCCGATCTCATACGGAGGTAGCAGGGTTTTTTCTCCCGGAAACTCGGGTTTTTCATCCCGCATACATACAAATCGGCCCTTCAGAACACACGCAATTTACAGACAAAAATTGCTAGTTGTGGTGGTGTTGGAGGTGGGCGGCGGATGGCGTTGATGGAGATGATTCGTGGTGGAGGTTAGGTGCAGAGACAGTTGTGGATGTCCTCCCGCGATGAGTCTTCGGACTCCTTGGGGGTGTCAGGAATAATAATAATAATAATAATAATAATAATATATATATATGTATGTGTATATACAATTTAAAAAAAGTTAGAAAAGATTAGCTGATTTAAAAAGTACTACTATTTATTTATTTAATTTTATTTTAATAAGTTAGGAAATTTAATGAACTTTTTTAGTTATCTTACATTAGCTACTTAGGTGGCGCCTTTTGGAATTGTCAGTTATTATTCTATCAGCCTTGTATTAAAGATACCTGTCAGGCAAAAATTATACTAATAAATAATAATTTACGCGAATTAATTCCAGTAATATAATTATTTAAATATGTTTATGTTCGTATTATTGAACGTATCGAGCTATGATAACATAACTGTTATGATAATGAAACTTGTAATCAACTCACTGTTTAGTCATGAATATCTCAACAAATAACAGTGTGTCTAGAACACTATAATTTGTAATTAAAACTCACGCGTTTTCGAAACTTAACATTAACTTCTGAATACAAGTAAATATAACTTTCTTCTTAGAATATGAAATAGTCTACTGCAACGAAATGAAACGTCATCAACTGATGACGTCAACGATTACCTTTTGCAATATAAATGAGGGACACCTTCCATAAAATGAGGACGCCAAATCAGGACATAAAATTCACATACACACACACAAAAATAAATATCGAGCTGCTAGAACTGCCATGTTATTTCAGTGTAATTTGTTTACAACTATTAAAACTGCATAATGTGGTCCCAAGTTGCTATTATTTCGAAGTGTTAAATTATTTTCATATATTTATGTTTAAATAAATATTTTAAAATACAAAACTATAAATAAAATGAATAATAAATAGAAACAGAAACGGAATTTTGCTCAAGAGTCGAATAGAAAACTGAAGAGGAAATTTGTCATTGAGAGAGAGGACCTAATTGTACTGAGCCTAATAATGAATCTAAGGTTAATTTACTCTGCAGTAAAAATTTTTGAAAAGAAAAAAAAAAAAACTTATTTTCTTTCTTTTCTTTTTTTATTTTTTTTGTAAAATATTTTACAAATGTAGAAAAATAAAATTACGTAACCCAAATTAAAGCAAAAAGCAAAAGAAGAAATATACATTCTGCTAGTGAACGGCAAATACACAAAACTGTCTTTCAAAAATGTTTAAAAAAAGATAGACAATATTCAAGAAGTTTCTTTCATTTTTTTATTTTATTTATTTATTTATTTATTATTATTTTTTTTTTTTTTTGTAAAATACATATTTCGAAAAGAGATCATGAAATAACTCCTTAACGGCTGTATAAAATTCAAAATATCCCAGTACTTCTGAATTTGTTTGTTCATGGCTTGTGGGCAATGACAAATAAATTCTTGTATCAACTAAGAAATTTCATGTAACGAATTTCACTTTCTTCTTCTTTTTTTTTCCGGTTCTAATGTTAAAATAATACTTATTCGTTTAAAGAACAATCTTCTAAAAATTCTCTAAGGCACATTTTTTTTTTCATTAAGACTATTCGAAAGCATTCCATAAAAATATTTTTTTGCGATGTACCTGAATGTATTTTCTACTTAAAAAAAAAAAAAAATGCTTTCACAATAAACCATTAGCCAGACGACTTTCGAAGAAAGACACTCCTTCAATCTGTAGCGCGTAAAAGACAGACGTCCGCCTCGAACGGTCAAGAAACTCGAATACCTTCGTGTTTCTCAACCCATGGGTGGATTTCAAAAACAAGATGGCGAAATAATTAGAAATTTTATTATTTCTCTCCTTTTTTTTTTTTTAAAGTAAATTGCTACATAACCTCCCTCTTCTAACTTGCGTTAGGTGGTCATAATCAAAGCAGAATGAAAGGCAGAGCGAACGGAAGCGGCGTCAAGGTCGTTGCGACTGACAGGATGCTCGTTTTGCATATATTTTCCAAAAATGAAATATAAACGAGTGCATTCAACTTCACGATAAGTAAAGAAACGAGGCTTTCCCCCCCCCCCTTCTTATAACTCCTTCTTTTATAACTTTGGTTAGTTAATTATAGATTTCCAAGTTTAGACTATTTCTTTTTTTCCCTCTCCCTCCTTTCTTTGACTCTGTGATTTCGTTTTTTCTTGAGATATTAAAAAAAAAAGTTTTCTACCTCGAGTGTCCTTGAGACGCATCTTACTTCCAAAATCAATACTGTTTGAGAAACCAGTGTTTCTCAAACTGTGATCCTCGGACCCTTGGAAACCAATAGTTATGTACGAAGACAGAGAAGTTTATTAATTTTGTATTTTCATTTTGAGTACAAAATTAAAAATATTAAATTAAATCAGTCCTTTTTTTTTTAATTATTTATTTTGAAATCTGTGTGATGCAAACAATCTAGAACCGTAACTTTTGACTTTGAGCTAACCGACAGTTCTTTCTCAAGTCAGAATTGTACCTCCCCCAAAGTTACAGAAAAATGTTTCTAATCCTCTTTTTTAGTGTTACATGGTGATGATGATCAGCATAGAGTGGGTAGCGAATCCGCTCTCCAGCCGAAAGGCTACGGGTTCGAATCCGTAGGCATGGATGTTTGTGGAAGTGGTCGTGGGCGGTAGATGACGTTGGTGCAGTTTAGGTTAGTTGTAGTTGGTGGATTGAGTGAGTTGTGGAGACAGAGAGTTGTAGAGTAGACGCCCTCCCTCGATGAGTCCTTGGACTGCCTGGAAGTGACATGTAATAATATAAGGTCATCATCTGGAATATACATATATCGATTCCCGTCGACGACGTGAGGAGCTAAGTTAGCCGGTCTTGGGCGTGGACAGCAGGGTTTTTCCCACCAGTTTATCTGGGGTTTTTCATCCCGCAAGCAAACCATCCCCGTGAACACACAGGATACAGCCATACAGCAAGGAAGGCAACGGGAAACCACCTTGCTCATTAGTTCATTTCCCTAGATGGTGGAGTATACATATATATTCCTCTAAACAGCCGAAAGGCTATAACAACAACAATGTAATTATATAGGGAAATTTCATGAAATACATTTTTTTTTAAATTTTGAATTAAAAAAAAATGCCAAAGTCTGTTAAAAAGGAAGACGGCTAAAATCCTACAGCTGATTCTGTATATGGGAAAGAAGAGACATAATTATTGTAACAGCAGAGGGGTAGGTACTAAATACATAAATTAAAAAAAAAAAGAAAGAAAGAAAGAAAAGAAAAGAAAATAGAGTACCGGCTCGAAACGAGGTTTTATTCACCTTCAGTCCTTGCTAACAACTTAAAAAAATGCATGAATAAATTTCATAGCACATGGAATTGCTTTAAATATTATTACAATATAATATTTAATACTTTATCATATTTTAGCAGTAATAATATTTTGAAATTTACCTATTATTTCAAAAGAAAATCTAAGCATTAATTAAGCAAGTTTGTGCGAGGGGGGGGGGGGTGGAACGAAGAAGTTCCAAAGAGTTGTCATGAACTTTCACAAAAGACTGAGACATCCTCTTCCACACAAAAAGCCGTTTCTAATTTATGGACGAATTCAAAGTTTCCCATCTATTATTTTATTCCTTTCATATTCTATTGACACCGACGGCTTCATTTTTTATATATTTTTATCTAGTCTTATTTATTTATTTATTTTTGCCAAATATTTTCCTTGAGACATTCATCTGATCTGCATCATTTGACACATTTTGTGACCTGTGGCGATACTACAGGACAGGAATATCATGGAGTAGTAAAAGAAAGATTTTTAGGGAGATCTGTCTCTTATGACTCCTCCATAAATGAAGTAACCGTCTTGAGAGATAGTGTCAGTGGGTTTTGTGATAGTGCATAATAGTAAGGAGTGAAGATGAATAAGAAAAGATTGTGTAACAGAAAATAATTTACTTTATGCCTAAACTGTTTAAACAACAAGTTAAACACAATCTTCTTCTTCTTCTGCACTTCTCCCACTTAAACGGGGTCACTGTTGATGATGAGTCTCCTCCACATCCTCCTGTCTTGGGCTGTCACCACATCCAAGTTCTTCATCCTCAAGTCCTCTTCTACCAGCTTCCTCCATCTCTTCTTTGGCCGCCCACGCTTCCTCCTTCCTTGCACATCCATCTGCATGACCCTTCTTCCCACATATTCGTCCTCCCTCCTCATCACATGACCAAACCATCTCAACCTTGCCTCCTGTATCTTCGCTCCTAAGATCGTAACTTTCACTGTTCCCCTGACATAGTCATTTCTCAGACGAGCCTTTCTGGTCACACCGCACATCCACCTAAGCATTCTCATCTCTGCTACTCCTCAGGGCCACAGTTTCTATAGCATACGTCATAGCTGGCCTCACTACTGTCCTATAGATTTTGCTTTTCAGATTGATCGGCACCCTCTTATCGCATAACACTCCAGCCATCTCCCTCCAGTTCCTCCAACCCGCTTGTATCGTGCATCCCACTTCCTTCTCAGCCCCTCCACCTTTTTCCACTGTTGAACTTAAGTATCTAAAGTCCCTCACCTTCCTGATGACATTTCCTTTCAGCTCCAGGTCTGTCTCCTGGCCGCTGCTCACTGTGCAACACATATACCCTGTCTTACTTCTTATTTATTGTGTTTAACAAGTTAAACACAATAAATAACATAAATAACCAAAATAAATATTCTCTTCCTTAAAGGTGGCAATTTTTAACCCTAATGTTTATTTATTTATTTATTTTTAAAAATCTGTTCGTGGCCACTTCCGGTTTTGTCATCACCGGAAGGGTAGTACGATCTTATAGATAGCATGGAGATAGGCAATGGCGACACGAGAATCAAACTGGCGCAACAACTAATTCGTATTCCTGATCCTAACGAGTATTTGCTTGTGGTTTTACTTGCATTCTGAAACTATTTTTCCTTACTTGTGGAGTTAAAAATCCAAGTTTCTCACCTGAGAAAAACTCCACTTTGGACCATAAATCGACGAAGATGAAACCGGTTTAAAATATCTGTTTCGGCAGACTATTTTAATGAAGAGTATGAAAAACGAAATATACTCGTATATTATTCCAAGAGATAAAACGGTTTTCGTCAATATTTAATTATTTCAATTTGCCACAAATTATTTGATATTCTGATATTTCCTCTCTGAATCCAGTTCAAAAACGCTGCAGTAGCTTCTTTACCTCTTGGTCACTCTCGTACCACAGAGTTTTGGGTGTGAAATCTCCGCTGGAAGAAGTGCTGTAGATACCCTTTTCATAAAGAATTAGTACGCAGTCATAAACATCCATGCTATGGCAGGATTTGAATCCACATCCTGGTTTGAGAGAGAGAGTGTAATTCAAGCTTTTTATAATATGGAATAGCCAAATAGTGAATGGGCAAACGAAATATAAACATTTAAAGTGTGCATTAGTTCGTTAGGCTATTTTAAATTAAATTGGAAAAAAGTAAAATTCTGCTTTCAGTATGATCAGTACTGATGAAAGAAAACGTCCTTTTTTTTTTTTTTTTGAATACGTGCGTTTTGTTTGTTTCACTAAGATAATACATCGTTTTATTGAATATATAATACGATTTTGACGTCATTCCATTCGAGATGCTGATATTTATTCAACATTTACAATTTTATAAGTCTGTTTTGAAATTTACAGTAAATAAATAAAAATGACCAATCAATTAAAAAATACATGAACTAATATGATATTAATTTAAAAAGAAAAAAAAATTAAAAAAAAAAGAAGAAGAAGAAAGGAATTACCTTTCTATTACGTAACATGAGTAAACGAACATGGATAACTCCATGGGTAAAGTAAAGTGGCGACCTCTTGGCGCCGCTTGTGGAAGGCGTCATCTTACGGACGAGTGTTATTTAACTCATAATTTTGCTACCTGAGGCGATAATCGCTTCACAGGACAAAATATCTAGCTCCACATATGTGGCATGTTGCTTTTTCACAGAAAAGTCAAAAAGAATATTAAAGTGCGAGATTACTTTCATCACGAGCAAATAAATTTAGCGCTGGTTTATTTTCCATTGCACACAGATATCCGGTCACGTGACGTGTAACTTTTACTCAGTGTTTTATCATGGAATGACGTCAGAGTATAGAAGTTCGGGTAATCAATGATGATGACTATGCTAGCTGAACGAAAATCCTGACGTTACACAGTCGTCCAAAATACTGTGAATTCTGTCGAAAAATGTTAAAAATAAACTTTTTCAATATTGCATACAAAACGTATTTGAACAACGAGACAACCTATTTGTTGTATTATAAGAATAACAGAACGTACACAGTCATCAGTATTTAGTCTGTCAAAGAGAAAGGTAATACGAAGTAGGGCGATACTTCATGTGTAGTGACTCAGCAAAGTTATGAGTCAACTTCAACTATTTTTATGAGAATTCCCTACCTGCAGGTATATCGTTTGGTTTATCATATTGATTTTTAATATTTTATTGACGTTTGCATTAATTCTAGGAGTTTTGTTATTATTATTATTATTATTATTATTATTATTATTATTATTATTATTATTATTATTATTATTCCTGTGCAGCTTCTCCCATCAACTTTCTTGTGGCAAAATTTTTCAATAATAGTTTCTCAGCAACCAGGGCAGGATTTGAGTAAAGGAGAAGCAATTTTTGAGAATGACTAGAATTAGCAGAAGCAACTTAGGTCATCCGGTCAGTATGCCATATCGGATAAATGCGCTTGCCACTGGTAAGTCTGTTTCGTTGCAATAAAGTCCGAGACTTCCAGAGGGAAGAAGAATACTAGCTTCTCCATATGAGATTTAACAAGAGATTTAAATTAATCACATTGGCTTTTCTACCTCTCCCTTGAATTTTACCATTAATACAACAACAGCACTTTGATAGTAGTCTTCATATAATAGGGTTACAACAAGGGGAATTGGCCTATACTTTATGGGTCGATTCCTTTTCCCAATTCCAAATGAGAGAGGAGAGGAGATAGTCATTCCACTGCTAATTGCAGCACTTTGTGACTGCACACTTCATTGCTTAGTTACGTAAAAAGTTCACAGATTTTGTAAACAGCATTCCTTATATGTTACTGGTTGATTGTGTTTAAATGTCTGCTGCTACTGACAAAATAGTGTTTAGATGAGGAGCAAGCATCCGCTTCATTTACGTTTTAGTGATGTCAACGTGAAAGTGGGTATTGAAAAATATCAATGACTTTTTCTCAGTTTTATTTGGTCATAAAAATGTTTTGTTAATATATACCAATATCTCATGGAAAGTAGATCGTTTGATATTGTGCTTGAACGTTATGTTAGTCGAAGTTCAAAATAACAGGCTTTGAGCAGTACAACGCAGTCCTAGATATTTAGCACTTCGAAGAGTGTGAAAACGATTGTTTAGATCAATCTAAAGAAAGAGGGTTTATACAGGAACTTCAGCATGTAAATTATGACCAAAGAGGGAATTTTTTCCCATTGGATGTTTGCAACAAACATCTTGATATGTGTGAACATTATTCTTTGATGAAGCGATGCTTATTCGAGGAGTGAATAATATTTGAAATGAGAATTTATGGGTAAAAATATAATGAAATAGTTGAAAAGAGGAAAAAAACGATTTTCAAAGCCAGCTTTAGGTGAATGTATGTTGAGAACCTGTTGGAAACCCATTTACAGTATTGGCACGACAGCGTATATTTTTCCGTCAAGGTACCTCTTCAATCTATTTTTTCCCCTCCGGTTTCCAATTATCTGAACAGTCACTGTCCCAACTGTGGGGGGTTAGATCTGCCATACCTCAATCCTTTAAATTAGCGTGAACAACTCGGGGTCCGCGGACCAGATCGTGTCGTGGATAGCTTTCTAAGTTACTTGCGAAGAGATTTGTAAAAAGAAATTCCACTGTTTCTATTTAAAAAAAAAAAAATGGAGGAAAGCAGTATTTATGTATAATCATGAATAGAAGTGTCAGAAAAGCAGGCAGGTTTTAGGAGAGGTACAAGAAGTATTGACCAGACAGTGAAGAAAATGAGATCGATTATCGAACGAACAAGACATTTCAAAAGGGAGTATTCGTATGTTTTATTGATTATAAGAAAGCTTTGGACTGTGTTGATCATAACAGGCTGTATAATGTGACGAGTGCAATGGGAATACCTGAGCATTTATGCAGATATACATAAACGTCACTCATGAAACATATATGCAAAATACTTGATCACGTGCGTCACCACGTGTTGCAAATATTTTAAGAATGCTGCCGGTCAGTTATCGTCAACAGTGTTGATCATAATGGAAAAAACGAAGGATCTTTCGGAATTCAATAAAGGGCGAGTGCCTCTAGCTGGAATCACAATTTTGAAGCCAGCAAAGCTGATTGGTTTCTCAAAAGGATATCCAGGTTGCTTGTCTAAGAGGCGTAATAACTGTCGTTCAAAGACAGTTTGCCAGGAACGAGATAGCCATTGTCTTGTGATAAGGCTTGCGAACAAAACAGAACTTGCTGTGTGCAGCAGTTCACGGAACTATGCTCAGGGAATTGAAGAGGATCGGTATTAACCGTCGTATGCCTACACGGAAACCATTGTATTAAATAAAAATATCTAATTCAGTGGCCTGTATGTGTAGTTGGCATGCAATTCTCTTAATCAGAGAATTGCATGCCAACGAAAAAATTTTAGTAAAAATAATCTTCAGAGAAACGGACAGTTCGAGTGTAAAAAAGTGCTGGAGGGTTGTTTACTGTTGCCCACCAATCTGAATTCCTGCTGGGACTTACACAAAGACATCAGAATTAAGAATGATTGCGGAAAACGAAATAATTTAACATAATTTAACATATGGAAACTAAGGAAATTCTGAAGCGGTTGATTAATAGGGACAGTGAAATCTAATGATTTACTGAGGTCATGAATAAGAAATAATAGTGTGAAAATGAAGTTAAAAGAAGCATAACTACAGGGAAAAACCCCTGCTAAATTTCACAAAAAAATGAAAGAAAGAGATGTTAGTAAGGCCACGAAAGTTAGAATTGCTAAAGCAATGGTATTTCCAGTACAGATTTATGAATGTGAAAGCTGAATTATTAAAAAGAAAGATAAAGAGTGTTGATACGCTTTCTTTCTTTCTTTTCCTTTTTTTTAAGTATGAACGTGGAGGAGACTATTAAGAATTTCATAGATCCCAAAAATGACATACAAGAAGGTTTTCAAGAATATAAATATAGATTGCTTCTTGGATCTCTAAACAGAAATTGTGTATTTTGAGCATATTATACGAACAGATAAATCATTAGAAAAGGCAATTATGTTAAGAAGCCTGAAGGAGGGCATAAGAATGAAAAGAAGGCCACAAAAGCATTGGGTGAGCAACAAAAAGGAACTTACCAACATGAATTTATAAATGCTGATTGAAGAGACAAGAGGAAGAGTTAGACAGGACATGTGTTTCCAGTATCACCAAGAATAGAAGTGGTATTAAAAAAAAAATCTTTATACTCATCAACTAAGCGATAGAAGCTGGTGGTGTGATGAGAAGTAGGTAGCATGAGCAGTACAGATGATGATCCGTCATTATCCATTGAGGTGCGTCTCTTACGACGGTCAATTCGGTGTACTTACATACAGTATTTACTCCATTTTTTAAATACATTTATTGTACTATAATATATCAAACTAGTGGGCAGTTCTATTAAAATTTATCGAATTGCTCTTTAGTTTGACAAACAGCTGTGGATCCGGTCCATGGACCAAAAATATTTGTCCATCGCTAATTTAGATCCTTCTTGTGTCTGTGGTGATATGTTGTAAAGATTAACAATATCGAGAAATTGGAGAATTGTGGATGCTGCGGACTCTATTCCAAATAATCAATTAGCTATATATGGAGAGAGGAATACAAGCATTATTACGATTAGGAATTACGTTCCTAGAAGGCAATCACTTGTGCAAGCTATTATTGGTTACTACTTTGTTGAGTAATTGATGTTCTAATTGAAGAGTAAGTTTTTTAGATGATTTAAAAACAATCTATAACTTCTAATTCTAAAATAACTGTTTAGAAGCTATTAAATGGATAAAAAATAACTATTTGTTCACATACCGTTTAGTATTAATCAAAACCAAAGAATAAATTTAATTAGTTATTCATTCATAAAATGCAGAAGAAAGACTCTAACATTGTGAACTTGCTTATGATACCATTTGGCCAGATCTGACATGCTTGGAGATATCAAAACTAACAACCTGGAATTTTCTGGAATAGTTCTTGTTCAAAGTTAATTGCCTATTGAGAGAACCCAAACTGGCATTCTGAGATTATGGGAAAGCTTCGTGGTGTTTGATCACAATATGGGAGAAGTTCATTCGCTGGATAAAGATTTCATCATTTTACCTATCCAGCAAATTCAGATAAGTGGGTTAACAATTAAATTGAATAGTTTTTCTCATATTTTTGAGGATAGACAACGATTGAATTCCCGGTTAGTAGATAAATGACAGACGAACTGTCATTTATCTACTAAATCTCATTAAAGACAAAGGTTTAGTTGGGAGTACAGGTTTAGAAATAGTAGGAGAAATCGCAAGATTAGAAGACATTTTGTTCTCTAGGTTGTTGGTCATGCTTTTTCTCATATGGGGATGATAGGACTTTTTCCTGTTAAAAAGATGAATGGAAACATTGAATGAAAGGTATTGGGCAACTGAAAATGTTTTCCTTTGTCATCCATGCAGGAATTTAAAGAAGAATGATGTCCCGTAGTCAGCTTTGCCTTTGGAGATTCTGCAAGAGAATATTATTGAACGTGTAAGGGAAAAACTAGAGCTGAATTAAATGTAGGGATACTGGATATGAGGTATATGTTTGAACGACGGGCTTTACGAAGTAAGAATTAGGTTTTCTGATTACTTCATTACAGTCGTTTATTTATTATTATTATTTAAAATAACTTTCTTGCACTTGTTGATTCCTGAAAGGCAAGAACATAACAGCCTCAGTACTGAGTACGTATAAAAATTATCAACATATTCTTTAGTTAAAAGGTCCGGGATGAGAAGAACTATTATATCCGATTTTTCATTTGAAGGCAAGTCAGCCGTTGTGCATGGGGGATAGTAGAACTTCCTCCCATTCTTCTTAAACTCATATTTTTCATCATGCAAAACAGGCCAACTTACCAGAGAAACATATGCAAATTCCCAACTCAGTGCACTGTCCTGACTGTCTTAGTTGCTTGTGTTGTGATTCCAGTCTCAACAGAATATAACGGAATGTGAAACGAAACTGTTTATGCTTAAAAAGAAGTTTGGTTTCATCTTAAAACACTTGTTATGATCAGTAACAAAGTCATCCATCAAAAGGATAAGAAAATGTTAGGGAGACATTTCCTGTTCGCCTTGTTAGAATATGAGATGAAGAGGCTGAAAGTTCAATGGGTGATAGGTTTGTGTATAGCAGCTGAAAACAGAAACTGAATTACGTTTAATTGATTTGTCTAATCGAAAGATGAAATTAACTGTATGAATGGAAGAGTTGAATAACGTGCAAAAGATGGAGAAATTTGCAAGAATCGTCTAATTACTAGAATGTTTTGTGGTCTCAAACTATTTCGATAAAGCTATTGCTAGTAGCAAATATTACTGCATCTCCATCTCTTCCAGCTAAAAAGTGCGGGTAGCCAGTTTTGGCGTGCATATGAAAGTATAGGGAAGGGGCAATAATTTCTCTCTAGTGGATAGAGTTCACAATTTAAGCAAACAGGAAGCTAAAATTCATAATACAGTTATCAGATATTAGTGGTAGAAAATGAATGATAGAGATAGAAAATGATCCAAGGAAATTTTGATTCAGAGATATCCTAAGATGAAAATTCCATGTTAAGCAATTTGTGACATGTGAAAACGAAGGGTGCATTAGTATGTTGTACACTGATAAAACAGAATTACACAACTTGCCATACTATATTAAGACGCCGTGTAATAGCTTGTACCCTGGGGCATTGATTCCATTACACGTGTAATAACATTGAGATGGATCCGCAGGGAAAACATTTGTAAGACATCTCACAGTCCCATGAAATGACAATGCTCAATAGTAGATTTGTTCCAGAACATCTAGCACTTATTCGATTGTGTTGGGATCCTGTGAATTCACAGACTACTCAATGTAAACCCTACTGAAATGAGTTATTACCATCTTGGAAGATTTTTGTATCCTTCTGCATAAAGATGAAACATGCTAGAGTCCACTCGGTATATTATGTATTAGCTGCTTGTAAGTCAATGGTCATGAGCTGATCAGAAGAACAGAGATCATTAATGATGATGCACTTTGTTTGAGAAAGACCCGAATTAGAATGCCGTCTAGGACACCAAAAACTTTTATTAGGTGCCTCACCGGAGGCGGAGAGTATTTTTCTTTTTGGAAACTCGCGTTAGATGAATACGAATAACATTAAGGCTAAAATTTGAACCAGGCATATAAATGAAATGGAGTTCCAGATTTGAAGGGATTTTTTCTTTTATTTGTTACATTTTGCTAACATCCAAAATGTATTCATTATTTTCAAATTCTGTTGGTTTTCTACTTAGTTTAGTTGAAGGAAAAACAAGAAAAAAATCTGTAGTTGATTGTATGGCATGCATTATAAATAGGTTAACTGCCTACATGTGGTGGAAATACCATGTATCTCCCAAATTTGGGATTCAGCATTCATACTACAATCTACTTTAATTCTCTTGAGACATACCTGGAAAAGCGATTGGAAGAATAGTTATTCAAGGACTCGTCCGGAATCCTAATACTTGATCATTAGCGTTTATGTAGTATATAGTTTGCATCTACTAAAGCAAATTGTTTCGCTGATGATCACAGAAATGTGGGTGAATGGTCGTTTTCACACCTTTCACATCTGTAAAGGGCATTGCTAATATTTAGGACTGGAAGAAGAGCCACAAAAGAAAGGAAGAAAAGAGAAAAGAACAAAAAGGAACAATAGCTCCACTTCTGTTCCTCAGTGAACGAAAGGGTGACTTGTATACTGGATAATGAAAATTTTCTTTCACAGTGACACTAGATGCCATTTTATTTCTTGGTGGAACTGCTTTTGAATATTTAAATAAGTATACCGTATACTTCTGATCCTTCATAGACAATGCATTTTGCAGCATTTGTAATAACGTTAACTAAACAAGATTTAACTACCTTTTAGCCTTTTTTTCCGGAAATTGTAAAATTACGTATTTCATCATCAAATTTAGGTTCCTCACCGGAGGCGGAGAGTATTTTTCAGCATTTGTGAATTCATTTTTTCAGAATTTTATGATAAGAAAATCGTTTCTTACAACTTGCATGGTTACAATAAAAGGAAATAAACGCAAGCGAGCTTGTAGTGTTCAGTGTAGTTTAGTCCAATAATTGTTATAGTTTAAAAAAAAAAGGGAAAAAATGGATCAACTCGAGAAGCAATATTAGCATGCTATATCAGGCTTCTAAAAACGTGTGTGCATTTCAGGATCAAATTCACAATCTTTTTAATGGTTTTGACCAACTGATCTACCGAAGCAAGCTTTGAGTTCACGTATCCGCGACTACATAGCCATTTACTCTGATCTCCTTACAGGAAACAGGATATGTAAATCGGATAATGGTTATACCTGATATATGCTTGAAGGTTTTCGGATGACCTAGCGCTGAGGAAGCAAACGTCGCTTACACTGAGACAGACTCCTTTAAATCATTCCATTTCTATCGTTATTATTTAAAAATGCTCTATGACTTTTATGAATGCTTCTGAATAAAACATTTGAATATTCGGTGACTATTTTAGAAACATGGAAGAAAGAGAATCACAAATGATACCAATGATCGGATTATTGTGAAAGTGTGGAAGGATATTATAAACAATAAGCATGATGTGTTTTAGCAAAGATGGCTGCACTCCTTTGGATACATCCAACAAACGGGGATACATCCAACCGACAGTGGACACCAAAAAAGCGGTGTTTATGGTTTTATCTTATCACGTTTACAACCTTCGTTATATATATATATATATATTTGTGTCTTACAAGTGATTGTATTGTAATCATGAAAAAAGATTATGCGATCGTTGTTTTAGATTTTTTTTTTTTTTTTTTTTGCATAATTTGCAATGTAGTTGAAATGACTATGGAATACAAACAGACAAAAAGAAATTTAATAATGCCTTTTATCTCGAAAGCGAGTAGGCAATGCCGCGTTAACTATGTACAGCTTTTGGAGACTGAGGGGAAGTCAATCTCTACCTTTGGCCAATCATAGCTAGCTGGCACAAACTGTTAATGCTTTTAAGCAGTATCTGGTAGGAGTGGACGACAGACAACAGCCGCCATATCGTGGTCCTTAATTCTACCCGAAATATATTTATTGAGTTTAGGAATTAAAAACCCGAGTATCAGGGAGAAAAAAAACAAACCCACCCTACTTGCGCCTGCCATTAATCGACCAACTGGGATATTTTTTGGAGAAAGACTTAGAAAAAGCTCCTCTAGTCGGCAACTGGAATCGAAGTTAGAATATTCTTTCTTCAGGTGACCTAGCGCCATGGTTCAAACTCCATTTCTAGAGGTTTGCAAAAGAGATGCGTTTACTTAAACATCCCTGTGAATTTGCATGATTGTTGGATATGAAACTAGCTAAGATGAACCACATTAAAATTAATAGAATTCTAATCCACAGAATAGGGAACGTGCTGTCGTGGTTTGCTTCATCATGACCTATGATATTTATAAGCAAATCTTATCGATAGATTATTATAATGAAGCGTTTATGATATCTTCTCCTAATTTCTGGTTCCGTTATTAGATTAACTGGTAACTGCTTTAGAGATAGTATTATAAATCACAAAATTATTATTAATTATTATTAATATATTAACAAAATTCTAGAGACACTTTTAATGCAATATCGTACTTTGCAGTCTTCCTGCAGAGTACACACATTGCTATCTGACAAAATGATAAGCTGAGGAATACTTTAAATAAATATATTAAATAAATATCTTTAATTATACTCCCTAATTAAATGCACATAAATAATTATGGCTATTGAATTTATATCCATTCTGAATAGATTATTTTTCGAGCTGATGCAAGAATATGTACTTTTTTATTTATTTTTTAACGGAGATACAATTTGTTTTACAACATGGAAATTTTATTGATTAAAGTTGGTGTTGTGTGAAAATAATCACACACAATTCTAGGTTTCTAATTATTTATAGAAATCAACAGTATAACATAATATATCAAGATTTGATCGGGTCTTCAGAATATCAGGTGAATAGAATATCAATCAGATATTCTATTAACATAGAATCTCATTGAATATCTCGTTTTCCGTAGATGAACAAGTTGTAACATTTTCTTCAATTAAAGAAAATTTAATTAATTTTCTTTAATTAATTTAGAACTACATTAAAATTTTCTTTAATGTAGTTCTAAATATATTCTGAAGATATATTTAAATTTAAAGGTTAGTAGACTGTTAGTCTTCACACTTAGTCATAACTAGAGTTTGTTCATTTCTGCTGACGATCTGTAGATATACGCGTGACAAGTAGCTGCTGCCATCTTGTGCCAAACTTTAGTTGCTATTATTAATGATATTACATTGAAATATATGATGGATACGAAGCGTATGAGGATGCGTATTTGATCCATAATGGCCGGTAAGGTGATTAATGAAACAATACCCTCTTTAACCATTTTTGTATGGTCAGCATTCATAAAAAAATACCTAAGTCAGTCCTCGGACAGAGTGAACGCGAACAACAGAACGTGACAACCTCCAGCACTGTTCAAACATAGCATGCATTAACGTATGTATAGATAGATAGATAGATAGATAGAGAGAGAGAGAGAGAGAGAGAGAGAGGGAGAGAGAGAGAGAGAGAGAGAGAGAGAGAGAGAGAGAGAGAGAGAGAGAGAGAGAGAGAGAGAGAGAGAGAGAGAGAGAGAGAAGATGAACTAATGAAGACATCAATGCCAGAAATATTAAAATAGTAGAATTATCTGAGAGTAGGAAGAAAGAAAAATAAATGTATAAATAAATAAATCTCGTAGTAGGCGTAGCAAAAAAAAAAAAAATCGTATACTTGTAGGAGTAGGTTTCTGTGGTTTAGTAGTTCAAAAGAAAGATTTCGGTATTGTGACCACATGTTTATTAAGATAAATAAAGATAAACAAACTCGACAAGTTTCGTATGTCGTTTGACTTACATCTTCAGGGGTTACAGGTAACTAAAAGTTTAAACACAAGAAATGAGAAATTACTCAAAATAGTCCATTAGATGTTGTTATGGCAGTCTAACTGTTCATCAATTAAAAAATCCGAATGCGGTATCTATACATACGTTAATGCATGCTATGTTTGAACAGTGCTGGATGTTGTCGCGTTCTGTTGTTCGCGTTCACTCTGTCCGAGGACTGACAGGTATTTTTTTTATGAATGCTGACCAAACTTGGTGTAGAATTAGGCCCTGGTTTTTGTTGCATTCCATTGGGATTCTAAGAATATTTGCAGCTTCCTTGAAACAGTTTTTTTTTTTTCAATATAAGACATGTTTGTTTTATGCCAAAGTACATCATGGCCAGTGGAAGTTGTGTGGGATGCTAGGGCTGATTTGTGTTCTCTCCTTTTTTGTACGTCTTTTTTGATGTTCGTTCATATGAATTTCCCCTGATCTTCCCGTCTGGCTTATGTAACAGATGACACAGGACCAGTAAATTTTATAGACACCTGATTTTTTTAAAGGGTGATGTGGAGGTTTTGGGGGATGTCGAAATCTTGATATTTTTTCTAGCGGCAGAAAAGCTACTTTAATGTTATGCTTGTATAGTAATTTGGCCAATTTGTTGTAACATTCTTGATGTATGGCAGCGTATTTGTGTTCTTGAAATCTTGCTTTTGTGAGATGCTTGTAGGAGGTGTATTGAGAATTTTATTGATTATCTTAGGTTCAAAACTATTTTATTTATTTATTTTATTTATTTTTTTGAGGATCTGTGTTAAATAATGTATTTCTTCATTTCGCTTTTCTTCTCTGCTGGAAATATTGTAAGCGCTATCCCTCAAGGTTTTTATTAAACCTATTTTTTGCATGGAGTGGTGGTGTGAGGCAGCATTAAGAAATCTTCCTGTGTTGGTGGGTTTTCTATAAATGGAGAAAGATAATCTATTTTCTTTTTCATTGATTTCTATTAGGATATCAAGGAAAGGTAGTTTTTTATGTTCTTCCTGTTCTAAAGGGAATTTTACGTTGTTGTGCAGATTATTAAGATAATCTTTAAAAGCAGTCAGTTCCTTTGTCGTTCCTGGCCATATGATGAAAATATCGTCTACATAGCGAAGTCAAATTTTTGGTTTTTTATGATAGTTGTTTAATGCATTATTTTCAAAATTTTCCATATATAGGTTTGCTAAAGCCAGGGAGAGGGGGGGGGAGAGCCCATTGCCAGTCTTTGTTCCCAAAATTTGTCTTGATACATGAAAAACGTATTTTTTATGCAATGTTTATAAAGTTCTACGATGTCCGGTGGAAAAAGATCTTCAAGGAGATTCACTGTTTAATTTCTGGGAACATTTGTAAAAAGGCTGACTACATCCAAACTTGCCAAGATGTCTGAAGGTTCTATGTATATATCCTTTACCTTCTCAATGAAATGTACACTGTTCTTAATGGATGATGTTGTTTTTCCTGTGTGTGGTAAAATCATGTTGGTGAGGTGTTTTGCCAGATTTCAGGTAAGAGAGTCTCTTCCATTTACTATCTGTCTTACAGGAGTATCTTTCTTATGTATTTTTGGTATTCCACATATTCTAGGAACTAATGGGTGTTTTGATTAGAGTTATTTTTAGTTCTTCAGTCCAATTGGATATATTTTTAATTACATCAATGGTTTTATTGTGAGCTCGCCAAGTGAGATCTCTGTCTAAGGGTGTATAGGTATTAGTATCTTCAAGAAGAGTTTTCATTTTTTTTTTTTTTTTTTTTTTGTTGTTGTAGTCCTCTGAGTTCATGACTACCGTTGCATTCTTATGCGCCTTATTATAACGATGTGTTTGTCAGATTTTAGTTCTTTGAGGGCTGTGGATTCCGTGTATGGTAAGTTCCTGAGTGATAATTTGCTTTGTAATAGTAATGCTGTGCTTTGTATGCGAATGAGATCCGATGCATCTCCAGGTAGATTTAGAATTCCTTTCTCGATTTGAGCTATGATATCAATTTTCGGGAGGTGGCGTGGCGTGAAAGCGAAGTTAAAACCTTTCAAAAGTAGATTTTTTTAGGTTCTTGATAGGACTCTTTAAGAAAGGTTAATTACTTTGGAGTGATCTAGATGTTTCTTTTTCTTGAAAAACTACATTATTTTTTTTAAATTAAATTGCGTTTCTTTTGGTCAGACATCGCTGTAGCTTTGTTGTATATAATATTGTCAAAGCTGTTCCAAAGATCGGACGGAAGCAGCGTGGCTAACTCATTGTGAAGAGTAAATGTATCTTGGATTATCTGTGCTAGTTCTGATCTAGCGGCCGCAATCATTTCTCCCAAAATAGCTAGTTCCGTTCGTCGGTAAATTCTGTTGAATGGAATGCGCGCTTGTTTTAATGAACTTTGGAACAATTTCATTATCTCTGCATTGGATTAAAAATATCAGGCGGTTGATAAAGTTCAGATGTTTAATGCGTAATTTCTCTAGTTGCGTAACTTTAGACCTAAGTCACTTACCGTGAGCTTCTAATTGTAGGCGTTGGTTTCTGCGGTTTAGCAGTTCAAAAGAAAGATTTCGGTATTGTGACCACATGTTTATTAAGGTAAAGTGATATTAGGAACCAAAGAAATGAATTATGTGAGCATGTAAACATACCCTTAATTGAACAAAAATGTTCTCAACATTTTTGATGTATGAAAATGAAGAAAAAGAAAATTTACTTGATACTTTGAAAGATGATGAAGACTTAGACATGACATCGCAACAGATAGAAATCATTTAAGAAAAATTAAAAATAGAAGAACAGCTGGAATATGCAAAATATAATTCGCAGCTATCAATAAATCAAAGCTTTTCAGGAAAAACAGTACGACAGACAGACAACTTTCGCCATCTCGTGGCCGAAAGTTGTTAAACCAAAACAACGATATTAAAAATGTTTCATAAAAAATAAATACCATATGAATGGAGAGAAAAAAAATATCGCAACGCCGCTTTTTTATTTTATTTTTTATAAAAGGCATTAAAACATACAAATAATTACAAATAATCAGTCTATTATCAACCACTTGATAATATATTCAAAACTTATTCAAGAAATTATAAATAAATATCTAATATGAAATAATGAACAACAGAGGTTTTAGATATGAAAGATTCTGCACAGACACAATATTTGGAGTGAAATAATAGAAAAGTCATCAGAATATAACACTCTCCCCAGATTCTATGTTTTATAAATCTACTTGAGCATTCGACAGGTATAAAATAACAAGATATTTTAAATATTATAATGAAAAGGAAAATAAAAACTCAAATAATAAAGCTTACCGAGATATTTCTACAGATAATAAATGTGGAATAAGATACTGTAACAATAATGCAAAAGAAAATGAATTTAAGAAGAGAAACAGGCAGGGTGATTTCATGAAATCCACTACTGTTCAATATTTTAATTAATGAAATAATAACTGAACTAAAAGAGAGAAGTTAAATTAAATAAAAATTGATAATAATACAGTAAATCCGGTATGCTATGCAGATGACATAGTAATGGCAAGAGAAATATTTCATTTTATTTAATTTCCAACAGATTTGTCAAAAATACAATATGGAAATATTGATAAGAAAAAACAAAACTCTCACGATTAGCACGCAACCAATCAGGTGTAAGTAAGAAATAAATAGAAAAATAATCGAACAAGTAATGAATTTTCAGCACTTAGAAATTCAGATTAACTCAGAAGGAATAACAGAAAATGAAGTCCAGGAACAAGCACTTAAGGCAAACAATATTTCTGGATGCTTTGCTTAACCAGGAAAATATGGGGGCGGAAAAATCTGATGTACTCATTGTCGCGATCGTGGTAGTTGGAGACTGTGCATCCTACCCATTTCTAAAACATATTATAACCTTTACTTCGGACAATGAAAACGTGTTTTTGTTCTGTTTTCAGGACAAAAATACTTTATTATCACTTTATTAAGGTAATAGACAAGTAATATCAAACACAAAAGTTCTAAATGGCCTGCTGTGCATTTGCAGTGGCAAATGCCTGTTAAAACAATAATCAGAAATCAAATTAAGGGAGGGGATAAAAATGCCTTATTATTTTACAGCCAGTATGCGAAACTCTAAGATCGAAAACTACGATCTACGAGTTTCGTGCCGAAGAACTATCGGCGAATCCAAGCGTAAGTGACCACTTGGTAGTACAACACCAAGGCAACTCGAAGCAAAGGTGGAGCAAGCTCCCTCACTATCCTTGCTATATTCTCATAATGTGAAAACACAGCTCCTAGGAGATGTAATACTGCTTTACATTATGAGGAGAGGTCACTACCCAGACCGATTTCAACCTTTTTAATAAGTAAAGCCATCTCTAAAAATTCGGACGATCCCTAAGCCACTCAATCGTGGGCGAAAGACCATCCATCACAGCGTTGGCTCCACTCAGTGATGGCCTTCCACCCACCACCGACCAGAACCACTCATATTCCGAAGAAAAGCATTCACCGACAAAGCCCCTCACCGGGCCGTGCCGGAAAACACTTTCCCCGAAGACTCAAATTGCTCCCTTAAGGCAAAAACCTTAAGCGAACTCATATTAGCAATCTCACCAGTTTCAACCTTTTTTTTGAGGTCTCCAGTGAGCAGGTAGAACTGGATGATATCAAAGTTTAAGTGAAAAGAACTTACATACCTTCACTATACGAATACCAGAGTGGTGTGCACATACATATTATATATTATATTATATTATATAATTAAGATGAAAAGCCAAAATGGTTATATTTTCTGGCGAAGTTAGTCTCCTCATAATGTAAATCAGTATTACATCTCCTAGAAGCTCTGTTTTCACATTATGAGAAAAAAAAAATATGAAGGATAGTGAGGGAGCTTGCTCCGCCTTTGCATCGAGTTGCCTTGGTGTTGTACTACCAAGTGGTCACTTACGCTTGGATTCGCCGATAGTTCTTCGGCATGAAACTCGTAGATCGCAGTTTTCTATCTTAAAGTTTCGCATACTGGCTGTAAAATAATAAGGGATTTCAGAAAATCAGAAAAAAATCAGCTAACGCCTTTTTGTTCCCGTATACGGGAGTGGGCGCCTTAATTTAACTAACTTCGCCAGAAAATATAGCCGTTTGGCTTTTCATCTTAATAATCAGAAATCATTTAAGACAAGGAAATGCGCGAAATAATTCAAAATAAATAACTTAACAGAGTGATGCTTAAGAAGGATTCTTCTTTCCTGCTGAAAATAAAAATGAATTCTCAACACTAAAATCACATAAAACTTTAAACAATTTGGTTGAAATTATTCTCTCAAGTCACATATACTGATTTAGCAGGAGCGAATTGAAGTTAATATCTTTAGCCTAGAATGTCTAATCCATTCATTATAAACTAACTATGAAAGACATCAATATCCTACCACAACTGAAGCACCCAAGTGCACGAATTGTTTTCTTTGGTGAAGGGAAAATTAACCAATACTACTACTACTGTTCACATATACTACTACACTGCAAAGTTCTTTATCCAATCACTTCTAGGTAACTTCTTTTGTTTTCTGCAAACCCTCCTAATAATACACGTGATTAATATACAAAGTAACCCGAGATCAGTTGTCTTAGCAGTAATTCCACTTGCTGTTGACTCTCAGTACTTTTAATTTTAACATATAAGCATCTATACAGTCCATTGTTATCCGTTTGCTATATCTATTTTCATTCATTTTATCGCTTTTTCTACCTACATTGAGAGCAAACTTTCCTGACTTATGAAACTGTATGGAGCTGAGACCTAGAAATGGAGTAAAAGATGATCATGTTTTATTTCATTGAAAACTAATATTATCTTTAAAATCCTAGTTTAAAAAATTACAAATATACAACCCCAAATTTCACTTGATATTTGTATTTTTCTAACAAGATATTAATAATTAAAAGTTTAATAACCTTGTGGAATTTTCATCCAAACTGCTAATCCAGCTAAATAACGACCATTTGACTTTGCTTCTAGTCACAAGAGGAATTTTTTTCTAAGTCTTTCTTTGACAGGTTCCTAAGTTATTGATACTAACATGGCAAGTAGGGTTTATTTGCCCGGAAACGGATTTTACATTCTGCGGATTCACAATATTTCATACAATAATATATTGCGTTAGGATTAGGGACCATGGTGTGACAGACGTGATCTGCCATGCTATCCCTTCATAATGCCAGTTAAATTACATTACTCTTGAGCCAGCTTTTTGTGATTAGTGATTTTGAGGAACAAAAAGAAGTTTATTTTTTGGAAATAAATATTTTAACACTTGCTGATTCCCCAAATGAATTAAACAACATTAATTTAGCCATAATATTTTGAAATCAGTTGCCAACTGGTCCCTGCCATCTCATGCTCTGTACGTAGTGCATTCATAATTGGCTTGGATAGACAGAAGATAACACACTATAACAGACAAAAATCACTTCCACCAACTAATTTTGAATCTTAACTTGGCATAATCCAAAATTTCGAGAATGGAACCCACATTCTTAAGTCGATTTCTCTAAGATGTAGGTTTAATAACTAGGTTTTCTTTCAGAGTGAGGAATGATTTATTTGCCCTACGATTAGTTTGGGAACCAGGGGAAAAGAGGATAAGAAAATAATGTTTAATTCATTCGTTGAGTTTTTAACTAAACTCTTCAACTATCTCCTATGAGTTAGCTCATGTCAGTTATAATGAGTCAGTAAGTATGATTGCAGTTATTTAATTACATGATTTAAGTAACTCAAGAATATGACGTTGTTATACATCCTTTGTCCAAAAAGAAACCGAACTTTTCGAAAATAGAAGAAACTAGTGAGGCCACCTGTTATATCTTTTTGTTGTCGAAAGCAGCAACACTTCATTAGCATTGTATGAACTGTTTATGACATTTCTTTCATTAGGAGCAGAGTTATAGTGCCAAGAGTGACGGTGTGTTTTGACGAATGGTCGGTCGTCACGATATTTATGCTGTATACGAAGAATTCTCGCTATTAATCGCTTCAAAACTTCGAGATAAAACTCACCATTGACTTTGGACAAGCGGAACGAATTCTTTGTGGATAATGCCCTTGGAAATCGTAGAAACAAATCAGTATTGTCTTTACTTTTCACTTCTCTAAGCGACTTTCTTTTCGGATGTCCCTCTTCTGGTGGTCTCCATTCAGCACTCTGGCGCTTTGTTTCGGGATCTTACTCAAAACACCACGTTTCGCCACCAGTAACGATCGTTTCAAGGAAGTTTGAGTCCTTACCAGTTTAAATGCGGTCATTGCAGTGTTTAATTCGATATATTTTTTGATCGTCGGTCAACTTGTGGGGAACAAATTGCGAATTCAACTTACGAAGGCCCAAACTCTCGGTCAAAATGTTGTGCACAGTTGATTTTGGAATCCCCAATTCATCTTCAATCACTCTCACGGACGATTTCGGGTTTTCTTTGATGAAATCACTCACTTTTGGATTTTAATTTCTCTCAGTCCAGTTTTTGGACAACCTGGCTTTTCTTCGTCCTCAAGCATTTCACGACCACTTTGAATTCTCTTAAACCACGCGTAAACTTTAGTACGGGATAAGCATTAATCGCCGTATACTTTTTGAAGCATTTGATGCGTTTCGGTAAAACTTTTGCCAAGTTTAACACAAAAGTCAATTCCAGCTCTCTGTTTGAAACTCATTTTCCAACCTTTTGTCAAAACATACTGTCACTTTTGGTACTATAACTGAGCTTCTAATGATGTCATAATCAGTTGACACAACACTAATAAATGTTGCCGCTTTTGACAACAAAAAGATACAACAGGTGGCCTCATTAGTTTCTTCTATTTTCGAAAAGTTCGGTTTCTTTTTGGACAGAGGGTGTATATTTGAATGCAATGATTGTCACTTTATTATTATTATTATTATTATTATTATTATTATTATTATTATTATTATTATTATGTGGTACCTCCAGGGAGTCCAAAGACTCATCGAGGGAGAGTGTAGCAACGGCATCGAACGATTAACCCCTTTCATCTACTAACCGATGACATCATCAGATCTACACAGTCAACAGACTCATCGCATATCCCACTCTTGCACGCGCGCACACGCACACGGCTCATTATAACGTGTTGTAAATGCACTTCAGTGTCTCTGCACTCTGCACTCTCTTTGTTGATCCAATCTCACACTACTGTCAACACAGAAAAAAAAACTTCTCACCATTTCATATATCCTCCTGATTCAGCTTGCACAGATAGCACTTTATTCTCTTCTTGTCTCTAGCTACACGTGGAATATTTTATTCACCTTAATCGGAGAGTTATCTCTCACTAACTTATATGTCTCGATCACGCCCTCCCCCCTTATGCTTCTATCCACTATTATCTGCAGTTTGTATTCTCACAATCTGTCTTCATTCTCGACATTCCAGAGATGCAAATTGTCTTTGATTCCTCTCCAACATCTCTTCATCCTTTTGAAAACCAGACGACCAATCTGATCAAAGCCTTATACAGTGGAATCATAACAGCCTTACTTCTTATATAAGTAATATCTGCATCATGGCCTTAATCCACTATGATGCCTTCACAGTTTTAGCAAAATGTCACCGAAATTTCAGAACTTCACGATCACTCCCAGAAAGAAGCATTAGATTCTGCAACCCATTTTTCCTTCTCAAATTATAAAACTTTAATGTTTGCTACATTGAAATGGTATCTCCATTCACTCGCTCATTCAACCAGTTTATTCAAGTCCTCTTGCAAGGGTACAACATCTGTTCTATTCTTCATGGCTCTCCCCAACTTCGCATCATCTGCAAATAACTGTATATCACTTTTTAAGCCCCCTTCTCATTGTTATTTACACACAAGTTCAACAACAACAACGTCCCCAAACAGATCCATGGGACACACCACACGTGACTTTCCTGAGAGCCAATCACCGATCAAACGCAGTAATCTACCACCCAAACCCATATTTTCATTACCAGCTTATCATGTGGCAGTCCATCAACGGCTTTGCAAAATCTAAATATACTATTGTGTATGCATCCCACTTGTCCAATGCATTCATCACCTTGTTATAAGTAAGCAGATAAGCAAATTGGCCTATAATTCGAAGCCTTCTTATCACCCTCTTTATGAAGTGAACAATGTTTGCCCTTTTTTCACACCTTTGGAATTTAGTTTAATTCTCGTATTAAAACCACGCTACCGGCCAAGACGTCTATAGACGTCAAGGTTATCATGGATGCGAAATGCATATTAAAATTGCAATGCCATTGATATTACATTGAAATATATGATGGATACGAAGCGCATGAGGATACGTATTTGACCCATAATGGCCAGTAAGGTGGTTAAAGAGGTAAGTTAAAGCTGTTGCTAAATCCCTGGATCATTTTATTATTATTATGATTTGACACCTCCATGGAGTCCAAAGACTCATCGAGGGAGAGTGTGCCAACAGCATCGAACGATTGGTCCCCTTCCAACTACTAACCGCGCTCAAACTTACTTAACTGAGCCATTAGTAGCAGAGGCTCTACCAATTGACCAACCTTTCAAGACTTATGGTGATATGCCATTAAGTCCTGCCTTATTGATATTAACTTTACTCAATTCCTCATATACCTACTACTTACACACCATTAGTTGCTCTTTCCCCCAAATGCTCTCATGTTTAGCATTACGTTACATTCGCAAGGATGATGTAATGAAATACCTTAATGAATTGCTCAATTAACATCTCTACACATCTATACTTCAGTGCAGTGGTGCACCCAGAGGGGTGGGGGGACATGGGACCCTGGTCCTCCAAAGAAAAGGAAAAAAAAACACTAGAAAAATTTCTAAAAATCTTTTCCTAATTAAAATTTTTTTTTTTATTTATGTTGTATCGTGTCTTCTATTTCTATACTACTTATGAATTAGCGATCATTGCAGATGATTAGTCATAGGTCGTATGCGATGCGCAGGGTGTATTCGCGAATCTTTTACTCCCCCCCCACCAAGATTAAATCCTGAGTGTGCTACTGCCTCAGTAGTTATCATTCTACCATTATGACTGACTGACATCGTCCGTGCATAATCATTCTCATTCTACTGTCTATATATCGAAAAAACACCTGGATTTCTTTTCCTCATTTGTTAGCTGCTGTTTATACTGCATTTTTGCTACCCTTATCAAGTGAGTCCATTTTTTCTTTCCTTGCTTGCTTGCACTTTGCCTTCCTCATGTAATCGATTATTGCTACTCATCTCGCGTGCTGCCTCCGTAATGCCTTCTTCCTCCAAATTGCACCGATTCATTCACTCTTCGTTCATTCATTTCACATCTACGTTATCTGATCTCTTGACCTTTGGAGTGCATTCAGACATTGCTCTGCAAGACAATTCCTGAACAAGTCCCAATTAGCACTGATCTCCTTTTCAACCAATTTCTCATTCAATGATATAGCTACAGGCTGTCTCCTGAGCGTGACCATATCACTTCATGATCACGTGCATCAATATTTGACACCTCATGTACAATAACATCCTTTAATGAGATGATGAAATCCAAGGCCTTCGATCCCCGTTACTCTCTGGTACGTACTGCCTAAGATATATGTCCCTCAAAAACTCAAGAAATTCATACTGAAACATCTCTGAAGGATCATGAAGCTCCTAAATTTATTTACATTTGGAGAGGAAAAAAAAAGCTAAGCAATTTTGGCAATGGAGAAGTCCGTTTTGTAACAACGAAGCCAAAAAAGATAAAATGAAATGAGATTTTAATTAAAGGATATTAATTTACTTACTCCTGTCAAAATTTTTTTGACCTAAATATGGTAAAAAACTTGGCTCAAGACATGACCAGAGCCGTTTTTAATTTGGACCTGTCATAGGGAATCAATGGTATATACTGTCTCTGGATCCAGAGATATTATATGCCACCGACTTATAACATGAGTGATAATGCGAATTACTATTCCGGCTTTATCTGTTTTAGTAGCTGCGTGATGATTTATTTCAATTGTGCATTAGGTTATTCTCTAGTGTTTTAGCATACACATTACGTGATTGATGTCAAGGTTAATTAGAATGCGTTGACCTTGCTTTAAATTCTGCATTATATGTAGCGCAGCCAATCTGCTGCAACATGTAGTAGTTGCGGCGTGCTATTCACGTGGATGGAATGGTCATCTTGCAGATAAAACAAAAAAGTTATATGAAAAATCCAAATTTTATACTGTCTTTGCTAGTTCGGAGAATATTCGGTGCAAAGGACTTCACAAGATAAATCACCGTATTGATGAACGTGTTCCATAAATTTCTAATAAACAAATACAGTTATTGGCTATGCTGTTATTAAACAACCAGGTATTTTTGAATATGTTGTCATGATTATTAGAATTCCCAAGATTTTTGAATGTCAGTTATTGGTACATAGGAAGTAAAGTTTGTCTTTTTCCCTTCTCGCAATTAGCTTGTGGAAATCTATTTACCACCCCCCTCCCCCTTTATTTATTATTATTTTTTTTTTTATTTTAAGGTACGTTTTCTAGCATATTTTTGACTTGAGCTGGTCCTTTTTCAGTAAGTTCACTATATCTGTGGATGCTAATAGGGTTAAACAATTATTTATTCGCTTAATGCATCAAACTTACAATTTTACAAAAATAGAAATGGCACTGATTTATCAGTATTTAATTAAAAATTTGCCAAATTATTTTAATTTTTGTATGGACCAAGGTACTGGTTGACCCAGCTGCAAATAGTCAGCAGTTTGTTTATTTATGTTAATATTTTTCATCAAGAATTTCAAACTTGGTTGAGTTTTAGCAATTGTGTGGATTTGGAAATCCAGAAAACTTTGGAAATCCTGTTTAATTTAATTGATAATGTTTATTGAAAGAGCATATCAGATAGATACTCAAAATATTTTTCACTGGACAGAGCATAACTATGATTTGAGAACCATTTTTCCTCCAAATTTTTTTTTTAAGTATGAGTTAGAAAAATTCCCTCCCCCCCAAGCAGTGTGATTGAGTGGAATTCATTAAGAGAGAGAGAGAGGGAGCCATGTGACATACAGCACCTTAAATGAGATTTAAGGTGCTGTATGACCAACATTGTGATGGACTACCTTCTCTCCCCCATAGTGACACAAACAGGTATAATGGCTTTTTAGATCTAGGTTGGGGAAGGAATTAGGTGATTTCATACAGATGGCAGGGTTTTTTCCATCCAGAAATATTTTTAATCCTTTAAAGCATCAGGCAGGAAATATACACTCATGTTCATAGAAACTGCATCACCTGCCTATTTGAAAAGGAATAATAACACACTAATTGGCACAAATAATGAAGAAGGTAATATAACATTTTTATTTTTGATTAATATTTAGCTCCTTTTAGTACAAGATGTGACATAATTAGGAAATGACAATAAACTTGACAAATTTGCAAATATTTCAAAATGGAATAGATAGTGATCTTTTTGTTGGAAAAACAAATAGTGGTATCAAAATTTAGTTCAACTATACAGTTTTACTAAAATTCAAAGCTAAAAATTCACTTTTGGCTGTTTAGTACTTTGTGAGTTCTCCTCCTGCCTTTATTACTGCTTGGCATTGGCGGGGCATTGACAAAAATCAATTTATAATAAATTTAGTTTAATCCTTTATCCAAGAATAAGCAAACAAAGTTTGTGCCTAAAGTATCTTCAGGACTGAGGCAACTCGTGGTAAAGTTGGACCAAGCTCTCATCACTACTTGTCTTAGTATCTCCCATAATGCAAAGCACATCTCCTTGCGGACATGTATAATGCTATGCATTAAGGGAAGGGCCACTACCCAGACTGGTTTTGACCTTCATTGAACATTCAAGTACAGGTCAAACTGAAAAAACTCACTGTTGTTCCCCTCAGTAACAGACTCACCCTGCCACTGAGAACTCTCAGCATTGGTTCTACCCTGTGTCAGGTTCACCCTACCACTGAGCAGAGCCGCTCATTTGTCATCTGAGGGATAACAACAACAGCCATGCCTCATTTAACTTCATGGGCTAGAGCACTGTCATTCATTACCCCCCGTCAAGACCTGAGTGACAGCAACAGCCGAGCCTCAGTTAAAACTTCATGGACTACAGCATTGCCATTCATCACCCAAGCTTTCAGCCTTTATCAAATGTTCAAGTACAGGTCAAACTATCAAAAACTTAGCGTTGTTCCCCTCAGTAACAGGCTCACCCCACCACCGAGCAGCGCCACTCATTTGCTCATTCGCTTATATGTCAATCTGAGGGGTAACGGCAACAGCCGTGCCTCAGTTAACTTCACGGGCTACAGCATTGCCATTCATTACCCCCCCCCCAGGACCTGGGTGACAGCAATAATCGAGACTCAGTTAAAACTTCATGGGCTACAGCATTGCCATTCATCACCCAAGCTTCCAACCGGTTTCGACCCTTACTGAGGTCTCGTCAGTGGGAGACAGACCCAGAGGTGGTGATAGTAAGGTGAAAGCCATGGAGAAGTCATATTTACCTATATGAATTGCCAAAAGGTGTCTTCCCTTATTATTAAATTACTCTGGATTTAGAGAAAGATGTTGGAAGTTTTTTCCCCCACTTGGTTAGACTATAATAAATTTACTTTAATCCTTTATCCAAGTGTACACAAACAAAGTTTGCACCTGAAGAATCTTCAGGACTGAGGCAACTCATGGTAAAGGTGGACCAAGCTCTCATCTCTACTTGTCTTAGTATCTCCCATAATGCAAAGCACATCTCTTTGCGGACATGTATAATGCTACGCATTAAGGAAAAGGCCACTTCCCAGACCAGTTTCGGCCTTTATTGAGATCTCATCAGTGGGAGCCTTATATATGTCCACAAGGGGATGTGCTTTGCATTATGGGAGATACTAAGATAAGTAGTGATGAGAGCTTGGTTCACCTTTACCATGAGTTGCCTAAGTCCTGACGATTCTTCAGGTGCAAGCTTTGCTTACACTTGGATAAAGGATTTAACTAAATTTATTATAGTCTAACCAAGTGGGAGAGAAACTTCCAAAAATCAATTTCCTGATGGATGCAACTGTCAGTTCATGATTCCATACCCTTATAATGGCTCCTTAAAGTTCCTAAAGTGTTTTTGGCTTTCTGTGTATTTCAGTCTCTCCATTTGTACCACAAAATCACAATGGGGTTGAGATCTGGGCTGTTTCCTGGCCATAGTAGTCACTGAATCAAGTATTCTTTGAACCACTTATTAACCTGCAACAAAAAACTAAAGTTTTTTTTTAAGTACTAAACTCAATTCATATGGTACATTTTAGAGTTATAATAGCAATTCTTTGTAAATTTTTCTGGTACACTTTTTCATTCACTGAACCTTTTGTAAAATGCAAGCAACCAACACCTTGATACGAGATGCAGTCCCAGATCATCTGAGAGCTGGCTGAGAATTTGACTGTTGACACCAGACAGTCAGGGTTGAATTTTACTCCTGATCGTCTTTGAGATGTCTGTCTGCTATCGGTGTCCTGCAGGTTAAATCTTTTCTAGTCAGAAAAAAAAATTACTCTTTACTACTGATCAGGGGTCCACTTGGCATGCTCTTTGCACCAGTTTAACCGAGCCAGTCTCATTTTTTTGGTTAACAAGTGTGCCTAGCTATCAGTCCCTGTCGAATGAGTCTTCTCTTGAACTTGCAGAGCTTGCCGCAACTTGTTCTTCTTAGTCTTGTTTCAGTTTTTCAGATGATGCACAATGATTTTTGAAGCAGAGCCACTTTAGAACTCAATCTTGGCATGGTGTAGACAGTGGCTTTCTTCCTATCCCCTTTTTTCCTTTCGGCGTGTTAGATCTGAAATAGGCGACTTCAAATTTTACATGACGTCGCCATTTCAGAATCTAACAATTAACAAAAATATATGTGCATACTTATCTTTTAGCACAGTGTAACTATGTTTTTTTTTGTAACAACATCTTGTATGATAAACTGTGAATTATGTGAATTTAAATTAATGTATCTATATGTCTAGCATGAATGTAAGTCAGCAAAAGGGACAGATATGAGAGAAATCATTAGTGAAATATTATAAATGAAAGAATGCATATTATTCAGCAACATAGGGCAAAGATCGCTCTAATACTATAAGAGCAGCGTAAGCACCCGTGGGCATCATCACATCTAAGAAGACATCATGACGCATACATTCCCGGAAACAAGAAGTCCCGTATATTGATCGGTGAAGTCACCCAGCCTGAGACCAATGGGTGAGACGATAAGAGAAATTTAAATTTGGAAAGATGGCGAATAAAACCCAGCTCTAGGGGAGCGAATAAAACCCGCGACACAGAAGTAAGTCACCCCATTTTTTCTTGTTCCTGCATTTCAAGAGTTCCTGCAAGAGTTCATCGCAGTTCAGCTCTCATTTTTGAGGGCTGACTTACAAAAAGTTCCGGCATGACACCTCAGCAGATTTCGGCAAGATCAACCGTAGGCCGTCAATGAGAAGGCAATCGACATAAAACCTTAGCAGGGAGATAGCGCCCAACTCAGGCGAGCACGTGTAACCTACGTGGCGATAAGATCGAGACAACCAGAATCGAAACAAAGAAGGAAGGACGGAAGAAAACCGATAAAGAATAGATAAGTACTCTCACGTGTTCTAGCCCCTTTTGAAAATTGACTAACAGTGTTAAGAGAATGCATCTTAAAATTTGTAATGGAAGAAAGAGTGAAGAACTAAGATTTATGTAAAGACTATGCTTTTAAAATGAACTTTAAGAACTTTCAGTTAGATAGAAATTCTGTCGTAATAAATCCGAGAGAGATTATAAAATGTGCTATAATGCCTTAATGTCCAATTGAGCTGTAATTAAGAATGTATTATATGTTGAGTTATTGAATTTGCTAACATTTTGAAGTCAATGCATAATTGTTTTAAGAGTGAGAGGGTGAGAGAAAGGTAGAAGATTAAATTAGAATTGATAACTACTTTAACTTGTATGGCATTTATATAATGAGTTTAATAAATATTTTGGTTCCTTACTTACATGTGTTTCTGATCATGATGACTGACCCTGACCCTTCATACAACTTCAAACCTGTGATCGTGTGTGTGTGTGCGGGGCTATTCCAATTGAAAATAGTAGGGCACGACTGCAAATAAAATAAGCCAGAGAACCCAAGACTTCTAAGAATTCAGTTAACATTATTAGTGGCACCTGATAATCTATGTTTATCCTAAAGGTTAAGTTTATCTCTAACTTTAAGACCAAGGCTGGTGCAGATAAAAAAATTATTTTACCTGAGTGACCAGGATAACTCATAGAATTCAGGGAACAGGTAATCTCTGGTGGCCCTTGAAAGGTTAAATTGCATAAGAAAAGGTATAAAGGAAGCGAGACATAATGATAAGACTAAAATTAATGAAGATCACATAACAATGATGCAACCGACTTAACAAAGAGGTACATGCAATAGAATTTGATATAGCGGCTGAAGCGGAAAGGATAAAGTTAATTATATTGCCTCGATATATCAGAGATAAATGACACAACAGGCACATCCGGTTTCCTCCACTTTTGACAGCAGCTGTATCACAATAGATTGACTACAAGACACCCTTTTAACTATTTCAAGAGAGAAATAGCCTTCTCTATTCAAAGCTTGAATCACACTTTTTTTGCGAAATGTTAACTGCACATAACTAGCTATCAGCACAAAAATGCAAAAAATAGCTCTTGGTGCTTATTTATAGCATAAAAAAAAATCACTTGTAGAACAAGGAAAATATTTTAACTATTTAAGTGAAGATGGCAAATTATATTTGGAAATGGACAACAGAATAAGCAAAGCTGGTATGGTTGAGAGCCAGTTGAATAAATTTTAATGGACTAAGACTGAAAAACAGCCAAAGCACTAAACTATTGTATAAGATATTAAGAAGGAACTTGACATTGTTAGTATTCAATAATATACATGTGTAAGCAGAGCTAACATAAGGTGGTATGCTCACTTAAATAGAATGGGAGAGGCTATGGTAGCGAAATAGGTGTTTAATGCCAAGATGGCAACAAAATGACCCAGAAAAAGATCAGTGTCTTAGTTGATCAATTCCATCAGAAGTGCATTAGAAAACCGAACTATTAGATGCAGCTATATTGGATGCTGACAAGTAATAGACTACTTTGGAGGAAAATTGTTGAGAGGAGATTAGTAATGTAAACTTTATCATGTAGTACTGTCATTTTAGCCTGTATGCCTCTTGAGGATACATATCAGGAAAATGATTCATTCATTCATTTCATATAGTGATTCAAAGTCCGTGAGCCCCTTTTACGGGGAGGCGGCACCACCTCATTCCCCCCCCCCTATTTTTATCCGGGCTCGGGACCAGCATAGCTGACAATTCAGACCTATGGCTGGAGGGATTGTCTTAAGTATTCATGACTGTATCCATGTGTGTTCACGGGACCGGTTTGCCTGCTTGCGGGATGAAAAACCCCAGATAAACTGGGGAGGGGAAAAACCCTGCTGTCCATGCCCAAGACCACTAACTTGGCTATGGCTGAAGAAGATCCTTAAGCTCCTCACTTCTTCAATGGTAATTGAACCTAGGACACTCCTTCCCCAGGCATATGGTTGCAAAGCACATAGCTACTAGGCTAGCCACGCAGACAGGAAAATGATGATATAACACCTTTGTCATAAAGGCATAAGAAAGAGTACAGTTAATACATATGCCATTTATATCCAAGATCCTAACAGTAGAATGAACAGTGATCGATTATAAAATCCTTGAGCCTTAGGTGGTTGCCATGTGAGATGGCTACACAGATTATCTTGGCTGCTGAGCTGAATGTCTAGTGAAGTCACAGGATTGTACCTGAAGTTGGGGAGGGAATTGTGTAATGATAAACATTATAATTAATTACAGGCAGAGAAAGGTCTGAGGATACATGTTGGCAAATCAAATCATTCAGTGCCTTCAATCTGCATTGCTGCAGATTCTAGAATATCTTTCAGACCTATCTTTATTTCTGTACAAAATAGGTATATACCTATATTGAATTCTGTATATAGAATTGAGTCTGCCAGTTTTGTGGAATTAAAAACCCCAAGTTTCTCTTTTGGGAAAAATCTTTCATCGCTTATGAACCTGGCTAACTCGCTTTCATGCATTTGAAAAAGCCTCATTAAAAGGGGCGCAGGGCAGAAAAATGATGTTAGGATATAGTTTGAGATCAATTGGTGGAAATGTAGCATTGTAGTTTTAAAGTTGTTCATCCATGGTATTAATATACTACAGTATAGTATATTAGCACAAAAGTTAAGGAAAAAATTTAGAAACTTGCTGACATCAGATTTGATGCCCTACATATCATACCCTCAGGAAATGCATAAGAAGAGAGGATGGTTCAATTACAGTAGTAGAGGAAATGAATAATTTCTATGAATTTCAGTTGAACTGCAAAGAGATTATAATTAGCTGTTGCACATATTTATATGCTTAGCGAAGAGCATGGAAATTAATGAAGTCTATTCTGATGAACAGAGAACCATAGAAAAACACTAGTAAAATTGTTTACAGCACAAATTGAATATCTGCATGAAAGAGGAGTGATTTGATAGAGACATTAATTATTCTAATTCCTTTTTGTATTGATTCAGTGATTTTAGGAAGATTCTTTATGAATCACTTTGTGACATCACTCCAAGTCTGAGAACAGTATTCTGTGGTTAGTGAATTTTTTTTATTTGTGTGGAGTTAATGTGTTCAAAGATTAACTCTTTGAACACATTAACTTAATCGTCTTTTATTCACCCTTTCGGGCACCCTCTATTCAATGTGTTTTTTACCCACGAACTCCACATCGTTCATGCCCCTTAGGTGATCCTACATCTAATCTGTTAAGTTACCCTATTCCAGGTAGTCGTTCTGACGTCATTTTTCGCCTCCATTGCTATGCTCGACTCGTACAGATTATACACGATTATTCCGGAGTATTACTTGTTATCTTTCTGGAAATTTCGTAATGTACTAGACAGCTTAATGGGATTTACAAATAATTTAACAATTCCCTTACATAATTCTTACTATTCTGACACAAAATTCTCTGCTTCTCATTTCAGTTCTAAAGAAATAAATTTCAATATATGGTACATATGGACTACACATTATCACATAACATAAAGAAATTTTTCATAATTATTAGCTGATGTGCAGGTATCTCCTTAAATAGTAATATTTATCATGTTAAATCCTGAATAAAGAATTTACTTGTAAAGTTCTCCATTCAGGATCTAACAGGGGTTAATGATGCATTTGGTGCCAGTATTTGGTTCAAAAGACTGAAAACAGTGATGAAGCATGGAAATTATGAAGATCATCCAGATTTTGCAGTTTTCATAATTTGGTAACACAATTATGAGATTGTTGTATTTTACCCCATGGGAGAAGATTGGAAAAAATTTATATTAGCTTGCGATCAGAAATCTGTAGGGGATAAATAACTAACGTGTAGAGTATATTTAGAAAGATCATTCGTGTGTGAAGGTCTGAGTGCTGGGAGGACATCATGTTGGAGGGTTTAATGGAGTATTAACAGCACTTAGAAAGGATCCTTTCTTAGTGGCAGCCAGTGGAAATTTTAAGTGGGGATGCTGCATATACAAAATAAAAAAAATAAAATAAAATAAAAAAATAAAAAAAATATTTTTTTCCTAATCAGTAACCAATTTATTAATAAATAAATTTACATATTAAAAAATTGCTTTATTAAAAATATTTCACCCTCACCACGAACAAACACCAATAATAAAAGTTTCGTATCTCACAGAAATAACGCCCGCAAGCATACGATACACTACCCAACTGGTGTTGGAATGACTTGTAATGTGCAATCACAAGCACAAATGAATATCGGCGAGTCTGGCTGCATTTGGCCAAATGCGATAATTCTGACACTCCATTAGATTGCAATGTATTTGTTTCGTGTAACGATAATTGAAAAAATATAATTATTTTCATTTTTAACAGTGACACTCGTCATTATTCAGCCTTGTATGTATAATAAATAAATAATTATATTTTATTTTAACAGAATAAAATAAGATTTGCAAAAAATAGCTCACCCTCACCATGAACATGCAGCAATAATAAAAGTTTTGTATTTCACAGAAATAACGTGTGCAAGCATACGATACACTGCCCAACTGAGCAGTGTCGGAATGACTTATAACGTGCAATCACAAACGCAAACGAATATCGGTGAGTCTGGCTGTGATTGGTCAAATGTGATAATTCCGACACTGTGTTAGATCGCAGTGTATTTGTTTCATAATCTAAAGCATTAATAGAACAATTCCAATTATTAACTGTTCAGTCACTGTCGAAAACATAAGCTGTAACCTTTAACATGTTGTATTGTATTTATATAATGTTGTAAGCATTGTTATTATTTATAAACGCAAACAAAATTTAAATTTTTCAGTTTTTCCTTCGGGGTGCTGCAGTGTTGCAGTGCTTATGTGGCTGCCACTGGTGCTGACTAATCCTTTCTTAATTAGATTAAAAAAAAAGAAAAGAAAATTAAATCATCAGGCCTGTTTTACAAAGATGTTGGAATACAAGAGTAATGCCTGATTTCATCAAACTACAAATCAAGTTCCATTCTAAAATATCTCTCTGTATATACAAATATGCCACCAGTCTTGCACTACTGCGAGAACAGATCACTGCAACAAGCACCAGCCTCCACTTCCAATGCTGACATCAGCTCATTACATTTGCAGCTCTCATGAGCTTTAAACTATTCTCTTGGACATTCAGATGCATCAACCCAAAAAGAATTCTTAAAAATAAGAAATAAACATTTCAAAAAAAATATTACGGCCTGTGCAATTCTAAATATCAGCCACAAATTCAACCTTCCATATTGGATTTGTTCTCAAAAAAAGTCTCAACAAAGATACTGTGATACTGGGCACAATTTTGTCTTAGCACTAAAGGAAGCACCTGTGCTAGACTCAGTGTACAATATAGAACACAGAATTTGTAACTTAGCACTGGAAATAGCCAACAACATCAGACTTGATGGATTACTCTGAAAAGTAATCATCTTCTGGCCAGTTTGCTGCTCTCAGAAAGCTATGAAATGATAAAAGTATTGTTATCACCATAGCATATGAGTTGTAATGCTACAGTTGTCCTGAACCTCAATGAATGCAATCATGAAATAGATATTGTTCTCTGAGACCGATTTACCTACATCCCACTAGATCACTATCCCACTAAAACAGTTAAAAAATTAAAAAGCTTCCTTAAAAAAAAGTATTTTCTTGGACTCCTAACATTACAAAAAACTCAACCCCTTCAGTGTAAGACAGCATTATACATGATCTTTGTTGCTCTTTATAATCTATATGAACTTACTATATGATCTATAATCTATATAGATAGAATAAATATGACTAAACTAAAATTGGAAATCACATTGAACAAATTTATAGAGAATAAGAGAGAAATCGGACAATTAGCAGTGTATATGACTAGTTCATGCTAATTTTAATAAGAGTTGGGTAAGAAATAAAGCAACTGATCAAACACTGGAGACCATTATGAGAGTGCTAAAGAAAATTATAGTAGTGAATATGGCACTTGCAGTACCATATTAAAAATATCAGAAAAGTACTTGACGTTATTAATATTCAGGAATGTATATGTGGAGCTAATCTAAAATGGTATGGTCACTTAAACAGATGGAAGATGAAGAATTGGCAAAACAAATTGTTGAAGAAAAAAACTGCAGGAACAAGACCTAGAGAAAGACCATGATTACATAAACAGGATTATATAAATAGGTGATGCAGGGTTTTTTTTAATTTTTTTTTTTTAATAAACGTGAATCCTATTCACAAAATTTGCATCCCTGTTATACATTAGTACTATGAGTAAGCTGAAAGTTCATCAATTTCCTGCCATGTACCCTCAAGGGGTGTACAGGATATGATAGTACTACATGAAAAAATTACATCATTACTAACTTCCTATCTACAATTTTCCTCCAAATCAGTCTGTTACGTGTCAAGACTCCAACATTATCAGATCTTATATTTCTGTCGTCTAAGGCACTTTGTACCATATCAATCCACCTATATCTTGGTCTTCCTCTGGGTCATTTTCCTGCTAACCTGGCAGAGAACACTTGTTTTGCTAATCTTTTCTCTCCCATTCTATTTAAGTGACAATACCACCTGAGATTCGCTCTGCTAATGCATTTCTGGATGCTGACAATGTCAAGTTCTTTCCTAATATCCTCGTTTTTAATATGATATTGCCATTGATGCCATTTGTTCACGCCTCTAATCTTTCTCAGGACTCTCATATCTGCGATCTCTAGTCTTTGGTCAAGTGTTTTACTTCTGACCCAGCTCTCAGATCCATAAGTTAAAACTGGTTTGAACACTGCCTTGTATACAGCTAATTTAGTGTTCCGACTAATTTCTCTCTTATTCCATATGAATTTATTCAATTGACTTCCCACCATACCAGCTTTGCTGATTCTGTTGTCTATTTCTATATTCAATTTACCATCTTCACTAAAAATCGTGCCTAAGTAGCTGAAATGTTTTACTTGTTCCACAGGTTCTCCATTCACAACACAGTTGACATTTTCAATGATTCTGCCTATTTTCATTGTCTTTGTCTTTTTATTGCTGACCTTCATACCATATCTATTACAACAGCTATTCAATTTAGTCAGAGAATTTTGCAGACTTGTAGCGGATTTATTTAGAAGTATAACATCATCCGCATAAAGCAAAGAGCTGACATTAACATCTCCAATTTTGATATCATGTTTAATACCACTTTCCTTCATAATGTGATCCATATAGATAATGAATAACAGAGGGGATAATGTACATCCTTGTCTGACACCAGATTTAACATTAAACCATCTTCCTGTACTTCCTTCAATTCTAACTGCTGACTTACAACTCAAATAAAGACTAAGTATTGCTTGATATAATGCCCCATTGACACCATATAACTTTAGTGTACTGAATAGCTTCTCTCTCTTGGCACCATGTCATATGCCTTTTCCAGATCGACAAAACTTAAATACAGATCTTTGTTATATTCCCATGCTTTCTCGACTATTTGTCGTAAAGTGAAGATCTGATCCTGACAGCCTCTATTTGGCCTGAATCCAGCTTGTTCTTCACCAAGCTTTTCTTCCACAATTCTCAACCGTTTCTCAAGTATACTTGCATAGATCTTGCCAGGAACACTTAGTAGGGATATACCTCTGTAATTCTCACATTCAGTTTTATTTCCCTTTTTATATATGGGTACTATGAGAGCTCTACTCCAATCATCGGGAATTCGTCCCTCTGTCCAGGCTTTCTGAACTATGCAGTGCAGCCACTGTAAGACTTTTATACCACCATACTTCAGCATTTCTGGTCGAATATCATCCACTCCTGCTGCCTTTCCACATTTTAAGCCTTTGATGGCTTTTTCTACCTCAAGTATGGATATGTATTCCTGACTGCATGCCTGGTAAGTGTTTTTTACCACTGTGCTGTCATCACTGCTTCTTTCATTTAGCAGTTTTTCAAAGTAATTACTCCGTACTTCAAGGATATCCTTTTTTTTCCGTTTTCATTTCACCTTTATCATCTCTAACTCCTTTTACAGCACTCTTTCCTCCATTCCTAAGCTTCTTCAACAACCTCCAGAATATTTTGTCACCTTCTTGATATTTATTTTCTATGTTCTTACCACAGTCTTCCCATGACTTTTGTTTAGCTAGTTTTACACAGTGTTTGGCTTTTTTACATTTGTCTCTGTATTCTCTAAGAGCACAAGCTGACTTATTTGACAGGAACTTTTGATATGCTTTCTTCTTTTCCTTCACTGCCTCTTTAAGTTCCTGTGTCCACCATGGAGTTCTAATTTTTCTATCCTTGCAGACAACTTCACCACATGCCTCTCTAGCTGAGTCAATCAGGGCTTTCTTCAAGGCTTGCCACTGAATCTTCAAGGTCTGATTCCTGTTCTCGAACTCTTTCATTTTTTCTTCAGTAATCTTTGTGTATTTTAGTCTACAGTTCACATCTGAGAGCTGCTCAACTTTTATTCGCTTTAACACTTTCTTACATGTTATTCTTTTCAACATGAAATTCAGTTTTATCCTGCTGAAGATTAAATAGTGATCACTTCCAATTTCAAATCCTCTGTACACTCTGGTGTCCTGCACCAGGGAGAAAACATCACTATCAACAGTAACATAGTCAATGAGACTTTTCTTATTCCTTGCCTCTTCTCTCCATGTGAATTTGTGCACATTTTTATGTTGGAACATGGTGTTAGTAATAACCAGTCCATGTCCTGAGCAGAAATCCAACAGATATTTGCCATCATTATTAGCTTTGCTCTTTTCTCCAAATTTTCCCAAAATATTTTTGTATGTCTCACAATCATTTCCTACTCTGCTATTTAGATCCCTAACAAGGACCAACTTTTCCTTTTTCATTATGTCAGTTGCTTTTTCTAAAGCTTCAAAAAATTCTTCCACTTGCCTTAGTAGAACCTTCTGTGCAACCATAGGCACAAATAAGTCTCATTGTCCAGTTCCCCATTCTCATATTTGCCCACATTACTCTACTTGAGACTGACTGCCATTCAAGAAGATTAGCCTCGTATTTTGTGTTAAATACTATGGCTACTCCTTCTTTTCCTAGATTGTCATTGCCTGAATATAACATTTTGTACTTATTGCTCAGAAAGATCTCACCAGTTTTTGTCTTTTTTGTTTCAGTCACCCCTATTATGTCGATCTGGTACTTATCTAATTCCTCAGCTAGCTTCATTTCTTTGCCATTGAGGCTTCTTATATTGATGGTACCGATCTTTAACTCTGGTGATGTTGAGTTGGGGTGTGTTTTCAGATTTGTTCCAGTAGCTGACTTTTCGCTGTTTTCCCTGGTTCCCTGGCGAAAACAACGGGGGCCTTGTTTAAGCGGGCGACACCCCAGCAGCCGGCATGAAATTTTGTAATGTTGTACCATCATTTTTTATTTTGGTTTAACCAATAAGAATACAATTTGGTCAGCTAAATCCCAAATTGCTAGCCTGTCCTTGTTCGTTCAGTATCAAAGTAGATACCCAACATGGTGCACCACGAGAAAGTGAGGATTGGACATTAGGTCAGAAGCCCTGGTCGGTTCTCCGCATTCCTTTAAAGGCTATGTGGAGGTCTCCTCTCAGTTATACAACTTTGACCCTTAAGCACCCCAAGCTGAAAGTTAGATAACAGAAATCCTCTTCTGGAGACAAAGCATGGACCTTTTAGCTGTGTTAGTCCCCTAGTAAGCATGCAGGATGATGGTTTTGCATGATTGATAAAATTCATCTACTACCCACTTAGGAGTGCTTTACAGTAGTGTTTAAACTCTATTCCACAGAACCCAAGGGATCTACAAAATATTACAGAAAATACTACTCTTTTTATTTATTTATTAAATTTATTTACTTATATGAGTAAACAGCTTATGTTAGATTTCCTTTTAAGACAACAGAAGTTTTTTGAATGTATGTGTTTTGATTAGAATATTTTGCATGCAACCGTTCATTGTCATAACTTTCTTTTCTGATTATTCTTTATGAAAATTTTCATAGGGGTTCCATGAAAAAGAAATAGTTTTATGTAGGTTCTGCAGTCTCAAAAAGAGCTGACCAAATCAGGGATGTGACAGTAGTAGACAGTTTGGAGAAATGTAGATCAGAAACTAGTCATGAACATTAATTATGTTGTGCTGTCATAATATCTGGTACACTCCATGAGGGTATGTACCAGAAAATAAAGATGAGTTACTGTTATTTGAATTCTCTTGATAAGTCACATCTAAAAATATTTATAAAGCTTCTAAGTATTTGTTTTCTTCATCTTTCTCTTCTTCACCTCTTCTGAGTATTTCTTTATTTTAAATAAAGTAATTATTTTTCTTTTATAACTGGCCTATTATTATTTATTTTTTGTGTTTTAATTTGAGCTCATATTTTATTCTACAGTAATGTAAATTAAACAGTTACTTCCATATCCTGTTTATGTATATTCTCATCACTGCAATAATTTATAAAGACTTAACATGATAACACATTCTGATTTGATAATTTTGCATCACATCTATTTGCCAAATAAAACTAAAAAAATTGACATATGTAAAAAAAGAATCAAATTTTTGTTTTTTCAAAAAATTCAAAACCTCAAAACAAGAAAAGAGATCATTTAAGTTTTTTCTTATGTGACTCCTGTTTTAATGTGGGCAGAATTCACATTAAAAAAAAAAGATGTCCTTGAGGATCAAACAGGTGGTAGTCAGGGGATGCTAGATCTATGCTATGGGTGAGATTGGGGGGGGGTGATCATTCTAGCAAAATGTTATAATTGTGTCCCTTGTGTAGCAGCAAGTCTAAGGTGAGGTGTTGTTATGGAGAGTGAGGACATCATTCATCTAGTGAACCAAACTCTACAGATGGATACCTATCCTTTTTTTTTTTCTCCCACTTTCTGCAACATCTCTTCATAGCATTCTGAAATGATTTTGGATTTGATTTTGCACTTCTCTCTCTCTCTCTCTCTCTCTCCCCCCCCTCTAAAAAAGTATACAAGCAAGACTTTTGGAATTGAGACAAAGCTGGGCCCTTTCTTGGTCCAACTTTGTCAAAACACAGTTGCCATGACTTTTCCATTTTGAACTACTTGTGTGCTGCATTCCTATGCCTGATTGCAGTGCCACTCACTATGGTGGAACTGGAGACTACTTCTGTCCACTCAGATGCTGTGCTTGAATTTAAAGTGATAAACAATAGCCATTACTTTTGTACTGCTCCTTATGCATTAGTGCCATGGACGAGTAAGCAATTTTAAAAATATATTTTTTGTTTTAATTTTTTTATTTATATCTTATACAATCTAGAAACCTTGCTTTGGAGACTAAACATGGAATTTTATCACGCCCCTTATGCCTCCAGTGATCAGAGTGGTAGTCTCACACTAGATGAAGAAATTTATTTCCCATCTAAAGATAATCACAAATATCTCTTCCCATGGCAGTATTTGAACCTTCAGCTTCTTGAATGGTGAATGGAAATGTTCCTTATCAGGCCCTTAAGTAGTTTTATTATTATTAATAATAGTATTATTATGGGCAACTCCAAGGAGTCCTTAGACTCATCGAGGGAGGCCCTAAACATCATGTCAAGAACAACTATTCAGCATTTGCACAGTATCTATCATATTTTGCTTTGAACTCATTTACAGTCATGGCACCACAACAAACTCTTGCTGCTAATTCTACTCATTCACCACTCTCCAAGTAAAAAACCTAGCTCTAACACTGTTGCTAACTACACTCTTGCTCAGTTTCCATGGATGGTTCCTAGTTCTCCCACCACCAGACCTGTTCTGAAAAATTTCCTCTGAATTAATCTTGTAAAAACCCTTCAGTAATTTGAATGTCTCAATCATATCACCCCTTTTCTCCTATCAACCAATTTCTGTAACCCACAGATCTTCAACCTGTTCTCATAAGGTTTATTCCATAGACCAGCTATCATCTTGGTCACTCGCCTCTTGATCTTCTCTACCTCCTCCTCCCCATCAAGAAGAAACGTGGCACCCAGATCTGGGCACAGTAGTCAAGATGGGGTCTTATCAAGGCTCGATAAAGAGGAACTATAACTTGCTTGTCTCTGCTCGTCAAAGTATTCTTCAGTAACCAAATGATCTGATGAGCTGATTTAGTCACTTTTGCTATGTGCCCCCTAAACTTCAACTCTCTATCCACGAACACCCCAAAATCTCTGGCCTCATCAATCTCCTGGAGTACAATTCCACCAATATGGTATACTGCTGCTAATCTTTGCACCCCAAAATGCATAACCTTATACTTTGCTACATTAAACTAACACCCAGTCTTTTTAGCCCAGTCTTCCAATCTGTCCAAATCATCCTGTAAAATTTTGACATCATCTGCATTCACTATTGCTCTACCCAACTTTGCATCATCAGCAAATAAACGAACAGTTCCTCTCAGGTTCTTTCCTATATTGTTAATGAACAAATTAAATAGCAGTGGTCCAAGAACAGAACCCCAGCATACCACTAGTCACAGGCCTTCTTTTGGACTCTACTCCTGAATAAACTACTCTCTGATATCTCTCCATCAACCACCCTCCTATCCATTTCACCAATCCTATATCCATCCCCATGTGCTGCAGTTTACTGATTAGAATTCCATGTGATATCCTGTAAAAGGCCTTAGCAAAGTCCAGCAGTATCACTATAAATCCATTACCCTTATCCAGTTCAGCTCTCACTGTATTATTTACAGGACAGCTGAACTGTCCTGTAAAAAAAAAAAAAAAAAAAAACCAGCATCAGCAGCATTGTCCTTGATGAACATGATATTTTTGAAAACTTTGATATAATTAATTTGTTTACCATTGTTCTGGCTTATATATCCTCTACCTCCTTAAACATTATATCTTCTCTGGATATTTTAAATACAATAACACAACATACAAACAGAACTCTAGTCTAGCCATGGGTAGTCCTCTTTCACCAGTTTTAGCTAATCTTTATATGGAAGCGTTCGAAAAGAATACCATCTAAACCAAAATTATGGAGGCAGTATGTTGACTGTATATTCTTAGTCTGGAAGCATGGGCTACCTTCACTTTTGCATTTTCATGAGTATCTCAGTTGCCAGCATCTTAACATTCACCTATGATTTTGAATTTAATGGTTTGTTCCCATTAGATTCAAATGGGAACTGAGTAACTAAGTTGTTCTCTGAGTAACTAAGAAATCTTGTAAATTAAAAATCTCAGTATTTCAAAAGCACACACACAGAGAGAGAGAGAGACAGACAGACAGACATCTGCATGCTTCTTCCCATCATTTTCCTATTCTATCCTTCTCATCCATCCCTTAGGATGGGTTGAGCCCCCCCCCCTAATGAGGGACTTGGGTTGAATTAATGCAGCTGGCTCGTCACTTCTCTGCTGCATCTCCTAAAGGCAATATTCATTACTGTAATCCGTGTGTGTGTGTGTTCACAGGGCTGGTTTGCCTGTTTTGGGGGATGAAAAACCCGAGTTTCCAGGTGAAAAAACTCCCTATCTCTGTATGAGACTGACTAACTCACCTTTCGTCGAAAGAGACCATATAAAGGTTCCTCAAGTCACTGATGGGATCTAACCCAGGTGAAGCTCTTTCTGACCAAAGAGCTTCATCTGTATCAACTGAGCTACAGAGGCTCTCTTCTCAATATTACAGACCTCAAAAATTGGTTATTATTTTTACACTAGGAGCAAGAGCCCACTGCTTCATTATGACAAGGATGAACTAGCTAAAGAACTCCAATATTTAATAACCATTTTTCTTCAAATGGCTGTAAGGAATGTATTGTCTCTAGACTAAACCAGCACATGATTAGAGATATTTCTAATGACAAGAAAAACAGAGGCTTTGTCACTCTTCCATATATTAGCCCTATTTCCATAAAACTTGCAAAAATACTTAGAGAGACAAAACCAAAAAACAGATTTGCCTCTTGAGCAAGATGAGATCACTACTCCAATCCACCAAACCTCAACATGGCCCACTTAAATATCCAGTTGTCCTACTGGTTACTGGCTATGGGGCAAATGCAGGTCATCTTAAAATGGACAGACATAAAAAAATCTATCGAGCAATGCATTGAAGAACATATCTGAGATAATGAATACCAAAGAAGTGAGGCCTGATTTTTGTCATCACATGTATTTTCTTCATCTTGATCCACAAGACACTTTGGCAACTTTTACATCATTATATATATATATATATATATATATATATATATATATATCAGGGGTGGTCACAACGTGGCTCGCAAGCCGCATGTGGCTCGTGTCCACACATCACGCGGCTCTTCAAGATCTATCAGGAAAAAATAAACAAAAAGAGAAGAGGAGACAATAAAAAAGAAAAAAAAAAAGAGAGAGGAGGGGGGGGGAAACAGGGTCAATAAGAATTACTGCAATGAAAAAAGTTTAATTCGAAACACATTAAATGATGTTTACTTTGAACGATTAGAATAATTTTAAAGTCTCAACACAATAATTTTAGTTACTTATTTACTAGTAGAGGCCTTCCTTGTATCCGTTTTCTTAGTGAGCTCCTTAAAATTAGGTATGTAATTAGTCAAAGCAGTTCTTGCAAGCTCGTTACAACCTCGTCATGCACACACTCACTTACTTCCTTATTGGTCAAAGGTTGCGGCTCTTCTAAGTCTTATCCAATTTATTTTGCCTCCAAAAGGACATGTAGTTGGCTACCCTTGATATATAAAATGATGTAAATACATAAAATGATATGAAAGATTTTATTTCTCTTAAGTATATATAAGCTCTGTTTCACCAAATTAGCCAAAATTCTCAAAAAATATAAAATCAACACTTCTTTTGCTCCTCTAACCAAACTCTGTTCCTTGCTTTGTACAGAAAAACCAAAACATAATAGCTTAAAATATCCAGTGTTTACTGTCACTGGTGTGTTATCTGCAACATTTTGGTCATTGAACTACATATAGAGGAATATGTGCGAGACATCACCTATAGCAGAACTAGAACTCTCTATCCAGTCACGTTCTTAATTCTGTTAATCCTGAAGATGAAGATTCTACTGTTCACCCAGTGAACTGGAATAAATCAGAAAACATTTTTAGATGCTGTGATGAGCTTGAAAGACAAATAGTTGAATCAACAAAGTGTCCTCATTCTGATCCATCTTCCTATTAATCTAAACTATAACCTCTCAGATTATTACTCCTTAGCTATCCGGCTGCGAATTACATGAGATCATATTCATATTAACATGCTCAACAGTCCAGAATTCTTTCCATTTTTAACTTAATTCATAGATGTTCTCTAGTAATGTATATTTTGTATCAATTTTTTTTTCCCCCACTTCCATGTTATATACCTGACGAAGTCTTCTAGGAAGATGAAACTAGTCATGCATTTAAAATAATATAGTTTCTATATACTCTTATCCCTTGGTTTTAGTCATTTAAGTTTCTTCTAATATGCCAGATAGATGAGTAAATCCATTGCATCAAATATTTTTGTATGTACACTCACTAGCTCTCTCTCTCTCTCTCTCTCTCCCTCACACACACACACACACACACACACACCCCTATACATGCCTCCATTGCTCAGGTATTTTTGATGATCTCTTTTGGTTAGAAAGACATGAGTTTGAATCCAGTCTACGATGTGAATGAATGTTATTAGAGTTTTTCAATTGAAAGTGAGTTAGTCAGTTGTGGAAATGTGGAAGCGGCAGGTTTTTTTCCCTCCCAGAAATTTGTGTTTTTGATCCTGAAATCAGGCAAACCAGCCAGCAGAACATTTGTGATTTATATATAAAGTATACTTATAGGCACAATGCTAATCACCTTATCTTAGAATTATGGTTATGAAATCCAAGAATACTTGGAAGGTTGTGGTTGCATAAGCATCTCTTAGAAATACTGGTGATGATGTGTGTGTGTGTGTGTGAGTGAATATATTCTGAATAATTCTTAATTATTATTATTTTTTTAATAGGTTTATGAACCCTCGTGCTACTGGAAATGAAGCATATATTCCAACAGAGGCAGAACACATAGCAAATGTGGTTACACATGGAGTAAGTGAATGTTAGTTTTGGATTAGTGTAGATAGTATGCTCACACACACATTGTTTTGTCATCAATTGTTTTATTTCGTGATATGTCCCCTAAGGTCAGGGAATACCAGATACTGTGATAGTCCTACATAATTAACTTTGCATCATTACTAGCATCCTATGAACAGCTTTCTTCCAAACTAATCAGATCAGTTATTTGTTAGGTCTCTCGTTTTTTCAGCTTTTACATTTCAGTCTTCTAGTGCTTCCCAAACTTCTGGGTGTCCGGGCCCCCTTTGGAAAAATTAAAATATTTCATGGCCCCCCTCAAAAAAAATCGAGATATAGTCATATATTATTATAATATTTATTGTATTTATATTAAAAAAACACAGCAAATATTGCAAAAATCAAATGCAAATATTACATTTTAAACATCTTACATACACATTTCACATGGCACATTCTCTCATATTTTTATATACATAGATATATTGTTGTTGTACATTTGCAGTACAAGCACATAAAACTTAAAACGATTAGTAATAAAGAAAGAATTAAAAACATAAAAGAAGTTTAATAACACTGGATTTAGAGAAAGATGTTGGAAGTTTATTTTTCACTTGGTTATACTATAATAAATTTAGTTTAATCCTTTATCCAAGACTTGGTTAGACTAATTAAACTAATCCTTGGATAAAGGATTATTTTAATCCTTTATCCAAGTGTAAGCAAACAAAGTTTGCACCTGAAAATATCTTCAGGACTGAGGTAAGGTAGTGCAACACCAGGCAACTCAGAGCAAAGATGGACCAAGCTCTCATCACTCCTTGTCTCAGTATCTTCCATAATGCAAAGCACATCTCCTTGCGGACATGTATACTGCTATGCATTACGGGAAGGGCCACTACCCAGATCGGTTTCAACCTTTATTGAGGTCTTGTCAGTGGGAGGCAGACCCAAACGTGGAGATACTAAGGCAGAAGCAATAGGAGAGGTCATATTTACCTATAGGAGTTGCCAGCAGGTGTACCACCTTAATATTGAATTACTCTGGATTTAGAAAAAGATGTTGGAAGTTTATTTTTCACTTGGTTAGACTATAATAAATTTAATTTAATCCTTGATCCAAGTGTAAGCAAACAAAGTTTGTGCCTGAAAATGTCTTCAGGACTAAGGTAAGGTAGTGCAACACCAGGCAACTCAGAGCAAAGGTGGACCAAGCTCTCGTCAGGCAGTAGTTTTGCTAATTTTTCCTCTCCCATTATGTTTAAGTGACCATACTGCTTTAGATTAGCTGTATTTAAATATTCTTGAATGTGAATTATGTCAACTCTTTTCTGCTATCTTAATTTTAATATGATTCTGGCATTGTTCTATATTGTTTTGTTTTGCCATCTGTTCACTAGTCTAATTTTAACCTCTAATTTATCTTTAATTTCATACATACTTATTTATCTGATCCTCTGCCACCCAGATTTGCTTTTTCTGTTATCTGTTTTCTTATTTAATGTGCCATCTTCATAAAAATAGTGTCTTAAGTAGCCAAAATATTTTATTTGTATTTGTCAGTTCTCCTTTGAGAATGCCATTCATATTTCAATGCTCTTGCTTATTTTCATATTTTTTTTTTTTATTGATGATTTTCATAATTGTAATGCTTTGATCATTTCATCCTAGAGAATTATTAATCTTTCTTGTTAATTTCTTAAGTATAAGAATTTAATTATGAATTTTGTTTACTTAAATCATTTAATAATTTTGTTGGAGTTTTCATTCCATAGTTTCTTATCCCTTTTTTAATTTAGCGGTCTGTTTGGTGGAAATATCTGTTTTAGCTGTAGTAGGCAGTGATCTGTAATCTCTATTCAGTTTCTTGTTTTCTAACTTTTAATGTATAAGAAGCAGTTTGTAGCTTCTCATTCATAATAAAATATAGTCTGCTATTGATTTCTCTTCTCTTTGACACCATATGTATTAGCAGCATTCTGAATTTTTCTATTTCTTTGCGACATATATTCCTAGAATTGTCATATTTACTCTACCAATTATATATTTGGTTTAATCCTTTATCCAAGTGTAAGCAAACAAAGTTTGCGCCTGAAGTATTTTCAGGACTGGGGTAACTTGTGGTAAAGGTGGTATAAGTTCTGATCACTTACCTTAGTATCCCATAATGCAAAGCACATACCCTTATGGGTATGTATAATGCTGTGCATTATGGAAAGGGTCACTACCCAGGCTGGTTACAGCCTTTATTGAGGTCTCGTCAGTGAGAGCTAGACCCAGAGGTGGTGATACTAAGGTGGAAGTAATACAGAAGTCATATCACCATATACCAGTTGCCAAAAGGTGTCAGAACCTTATTATTAAAATTCTCTGGATTAGAGATAGTTGATGGAAGTTTTTTCACTTGGCTATGCTACTTCAGGTACAAACTTTGCTTACACTTGGATAAAGGATTAAACCAAATATATAATTGGTAGCATAGCATTGCTTTCAAAACTTCACCTTTAGAGAAAGGGATATTTTCCTATTAAAATATTCACTTTGAAATACCCTAAATATAATTTATAATTGAGAGAAAAGTCATTAATTTCTTTTGAGAAGCCATGTCCTTTATAAAATTGTTGATAAGTTTGCACTATAAATGTGTATACTTAGCCATTTTTTCTTAGCTTTCACTTCATGAGTTTTGTAATGATGCTGCATAGTGTAAGATTTAATTTGATAAGTAATTATTTTATGAACTGTGCAAATTGCCTCAGCTACATCATCTTTTTTTTTTCTTTTTTCATTTAATGTAACTAAAATGCATTTCTCCCCACTCTTGACAAAAGTTCTTTTTTATTCTGGAAATTTCAGATTCATTTTGATCTGTGAAATATTTGTACTACTTTCAGTACTTATGCCTACTGTAGTTTCTGAAATTTCATCTTCTATTCTTTTTTTTTTTTACCAGAACTTTTCTTATATCTATACTAAAATTGAAATAGAATAATGGACTACTAGAATAGAAGTATAAAATAAAATCCACTAACACCTTTTATTTCCTTATAGGGAGTAGGTGAGACCATTTTAGCCCTATCTAGTTTTTGGAGACTGAGTGAGTTCAATCTCCACTGGTAGGCAATCAAAAATAGCTGGCCAAAGACTGTAACTAATTTTAAGCAGCATCTGGTGAAGAGATGGAAGACAACTGTCATCATCTTGTTTTTCCTAATATAATATGTTACTGTCTGAAACAGTATGGATTCTATAGTTGCTTTTCTTGAATTTACAGGACAAAAAAAATTGAGGTTCTAGGAGGCAAAAACCTGCTTCTGCATGCCAGAGATTGACTAACTTGGGAACCAGTTGAAGAGAGAGGCTTAGAAGAAGTTCCTCTTATTGGTGACTACAATTGAACTTAGGTTTTTCTTTGGTCACTCAAGCACTTTAGATGCATATGTCACTTCCACTTGAGCTACACAGGCCTGCCAAATAGAAATATATAATAAAATAAATATTTTTTTAATTTTAATATCTGATTCACACATGAAAAGTCAAAGAAATAAACAGTTCCACTAGACAAATGGTTTACATCAGTAGTTACCATTACTTTCCTATAAAATATGACAATTCATTCATATTCCCCCTGCGACATTGAATCATTAATGCAAAATCTTTTTTAATATTTGGTTTACTGACCATGATTGTCTTGTGAACCATTCATATTTACATCCAACTTTCATGTAGTCAGTTTTAGGGCTACATATCTTTCAGCTTAAGACCATGTATCAGCATCCTCTCTGGCTTAGAAAAAGAAGAACCAACAAATATTGGCAAATCTCTTTCGGTATTTAAAATAAATTGAATATTATCGAGGCTAGCTGGTGAACGGACGTGCTATCGGAGAGCTCCTGAGAGATTTGTGTTTTTTGTTGATTTATTGGTGTTTTGGATTCAATTTAATGGACTTAAGTGTTTAATTTTGGTATATTATTAGAGCTTTATTAACGTGGTTAGTGTACTAAAGTGTTTTATAACATAATCTATGTCGGGAAGTCACCGCTAGATGAATTCGTAATGAGTAGTGTTCGTGCAAGCTCCAGATAAGATAAGTATCATTTTCAGTTATCGATACAAATTACTTAATATTGTGTAGTTTTGTTTTGTTTGCCTTGCGTATTTTAGTGCGTCTATTTTTGGTGTGTTATAACGTTTAATTTGACAAAACACGTTACAGATAAATATGGCACCTGTGCGTAGGAAAATGGCAGCCAGTAATGAAGGTTCGCCATCGTTATCAAAGAACGGTAGCATAAAAGAAATGAGTCAGTGTACTAGCTGTGAAATGTACGCTTTGCGGAGTGCGGTCGGAGTGTGGTTAGATGATGATAAAGGATTGAATGTGTGTAGAAAATGTAGGGAGAATGCGGAATTGAAGTGTATTTCGGATCGTGAGTGTGATATTTTTATCAACCTTCAGAATGAAGGAAATAGGGATATGACAAGAAACGGCAAGGTTGTACATGAAAATTGTGAGAGTGTGAATGTAGAAAGTGTGAATGATAGTATAAATGGTTTCTCAGAGAACAAAAAAGATGAGATAGATGCATTGAGTGAGATCGCGTTGTTGAATAGTGCAATAGAAAGAGCAAAACAGCAGCTAGAGTGCATGAACAAAAGTAGACTGAATGAACCAACCAATAATAAAAGGTATGACAGGAAAAATAGACGTATGAATGTGAACATGAACAAAATGAAGGATAGAGTGCTGTATGGAGACTCGTTAGTACGAGGTGTGTTAGTAGAGGATTTGACAAAATCGTACCAACCTGGTGCGACCATAAAGGACGTAACTGCGTCTATTAGAGAGCAAAAGGAAAAGGTGAAAGAAATGATTGTTGTGGCAGGTACGAATGATTTGAAAGGAGATAAAATGAAAATGATAGAAGACCTGAATGAATTGTTTGAGGTAGCAAAAGAAAAGAGTGAGAGAGTTAGAATGATTAGTCTTTTGCCGCGGTATGACAGTGAAATGTTTAAAAGGAGGGCTATAATTGCAAATGACTTTATGCGTGGGTTATGTATGACGAGTGGTGTGGAATTTGTGGATGTGTGGAGTGAGTTTGATGGGCGAAAGGATCTATATAAGATGGATGGCTTGCATTTGAATGGTTACGGTGTAAGAAGACTTGAGAAAGTGTTGCTGAATGTAGTGGATGTGCAAATTCAGGGAAACTAGATTTCTTGGGGGGGTAGAGATACAGTCCTTATGGAGGCAGTTGAATGTAAGAATGAATATAATATGCCAGAGCAAATAAGGACAACAAATCAGAGTGGGATAGTTAATATAAGGCATCAAGGTAGGGTTGGGGCTAATGGGGGTCTTAAATTCATGTACACTAATACTAGGAGTATTAGGAACAAGAAGGAAGAGTTTTTGGCCATGGTTGGCACTTCCAGACCACAGGTTATAGGTATTAGTGAAACATGGCTGACTGTAGATGATATAACTAGTGGGATTGAATGTGATGGGTATAGTGTGTTCAGGAATGACAGAGAGAATAAAATGGGGGGAGGAGTATGGTTGATGATAGCTGATGAGCTCCAGCCAAGGAGAATAGAAGTTGAATTGCAGGATAGAGAAAAGAGCACATTTGAGGCCATTTGGTGTGAGATTGTGGCTAGCAGAACTAAATATACAATTGGGTGCTGCTATAGACCAGGTGATGGAAAAGATGGTGGTGACAGTATGCACAAGCAAATAGAAGAAATGGGTGGAAGGAGGGTGATTATTATGGGAGATTTCAACTATGGTCGCATCGATTGGAGTGAGGAGAGGACACACGGGAGGAAGGAACTGGATTTTATGCGGTTATTAAGGGATAACTATCTGCGACAGCATGTAATGGAAAATACTAGGGGTCAGAGAGTGCTTGACCTAGTAATTACATCTGAGGATTTGGCTGTAACAAATATGACCACATTGCCACCAATCGGTGAGAGTGATCATAGGGTCTTAACTTGGGAGGTGGCTAAAGGTGTAGAATTTTCAATTAAGACAGGGTACATGTGGAATTATCGGGCGGGAAAGTATGACAAGCTTAGGAGTTTGATTGGTTCAGTGCCATGGCATGTACAACTGCAAGGACTAGAAGTTGATAGTGCTTGGGAGGTAGTTAAGAAGTGCTTGCATGAAGCAATGGCTGACTGTATACCTAGAGTCCGAATAATAAATCAAGTAGGGGTTAAATGGATGAATAACACCATTAAGCTTGAGTTGCAAAAAAAGAAACAACTATGGAGGGAATTTAAGGAGAAGGGTGACCGGCAGGCACATGAACAGTATAAAGCGCAGGCCAGAAGGGTGACGAGTGTGGTAAGAAAAGCAAAAAAGGATTACGAAAGAACATTGGCCATGCAGGCTAAAGAGAATCCTAAACAGTTTTTTAGATATGTAGCAAGTAAAAGGAAAAATGTACATGGCAGATTGATTTTAAAGAATGCCGATGGTAGGGAGGTAACTGAATCAGTTGAGATAGTTGAGTTACTGAGTGAGCACTTTGCAAAAGTATATCATCCAGGTGGTGACATTGCAGAAACGAATAAACCAGTAGATTATACGGGAATTGTGGTTAATGAAGTGGAGGTGAGTAGTCTATTGCATAACCTCAATGTCAATACATCTGTGGGATTGGATGGTATACCAGCTCGTGTTGTACGAGAAGCAGCTAAAGAATTGTCACTACCCTTGACCATTTTGTTTAATTTGAGTCTCGGGTCTGGGTTATTCCCGAGCGGGTGGAAAGAGGGGAAAATAGTTCCACTGCATAAAGGTGGTTCCAAGACTGCTGTTGTAAATTACCGACCGATTAGCATATCAGGAATCATTGTTAAGGTCTTAGAGAAAATAGTCAAGAGGAAAATACAAGATTGGATAGAAGAAAATGGGATACTGTATCGGGGACAGCATGGTTTTGTGAAGGGTAGGTCATGCCTCAGTAACTTGCTCACGTATTATAACACAGTGACGGCTGAACTGGATAAGGGTAATGGGTTTACGGTGATTCTGCTGGACCTTGCCAAGGCCTTTGACAGGATTCCACATGGAATTCTAATCAGTAAATTGCAGCATATGGGAATGGACATGGGGTTGGTGAGATGGATAGGAGGGTGGTTGACGGAGAGATATCAGAGAGTGGTTTACTCGGGAGTGGAGTCCACAAGACGGCCTGTGACTAGTGGTGTGCCACAAGGATCTGTTCTTGGACCACTGCTGTTTAATTTGTTCATAAATGATATAGGAAATGATCTGAGAGGAACAGTTCATTTGTTTGCGGATGATGCGAAGTTGGGTAGGGCAATAGTGAATGCAGATGACGTCAAAATTTTGCAGGATGATTTGGATAGATTGGAGGTCTGGGCTAAGGAGAATGGATGTCAGTTTAATGTGGCAAAATGTAAGGTTATGCACTTTGGGGTGAAAAGATTGGCGGCAGATTACTGCATTGGTGGAACCCTGCTCCAGTTGATGAGGCACGAGATTTAGGAGTGTTGGTAGATAAGGAATTGAAATTTAGGGGACACATTGCAAAAGTGACCAAAACAGCTCATCAAATCACTTGGTTGCTGAGGAATACGTTGACAAGCAGAGACAAGCAGGTTATTGTTCCTCTCTATCGAGCCTTGATAAGACCCCATCTAGACTACTGTGCTCAGATTTGGTCACCTAGGTTTCTTCTTGATGGGGAGGAGGTGGAGAGGATCCAGAGGCGAGTGACCAAGATGATAGCAGGTCTGTGGAATGAACCGTATGAGAACAGGTTGAGGATTTGTGGGTTGCAAAAATTGGTTGATAGGCGGAGGAGGGGAGATATGATTGAGACATTCAAATTACTGAAGGGTTTCTATAAAATTAATTCAGAAGATATTTTTGAGAACAGGGCTGGTTGTGGGAGGACTAGGGGACATCCATGGAAACTGGGCAAAAGTGTGGTTAGTAAAGGTGTTAGAGCTGGGTTCTTTACTTTTAGAGTAGTGAATGAGTGGAATGCGCTCCCTGAGTCTGTAGTGGATGCTGTGACAGTGAATGAGTTTAAGGCGAGGTATGACAGATACTGTATGAATGTCAAATAGTTGTGATGAATATGATTTGGGGCCTCCCTCGATGAGTCTAATGACTCCCTGGAGTTGCCCGTAATAATAGTAATAGTAATAATAATAGTAATTATTACTTAACACCTCCAGGGAGTCCAAAGACTCGTTGATGGAAGACACCTACTCTACAACTCTCCATTTCTACCACTCCACCAACCGCAACTACCTTCATCCTCTACACCAATGCCATCTACCACTGACCACAACCACTATATTTTCACAGACAATCACAAACATCCATGCCCATGATGGGATTTGAACCTGCAACCTTTTGGCTGGAGAACGGATATGCTAACTACTCGGCCAACCAGGCCGGCTGAATATGTTTATTAAAATGCCAGTACTCTGAACAGTCATGTCTCATACTGTTGAATAACACCTTTTTTTTTTTTTTTTTTTAAGTAAATGTATTTTATTGCATGTAAATGAATTTTTGTAATATTGAAATTTAATAAAAAAAAAAAAAAAATTGATAGTTATGTGTCTGGTAGCTGCATTTGAGAACCACTGGTCTAGAGTACCTAAAGCCAGACTGAGTTGATTTTCCATAAAGACACTTACGATGAGTTTAAATATAATGCCCAAAAAGTGTCAGAGAATTTTACAATAGTACTACCAGCACTTGATGGAATTCTTCGAATGACATAGATCTCTCACAAACATTGCAATGTGTTTTGAGTGAACAACAGAAATATTAATAATCAAAGCAACTCTGAATGAATAATCATCATCAGATTCCTGATATGTACTTTCAATGGATGTACAGAGGAGGATGTGATAGTCCTACTTGAATAAGTTTACCTTATTATTAGCTTTCTATCAGCAATTTTCCACAAAATATTATTAATATGCATCTTTTGGATTTTTAAAGCACTTCTAGCTGCATCAGTCCACTTAAATTTTGTACTTCCTCTAGGGCTCTGTTCCGCCATCTTGAGCATTAAACACTTGTTTGGCTAAATCTTTCTCTTCCATTCTGGTGAAGCAACCATACCACCTCATATTAGCTCTTCTCGTATTTTCGAATTTGTGCCAGATTGTAATATCTTCATAGGATTCTAATCTGTGCCACTTAAACAGGAGAAGGAGGATTAGCAAGACAAATTGATGCCAAGAAGGCAGGAAAATCCTAGGTGAAGATCAACACAGAAGTGTCTTGGAAGAAAAATGAAACAGTATTGGAGTCTGACAAGTGATGAACTAATTTGGAAGAAAATTGTTGACAGGAGATTAATAATAATGTTAACTTAATTATATAGTTATTGTCATAGTATCCTGTATTACCCCCCCCTGCCCCCTTCTTTGAGGGTGCATACCAGAAAATTTATTTTTTTCTTATGGCAAAAGGAATACCGAACAGCTACAGGTCAATGTCCAGTCTGGAAAGCCAACCCAAGGCCTCATCCGTCACCTTGTGGATGTCCTGTAAGCCACTCCCACCAGTGAAACTGGTGCCTTGGGCAGTTGTTCACAATATGAATGATCTTCTGAGCCACTGGAGAACAATCACAATAAGGGCGGTCTAACAGCCTCCATTTTTGCAGTAGGTAATAATATGTATGTAGAATAGTATGTAGGGGGTAGCCACATCTGCCCTGGTTAGTTCTGATCCTGTTGATTGATGACCAAATCTTCCAAGGAAGAGCAAAACCCTGCAGAGCACAGGGATCTTCTACCAGGAAGCCATTTGTTGTGAGATTGTTGGACCAATATTCTCTCCACATGTCAGATGTTGATGGCAGGGCAGCTGAAGAGAGTTTGTCCATGGACCAGAAAGGCTTTCTATATTTTAGGCAAAGACTAGGTGGGTTTATGAGAGTCTGGTGTAGGGGCAGGAGTGGGTTGCTCATTGCTTTATTAAATTCTTTAGGTGGAGCAATGTTAGATAGGACAGGCAGCCAGGAGAGAGGGGTGCTTCTCACTATCCCACTAATTATGCTCATGGTAGAGTTTAGCTAGGTGTCTATAATGTCAGTGTGTGGACTTCTTTTCCAGACAGGGGCACAATATTCTGCTGCAGAGAATGCAAGGGCTAGTGAGATGACCTTAGGACTTCTGCAGCACAACCCCAGGTTATTTCACCTTGTAATGATATTGTTTCTCGTTTTAATTTAGTTGGACAGGTTGATGTGGCTTTTATAGGTTAGGCTTCTGTCCAGGCTCACTCTAAGATATTTTGGGTGAGCCTGGACAGGTTCACCCGAAAATATTTCTGATGATGATAGTTGATGAATTGCATCCTGAAAGAGGAGGAAATCTATATGGCAGTTCATTTTAAGCAAAATTTGGTGTGAAATAGAAGCCAGTTGGACAAAATATACAGTTGATTGCTGTAATAGGCCAACTGGCTTCTATTTCGCACCAAAAAAAAAAAAAAAGAAAGAAAGAAAGAAAAGAATACAAATAAATAAAATAAATATTATGGAGGGTATATAAGGAAAAAAGGTAACCAGCAAGATCACATGCAACAGAAGGGTGAAACAAGAAAGGTGACAACATGGTAAGGGGAAGGCAAAATCAGATTATGAGTAATTTAGCCAAGCAGGCCAAAGAAAATCCCAAAGAGTTATTTTATTATGTGGCAAGAAAAAGGAAGAATGATTATGGAAGGATAAACTTAACCAGTGCTGATGGTAGTTTGATAGGAGTATACAAAATGGTTCTGCCAGCCTTGGTTGACTGAGCAGTTAGCATATTTGTTCTCCAACCAACAGGCTGTAGGTTTAGATCTCACCATGTGCATGGATATTTGTGTTCATCTTTAGGTAAGAGATAAATTTCATCAGTTTGAGATTGTTGTCGTGCTTATTGGAGTGCTGAAATAGCTTGGAAATGTGTTATGTTTGGTCTCTGGACCAAGGTTTCTGGATTGTGCAAAAAAATAGAGTAATAAATTCCAAAAATATTTCTTATTAATTTAAAAAATATAAGAAAAATGTTTTAGCCACCCACAGTACAAATGTGCTATTGATTTACAACCTTTCATGGGTAGGAGTTACCGAAAAAAAAAAAAAAAAAAAAAAGAAAAAAAAAAGTTAATGAATGACCATTTTATAAGAGTCTGTCATCCAATAAGGACGTTGTTATAACAGGAATCGATATGGAAATGGAAGACAATAAGTTGGAACTACCTTGGACATTTCAGAACGTCAGTGCAAATACTGCTATGGTATTTATTGGTTGGGATATTATTATTATTACTCTAAGGGGTGCTTAAGGGTCAAAGCTGTATAACTGAGAGGAGGCCTCCACATAGCCTTTAAAGGAATGCGGAGAACCGACCAGGGCTTCTGACTTAATGTCCAATCCTCACCTTCTCGTGGTGCACCCTGTTGGGTATCTACTTTGATACTGAACGAACGCGGATGGGCTGGCAATTTGGGATTTAGCCGACCAAATTGTATTCTTATTGGTTAAACCAAAATAAAAAAATGATGGTACAACATGACAAAATTTCATGCCGGCTGGGGCGTCACCCGGTTAAACAAGGCCCCCGTTGTTTTCACCAGGGAACCAGGGCGAACAGCGAAAAGTCAGCTACTGGAACAAATCTGAAAACAAACGCCAACTCAACATCATCAGAGTTAAAGATCGGTACTATCAACGTAAGAAGCCTGAATGGCAAAGAAATGGAGCTAGCTGAGGAATTAGATAAGTACCAGATCGACATAATAGGGGTAACTGAAACAAAAAAGACCAAAACTGGTGAGATCTTTCTGAGCAATAAATACAAAATGTTATATTCAGGCAATGACAATCAAGGAAAAGAAGGAGTAGCCATAGTATTCAACACAAAATACGAGGCTAATCTTCTTGAATGGCAGTCAGTTTCAAGTAGAGTAATGTGGGCAAATATGAGAATGGGGAACTGGACAATGAGACTTATTTGTGCCTATGGTCCCACAGAAGGTTCTACTAAGGTAGAAGTGGAGGAATTTTTTGAGGCTTTAGAAAAAGCAACTGACACAATGAAAAAGGAAAAGTTGGTCCTTGTTGGGGATCTAAATAGCAGAGTAGGAAATGATTGTGAGACATACAAAAATATTTTGGGAAAATTAGGAGAAAAGAGCAAAGCTAATAATAATGGCAAATATCTGTTGGATTTCTGCTCAGGACATGGACTGGTTATTACTAACACCATGTTCGAACATAAAAATGTGCACAAATTCACATGGCGAGAAGAGGCTAGGAATAAGAAAAGTCTCATTGACTATGTTATTGTTGATAGTGATGTTTTCTCCCTGGTGCAGGACACCAGAGTGTACAGAGGATTTGAAATTGGAAGTGATCACTATTTAGTCTTGAGCAGGATAAAATTGAATTTCATATTGAAAAGAATAACATGCAAGAAAGTTTTAAAGCGAATAAAAGTTGAGCAGCTCTCAGATGTGAACTGTAGACTAAACTACAGAAAGATTATTGAAAAGAAAATGAAAGAGTTTGAGAACAGGAATCAAACCTTGGACACTCGGTGGCAAACTCTGAAGAAAACATTGATTGATTCTGCCAGAGAGGCATGTGGTGAGGTTGTGTGCAAGGATAAAAAAATCAGAACTCCCTGGTGGACACAGGAAGTTAAAGAGGCAGTGAAGGAAAAGAAGAAAGCATATCAAAAGTTCCTGGCAAATAAGTCGGCTTTTACTCTTACAGAATACAGAGACAAATGTAAGAAAGCTAAACAGTGTGTAAAAGTAGCTAAACAAAAGTCATGGGAGGACTTTGGCAAGAATATAGGAAATAAATATCAAGAAGGTGGCAAAATATTCTGGAGGTTGTTGAAGAAGCTTAGGAATGGAGGAAAGAGTGCTGTAAAAGGAGTTAGAGATGATAAAGGTGACATGAAAACAGGAGAAAAAGAAATCCTTGAAGTATGGAGTAATTACTTTGAAAAACTGCTAAATGAAACAAGCAGTGATGACAGCACAGTGATAAAAAACACTGACCAGGCATGCAATCAGGAATACATATCCATGCTTGAAGTAGAAAAAGCCATCAAAGGCTTGAAATGTGGAAAGGCAGCAGGAGTAGATGATATTCGACCAGAAATACTGAAGTATGATGGTATAAAAGTCTTACAGTGGCTGCACTGCATAGTTCAGAAAGCCTGGATAGAGGGACGAATTACCGATGATTGGAGTAGAGCTCTCATAGTACCCATATATAAAAAGGGAAATAAAACTGAATGTGAGAATTACAGATGTATTTCCTTTCTGAGTGTTCCTGGCAAGATCTATGCAAGTATACTTGAGAAACGGTTGAGAAGAATTGTTGAAGAAAAGCTTGGTGAAGAACAAGCTGGATTCAGGCCAAATAGAGGCTGTCAGGATCAGATCTTCACTTTACGACAAATAGTCGAGAAAGCATGGGAATATAACAAAGATCTGTATTTAATTTTTGTCGATTTAGAAAAGGCATATGACAAGGTGCCAAGAGAGAAGCTATTCAAAACGCTGTAGTTATATGGTGTCAATGGGGCATTATATCTTAGTCTTTATTTGAGTTGTGTGTCAGCAGTTAGAATTGAAAGAAGTACAGGAAGATGGTTTAATGTTAAATCTGGTGTGAGACAAGGATGTACATTATCCCCTCTGTTATTCATTATCTATATGGATCACATTATGAAGGAAAGTGGTATTAAACCTGATATCAAAATTGGAGATGTTAATGTCAGCTCTTTGCTTTATGCGGATGATGTTATACTTATAAATAAATCCACTACAAGTCTGCACGATTCTCTGACTGAATTGAATAGCTGTTGTAATAGATATGGTATGAAGGTCAGCAGTAAAAAGACAAAGACAATGAAAATAGGCAGAATCATTGAAAATGTCAATTGTGTTGTGAATGGAGAACCTGTGGAGCAAGTAAAACATTTCAGCTACTTAGGTACGATTTTTACTGAAGATGGTAAATTAAATATAGAAATAGACAACAGAATCAGCAAAGCTGGTATGGTGGGAAGTCAATTGAATAAATTCATATGGAATAAGAGAGAAATTAGTTGGAACACTAAATTAGCTGTATACAAGATAGTGTTCAAACCAGTTTTAACTTATGGATTTGAGAGCTGGGTCAGAAGTAAAACACTTGACCAAAGACTGGAGACCGCAGATATGAGAGTCCTGAGAAAGATTATAGGCGTGAACAGATGGCATCAACGGCGATATCATATTAAAAATGAGGATATTAGGAAAGAACTTGACATTGTCAGCATCCAGGAATGCGTTAGCAGAGCTAATCTCAGGTGTTATGGTCACTTAAATAGAATGGTAGAGGAAAGATTAGCAAAACAAGTGTTCTCTGCCAGGTTGGCAGGAAAACGACCCAGAGGAAGACTAAGATATAGGTGGATTGATACGGTACAAAGTACCTTAGACAATAGAAATATAAGATCTGATAATGTTGGAGTCTTGACAAGCAGCAGACTGATTTGGAGGAAATTGTAGATAGGAAGTTAGTAACGATGTAAATTTTTCATGTAGTACTGTCATATCCTGTACACCTCTTGAGGGTACATTGCAGGAATTTGATGATGATGATGATTACTCTAAGACCCCCATGGAGTTAAAGACTCATCTAGGAGGTCTACATCTCATCATACAGTGCCTTAAACACATTCAAATTCTCTGTAGATACCACACTTTCATTCTAGGCATTCCAATCATTCACAACTCTGCATGCACAAAACTTGCTTCTCACTACCCTGTTCACACCCCTCCTTATACAGCTTCTGGGGATGACCTCTAGTTCTCCCCTAATCTCCCACCATTTTATGTAAAACCTCTTCAACATTGATCCTATAACAACTCCTTTCCAACTTGTATGTCTCTATCATATCACCCCTCTTCCTCTTTATCCACTAGACTGTAAATCGCATCTTCTCAATCTTTCCTCATATTCAACATTCCAGAGATCAGTAATTACCTTAGTCTTATGTTAAGATACCAAGAAATTATATACTGGTTTTGATCTTTTTCCTCAAGGAAGCAAAACAATGTTTTGTGCGTGAAATATATTCACATCTAAGCTACTTGTATGTAGAGGCTAATGACTTCATATCACTTGCCTTAGTATGTATCCCATAATGCAAAGCACATTCCCTTTCAGACATGTATAATGCTATGCATAATGGGAAGGTCACTACCCAGACCAGTTTCAACCTTTATTTAGGTCTCATCAGTGGGTGCCAGACCTGGGAGAGATACCAAGATTGAAGAAATGCAGAAGTGATATATATCTCATATATAATTTCCAAAAGGTGCTCGACCTTATTAATAAAAATCTCTGGAAGAGAGAAAGATTGGTCCCACGGATAAGACATCAGTAAAGGTCAAAACTGGTCTGGGTAGTGGCCCCTCCCATAATGCATAGCATTATACACGTCCGAAAAGGGGGAGGGTGCTTTGTGTTATGGGATACATACTAAGGCAAGTGATATGAAGTCATTAGCCTCTATATACAAGTAGATTAGATGTAAATATATTTCACATGCAAAATTTTGCTTCCTTGGGAAAAAGATTAAAATCAAGTATATAATTTCTTGATATATTTAATGTATAATAAATCCAAGGTAAAAAAAAACTTTCTACATCTACAGTCAGTCACCTCTGGATCCTTTCCAACATCTCTTCATCCGTTTTGAAAACCAAGTGATGAAATCTGTGCACAGATTTCATCACTCCGATTAGGCCCATATGTGGCCTAATCGGAGCCTTATGCAATGGAACAAGAATCTCCTTACTTCTACAAGTGAGTGTTCTCCACGTCGTTTCCAAAATTCGTTGTATTATCATCACAATTTTGGGAATGTGTCCTCTAAATTTATGATCCTTGTCCACCATCGCCCCAAGATCTCTTATTTCCTTATCTTCCAACAATATATCTCCACCAAGCATAAATTTTATATCCTATCCTTGTTTACCAAATTTTAAAAGCCTTACATTTCACAAATTGAACTGCATTCCCCACTCCTGTGCCCACTCACTCAGTCTATTCAGGTCTTGTAAGGCCACATTTGTTCTACTCTTCATAGTTTGCCTCAACTTTGTCCCAACCATCATTTGCAAACTGCTGTATATCCCCATTCAAATCTTGCCTAATATCATTAACATACAGGTTAAACAGCAATGGCTTTATAACAGGCCCCTGAGGTGCATGACTAGTGTAATCAACCCCATCTGCTCTGTTTGACTATCAACTTATCATGCAGTAATCTATCAAAAGCCTTTGCAAAATCTATGTATGCTACTGTGTATCCATCTCTTTTGTCCAATGAAGCCATCACCTTATTGTAATAAGTAAGTAGACTACTAAAACATGACCTCCCTTTAGCAAATCCATGCTATCCATCAAAGATAATACCATTGTCGTCAACCTCATTCTGGATCCTGGTTCTTACTAGCCTCTCCAACACTTTAACCACAACAACTGACACACACATGCACGCGCGCACACACACACACACATGGTTTATACATGCCTATAATTTGATGATTGAGTTCTGTTACCTCCCTTATGAAGTGGCATCTGCCTTAGCACATTCTTTCAAAATGCAGGGTGATATATTATCAAGTCCCATAGCCTTATTAACATCAAGTTTGCTCATTTCCCCATGTACCTCTTACTTACTTACAGTGTCTCTCCTCATCATCAGCTACTCTCAAACTCTCCATGATGTTGCAGTCACAAGAATGAAAGACCTTTATGAACTACTCAATCTTAAACTATATCCTCTGCAGCAGTTGTTCTTATACCATTTTCTCCAATCAGTGTAATCTTTCCATAATCATTCTTTTTTTGCTGGCTCCATAGGATTCTTTTTGGCTTCATTAGCTAACTGCTGCTCATATTTCACTTTTGCTACCCTTACCAACCAAGTTACCCTCCTTGCATGTTTTTTTTTGTAATCCTCTCAGAATTGATTATTACTACTCCTTTTATGCTGCCTCCATAATTTCTTTTTCCTTTGTATCGCATGCTTGATCTTTTCATTCATCCATTTCACACGTACGTTATTTAACCCTCAGACTCATGGAATACATTTAAGCATTGCTTCTACTAAACTGCTCTTGAATATCACACAGAGGTCTCCTCACACTGCTGACAGCCACTGAGATAATCACTTTATAGTCACTCACCAGCTGGAGAGTAATTTGACACCTCATTTCTAATTACATCATCAGATGAGATGATCAAATCCAAGACCCTGAATCCTCATGTGCCCTCTGTTACATACTGCCTGAGGTGGTTGTCCCTTAAAAACCTGCTGACCTGGTTGGCCGAGTGGCTAGCATATCTGCCCTCCTGCTCTCCAGCCTCTTGGCTGGAGAGCAGATATGCTAACATGGATGTTTGTGATTGTACTACTAACCAATTAACATATGTATGCTGTGACCTGCATCCTGGCACAGTATGACCTTTGATGTCTTTGCACCATAAAATATCAAATCAAATCAAAAAACCCTCAAAAACTCATGAAACTAATTTTCTTTACTTCCATTGCTATCATCATCCCAGTCTATATTGCCATAATTAAATTTGCCCATAATGATCACTCTGCTTGGCTATTTGATTATACATTTCATGGTCACTGTCATCCACATTACCAGGTCTATAACAACATCCAACCAAGTATTTCATTCAATTCATCTCTATCCTACACCATACTGCCTGAAAACCACTGGCACTATCAATAGCACTTCATCTTCTTTTTTACCCTTTATATCTTCACCAAGCAGATTTGCCTTGTTTCTTACACTTCTAGCATTTGTATACAAATGCTAGAAGTGTGTAATATTGTTGAAAGTTTATTTTTCACTTGGTTAGACTATAATACATTTAGTTTAATCCTTTATCCAAGTGTGAGCAAACAAAGTTTGTGCCTGAAAATATCTTCAGGACTAGGGTAAGGTAGTACAACACTGGGCAACTCGTAGCAAAGGTGGACCAAGCTAACATCGCTCCTATCTCAGTATCTCCCATAATGCAAAACACATCTCCTTGTTGATATGTATAATGTTATGCATTAAGGGAAGGGCCACTATCCAAACTAGTTTCGACCTTTATTGAGGTCTCTACAGTGGGAGCCAGGCCCAGAAGTGGAGATACCAGGCAGAAGCAATAGCGAGGTCATCTTTACCTATAGGAGTTGCCAAAAGGTGTGCCATCTTTTTATTAAATTACTCTGGATTTAGAGAAAGATGTTGAAAGTTTATTTTTCACTTGGTTAGACTATAATAAATTTAGTTTAATCCTTTATCCAAGTATGAGCAAACAAAGTTTGCGCCTGAAAATATCTTCAGGACTTTACTACCTTACCCCAGTCCTGAAGATATTTTCAGGCGCAAACTTTGTTTTCTCACACTTGGATAAAGGATTAAACTAAATTTATTATTGTATAATATTGTATTATATAATAATATGTTAATATAATATTATTATCAAAATATTAACATAATAGCTCATTCCTGGATCTACAGCAAGTTTCATTGATACTACTTATTAGATGTGACTTCTCCATACTTAATTCAAGCCATTTCTTTTTCTTCTTATTCATCTTAGAACCTTCTTCAATTCCAACTGTTTTCCCTTGCAGGTTATCCCCTTCCTATTGTTTATACATGCATTCACATCCTCTTGGAGCATTATCCTTTCTCACGCTGTGTTCCCCTGTCCATTCTGAGCCTCTCCATTTCCCTGCTTGCCTTGCACACTTGTTCTATTATTCTCTATACTCATGCTACTATTATATTATTACATCTATTATTCTCTATACTTATCTTTATTGATAACCACCACTTTAGTCTCTCCTTTCTTACTCTTCCGCTCTATTATATTATAATATTATATTATCCCATTCTATTATATTAGCTCTCATATTACAAGCGTGTGCAAAAGAATTTGCATTGCCTGTAACTAGGCTGCTTAACTTAAGTCTCAGCTCTGGTTAAGTCCTAAGGGAGTGGAAGGAGAACAAAATAGTTCCATTGCATGAAGACGACTCCTTAACTGCAGTAGAAAATTATGAACTAATTTGCTCTTGGAAATCTTGGAAATGGTGGTAAATGTATTAAAAAGGTTAGTGCCAGAGAAAGAGTTTAAGAATGGGTAGATAAGAATGTGATATTCTATTGGGGGGGGCAGTCTGACTTTGTGAAGGGTAAGTCAATAGAGTAATTACTCAGATAAATGGTGGATTAGCTATATGATGATATTGCTGGATTTTACAAAGGTGTTATATAGGATATCACATGGAACTCTCCTAGGCAAATTGGAATGAATGGGGATGTATAGAAAACTAGGGATATGGATATGAGGGTGACTGATGGACAGATATCAAAGAGTAATATATGGAGGAGCAGACTTCAGGAGAAAGGAGGTGACTAATGGTGTGCCACAGGGCTCTGTGCTTAGACTGCTGTTTAATTTGTCATAAATGATATAGGAAATGATATGAAGGAAATTTTTCAGTTATTTGTTGTTGTTGTTGATGATGATGATGCAAAATTGGGTTGCTTAATAGTTAATAAAGGCTATGTAGAGACTTTGCAGCTTGATTTAAATAAGCTGCAGTAAAAGTTAATAGATGCCAGTTTAATGCAGAAAAGTGTGAAGTATGCATTTTGGGATTAAATGATTACCACCTCTGTATCACAGTGATGGAATTCTACTCCAGGAAATTGATGAAGCTAGATGTTCAGGAGTGATGGTAGATAGGGAATTGAAGTTCTGAAGACATGTTGCTGAAATGGCCAAGGTAGCTCATAGAATTACTAGCAGAGATAAGAAAGTTATCATTCCTCTTTATAAGGCCTTGATACAGCCAGATCTGGATTACTGTGTTCATGGGCAGCTGGGTTTCTTGAGGATATGGAAGTGGTGGAAGAGGATCCATTGTTGAGTGACCAAGATAGTGAGTGGTCTGTGTGATTCTCCATGTGATATGTTATGGCAGACTTGGGGTTTGTGGGTTGAAAAAGTTGATTTACAGGCAAAAAAGAGGGGGATGTGATAGACATATTTAAGTTACTAAAATGGTTTTATTGGATTGATGCAGAGAAAATATTTCAGCACTTGGCTTGAACAAAGGATTATCCCTCGAATTTGAATAAGTGTGTGTGTGTGTGTGTGAGACTAAGTTTTTTGTTTAGCGAGTTGGTTGCCAGAGTCTGTTATGTGTGCTTTATCTGTAAATGAGTTTTCAAGGAGATATATGATAGATATTGTGTGGATAATTTTGATCTCCTGCAGTGAATCTTTAGATGCTATGGATGTATTTGTGCATTAATAATAATATACATTTGCTATATAGTTATATGTTCTTCAAATCAGTAAATGTTTTATTTCAACAAATGATCTATCCAGTTAAATATTTGAAAGAATTTTTATTTTATTTATTTATTATTTAAAAAAAAATTTTTTTTTTAAAGATATGGATAGTTCCTAGCCTTGTTGGAATGATGAGCATGCTACGACAGTGTTCCAGTAGATTCCAGTACTTGATTGCTCTCATATATTGTGCTTCCCTTGTAGTGCTCTTTCTTGTTTCTACTATGTTTCATTTGATTTTTTACATGGGTCGTTATAGGTGAGTGTTTCTCAATTTAATTCTGAAAATGAATAAATTCTTTAGACAATGATGATTTGGGTATTTTCTTAACTTTTTTAGCTATTTTATTATTGACTGCTTTAATCGCATAATAAAAATTTAATGATAAACTATTAGCATATTCCATACAAATTGTCTTACTTTTAATAATGGCTTCTTTTTAATAATTTGTTAGTTTTGAATTTTAAATTGCTGAACTCCCACTCTTAATGTTTATCATGTACATAAGTAAATTTAATGTAATTTATTCACTAGGATTTGTTTAAAACATGAAGAATACTAGATTCCAAACTTTATTTACATTCTTATCGTGGGTGTTCTAGCTGTTATATAATCTCTAAAATCTAGAATATCAATCTCCACCCCACGTCTTCATAATACAATAGTTCCATGCACTGTTGTGTTACACTGAGACAAGGATTTCTGCTTATTTATTTCTTGAATAACCTGGGATTTGTGGTCTTTGGGGAAAATGATATGGAGAAGGCTGTTTCAAACTTAGGAAAAAGTTTTGTTCACTGAGAGTTCAGAAGTGTGAAGTCAAGGAAGTTTGAGATTTTAGAGGAGGATGCATATTATTATTAACATCTATCTTCCATGGAGTCAAAGGACTCATTGTGGAAGGTCCATTACCCTCTCATGCAAAAAGACCATCAAACTGTATATTAAATTCATGCAGTGTCTTCACTCACACAATTTCAGGCAATGCAGTGTGCATTCTATTCATCATTCACTCTCCATGCAAAGAACCTTTTTCTCACCCCTCTGCTCATACCCTCCTAATACAGCTTACAGGGATGGCTTCTAGTTCTACCCTTGCCTCCCTACGAAAAAATCTCTTCCACGTTAATCTGGTAAAAAAAACCCTCATCAACTTGAATGTCTTAATCATATCCCCTCTTCTGTTCAGAAGGCTCTGCATGCTGCATTCCCTCAATCTTCTATATACTGACCATCATAGTCCTTGCTAACTTCTCTTGCACCCTAACTACTCAGAGCCTCCATAACTCAGTTGGTATAGATGAAGCCCTTTGGTCAGAAAGACCTGGGTTCGATTCCCGTTTATGACATGAGGAACCTTTATCTGGTCTCTTTCAACTAAAGGTGAGTTAGCTGGTCTTATATGGAGGTAGAGGGTTTTTTCTCCCAGAAACTCGGGTTTTTCGTCCCTTAGAACAGGCAAACCACCCCATGAACACACACAGATCTACAGTCAGAAATACTTAGAAATCCCTCATTGGAGGGCACAACCTCAACTGGTCCTAAGGGGATGGATGGGAAAAATTGAGGGAACTCCACGTGAACAACACACAAACCTTAACCACTCCAGACACACACAGATTGATCTATAATTCATGACCTCGTCAAACCCCTCTCCCCTTTGTGAAGTGGAAGAACAATTTTTCCCACCTTCATTCCTTTGGGTCTTGCTCTGTTGCAAGACTCATGTTAAATATATGTGCCAAAGGTGCCATTAATTAACTCTAGCATTCCTTCAAGACATGCAGCGATACAAGTCCCTGCTGCTTTAATAACATTAAGTTTACTTACTTCCTCATATACCTCATGCTCATTCACCATTAGTCTCTCCTTTACCATATCCTCTACACTCTAGCTTCACATGTTTTTGCCTTCACAAGGACTTGAAGCCAAAATGAACAGGAGGACAGGAATGTGAGATGCAGTTCATTTGAGGTTATCTATTCAGATAACTTCAAATGATAACCCCAACAGAATGAAATATGTAGTTGGCTGCTGCTGCTGTGGGATGGGAATGGCAAAGAAGGTTGTGGACACCATGCATCGACAAATTAACACGAGTGCAGAGTGAGTAATTATTATATAGTCTTCAGCTATAGAGACATAGCTTGGAAGAAGAATGTGTCACAGGAAGAGAAGGAAATGAAATTTGTACACGTGCTAAGAGATAATTATTTGAAACAGCATGTTGATTAGAGATTCAAGAGTACTGAATCTAGTGTATCAGTGATAAGTTAATTAGGTATATTGCATCCAAGTGGAAAGTGATCATTCAGTCTTGACCCTGGAGATTATCTGACTTTTTTTTTTTTAAGGACTATATGTGATAAGCTGAGAAGCCAGCTTAGAATAATGCCATGGCATTAATGTAATGTATGGGAGATGGTCAAGAGATATTTGAAGAAAGCAATATCAGCATGTATACCAAGAGTGAGGTTTGAGTTAAATGGATGAGTATCAACATTAAATAGAAATTGCAGAAGCTATATAGAGAACTGTGATCAGCAAGCTTGTGAGCAGTACAAAGCACAGGAGAGAAGGATAGTGACCAGTATGGTAAGGAAGGCAAAAGTAGAATATGAGAGGAAGTTAGCCAAGCAGATCAAAGAAAAATCTCAAAGAGTTCTTTTACTCTTTACTGACTAAAAAGAATCTACTTTTCCTTCTTTATTCCATCCATCTCTGTCTTCTCTCATGAAGTATCTCCAAACAACTATAACTTGCAACCCCTCGAGAAAAATCTCAGAAAAATTCGTTTTCAACCTGTACTTGTAATCAACACATGACATTGATATACTTATAGGTTCTTTGACTTGTCATTTATGGGATTGGTATTAACAAAAAAAAAAAAAAAGAGTTAAATGGATGAATACTGAAACATTAAGTAGAAGTTGCAGAAAAACAAACAATTGCAGAGGCTGGCTGTATAAAGAGAAATATGATCAGCAAGCTCATGAGCAATAAAAAAAAAAGTTTAGCCCCAGTTGGTTTGCTATATTTCTTACAGGCAGTGTGGAGTCTCCTTCTAGCTATCTGGCTGTGATCCTTAAGTGACTGAAAAAAAAATTATTTAATTGTGAAATAAATATTGAGTATTTCACGATTACAAGAACTGTAGTACTTAATTTAAAAAATTAATATTATTATTACTGCTGCATGGGAATCTCCATGGATCTGAAGACATTGGAAGTTTCAGACTTTCTGCACAATACCTATCATATCATGACAGGAAGGAAATAGGATTTATATTAAGATAATTACTCAAGTCAGCATCTGATGGAGGAGACTAGAGGTATGAGAGTATTGGATGATCATAGGATCAAAACAGCTATCCATAACCAAGATGAACACATTGATTGGTGAAAGTGACCATATGGTCTTGACTTGGGAGATTGTAAAACATGGGGAATATTCTGTCAAAAAGGGCTATATGTGGAACTACAGGGCAAGTGATTATGACAAGCCTAGGAAGAAGCTTAAATCTGTGCCATGCATAAAACACTGCAAGGTAAGGATGTTAGTAGTACATGGGGATAGCTAAGGATCATTTAGAGGAAGCAGTATTAAATTGTATACATAGGGTAAGGAGGATTAATCAGAATTATATGGATGAGCATTAAGCACGAGTTGCAGAAGTAGAAAATGCTGTGGAGGGTATATAAAGAGAAAAGTGACCAGCAAACTCATGAACAGTACAAGGTTCAGGCAAGGAAGGTGACCGGCATGGCAAGGAAGGCAAAATCAGATTATGAGAAGAATCCAGCAAAGCAGGCCAAAGGAAATCCCAAGGAGTTCTTTCATTACATGGTAAGTAAGAGGAAGAATGCTATGAAGATTAACCTTAATGAGTGATGATAGTCACAAGGTGACAGAAGCAGATGAAATAGTTGAGTTACTGAGTGACCACTTTGTGAGTATATCATCAGAGTGAGGTTATTGCTTTTATGCAGGAAGAACAGTAGTGGAGGTTTTTAGGATATTGCAGAGCAGGGCGGTTCGTGCATAGGCACTGCAGAACTGCAGCACCCCCAATTTTTCTCGATATATAAATATATTAATTAATTTATTTATATTTGCTTGTAATATTTAATTTTGTCATCAACAATCCTATACAATTCTCTTATTTTGTATAAAAAATAATAAAAATCCATCTTGTTGCACTTAGGAGGGCAAAGGATGCTAGCAGCACTGTTTTTACCACAGTGTCATATTGCTATGCATGCAAGCATATGCATGTCATAGTGAGATGCGCGCTATTAGCATAATGCGGCACTGTCCGTTATGCAGTTCCACTGTTATTTATATGCAGTTTGCAGCAGTAGTAGAGTGCTCTTAGTGCTTATCGTGTTTACTCCGTCTCTTTAAATATTTGAACATTACAATTACCTTTAATTACAATTAAAGGAATGGATTTTATTTTTAAGTAATTTTGAATTATATTAAAGTGTATAATTTTATCGATAATAAACAATATTTTTTCATGTTTAATTTTTTAAAAATTTTTACCATAATTTTGATATTTTATCCAAACACATATACACTGTGTTTGGATAAAACACAGTGTTTATGTATATTTCAAAAGTTGCAGCATCCCCACGATTTCAAGCCATGAGCTGCCACTGTTGCAGAGTCTCAAAGTGAATACAGCTGTAGGTTTAGATAGGATATCATCTTGGGTTTTGTGCAAGAGAACTGGCAATGCCTCTGACTAGGCTCTTTAATTAAAGTCTCAGCTCTGGTAGCATTTTCCAAGGGAGTGGAAAGAGGGCAAAATAATTCCTTGCATCAGGAAAGTTCTAAGACTGCAGTAGCAAATTATAGACCAATCAGTATCTCAGGCATGGTGATAAATGTACTTGAAAAATTGCTCAAAAACAGAATTCAAGAATGGGTGGATAAAAATATAATACTGTATGAGTGGCAACATGACTTTCTGAAGGATCAGTCATGCCTTAGAAATTTACTGACATTTTATAATAGAGTAACAGCTAAGTTGGATAAAGGAGATGTTTGCATGATGATTCTGCTGGATTTTGCAAAGGGATTTGACAGAATGCCACATGGAACTCTGTTATGCAAGTTAGAACAAATGGGTACAGATATGACACTGGTTTAAGTGGATAAGAGGATGGCTGCTGGATAGATATCAAAAAGTGGTGTATGGAGGGACAGAATCGAGGCAAAAAAACAGGTGACTAGTGGTGTGCCGCAATATTTGGTGCTGGGACTATTGCTGTTTAATTTGTACATGAATGATATAGGAAATAACCTGTAAGGAAATATTCAGTTGTTTGCTGATGATGTGAAATTAGGTAGAGTAATAGTTAATCAAGGTGATGCAGACGGCTTGCAAGATGATTTAAATAGGCTTTCAGTATTGGTAAAAGATAGTGAGAATCAGTTTAATGTGGAAAAATGTAAAGCTATGCATTTTGGGAAAAATAGATTACAAACCGTGTAACACATTGATGGCACTGTACTCCAGGAAATAGATAAAACTAGAGATTTAGGGATGTGGTAGACAGAAAGTTAAAGGTTAGAGGACATATTGCTAAGGTTGCTAATGTAGCCCTTAAGATTACTTGGCTATTGAAGAACACATTAACATATAGAGATAAGGAAGTTGTTATTATAAGGTTGAAAACTAATTCCAATTGCGCTACGGTGGTTACAAAGCCTTATAAAGGCTTTGTAACCACCGTAGCGCAATTGGAAGAATGGCGGAATATTATGCCCTTCGATTGGGAAAAGACCTGGGTTCGATTCTCATTGTGACGAGGGGAATCCTTATATGGGCTTTTTCAGTTGAAGGTGAGTTAGCTGATCTCATACGGTGGCAGCAGGGTTTTTTCTCCCGGAAACTTGGATTTTTCATCCTGCATACAGACAAATTGGCCTCAGAACACACACAATTTACAGACAAAAAAACTGTTGTTGGTGATGATGGGCAGTAGATGGTGTTGATGGTAGTATTGTCGTAGAAGGAGAATTAAGTGGTAGTGGAGAGGATGAGATGTATTTAGCAAAGTAGAGTAGTGTGCCCTCCCATGATGAGTCCTTGAACTCCTTGGAGGTGTCACATAATAGTAATAATAATAATAATACACCAACATCTGGATTACTGTGCTCAACTGTTGTCCCCCGAGTTTCTTGGGATGAGGAAGTTCCCGATTTGGATAGATTGAGAGTGTGTGATTGCAGAAGTTGATTGATAGGAGAGAAAGAGGGGATATGATAGAAACATTTAAGTTGCTGAAAGGGTTTGATAGACTTAATGCAGGGGAAATGTTTTAACACTTGGCAAGAGGGCCAGAACAAGGCCTCATCCTTGGAAGTTGAATAAAGGTGTGGTTAGTAGGGGTGTGTGAAGACTAGATTTTTTGCTTGATGAGAGTTTATTTTTCACTTGGTTAGACTATAATAAGTTTAGTTTAATCCTTTATCCAAGTGTGAGCAAACAAAGTTTGCACCTGAAAGTATCTTCAGGACTGAGTTAAGGTGGTGCAACACCAAGGCGACTCGTTGCAAAGGTGGAGAAAGATCTCATCACTCCTATCTCAGTTTCTCCCATAATGCAAAGCACATCTCCTTGCGGATATGTGTAATGCTATGCATTAAGGCAAGGGTCACTACCCATACCGGTTTCAACCTTTATTGAAGTCGCGTCAGTGGGAGCCAGGCCCAGTAGTGGAGACACCAAGGCAGAAGCAATGAGAGGTCTCACACTTGGATAAAAGATAAAGGATTACCTTCTAATAAGTTATGCTTTTATAATATTCCCTGTTTTTCACCTACTAACTAGTCTTGTCCAAAGACCTTCAATCTATCATCATAAGGAGCATTCCACACACCAGCCATAATCAATTTTATTTGGAGAATTTGAATGAGCAGAATGAGTTACAAGTGTCTATTTTGAGTGCTCTGTTTGTGAATGCGTTCAAGGAAAGATATTATTATTATATGACACCTCCAGGGAGTCTGAAGACTCCTTGAGGGAGATTCAAACTATCTACACAATCTATCATACCTCTCCTTGAGCCCATTAACAGACAAAGCATTCACAACTGACTCTGGCAACTCATTCTACTCATTCACAACACTTCAAGCAAAAAATAATAAATTTAGTTTAATCCTTTATCCAAGTGTGTGCAAACAAAGTTTGCACCTGAAAGTATCTTCAGGACTGGGATAAAGTGGTACAACACTGGGCAACTCCTTGCAAAGGTGGAGCAAGATACCAACACTCCTATCTCAGTATCTCCCATAATGCAAAACACATCTCCTTGCAGATATGTATAATGTTATGCATTAAGGAATGGGCCACTACCCAGACTAGTTTCGTTACATGGCAGGATGGGAACAAGGGTGTGTGTGTGGGGGGGAGACATCCCCAGAAATTTCTTGAGAGTGGTTATCAAGGGTGTTAGGACTAGGTCCTTTTTTGCTTCTTAAGTGGTGGAATCTGTTCCAGAGTTGGTTGTGAGTGCTTTATCTGCGAATGAGTTCGAGAGAAGGTATGATAAGTGTTGTGTGAAAATAGTTAGCGTAGGCCTCTTCCTTGGACTCCATGGAGGTGCCTGAGAAAATAATTATACTCGAGTATAATATTACATCATTCCACATTATGTTTTATGATGATGTTCATCTTTAAACATTAAAAGTTATTGAATTTAAATCAGAATTTCATATGAGAATGGATATATGATCAAAGTGATATTATTATGTATCATTGTTGGCTCAGCAATTTTTGTCTAGGCCCTAGTCTTCTTAAGAAGCATCTGCTAATTTTCCATTTTCATTGTAAAATTCCTCTAGTTTTTTTACTGAATGGTCTTAATATCTTGGATCACTCCACCTTCTGATCTCAGTTTAAGTCTTCCAGTTTTTTCTTTTTCTTTCTGGTCTGGTATTGAACACCATCTTAACTGCTGTTATTACCCATGTCCAACTCAGTCTAATCTTCCAGTATGGTTGGCTGAGTGGTAAGCATTCTCTACTCTCCAGCCAAAAGGCTGCGTGTGGCTTGTTGTAGTTGGTGGAGATGGAGAATTGTAGAGTAGGTGCCCTCCCCCGATGAGTCTTTGGACTCCTTGGAGGTGTCATGTAATCATAATAATAATAATCTGTTGATCTTAATGTACCTGGTAATATCTGCTCATTAAATAATTGATGTAGTTCATGGTTATTTTTTCACGCATCAATTATTCTGTATTGTGCCAGAAATGCTTCTGAGAACCTTTCTTTCAAATAAATCCAAGTCTGTGGAAACATTTGTTTGCAGAAGGATTTGTATATAATAAAACTCATGTCATTTGTGCAGCTTCTAGGTATAATGTGAAACTGTTCCAATTTTAAACTTATGGGAACAAGTTTCTTTTGAGGACTATTAGTGCAAACTTCTTTCTTACTGTATTACTGTATACATTTCAGTTTTTCTTAATTAATTTGCAAATGCATGTTTGTTGCTGCCTTTTCCAGGCTGATATAAAGGATTTTTTTCCCTTATCACTTCTCTATCATTATCACCTTATGTCAGAATTTGCAGCGCATAAGTGCTTAGGTATTGTAATATCTAAGCACTTATGCACTGTTGCAAAACTCATAGAAAGAAGAGGAAAGATACTGTATGCCCACAGTTCATAGAACCGGGGCTGGCAGATTGCCAAGAATAGCCAATTCATGCTGAAGGGGAGAAAGAAATAAAGGATGTACGAATTGGTCACCAACATGCAAATCACGTTTTATACATAAAATTTTCCAACTGTTATACAAGCAAAATAGTTACCACTTTAAAAACTACAATGTTCATAAAAGAAAAGTTAATTTTCTGACGTAATAATAAGCAACTCTTCCCTCAAGATTGATTGATTATTCTATTATCGGAATGGGGTCATCTTCTTCTGACATTGCGAGAACCTTCAACACTTCAACAGAAGTGTTGAAGGTTCTCGCAACTGTGGGTGTACAGTATCATAATGTTTTTATTTTATTTTCTGAAAGACTGTTAATCTTTATGAGGTATTCTAAACTTTTCATCATAAATAAATATTTTTTATAGGTTCCTGAAAGAAATTTTACATCGTTGTGACAGAGCAAGTATCTACATATTTATTGCTGCCTCCTATACACCATGGTAAGTATGTTGTGAATATCATGAATTTTTTTATTTTTCCATTCACTTAATTGCACTTTATGTCATTATTTGAATCTGAATTACAGAATACAAGTAAAATGAAACTTTTATATTGAAAGTTTATTTTTCACTTGGTTAGACTATAATAAATTTAGTTTACTCCTTTATCCAAGTATGAGCAAACAAAGTTTGCACCTGAAAATATCTTCAGGACTTAGGTAAGGCAGTACAACACCGGGCAACTAGTAGCAAAGGTGGACCAAGCTAACATCACTCCTATCTCAGTATCTCTCATAATGCAAAACACATCTCCTTGCGGATATGTATAATAATATGCATTAAGGGAAGGGCCTCTACCGAGACCAGTTTCGACCTTTATCGAGGTGTATTTAAGTAAAGACCTCTTTAAAAATTAGATGATCCTGAAAGATTGCCCAACTCAGCTTTGTTCCACTCAGTGACAGGCTCACCCTGTCACCAAGAAGAACATCTCAGCGTTGGCTCTACCCAGTGGCAGGCTCACCCCACCACAAGACAGAGCCATAATCTCAGCGATGGCTCTACTGAGAGATAGGCAAAGTGGGAGCCACGTCCAGAAGTGAAGATACCAAGGCAGAAGCGATGGAGAGGTTATCTTTACCTATAGGAGTTGCCAAAAGGTGTTCCACCTTATTATTAAATTACTCTGGATTTGGAGAAAGATGTTGAAAGTTTGGTTTTCACTTGGTTAGACCATAATAAATTTAGTTTAATCCTTTAACCAAGTGTGAGCGAACAAAGCTTGCGCCTGAAAATATCTTCAGGACTGAGGTAAGGTAGTACAACACCGGGCAACTCGTAGCAAAGGTGGACCAAGCTAACATCACTCCTATCTCAGTATCTCCAATAATGCAAAACACATCTCCTTGCGGATATGTATAATGTTATGCATTAAGGGAAGAGCCACTACCCAGACCGGTTTCGACCTTTATTGTGGTCCCGTCAGTGGGAGCCAGGCCCAGAAGTGAATATGTATAATTTTATGCATTAAGGGAAGAGCCACTACCCAGACCGGTTTTGACCTTTATTGAAGTCTCGTCAGTGGGAGCCAGGCCCAGAAGTGAAGATACCAAGGCAGAAGCAATGGAGAGGTAATCTTTACCTATAGGAGTTTCCGAAAGGTGGTAAATTACTCTGGATTTGGAGAAAGATATTGAAAGTTTATTTTTACTACCTTACCTCAGTTCTGAAGATATTTTCAGGCGCAAACTTTGTTTGCTCACACTTGGATAAAGGATAAAACTAAATTTATTATAGTCTAAGTGAAAAATAAACTTTCAACATCTTTCTTCAAATCCAGAGTAATTTAAGGTGGCACACGTTAAATTACTTAAATAGGAGTGATGTTAATAAGGTGGCACACCTTTTGGCAACTCCTATAGGTAAAGATGACCTCTCCATTGCTTCTATCTTGGTATCTTCACTTCTGGGCCTGGCTTCTACTGATGAGACCTCAATAAAGGTCGAAACCAGTCTGGGTAGTGGCCTTCCCTTAATGCATAACATTATACATATCCGCAAAGAGATGTGTTTTGCATTATGGGAGATACTGAGATAGGAGTGATGTTAGCTTAGTCCATCTTTGCTACGAGTTACCAGGTGTTGTACTACCTTACCTCAGTCCTGAAGATATTTTCAGCCCCAAAAACTTTGTTTGCTCATACTTGGATGAAGGATTAAACTATATTTATTATGAAACTTTTATATGTATACTGTTACTAAAAACCCTTGAAATGACTCTCAAAGATAACAAAATTATATGAAATTTACATAGTAGGAGTAGTAATGAAAATTATGAAACACACTATCAGTGTATATTTCATAACTTTGAGACAGTAATATGCTTTTCTAATTTTGTACAACATAAGTAATATCTTTTATCTTGCACTATTAAAATATGTAAACTTTTAGTTTTCCTTTTTGTCAACATCATCACATATCCTCTGTGGAGGGTTATAATTCATTCAAGGAAGTTACATGTCAACTGCTATGCTTATCATATAATCTCTTAAATTCTTTTTTTCAATGCATCTGGAAATATATATTTCCACGAATCATTTGCATCCTAATTTTTCATACTATTCCAACTTTTTCACTTTTAAAAATTATTATTCCTAATGTTTTTGTTATAATGTTTATGAACTTTTAGTTGTAGTAAAAAAAAATCATATAATTGTCAATTTCAGTAAAATTAATGGTTTAAAGAATGAAAAGAAAATGTTTATTTTAGGACTTATCGACATATCAAATGATTCTATACTATATTTTATTGTTCTCAGAAGTGATTTTTGAACTTTCACTGATTAACTTGTAAAATATATTCATTACATTAAAAGAAACATTGATTTTTTTAAAGGTATATATACTAATAAATTCTTAATCTAAATTAGCATTCGAAGAATTTTGTGATATACCGCAACGCAAAATCTTTGTAATAATAATATCAGTACCATATGTAATGAAGTAATTCTTCTGTTTGCTCATTACTGCCTATCAATGCTCATCATCCTGTGGTATAACTGAATTTACCATGTATACAAGAAAATTATTTCAGTGCATGTAATATTATGTATTCATGAGTCTAAAAAAAAATTTCACTTTTTTTTTTTTTTTTGCTTTGATATTAATTATCAGACTACAAGAGCATTTAAGTATCAGACTAAAAATAGAACACAGTTGTACTATCTTATCCTATTCCCTCAGCCATACAGCTGGTGGGGGTTGCTATATGCTACCATACTAGGGAGATGATTATGAGCAAGGTGGTTTCCTGTTGCCTTTCTTGCCATAGTACTATATTTTGTGACTCTAGCCATGTATGTTCACTGGACTGGTTTGCCTGTTTTGAGGGATGAAAAACCCGAGTTACTGGGGGAGGGAATCCTCCACCTCTCTATGAGACTGGTTAACTCGCCTTTAGTCGAAAGAGACCAGATAAAGGTTCCTCATGTCACTGATGGGAATCAAACCCAGGTCTTTCCAACCAAAGGGCTTTGTCTATGGAACATTTATGCAACATTGAGATCTTTTTGTTTTTGTTGTTATTTTAAATACACTAGTATCCAAAAGCTAAGAAAGAACTGCATTTTACCTGTATATGAAAACATTTTCATTACTATAGCTAAATGTGGACATAAATTTATTCCCAGCATACTAATAAATTATATTACACAAAAAATATGTTATAAATTTTGTACAAATTAAATTGTGATACATTTTTGACAAAAGTTACAAATTTCATAAGAACATAGTCAAGGAATTAATGCAGTGTTTATAGAAAACTATGCGGAGAGACATTTCAGTATGGAATATATCTTCCCCAAACTGTGATGCAGCTCTCACAATGTCGTACCATGCTTAGTACCAAGTGATTCAGGTGTTCTTGAGGCAAACTGGCTCACTCCTCCTTCAGAGCAAGGATAAGACCTTGTTTGTTTTCTGGATGGGAATGTGTCTCCCTATTGCGTCCCAAACATGTTCTCTGGGGTTGATATCTGGGGAGCATGCTGGCCACTTGATTCAGTTAATATCCTTAATCTCCAGAAGTATCTCTGCTGCTTATGTATGATGTGGTGTGGCATTGTCGTCCATAAAAATGAATGCTACAGCACCACAGAACAATCGATCATGGCATTGAAGAACTCTGTTGCAATATCATTCACCATAGTCCCTTTTCTCCAGCACTTGTAAGTGCATCCAGTAAGCACAATGCCTCACCACACCATGTTCTTATTCAGTTTATTTCAACAACTCTAGCATCTCATCCTCCTGCACTTGTTTTTTCATTCATTGTAGAGGACAACTTCCAGATCTCTGTTTGTGTCTAATGCTATATCCTTTCAATTACTAAATGTGATAATTAAGCTCTTAATATTTCAAAGGATTTCAAGCCAGTGCATCCTCGAATCCAAAAGACAAGATCTCTCATCTTGTTTTTGGCTTTGAGGATGCTTCCCTCATCTGGTTGGCTTAGAAACAAAAGGTGTTAACAGTGAAGTAACTATGGAAATGAAAATTGTAATGGAGCAGTCTATAGCTTCTGGGCTAAAGGTGGTCTTAAAATTATCATCTTCAAATTTCTAATAAAGTGATTAAGCTGTACTTACTTGCCATAATGATGATGATGTATGTATTTCTTAGGAGGGGGATCTGGAAAGTTCTGATAAACACCTAGAACAAAGATGATATTAAAGCAACTGATATAACCACAAGAAAGAACATATGAGGATATAAGAACATAAGTTACCTTCATGGCTATGCTACTAGTATGTTCTTTTTTGTGGTTATATCAGTTGCTTTAATATCATTTTGTTCTAGGTGTTTATCAGAACTTTCCAGATCCCTCCCCCCTGTATATTCTTGAAAGTGAATTAATGTGAACCAAGTTGCATGCACAAGGAACTTTATACTCTAGAATGTATCTAAGGATGGAGTCTATCCTTAGAGAAAGGATAAGGGTTGCTGGTTTGATGTATGGTTTAAAAATGGTTATGATTATATTTATTTACCACTTTGGCTATCTTCTGACACTGATATGGAGGATAGCACTAGTTTTGCTTTGGTCTGGTATGTTTATACAAGTTGGAGCACAACATGATTTTTGCAGAATTTATATCTATTGCAATAAAAATGCAGCATAGATAATTCAATTCTTTGGCTAGATGATGTCATTGGAACAAACAACCTATAGTTTTTTTTTCCAGTTTATCAATTTTGCCACTAGATTTCATGAGTTATGTATCTTGGAATCACTGTATGTATGTGTGCATGCATGGGAATCTGTTTATGTGTATTGGCTTTCTGTAAACAGAAAAATGTAATGAACTATTTGAAAGACATATTACTGATATGTATAGGAGAGTTAGACATCAATCTAGTAGCCTTATAACACATAGGGCCAGAGTAGTGTGTTTCAGTGACATTGCTTTGGCCACAGAACTTGGTTATCTATACCAGTGGTCTCCAAAGTGAGGTATACATACCCCAGGGGGTACGCGAGTCGATACGTGGGGTACGTCAAAAAAAGTTTTATATTGATAGGGAAAAAAGTAAGTAATTAATTAAAGATAAAGAATATTACTTTCTTTCATCAATTAAACATATATCTAATATAGACAAAGACATTATAAAGATCCTGTAAACTTAAATTTGCGCATGCGCACATTGGGCGACTTTGCACACATAATCGTCTGTGGCAAAGCTGTCATGTTTTTTAAAACTTGGGAGTAAATCTCTTACTTCTTATCATTGCCATTGTTTGTAGAGCATCCTTGTGTTGACAAGCCCAACTAGAGAAGGAAAATTGCTTAGTTATCCTGCTATCTACAGATGACACCACAGTTGTATTAATTATTTGACTATTAGTAGTAAGTTTAACGATTTTTTAGTATATATTGTTTCTGTGCAATTCCAATGCCTTTTTGTGCTTACTTTTACGTTTATACTAGAAATAATGAATTAATATTAATATTATAATAAATTAATTGACATTAGATACAACACAACTTTGAAAAACGAATTTCAACAGAAATCTCTTCACAATTGGTGGATGGGACAGAAGTCCGAGTATAGCAATTTAGTAAACACAGCAAATGATGCACTCCTACCTGGTTTTACTTATTTATGTGAGGTATCATTTTCTGCAACGACGGGTATTAAAACCAAATATCGAATAAATTAAACTTGGAACCAGACTTTGTATCGCAGTATCAGAAGCCATCAAACCAGAATTTCAAAGAAATTATGAAAGAAATGCAAGGCCATTGTTCACGTTAAATATTGTAATAAATATGTTTGTAAGCTGTTAATAATACAAATAATATGTAAAAATATCTAGCTTTTTTAATTATTATATGATGATACAAGGCATATTTCCTCTTTATAATACTTATTACAATAGATTTTTGCTCAATGAATTAGGGGTACGTGCTATTTATTTTTTCTGTCTTGGGGGTACGCTATCAAAAAAGTTTGGAGACCACTGATCTATACTACACATTTTTAAAAGCGTGTTTACAAAACATAAAATAGATGAAATATTCTTTCCTCTCCACCTTTGACATACACGATCAATGACAATTTTCATTAGAAAGATTGCATAACAAAAGCTGTAAAGCAAACATTCTTCATCCGAACCTAATCAGAACTGAATATCTTTCTGTACTTTTCTGTACTGTTTCTGTACTTTCCTGATTTTAGGAAATTCTCCTGTTAGTCCTGAATTCTTGCATTTTATATTGTTTTTTAACATGCTGTAGTTTTCAGTTGTTATTATTTGTAGTTTGTCTTTTTAACTGTATATGCAGAAAATGGTCTTGAAATGAAATCAAAATTTCTGTTCATATTAAATAATTTATTTTCAATTCAATGTAAGTATATTTCATATCTTAAATACTACCATATCTGTATTTCACAATATGTCTCAGTTCTCTACCCACTGCTTCTTTCTCCCCCCCCCCCAGACTTACAGAGAGAGAGAGAGAGAGAGAAAGAAAGAAACTTCGAAGTCAATCCAATGGTGAGAACCAAATTGCTGAAAAATGGTGTTAAAATGCTGTGGAGAATTTGTCATTGTGCATACATACTACATAAGTGTTCTGAGATGCTTTAACTGCAATAAGCTTCACCATCATACATGAGACTGTAAGGGAAAAACCACCTTTCTGTTCTGCTCTAAGGAATACAAGTTCAGCGAGTGCCCAAGAAATGAGTCCGAGATGAACTGTATGAATTGCAAAAATCATAACAAGCATGCCAAAACCAAAAACAACTGCAAATTGGTACTAAGTAAAGACTGTTGGCATACAACTACTTTAGACAGCTCAAAATTCAAAACATAAATTATGGAAAGCAATAATAAAGTTAGCCAAAACAGCACTACTTCCCTGGCATGCCTTCAAATAAATCTTCAATGCTATATCAAGGCTGTAAATAACTTAACAGAACTCATATATAGAAAAAATATAGGACTAGCATTAACACAAGAACCTTACGACATCAACAACAAAAATATGTGGCTTTCCAACTAATTATAAAATATTTTCCAAAGGATCAGAAAGAAAGACAGCAGCAGTTCTTGTGGTCAACCCTGAAGTTGAGGCAGTATTAATTTCTCAGTACAGCAGTGAGGATGTGGTACTTGTTAAAATTATGTACAGCGGAATTAAAACTTTTGCTGTGAGTGTGTATCATGCTGACATAAAATATGACTTAGAAAAAATGGGCAGTGAGGATTTTACCATCAATCATACACAAATTAAGGGTCAAGGGGTGCTTAAGGGTCAAAGCTGTATAACTGAGAGGAGACCTCCACATAGCCTTTAAAGGAATGCGGATAACCGACCAGGGCTTCTGACCTAATGTCCAATCCTCACCTTCTTGTGGTGCACCGTGTTGGGTATCTACTTTGATACTGAACAAACGAGGATGGGCTGGCAATTTGGGATTTAGCCGACCAAATTGTATTCTTATTGGCTAAACCAAAATGAAAAAATGATGGTACAACATGACAAAATTTCATGCCGGCTGGGGCATCGCCCAGTTTAACAAGGCCCCCGTTGTTTTCGCCAGGGAACCAGGGCGAACAGCGAAAAGTCAGCTACTGGAACAAATCTGAAAACAAACCCCAACTCAATATCACCAGAGTTAAAGATTGGTACTATCAACGTAAGAAGCCTGAATGGCAAAGAAATGGAGCTAGCTGAGGAATTAGATAAGTACCAGATCGACATAATAGGGGTGACTGAAACAAAAAAGACCAAAACTGGTGAGATCTTTCTGAGCAATAAATACAAAATGTTATATTCAGGCAATGACAATCAAGGAAAAGAAGGAGTAGCCATAATATTCAACACAAATTACGAGGCTAATCTTCTTGAATGGCAGTCAGTCTCAAGTAGAGTAATGTGGGCAAATATGAGAATGGGGAACTGGACAATGAGACTTATTTGTGCCTATGGACCCACAGAAGGTTCTACTAAGGTAGAAGTGGAGGAATTTTTTGAGGCTTTAGAAAAAGCAACTGACACAATGAAAAAGGAAAAGTTGGTCCTTGTTGGGGATCTAAATAGCAGAGTAGGAAATGATTGTGAGACATACAAAAATATTTTGGGAAAATTTGGAGAAAAGAGCAAAGCTAATAATAATGACAAATATCTGTTGGATTTCTGCTCAGGACATGGACTGGTTATTACTAACACCATGTTCCAACCTAAAAATGTGCACAAATTCACATGGAGAGAAGAGGCAAGGAATAAGAAAAGTCTGATTGACTATGTTATTGTTGATAGTGATGTTTTCTCCCTGGTGCAGGACACCAGAGTGTACAGAGGATTTGAAATTGGAAGTGATCACTATTTAGTCTTGAGCAGGATAAAATTGAATTTCATATTGAAAAGAATAACATGTAAGAAAGTGTTAAAGCGAATAAAAGTTGAGCAACTCTCAGATGTGAACTGTAGACTAAACTACAGAAAGATTATTGAAAAGAAAATGAAAGAGTTTGAGAACAGGAATCAAACCTTGGACATTCGGTGGCAAACTCTGAAGAAAACATTGATTGATTCTGCCAGAGAGGCATGTGGTGAGGTTGTGTGCAAGGATAAAAAAATCAGAACTCCCTAGTGAACACAGGAAGTTAAAGAGGTAGTGAAGGAAAAGAAGAAAGCATATCAAAAGTTCCTGGCAAATAAGTCAGCTTTTACTCTTACAGAATACAGAGACAAATGTAAGAAAGCTAAACAGTGTGTAAAACTAGCTAAACAAAAGTCATGGGAGGACTTTGGCAAGAATTTAGAATATAAATATCAAGAAGGTGGCAAAATATTCTGGAGGTTGTTGAAGAAACTTAGGAATGGAGGAAAGAGTGCTGTAAAAGGAGTTAGAGATGATAAAGGTGACATGAAAACAGGAGAAAAAGATATCTTTGAAGTATGGAGTAATTACTTTGAAAAACTGCTAAATGAAATAAGCAGTGATGACAGCACAGTGATAAAAAAACACTGACCAGGAATGCAGTCAGGAATACATATCCATACTTGAAGTAAAAAAAGCCATCAAAGGCTTGAAATGTGGAAAGGCAGCAGGAGTAGATGATATTCGACCAGAAATGCTGAAGTATGGTTGTATAAAAGTCTTACAGTGGCTGCACTGCATAGTTCAGAAAGCCTGGACAGAGGGACGAATTCCCGATGATTGGAGTAGAGCTCTCATAGTACCCATATATAAAAAGGGAAATAAAACTGAATGTGAGAATTACAGAGGTATTTCCCTACTGAGTGTTCCTGGCAAGATCTATGCAAGTATACTTGAGAAACGGTTGAGAAGAATTGTGGAAGAAAAGCTTGGTGAAGAACAAGCTGGATTCAGGCCAAATAGAGGCTGTCAGGATCAGATCTTCACTTTACGACAAATAGTCGAGAAAGCATGGGAATATAATAAAGATCTGTATTTAAGTTTTGTCGATTTGGAAAAGGCATATGACAAGGTCATATGCCTTTTCCAAATCGTATTGAATAACGTATTGAATAACTACTGCCAAGAGAGAAGTTATTCAATACGTTGCAGTTATATGGTGTCAATGGGGCATTATATTAAGCAATACTCAGTCTTTATTTGAGTTGTAAGTCAGCAGTTAGAATTGAAGGAAGTACAGGAAGATGGTTTAATGTTAAATCTGGTGTCAGACAAGGATGTACATTATCCCCTCTGTTATTCATTATCTATATGGATCACATTATGAAGGAAAGTGGTATTAAACCTGATATCAAAATTGGAGATGTTAATGTCAGCTCTTTGCTTTATGTGGATGATGTTATACTTCTAAATAAATCCGCTACAAGTCTGCAAGATTCTCTGACTAAATTGAATTGTTGTTGTAATAGATATGGTATGAAGATCAACAATAAAAAGACAAAGACAATGAAAATAGGCAGGATCATTGAAAATGTCAACTGTGTTGTGAATGGAGAACCTGTGGAACAAATAAAACATTTCAGCTACTTAGGCACGATTTTTAGTGAAGATGGTAAATTGAATATAGAAATAGACAACAGAATCAGCAAAGCTGGTATGGTGGGAAGTCAATTGAATAAATTCATATGGAATAAGAGAGAAATTAGTCGGAACACTAAATTAGCTGTATACAAGACAGTGTTCAAACCAGTTTTAACTTATGGATCTGAGAGTTGGGTCAGAAGTAAAACACTTGACCAAAGACTAGAGACCACAGATATGAGAGTCCTGAGAAAGCAAAACCACCCAGTGGAAGACGAAGATATAGGTGGATTGATACGGTACAAAGTGCCTTAGACGATAGAAATATAAGATCTGATAATGTTTGAGTCTTGACAAGTAACAGACTGATGTGGAAGAAAATTGTAGATAGGAAGTTAGTAGTGATGTAATTTTTTCATGTAGTACTGTCATATCCTGTAGACCCCTTGAGGGTACATGGCAGGAATTTGATGATGATGATGATCATACACAAAACAAACTATCACATTAACATAAAGTACTTCACCTTCAATACCAATCTAGACATATTTGTAAAAGCATTAAAGAGAGAATTTGCATGCCTAATCTCAGACATCACTTTAATGGGATCAGCAAACAACAGCTCAGCTTAGACAAGAACATAGCCATCTTCAGCACAAGCCGATATAGACTTCCTTGCTTCTGTGCTTTCATCAGGTCTGAAAAATCCAGTGACCAAACACTCAGAACAACCAAGAAGCTAAACATCAGTGGAAGAAAATCAGTACCTTAGTGGAATGATGAACTAACAGTCCTAAGAAAGTTGTTAATGCACTCAAGCGTGCGTTAACAATAGAACTTAAGACAGAGTAGAAGACAGAACTACTATGAAGCCAATTACAGCTATCAATCCAAAATTACAAATGCCAAATCAAAGTCATGGGGAAAAATTCTGTACTGTTTCAAACATATCTAATCCTTGGAACTGTATACATAAATTAACAGTAAGCAAGAATAAGGCAACATCTATATTATTGACTATTAAGATAACAGATGACTCCTACACTAAAAACTTAGCAGTAACTGCAGCTATATGATAAACAGGCTTATCTGATGATGAAAAATCAACAGATGAAGAAATCCACAAAACTTACAGATAAAGAATGGAAAGAAACATAGACGCTCCTAATGATGATTTATTTATAGCTAATGAAATTGAGTCAATATTAAGATTAATGGATCCAAGAAAAACTCCTGAAGAGGATGGAATAACCAGCGATATACTCCTAAGATCATTTGTTGATTTCCCTAAATTCATAACAATTTATAGGGTGGCCCAAAATGTACCTACCAAGTTTAAATCAATTTTCTCTGCAATTAGCTGATATAATTAGAAAAAACTTTACTAGTACATTATAGCTATCAAGGCATTTGTGTTTGATGGCTATAATGTGTAGGTAAATTTTTTTTTGATATAAACCCATCAACCAAATTCATAACCTTCTGCCTTCTCCAAAAGACAAACTATCACCACTGATGCTACCTGCCGTAGTATTCCGAGTACCATGTTCATGCAACTTGTCTTACTATGGACAAACAGGAAAATTATAAATAAACTTATATCTCTGAACATCAATTGAAAACACTAACCACAGGATCCAAATGGTAAAACACTAAGCTGCTACATAGATCCATATATAAACATCGTTTATATAAAGAAAGTTCTGAAGCCCTACTTCATTGACTAACTCAATCATAACAACTGCGTCACATTTATATAAAGAAAGTGCTGAAGCCCTACTTTATTGACTAATCTCAATCATAACAACTGCATCACTATTCCAAAAGTGTGGGAAATTGTTATCCTCAGTTGTATTAATGCTAAAAGAAAGGACTCAATTGTATAAATTGTTAAATAAATTTATAAATCAATCAATAAATATATATCTTATATTTTTTAGCTGATTTCATTTTCAGCCTTATGATTTTAATCCATTAACATGCAACTATATACCTTAAGGGATTCCAATTTAATGCATGTGTTCTACTGTTTTCTTATTCAATTCCTTATTGTTGTTTGCTGTTTGTACTAATGATGTCTTATGCTATGTAAGACGAAATATTTAAATAATAAATTTATTTTACCGTGGCATACATGTTATTTTATAGTTATTGATAATATTAAAGACTTGACAAATTCTAATTGTAATATATGTATATATATATAGATGTGTGTGTATGTGCACATGTGTGTACGCACACACACACAACATGCCAAGAAATGATGTTCCCTGTTTTTTCTCATTTAAAAAAAAAATTCTTTTTGACTCTGGATTCTGTCCTTTTCCTTGCAGTTCTACTGCATTATTGTTGAACATTTTGATCATCAGTTACACAATGCATATGAATTCTTGATATTCTAGTGAGTCAAAATCCTGTTAATTGAGTTTTGCTCCTCTCATACCATAGGCTTTGTTTATTTATCATCTGTAATATATAATATTGTATTGTTTTGAAAATGATTTTCACTAATTTGTGACTATAAATGTTTTAATTTAAGAAATTTCAATTATTAAAAAGAAAAAAAATTGAAGATTTTGAATACCCAATTTTCCTGATAGCAGAGTCGTTACATACAGTGCAGAAAAAAAAAAAAAAGTGAATATTGCTCAGAATTGTGTGTGTGGGGGGGGGGTACTGGAGATGCATACAGGTGTGACCTTGGCAGTTATGTCATCCCAGATCATTTGCCTTAAGTTGCTGCTTTCTGCATCATGTCCAACCTTGCTTTTCTGAACTAAGAATGTAACAATGTATGAAATTTTGTATAATGGTGGGAAAAGTCTCCTATTTAAACAAACAGTAAAGAGCATATAGCAATGAAGCTCTGTCTCTCTCTCTCATATAAGGGACAGATAATGTGCTGATAATGCTAGTGAGTTAAATATGAATAAGGAATCAATAACGTCTATAATTACCACAGACTTGAGGAAAAGAAAAATGTGCATGAGACATAACTCAGATGATTGGATTCTTACAAAACAAAAGTTTTGTAAGAATCCAACTTGAATAGCTGATAATTAAAACCTAAAACAGCATTTATTACTGGGCAGAAGAATTTTATACTTTATCCAAAAAAAAAAAAAAAAATTCTTATAGAAATTATGTAATCAAACTATGCTCACTGCATTCTCCCATTCAAAAAAGAAAGAACTGTTATCAACAATTACTATTTACAAGTTACTGAAATGTTTGTTGGTAGCCAGATTTGGAATAAACTAGTTGGTATCTGTTGCAGGACCATGCCTACTTATGCAGCAACTGGTATGCACATGTTTCTGGCCAGTCAGTAGGTTGCAATGCTTAGCCACTCTCTTTCTTCCTTGATTTGGCTTCAGCAGATTTTTTTTCCATGTTTCCTAAGTTGAAATCGAGATTGAAAAGATGCTGATTTGGTAGTGTTTATGATATTCAGAAGAATTTAATGTAACAGCTAAACTAAATACATCTCATTTGACAAGTTTCTTTCCAAGCTTATATGAATGCTGTGACAAGTATATTTGCAAAACATACATTTTGCTCAAACATATATTTTGTTTAAACATATTTCTGAGAGCTCTCATAGTCTAATAATATACAGCTTACAATGAGCCTGACAGCTTATTTATTAAAATTTGCAAATAAAATAAAAATTAATGATCCGAACATTATTTAAATACAGACCTGTCTGTTATTCTGATTTTTGAATGTTTTTGATAAAAAGTTTGGAATGTTGTAGAATGCTAGGTATTTATTGGTAATTTAAGAAATTAGAATCAGATTAATTAATTATTCAGCTTAGAGAATCATTTGCACTTCTTCATATTGTTATATGATGATATTTTTGTGCACTTTACAACCACAGGTTACTGTTAAAGGAAACTACTCCAAATATATGGGGATATCCTCTTTGTTGGGTTGTATGGCTTGGAGCATTTCTTGGTATATTTTATCAACATTATTTCCATGAAAAGTATGATTATTTATTAATTAATATCTTTATGCTATTAATTTATATAAAGTCATTGGAAGAAATTAGCATTAGACATGCATGATCTAACAATTAAGTAAAGAACTGATCTTATAAATAAGTGCAAATGAAAAATTATAATTATCTGTTACTGTCAAACTAATCTTCCTTCCACAGCTTGGCATGAATTCTGGTGTCGCTTTTGTAGCTCTGTAAATGAGCGTGATAATCATATTCTGTTAAGCCATTTAAAAGCAGGTGTAAATTGTCTGAATCTTCTTTGGACTGAAATTATACCTTGATTAATCTCACAGTGTCTCTCTCTCTCTTGACATTTCATTTTTTGTGCTTTTCTGAATTTACTGTTGACATGCAGTCATCTTTGCACCAACTTTTAATAAGCATTAATCTCACAGTCTCTTTCTTTCTTTCTCTCTCTCTCTCTCTCTCTCTCGACATTTCATTTTTTGTGCTACAGTTTGATTGACAGTTTAAACACAAATTGTTTCATATAAACATCTTATTGGTTTCAACATCTTTATTACAGTGCAAGATGTTTGGATATTCAGATCACTTTCATCATTAACAATCTGATTTCAGAAATGTTTTGTCCAATCAGGTTAGGTCTTGGTATCATGTCATCTGCATAAGCACAATTGCACATTCAATAATTACAGAACTTTTTTGTTATCATCATCACTATCATAATCGAATTCTTGATATGTATCCTCGAGGAATCTGCAGGATACTATAATATGCATAAAAGGTTACATTATTACTAACTTCATATCAGAAATTTTTCTCCAAATTAATCTGTTATCTTTCAGGACTCTGGGTTGTCAGATCTTAAGTTTTGTTCTTCTAAGGCACTTCTAACCATATCAGTCCATCCAGATCTTGATCTTCCTCTGGTTCTTTTTTCGACAATCATGGTATTAAATACCTGTTTGCTAATATTTCTTCTTTCATTGTATCCTTCTGAATTTCTTCATTTTTAATTTGATTCTCTCATTGATAATACCTATTTACTCCCCTCGTTTGTCTCAGAACTCTGATTTCTATGGTCATTTGTCTTTGATCAAATGTTTTACTTCTAACCCAGCTCTCAGATCCAAAAGTTAAAATTAGTTATTGGTTTGACATCATTGTCTTGTCTCATATACAACTAATTTAGTGTTTTGACTAATTTATCTCTTTTTTTCATATAAATTTATTTGACTTCCCACCATACCAACTTTATGTTCTGTTGTTCTATTTCCATAATTAATTTGCCATCTTCACTAAAAATTGTGCCTGAATAGTTGAAATGTTTACAATGTTCCTGCTAATTTTTATAGTCATGGTCTGTTTATTGCTGCTTTTCATGCAAAATTTGTTACAACAATTATTCAGTTTAGTCAAGGAATCCTGCAGACTTGTACTGGATTTATGTAGGGGTATAACATTATTTGTGTAAAGTAGCTGAGATGAACATCTTCAATTTTGATGTCAGGTTTAATGCCATTCTTTCCTCCATGGCACATGAGCCTTATAGATGATGAATAACAGTGGAGATAGGTGCACCTCTTATGTTGGCTTTTACATCAGGCTATCTTCCCATATCTGCTCTAGTTCTAACTCTGCTGACTTACAACTTAAATACAGAGTGGCCATAAAATAACTTTCCCTCTTTGGAGGTATCTGTAGCTAAAACCAATAAATGGAATGAGACCAAATTTTATATTGAGACTTTTGAAGGCATGGGGAGATGATTTCCATGAAAAAAAGATTTGGTACCAAAAGTCACTGATGGGGGAAATTTTGGCACTGGCAGAGCCGAAAACAAGCGGATAATTACATTAAAGGCAGATAAAATGGAATAATAATATTTCGACGGTGTAAGCGACAGCCGCGTCACTCATTCCAGCTGGATGTGTGGCACGTTACAATGATAATAAGAATAATAATAATTAAACTAAAACAACAACTTGCGAGAGACACAGAAATTAATGTAGTGATTGAACTCACACGAAATAATGTTTTATTCATCTGCTTTCCGTCCTCTGCCAGGTCTAACTCCTAATGATCCAGTTTCTTCAAACTTCTTAATCATAGCTCTCAGTGTTACAACTGACATAGGATCTGTACGCAGGTTATGAAGCCTTCTAAATTCCTGAAGGGCTGCTACAGCGTTGCACTTTTTAAGGTGAAACAACTTATCAAGCAAAGCATACTGAGACAAGGTAGGATGTATATTGAGCACAATTCATCAGTCATTCGAATAACTGCCTGAATGTTCCCAATCCCTTTTTAAGTAGAATTGGTGGTGCTGCTGTCACGTACGCACAGTAAAATTTGCATAATCCTTTTTACCTGTTTACTGCAAATATCTGACTGCTTCCCACTTTGCCAGCACCAAAATTTCCCCTATCGGCAACTTTTGGCACTTAATATTTTTTTCGTGGAAATCATCTCCCCATGCCTTCAAAAGTCTCAGTATAAAATTTGGTCTCATTCCATTTATTGGTTTTAGCTACAGATGCCTCCAAAGAGGGGAAAGTTATTTTATGGCTACCCTGTATAAACTTATTGTAAAAATGTACTTATTGCTTGATATAACATCCCATTTACACCACATATTTGTAGCATTTTGAGCAACAGCTTTTCTCTTGGTATCTTGTAATATGCCTGTTCCACATCTATAAAACTTAAATACAGATTCTTGTTATATTCTCCTGATTTCCGAGCTATTTGAAAATGAATGAAAATCTGTCTGACAAACTCCTGTTTCTCCTAAATCCAGTTTTTTCTTCACAAAGTTTTTCTCCCACAATTTTCTTAGCTTTTTTCAAGTATTCTTGTATAAATCTTGCCAACGAGAGGTTAAATTCGTCTGTAATTCTTGCATTATTTTATTTCCCTTTTAGTTCTATTTCCTTTACTTCTGTGACTTTGTTGAAATGTATAGAAATTAAATATATACTTAATTGCTAATTATTTATATATTTAATTGCATATTTTATGTAGAAGGCATGAAGTTTGACCCCTCCATGTCAGATAGACACTTCAGAGTGGTAAGGAGGCAAAGGACAAAGCTGTCTATGTTGTCTGGAGAATTGCAAGTTTTCTTGTAGCATGGCAAGCAGGCAGATAGTGATCCCTAAGATCAGTGTGCATTACAAACACAGAAGAAGAAGGCATTGAAAATCATTTCTATGTATATTTAGCTAAGAAAATCTTATGAACCGAAGTTATTGAGATATGCGAGATATGATGCTGGAAGATGAGACTTCCAAGTTAGGAGACATCAGAATAGTTACTAGTGAAGAGCAGAGGGAAACTTTGAATGAAGTCAACAAGAATGATGAGCTGGATTAAAGCCCTCAGGAAATTCTTTTTTTTTGATTGCATTAATTTTAGAAGTAGATTCCTCCATTTTACTGATTTATATAAAATAGGAGACTGGAATGTTAGAATTCTATATCAAGGAAAACTGGAATTAGTAAAGAAAGAAATTAAAAGAATTCAGGTTAAGATTTTAGGAATTGGTGAACTTAGGCAGACAGGAATGAGTCATTATCATACTGAAGACGATGAATTATTACTCTGGACACAAAAGTTTTAGAAATGGAGTGGCATTCATAGAAAAGAGTATAAGAGATACATTTTGGGATACAATCTAGTGTTGGACAGAGTAATTCAAATCAGAATAATGACATATTAAGTGAATGTCACACATAATATGTCTTTATTGTGATTTGGATTATTCTGTCCAACACTAAATCGTATCCCAAAATGTATCTTTCATACTCTGTTCTATGAATGCTACTCCATTTCTAAACCTTTCATGTGTCCGGAGTAATAATTTATAGTCTTCAGTATAAAGTCTATGAATTATTAAGTTAATTAATGTCTACCTAAGTTCACTAATTCCTAAAATCTTAACTTGAGTTACTGAGTGTATGTACCCAATACAGATGCAAGTGAAGAGGTAATGAGAGAAAAGGAAGTAAAGAATTTTATGGTAGATTGCAGGTAGTGGTATATTGATATAGCATATTTTCTACACTACATGGACAATTTGTTTAGGATTGACTGACATAAAATAAGATTGTACACACTTATTACACCAAATGTGTATTATTTCCATGTATGACAATTCCTGGCATTCTTCACTATTTTTATAATTAGACTTACTGATTTAACATGAGTTTATCGTTATGTGATGACATCACGAGCCACATTATTTTAACAAAAGTTCATTACAAGATTATTACAAAAATTAACATTTCTCTAAGTACATTCTCCTAAAAAAAAACATGTAAAAACGAACATGATAAGTTACGAAGTCACATATGAGAGATTTACAGTATATCCTACAGGTGGAGATATTGCAGTAACAAGTGAGGCAAAGGTTTATATGGACACTGAGATAAATGAACTGGAGGTGCACATCATATTACAGAACCTTGATGTGAATACACCTATGGAATTAGATGGCATACCAGGTTAAGTTTTCCAAAAAGGTGTTAGGGAATTGGCAGTGCCTTTGACCATATCATTTAATGTAAGTTTTGGCTCTGGATTAGTCCCAAGGGAGGAGGAAGTGCGGTGAGTGCTTCAGGCTTTAAAAATTCCCAACTGTGTCAAATTGAAGCACCGTTTCACTTCCGAGAAAGCTCTACGCATTTATAACCGCACTAGCTTCGCCCTGTTAAGAGAACAAATTACCGCGACGCGCGTTCTCCTTGCCGACGAAAACAAAAACGTACGGGCGCTAGAGGAAGAGCTTTCTAACACACTCGGCCTTGATCTATGGTCGATACTCCATGACATATCATGCACATCGGCAAGAAAGGAATTCGAAAAAATACGTAGTCGGCAAGTAAAAAAATACGAAAACCTGACCAAGACTTCTACTTCTGTACCCCAGCCACCACTTAACACAGTAGTCAACCTCTCGTCGGCAGTTTTAAAGCCTGAAGCACTCACCGCACTTTCACGTGGTCACAATTTCGCCCTAGCTCCAAAAAGGATTTCTGCTGAAGAAATCATGATTCAAATAGAGCGTGGAATTCGCAACCTGCCTATCCATATCGCCAACAACGTGAGACTGGATGTAGTCGGTGTTCTCACTAAAGCCAAACCTCCAAAATCCAACTTATCCAAAAACGAATATACAGCCCTACAAGAATTAAAAAACAACAAAAAAATAGTAATCACCAAAGCTGATAAGGGAAGCGCCACTGTGGTACTCAATCAAAAAGACTACAAAGGTAAGCTAAATTCTTTAATACGAGACCGTACTACTTACCTCTCCATTGATTATAATCCGACCAGCTCTCAGATTAGAACTATCCACAGACTCCTTAAGAAAGTCACTTCTTGGCCTGTGGAAGTCACCAACAAGCTTAAACCTTATAACTCTAGACCCCCCCGATTATATGGACTCCCAAAAATACATAAACAAAATGTGCCATTACGTCCCATAGTGGATGGCATTGATTCCCCCACATATAAATTAGCCAAACATTTAGCCAAAACGCTCACACACTACACTGGCAACACACCATCACACATAAAAAACTCGGCCCACTTTAAAGCCAGTATAGAAAACCTCACACTCCAACACACTGACATAATGGTCAGTTTTGACGTCTCCTGCCTATTCACTAATGTCCCACTCAAAGAAACCCTTGAGCTCATCCAAGCCAAGTTTCCTCCCGATATCTCAGCCCTATTTCAGTTCACAATGAACTCAGGCTATTTCGTTTGGCAAGGAAAGTTCTACAAACAGATAGAGGGGACAGCCATGGGTTCACCACTTTCCCCACCCTTGGCCAATTTCTTTATGGAGACATTTGAAGAAAAAGCCTTAAACTCCGCCCCACAAAAACCCACTATTTGGCTTCGTTATGTGGATGATGTGTTTGCTATTTGGCCACATGGCTCAGACTCTCTCCACTCCTTCCTAACACACTTAAACAACCAACATCCCAGAGTCCAGTTCACCTTAGAAAAAGAGGAAAACAACACCCTCCCCTTCCTAGACACTTTAATCACCCGCCAGCTTGATGGATCTTTGGTTTTCTCTGTTTACAGAAAACCCACCCACACTGGCAGATACATTCACCAGCAATCCCCCCCCCCCCTCACAACAATATGGGGTGATAAAAACACTATATAACAGGGCAAAATTAATCTGCTCAGATGACAAGGCCCTGACTATGGAACTAAACCACATCCTCAACACTTTCTTAGCCAATGGCTATAACCCCAAAAAAATCCAAAAAATACTAAAACCTGAAAACCACAACCCCCCCCTCCCCCCCTCAACAATAAAGACTACACCAAGTCTATCACTATCCCCTACATCCAGGGCACCTCTGAAAAAATAACTAATATCCTCAAGAAATATGACCTTACTTCCTGTTACAGACCATATAAAAAGTTGGCATCCCTTATCCGCTCTACCAAAGACCAACCACTTCCCCTAGACCTACCTGGTGTATACCAGGTCCCTTGCAGCTGCAAATTGTCCTACTTTGGCCAAACAGGCAGAACAACAAATATCAGGATTTCAGAACACCAAGACTACATCCGGTTTCACCAATACAGCCGCTCTGGGCTGGCAGACCACGCCTTAGATACCCACCATAAAATTCGTTGGAAGAAGACAAAAATAATCCATCGCAGCAAGTTTAAATACGAAAGATTATTCAAAGAATCTTCAGCAGCTCTAAAAAACGTTCCTAACCTCAACAAATTTGGGTGCATGAAACTGCCCCAAATTTGGGAGACTTTCATTATGAGAACTTCAGCCCAACGGCCAAGACTACCAAATTAGCCCGCAAGAGGGCACCATTAGGACTTTAGGAACAAAGTTAGTGTCTTAATTTCTTCCTCATTTGCTTTGTTAGTTCCTTTAGTGCACATACCATATCTTTATGTTCCTGAAGATGACAATGTGACATGGTCGAAATATAGAAGTGATTCATTAAAGTTATCTTTAATTAATTTACTTTACATGCGTTGTTAATTCTGTAAATTAATTACCAGTTATCAGAAAAGTGTGAAATGGCTTGAAAAAGTCCATGTTTGTTCTTTAAAACTACAGAATAACACTTATGCCACAGTAAATAACTTTTTTATTATGTAAATATTTTGTCTTATGTATCATAAGACATCATCAGCACAACTAACAAACAACAATAGGAATTTAATTAAAAAAAACAGTAGTGTGCATGCTTAAATTGGAATCCCTCTATGTATACAATCACATATTCATGGATTAAAAACTACTGGGATGAAATTAAAATTACTTAAACTAAATTAAAATATAGTAGATAAATTGTTGACTACAATTGAGGATAACAATTTCCCAAACTTTTGGAATAGTGAAAGAGTCATTTCGATTAAGATTAGGTCTATGAAGAAAGGCTTCAGCACTTTCTTAATAAAATGTTCATGTTGTGGATCTGTGTAGTGACTTGGCGTTTTGCCACGGGATCCTGTGATTAGTATTTTTGATTCCATTTTGTTCCAGGCAAGATTTGTGAGGTTTGATAAGGCAGATGTGGTCTTGATGTTCATAGATATGTTTATTTATAATTCTTCCTGTTTGTCCATAGTAAGACAAGTTACACAAACATTGCATTTGATATATGCCAGGTAGCATTGTTGGTGAGAGTTTGTCTTTTGGAGAAAGTAGCAAATTGCGAATTTTGTTGATGAGTTTGTAGGTTGCAATGAGTTGATATTTTTTTCATAATTTTTGCTGCATTTTCAGAGATGCCTTGAATATATGATACATGGGCTTCTTCTTATCTGGGTTGCTTTATAGGAGAGTTGTTAATTATTCTTTGTGTTGTTATTAGATTATATCCATTTAGTAAGGCAGTTTCTTTGATCATTTTAAATTCTTGTTTTAAGGATTCTTCAGAAGAACAATTCTTGTGTGCGCTGGATACTAGAGATTTTATGATGCCATATTTTTGAGATGGATGGATGGTGAACTAATAATATAGTTCACCATTATTGATATAGTGACCTGAAAAAGTTGGTTTTTGGTAGACAGAAACAGAAATGGATCCATCTTGTTTGTGCTGGATGTGTACATCAAGAAAGGAAATTCCTTTTGATGATTCCTTTTCTAGTGTGAACTTGATACAAGAATGCAGGGTGTTGATTTTTTTTGTAGAAATGAGTAGAGTAGAGTTCAGGTTCTGTGCGACTCCAAACTGCAAAGATGTCATCGATGTAGCATAGCCACATTGTTGGTTTTGGGTCAAGAGCAAAAATTCTATCATCTAGGTGTTCAAGAAAAGAGTTGGCTAAGTTAGTGATCAGGGTGAGCCCATTGCTGTTCCTTCCTGTTGTTTATATATTTTATCTTTCCATGCGAAGTAGCCTGATGTGATTGCAAATTTGAATAATTCCGCTATGTCCAATGAAAGTTTTTGAGCTAAAAATTCTATTGTCTCATTGTGAGGGATATTAGCGAAGAGAGAGAGAGACAATGTCAAAGTATACTAACATGTCTGTATCTGCTAGTTTAATGTCTTTTATTCTTGTATGAAATTCTATGGAATTTTTTATTGAAGAAGCTGAGGGGCAGAGAAGGGCAGAAATCCTGATATTTTATATGTGGGACTGCCTATGGAATCCACAACAGGTCTGAGTGGACAGTTACTTGTATGTAATTTTGCCGAACCATATACTCTAGGAACCATATTTTCAAAATATTATGGAGATATTTTATCAATATCTCCTCAGATATTGCAAATTTTGCAAAGGATGTTGTTAGATTACTACAGGAAGAGTTGGTAATTAAATTGGAATGCATTAGTGCATTGTGTATTAGATTGTATAAGAGATTGGCCATGTGATAGGTGTGAGCAAGTTGTGTGTGTGTGGAGTAGTAACACAAATGGTAATACCACTAAATTGTGTGGCTCATTATCTGTTCATCTGAACACTGGTATATGGAGACCACATAATTTGAATAGTAAAACTGCTTTATTTAGGAGAACAAAAAAAAAAGTAATAGATCTTTGGGAGAAAGGTGTTACATGAACTGATTAAAAAAAAATTAGAAAATATGATTATACAACATTATGAACTTAAAAAGTATAACAGAATTAAAACTGCTTAAGTCAAATAATGTGCACGAAAAGGAAAGTGATGTTGCAAAGAGGTAAGAACGTAGATTACAATTAGCCTTTCAAGCAAGTAGTACTAGCTACCAGGTACTACAGCAGAAAACAGAAATGCCTAATATTGATCACAGTTGTTTTGTAAGAAATTTCAAGAAAGTTTTAGAAATGCTCTGCTCCCTACTGATGCAACAAAAACCAAGGTTTGATACTGAACCAAATTTGGTCTTTATTTATAAAACATTTGAGATCCTCAGACTTTAGCTATAACATGCACTACACCATAGAATGTGACAGCATTAACTACTTCTCTTTTTCTGTGTGCATTATTTCATTTTCTTGTTATGTTACAATTTTGAGGTCTGTAATGTTGTGTAATTATATTTTCTAGTTTTTTTAATCGGTTAATGTGATTCCTTTCTTCTGAAGTTTTAAGTCATTTGAGTTACAGTACTAGTCACTGGCTTTATTTAGAAAAAAAAAAATTCAAATAATTGTCTCATCATCATCATCATCTCATTCCTGACATATATCCTCAGGGGGGGGGTGTACAGGATCTTATAATAGTACTACATTAAAAGTTACATCATTACTAATTTCCTATCAGCAATTTTCCCCCAGATTAGCCTGTTATCTGTCAATATTCCAATATTATCAGATCTCATATTTCTGTATTCTAAGGCACTTTTTATTGTATCAATTCATCTGCATTGCTAATTTCTCCTTTCCCATTCTGTTTACGTGACCATACCAGAGATTAGCTCTTCTGACACATTCCTGAATGCTAACAGTGTCATGTTCTTTCCTAATACCCTAATTTTTAATATGATGCTGCCATTGAAGCCACTCTTCAGTCCCCTAAAGTCTTAAATCTGATTCCACATACTCAACATAGACCTATAATGCTTCAATTCAACCCAGCAGTTATGCCTAACACAGCCCCTTACAGACGACGATTTAATTTTCAAAAAGCTAATTGGAAGGGTTTCATGGAAGATCTTGACTGCTCTCCATAGAACAGGCTCCTCCAAATCCTCAAGAGTATCCTGAATTCATAAAAATACTGAGGAAAATCTCCACCAAACACATCCCCCGAGGGTGCTGCTAAAACTACATTGCAGGCCTTTCCAGTATGCTGATTACGTACAACTTTACAATACCAACCCCTTCTCAGAAGAGACTATCCAAGCAGGAGAAAAATTATGCTCCAAGATGGCAGAAGAAAGGCGTTCCTCATATCAATAGAAGCTCTTGATATGACCCATAGTAGCAGAAAGGCATCTAACTTTATCAACAGAATTAGGAAGGATTTCACTAAGCCATATGAGCATCTACAGGTAACAGCTAATCAAATTGCTCACCAGCTGCTGCTGAATGGAAAATTCCCTGAAAAGCACACAAAAAAGAAGTTACTTAGAACACTAAGTGAGGAACAAAATATGATGAACTCAGATTTCACCATCACTGAACTCAACGCTGCCATAAACCTATTAAAACCTAGAAAATCTGCAGGCCCTTGATGATATCTGTAATGAACAGATTAAACATTTTGGAAACAGGACTAAAGAGTGGTTACTAAACCTATACAACACTTGCCTCAAAACCCTAAGAATACCAACTATCTGGAGGCATGCCAAAGTGGTGGCCTTTCTGAAACCAGGAAACTCCAACAGAAGCAAAAAATTACAGACCTATATCACTACTCAGCAATCTCTTTAAAGTCTATGAACGATTAATTTTGAATAGGCTACAACCCCCTAATCGAACTCCATCTTATTGCTGATCAGGCTAGCTTTAGACCAGGCAAATCCTGCACATCACAAATTCTCAACCTCACTCAATATATTGAAAATGGTTATGAGCAAAAACTAGCCACAGGAGCAATCTTTGTAGACCTAACTGCAGCATATGATACCATAAACCATCTCACACTCAGAAATAAAATATACAGAATACTAGAGACTATCACCTTGTCCTCCTCCTGATCCAATCACTCTTAGAAAACAGACTCTTTTATGTCGAAATGGGGGGTAGCAAGGGCCGCTGGCACCTCCAGAAAATGACCTCCCCTAGGGAAGTGTGTTATCACCATTACTTTTCAACATCTACATCAATGATCTCCCCATCTTTCCAGGAACTAGAAATTTTATCTATGCTGATGACCTTGCCATAGCTACTCAATCAAAAAATTTCAAGTCCATTGAAACTACTGTATCATTTGCCTTAAATAGTCTAACCACATACTATACTAGCAATCAACTAAAACCAAACCCCTTGAAAACCCAGACTGGCCTTTTCCACCTTAACAAACAGGAAGCTACAGATTTCTTGGGAAGACTCTAAAATAGAACATTCCTGGAACCCAGTCTACCTTGGTGTGACTCTCGATCGCACCTTCTCATATAAAACCCACATAGAAATAACAAAGGCAAAAGTTTGCAAGAAACAATATACTAAGAAAACTTACCTCCTACAAATGGGGTGAAGACCCTAGCACACTGAGATCTTCTGCCTTGGCCCTTTGCTATTCTTTTGCTGAATATGCCTGCCCAGTATGGTCCAGATCCTGCCATGCTGAAAAACTTGATTCAGCATTGAATGAAAGTTGCCACTTAATTACAGGATGCCTGAAACCAATACCACTAAAAGACCCTGTATACTTTGGCTGGTATTGCACCCCCTCCAATTCAAAGATCTGCATTCTCAGCTGATGAAAGAAGCAGACAAATGAATGATGAATGCCACTCACTATTCGGCCAGACTTCAGTGTCCCAAAGACTAAGATCCCGACATAGCTTCCTGGCAACTGTTGAACCACCTAAAAACCTCCCAGAGACAAGACTTCAACAATGGCTTGCACTATATCCTTAAAACAATACCGGTATTCCAACAGCCAAACATCTTCCACGTGGTGCCCACTCGGACTGGAATACTTGGAAAAGCCTCAACAGACTTCGAACGACAGGACACTGCTGGGGCTACCTCACTGGCCCAGACAATTGTGAGTGTGGGACAACCCAGTCCATGTAACACCTTCTTTCTTATCCCTCTCTTCCATCACCTTGCACAAAAGAGGACCTTATAGCCTGCACAGAAAGAGCAGTTGATTGTGCAAGATACTGGAAGAACATCTGACCATATTCATTGTATATAAGTCATGTATAGTTTCCTTTTTTTCATATTTAATTATTATTTCCCTGTATAATTCATATACCAAATCTGAGCTAATCTCATTGTAATGTATCCTAATTTGTTGTAATTTATTTCGTATCCAAACACAAGTGGTACAACATGATTTACAACAAATTAGGATACATTACAATGAGATTAGCTCAGATTTGAGCTAATCTCATTGTAATGTATCCTAATTTGTTTTAACTGATATCTGTGGTCTCTAGTCTTTGGTCAAGACTAGAGACCACAGATATCAGTTAAAATTGGTTAGAGCACTGTCTTGTATACAACTAGTTTAGTGTTTTGACCCAACTCTCAGATATCAGTTAAAATTGGTTAGAATACTGTCTTATATATAACTAGTTTAGTGTTTTGACCCAACTCTCAGATCTATCAGTTAAAATTGGTTAGAATACTGTCTTATATACAACTAGTTTAGTGTTTTGACTAATCTCTCTTTTATTCCATATAAAATTATTCAGTTGACTTCCTGCCATACCAGCTTTGCTAATTCTGCTGTCTGTTTCCAAATTTAATTTGCTGTCTTCACTAAATATTGTGACTAAATTGCTGAAATGTTTTACTTGTTCTACAGGTCCTCCATTCAGGATGCAATTGATTTCTCAATGTTTCTGCCTATTTTCATTGTCTTTGTCTTTTAATGCTGATTTTTATACCAAATTTATTACAGCAGTTATTCAATTGGGTCATGCCGGCCTGGTTAGCCAAGTGGTTAGCGTATCCTCTCTCCAGCCAAGAGGTTGCGGGTTCAAATCCCGCGTAGACATGGATGTTTATGATTGTCTTTCACTTTCATGCATTCATTCACCCAAGTATAGCACTCTCCCAATATGGACTGGGTCACTATGGGAGTAATAGACCCAAAACCTCCTGCAATGGGAGAGGCCTTCACCCTGCAGTGGGTAGAAAAATAGGCTGTTCATCATCATTCAATTGGTTTAGAGAATCTTGCAGACTTTTTCTGGATTTATTTAGGAGTTTAACATCATGTGCATAAAGTAAAGAGATTAACAGTGAGATTAACATCTCCAATTTTTAATATCAGGTTTCATACCATTTTCCTTCGTTATGTGAGCCATATAGATGATGAATAACAGTGGAGATAATGTGCTCCCTTTGTCACACACCTGATTTTACTTCAAACTATCTTCCTGTACCTCCTTCAATCCTAACTGCTGATTTACACAACTCAAATAGAAACTATGTATTGCATAATATAATGTCCTGTTAACACCATATAACTGGAGTGTTTTGAACAGCTTTCCTCTTGCCACCTTGTCATATGCCTTTTCCAGATCTACAAAACTTAAATACAGATCCTTTTTATATTCTCATGATTTCTCAACCATTTGTCGTAAAGTGAAAATCTGATCCTAACAACTTCTATTTGGCCGGAATCCAGCTTGTTCTTCACCAAGCTTCCCTTTCATAATTTTTCTTAGCTGTTTTTCAAGTATACTTGCATAAACCTTACCAGGAACACATAGGGAAATAGCTCTGTAATTGTCACATTCAGTTTTATTTCCATTTTTATAGATGGGTATTATAAGAGCACTTTGTCTATACTGACTGAGCTGTGCAGATGCTCAATCAATATAGACCAAGCCCAATGGTTGGAAAGATCTGGGTTCGATTCCCATCTATGATGTGAGGAACCTTTATCTGGTTCTTTTGACTAAAGCTGAGTTATCTGGTCTCATACAGAGGTAGAGGATTTTTTCCCACCTGAAACTTGGGTATTTCATCCCTCAGAACAGGCTAACCAGCCCTGTGAACACAAACAAATCTACAGTCATGAATACTTGTCCTTAGGGGATGCAGCAGAAGAATGATGAATTGCTGCATTAATTCATCATAAATCCCTCATTACAGGACTCTACCCATCCTAAGGGATGGATGAGAAGCGAAGAATTATGAAACTTTGCTTTAATCATGTGGAATTCAACCCCCTGACCAGGCCTTCTGAATTATGCAGTGCAGCCATGTAAGAACATATTTGAGCATTTCTGGCCAAATTTCATCTACTCCAGCTGCCTTTTCACGTTTCAGGTTTGTGATAGCTTTTTCTACTTGGAGTACAGATTATATATTCAGATGGCATTCCAGTTGAGTGCCTTCTACCACCATGCTGTCACTGCTTGTTTCATTTAACAATCTTTCAAAGTAATTACTGCATATATCAAGAATATATTTAAAAACATTAATTAAATTAAGGGGATATTACATCCCACATTGTTTTAAAACCGAATAAGAAACTCAAAGATTGGAATCAGAGAGTTTCATGCCGAATATAGTATAAAAAACTAAAAGTATCAGCGAATACTTGCGTGAGCTGAATGCAAGTGGTCCTAGAACGTAGTACAAACATGGGCAACGTGTTGCAAAGGTGGGGAAAGTTCCGATCACTATTCTTTGGTATTTATCATAATGTAAAAACACATTTCCTACGAAATGTATGCTGTTATTACATTATGGTAGGGAGGTCACTACCCAGACCGGTTTCAGCCTTTATTGAGGCTTCATCAGTGAGTAGCTAGACCAAATTATTAATACCAAAGGGTATAACGAAAAGAACTTATATACCTGCTATACGAGTTGTCCAAAAAGGTGCACCAATTAAGTTACTTAAATATAAAGAGCCAACAGACTTCATTTTGGCGATATAAACATTAATTAAATTGAATGGAGCCTGTTGGCTCTTTATATTTAAGTAACTTAATGGGTGCACCTTTTTGGACAACTCATATAGCAGAGTATATAAGTTCTTTTCACTATACCCTTTGGTATTAATAATTTGGTCTAGCTACTCACTGATGAAGCCTCGATAAAGGCTGAAACCGGTCTGGGTAGTGACCTCCTTACCATAGTGTAATAACAGCATACATTTCCTAGGAAATGTGTTTTTACATTATGGTAAATACCAAAGAATAGTGATCAGAACTTTCCCCACCTTTGCAACGAGTTGCCCGTGTTTGTACTACGTTCTAGGACTACTTGCATTCAGCTCACGCTAGTATTCGCAGATACTTTTATAGTTTTTTATACTATATTCGGCATGAAACTCTCTGATTCCAATCTTTGAGTTTCTTATTCGGTTTTAAAACAATCTGGGATCTAATATCCCCTTAATTTAATTAATGTTTATAGCATTTTCTTAATTTTCTTGACCATAAAAGCTCTGTAAGAAAATTAAACGTTTTTTAACATGAATAGAATCCATGAGGAAACCAAACAAAAGAATATCTTTATCTTCAGTTTTATGTTCTATTTATCATCTGTAATTCCTTTCACAGTACTCTTTCCTCCATTTCTAAGCTTTTTCAATAGCCTCCAGAATATTTCGCCACTTTCCTGGTATTTATTTTCTCTGTTGTGAACTCAAGAAGTTAAAGAGGCAGTCAAGGAAAAGAAGAAAGCACATAGAAAGTTCCTGGCAAGTACGTCAGCTTCTGCTCTTAGGGAATACAGAGAAAACTGTAAGAAAGCAAAGCCGACTTACTTGCCAGGAACTTTCTATGTGCTTTCTTCTTTTCCTTGACTGCCTCTTTAACTTCTTGAGTTCACCATGGAGTTCTGATTTTTCTATGCTTGCAGATTACCTCACCACATTCTTCTTGACAGTTAAAGTTTTCTTTAGGGTTTGCCACTCAATCTCTGAGATTTGGTTCTTCTTTTTAAACTCTTTCAGTTTTTCTTGAAAATAATAAATTTAGTTTAATCCTTTATCCAAGTATCTTCAGGAAGTATCTTCAGGACTGAGGCAACTTGTGGTAAAGATGGACCAAGCTCTCATTACTCCTTGTCTTAGTATCTAAAATACTTCAGGAGCAAACTGTTTGCTTACACTTGGATAAAGGATTAAACTAAATTTATTATAGTCTAACCAAGTGGGAAAAAAAAAACTTCCAACGTCTCTCTCTAAATCCCAAGTAATTTAATAATAAGGTGGTACACCTTTTGGCAACTCATATAGGTAAATATGACTTCTCCATTGCTTCTGCTTAGTATCACTGGTTCTGGCTCCCACTGACGAGACCTCAATAAAGTTCGAAACTGGTTGGAAGCTTGGGTGAGGAATGGCAATGCTGTAGCCCATGAAATTTTAACTGAGGCTCATCTGTTGCTGTCACCCAGGTACTATGTGGTGGTGTGTCGGGGGGTAATGAATGGCAATGCTGAGGCAAATTAACCAAGGCACAGTTGCTGTTACCCCCTCAGATGACATGTGCAAATGAGCAGCTCTGCTCGGTGGTGGGGTGAGCCTGCCACGGGGAGAGCAGTTGCTGAATGTTCTCAGTGGCAGGATGAGCCTGTTACTGAGGGGGAACAATGCTGAGTTTTTGGAGTTTGACCTGTACTTGAACATTCAATAAAGGTCAAAACCAGTCTGGATAGTGGCCCTTCCCTTAATGCATAGCATTATACATGTCTGCAAGGAGATGTGCTTTGCATTATGGGAGATACTAAGACAAGGAGTGATGAGAGCTTGGTCTATCTTTACCACGAGTTGCCTCAGTCCTGAAGATACCTCAGGTGCAAACTTTGTTTGCTTACACTTGGATAAGGATTAAACTAAATTTATTATAGTCTAATGAAGTGGGGGAAAAAAAAAACTTCCAATTTTCTTGAAAGTGTTTGTGTATTTGAGTCTACATTTCACATCTGATAGCTGTTCAACTTTGATTCATTTCAAAACTTTCTTGCACACCCTTCTTTTCAGTATGAAGTTCAATATTTATCCAGCTTAACGCTAAATGGTGATCACTTCCTATTTCAAATCCTCTTTATATTCTTGTATTCTGAACCAGTAGGAAAACATCACTGTCAGCAATAACATAGTGAATGAGACTTTTCTTATTCTTTGCATCTTCTCTCCATGTGAATTTGTGCACATTTTTATGTTGGAACATGGTGTTAGTAATAACTATTCCATGTCCTGAGTGAGCAGAAATCTAGCAGGTTCTTACCATTATTATTAGCTTTGCTTTTTTTTTTCCCCTCTCCAAATTTTCCCCAAACATTCTTATGTGTCTGGTACTCATGTAACAGAGGCCAACTTGTGTTCTTTGGGATAATAAGTGCAAATAAATCACAGTTTCTAGTTCCCCATTCTGATATTAGCCCACATCACTTGACTTGATATTGTCTACCATTCAAGAAGATTATCCTTGTATTTAGTGTTCAATATTATAGCTTATCCTTCTTTCACCTTGATTGTTATTACCTGAATATAACATCTTATATTCAGGTAATTTCTTGTTTAGAAAGATTTCACCAGTTTTTGACTTTTTTGTTTCAGTAACATCTAGTATGGCAATCTGGTACTTATCCAATTCTTCTTCTAGTTCCATTTCTTTTCCATTGATGTTTCTTATGTTGATGGTGCCAATCTTGATCTCTGTACAGTCTCTAAGGTCTTAAATTATAAGAGATGCATTGCTAAAATTGTGAGGATGTCATAATGGATTATGGCAGTAAAGCAGAGAGTATTAGAGTGTAGAAGTGAGGAGATTATTGTTCTTTGTATAAGGCTTTGATCAATCTGCATGTGGATTACTGTGCAAATACTTGATTACTCTGGTTTTGGAGGAGGATATATTGGGAAAAAGTCAGAAATGATTGACTAAGGTAGTTTTTTATTGACTCCATACACTTGAGGTTTGAAGGGCATATTATGCACATCAGTGTCATGTCTGGGGTTCAGGTAAAAAGTCAGGAAGAAGTTTGTGGTCTTTGGGGAATGTTAAATATGAAGAAAGATTCATGAAATATGATTGCACAGCCTCCAGGTTATAATTGAAACAGACAGGTAGGGAGTTGTTACTGAATTAATGTGAAAGAGAATTTTCATAGAATGGAGGTTAACAGAGGTCATCTTGGAAGCAATATAAATAAGGGAGAGCAGGAGAGTAAGAAGCGTGATTGGAAATTGAGAATGCATTGTTTGCGAGTGATGCAAGTGTGAACAGTGAATGAATTTTAAAGCACAGTTTGATGAGCTGTATGTGGCAGTGGATTGCCCATAATTGGCTCCATGGAGGAGGGCTGATGATGATAATTTACAACAGTACACAGACCGAAGGGCATGCAAAACACATGAACAACATACTATTCATTTGTTCTTACTTGAAGTATATGTAAAGATTTTTTAATACAATGTGTCAGTTTATTTAATTTAAATAAGATTTTAAAGATAATCATAGCACTTATAATTCTTCTCAATTATGATAATAATATGAACACCTTAAAACTCAAGTTCATATTGACTTTCAGTATGATGCTTCAGTAAATATTTTATAAAAGTTTTATAACAGGGTGACGGCTGAATTGGATAAGGGAAATGGGTTTACAGTGGGTTTGCTGGACCTGGCAAAGGCGTTTGACAGGATACCACATGGAATTCTAATCCGTAAACTACAACATATGGGAATGGATATAGGGTTGGTGAGATGGATAGCTGGGTGGTTGATGGAGAGATATCAAAGAGTAGTTTATTCAGGAGTAGAGTCCAAAAAACGGCCTGTGACTAGTGGTGTGCCACAGGGTTCTGTTCTTGGACCACTGCTGTTTAATCTGTTCATTAACGATATAGGGAATGGTCTAAGTGGGACAGTTCATTTGTTTGCTGATGATGCAAAGTTGGGTAGGGCGATAGTGAATGCAGAAGATGTCAAAGTCTTGCAAGATGACTCAGATAGATTGGAGTTCTGGACTATGGAGAATGGATGTCAATTTAATGTGACAAAATGTAAGGTTATGCATTTCGGAGTGAAAAGATTAGCAGCAGTATACCACATTGGTGGAACTGTACTCCAAGAGATTGATGAGGCCAGGGACTTGGGAGTGTTGGTGGATAGGGAGATGAAGTTTAGGGGGCACATTGCGAAAGTAGCTAAATCAGCTCATCAACTCACTTGGTTGTTGAAAAATACCTTGACGAGCAGAGAAAAACAAGTTATTGTACCTCTGTACCGAGCCCTGATAAGACCTCATCTCGACTACTGTGCCCAGATTTGGTCACCTCGGTTCCTTCTTGATGGGGAGGAGGTTGAGAGGATCCAGAGGCGAGTGACTAAGATGATAGCAGATCTATGGAATGCACCATATGAGAACAGATTGAAGATTTGTGGGTTGCAGAAACTAGCTGATAGGCGAAAAAGGGGAGATATGATTGAGACATTCAAATTGCTAAAAGGATTCTATAGGATTAATTCAGATGATATTTTTGAGATCAGGACTGGTGGTGGGAGAACTAGGGGACACCCATGGAAGCTGGGCAAGAGCGTGGTTAGCAGGGGTGTTAGAGCTGGGTTCTTTACTTTTAGAGTGGTAAATGAGTGGAATAAGCTGCCAGAGTCTGTTGTGGGTGCTATGACAGTGAGCGAGTTCAAGGCAAGGTATGATAGATATTGTGAGAATGTTGAACAGCTGTGTGAACATGATGTTTAGGGCCTCCCTCGATGAGTCTAAGGACTCCTGGAGTAGCCCGTGGTAATAATAATAATAATAATAATAAAAATATATAAAATTTCCAGTATGAATCTTAGCTTTGACAGAATAATATTTGTATTTAAAAAAAAGTTTTAACAGAATGTTGTTTTCAATAAAAGTGTTACTGTGTTATTGTAGGGTATTTATTAACATGATATTATTTGAAAGATAATGTTTACATATGAAGTAAAATTTCTATGCTGCTGTGAATCTCTATATATTTTTGTTGTTTTATCAATATCTGTTATATTTTAGCTGATTTTTAAAACATTGAATATGATTTCAGATACAAAACATTGGAGATCATATTGTACCTTATAATTGGTGTTCTTCCTGGTGTAGCTGTTTATTACATAGTAAGTATTCTGAATAAGTCTTCTAAATTTTATTTGGGATTCTGTAGACTTTTCACAAATTGTGAAGTAAAGAAACGCATTTGCCATAGTCACAGACAACACTATGATTTGACAACTTATCCCCCCTCAGCAACAAATGGGATAAGCTGTCAAATCAAATCACTAATAGTGGAATTATTCAATGAACACTTTATTGGAGTATTTCATCCTGGAGGAGTCAGTTTTAATGCTACAGGGATTGGGCAGGTTCGAGGTTTAGAGGTACAGGAGGAGAGTGTGTTTCAAATACTGAGTACTCTGGACGTCAGTAAAGCTGTGGGTGGGACTGGATGGTATTTCACCACGAGTTTTGAGAGAATGTGCTAGGGAACTGACAGTGCATTTGACCTGGCTTTTCAATGAAAGTCTGGCTGCGGGAAAGGTGTCCATGGAATAGATAAGTGCCATTGCGGAAGTTTAGCAATATGCTAGTCTTTTATGATAAAGTTACAAGAGCATTAGATGAGGGAAAGGCATATACTGCCATTTTCTTAGACGAAGGCTTTTGACAGGGTGCCACATGATAAGCTGATATTTAAGTTGCAGCACATGTGCCGGGATGTCAGATTGGTCAACTGGATTCAGGATTGGCTGTCCAATAGGTATCAGAGAGTTGTGTATGGTGAGGCAGTTTCAAGGAAGCAGAGGGTTACAAGTGGGGTCCCACAGGGCTTAGTACTGGGACCGATATTGTTTAACATTTATATCAATGACATTGTCAGTGGATTGCAAGGAGATATTCAGTTGTTTGCGGATGATGTGAAGCTGGGAAGGATTATTAGTAATAGTGCAGATATGGCAGCCCTGCAAGAGGATTTGAATAAGCTAGATAGACGGGCAAATGAATGGGGGTATCAGTTTAATGCAGCAAAATGTAAGGTCTTGAGGTTTGGGAAACATCAATGGGACACTGCATACTCTATGGGAGGAGTTATACTGGAGAATGTAGGGGAGACAAGAGATCTGGGGTTGATGATTGATAGAAACCTGAAATTTAGGGGATATATTGCAAAGGTGGTGAAGATAACACAGAGGATTGCTGCAATAATGAGAAGGACGCTGACCTGCAGAGATAAAACAGTTATCATTCCGTTGTATAAGACCCTGATCAGACCACACTTGGACTATTGTTCTCAGATTCGGTTCCCAGGATTTGAAGGGGATAAATTAACTGTGGAAAGGGTACAGAGGCGGATAACAAAGATGGTTTCAGGACTGTACAATGATAGTTATGAGGATCGGCTGAGGGAATGTGGACTGCAGAGTTTGGTGGATAGAAGAAGGAGAGGCGATATGATTGAGACTTTTAAACTGTTGAGATGTGGTTGGTTACAGGGTTGACACTGGGGAGTACTTTCGCTTGGTTGAACAGCGGAAAGGAGTGATGACAAGAGGCCATCCCTGGAAGTTATGAAAGGTAACTTCCAGGGATGGCCTCAAGTTTGCAGGAGGGTGAGGAGTGGTTTCTTTGCATGGAGGGTGGTTGAACCATGGAATGCATTGCCTGATGGAGTGGTGAGTGCGAGAACAGTCAATGAGTTTAAGGAGTGGTATGATAGACTGTGTTTCTCAAGTCGGGACCTCCCCTCGATGTATCTTGATAGACTTTGTGTTTCTTAGGAAGGACCTCCCACGATGAGTCTTTTGACTCCATGGAGGCCTGGATAATAATAATCACGTAACAAACACTTGAATTTTCCCACTTGCCTTCATTTAATCAACCTTCTTAGTTTGGTGAACAGATTATAGCTAAAGTAAATTTATAATTGAAACATTCTTAAGTTAGATATCAAGTGATAGTAGCATTTGTTGGCACAGACTTTTTTATCAATTGAGGTTTATGAGAATTTTTTTGAAAACGCTGTTATTTTATTTTAGTAATTATGTACCAAAAGTTCCTTGGCTAATCTTGACTTATTATTTAAATAAATCATCTGGAGTTTTTAATAAAAGAGACAGGAAGTGTATAGTTTATTTTTAAAGAAGCCAGTGGTTTAAAAAAAAAAAAAATTGCCAATTAAAAAGACAACTTATGGATAGGGAGTTCCCCTGTTCATGCAGGATGTCAAAAAGAACATATATAGATGTGATTATTTTCTGTGATGTGCACTATATCCTCACATGAACCATGCCTGGATGCCTATGTGGTAAATTGACTAGGCTGACTGGAATACTTTCCCATCTTGCAAAATTTAGTGTTGAAGCAGTCAGCTGAACACCTATCAATGAAGCAGTGATGTAAGTTGCAGACTGTATTATCAGGCAGAAACAAGTGTAGCTAAAAAAAAATCTTAACTTTTAAAATATGCAAATCCATGTTGAACCCTGAAGACTAAGCAGCAAAAAAAATTCACAACAGACTATGGGTTATATTCTGGAGATTCCCAATGACGTCAAAGTGTTAAATGTTCTCTGGTCACAGCATGTTATATGTCAAAAACTCAGCTCTGGGTTAGTCCTGAGGGAGCGGAAAGAGAAGAAAATAGTTCCATTGCATAAAGGAGGTCCAAGACTGACATAGCAGCAGCAAATTTCAATTTATCTTGTTAAGAGATATGTTTAGATTTTTTGTTTTGTTTTCTATATGGTTGTATTTATTTTATTTCAGGATTTTTTTAGGACTTTTAAACAAAATTATGAGGGGGGGGGGCTGAGAAGGTCTGATAAACACCTAGAACAAAAATGTGATATTAAAGTTATTGATATAACCATAAGAAAGAAACATATCTTAAAACTCTTTAATCCTTATGTTTCATCAGATTGTAATAATTTGTTCTTTTTCCTTTACTTTTCTTTTTGCTTGGTTATACTATAAATTAAAGATTCCAAGAAATTATATTCTTGGTTTCATCCTTTGTCCAAGTGTAAGCAAACATAGTTTGCATATGAAGTAACTTCACAACTGGGCTACTTGTCTATAGAGGATAAAGGATGAAACCAGGAATATAATTTCTTGGCATCTTTAATTTATAGTATAACCAAGTGAAAAAAAAAACTTTAAACATCTATCTGTAATCTGGAATATTTTAGTAATAACATGTGACATCTTTTGACTACTTGTATATTGAAATATGACTTCTTCATTACTTCAACCTTGGTATAACTTCTGGGTCTGGCTCCCACTGATGAGACCTCAATAAAGGTCAAAACTGGTCTGGGTAGTTGCCCTTCCCATGATGCATAGCATTATACATGTCCATAAGGATGTGTATGTGTTGCATGATGGAATACTAAGGCAATTGATGTGAAGTCATTAGCCTCTATATAAGTAGCCCACTCAGTGCAAACTGTATTTGCTTACACTTGAATAAAGGATGAAACCAAGAATATAATTTCTTGGCATTTTTAATTTATAGTATAACCTAGTGAAAAAACTTTCACCAGGAAGTGACCATAATTTAGCAACATATATGTTGAAATTTGTATTTAGAACCACAAGAAAAATTAACAACAAAAAATTAACAAGAAAGTATAATTATTTGAACAGACAGATTAAGAAGTAGGTAAAGTTTGCAAAAAAGAAATGGTTATTCAAAGAATGCAAAGAAATTGAGGACAATCTTCATAAGAATAACCATACAACAGCATACCATATAATTAAGAAATTAACAAAGCCTTTTGTTCATAAGAACTGGATAATTGACAATGAGGATGGTACAAATATTATTGATCGGGAAAAATACGGGAAAGATGGTATGATTATTCAAGTAAACTATTCAATTGGATAACTTGGATAGTTATCCAAGTTATCCACAAGTATTTCCCATAATGTAAAACACATTTCCTAGCGGACATGTATGATGTTATACATTATGGGGGGGGGGGATAGTCACTACCCAGACCAGTTTTGACCTTTATCGAGGTCTCATCAGTGTTAGCTAGACCCAAATGTAAATAAATGCTGATGAGATCTCAATAAAGGTCGAAACCGGTCTGAGTATTGACTCCCCCCCCCCCCCCCCCCGTCATAATGTATAACATCATACATGTCCTCTAGGAGATGTGTCTTACATTATGGGAAATACTAAGGATTGTGATCAGAGCTTACTCCACCTTTATTAAGAGTTGACCCTGCCATGAAAGGCTTGCTTATGCTTGGGTCCGCTGAAACTTTTATAGTTTCTATGTTCAGCATGAAACTCTTGTAGTTTCTCTATTCGACTTTGAAATAATGTTATATTCAATATCCACTTAATTTGAATAATTTTGCATTGCATAAGTGAAGCCTTTTGGCTCTCTTTTTCAGTAATTCTTGGTGCCTTTTGTGATGTGATACCTTGTTTTTAGCAACTCGTATGGTAAAGTATAAGTTCTGCATCACTTCAACCCGAGTATTTATTTACATTTGGATCTGACTCCCACTGATAAGACCTCAATAAAGGTCAAAACCAGTGAGTAGTGACCCCCCCCATAATGTATAACATCATACATGTCTGCTAGGAGATGTGTTTTACATTATGGGAAATACTAAAGATTGTGATTAGAGCTTGCTCCATCTTTACTACAAGTTGCCCCTGTCATGAAAGGGTTGCTTATGCTTGGATCCACTGAAATTTTTTTTAGTTTCTATATTTGGCATGAAACTTTTGCAGTTTCTCTATTCGACTTTGAAATAATGTTGGATTCAATATCCACTTAATTTGAACGATAACTCTTTTATCTCTGCAGGTCAGCGTCCTTCTCATTATTGCAGCTGCAACTTAAATAGCAATCCTCTGTGTTACCTTCACCACCTTTGCAATATGTCCCCTAAATTTCAGGTTTCTATCAATCATCAAACCCAGATCTCTTGTCTTCCCCTACTTCCTCCAGGATAGCTCCTTCTAGCGCATCCTAGCTATTATGTTATTCAATATTACTACTCTTCTGCTCAGCTCGTCACTATCATACCTAGGCAACATGCACACTATCTTTCCTCCAATAGAGTCGCAGTGTCCCATTGATGTTTCCCAAACCTCAAGTCCTTACGTTTTGCTGCATTAAACCGATACCCCCCATTCATTTGCCCATCTATCTAGCTTATTCAAATCCTCTTGCAGGGCTACCACATCTGCACTATTACTAATAACCCTTCCCAGCATCACATCATCTGCAAACAACTGAATATCCCCCTGCAATCCACTGACAATGTCACTGATATGAAGGTTAAAGAATATAGGTCCCAGTACTGGGCCCTGTGGGACCCCACTTGTAACCCTCTGCTTCCTTGAAATTGCCTCACCATACACAACTCTCTGATACCTATCAGACAGCCAATTCTGAATCCAGTTGACCAATCTGACATCCAGACCCATGTGCTGCAACTTAAATATCATCTTATCATGTGGCACCCTGTCAAAAGTCTTCATCTAAGAAAATAGCAGTATATGCCTTTCCCTCATCTAAGGCTCTTGTAACTTTATTATAAAAGGCTAGCATATTATTAGTGCCCCTTCACAAATCCATGTTGACTCTCACAGATAACGTTACCCTCATCTGCCCAATGCTGTATACAGTCCCTCACTAATTTCTCCAAGATCTTAAATACTGATGACACACAAACTGGCCTATAATTAGGCACTTCCAGTCTGCTACCGCCCTTATGCGATGGCACTATCTTTCCTTCCTTCCATTCCCTGGGCACCTTTCCCATAGCCAGACTTTCATTGAAAAGCCATGTCAAAGGAGCTGTCAGTTCTTTAGCACATTCTCTCAAAACTCGTGGTGAGTTACCATCCAGTCCCACAGCTTTATTGACATCCAGAGTACTCAGTATTTGGAACACACTCTCATCCTCCACCTTTGAACCTCGAACCTGCCCTATCCCTCTAGTATTAAAATTTACTCCTCCAGAAAAATACTCCAATAAAGTGTTCATTGAATAATTCCACTATGTCCTCTGCATCAGTCACCATATTCCCATTTTTATCCCACTCCTCCTACTGGCCACATAGCTAAAAAAATTCCCTAGGATTTTCTTTGGATCTTAGAGCCAATCTCTTCTCATATTCCAGTTTCACCTTCTTTACCATACTAGTCACTCTTCTGGCCTGTGTCTTATATTCTTCAGCATCAGCTCTTCACCTGTCTCCTTATATATCTTCCATTGCCTCTTTTTCACATGCAGTTCCTGTTTAATATTGTTTGTCATCCACTTTACTCCAAATTGTGTCCTCTTCTTCACTTGTGGAATACAGCTTACTATTGCTGCTAACAAATATTCCTTCACAATTTCCCAAGTACTAATGATATCCAGGCCTTCCAATTCCTCCCTCCATGAAACTTCCCCAAGTTGACGTCTATGACTATTATAATCACCTGCCTTATAATTCCACATACGTTCCCAACTCTTTGATACTCCTGCATGTCTATTCATCTTCCAAGTCAAAACCACATGGTCACTCTCTCAAACTGGTGGGAGAGATGTCATCTCAGTTATTATCAACTCTTCTGATGCTATCACCAAATCCAAAACTCTTGAACATCTTGTTCCCTCTGTTACATGTTGCCTAAGACATTTGTCCCTCAAGAATTCTAGAAATTCCATTCCATTATTGCTACATGCATCTTCCTCTCCCCAATTTATACTGCTGTAGTTAAAATCTCCCATAACAATCATTCTTCTTGCACTTGCCAAGCTCAACTGTCTAAACATCTCCTGGTCCCCACCCTCTGTGCTCCTTGGTTTGTTGCAACACCCCACTAAATATCCTGTCTTACCCACCTCTACCTCACACCATATGCTTTCAAAATCATTAGTGTCACTGCCTTCCAAAGCCTCCACTTTTAGAGGAGATAAGTCGTCACTTATCATAAGCAGTACTCCACCACCGTGCTTTCCCTTCCTATCCTGCCGAAAAATGCTGTACCCTGCTACTTCTATTCCTGTTATTATATCCTCATCTGTCAACCACGTCTCAGTGATCCCAATAATCTTTGGCCAGGCCGATGCTATCAGCGCCACCAATTCCTCTCCTTTATTCCTCATACTCCTGGCATTAATATAAAGCATCAAAATTCCACTGTTTCTATACCCAGCATTATCTCCTCTACACTCACTAGGCTCAGCATTACCTGATGTCCCCCTTCTCACAAGAAACCATCCCTGCTACCATCCACCCTGGCATTCTAGTTTCCCTGCATTGACACACAGACTCATTCAGCACAGCAATCTCTCCAGATGCCTACGTCCTTCCTCATTCAAATGCAAGCAGTCTCTCGCATACAATTCCTTTCTGTCCTCAAATGCCCTCCAAGCATCCATATATTCCAATCCTCTCTTCTGACACATTCTAGCTATTATGTTATTCAATACTACTACTCTTCTGCTCAGCTCGTCACTATCATACCTAGGCAACATGCACACTATCTTTCCTCTCTGCGTCTTCTTTCGTACAACCTCAAACAAGAATCTCGTATCTCTTGCTGCCCAATTTACATTACCTCTCAAGTCATTTGTTCCTACCATCACAATCATCTCATTCACCCCTTTCACCCCTCTTAATTGCCATAGCCACACTTTCTATCTTTCCTCCAGGCAAACACGCCTCACGCATCCTATCTTGAACACCACAGATCATTGAGTCCCTATACATTACACCTCTTACCACCCTGTTCCTCGATTGCTCACATGCATCCCTCACTCTCTCTCCTCTAACACTTTCTCTCTGTGTTCCCCTACTTACCTGCCTTCCTGACATCACTCTATCCCTGGTTCCAGTGCTCCCTTGCATTCTTCTCATTCCTTTTCTCCTACTGTTTCCATTCTCTCCTCTTCTATCATTCCCATAACTCTCTCTCTCTCTCATTCCCTCTCTTCCACTGTTCCTATTCTCTCCTCTTCTATCATTCCCTCTCTTCTACTGTTCCTATTCTCTCCCTCTTCTACAATTCTCATAACTCTCTCTCTCTTCTGTTGTTCCTATTCTCTCCTCTTCTATCATTCCCATAACTCTCTCTCTCTCTCTCTCTCTCCTTCCATCTCTTCTACTGTTCCTATTCTCTCCTCCTCTATTATTCCCATAACTCTCTCTCACTCCTGCTCTGATTCACCTTGCATTCGTTTCTTCCATTCACTTAATCTCATCTTTCACACTTCTCATCTCATTCCCCCCAGACATTTCACCTGCTCTTTCAGCTCATCTGTCTCTCTCTCTGCAAGTCAGCCAAGTGGCCAAGGGTGAGGAGAGTGGTTTATGGAATCTGCCTCAGCCCTAAGAAACTCTCCAAACCTCAACAAATTTGGTTGTATGCGACTGCTCCAAATTTGGGAGGCTTACATCAGCCGAATGGCCAAGAACCTTAACCCACTAGAGGGCACCATCAGGACTTTTAGGAGAACAATAGCTTCATCTCTTCATTCTCAGTTACTGTGTTGTAGTGCCTACGTGCACGTGCCTTTTTTTGTAAGTTCCTTTTGAAGATGGCAACGTGATGTTGCCGAAACATCAGAAATATTTATTAAAGTGTAATTTAATTTATATTCTTATCTACGTTGTTCAATTCCTTAAGTGCTTTAATAATATTAAAGGAATAAAGCAAATAAAATAAATGACACTTCAATACAGAGGCTTTTCATGTCTATGATATACCCTAAAATTACATAAATAAAATTAACTAACGTTGAAAGTTTATTTTTCACTTGGTCAGACTATAATAAATTTAGTTTAATCCTTTATCCAAGTGTGTGCAAACAAAGTTTGCACCTAAAAGTATCTTCAGGACTGGGGTAAAGTGGTACAACACCAGGCGACTCCTTGCAAAGGTGGAGGAAGCTACCAACACTACTATCTCAGTATCTCCCATAATGCAAAACACATCTCCTTGCAGATATGTATAATGTTTAACTAGCAAAATTCAAAAGGAATTACATGAATAACATTTTATAAGCAAGAGACCAACAAAATAAACTTAAATAAGTTCTGCTTATGATATGGTATATCATGTTAATTATGAATGAAGTATTATTAATTATAAATATCTTCATTCACAATTTAACAAGGAGAAGTATGATAAATATTGTGTGAATAATGGTTAATGTGTCAATGTAGGGTCTCTCACAATGAGTCTTCTGACTCTATAGAGACACTGTTATAATAATAATAATAATAATGTGGCAAGAAAAACTTGTGTCAAAGGTGTTTTTAATGCCTGCTGCAACACAAAAGTCAGTTTCAGATAAGTTTTAAATATGTGGTAGAACACGTCATATCTGGGTCTCTGACATCATAAGCTCCCACATTACAAACTAATAAATAAATTGAAACAGATGGGATTGTATATAAGGCCTTGATCAGGACTTCTATGGATTATTGTGCTCAGATCTGGTCACTGGGTTTTCATGGTGACAAGGATATGGTTTCACAAAGGTTGTCAGTGGTCTTTGGAATTTGGAGGACAAGGACAGATTAAGAGAATGTAAATTACAAAGCCTCGTGAATATGAGAAAACGGGAGATATGATTGAGACATATAAGCTAGTCAGGGGTTGTTATCAGGTTGACATGGAAGAGATTTTTGATAGAATGAGAGAGGAGGGAGGGGGGGGGGATAGAACAAGAGGCCATTGCTGGAAACTGTATGAAGAGGGCATGAGCAGAGGAGTGAGGAACAGGTTCTTTGCATGGGGAATGGTTGGTGAGTGGAATGCATTGCCTGAGTGTATTATGAATGTTGACACATTGAATCATTTTAAGGCACAGTTGGATGAGCATTGTGTGCAATAGTGTGTACCTCCCATGATGAGTCTCTGACTCCATGAAAGGTGGATGTCAATAATAATAATAATATACTTGGTACAGAATTTTTTAAAAGAGAATGATCAAATAAGTACTATATATCTTTTGTAATTTTCATTTTCATGTCTAGATCAGTTGTTGTGTTTTCACATTGGTTCACTTTTTTTTTTCTTCCACTTTTATTCCTTTTTCTGATCACTCCAGTGCATGCAAAAACGCTAAAAATTATGAAAGTATATGAATGCAAAAATACAGCATATCCATTTTCAGTAGTAAAGAAAGTGAATGCATGCACCATATAGGTTGTGTCTGCTTTGCAGATGATTGCTGTTAAGATGGCATGCCAGCAATGTATGTGGTGAGTTAAACTTTTATAACTCAAAATTTTTATAGCCCTTTTAGGATAATTTGCATAAGTCTGAGTTAATGTAAGAGGGACTACCTGTATATATAAAAGTAATAGAAATTGACTATCATTGACTATGTTATTGTTGATAGTGATGTTTTCTCCCTTGTGCAGGAAACCAGAATGTACAGAGGATTTGAAATTGGAAGTGATCACCATTCAGTCTTGAGCAGGATAAAATTGAATTTCATATTTGAAAAGAAGAACATGTTAGAAAGTTTTTAAGTGAATAAAGTTGAGCAGCTCTCAGATGTGAACTGTAGACTAAAATACTCAAATATTATTCAAAAACAAAAAAAAAAAAATGAAAGAATTTGAGAACAGGAACCAAACCTTGGAGATTCAGTGGCAAACCCTGAAGAAAACACTGATTGATTCAGCATGTGGTGGGGTTGTCTGTAAGGATAGAAAAATCAGAACTCCATGGTGAACACAGGAAGTTAAAGAAGCAGTGAAGGAAAAGAAGAAAGCATATCAAATGTTCCTGGCAAATAAGTTAGATTGTGCTCTTAGAGCAGGGGTGGCCAACCTTTTATAGTTCATGCATTAATTTTTTCATTTTTTAGTTAAGATGCACCATACAAACTTATACCACTTTTCAGCCCTTTTAAAATATGGTAATATGGATATATTTAACAGTTACGCATAAAATGATTTATTATATATATAGTTATATAAACACTTTTAGCAGTTTTAAATAAAAGGATTTCATATAAAGACAAGATAAACATTAATTATTTTATTAAGACTTGAAATTGCTTTGCTTTTGCTAAGCTTGTAATGTTTGAAATTAAATCAGTTACAGAAAGCATCAAACAGTTTTTCAAATTAGAATCCGCGACTGTAGTTTGTTCTTAATAATTTTCATTAATGAAAATGCTTGTTCGCATCTGTATGTAGTTCCAAAACGGCAGATATAACTCTGAGCAAATTTTCTCAGTTCTGGAAAATGTTCACAGGGCAACAATCGCCAGAAATTAATTATATCAGAAGCATCCGGGAGTGATGGACGTTCATTAAATTTCATTTTCAATACAGAATTGGTTTTGAGATCAATAAGTTCCATTTGTATGTTACTAGGCATTGTCAAGATTTTTTGTTCAGTAAGTGAAAAGGGATTTATAAATGCAAGTATACAGTCTTGTTCTTCGGCAAAATCACTAAAACGACTGTTAAAGGACTCTTGCAATAATCTGAGTTTCTCAGTATATTCTGCAAAGTTGCCATTATCTTCAACAGATTCACTATGTTCTTTTAAATGTGGAAATTGACTTAAATCCCTGTTTTCTAACTGGGAGATGAACAGTTTTAATTTCAATTTGAATGCACTGATGTCATTTACTAAGCTAGGAAACAATTTGTTCTTTCCCTGCAGTTTCAAATTTAGATCATTGAGGTGGCTGGTAACATCAAATAAAAATGCTAAATGAAATAGCAATTTCTCATTACACAACAGGGCTTTTTTCTCATGCAGCTCATCCTTCTCTTCCAGAAAATTACGAACACTTTCTTTCAGCTTCCAATATCTACTGAGAACTTGTCCTTTAAAAAGCCAGCGCACCTCACAATGAAGGATGAGATCACCGTATTCCATATCTAGCAGTACACAATATTCTCTGAATTCTCTTCTGTTTAACCCTCTTGCTGTAATTTTATTCATGCACTTTACAACTGGTATCATACCATGCTTCAAATTTAGTTTTTCCACATAGAGATTCTTCATGTATAATACAGTGATATTTTAGTAGAGAACAACCTTAAAACCTTTCAAGTAAAGTTACAGTCCCAGAAACTCTACCTACCATTGATGGTGCTCCATCAGTGCAAACACTGATGAGCTTACTAGAATCTAGTTGTTGATTTTCTAGACATGACTTTACTTTGTCAAAACCCTCTGGTTTTTCCATAAAGTGACTCAAGACCAATAAGTTCCTCAAAGATGTTAAAATTACCATCAATTCCTCTTATAAAAATGCTTAATTGGGCTACATCACATATGTTGCGGATTTGTCCAAGGCTAAAGAAAAGAAAGAACAAGCATGCACATGGTCTTTCAATTGCTCAGTAACATCATGGGAAAGTTCTTCGATGCGTCTTGTAATTGTTTGCTTGGACAGAGCAATTTGGTTTATTTTTCTTTCAACATTCTTATCACCAAGATATTTTGCAAATTTTTCGAGACAGGGCTTAACAACTTCCTCTCCATCAGAGAAATGCTTGTGTTTTTTAGCCAACACAAAGGCAATTTCATAAGACGCCTCCAGCATTGCCACACTTTCACAACTTCGTTTCACAAATATATTTTGTCTCTTTTTTATTTCTTCCTATTTCTTAACCACATATTCTTTCTGCAACTCAGTCCCAGGAACTAACTTCAGTTTTTCTTCTAATTCAGCTTGATGTTTTCTATAGTGTCTGTTAAGATCATGTCTTCTATTACCTGAGAGAGAGTGCTTTCACAGACAATGCGCAACGGTTTTCCTGAAGGACCCGCAATAAATAAGAACTAATTTTCCCACAGTTCATTAAACAGGTGCTTGCTATCACCTTCTGCTTTTCTTCTGTCATTTTCTTTTGCAAAGTAATGGGTAACTGAATGTAAAAAAAAATTATTTCAAAAGTAAAGCTTATTATTAAATAATTTATTTAATCAATTATTTTATCGTTTTAAACATTATGAACATTCAAAAAGAGTTCTACAAGTTTTAGATAAGATTCCTGTTTTCACGAAGGCCTAATACAGTTCTGTAAGTTTAAAAATCACATATTTTTTTTCATAGAGAGTTTTCGCCTCTCTCTCTCTCTCTCATAATATATTATGTCCAATGAAATTCAAGATCGCTTCTTGCCATAAAACAGTCGATCAGCTGGCAATCACACACACACAACTCAAACATCCTCATTACGAAAGCTTTGCTGATGATCAATTAAATTTTAGCAATAAATCTACGTAAATAAAAAGTAAAGATATTGTATAAAAAACATAAAAACACACACATACAAATACACCGAATAATTGCAGGTTTCAGTAATCAGCAAATTAGAGGAGCAGGCAAGAACTTGACATACACATTCAAGATGAAAAAAATTAATTTTTAAATTTACAGAACTATATTAAGCCTTCACGAAAACTGAAATCTTATCTTAAACTTAAAGACTGTTAATAAAAACACATAAGTTCGAAAACACAGAATTGTTCACTCACATTGAATCAGAAGTTCATCGAACGTTATGACACGAAAGTCAGCTGTAAATTGATTAACTGGTGATGCATGTCAGCATTTGCTGGTGCCTGTTGCTTCAAGATCAAACAAGTATAATAAGTGCGCACTCTAGAATTCAGTGGTAGATTAATTGTGCGTTTATATATGTATATATATATTTATATATGTATATATATATTTATATATGTGTATATATATATATATATATGTATATATATATGTAGAAAGTATTTTTACCTTGGGTATAATTATGTTAAAGATACCAAGCAATTTTAAACCTGGTTTTACTCCATTTTTCCCAAGTAAGCAAACAGACAAAAATGTCAAGTTTGCGCCTGCAAGTGATGCAAGACTAGCTGATCCTACAGGTAGTGCAAGACCAAGGCAACTCGTGGTAGAGGTGGAACAAGCTCCGATCACTAATCTTAATATTTACCCTTAATGCCAAAACACATCTCCAAGAAGGGGATGTATGATGTTTTGTATTAAAGGCAAGGGGCCACTACCCAGACCAGTTTCGACCTTTTTTGAGGTCTCATCAGTGGGAGCTAGGCTAGAAATACCAAGATTTAGTAATACAGAGCTTGTAAGTATTTTACCAAAACAAGTTGCCATAAGGTGTTTTCGAAACCGGTCTGGGTAGTGGCCCCTTGCCTTTAATACAAAACATCATACATCCCCTTCTTGGAGATGTTTTGGCATTAAGGGTAAATATTAAGATTAGTGATCGGAGCTTGTTCCACCTCTACCACGAGTTGCCTTGGTCTTGCACTACCTGTAGGATCAGCTAGTCTTGCATCACTTGCAGGCGCAAACTTGACATTTTTGTCTGTTTGCTTACTTGGGAAAAATGGAGTAAAACCATTTAAAATTGCTTGGTATCTTTAACACACACACACACATATATATATATATATAAATCATATACAAATTTTTAAAAAATTTTTCTCTGGGGTTCAGTGCGCCACTTTTAATCATGCAATGCACCACTTTTGGTGTATGCGCCATAGATTGGCCACCCTTGTCTTAGAGAATACAGAGACAAATGTAAGAAAGATAAACACTGTGTAAAACTGGCTAAAAAAGTCATGGGAGGACTTTGGTAAGAACATAGAAAATAAATATCAAGGTGGAAAGATATTCTGGAGGTTGTAGAAGAAGCTCAGAAATGGAGGAAAGAGTGCTGTAAAAGGAATTAGAGATGATAAAGGGGACATGAAAACAGGAGAAAAAGATATCCTTGAAGTATGCAGTAATTACTTCGAAAAATTGCCAAACGAAACAAGCAGTGAATACAGCACAGTGATAAAAAACACTGACCAGGCATGCAGTCAGGAATACATATCCACTTGAGGTAGAAAAAGCCTGAAATGTGGAAAGACAGCAAGAGTAGTTGATATTCAATGAAAAATGTTCAAGTATGGAGGTATAAAAGTCTTACAGTAGCTGCGCTGCATAGGTCAGAAGGCCTGGACAGAGAGATGGATTCCAGATGATTGGAGTAGAGCCCTCATAGTACCCATATATAAAAAGAGAAATAAAACTGAATGTGAGAACTACAGAGACATTTCTCTACTGAATGTTCCTGGTAAGATTTATGCCAGTATAATTGAGAAACAGTGGAGAAGGATTGTGGAAGGGAAGCTTGGTAAAAAACAAGCTGAATTCAGGCTATATAGGGGCTGGCAGGATATCAGATTTTCACTTTACAACAAATAGTTGAGAAGTCATGGGAATATAACAGAGAGCTGTATTTAAGTTTTGTAGATCTGGAAAAGGCATATGACAATGTGCCAAGAGAAAAGCTATTCAAAACTCTACAGTTGTACGGTCAATGGGGCATTATATCAAGCAATACTTACTCTTTATTTGAGTTGTAAGTTAGCAGTTAGAATTGAAGGAAGTACAGGAAGATGGTTTAATGTTAAATCTGGTGTCAGACAAGGATGTACCTTATCCCCTCTTTTATTCATTATTTATATGGATCACATTATGAAGGAAAGTGGTATTAAACCTGATATCAAAATTGGAGATGTTAATCTTTGCTTTATGCAGATGATGTTATACTTCTAAATAAATCCGCTACAAGTCTGCAAGATTCCCTGACTAAATTGAAAAACTGTTGTAATAGATATGGTATGACAGTCAGCATTAAAAAGGCAAAGAATGAAAATAGGCAGAAACATTGAAAATATCAACTGCATTGTGAATGGAGAACGTTTAGAACAAATAAAACATTTCAGCTGAAGATTTGAAGATGGTAAATTAAATATAGAAATAGACAACAGAATCAACAAAGCTGTATGGTAGGAAGTCAACTGAATAAATGTGCATGGAATAAGAGAGAAATAGAAGCCGCTTGGTGTCGCACTGATTTGATCGTCGGCTTGTCGAGAGCTTCTGAAAAGATTAGTAGTATTTTGTGTTAACATTGGCAATTTTACTAGAATTTTAAGTAGTATTGTTTGCTTTTTGTTTCTTGGTGTGTCTGTGCAATTTTTGTGTGTTTTCTGTTATTTTAAGTATTATTTTTAAGATAAGATAACGTACATATGGCACCGATAAAGAAAAAAATGGCGGCCAGGTGACCATGTTTGTTTAAGAGTTTTGATGTAAATGAATTTAAGCAATGTGCTGTCTGTGAGATGTATGCTTTGCGAAGAGTGGTGGGAGTCTGGTTAGAGGGCGATAGTGGAGTTAATAAGTGCAAATAGTGTAAGGAGAATGAGGATCTCAAGCGTGTTTCGGGTGGCGAGAGTGATATCGTTAACGATAGTCAGAATGTAGAAAATGGCGGTGTGATAGAGAATTGCATAATAGTGCCAGATAGGTGTGAGAGCGTCGTTGAAAGTGTAAATGAAGGTAGAAACACAGAACGAATGGATGATTTGATTGATAACGAAAATGGTGAGATAAATGCGAGTAGTGAAATTGCGCGTTTGAACAGAGCGATACACAGAGCAAAAAGGCAACTAGAGCGTATGGAAAAATGTGTGCGGAACGTACCGACTAATAACCGGCGAAAGTCTGTGATGACGACAAATAATAGAATGTTCGTAAACGTCAATAAAATGAAGGAGCGAGTGCTGTATGGGGATTTGCTATTAAGAGGTGTGATAGTCGAGAGTTTGACGAAGTCGTACCAGCCGGGTGCGAACATAACGGACGTCAGCGAATTTATTCAAGTGCAAAAACAGAGGGTGAAAGAGATGATAATCGTGGCAGTAACAAATGATTTGAAAGAGGACAAAATGGAAATGATAGAGGATGTGAGGGAATTACTTGAGGTAGCAAACAAGAAGAGTGAGAGAGTTAGGATGGTGAGTATTTTACTGCGGCATGACAGTGAAGTGTTTAGAAGGAGGGCCATAATTGCCAATGACTTTATTCGTGGTTTATGCATGGAGAGTGATGTGGAATTTGTGGATGTGTGGAATGAGCTCGATGGGCGAAAGGTACTTATATAAGATGGATGGGTTACATTTGAATGGAGTTGGTGTACGGAGGCTTGAAAAAGTGTTGATGAATGATGTGGAAGTGGATGTACAGGGAAACTAGATTTATTAAGGGGGGGGGGGAGTAGATATGCAGACTTTAAGGAGACAGTTGAGTGTACGAATGAGTATATTATGCCCGAGCGAGTACGAAGGACAACAAATCAGAATGGGATAGTTAGTATAAGGCATCAAAGTAGTGATGGGACAAATGGGCTTCTGCAATTCATGTACACTAATGCCAGGAGTATTAGGAACAAGAATGTTCCTAATACTTCTAGGCCACAGGTTGTTGGTATTAGTGAAACATGGCTGACAGAAGATGATAAAGCTAGTGGAATTGAATGCGACGGGTATAGCATGTTCAGGAGTGACATGATGAATAAAAAGGTGGGAGGAGTGTGTGTTATTGATGATAGCTGATGAGTTGCAGCCAAGGAGTATAGCAGTTGAACTGCAGGATAGAGAAAAGAGCACATTTGAGGCTGTTTGGTGTGAGATAGAATCTAGTAGAACAAAATATACAATTGGGTGCTGCTATAGACCAGGTGATGGAATAGATGGTGGAGATAGTGTGCATAAGCAAATAGAAGAAATGAGTGGAAGGAGGGTAATTATTATAGGAGATTTCAACTATGGTAACATTGATTGGAAGGAGGAGAGGACATATGGGAGGAAGGAATTGGATTTTATGCGATTATTAAGGAATAACTATCTGCAACAGCATGTAATGGAAAATACTAGGGGTCAGAGAGTGCTTGACTTAGTAATTGCATCTGAGAATTTGGCTGTAATGAATATGACCACGTTACCACCAATTGGTGAGAGTGATTACGGGGTCTTGACTTGGGAGGTGACTAAAGGAGTGGAATTTACAATTAAGACAGGGTACATGTGGAATTACTGGACTGGTAAGTATGACAAGCTTAGGAGTGTGCTTGGCTCAGTGCCATGGCATGTAAAACTGCAAGGGCTAAATGTCGATAGTGCATGGGAGGTGGTTAAGAAGTGTTTGCAGGAGGCAATGGTTGACTGTATACCAAGAGTCTGAATAATAAATCAAGTAGGGGTTAAATGGATGAATAACACTATTAAGCTTGAGCTGCAAAAAAAGAAACAATTGTGGAGGGAAGTTAAGGAGAAAGGTGGCCAGTAGACGCAGGAACAGTATAAAGCTCAGGCCAGGATGGTAACAAGGGTGGTAAGAAAAGCAAAAGCGGATTACGAGAGAAAATTGGCCATGCAGGCTAAAGAGAATCCCAAACAGTTTTTTCAATCTGTTGCAAGTAAAAGGAAAAATGTTCATGGTAGAATGATCTTAAAAAATGCTGAGGGTAGGGAGGTAACCAAATCAGTCGATATAGTGGAATTACTGAGCGAGCACTTTGCAAGAGTATATCATCCAGGTGGTGACATTGCAGGAATGGAAGAACCAACAGCTTATACTGGAATTGTGATGAATGAAGTAGAGGTAACTAGTCTATTACAGAACCTCAATGTCAATACATCTGTGGGATTGGATGGTATACCAGCTCGTGTCGTACGTGAAGCGGCTAAAGAATTGTCAGTGCCCTTGACCATTTTGTTTAATTTGAGCCTCGGGTCTGGGTCAGTCCCAAGGGGGTGGAAAGAGGGGGAAATAGTTCCACTGCATAAAGGTGGTTCCAAGGCTGCTGTTGAAAATTACCGGCCGATCAGCATAACAGGAATTATTATCAAGGTCTTGGAGAAAATAGTCAAGAGGAAAATACAAGATTGGATAGAAGAAAATGGGATACTGTATCGGGGACAGCATGGTTTTGTGAAGGGTAGGTCATGCCTCAGTAACTTGCTCACGTATTATAACACGGTGACGGCTGAACTGGATAAGGGTAATGGGTTTACAGTGATTCTACTGGACCTTGCTAAGGCCTTTGACAGGATACCGTATGGAATTCTAATCAGTAAATTGCAGCATATGGGGATGGATATAGGGTTGATGAGATGGATAGGAGGGTGGTTGATGGAGAGATATCAGAGAGTGGTTTATTCAGGAGTACAGTCCACAAGACAGCCTGTGACTAGTGGTGTGCCACAAGGATCTGTTCTCGGACCACTTCTGTTTAATTTGTTCATTAATGATATAGGAAAGGATCTGAGAGGAACAGTTCATTTGTTTGCGGATGATGCAAAGTTGGGTAGGGCAATAGTGAATGCAGATGACGTCAAAATTTTGCAAGATGATTTGGATAGATTGGAGGTCTGGGCTAAGGAGAATGGATGTCAATTTAATGTGGCAAAATGTAAGGTTATACATTTTGGGGTGAAAAGATTAGCAGCAGTTTACTACATTGGTGGAACTGTACTCCAGGAAATTGATGGGGCACGAGATTTAGGATTGTTGGTGGATAAGGAGTTGAAGTTTAGGGGGGCACATTGCAAAAGTGGCCAAATCAGCTCATCAAATCACTTGGTTGCTGAAGAATGCGTTGACAAGCAGAGACAAGCAGGTTATTGTTCCTCTGTATCGAGCCTTGATAAGACCCCATCTCGACTACTGTGCCCAGATTTGGTCACCTAGGTTTCTTCTTGATGGGGAGGAGGTGTAGAGCAGCTCTTCCCAAACTGTGGGCTGCGACTCCCTTGGGGCCATAGGTTTTGTTGAGGGGGGGCCATGAAATAATGAAAACAAATTTAAAATGTTTTAAGACTAAGTATATTTTTGTTATTTTAAAAGAAACGTATTTAACTTTTATTATTTCTTTTTTGTTATTTTTTATATTTTAATGGAAAAATTCACACATTGGTGTTGGTTCACAAACTTTGCTTCCTGCGTATTTCGGCGCTTAACAAATATTAGTAAATATTGCTTATTCATATGTTTCATTTCAAAGCAGTGGTTAATTGTATTTTCAAATGCTCTCCAGGGAAGCTCCAAATCTTCCTGTCCCTTTCATCACGCGTTCGTAATCAGGGACTGTTGGTATTGACTTTATATACATATCGAAACTCGTTGTATATTATCACTGTCATCCAAGCTAGTTTTCTGTTACCAATAAAAGTTTCGCATATACCTTCCACATGAAAAAAAGTTTAAACAAGTTCATGTGGGGAGATAGTAACTTGCTCGCAGTGGTAAACAACACGCCCTCCCTAAGAGCCACTATACTGCAGAGGCAATAAAAATAAGTACTTTTATTATGCCAGTGAATAAGGTATGAGGAGTCTGTGTAATATATTTCTCAACAAATAGTGCAATTAGAGACAACTGGGATAAAAACACACTAATTAATGAATCACATGTCCCCTTATACAGAAACTATGCTGTATAGACTGAAACAAAACCATATGTTGCATGGGCAAACACAGTATCTAACTAAAAACTATTGTTATTAATTAGATGTATGTGAGTTCGATTTACCAAGGCAGCAATAAAATTCAACCGAACTTGTTAAAATTCGTAAAAGTGTTAAAACCAAGTAATATATATATAATGAATGTTATGGCAGTTTCACATATGGAATTCGGTTGAAGAGAGTTAGCATTTCAACTCAATTGTCAGCTATGCTTTTATCTTTCGGTTGCGCGATCTTTTGCTAATACCGCACCAATCATATGCACGTTTTAATAACCTGCCTTTGCTGTCTGTTTCGCGTTAGGCTTAATTACCCTAAAGTGAGAAAAGTCACAAAAGTGAAAAATGTTCCTGGTCCGGGGGATTCCCTTATTCAGGTAATATTCACTAATTTCATGTTATCAGTCTGTGGTGTGCCAGTATTGGTAAGTGGTGATATTATTTGATCTATTCTACGTTAAGAAATTTAACCCTGAGATGGATAAGTGGTTGATAAAAAAAAAAATAAAAAATCCCGCGAACAATCAGAAGAAGCAGAAACAGACTAAAAAAGAAAAAGGACAGTATTTCATATTTTACCAGAACAGCCCGCATCGTCTTCGGAACCAAATGGTAAGAGGCAAAAAATGTAATATATGCATTTGATTTTTGCAATATTCGCTGTGTATGTTTTATATTGGATAAAAAAACAATAAATATTATAATAATATATCTCTATTCGATTTTTTTTTCGAGGGGGGCTGTGAAATATTTTAATTTTTGCAAAGGGGGCCCTCACATCCAGAAGTTTGGGAAGCACCGGTGTAGAGGATCTAGAGGCGAGTGACCAAGATGATAGCAGGTCTGTGGAATGAACCTTATTAGAACAGGTTGAGGATTTGTGGGTTGCAAAAATTGGTTGATAGGTGGAGGAGGGGAGATATGATTGAGACATTCAAATTACTGAAGGGTTTCTATAAAATTAATTCAGAAGATATTTTTGAGAACAGGGCTGGTTGTGGGAGGACTAGGGGACATCCATGAAAACTGGGCAAAAGTGTGGTTAGTAAAGGTGTTAGAGCTGGGTTCTTTTCTTTTAGAGTGGTGAATGAGTGGAATGTGCTCCCAGAGTCTGTGGTGGATGCTGTGACAGTGAATGAGTTTAAGGCGAGGTATGATAGATACTGTATGAATGTCAAATAGTTGTGATGAATGTGATTTGGGGCCTCCCTCGATGAGTCTACTGACTCCCTGGAGTTGCCCGTAATAATAATAATAATAAAAAATAATCCAAAATATTAAATTAGCTGTATACAAGACAGTGTTCAAACCAGTTTTAACTAATGGATCTGAGAGCTGGGTAAGAAGTAAAACACTTTACCAAAGACTAGAGACTGCAGATATGAGTCCTGAGAAAGATTAGGGGCCTGAACAGATGGCATCAATGGCAATATCATATTAAAAACAAGGATATTAGGAAAGAACTTGACATTGTCAGCATCCAGGAATGCATTAGCAGAGCTAATCTCAGGTGGTATGGTCATTTAAAAGAATGGGAGAGGAAAGATTAGCAAAACAAGTGTTCTTTGCAAGGTTGGCAGGAAAAAGACCCAGAGGAAGACCAAGATATAGGTGGATTGATGCAGTAAAAAAGTGCCTTAGAAGACAGAAATATAAGATCTGATAATATTGGAGTCTTGACAGGTAACAGACTGATTTGTAGGAAAATTGTAGATAGGAAATTAGCAATGATGTAAATTTTTCATGTAGTACTATCATATCATGTATACCCCTTGAAAGTATATATCAGGAATTTGATGATGATGATTATGGAAGGATGTTTGATTTTTTTTTATTTAATTTTTTATGATACAAAGACATCAAGGGTCATATGGCACCAGGACACAGGTCACAGAAGTAAATATGGTAATTAGTTAGTAGGACAGTCGCAAACATCTATGCCCTTGGTGGAATTTGAATCCTCAGCCTCTTGGCTGGAGAGTGGATACGCTAACCACTCGGCCAACCAGGCCAGTATTATGGAAGGATGATACTGATTGATCAAAATGATAGAATGATAATGAGGATGTAGGAAAATTAAGGAGGATGCAGTTGAGATAGGAAATGAGCAATTCGTATGAGTATTATATCCTCATGAATGTGACATCATGCAGAATTTGGGTGCACTGAGAAGGGAAGAGGAGATAGTGAGTGAATGGGGGGAGGGATATAAGAGGATTTAAATAAATTAGATGTCAGTAAGGCTATAGGACTTGATGATATATCATCATGTATTTTGAGGTAATGTTCCAGGTAGTTAAGAGCATTGACATTCCTTTTTAATATGAGTCTTAGATTGGGACAAATTCTAAAGGAATGGAAAGATGGCATAATTGTTTCCCTTCATAAAGGAGGTAAGATTAAGACTTTGAATCATAGTCCTGTCTTGAGTTTGGTTAAAGCATTAAAGAGGACATAGATTCAGAATTGTGTTGATAATTACAGCATTCTCTGATTATCAGTATTTCTTCTAAGTTTTTCAGATAAAAGTTTGCAAGTACTGTAGAGAGTAGGCTTTCCTTAGAAGTGCCTTCTATCTGTTTGTAAAATTTGTTTTGGCAGATGAAATAACCAGAATGGATAACTAAGTGGAATAATTTCACTTTATGTGGGAGCAGATTAAGGGAATCCTGAAGTGGAACAGGACATTGTTGAATAAAAAATCAGCATTGAAGCTTATCATGAAGTCAGTGGATTTAAGGGATAAATTTCTCACTTTAAGATCTAAAGAGTTATTATTATTATTATTACCACCCCAAGACCTCATGGAGTCAAAGACTCATCTGGAAGGTCCTTTTATCACACACACACACACAGCTCAACATACCGTGTTTTAAACACATTCAAACTCTTTGCAGACACCACATTCTCAGACAAGGCATTCCAATCATTCACAACTCTCCACGAAAAAACCTGCCTCTCACACCCTCTTTATACAGTTTCCAGGGATAACCTCTGGTTCTCCCCTGATCTCCCACTATTCTCTGTAAAACTTCTCCAGCGTTGATCCTATAACAACCCCTTACCAACTTGTAGGTTTCTATCATATCTCCCCTCTTCCTCCTGTCCACCAGACTCTGCAAATTACATCTTCTCAATCTTTTCTCATACTCGACATTCCAGAGGTCAGAAGAGTTTTTTATGAAAGAGCAGGAATTTGCAACTTGAAAGTTTAACAGTCAGGATAAAAGCTTAGCTATGTGATAAAATGCGATAGCTGTTGGAGAATTGATTCAATCCATGATTTGAGTGGAGAAGCACACCTTTTTTATGTATCTTACGTAGACCATAAAAATGGAGAGAGGAAGAAAAGTGGATTTTTAGTTTGTTATTGGATCTCCATCAAGACTGTAACTTCATGAGTTTTTTATTTGGCTATTGACACCAACCAGAGAATCTTTTCATCTAGAATATACCTACTCCACCAATACTAGTTCAAGTTTGAATGTTTATTTAAGGAGAGCTCTGAAGCCCTGCTACATTGGCCTAATTTGAGTTGGAATGACTACCTCTCTATACCAAAAATCTGGGAGTTTTGTTCTCATCAAACATCAATAGATTTTTTTTTCTTCCCTCAATTACTACAGCTCTACCATGTAGTGTTAGTGTTGTACTTTATACTTTCATGCAGCTTGTACTGTTTTTTAAATAATCAGTTGTTAACATTCTACCTTATACTCACCAGCCTGTCTGCCACTGATGATGACCTCTAAATTTCAGGTTAAAATATTTGGCCATAAAAGTTTTTTACTTTTGTATTGCATTTTAATCATTTCATTTATCCTTGTTTCTACATAGAATCTCTTCTCATTATTATAGCATAAGTATCTGTTAAACATTGTAGTTATGGAACTGTAGGAGTTTGTTATAGTAAGTTTGTTCTGGTGATATTTGCAATAGCAACAATCTACCATACTTTCACTGTATAAGGGTGATGTGTTAAAAAGATTCTACTAATCTGTGTATTTGGGATTATAGTTAAAAAAAAGTTCGCCATAGCAAACCATTCCATTATTTTTTTTTTTTTTTAAATATTCTTGTGGTCACTATGAGTGTCCTAGTAAGATACTTCTTACTGCAGATGTTTTGATTCACTAATTTGCTCATCTTTTATAATAAAAATGAATGCAGACATTATATGAATGATGCCACTGGAAGACTTGAGCATAAAGTGAAGGATATGCAATTAAATAGAAGATTTGATACAATTTTAACTTTATATATTTTGCTAATTTTTCATTTTATACAGCAGATTAACCAATTATACAGTACCAGTTCAATGTAATAGATAGAATGAATAGTGGAACCTGAATTTTACAGATGGGTGCATTTTCTGCCACTCTTCTTTGGGTTTGTGTAGATTACCTCTAGCTTGCTTTGATTTGGATTCTGAAACTGATAGTTGAGCTCACACTGATCTATGATCAGTGTGAGCTCAACTATCAGTTAGCTTATTTTACTAGTTTAAGATAATCAGAGAAGAAATTCTTAAAAAGACCGTTGAAAACTAAATTGTAGATTTACTTTGTTTCCTTTCCTGTCCACTCTCCTAATTTCTGTGCTTGGGAATTAGATCTTTCGAGGAATGTCCACCTCGGCTGTTAAATGCGATTTAACATATAACTGCAATTAGTTCATCCTGGAATACAGAGTTGCCATATTATTTAGCTTTTGCTATTTTTGTATGAAAATAATTGATAAAACTTATCCACTCAATTGATATATTAATGAAGTAAATATATTATTTGGCTGGCAAATATGATTTAATGTCTAACTGTAATTAGTTCATCCTGGGATACAGAGTTGCCATATTATTTAGCTTTTGCTTTTTGTGTGAAAATAATTTATAAAACCTATTCACTCAATTCATATATTAATGGAGTAAATATATTATTTGGCTAATTTATACTTTTTTCAAAATATAAAATCTTGAAATTTTGCTATAATTTTATTTTATAGCAAGAATATTTGGGAGAACTTTTTCTTGGAGCAGTGGTCTATATTAGTGGAGTGCTGTTCTTCAAATCAGATGGAAGAATTCCTTTTGCTCATGCTATTTGGCATTTATGTGTTGATATTGGTGCAACTTTACACTTTTATGCAGTGTATAAGCACCTAATTTTAGATGAAAATCGCTTTCGTGTCAAAAGTTCTTGACATAATATTCATTGAAATAATTATATTGAGGTCAGTTTTTATATGTACAGTCAGTATTTTGATAAATGTATAGTATTTTGCTTTACTCAAAGCTTATTAAAAATGAAATCGGTGTCATTAATCATTATTTAAACATGTTGCTCTGAATGCTTATTATTTTCAAAATACTATAATTTCGATCATTTACAGCGTTTTCATTTGTTATTATCAGGTGAAATATATGTTATATTCAGTTGTAGTTGGGATATGCATAAATGATTATTAATAGTGGGGAAAAAAGAGGGGGAGAGATAAGTCTGTTACTAGTCAAAAGCATTTACAAATGTCATATGAAATCACTTAGCAGAGTTAGAGAAAAATATAATAGATAAATGATTAATGTCACCTTTAGTTACATAAGCACTACTGGTACTTATAACCTCATAATTGGCAGTATAATAGATTAGTAGATGATATTAAACACACAAAAGTAAAGAAAATGACTCAAGGATAATGATTTACTATTTGCTATCATTTAGTTCAAATCTTAAAATTTTGACTCTGACTATAGTTACTAAATAACATGATTCTAATAACATTTAAAAATGTGCTACAAGTATTGGTAGCCTAAAGAAATTCTAAGAGTAGCATTGGGAAGAAGAGGTTTTATAAATTTTATTGTGTTGAATATTCATATCATGAGAAAAGACATTAAATGATTGAATCTTGGCTTCTCTCATGTATTAGGTCTCTAGAATAAGATTTGTATGTTTTTTTTTGAGTTTTGATCTCACAGATAGCTTTGTTAGGTATGTGTGTACATGCATGCATATACATTTCTCTCCTCCCCTGCACATGCAGTTAGACAAATTTTGTCATAATTTCTAATTTGTTGAATCAATGCAGTCTTGTGCTGAAGTTATATCCATATATTCATGTAAGAAAATTAATACTTATCTGTTTGATATCTTGTGTTCATCACAGTTTGTTTCATAGGTGATTCTGTAACTAATATTCTTATTCGATAATGTTTTTTCATGTTCGTGCTATTGTATATTTATATTTTAAGTTACTTCAAAATTTGAGCGCGGTTAGTAGTTGGAAGGGGGCCAATCGTTCGATGCTGTCGGCACACTCTCCCTCGATGAGTCCTTGGACTCCCTGGAGGTGTCAAAATAATAATAATAATAATAATAATAAAAAAATTCATATCATTTGGCCTACACTATTATCAGATTATTACATCTGAATTTTATTTGCTACAACTGCTAATGTATGAAATCTTGAAATACATTAACAGTATATAATGACTTACTTTTATCAAGGGAGTGGGTAGTTCCTTCATTTATTATATTCATTTACATTTAATATTATTCAGTTTATATGCATTTGTTATTTTTAGAATGGTTAGAAATATAGATTCTTAGAATACTGTGGATATTTAAGTGAATATTACTTAATATGGCCCTTTTTTTTTTTTAAATATTTGTTACATGTATTCTACCAAATAGTGAATAGCTAGATCCACTTTCTGTTCACTCAACTCACTGTCCATACTTCACTCTCAAATCTCTAGTCTCATCAATTTCCTGCAATGCAGTGCCATCAGTATAATACCTAGTATGTATTCTTTTTCATCAAAAAGTGCATACATAACCTTACATTTTGCCATATGAAACTGCTAACATTCTTTGCTTATACTACCACTTCATTTAAATCATCCTGTAGAATATCGCTATATCATCTTTATTAAACTATTTATTGCCCTTCCTATTTTTGCATCATCAGCAAACAAAATACTTCCCTCAAAACATTCCCTATATCATTGTATAATTTATATTATTATTATTATTAACATCTGACCTCCATGGAGTCAGAGAATCATCATAGGAGTTGCACACAGTGCTCATCATAATTTCTAATGCTTTAAACTGATTCAATGTGTGTCTACATTCACAACACACCCAGGCAATGCATTCTACTCATGAAACTGATTCTAAATTTCTTCGAGTTGCATAATTTGTGACTAAACTTAATGTGTTGTGCATGGAACATAAAATATATGTGGATTACCTTTAATTATGTCTTCGTACTTTATTATTTTTTGCATATTTGTAGCATCGTCATAGCTCTAAGTTTGCATATCATCTAAATTTCAATTATAAGATTGCCCAGTTTTTTAATTTTTAGTTGAATCATTTAGGACTAAACTTAAATAATGTGATATACATGGTACATAAAATATATGTGGATTAGTTTTAATAGATGTTTTGTACTGCATTTTTTTTTCTTTCTTTCTTTATTATTATTTTACATATTTGCAGCAGTTGTTATAGCTGTAAGTTTGCATATCATCTAAATTTATACCACGATTTCCCAATTCTGTAATTATTCTGTTACTGAGTCCTAATTTTTCAAATATTTTAGTAAAACCCAAAATGTTCATCTATTAATCCTGAAGTTTTAGAAAGAAACATATCAGATAACAATGGACATTCATTTATTCCCAGTGACTAAAATCAGAAGTACAGTCTATACTATTGAATAATATTTCACTTTCAATTTATTTACTATTTGACATCTAGTTTTTTGTGAGATTAATGTCATTAATTTATTTTGAATTTCTATGAGGTAGTGTATTGTATTTCCTGGTTATTCTTAATTTTATTTAAAGGCAATTCAAGACATTTTCAAACAAACTGAACAGTTCAATAATTTTTTAAGAAATTTGTTTGATTTGTACAATTCTGATGATCCTCTGGAGGTTAAATTCTGAGATGCTATGATTTAAATTATGGCACATAAATTGACAAGCACAATATTAAGGTTGGCACATAAATAAATTGGCATTTATTTATGTGCCATAATTTGAATAATAGCATCATTTCTTGCCACGTAGAAAAACTAGATAGGTGTAATTCAGATTTTTATGACATTTCATTGAAGTATTGGAAAGATTTTTTTAAATTTCTCTAACCATTTTTCAATGAATCAAATCAACTACTTCTCTATTTTTCAAAATGTGTTTGTAATAAGCACAAACTTGAATTGTTGTAATGTTAATGGGAAAAATAATGTATTTTAAATGAATTGTCCATCTTTTTTAAATCAATCACAAAAATATATATAATTAATGGCCAGAAATATAGATCTAAAATATTTTTATCTTCTAATAGTTGTGAATGTTCATGTTGAGAAAAATTTTCCAGTTCCTAAAGAACCACTTCTGCACAAGAAGATTTCTCCTCACATCTAGCTTCTCTAGGTGCAGCTGATATAGATGTATTTTGATGCTGATGTATTTTCTTCATGTTCCACTCCCTTTAGAAGTACTTCTGTGCTAGTTCTTTGCTGCTGTGTTTGATTCAGTAGATTCTGCCAAGATATAGAGAAAGACTATTGGCATAACTGGATAATCTTGCTTTCTTAGCTTAACATATTTTTTTATATGCTGCATCAGATAGTAATTTACTTGAATTCATTTCTTAATTATTCTTTTCTTTTTTTTCTTAATATCAATCCTACACATGAGAAGTCCAAACCTATAACATAAGAGTTCTATGCGTGTGGACAAGTGATCAGAGAAAAGAAAGAAATATTTTTTTTTGAAGAGTTGGAGGTGTCTGCTTTGATTGAGACTTTTAAAAAGGCCAGAAGTATGTGGAATGGAAGATGAGAGGTTACTTTGGTGAGTCTGGAGCTGAATGGTACATAGATGTTGATCAACAGCTTCCTGTGTTCATATATGATTAGAAGGAAGCGAAGGAACAGTGACCCCAATTCATTGAAGCAGTATTCATTGAAATAATACCTATAGAAAAGACAGTGCAAAAACAGTGTCTGTAGGTAGCATTTGGAGGGAGCCAGTGAGATAAGAATTGTTTGTTAAGCTGATAGTTCTCCTCCAGATATAGTCTAGCATTCTGATGGAAAATTTTGAGGCACCACTTCAAATATCAGAGCGGTAGTCCAAGTTGGGTGGATTTGGGATTTATAGTTGTTTAATTTGTATATAAATGATATAGGAAATGGCTTAAAGGGAGATATTCAGTTGTTTGCTGATGATGCAAAGTTGTGTAGTGCAATAAAAAATCAAGCTGATGTTGAAAGTTTGCAGGAGGATTTAAATAAGCTGGTAAAATGGGCAAAAGAAAATGGATGTCAGTTCAATGTGGAAAAGTGTAAAGTCCTGCATTTTGGGATTAAAAGATTACCAGCTGTGTACTACATAGATGGAAAGGTACTCCAAGAGATTGATGAGGCTAGGGACTTAGGGGTATTGGTAGATAAGGAGATGAAGTTCAGAGGACACATTGCTAAGGTGTCCAAGATTGCACATAGGATTACTTGGTTGTTGAGGAACACACTGACATCCAGAGATAAAGAGGTTATTATTCCCCTTTATAAAGCATTGATACTTCCACATTTGGATTACTGTGCTCAGGTCTGGTCACCTGGATTCCTTGGAGATGAGGAGGCTGTGGAGAGGGTTCAGAGAAGAGTGACCAAGTTGGTGAGTGATATAAAAAATGCTCCCTACATTGATAGATTGAGAGCTTGTGGATTGCAGAGATTGGTTGATAGGCGAAGAAGAGGGGATATGATAGAAACATTCAAATTACTAAAAGGTTTTTATAGGATTGATGCAGGGGAAATGTTTCAGCTGTGTGATAGTGATGGAAGAACAAGAGGTCATCTCTGGAAATTAAAGAAGAGTGTGGTTAACAAAGGTGTCAGAACAAGGTTTTTTGCCTGGAGGGTGGTGAATGAGTGGAATTCATTGCCTGACTTTGTTGTGAGCTCTTCATCTGTAAATGAATTCAAGAAGAGATATGACAGATATTGTTTTGCTAGTTTGGGTCTCCCGTGATGAGTCTACTGACTCCATGGAGATACCCGTAATAATAATAATAGTGTTAGGAATTGAATAGAAAAAAAGTAATGTTTAGAATGAAAAGAATACCAATGTTTTTGGAGGTTGAAGCTGTGGACATATCAATACAATATAATAATGCTAATTTTTCTTAAGGAGCATCCCTGGTTTCATAATCAGGGATGTGCCTTAACCCACTGGCTTTTCCCTGTGATTTTAATGAATAAATATATTAAGACATAAATAATGTATATTCAGACATACCTTGGGGTAGTCCTAGAGTACTGCATGTTCTTGCCTTGCTAACCCGATAAAGTTTACTTGGAACATAATCTGAGAATGCACATTTGATAAAAATCATGAAAGAATAAATTACAAGGGAATTAAAAACCAAACCGTAAAATAAAGTAAAGATTAAAAATGCATGTAGTTTATTTTTTGATGGTGTTTGGTGGGGTGAAGGTTGTGTTCTGTGACAAGAGCTCAGTTATTAGAGCAAATAGCTCTCCCTGACTTTATGAGTTGATGTTTTGAGAATTCCATCTGGTTGGTTGGTTAGGTGATATTTATGGAGGTATCATCCATTGTGTGTATATGTGTTATCTTTCTATAAATAGAAAAAGATACTTATTTAAGTTAAGGGATATTACATCCCATGTTGTTTCATAGCCGAATAAGAAACTCAAAGAGTTTCATGCCGAATATGGAAACTATATAAGGTTCAGCGAGTCCAAGCATAAGCAAATACCTGACCCTTTAGGGAGTGCAACACTGAGGCAACTCATGGTAAGGGTGGAGCAAGCTCTGATCACTATTCTTGATATTTCCCCATAATGTGAAACCCAGCTCCTAGAAGCTGTATTACTGTTTTACATTATGAGTGAGAGAAGGTCACTACCCAAACCGATTTCAACCTTTATTGAGGTCTCATCAGTGAGTAGGTAGACCTAGAAATACCAAGTTTGTAGCAAACAGAACTTATATACCCTACTATGAGAATTGCCAAGAAGGTGTCCTAATAAATTATTAATTATATGAAGAGCCAGAGGCTTCAATTCGGCAACATAAACTTATTTAAGTTAATCGCCGAACTTTATATAGTTTCTATATTCGGCATGAAACTCTTTGAGTTTCTTATTTGGCTATGAAACAATATGGGATGTAATATCCCTTAACTTAAATAAGTTTATGTCACTGAATTGAAGCCTCTGGCTCTTCATATAATTAATAATTGGAAAAAGATAGTTTAACTATCTGGATGATTGACTAGTGCGTCAAGAAATGGTATAATTATTTGAGTTATTTTCTAATGTGAAGTAGATTTTAGAGTGATTGCTGTTTAGATGAGTTATAAAGGATTCTAAAGCATCTTCTTCATGGGTCAAATGGCAAATACATCATCTGCATATTTTTTATATGCTGCACCAGATAGTAATTTAATACAGCCAGACTAAAGGTTTGAGAGTAGTTGTGGTAAGTTCTTTCTTCTTAAAATGCTCCATGTAAAAATTGGCCAAAAAGAGGAGGAGATGTTACAGTACCATTAATTCACCCACAGCAGAGAAAGTTTGATTTTGTTAGATCAAAAGTACCTGTTAGTGGTACATTAGTAAATAAGGATGTGATGTTGAAACAAGCCATATTGTCTGAATTTTTAAGGATATGATTTTTTAAGAGAGATATGAAATTAACAGAATTTTTTTTTTTTTTTATAGAAGCAGAGGAGTTACCTCTGAGCATAGTAAGGGATTAGTAATTGTTGGGCAAGTTTGTAAGCAAGACAGTCCTCCATACTATCAACTATAGAGTTTAGGGGAGTATTGAATTTATGTATTTTAAGGACCCCCATAAATATAGGGTGTTTTAACATGAACATGTTTTAATTTTGTTAATGATTTCTTTATGCACCAAGGAGTATCTTTTTTTGAATAATTTGACCTTTTTTCTTTTGAGATAGAGTGGGGTCTTGATCTGTAATTTGGGAAGTAGAATTTTCATCTCAAAGACTATGCATTTTATTTTATTTTTATTATTTATTTATTTATTTATTTATTTGTTGTATTCCTCCTGACTCATGATGACGCTTTCAGATTTTGTTGTTGTTCTTCTTCTTCTTCTTCAATTTGGAGGTTAGCAATCATGGTATGCCAGAGTTTCCGTTCCCATGCCATCCTTTTAATCTCATGATAGTCCTTGTTATGCCACTTCTTTAAATCAACCCAAGAAATCCTTTGTTTACCAGGATATCTTAATTTTCCCTCCACTGTTTCAGACACATTTTCCTTGCTGATTCTCTTAATGTGTATTCTGTCATCTTGTATTTTCTATTTATTAGGTCTTCCATAAGCACCCTTTTGGTTCCCATTAACTTAAAAATTTCTTCATTAGTTTTCTTCTCCTTCCAAGAAATCATCAGTGCTCACCCATAGCACCACATCTCAAATGCCTTCAATTTCCTGATTATGGATTTTGTGTATGTGCTTGTCTCACATCCATAATTCAATATGGAACATACATAAGGTTTTATTTTTCTTAATTTAGACTGTTTATTTATTCCTGGAGTCATTAATAATTTATTATTCTGGTATGCTTCTTCCTGGCTACTCTTGATTTTATTTCCACAACTGTTGTTCTGATTTCTGTAATCATTACTTCTAAATAATTATAAACCTCATTTGGATGAATCTCATTGATACTCCTAAATTTGTGTTTTGTTGCTTTTTTTTTATTATTTTTTTTAATCATGTACTTTGTTTTTGCTGTGTTTAATGTAAGCCATAATTCTGACCCCTTTTGTTAGTATTTCAACCATATTTTGTAATTCTATTTTTGATTTGGCTTTGAACACCAAATGATCAGCAAATCCAATATTGTTAATCTATTGATTATTTTTATTCCCATTTCAATTTCTTCACATTCTTTCATTATGATTTCACTGTATGTATTGAAAAGTATAGGGGATACTGTGCACCCTTGTCTCACTTCTCATTTAATATCTATTGTTTCATTATTAATTTCATTTATAATTTGTCTTCCAATTCCAATATAATTATGTTTTTATTCTGAGGGCTTTTGTAGCAATTTCAATGTCTTTTAATATTTCTATTAACTCATAACTTATTTTTAACAGTATCACAACACCAAACGAACTAAATTATAAAAAAGATGTTTATTAACTGAGTTATATTTTGCTGGATTTTAAACCAGCATCTTCAGCTGCTGCTTTGAAATCATGTACACTTAACACGTGACAAATGAGTAAGTGAAACAATTCAAATTGTAATGGACAGAAGATCTAATGTCCTAATTTGTCACCCTCTAATGTTGTAAACAAAGAAGTATTACTGCTATGTATTTCGTAAGATAAGTATCCCAAATTTTTGGCAAATTAATGCAACCATACTTTTTCAAGTTAGAAAAATGCTTCATAGCCAACTCAAAAAAAAAAAAAAAAAAAAAAAAAAAACTTTCTGATCTGTAATGACTTCTGTATATAACATGTTGGTTTTCTTCCATCTAAGTATATGTGAAGGAGTGTTCAAATGGTAGCAAATGTATTGTTAGAATCTGCTTTGGTCTCCAAAGCAGATTCTAACAGATCTTCCTGTCTGTCCACAGTAGGCTAAGTTAGAGTCACAGGGAACTTCATACATTCCAGGGTATGCTAGAGGATGGAGTTTGTCCTTAGGAGAGCAGATCAGAATTGCTAATTTGACATGTGGGCTGAACGTTATATTTTATTAGTACTTTGGTTATTTTTTTTTGATGTTGTCATTTCAGTTTTAGTTTTGACATACCAAATTTGTCATGCTTTGCATATGCTATCATCCCCATGGAAGATATGGCAATTATCAACCTTGTAGACAGGCTTAATTGTTTGATAATTCATGATAATTAAACACTAAAAGCAGCAAATCGTACAAAGATATTGACTGGCTTATATTGTTCTGAATTTTCAATCAGCATCTTTAGAGCACAATTACTTGTTACTGAATACACATGCAACAACAAGTATGGGCTTGGTTTATTTGGATTTATGACTAAAGCAACTGAGGCTGTGAGGCCAGTGTATTATGTCTGTTAATTGCATGTGTTCTGATGGCTGATTTGCCTGATTTATACGTGAATTTCCCCACCCAAAAACCTTAGTTTTGAGGTGGGGGAAACCCTGCCACCTGTGTATTAGACTGGCTAACTCACCTTCAGTTGAAAAGCTTTGATAGTGGTTCTTTGCATCCTACAAGGGATTTGAATCCTGGTCTTTCCACCCAAAGGGCATTGTTGAAACTGACTGAGCTATGGAGGCTCTTCATAAGTACAGGAAATAGTTCAAATTGTAACTGACAAAAGACCTAAAGTCTTAATTTGGCATCCTCTAATGTATCAAAGAATTTTTTTACAGCTTTTGGATTGAACTTGATCTTAAAATGACTGTCTCCCATATTTTTTGTGATTAATGCAACCATAGTTGTTGAGGTTAGAAGAGTGTTTCATAGACATTGTTGACTAAAAATAGGCTAAATAATGACTTCTTTATAGCACTTTGGTTTCTTCCATCTAATCCTGTGTGAAGGGATTGTTCATTGCATGGTCTGCCAGTCCTGACTTATCATAATGATGGTAGCAAATGTATTTCTTGTGTTCTCCAAAACAGATGTCAGGGTATAGAGACCTGAATTTTAAATGGATCAGCAATATAACTCATAAATTTCAGGTCCCTGTCCACCACCACTTCCAGATCTATCTGTATTGCCTTCAGAATTTTCTCACCTAGAATATACTTTGCATCTTATTCTTGCCTATCAGATTTCAGAATCTTACACTTTCCAACATTAAATTGGCATTTCCACTCACTTGCCTGCCCACATAGTTTAATCAAATCCTTCTATAAGGTTACATATGCTTAACTCTTCATCATTCTCATTAAAAATAGTTGTATACCATTACTATTATTATCAACATCTTCATGGAGTCTGAAGACTCATTGCAGAAAGCCTACACTAGCCATTATTCATATAATGCCCATCATACCTCTCTTTGAATTCATTCAGGAACAAATTGCTCTCTGGCAATTTTTCCATTCATCCACTACTCTCCAAGCAAAAAATAAATAAATAAATAAATAAAATAAAATAAATGTAGTTCCCACTTTCTTGCTAACTATATACAATTTCAGGGGTAAATACATGCCCTCCCCCTTTGTTACATATTGAACAATTTTTTTTCTTGTATCTATTCTGTACATCATTTTAGTACCACATATATTTCTTCTTTCATCTTGAATGTAAGAGCTTGCTTCTACACTCTTTTGTACTACAGATGAACATAATAAATTTAGTTTAATCCTTTATCCAAGTGTGAGCAAACAAAGTTTGCGCCTGAAAGTATTTTCAGGACTGGGGTAAGGTGGTACAACACCAAGCAACTCGTTGCAAAGGTGGAGTAAGATACCAACACTCCTGTCTCAGTATCTCCTATAATGCAAAACACATCTCCTTGCGGATATGTCTAATGTTATGCATTAAGGGAAGGGCCACTACCCAGACTAGTTTTGACCTTTATTGAGGTCTCTTCAGTGGGAGCCAGGCCCAAGCTGAGATACCAGGCAGAAGCATTCGCAGGTCATCTCTACCTATAGGAGTTGCCAATGGTGTGCCACCCTTTTTTATACATTACTCTGGATTTAGAGAAAGATGTTGAAAGTTTATTTTTCGCTTGGTTAGAGTATAATAAATTTAGTTTAATCCTTTATCCAAGTGTGAGCAAACAAAGTTTGCACCTGAAAGTATCTTCAGGACTGGGGTAAGGTGGTAGGAGATACTGAGACAGGAGAGTTGGTAGCTTACTCCACCTTTGCAATGAGTTGCCTTGGTGTTGTACCACCTTACCCCAGTCCTGAAGATACTTTCAGGTGCAAACTTTGTTTGCTCACACTTGGATAAAGGATTAAACTAAATTTATTATACTCTAACCAAGTGAAAAATAAACTTTCTACAGATGAACATAATAAGTCTACCTGAAATGTCACTTTTAAAACATCAAGATTATATTTATTATTCCACTCTGAGAAGTACAGTTTGGCAGAGAATACCATTTATACTACCCATATAATTCTTTGGAATAAAACTGAATCATTACAGAAAAGTTCTTTTAAATTTGAATTGTCCTTTTTTAAAAATAAAGCCTGTGAGGGCTTGTTTCACTGCCATACTAATATGAACCATAATGATAATTATGTTTATTTAAATTATGGAAATTTATTATTTTTGTTTGTGTTGAAGATAAGTAAATAAATAAATAATATTCATTTATTTTATATAATGTACTATTTATTTATTTATCTGTTTTTTTTTTTTTTTTTTTTTTTGAAAATTTTAACACTTGATATGATTTTTGTAAGGGAGTTCAAACAGAACTCCCTTACAGGAACTTACACTAGCCTTGAATACATAGTAACTGTTACACAGATTATCACATTTATTTATTTAAACATTAACCTGATCATACTAATGCTGCTGTGAGAAATACACTGTGAAATATTTGTATATTTTCATTATAATATTAAACTACATATTTTTTACTTTACTGTGATTTTGTGCTTAAAAAGTTAATATGGATTGTCCACACTTAACAGTCAGTGCAAGAAGAACACATGTTACATTTCATTGCCATTCACTGAAGGTAAGCAAACCAGTCTTTTATGAAGGTGATGGATTTTACTTCATGAAATTTTTTTCCACCTGAAAAATGGACATACTGACCAGAAAACATGAGCAGTTAATAAACATAATATATTGGAAACAGTCCTTTTGGACACATTGGGCATAATTCCATTCGGTTTCCAGGGAACTTATATTTTATCTATCAGACATATATTCAGGCAGGCAGTCTCAAATATACTCTGCTGACTTCTTATTCAATTTCATTTGCTTCAGTTCTGAATATCAGTTTTCTCCGTGATGGGCTATCAGATGCCTTTGTAAAATTTATAAATTAATAAGTTTCTTATGTAATTTTATTTTGTGGCTTTTCTAAGATTTATATTATTGTATCCTTAGCTCAATTATTTCACTGGTGCAATTTTATATGACTGAAGAATGAAATGTAATGTTTTCAGCATTTCTTTAAGTTTTGATGATAATTTTTTCCTGGGATCTTCTGAAATTCCATATTTTCATGAAATTTAAGCTAATTTGAAAATAATTATCAGCTTTATGGGTTAATTCCCAAGCTTATAGATAGCTCAAACATTTTCAGTAAACATGACTAAAAAGCTGGATAGAAGATAACTCTAATTACTGAACATATTTTTGTAGACAACATATTTTTGTTAGTAAAATTGTAGAAATATAAATTATATATATACAGTTAGTTTCAGTATTTTTAATAGCCTATATTCTTCTTTTTAAAGAAAGTATGTGCCACATAATATTTTTATATTTTATAAAAAAATATGTAAAAATTTATGCGCATGCATTTACATAAAAAAAGTATTCCAACATTTCATTAAGCTATAGCTAAAATCATTGACAGCAGACCTTAAATTCTGCTCTTTACTTCAACTGAACATATGACTAAAATATTATTGCTGTCATATTTGTAGCTTAGCTGTATGGAGCTTAATTCTGTGGATGTCATCCTGGCTTGTCTCAATGAAATCAACTGAATAATAAAATTTTCTGTAGAAAATGAGAATCTCACTTATTTACTCTTTCTTTGATATGTTAGTGTGGTGAAATCCATGGCAAACTGTCTTTCTCGACAATGGAATGAAAGCCTGCTCACCTGAGTAGCTATCAGCTTAGGTTCTTGATGATACTACGAGAGAGAGAGAGAGAGAGGGGAGACTTGATATTGCCATGTGTTTTCAGAGAATGTTTCTGCAGATAAACAGTACGTTTGATATGCTTATTTAATGAATCCTGTAGGGAAGATCCCAAAAGATTGGAAAGTGAGTAATATAATACTGCTTCACAGAGGAGGGGAGGGGGGGGGAAGTGTACCAAAACTGAGACTTCAAATTATAGATAGGTTTATGTATTCTATAGTACTGCCAGTTAAAGTATTGGTGAAGTTTAAGAAAACAAGTATCCAGAATCAATTCAATAACACATTACTGAGTTGGATATGAGATTAACTGTGCAAGAGTGTTGTCATCAGTCTGGCCTGTTTGGCTGAGTAGTTAGTGTATCTGCTCTATCTGTGAGATCAAATCCCTATGTGGGCATGGACGTTTGTAATTGTTACTAGGTGTGAGGTAAATTTCGTTGCTCAGTATGAGAAACCACTATTCTGCTTATTTAGAGGTCGGAAGTGAAAAAAACTTATGTTTGGTAGGGTTTCAGATTATGTAAACAAATAAATAAAAATACAATATATATATATATATATATATATTAATAAATTCTTCCCATAGCCTCACAGCCGTAGAAGAAAATGTCCTTTCTAGAGGCCTCAGTTTTGTTCTTTCTCCAAGATCCATTCCAAAAGAATTCTTCCTCATGAAAATTGAAAAGGCTGCCTCTCTACTTCCAACCCAAGATGTGAATTTACTTCACATGCAATCCATTTTTGCAATTAATAGTACCAAACCTCCTACAGACAACATTCTCCCTTGTGAACTACCGGCACAAAATCTTAGAGTTATTAGACTCGGACACTTACTCTTAGCTTGATAGAGATCCCCACTAGGGAGCTTTACAACCGCACTAATAATCTTCTGAGAGCTACTACAGAATTACCAAGAAATATCCTCTTTTCTCTCCGCCCATTTCATCCACTGATTCCCTGATTGTATGGTCTTTTAAAGATCCAGGAAGATACTTCTTTAAGACCTGTAGTCGAAGGTATCGACTCACCTACATACAACTTGTCGAAGTATCTCACTTCTTCGTTGAAATGCCTCACAGGTAAATCTTCTTCTTTCATTAAAAATTCAGCAGACTTTGTATCTAAGATGAAAGACGTCAAACTCAACAACTTCGATATTATGGCCAGTTTTGATGCTGTATCTCTCTTTACTAATGTACCTACCCAGGATGTTCTCACTCTGTTAAAAAACAAGATTTCAAAAAAGATTTTCACATTAGTATCTTGCTGTGTTAATTTGGGCTATTTTAAATTTGAAAGCTTGATTTACAAACAAAATACCGGATTAGCCATGGGTAGCCATTATCTCTGGTGCTGGCGAACATCTTTCTTGAAGATTTTGAAGAAAAGGCTGTTTCTTCTACTTCATTGAAACCAAAGATATGGCTACGTTATACAGATGATGTTTTCCTGATCTGGGAACATGGCCAAGACAACCTTCAAATATTTCTTAATCGCCTAAATGCCATACATCCAAACATCAAATTCACCTCAGAGTTAGAAGTAGACAGTTCCCTTCCTTTTGTAGATGTTAAATTAACAAGGACATCTGAAAAAAATTAATAATTATTATTATTATTATTACATCACACCTCCAGGGAGTCCAAAGACTCATCGAGGAAGGGTATCTACTCTACAATTCTTCGTCTCACTACTCCACTAACCTTCATCATCTACCACCAATGCCATCTATTGCTGACTACCACCACTAGTACTTTTGCAGAGAGAACAGAAGAACACCAGAGAGACATTTATTACAACAGAATTCGGGCCAGTGCCTTATCCAGCCGTATATTGTTTTCTGCAAACACCAATGTTGAAGGCTTCCAAAATCAAATAGACTGGAATTTAACAACCAACGTTCACAAATGTTATGACAAAGTCAAGAGACAAATACTGGAATCGAAAGAAAGAGTTCTTGATGCCTCCCACATGAATAGTAACTTAAGTTACACTTTGCCAGACTCGCATAGTTCTGCCATTCAGTATGGGCACACACGCGAATTCACATGCACGCATGTGCGTGACGTTTCAACTAGAACTCAGTCTCCCAGTTAAACTTTTATTACAGTTAATTGTCATGTTCCGTTATATTGGAAATGCAATGCTTTTATGGTCTTTCCTTTTTACATATTTTTATGCTGTTACACCTGACTAAGTCGGCTTTCTGATGAAACTAGTTGTGTTCTATTAAAGTTCTGATTTTAAATGCTCGGTTTAGTCATTAAAATATATCAAATATGATAACAAACTGAGTAAACCAGCATTCTAATAATAATAATAATAATATATATATATATATATATATATATATATATATATAACCTTTTGTAGGTGGGAGTTACATTAAAAAAAAAAAGCTGTGTATGGGAGAGCGCATTGGCTTGGATGAATATATCTAGTGTTTTACCCTTAGTGTACACAGATATCGTCTGTTTTTGGAGCATTATTGTTTAGCTGATAATGATACATGTTGATGAATGGGAAATAGACATTTTGTACATGATGCAAAATTGGAAAGTGCCGAGAAGTGGAGCTGATGTTGGAGCCAACCAAAATGATTTCAGTAGGTAGGCTGTACTGGCAGATGAGTGGGCTGTTATCATGCCTAGCTTAAGGTTTGTACAATTTGGAAGGTAAATATGGAATGTTGTGTGTTTGATTGATAATAATGACATAAAGGAAATGGAGAAAAGTGATCTAAGGACAAGGAACTAATATTTAGGGAACATATTATGAAGATGATATAATAGAGACATAAGAGCAATTGAGCTTTGTACCAGATTAATATAAGAGGCATGAAGAGATTGCTATATAAAAAGGGTCAAGGAGTTAGGAACAGACTTTTGCTTAGAGTAGTAGGTGAGTGGAATGCTGCCAGTTGTTGAGACGGTAAATCAGTTTGAAGTATAATGTGATGTACATTGTGATAGATAATAATACTGTCATTTCTTCTATAGCAAAAAATCACCACATTATAGAATTTCACTCAATAAAAATAGCAGGGCTTATCGGAAAAAATAGGGTTAGGGACAGAAGTCTGAAATTCTGGGCAATCTTGTGAGTAATACTATTGTACACATGCATGCACATGTGAAATGGTGCTACAATTTTAAGCATCTAAAACATCTTTAATTTTTAATAAATAAAGAAATACAGTACTACAGTAAATACTATATTTCTTTAGTCCTTATTCTAATTGACTTTGTTAATTGAATAATTGACTTTGTTAATTGGATTCTTATAACCAGGATTACAAAGGTTTGGAATGCTGTATTAAACAATTTTGATCAAGCAAAGTACAACTTTGGAGAGGAATGCAATATACACTCATAGAGCAATGCATACTGAGGTAAGAGAGAGAGAAGTTGAGATGTGCGTGTGTGTTCCTCTACAGTCACTACATTCAGCTGAGTGGTGTTTTTTACTTTCACCTGGTGTTATTCAGTAGTACAAAGCATAGTCATCGCATGAAAAATCACATAAGTCAGCATGATTATATGTTTTGGCGATTTTCTTCTCTTTGGGTCTTCCGCGATGAATCTTTGGACTCTGTGGAGGTGTCCGTATAATAATAATTTATCTATTCCGTGTGAAGAAATTCATGCATGACATGTTATAAGAGAAAGCACCATCATAAGTTAAGTAAAACAATAAATCCATAATGTTTCTAATTCATTTTTTTTTAAATATATATGTAATAAGAAAACAATATTAGAAATCAATAGAGGATTAATGCAGTAATACAGTATGGTGCAAAAAAAAAAAATACTGAATAACCAAGTTCGAAGTTCGTTACTGTTTTCTTTGATCTCATACCATATTTATTTCCCAAAAAGGAAATAACTGAAGGCCACCAGATCTGTTCAAATTCAGACAGTGTAAAAAGATGCTACCTTGTTTTTCTATCTCCCACTTGTAGACGAGCTTACCTGGTTGGCCAAGTGGTTAGCGTATCCGCTCTCCAGCCAAAAGGCTGCGGGTTCGAATCCTGTCATGGGCATGGATGTTTGTGATTGTGTGTGAAAGTACTAGTGGTGGTAGTCAGCAGTAGATGGCGTTGGTGTTTGATGATGAAGGTTGGTGGAGTAGTGAGATGAAGAGTTGTAGAGTAGGTGCCCTCCCTCGATGAGTCTTGGACTCCCTGGAGGTGTGATGTAATAATAATAATAATAATAATAATAATAATAATAATAATGTAGAAACCTGAAATGTCTTTGTGAAGGCCAAGAATGCCACCATATATGAATCTCTCTCCTTATTTAGCACTTTCATCAGTTTGTTATAAAATGCAAATGATTACAAATGCAAGACCTCCCTTCAACAAACTCATGTGACTGCCATAGCAAAGTCTGTCTATATTCAACCTAATCTTGTATTCTATTCTTAACATATCTTCACCATAATGCAGATATACAGACTGGTCTTAGCTATGATTTTTCACTTCATTTACTTTGATGCTTTTACAAACCACCCTAAATAATAATTATTAAGTAGATAAAATGGCAGATTATTTATATTTCTAATATTTGTGCAAATCCATATACATTTTTGTATATAATATTATATATTTTAATATGCCTCAGGCAAGCCAAAGTCAAATTATTTGCTTTGAAGACTGCCTGGACTTGAATTACAACTATTTGTAATCCAAGTAACCACTGTTTATTTGAACTGAATGACACTCCAATTAATTCTAACTCATGTTATGAATTAGAATTAACATGGATATTTATCCATGTCAGCTACATATCAGAAGATAACTGAACTAAATTGATTTTATTGGTGTTCACATTTTTGTTCATATGATAGATAGCAATGTTTGTAAAACCCATAAAACAATTTCAATATGCTCTTTTCTCAAATTCCTCCAAGTTTTTGTATGATTTGATGACAGTACTTGTATGTATAAATTAAAAGTATTTATATATCTCTTGTTTAACATTATGAGTTGGTAAGTAATGTTTGCTTTAATATTTTAATGAAGTTTATTACTGTCACTTAAATGTTGAATGAAATTAAAGTGATGTTATATTGCTTATGAGAGCAACATGTATTGAGATTTTGCAGTCATTAATTTATTTCATTAAACCTATAAAATAAACTTGACCATCTATGTGATATAAACTACTCATTTTAACTATTCCTCCTGAACATTAATGTTTTCTTTATTCATCTTTTTTGTGAACAAAATAGTTTTTCATAATAACAACACGAGTGATTGTAAGTTAATAATAAGATAAAGAGTGTTAACGTAATAAATTTAGTTTAATCCTTTATCCAAGTGTGAGCAAACAAAGTTTGCACCTGAAAGTATCTTTAGGACTGGGGTAAGATAGTACAACACTGGGCAACTCGTTGCAAAGCTGGAGCAAGCTAACATCACTCCTATCTCAGTATCTCCCATAATGCAAAACACATCTCCTTGTGGATATGTATAATGTTATGCATTAAGGGAAGGGCCACTACCCAGGCTAGTTTCGACCTTTATTGAGGTCTCTTCAGTGGGAGCCAGGCCCAAGTGGAGATACCAGGCAGAAGCATTAGCATGGTCATCTCCACCTACAGGAGTTGCCAAACGGTGTGCCACCTTTTTATTAAATTACTCTGGATTTAGAGAAAGATGTTGGAAGTTTATTTTTCACTTGGTTAGACTATAATAAATTTAGTTTAATCCTTTATCCAAGTGTGAGCAAACAAAGTTTGCACCTGAAAGTATCTGCAGGGCTAGGGTAATGTAGTACAACACTGGACAACTCGTTGCAAAGGTGGAGCAAGCTAACTTCAAAGAGTGTTAACACTATGGTTTGTTTATTTGTTTTGGAGATTCATGTTACAAGTTTAATGAAATGAAAACAGCCTAAGGAATGAATTAAACAATAGTTGAATGCTTCTAGTATTTTGTCATTGTCACAGAGACATTTTCATTGGTTACAATATAAATTTGACATGCACTCACTTACTCGCTCACACACACACACACATGTAAGCAGCACCAGTATGCTGAAACTAAAGTCTAAGCTAAGAAGGGCACACTCTATGGACACTAGTAGGTAGTTTGTGACTTGGGATGCCTAAGCTCATGCAAGAATATTAGGAACATCAAGCCATGATGTTGCAAGCAGTATCTGTAGCCAAGTTGCAGACACCATGTTCTACATAAAACAAGGTTTAATGATTGCACATGTCTAGGTAATTATAACAAAGTTATCGTCAAGAATAAAAACTTGGTCATTTAAACTTTTTGAAGAAAGGTCGATGACATGTAGAGGCTGAATTTAGGTTAAGATCTTGAATTAGAAAGGCTGATATATTTTTTAATATCTCTGTTTGTTATTTTAAAAACTCTTTTTATGTGCAGAAGTATCAGAAATCATAAGGAATGGTGCAAAGCTCCAGATTGAGAACAGCTGAAAGCTCTGATTGTAGCATTAATAGTGATGAATATAGTGCAAATAGTAGCAATCTGTTTCCACAATAGAGCAAAGTTGATGTGCCTAGATGCAGAGGGTTTCTTTGAGTGAAACTTAATTTTAAATTGAATGCATGGCAGCTGCCATGCATTAAAACATGTCTTTTTAGAAATGCTAGCTGATTTAATCCGTTAGATATTTGAAATTTCACTTATCATATTGTTTTCCTTTGCATGCTATGATTGCACCATGGATATTCAATAATCATGTGTTTCAGCCTAGCTGCTAGTTAGAATTAACAAATTATTTAATCCTTCTCTTAATTCTTGTCTGGAAAAATAGCCAAAATTTTGAAAAATATATTGTCTGGACTACCTTGAAGTTCTACTTGAATCAGGATGCTCTTATCTATTCCCTCTGTTCTATTCTCAGGAGATGAGAGGACTATCTATGTCCTCTTATTTCCTGGTATTTATAGGATTTCTTATGTTAAAGATACCAAGCAATTTTAAACCTGGTTTTACTCCATTTTTTTCCAAGTAAGCAAACAGACAAAATGTCAAGTTTGCGCCTGCAATTTATGCAAGACTAGCTGATCCCACAGGTAGTGAGATCAGCTAGTCTGATCTCACTACCTGTGGGATCAAGACCACCTCTACCAAGGCAACTCGTGGTAGAGGTGGTCTTGCACTACCTGTGGGATCAGCTTGTCTTGCATAAATTGCAGGCACAAACTTGACATTTTGTCTGTTTGCTTACTTGGAAAAAATGGAGTAAAACCAGGTTTAAAATTGCTTGGTATCTTTAACATAACTATACCCAAGTTAAAAATACTTTCTACATCTATAGGATTTCTTGTTTCTACAAGTTGGTCTATTTTTGACTTTCTAAAAAATCAGCTGGCATCCACCTTGGAAGAACATAAGAAATATATGCGTTTCATCATGACTATGGGCAGTCAGGTCTAGTACATAGATCATTCCTTGGACAACTACATAGGATCAAATGTGACAAAACTACAATGTGTCATTGCAGCAAATTCAAATGTGAGAGGCATTTTCCACAATATGCACCTGCCTTTCCCACTTAATTTAAATAAGTATGGATGTGTTAAATGGCCCCAAAATATGGAAAACAATAATTCTTAGGCATCTCAAATTATAACCCAAGCTTCCCATTAGTAGTGCACATAGAGGATACCCCACCTATCTAAGATTCTAGTTTACTGAGTTTAACTGTGCTTTCTTTCTTATCTCTCTCTCTCTCTCTCTCTCTCTCTCCGCCTGTGTATTTATATTGATTCCCTGAAGATTTCTCTGTGACAGATGAAATATTGGAAGGATAAAGCCTGTTGTTTAATTAATTTCTTTTGCTATTTTCTATCACAGTTGATATTTTGTTTATCAACTGTGATAGACCAATTGCCATACTTTTTTTAATGTGTTCAAATCCATATGTTTGATGTATTGTTAAAGATTTTTTTATTAATAATAATCAGGTGCTCTTAATAAGTACATCAGAAAGTTAGTTGGATTTTGTTATAATGTTTTTGTTGTGATAATTTTAAACACTCAGTTTTCATACAGGTGTTTTAAATATTTGTTTATTTATTTTGGGTATTTTAAATATTATTGTCTTAATTTCTCATGATGAGTCTTATGACTGTGGAGTCCAGAATTATAGAATAATAATAATTTATTGATTTTTTTTTTTGTGCTACATTTTTATCATTTATGATTTTTCGAAGATTGGAAATCAGATAACTTTAAATTAGCATGTTAATTACAGTTGTTATATCATTCACTACTGATTTTTATCACCATTTATATTTGACTATCACCAAAAGCATTGATAAGAACTAAATCAGTTTGGATCCCTGTTTTAATGATTAATGCTAAATTATCATTTCTAAAAATTATTTGTAAATAGGCATTTTTTAATCATATGCAATGAACCATACTGCATCCTGCTGCTCAGTAGCAACTTGATATCCAGCTTCTACTGCTGTCATCTGTATTACTGGTCACACTCATGATGAACTAGTAGTAGGATGCTATGTGATTTCATATTATATATAATTGTGTTTATTTGCACTGCTGAGTGACTGACTAACAGTGCTGTAACAAGGGTGGAGCAAGTGGGACATATACCCTGTGCACAAATGGGTGCAATACTTTAAAGAGCAGGACAAGGTTGTTCAATGCGAGTTCTAGATATATATATAAAAATTTATTTAATTACATATACTAATATGTTGTGTATACAATTAACTAAAAATACATTACTATACTATGGCACCCATCTAGGATTCTAAGCCTTCGGCCAATTACAGGAGGAGGAGGATGCTTTTTTTTTTTTTTTTTTTTTTTTTTTTTTTTTTTTTTGGCCTTTGCTCTAAATGCTGATTGCCCTTGTTATTGTACTGCTAGTAGATCAAAATATTTTCACTTTCTTTTCCCTGTGGGGTAAGGAAGCTGAAATTTTTTGTGAAAGTTGCTATTGGTATGCAACTAATGAGAAAATACCACCTAAAATTTTTGAGTTTAAGCAGCCCAATTTTTTTTTGGATTTTCCAAAAACATGTTTTTTTCCCTTTAACTCAAACAATCCAAGATATAGGAATGGAAATTTTGAATTATATAGGAGTAAAAAAAATAATAAAATAAATAAAATAAAAGTTGTCCAGCTTACATTCTTGAGAAAACCCAATATATTATTATTATACAGGTATCTATGGAGTCAGAACATTCATTGTGGGAGATTCGTTATTCACACACTAGCCATTGTTCACACAATCCTATCATACCTCTCCTTAAACTCATTCACTGGCAATAGCACTCACAACTGCTTCTGGCAACCCATTCTGCTAATTCACCACCCTCCAAGCAAAACATCTAGTCTTAACACCCTTGCTATAACCACACCTTACACAATTTCCATGGGTGATCCCTCATTCTTTCCCCTTCCTGCCATGTACTGGAAATAGTCTTCAGTGTCAATCCTATAAAATCCTTTTAATAACTTTTATACTTCTATCATGTCTACTGTTTTTCACTTATCAGCCAGTTTTTGACACTCACTTCTGGAGAATCTCCACTGTAAACTGTGCATGTTACTATTTCTTGCTATTTATAAAGCCTGCTTGGTTACTGTGCCTTTGAAATACCGTTATTCTAATTAGCAGTTCGTGCTTTCTCTCTCGTAACCTTTCTTGCTTATACTATTGTGTACTATGTTTATCTACCTTTCGCACTAAGAGTCTTATGCCTATGGATACTAGAAAATTTATTTTATTGAGACTGCGCCACTAATATCTTTTAACTGGTATAAAACTCAGTAATACGGCCGATTGATATCTCTCTCTCTAACAACAATTCCTTCAGTAAAACTTTATACAAACAGTCGTGGTCTATTTGCACTTAACTATACGCTTCAGCTATCTCACTTGGTTTCCCACTCACAAGTCCGATATTTTTTTTAGGAACAGTGTATTGTAAAATAAACAATCAGGCAGCACTCTATAGACATATAATTAAAACATTTATTTACATTAAAAATAAAGTACATTAAATAAGCAATAGGGAGGTTTCTTTCTCTACCTATCCTTTGTACTTTTGGTATAAAGAAACAAACTTTCCCTTTTCAATATTAAATGACTATACAATATATATATATAATTACTCTGTTACTTCTCTGCTTAAAAAAATCAAATTGTTGAGACTAAATTACTCATAAAGAGATTAGCTAGCTATGGCAAGTTATCTTACAGTTTATATTCCAGTTAACAACAACTCTAACAACAATTCCTTCAGTAAAACTTTATACAAACAGTCGTGGTCTATTTGCACTTAACTATACGCTTCAGCTATCTCACTTGGTTTCCCACTCACAAGTCCGATATTTTTTTTAGGAACAGTGTATTGTAAAATAAACAATCAGGCAGCACTCTATAGACATATAATTAAAACATTTATTTACATTAAAAATAAAGTACATTAAATAAGCAATAGGGAGGTTTCTTTCTCTACCTATCCTTTGTACTTTTGGTATAAAGAAACAAACTTTCCCTTTTCAATATTAAATGACTATACAATATATATATATAATTACTCTGTTACTTCTCTGCTTAAAAAAATCAAATTGTTGAGACTAAATTACTCATAAAGAGATTAGCTAGCTATGGCAAGTTATCTTACAGTTTATATTCCAGTTAACAACAACTCTAACAACAATTCCTTCAGTAAAACTTTATACAAACAGTCGTGGTCTATTTGCACTTAACTATACGCTTCAGCTATCTCACTTGGTTTCCCACTCACAAGTCCGATATTTTTTTTAGGAACAGTGTATTGTAAAATAAACAATCAGGCAGCACTCTATAGACATATAATTAAAACATTTATTTACATTAAAAATAAAGTACATTAAATAAGCAATAGGGAGGTTTCTTTCTCTACCTATCCTTTGTACTTTTGGTATAAAGAAACAAACTTTCCCTTTTCAATATTAAATGACTATACAATATATATATATAATTACTCTGTTACTTCTCTGCTTAAAAAAATCAAATTGTTGAGACTAAATTACTCATAAAGAGATTAGCTAGCTATGGCAAGTTATCTTACAGTTTATATTCCAGTTAACAACAACTCAGAGGACTAGAGATTAGCTAGGTATGGCAAGTTATCTTACAATTTATATTCCAGTTAACAACAAATCAGAGGATTCTCTTATAGATATTTCTTATTACTATTTCTTATCAGTCCATCTATGACATATCTCCTAGATTACAAAAAGAATGTACATTAAAGGTTGGACACACTTATGGAGGCTCTTTGTCACGACATCTTCCAAAAGTCCTGCATCAAAGTCACTATGGTTCTTTCATCTCAGGCCTTGCAGGAGGTATTTCGTCGGAGTATTAGCAGTTCTTGGACTGCAATTTTCCTGGTGCTGAAAGCTCAGGCAAGAAGTTTCAGCATACAGGCTTGAAGATTGTTTTGCAGCTTTGGTTGATTTCCCAATTTTTTCCTCTGGCATGGGTTCGCCATAAAGTCTGTTTCTCGACTGCCTCTGGTTCTCTGCCGAAAACTGCCCTAGTTCTCTGCTGAAAACTCCTCACGATGTTCGGCTCAGTCTTTTATTTTTGCCTTCTCGGGACCTTGCACCAAGGGTTGCAAACCCTGAAGAAATCGGCAGTTCTCCTTGATCCTTTTGTTAAGGCCGGCCCGTTCTTTTTTCTCCTCCATGCACTCTTTTTTTTTTTTTTTTTTGTCGCGCAGCCGAAACTTCTCTGAAACTTGTGGACCTCTTTGATACTAGTTTTGAAGGTGTTCATGCGCAGAGCTTACAAACAACTTTCTTGTGCTCTTACACATAGCTATTATACATTATACAAAGCTCCAATGGCAAAGCATTGCCTTTGTTTTTGACATTCTAGAAACTTGAGTTAAAACGGTAAATACAATCAATTCCCATAGGGTTATTTACATTAATATTTAACATAAAATACATAGAGACGAAGAAGGTTATTTTTTGTAGCTTTCTCATGAGACTTGACCTCTGTAAAAATCGATGTAAAGCACATTGGTATTTTTAAGGTACATCGAGTTTTACAAAGCCCACCCTTTCATGAAAAAATTTTTAAGCCATGAAAAATTTTTTCTTTAATCTGTTTCTGTGTCGTTTCATGCTCTCTCTGGATCTGACAATACTCAGAGTTGTCTTTTAATTTTGAGCAGGGAATGCCATCAGCCTGTCTTCTTATGGGCTCTTTCGCTTGCGACTTACGTTGTGACTCATGTTGGTCACTATCCCTCGGGTAATTTACCCCTTTATAACAACCTGCTCTCCTTATTCTATTTCTCCCGCTACCTGGGTGGTGAATTTTATTACTACATCTTTCTATAATGCTTACAGTGCTTCTTGATCTCAAGAAGTATCGCTTGCTCCCTGTATCATCAACGTCTGTACTGCCCTCCCTTGGGGTCTCGTAGCTTTCATTTTCATTGCGACTCTCCTGGTTCACGAACCTGTGATATTGGGCAGCATCCTCCTCTGATATGAAGTTATCCCTTCTCCCTTGATCGGCATAGTGGTCCTTTTTTCTAACAACGAGTCTAAGGAGTCACCCAAGCATACAAGCCTGTCATTTCTTTTGTTATATAGCTTATTCTATCCGAATGTACTATAATGTCCTTTCCAGGGTTTTTTACGTCTCCAATTCTAAAATTTACTGGAGAAAGTTTCTCCACAATCTCGTAGGAGCTCAGTGCACTTCTTCCAAATTTTCCGCTTGATTGTTTTTTGCTCAAGGAGAACCAGGTTTCCAGGGTTCAATTCCTTATATTTTCTAAGCTTGTTGACATATGCTCTGGTTTTTTGCGAACCGTGTCTGCTGGATTCTGCTAACAAATCGTGAGTTATCTTATTACTCTCAATCAAGTTATTCAAATACTCTTCTATGTCCTCAAAACCATAGTCGATGTGAGAATATTTTAAATCGCAAGGGAAACTCGGTTCAAATCCGTAAAGGGCAACTGTGGGGCTCTCTTATTGCTGAATGAATGGCATTCCTGCAGGCGAATAATATTTGCGGCAAATACGTATCCCCAACTCTTCACCTTATTGTCAGCTAGCTTGGCCAGTGTCTGCTTCAGTCTTGTTTAGCCTTTCACACATTCCATTCTCTTGGGGGTGATATGGGGTAGTGAAAAGTTTCTTTATACCTGGATACTATTAGCTTTATGAATTTATTAGCTACGGTCTGTGCAGTCTGATCTCTCATTGCCACTGCCTCAGGGAATCTGGTAAACATGTCTATTGCGACCAGTATGTATTTATTTCCTTTCTGTGAAGTGGGTAGGGGCCCGATTACGACCACTGCCTGGGAAGGTCGGACAGGAATAGGAAATGGTTGCACAGAAATGGTCTGTCAAAAGAAAGCCGACTTTCTTTTGGCAGATGTGGCCGGAGGACATATGAAAGCACATCTCTCCTCATACCTTTCCACAGATATCTATTGGAGATGCGTTGTCACGTACGCTCGAACCCCTGATGCCCTGCTAAGTCAGAGTCATGAAATGTATAAAGCACCCATAGGATCATGACTGTCAGGACCAGTATCTTATCTCTCCATCTTTCCATCCATTCCTGCTTGGACAGTAGAAGCCCATCATCGTCCATATGTAGGGTTTTCAGGAATGAAAACTCGCTGGGCAGTGGCTCTCCCTTTTTCAACTCTGTTATAAACTGTGCTCCACATGGGGTCTTTTTTGCAGAGCTTCAATAATAAGGGATTTCTCCCATGATTGAGGGTGGGCGGGGAGGCTTATTCTTGTTCTCTAAATTCTCGATCTTATGTATGGGGTTGAGATTATGTTATCACCGTCACTAGGCTCATCTTCATTGTTTGCTCTTAGAGATCTTGATAAGTAGTCATCCACCAAATTTTTCTTTCCTGGGATATATTGTGTGTCAATGTCATACTCTTGGAGTTCCAGGGTCCACCTAATTATTCTTTGGTTCTTATCCTTCATAGAGAACAGGAAAGATAGTGGCTGGTGATCCGACCTTAGTATTATATGTTGTCCTAACAGCAAATATCTTAACTTCCTGAATGAAAATACGATTGCCAAGGCCTCCTCCTCAATGGAACAGTTCAGCTCAGAGGATGAGAGCATTCTGCTAATGAAGGCTATGTGCCAGAAATCATCCCCATGCTTCTGCTCTAACACCGAGGCAATGGTATCGTGTAAGGCATCTGCCGAAAGAAAAAAAGTCTCCCCAAATATTTAGGGTACGTAAAGACAGAGGATCTTGTTAAAGCTAAATTTAGAGATTCATTAAGTGTCTTGCAGCTCACTGGTCCAATTAAATTTTACCCCCCTTTTTTGTTAGTTTGACAATAGGCTCCATCAACATGGAACAATTTGGAATAAATTTTCTATAAAAATTTTTTCTTCAAGAAAAAATTTTTGCTTCAAGAATTGCACATATGTTGCTTTGAGTAGGAATTATTCCATGTTCACTAACCTTGTGACCCAGGTTCCACTTCCTTTAAAAAAAATTGACATTTTGAATATTTTAAAGACAACTTGGCCTGATCTGATGCCATCTTGCCAACACGGTTAATAGTATTTCCTTGTGTGTGTGTAGGTCTCGTGAATAGATCAATATGTCATCTTGAAAGAAAATAACTCCCTATCCAGGATGCCAGCAAGGACTGTGTTCATAAGGGACTGAAACGACATGGCGGAGCTTCGTGCGCCTTGTGGGAGCCTACACAGTTGGTACTTCTGCCATCTCGTTGTGAACACAAAATACTTCCTTAATGGGATGATAATAACCTGAGTTCAAATCTAGTTTTGAGAAGTATTTTGCCTTTTCCAGTCCTATCAGTAGCTCTTCTATTTTGCATAATGGGAAGTCAATTGGCCTAGTGATTTTGTTCACTTCTCTCAATTCCAGGACGAATCTAAGACTGCCATTAGGTTTCTGTATTAGAGTATAAGGGCTGTTCCATTGAGAGTTTGATTTTTCAATTATCCCTGCCTCTTCGTATTTCTGCAGCATCACTTGGACACAAATCAAACAGATGGAGAAAGATATAGTTTAACGTGAATGGGATTTTTTGTAGTGATTTGGACAGCATGTTCCACTAAATCCATACAGAATAACGAGGTGATCTCTTCAGTAAAAACCCTGTTGTACTTCTGGAATGCTGTGTGCAGGAACTCCTCAATCACCCTCTTTTCTTCCTTAGACGTAGCTTGTGTTAGATCATAATTTCTGCTCAATCATGTTTTATCGTCTTATAATTCTCTCTTGTTATAAATTTAATTAGTTGTAGGCTGATATATCATCCTAACATGAAGAAAATTTATAGTATACTGCACCCTTCCATGTTCTGAATTGCATGAGCAACCTTGATAAATCAACCTTCATCTATACCAGGTTATTATAAAGCTAATTTTAGGCCGAGATTCTCACTATTAAGCAAAGGTTCGAAATATTTAATGAGTGGTTCAGTGAAAGAAAATCAGGCAAACTCTAGATTGATCTTAGATAAAGAAAAACATTTAATGCAGTGTCACACATATAATTACATCATAACACAATCTTCCAACAGGGACATTACAATTAAATGAATATAAAACTCTCATTAAGATACTAGTGTACTACTCAGCTGAGCTTAAAATTTATAATTAAAAACTATATTAACAGATCTTATTCTTCTTGTTACAAAGAACTTCTATCACAACTCCACTCTGACCAAGGTTACATCTCAAAACATTTTAAATAACAAATCAGTTCGTTCAAGATATTCAGAAAGAATACAACTCATGAACCATCAGACATTCATTTGTAATTCTCTAAGCTCAGTCAATCAAAATTAGTTCTTGTAAGTTCGAGATTCCTAAATTACAACAAATAGGCTTCTCAATATTCTCGTTCAGTCAATGAACACTTAATTCAATAATATAGCATTTGTCAATTGAAGAGGGAAAAGTCTTAGCACATCACACATTCAGTTTTGACTCGCTGAATACAGCAACTAGGAATAAATTACTTTCGGCGGAATTAGTTTTCGTTACTTCTCACTAAGTATAGTAAAGGTAATCTTACCAGGATATAGCTTCATCACATCATAAGGAGATTGAACAACATCTTTAAAGTCCTTGCTGACTTTTACTTTGTAGCAACACAAACTTAAAAGAATCTTCTATTTCCGTGCTTGATTTATAGACTCGGGAGAATATAACCCTTTTGCACTTGGTTTAAATTATCTACCCATTTCTTCCTTTTCTTTTATGTATTATTCTATGTCCTGCACTTTTCCACTGCTAGGCGTTAGGAAGTTTTTGTAGAAATCCAACTCCGAAAAAGATAAGTTAAAATGCCAGGTGATTCCCGGTCCTTTCTATTCTGTTTTCGGCACGTCAAAATCCCCCTTCAGTCTCTAGCTACCGTTCTCTGTATTCCCCCACTCGTTTCTCCTTTTTACTTTTGTTTTCGTGTCCACTCATTCCTTTTTCCTGCCAGTAACTGGTTCTCACCGGTTTAGCTCACATTGAACTTGCTTTTCCCTTGGTATATAGTAGTTCATGCTCCAATACGAGCTAGGAGAAATTTGCATGATTTCTCACAACAACCAATCAAATGATATCATAAGGAAACTTCTGGATATATTAAATTTACATACATCACAGTTTCTTATATTATTATTATAGGAATAAAGTAAATAAAATAAATGACACCTTAATACAGAGCTTTTTCATGTCTATAATATACCTTAAAATCACATAAATAAAATTAACTAACAAAACTCAAAAGGATTTACATGAATAACATTTTATAAGCAAGAGACTAACAAAATAAATTTAAATAAGTCCTGCTTATGATATGGTAGGTCATGTTAATTATGAATAAAGTATTATTAATTATAAATATCTTCATTCACAATTTAACACTTGACTTGTGGCGTTTCTTATTAACTCCTCCCTCCAATCAGGACCCTCCTCCGTCTGCTTTGTTACTTTAATCTCCAGCACTACACTTGTCTCATCTTCATTCTGATGTTGTTGCTTCTTGAGACCAGGATTTGGTCTAAGCTCTACCCCACATAGAGAGACAGTGCCTGTGGCAAAATTGCATGCAAACTGATACTTTTTTAGGAAATCAATGCATAAGATTACATGATCAGTTGTGCTCGTGGTTTTAGGGAGAACAATTAATTTGTGACACATGAAACCTAGGCAGAGTGATGACCACCCTTAACTTTGTAGTAGTGTGGAGCTCTGTTTTTTGCCACTCCCGAAAGTTTGATCGGGTGGGCTAGTTCAATGACCTAGTTTGGAATTAGGCTCCTTAGTTTAGAAAATAACGGCCAAGAGATAACAGACATGGGCACCTGTGTCTCGGAGAACCTCACAGGGCATATCTCTTATTAGGCTATGCATGGTTGTTAGTAACTCTTCCTGCCCTTGAGTCATTTCATTCACCCTAATCATTCTATGTTGCCTATATTTTTCTGTGCAGGTTCTCTTGTTTTATTATTGACATTTAATTTAGTGATTTTGCACTTTCCTTTTAAATTAGTACCAACTCCTTTTCTTATTTGGCCCCCTTGTTCCTCTCTCTTATATATAACCTCAAGTTCTCTGCTATCTGTTCCAACTTCTTTTTTATTTTCTCCTCATGGGGTTTCAGTTCCATTTTAATCAGGTCTTGTACCTGTTCTATGCTGGGTGGTTCTTGTGATTTTGTGCAGTGAGGTGTGAAACTTCGAAACCCTTCCTGTTTCCGTTTGTGTATTTGCATCTACCATTTTCAAGCCGTTGAATGAAACTTTAGTTGAATCTGGGGATCTTTCTTGTTTAAAGTCAAGGGAGTGACTAATTTCTCTTAGTCTATTTTCCCTTCCCTTTACTGCGATGTAGCATGCGTGTAAGTTGTTTATTCTTTTTTTGTATGCCGCTTTCCTGAACTCCTCTCTTATTCCCATTTTTACCTCTCTGGACACGCTCAGGCTATTAGCTAAGGTGAGCAGCCTATTGTAATAATCATTGATAGATTCTTTTTTCTCTTGTGTATATTTTTGCAGCCTCCACAGGTTCAGACCCACACTTCTAACTTTGGAAAACTGAGATATCAGGGTATCCTTGAATTTATTGTATTCCATAGTGTCTCTCAGGATGGGAGAGGAATACAAAAAATTCTTATCCCTTCCAATCAATGTATTCCTTAAGATTATTAGAAGCTGGAAATCCGACCATTTTCCGACGTTTCTTAGCTCCTCTACAAACTTGAAGAACGACAACACATCATCATGGTTATTTCCAGTGAATAGAGGGATTATGAGATGAGGATTTACTGTCCTAAAGAAGTCTATATCCCCCATTGTGTTAGTACTAGTGGCTTCCGAGTTACCGCTGTTCACATTCATGGTTCTTAAAATATTTTCTTACACTATATTTATATACACTTTCTATTTATTTGCCTGTTCTTTATTTACAAAACTGTTCCAATCCACTAGTTCTTATTTTAACTACTGTGGATTTTATTCTGCCGACTAGAAGTATATGATGTGCTGTATTAACCACCTTTGTAATATTCTCTAAACTTCAACTCCCTGTTAATCACTCCCAAATCCCTGGCCTCATCAGTTTCCTGCAGCACATTTCCATCAATATAGTACACAATTTGTGATTTCTTCTTCCCAAAGGGCATCACCTTACACTTGGCCACATTGAACTGGCAGCCATTTACCTTTGCCATACTGCTAGTCTATTTAAGTCATCCTGCAGGATCTCTACATCACTTTCATTTACTGTTGTTTTCCCAGGTTTGCATCATGAGCAAACAATTGAATATTTACTGTCAAATAATTTCCTGTATCATTGATGTGCAAGTTAAACAACGGAGGACCAAGTACTAATTTAAAAAAATAAAATCTCATTCTGTTTTTTGAAACATTTCAAGAATTTCCTATTAGGTATATGCATAAAAAAACATCTACATTACCTATAAAAGAAACAACTAGTTTATATTGACTAAACCAAATTAGAGAAGTTCAAGTTACCAAATCATTACTATTTTCCTTTCTACCACTTTTTTTTCCATGAAGATGTATGAACCCTCAGAAGTGTTCATATATCTTCATAGCGTGTACACTCACTTTGCAGCAGGATGTTCCCAAAGTGATAGAGGCAGATCTTCTGCTACTGTAGTATAATTTTCTTCTTAAAATTTAGTTGTCATTTTGTCTTAGTTTTACATATTGAATGTTTCAACTAAATGCCACTCTTTAGATGTGTTCATTTAGTAAATGTGTATAGTTGTATACAGTGTTAAACCATACAAATATATGTTTAAGTTTATTCTTTATACAGCCACATTTATTAATATCACAGAGGATAAATGTAGATTTTTAGTACTACATGCAATGAGAACTGTAAAAATTCATGTATAGAGTACATAATTGTTCACAGGAAGTTTAAGGTTGTAACCAATATGTGGATATTTTAGTTTAAAAATAAATTTTATGTGTACATTTTCCTGCATGATGTTTCCTTTATTAACTTGTTTGGATTTAGTGTTTCCTTTTTAATTTTAGTTTTTAAAAAGAAACAAATTGAACACATTTGTGTAAACTTTATTTGAAAGGAGCAGGAATAACTAATTGTAGTCTCCATTCTTCAACAGTATCATTTGAATTTTAAGGCGTTTTTAGAAAGGGAGTCGAGAGAAAATATATCCTCTTAAGTTTTCAAAATTCTCAAAAAAATTTATCAGTGTGTACTTAAAAATATTTACCTACATTGATCAGACACCTCAAGAAATCTGTGTAGTTTTTACTTCCATTTTACGGCAAACATAAGCATTATTAATGTGTGCTAAGATCAGACTGTTCAAAATAAATGCCGCAGGTTTTACAAAAAGTAACTATGCCTTTTTGAATGGATTAGATAACCTGGAACCCCTACTTTAGAGATCACATATGTAACTTCTTAATGCCATTTCTCAAAGCCTTAGATATAAGCAGAATGGTTGTGTCACACCAGTGTAATTCATCTAATTTATTAATTAATTCATTTGTTGGAATCCAGTGTTCTTTAATAAAAAAAAAGGGGGGGGAGATATCATACATGAATGTCAACATTTTTTCCCCTTCAGAAAACAGGTTTTTTGTCCTTGAAACAGGCAAACGAAGTGATGAATGTGTGAATATTATGTCTCATAGCCTTAATTACTTTGGACATATTCCAATCTAACCAGATTTCTCCCAAAAAGATGTCAACTTATCAAACCTGCACTTTATAAAACTGCAAATGGCATTGCATTTTACAACCACATTGTGCACCACCAGCTTAGTATTGTTTGCGTATATATAAAGTATCTATACAGCACCCAGTAGGTAAAAAAGGTATATAATGTTAAAATTATGTAGTAGTCTATATCAAACAAGCCTTTATAATACAGATTGAAGTATGCTTCTCCAGTCTAATTGAAGGGGAAAATCAGTATCCCGTTCATTACCTTATTTTTACACTTTGCACTATTCAGTTCTTGGCCCATTCATCAGTCAACACAATCTGTTGATATCTGCTTGGATAGCTACATCAGTTTTGTTCTTAATATTTCTCCCCAATTTTGTATCATTCATAAATATCTGCATATTTCAAATTTATGTCTCTTCTGAATGTCATGAACATATCACCTAATGATATGAGTTCAATCTGGACATTCATATACACACACTGTTTGGAAAGAAGTCAACGGTACCATAGTGTGTGGAACAAACATCTATGGTGCCCACCTTAATAAGATGTAAGACCTTCTTTTACTGCAATGACTGCAGCAATCTTACAGGGCATATATTCCACAAGCGTACAATAACAATCTGTGGAAATTTTAGACCATTCTTCCTGTAGGCACATAAGGAGATCCTGGCCTCAGCTCCAGTTCATTCCATAGATGTTCACTCGGACCGTGATCAGAGTTCTGTGGAGGCCATTCAAGTGTGGTGATGTTCAGGTCTACAAGCTATGCAGTTACAGAAGCAACTTTATGATATGGTGCATTGTCTTGCTGAAAGAAACAGTGGTCAGTTCTGTAGGAATGCCACAAAGTAGGAAGCATTGCTTGTCCAGAATGTTCAGATATACCTCTCGGAATTCAATGTTCGTGGCACCACACACACACACACGCACGCACGCACGAAGGTTTGAGGCTATCTGGCAAAAAAGATGTGCTCTTAGGAAGCTTCTGAAAGATCTGATTTTTGTTGATTTATTGAGTGTTTTCTTAGATTTATTGGTGTATTTTTAATATATTATTGTAGGTTTTTTTAGTGTATTTGCTGTATCAACATTTAATGACATAATTGTAGACATATTATTAGTTTTTTACTACTTTTATATATACTATTTTTTACTACTCTTAAGAATGGCTCAGAAAACTCATCACAACAGGGCAGTGTCTAAAGCACAAGTTAAAGTTGATACTGCTGAGAAGGAATTTTGTCCTGATGAGCAGAAGCATTGCTGCAGTGATGATGATAACATATCTGAGGATAATTGACATTGGAAATATCCCTATTAAAATAAATTATTAGAAAATCAACCAGAGAATTAGAAAAAAATGGAAAAACATTTAACAAAACTTAGGATAAGAAAAAGGATCAGAATAAGAAGAGGCAGGAAAACACTGAACTTGGTAATCATAATAATAATCATAGTAATAACAAAAAAGGTAAGTCAATTAAAATCAAAGAAAAAAAGAGGTGATATGGTGTGGTGATTCATAATTGAAAAATAGAAAAGTAAGAGATGGTAGTTCTTCTTCTTATTATTATTATTACATAATACCTCTAGGGAGTGCAATGACTCATCGAGGGAGGGTACCAACTAAACCAACACCATCTACTGCCAACTACTACTATTTTCACAACCGCAAACATCCGTGCCCATGGCGGGATTCGAACCCACAGTCTTTTGGCTGGAGAGTGGATACGCTAACCACTCGGCCAACCAGGCTGGCCATTAATTCTTGTAGGAACTAATAATTTAAGTAGCCAAAGATGGTGTGAGAGGGTATTGAAAGGTCTGTTGGAAGAAGCGAGCAAGAATTGTGAGAGAGTAAAAATTGTACGTTTTCTACTCAAATATGATAGCACCAAGTTAAGGAGAGCAGTGATAGCAAATAATTCCATGTGCAGGCTGTGTAGAAGAAATGGATGCAAGGTTTTAGATGTTTGGAATGTATTTGATGGCAGAAAAGACTTGTATAAGAGGACAGCCTGCACTTGAATTCATTTGGCAGCAGGAGCATGGAAAAATTACTTAGTATTTTTCCATGCTCCTGCTGGATGCGACTTAATGCAGAGAATCAGGGAAAGAAGATCAAGGGAGGAACGGGAAAAATGTGAAAGTTCAGCTATGGTATGCAGACATAAAGATATGAATGGCTTCAAATATGGTTATGCATCTGGCAAAGCGGTGGAAACATGCTTTGGGTTTGGACTTTTTAAGTATGTCTGGGAGGGAAAACAGAAAGTTCAACAACAAGGCGAATAGAGTGGATATCTAATTATAAGAATATGCTAGGTGATAATTTGTTGTCTATACACAAATGCATAAGGTGAAAGAAATGATTCTAGTGGCTGGAATGAATGATTTAAAAGGAACTTAAGTATAATAAAGAGCTAATAAGCTTCATTTCGGCAATGAAAGCATTACTTAAATTAAGGGGATATTAAATCCCACATAGTTTTAAAACCGAATAAGAAACTCAAAGATTGAAATCAGAGAGTTTCTTGCCGAATATAGTAGACTAAAGTATCGGCGATGCTAGCGTTAGCCAATGCAAGTGATCCTAGTACGTAGTATAATACCAGGGCAACTCGTTGCAAAGGTGGGGAAAGTTCAGATCGCTATTCTTAGGTATTTTCCATAATGTAAAAACACATTTCCTAGGAAATGTATGCTGTTATTACATTATGGAGGGAGGTCACTACCCAGACCGGTTTCAGCCTTTTTTGAGGCTTCATCAGTGAGTAGCTAGACCTAATACCAAAGTGTATAGCGAGAAGAAGGAGAAAAGTATGCCATGAGAGAGAGGACATGAATTACTGGAAGTAGCAAAAGAAAAGAGTGAGAAAGTTAAGATAGTGAGTCTATTGCTGTGGTATGATGGAGTATAGCTGAGGAGGAGGGGCATAATAGTGAATGACTCAATGTGTAGGCTGTGGAGCGAGCTTGATGGGCAAAAGGACTTATACAAGCGATGGTTTGCATCTGAACGGATTTGGTGTTTGGAGACTGGAAAAAGTGTTGAATGAAGTGAAAGTGGATGTGCAGACTCAGGTAAACTAGAGCTTTTTTGGGGGGGGAGGGAAAAATGTAATATGCTGAGTGGATAATATGCAGACAGCAGTGAGGCAGTTGAGTAAGAATGTGTATAATATGCCTAAGTTAGTACCACTGATAAAAAAAACCAGAATGGGATAGTTGGCTCATCCTGACCAAAGGTTATTGGCATTAGTGAGACATAGCTAACAGAAAATGATATAGTTAGTGGGACTTTAACTTGTGCTTTAGACACTGCCCTGTTGTGATGAGTTTTCTGAGCCATTCTTAAGAGTAGTAAAAAATAGTATATATAAAAGTAGTAAAAAACTAATAATATGTCTACAATATGTCTACTAATAATATGTGAAGAATATAGCGTGTTCAGGGAGAATAGAAAAGAATGGGGGAGGAGTGTTATTGATGATAACTGATGAACTGCAACCAAAGAGAGTAGAAGTTCGACTGCTGACCGGTGAAAATAGAATTTGAGGCTATCTGATGTGAGATTGAGGCCAGTAGAACAAAATATACAATTGGATGCACTATAGACCAAGGGATGGAAAAGAGTATGCATCGCAGTGGCAGCCAATGAAATTTTAAATGGGGGTGCTGACTGAGCTATGGAGGCTACTCCCTCCATAGCTCAGTCAGTATAGACGAAGTCAGTGGTGACTTGTACATAAGCACTGCGACATTGCAGCACCCCCAAGGAAAAAAACGAAAAAATTAAATTTTGTTTGTTTATAAATAATAACAATGCTACAACATTATATAAATGCAATACAACATGTTAAAGGTTACAGCTTATGCTTTGACATTGATTAAATAGCTGATAATTGGAATTATTCGATTAACGCTTTAGATTACAAAACAAATGCACTGTAAATTACGACGTCTGGTCAATTGCGGCTAGACTCGTCGATATTCGTTTGCACTTATCACTGCCATGTAACAAGAATCCGACACTGCTCGTCGAGCAGTGTTGCTACAGATAAATTGTATGCTTGCGCGTGTTATTTCTGTGAGATATGAAACCTTTATTGGTGTGTGTTCATGGTGAGGGTGAAATATTTTTGGTAAATCTTATTTTATTCTGTTAAAATAACATAAAATTAATTATTTATGATAGATATAAGGCTGAATTATAACGAGTGTCCTTGTTGAAAATATGAAAGAATTATATTTTCTCAATTATCGTTAAATGAGAAATAGAAATAAAAAATAAAGATCGTCCTACTCCATTGTTTACTGATTATGAAAAAATGAATTATTCTTATTTTGTATATGCAGCACCCCCACTTAAAATTTTCCCCGGCTGCCACTGACAAAGCCCTTTGGTCAGAAAGACCTGGGTTCGATTCCAGTCGGTGACGTGAGGAACCTTTATCTGGTCTCTTTCGACTAAAGGTAAGTTAACCAGTCTCATACGGAGATGGCGGGTTTTTCATCCCTCAAAACAGGCAAACCGGTCCTGTGAACACTACAGCTACGGTCATAAATACTTAAGGCAAGGAAAGCAACGGGAAACCACCTTGTTTTATAATCATCTCCCTAGTATGGTGGTATATAGCTACCCACACCATCCGTATGGCTGAGGGAATAGGATAGGATGCATCGGCAAATACTCAATGAGTGGAGGACAGGTAATTATGATGGGTGATTTCAATTATGGGAACATAGATTGGAAGGCGGAAGGAAATGTAATTTATGCAGTTACTAAGGAATAATTACTTGAGACAGCATGTGATGGAAAATACTAGGATTTCGACAGTGCTCGATCTGGTAATTGCATCTGAGCATTTGTCTATAATGAATGTGACCACGTTCACCAATTCGTGAGAGTGGCTTAGGGGATTGCTTGGATCGGTGCCACGGTATGGAAAACTGCAAAAGGGCTGGATGTTGATATTGCATGGAAAATGGTAAAGGAGTGTTTGAGCGAAATAATACCAGACTGCGTACCTAGAGTCAGGAGAGTAAATTAAGTGGGAATTAAATGTATGAATTATTATCATTAAGCTGGAGCTGCACATAAAAAAATCTGGAGGGAATTTAAGGAGAAAAGTAACCTGCATATATGAAGAGTACAAGGCAGGCCAGAGGGGTAACTAGTGTGGTAAGAAAGGCAAGAGCACATTATGAAAGGAAGTTAGCAATGCAAGCTAAAGAAAAACAGTTCTTTCAATATGCTGCAAGTAAAAGAAAGAATGCATATGGCAAAGTGATTTTAATGGATGCCGATGGTAGGAAGGTAACTGAATCAGTCGAAATTGTAGTACTAAGTGAATACTTTGCAAGAGTATATATCATCCAGGTGGTGATATTTCAGGGATGAGAGAGAGCCAAAGGCTTATAGGGGAACTGAGGTAAATGAAATGGAGGTGCATATCACAGAACCTTAATGTGAATGCAGCTGTAGGATTGGATAGTATTCCAGCTCGAGTTTTACGTGAAGCGGCGAGGGAGTTGTTAGTGCCCTTAACCATATTGTTTAATCTAAGTCTCAGCTCTGGGTTAGTCCTGAGGGGGTAGAAAGAGGAGAAAATAGTTTCATTGCATAAAGGAGGCTCTATAACTGATGTAGCAAATTACCGACCTATAAGCGTATCAGGAGTTATCAAAGTATTGGAAAAGTTGGTCAAGAGCAAAAATACAGGAATGGATAGATGGAAACGGAGATACTGTATGGGGACAGCATGGTTTTGTTAAGGGTAGATCATGCCTCAGTAGCTTGCTCACGCTTTAGAATACAGTGACGGCTGAGTTTGATAAAGAAAATGGGTTTACAGTGATACTGCTGTACTTTGCAAAAGCTTTTGACAGAATACCACATGGAATTCTAATCAGTAAACTGCAGCACATGGGGATGGATATAGGTTCGGTGAGATGGATAGGAGGATGGTTGAAGAAATGTCAGAGAGTAGTTTATTCAGGAATAGAGTCCAAAGGAAGACCTGTGACTAATGGCAGGCTGCAGAGTTCTGCTCTTGGACTGCTGCTGTTTAATTTGTTCATTAACGACGGAGTGGATCTGAGGAGAACTGTTCAGTTGTTTGCTGATGATGTAAAGTTGGGTAGAGCAATAATTAATTCAGAAAATGTCTAAATTTGCAGGATGATTTGAATAAATTAGCAGACTGGGCAAATGAGAATGGATGACTGTTTAATATGGCAAAGTGTAAGGTTATGCATTTTGAGGTGAAAAGACTACCAGCTGTATACCACATTGGTGGAACCATACTCCAGAAAATTGACGAACCCAGAGACTCAGGAGTGCTAGTGGATAGGGAGTTAAAGTGTAGAGGGCACATAGCAAAAGTGGCTAAAGCAGCTAATCAGATTGTTTGGTTACTGAAGAATACTTTGACGAGCAGAGACAAGCAGGTTATTGTTCCTCTTTATTGAGCCATGATAAGATCCCCATCTTGGCCACTGCATACAGATCTGGGCACCAGGGTTTCTTGGTGAGGAGGAGTTGGAGAAGATCCAGAGGCAACTGACCAAATGGTAGCAGGTCTATGGAATGAACCTAACGAGAACAAGTTGAAGATTTGTGGGTTACAGAAACTGGTTGATAGGTGGAAAGAGAGTAATATGATTGAGACATACAAATTACTGAATTGTTTTTACAAGATTAATTCAGAGGAAATTTTACACAACAGGTCTGGAGGTGGGAGAACCAGGAGCAACCCATGGAAACTGAATAAGGGTGTGGTTAGCAAGGGTGTTAGAACTAGTTTTTTTTTGCTTGGAGAGTAGTGAATGAGTAGAATTGCCAGAATCTGTCGTGGGTGCCATGACTGTGAATGAGTTCAAAGCAAAGTATGATAGATACTGCACAAATGTTGGATAGTCCTTGTTACACGATGTTTAGGGCCTCCCTCGATGAGTCTAAATACTCCTTGGAGTTGTCCATAATAATAATGATATATAAAAATCAGAATTCATGCGAAAAAACAAAATACATATTGCTTAAATACACATATCGGCCACTGAATTAGAAACGTTTATGCAGATATACCTAAGCGCTACTTATGCAGCATATATGCAAAATACTTGGTCACGTGCGTCATCGTGTTCTAGACAACTATGAAGGCTGCTGGTCAGTAATCGTGAATAGTGTTGAACATAATGGGGAAAAACAAAGGATCTTTCTGAGTTCGATAACGGGCTTATTGTGGGCGCATTCCTGCTGGAACCACAATTTTCAAAACAGCAGAACTCACTGGTTTCTCAAAAGGTGAAATATTCCATGTGTTTAATCAGTGTAAAAATAATTCACATTGGTTTAGGGTCATAACCGTGGTCCTAAGGCAGTCTGTCAGGAACGAGATTGGGGTCCTCTGAGAAGGCTTGTATGGCCAAACAGAACTTTCTGTGTGTAGCAATTGACTGAAGCATTTGGTGAAGGCTGTTCCTGACTCATATCTCACCGAACCATTCGCAGGGAATTGAAGAGGATCGGTATTGGCGATTGCATGCCTATATTGAAACCAATATATTAAATAAAATTAAATTTATAACTCAGTGGCTGGTATCTGTACAATAAATAGATAAAAAAATATATATAAAAAATAAATAAGAATGTAGAAAGCACAAGCGATATTTAGGACAATATTTCTCTTTGTTGGTGCACAGCAGATAATTTCATTTTTGTCTTCACAGTTCTTGCTGTTACAATTTCAATAGTGAGACACAGAATGGAAAGTCCGTATCCGGATAATAGCAAAACGAAGGCGCTTTGGAGGTGCTGAAAATGAAGGATTTGGTTTTCTGCGCTGTCGTCTATGGAATTCAGTTCAGTAAAATATTTTCTGGCAAATACTTCCTTACTTCTCCACTTAATTCCAAGTCCTGCTTCATGCATTTTCATTATCCTGGAATAAAATTGAAATGTCTCATAGAAAGTGAAAGGAGTTTTATATGAATATTATAACAGGAATGATTCATAAATAAACTTCCGTAAAAAATTTGCTTAGCAAACATACTGTAAAGATTATTCATTTACTTATTTATTTTATTTATTTATGAAACATTCTGGAACATCATGTGGAGCTGCCTAAATCCAGTCGGTATTAATGTTGCCCTTTGCTTGGAAAAACCTCGATTAGTTCTATCTAGGATGCAAAAAATCTTAAGGACTTTTCAGCTGAAGGTGAGTTAGCTAGTCTCGTGTAGAGGTGAAAGAGTTTTTCCACCAAAACTCCGGATTTTCATAATAAACTGGCTTCATAGCCTCAGTTGATTCGACCTTAATCCTAAACAAAACCATAAAAAAAATCAGCTAACGCCTTTTTTATTCCCGTATAGGGAGTAGGTCAGGCTGTTTTAGCCCTATATAACTTTTGGAGACTGAGTGTTCAATCTCCACTGGTACCCAATCAGAGATAGCTGGCCCAAGGCTATCACTAATTAAGCGTCACGCAGTGAAGAGACGGCTCAATAAGTGCCGCCATATCGTGATCCTTAATCTGAACACAATATATTTAATGTCTAAAACAGTGTGGATTCTACGGTCAATTTTCTTGAGTTTACCGGACGAAAAACCGGAATTCTGGGAGAAAAAACCGCTTGCCCTTTGTCGATCTCGGGAATTGATTTGTAAAAAAAAAAAAGTTTTTTACTTAATAAGGACAGTGTCTTTAATCTAAATTACGCTCTGATAAATTGTGAAGTGAGGTAAAACCTATTCAAAAGTATCATGATCATTTATGAATTGAGGTGTCTACCTGAATATACTGTGACTTTATGGTTACAATCCCAAAACACATATTCAAAACCTATAGTTCATTTGAAAACTGTGAATGCTGGTTTGGTATTTACGCATTAAGCGATTATTAGAGAATCTATTTATGACGATAAATAGATCCTCAAATAATCCTTCTTATTCCCCTATAGGGAATAGAAGGGGATTAAGATTTATTCTTATTAGCGAGGACGACCTTGCGACCTTGCAGAAAATAAAGAAGACTACGAAATATATTATCTTGTTAGCCTGTCGTAGATTTTTTCACTTTCTGTGTATCCACGCAAGCCAGAAATGCACTTAGCGATAGTCAAGATAGACAGTGGCTGTGAAACCGATTTTCAAAACTTTGAGACAAAAATGTGCCCCTGTTCCCCTTTATGAATTGAATAGCTGTTCTTGCTACAATTTCGCACTAACGTCACCTTCGATTACACATCGATGTTGCCAAATATCTGAATGATCAAAATTTATATACATGTACTTAGCTAATCGAGACCAACAACTTTTTACATGGATGGTAGAGTCTAATAGCATCTCCGTGTACTTCGAAAAAAAAAAAATGTGTACTTATACAAAGTAAGAATTATATTCAAAATGTACTATATATCTTATTTAAGAATCGATAAACTTACATAACGCTAAAGACTTCTTTGCATGGATGACAGTGCTGAATGTACAGTCCACCGGAAGATGTAAAGAAATAATCTTTTCCTGTAACCAGTTTGTTTCCATACTTGATCATCTCATAATCTATAATCATATTGATTTCAACAAATGCGTAATTTTCTTGCAAAGTAACTCGCTCTATTCCATCTTTGGTACTTTTAACGAGAGAAGATTTGTGTTGCTCTAGATAGTTTCGAATTACCTTTAAAGATTCGCTATCCGCTTCCTGCGTAAAGAAAAAAAAAGAATCATAAACTGAATTTATAAAAATATTATAATACTTTTAAATATTGTCATTCAATCGACACAGAAATCTTCATTTTGATATTTAAATCATGTTGTATCATAAAATTTCGAATTTTTCGTGAATTAAATTCATGAAATTTTAATTCATATATTTTGAATTTTTGAAGAGGCTTTTACCTGAGTCACTCGATCGTTGGCATGAACAAATAGTTCTTACCAAAAATTCGGGAGGAATCTACTGTAGTTAGCAGTTAGTGATGGTCTTTGGACATCTGCCAGTAATGGATAAGGGTCAAGTGTTTCCAGAACTTGGCGGAGTCAATGTCGGGTGTATCAGGATTATTTTTAAAGGATCGCAGAGACCATCCCATTTTAAATGGTGGCAGGGGTCATCCCACTGTGTACTCAAATATATATTATTTAATCAATAAATTGTTCTCAACAGCTAACATTAGAGCAGTTGGAAAGTAATAAGGTTCTAGCATGTGCAGACGCACACAATGTAAACAAAAATTGGAAGCAAAAAACATAACGCTGCTCTTTGGGACCTGTTTATTTTCAATATATATTTCAAGTATTTATTCTTTGCGTATTTTTAAACCAAGCTGGGATCAACCAAAAGATTTCAGTTTCTGTCGAGAAAATTTTTCTTCCTTAGCCAGCATAAAAAACAAGTGCAGTCTTCTTCTTCACTCATAGTCTAAGTAGATCGTTGAAGCACTATAAAGGTGACAGTCCTAACACACTCTCTCCAGGTGTTTCTGTCTTGGGATCTCCTTGACAAGGTGGAGAACGAAGAATTATTCCATTTTCCAATATTATCTATCCAGGTGATTCTAGGTCGCTCCCGATGCTTATTTATCAGAAGTCAAGCCTTCTCGTGCTAATTTAGGTAAACTCTCGGATCTAGCTGAGTGGCCCAGCCACCGGAGCTGTTTCCGACGTATTTTTGTGATATTTTCTTATGTTGTAGCAATGGAACGGATTTTCTTTCTAACCTCGTCCTTTGTTGCGTGTGTCGTGTGTGGTATCTTCGAAAGATTTCTGTAGCACTTCATCTCGAAGGCCAATAGTTTGTATCATCTTCCTTTCGCAATGCACAACTCCTACAACCGTATAGTAGACGAGTCAACAAGGGTATCGATAAAGTAGAGTTTTGTAGTTAGCTGTATTTTACTGCCATTTCAAAGTGGCTGTAACGTCAAAAGTTGCTTTAGCAATGCGTGCTTTAACATCATGTTTAGATCGGCCATCTCTGTGTTATAATAACATATCAAATACACGAAGATATTTGATTTCTCAAGTAGCTAGTAGACACATAAGCTGGCTATGTTTTCGACGTGAAGCCTTTTAAATATCTGATGACATTTTTTTTTTTTCTTTGATTTGTCTACCTTTTAACTGAAGCTCCAAATGCACCCAGAACTGTCGTTTACTTTTTATTTTATTTTTTACTAACATCAACCAAATGCTTACACATTTTCGTGGTTAATATTAGAGAAACCTTTACTAACCCATGAAAGGTGGTGTTACCTTTCATCAGCGAGATTAGTAAACTGTAGCTATGTAGTTCTCTAAACTGTATATCAGTTATTCATATGCAGTTTCAAAACCGTATATGGAGTCATTTTTGTTGATTTAGTTTGATAAGTTTATTTATCGATTCAATCTGGTTGTTACTAACTAAAAGACGTTCTCTAAAATTCATCGCTGCTTATGAAAACCATGACATAACTCAGTTAACATCAAAGCCTGCATAAGCTGCTGAATATGATATATTTAATACCAACCTGGAAAAAACGATGAGTTTCCGTCCTTTCAACAACGCTACATGCAACGGTTCCTTTGGAAACTGCTTTAACCAATTCTTCAACGGTTTCGATGGACTTCTGCGGTCTTAAAATCGTTATGAAGGATAACAGAACACTGCAGTATGCTGCAATAATCACCAGAATCGATAACTGCCACCAAACATAGAATATTCTGAAAGACGGATACAAAAGGGATGTCTTCGATGTACCTGAAAACATACAGTCAGTATTTAGTCAGTTTATGAAAAGATGGTTTAATTATTTCTGCAAAAAAAGTTTGTAACATTGATAACTAAAATATTCTACCAATAATGGAATTGGTCAGGTAGTTTGAAGTCCTCTGTGCATTAATCTTCGACTGTTTATAAATCATAAATACACCAAATGTATAATTTTACACAAAAAATCTATCTCTTACCTTTTCCTAAAATGTTTCCAAATATAATCCATAGAACGCTTGGGATCGAAATAAGTGGACCATTGTATACTTCAGAGGATAGTCGAAGAACACCGGAGATAAAGATGGCTATAAGTATAGCAGCGGTTCCTAATGAAATCCATAGCTGAAATAAATATTAATTTCATAAACTGTCGGGGTTCTATAGAACTTTGTATTTTTATATCATTTACAAATTCATTATCATTTCATTAATACGCAAAACATTAAGTAATTTTAATTATTCATGAAATACGAGTATTAATTCATTAAAATTGCGAAAATAAACAATTGTAGAATTAGTTGAAAAAGAACGTCTGCAGAGCTCAATCGATAATTACGATGCCCTTTGAAGATGGGAGTTCGAATCCTATTTAAGACATGAACCTTTACAAGTGCTTTGCAACTTAGATGATCTCAAACGAAGGGCGAGGGATGTTTCTTTCGGAAACTCCGGTTTTTTATTCAGCAAAACAGGCAAACTGCAGCAGACTATTAAGTTAGATTAAATGCTCTATTATGGCATTAATTAGGTTTTCATAAAATCAATTTACTCAATCATGACAGGCCACTGATCTCTTTACGAATTTAGAACAATACTGCAGAGTAAGTAATACGGTGACACTTTTCTAAAAAAACCAGGAGTGAATGTTATGTAATTGAAACACTCAATAAGCGACTACAACAAACACTTCTCTCTCTCTCTCTCGCTTCCTCGAGGAAGGGAAAAAAAAAACAAAAAAAAAAAAACAGAAGATCCAAGAAACTTGAAGATTCTTTTCCTATACCTAAATACGATTGTTCCATCCGAAACGTCAATTACTTGTCAAAACTTGTCAGTTAATCTTCTGACATTCCACTCACTTCGTTACATGACAGTAGGGGATGTTATAAATGCTTTTTGAACAAGTAAAAGCGGAGAAATATCAAAACAATCATCCTACTTCTTTCTCAATAGGAATTTCTGTGCATAACATAAATTATCCCTCTCGGACAGGAATTTTCCACAAAACCGAATATTTGACTTGATGTAGAGCGTAGACTGATCCTTTACAAGCACTGAAGATGTAAATAGAATTTTCCGATTAGCACGCAAAAAATTGCGTGCTAATCGAAATGATAAATTGTTAATAATTAAAAAAAAAATTCTGTTATCAGGACTTAGTCCTAATGTAATATATTTATAGGAAAAAATACAGTAATTATAATACAAAAATTGCTAGAAGTGGTGTCACACAGAGCAACAGCGTATGGCTGCACAATGTTATTATTGAGAATACTAAATACGAATTACACGTTTATCGGAGTATTGTGTGTACTTCTGTACTGAAAGCTGTGTGAATATAGTTTAAACTACTGACCTGTTTTGTAAAGGGAGAAAATAGCACTGTTGGTTTCAGCACTCCTCTTGGATTCTGCGTTATAAACACTGATTTGAATATGACATAAGGATGGATGGTATCTAATGCTAGAGATCTTTCATAATTTTGAGCCAAACCTATGGCAGTCATGTCGGCTTCCTGAAAAGTAATTTCAACCAGAAAGACTGTTTTGTGTGTATAGTAAGGTTTCCAGATTATGCAAAAATAAATACAAAAACAAAAATATATAATATTAATAACAATAAGGAAACATCTTTATTAAATGTATCCTAAAATATTAAATAAAAATAATTAGTGACATTCCTAATCTTGTTGCAACTTCATAATATACAAACTATGCATTCAAATATACTATTTAAATATAGATTCGAAAGTCCTTGAAATTTTTATTGAAATAATTTGTGGCATAAAGTATTTTGCTTCCTGCGAACTTTCACAAATAAAAAAAAAAAAAAAAATAAATAATAAGGGCTTAACAGAGCAAAATGTAAATTGGAGCACATTCAGTAGTTACTATTATTTGAGTTCAAATTAGTGAGATGAAATTAGGTTTAAGGAGGACAAAAGGCCACGTCTACCCGCAATGATAGTTTGAAGAAGATAATGAGATCATATCACCTGAAACGCAGAATGAAATCAAATCTTTTGAAACAGAATTGCTTCGTAGCAGAATTATGTATTAAATTATCTGTTGGTATATTCTGTGCACATCGAATTTAGCACTTATTCAAGAAAATAATTTTCTCTACCTGTTTGTACACCATGCCAATGACTCCAGTGTAACTGCCATTTGCTTTTCTTCCATATTGACCGTCTTCTGGAATTTTCATTTGGTATCTAAACAAATATAAAGAGGATGTTGAAAATACAGGAAATTCATTAACTGCTGACCAAATAGTGTTAATCAAGGAGGTATTTAAGTTAATAAGCCATATTAGGAATGAAAACGCATTATAGCATAAAACATCTTTGATTTCAAAATCAACAATATACTCTACTGCAGAGACTTTGTATCTGTCTTATTAGCAAAGCAATAGGCTCTTGACAAATGGTTTATTTAAAAGTTCTAAAATTTGTTATTTTATTTTTAAATTGATATAAAAAAAGTTCACAACTCAGATGCAGATTTCGTAATAATATATTTATTTATCTCTGAGGGTATTCTTTTAAATTCGCGTGAATGTTTTTCATAATCTTATTATCATTGTTTGGTGTAATCCCCACCCCGCGACACACACACACACACACACACACACACACACACACACACACACACACACACACACACACACACACACGCGCGCGCATTTTGATCCGTAGTGCTGTGGATGACCAGCAAGTTAAAAAAAAATAAACAAACTTCTTAAAGCGCTACTTACGAAAGCTTCTTTCCTGAAAAAAAAAGGCATCTTGAAAACCTGAGTATTTTCATCAACCTGAAGAAATTAAAAATAATACACGCTATATATCAGATTATTATTACTTTTAATAAATCACAACATCAAGAAACGAAAATTATTGATATATAACCATTGCGTATGTATGTAATATGTAATATTCATATTAACTTGATCTTCAGTATTATTTGTGTATGACAGTTTCTACGTTGTGTGTCAGCCCCTGCTCGAATTCCTTTTTGCTTGGAAAAATAAAATAAAAAATAAAAATAATGTATATATATATATATATGAAAGAATGATCATTAACTTGATATTTTTATAAAGAATTGAATGACTAGAACCGAGATTTAAGTAAAAAGGTTTTAATATAAAAACAAGACTAGTTTTGGCTTAACAGCCTTCATCTGGTGAGATTATAACAGAAAGAAAAAAGAAAAAAACATTAAAACACTGAAGCTTAAATAAACTATAAACATCATAGACCTTAATCAGTAAGAATATATATATATATATATATATATATATATATATATATATATATATATATATATATATATATATATATATATATATATATATATATATATATATATATATATATATATATATATATATATATATATATATATATATATATATATATTCTTAGTATTCTTATTTCATAATAAAAGAATACTAAGAAATACTATTTCTTAGTATTCTTATTTCATAATAAATTATAGCATGACAATGTGATATTTACTTTATCCTCATCTGTTCTGTCAATGTTCGGAAGAAATTTCCTTCATATCCATCCCAAATTATCCAATTTCCGTGGTTATTCTTTCTTAGTATATTTAAAGGATTCTTGAATATAAAAAATATATAATTTGCATATTAAATGAGAATAAACATTTTAACAAACACAAGTAACCACATCAATTCAATGCAAAATATATTCATTTTTAAGAATGTACAACAGTTTTTAATAATATTTTTTAATAAATTCTTTTATATTTCATTTATCTGGTTAAATTCTAGTGTGTGTGTGTGTGTGTGTGTGTGTGTGTGTGTGTGTGTGTGTGTGTGTGTCTAATTTATCAAGAATACAGATCAGATTTGTATAATTTATTTTAAAAAGTTAAAATCATTTTAAAACTTCTAGTTTTATCTCATCTTACCTGCTTAGCAGCTACATTTATACGAACGTTTTGGCACTGATGTTTCTTAATTAAGGAAACAAAGTTCACATTTTTCTTTTTATGAAATTCTACTGTACTTTTGGTACTTGCTCCAAATAAAGGCTTTCTGTGGAGTACTATGTTATACTTTGACGTATTCTAAAAATAATAAAGTTCTTATTAAATGAAATTAATTGTTTCTATTATTGTAGCAATTTACAATACCCTAAATTTTCAGTTAAATTTTATGCATGTTTTATGTCATTCAAAGTGAAATATAATCTATTAATTAAAGAATTTGAAATATTTCAGAAGGAATGCTATCATGTAATTTCAACTTGTTTCGATAAAACTGACAGAAATATGAAAAGTAACAAATATGTTGAACTTACACTTTGAATTTCATTGTTGTACAGTGAAAGTCCAATGAAAGTTGCTTCATTAATACCAGGAAGTGACGTAGCAAATACTTGTGATATGTACGAGTGGTTTATTGGCTGCTCAAAAAATATGAACCAACTATTCACAAATCTCGCTCTTGGATGTACCTGCAGAAGATGCTTTGATTTATAAAAGAAGAGCGTACAAAAACTTTGGGAAACAAAATGTCTTTAGTAGATTTTTTTTTTTTTTCCAGAAAAATTGCATAAAAGTAGTATGCAGATGTACATCTTACATTATCACCTTATCAATAAATATTTAAAAAATGCAAAAAAAGTTGACTTAATGATAACGACATAAAATATAATAATAATAACATCTTAAAACATAACTTCTGAACATTTTTGATTACATCTTTCCATAATCTCATAATTGCTGTTTGCAGACTACAAGTACTGCAAACAAAAGCTAACTGAACATATACTTTTCTGCGAGCTTATAGTGTTTAACTCAACGGTACTGTTGCAAAAGGGTGAAGCTTAACACTTTTTATATTCCCCGTTGTCTGAATCGGAGTAAATCTTGGTAGGAATGATATCATGGCTTTTGTGTTTGTATGGATCATATTCGTTGTAATCTGCAGCTTATTGTATCAGTTGATTAGGGTGCGTAGCCGCATTTAGAAAGAACTTTACTGTTAGAGAGCGAAGAAATGAGGAGATATATGGAATATTGGTATCACGGTGAATCTGTTTGTTTCTGCTGAACCATGGAGCATCTAGTATCGTTCACAAACATTTGTTCTGCTCTCGTTGCAATTTTAGTATGTTGACATTGGAGTTATGGCTCCAATGTCAACATACTAAAAAGGACGAATCATCATCTGATGTTCCTTGTGTTTAATTTGCCGCGTCGATTAATCAAGGGAAAAAGTTGAGCGATCGTTTTGGATACTTTCACAGCGATGTGCATGATAGGATTACTGAAATACAATCTTTTCTCTAGTAGTAACCCGAGATATTTGGTTTCTGTTTGCCATGGGATTTTGGTAGTACCAAAACAGAAGAATATTCCCTTTGGGAGATGCTAGCCTTCTTCTTCTTCTAGATGCTAGACTTGATCCTTCTGGTGCTTCTGGTGAAGAGTATGGCTACACTTTTTTTGAGGGTTTACTTTCAGTCTCCAGTCTGAGAACCATTTTTCTAACATTGTGATGCTGTCTTGAAGTTTTTGGTTAGACGGTGAGGCCGGAGTGATCTAGGTAATACTGCCGTGTTGTCTGCGTATAAATCCGTGATGGAGGCTACGGTTTTTTGTGGGATATCTGCCATGTAGGTTGCAAACAAAAGCGGGGCCAGTAAGGATCCTTGTGGAACTTCAGCCAAAATTCTACGTTGGGTACAGCTTGTTCCATTATTTTTGACCTGCATTTTTCTTCGGTAAGGTATGACTTGATTAAGCGTACCATATTCATAGATATATTGGTGGTGATAAGATTGTAAAGCAAGCCATAGTGCCAAATTTTATCAGAAGCCTTCGCAATGTCAAGGAGTACAGCACCAGTGTAATGCTTCCAATTATATCCCATAATAATATACTCTACTAAACGATGAATTTGTTGGGTGGTACTGTGATTCCAACGAAAGCCGAATTTTTCACATTGTATGATATTTAATCTGTCTGTTGATTTTTGAAGTCTGCAGAGGATAATTTTTTCTAGATTGGATAGCAGCAGGCTGATGAGACGATAATTCTGAGGCAAATGTGGATCTTTGCCAGGCTTGTGAACTGGTATAATGTTAGCAATTTGATGACTTTGTTTGTGATGTCATCCAGATCTGGACCTTTTTTATTGTTGAGATACTTGATGATGTTAATTATTTCTGCTGGTGAACTAGAGATAACCAGATTAGAATTATTGTTAGGTTGTTTTAATGTGCTTCTAACATGACGATGCACCTTGGAAACATGATTGCTGTTTAAATTTTCGTATTCAGGACTGCACTGTTTTTCCAGATTACTTACTATAGCTCCTGCATTTCCAGTGTCAGTGTGTGTTAAAACCTGATCTGATTGCATGGGGGGGGGGGGAAGAGATTTGTGTTTGTTTCTGAGATTTTTTAAAAATTTCCAGATAGAGTGATATTGAAGACTAAGAGATAAATAATTTATTTTCCCGCTGCTGGTTTCTGTGATTTTTGAGAGTGTAATTTTTGAAATTTCAGCTCTGACTGAACTGTTCAGTTTGTTGAGGAAGGTTTTTTTTTTTTTTTTTTTTTTTTTTTTATCTTGTGGAGAGCATGTGTTATGTCTTCTCCCAGGGCCGTTTTAAGATAACGGCGAACCCGGCAGCCCCAGGGGCCCCAATCTTTAGGGGCCCATTCTCTTATTTTCAGAAAAAAACAACAACAAATTTTCAGTGCTCGACATGAGCGGGTTAAAATATTACATAACCCTAATATAACTTGATGCAAAGTATTTTATGGAAATGCTATGAGGAAAGAACGTAGAATTCTGTTGAAAAGCTTAATTTAGTATTGTGATTGTCGTTTTCAAACTCCGGTTAAACAAAAACTGCTATTAAAGTTCGTTTTATTTCGGTGCTAAGCTACGAGTTACTCACTTCTATGGAACTGACATTAACTTGATTTGGTGCATCCTACGTCGACGGTCACGAGTTTCTGACCAACGCATTGTTGATAATGCTTAATGTGCAAAAGTTTTGTGCGCCAAAGCCGATATAACGCAAATCGAACCTTGGAAAGTATACAGGCACTTTTAAATTTCTATTTCGAACACTGCAAAATATAATACATGAATGAATAGAAACTTTTTTAAATCTCGAACAACTTTCATAGCTGGAATGCCTCAACAATGAATGAATCTTCTCGAACCACCTGCAGGTGATTGTCGAGTACCAACCGTAATATATATATCGCAGTACAGGTTCAGCTTTCTGCTGAACCTGTACTGCGTTAGTTATTTACAAGTTTAAACTAGTAGATAAGTATATTGTGTTATTGTCTTGGTCTAGTTTGAAAATTGTTAAAAGTTATAAGCGAGTCATAGGGATATTAGGAGAACACGCTTCCCCTCAGTATATGTTACGAAACTGGTTGTGCCAAACGAAAGAAAATGAAAGAACAGACAAAGGCTATTCAAAAACTTCCAAAACTAACAACATTTTTTTAAGAGCAGTGAAAATGAAGTTGTTGGAGAGAATGAAGAGCGTAGGGAAAGAGAAAATACGGAATCACCAGCAAATTCTGTTTCAAGCAAGTCCTTGTGCAGTAAGAGTGTACAGGAAGAACCACCCCCCGCTGGTGCCACAGCACGTAAGTACAAATAATGACCATTATAAGAGTTCATATCCTGGACTATGGCCAATGGCAAATCATATCTTACAGGAGTACTGGTTCAAAAATGTCCATCCAAATGCCAAAATAATCAGTGCAGCTTTAGTCAGTCAGCCCCAGAATATATGGTAGGAAGTAACAACTCAGATAAAGAAAGTAGATATTTAACACTGACAATGTTTTCGCCACGGTTGTCGAATGGAGAAACTCAACTTCGAGATTGGCTTATTTATTCTCCCACAAAAGGAAAAGTATATTGTTTTTTGTAAATTGTTTTCAACTTCTGATTCCCCATTTATAATGAGCGGATTCAATGACTGGAAACACAGAATAAAGGCCATTTCGCATCATGAAAATGGGGCGGAACACAGAAAATGCATGATGACATACTGCAATCGCATAAAAGTGCAAGGGCGTATAAACACACAATTGGTAATCCAGTTCGACAGTGAGCGTCAGTACTGGATAGAAGTATTGAAAAGAATAATTGCAGTTATAAAATTTTTAGTGTCTAGAGGCCTGCTGCTAAGAGGAGACAACCAAACCATCGGCTTGCCTATGAATGGCAATTAATTAGGCATTTTGGAACTGATCAATCAGTTTAATCCATTTTTATGTGAACATATAAAGATAATGCAAGAAAGTTGGACCCATCGTATCTATCAGCTACTATTTGTGAAGAATTCATACAAATTATGGGAGTTAAAGTGTTGGAAACTATTGTCGTTAAGGTACAGAAAGCCAAGTATTATTCCATATCGGTGGATTCAACACCTGATATCACACATGTAGACTAAATGACATTATAATAAGATATGTTTCTGGAGGTATTCCTAGAGAGAGATTTTTAACAGTTTATTCCTATTCATGGGCATAAAGCAGATGTTCTCGTTGACGTAGTCACGCCTTTTTTTTTGGATCAAAATATTATACCACTAATGAACTGTAGGGGTCAGTCCTATGATAATGCAACACATATGTCAGGGCATTATTCAGGTTTACAGGCTAAAGTTAAGGAACGAAATAAATATGCATTGTATACATTGTGAAACTTGTAGGTGTTCACGCAGTAAATAATACCTTAAATGTCACCATTTATTTTGATTTTGTTCAAAATCGTTACAATTTCTTTTCATCTTCGCCTTATCGTTGGGAAATAATGGTTTCACATTTGGGATCTCGGCTTCAAGTGGTAAAGCAGTTGTCAAGAACTCGGTGGTCTGCACACATGTAGATGCAGTAAGTGCTCTATACGAAGGTTATGAAGAAATCAAATCGAGTTTGGATGATTTAGGAAGGAGTCAGGAGTCATCAGAAACACGGCTTACAGCTCAGGGTTTAAGAGACAAACTGGAAACAAATTTTCTGACTATTTTTTTGGAATGATATACTCAAACGATTTAACACTGTGAGCCAAGTCCTTCAGAAAGAAAGCACGAACTTATCTACTGCTATGAAATTTCTTAAGTCCTTAAAGGCATTTGTAACCGAGAAAAGAAACTGTTTCGAAGACTACGAATCCAAAGCGAAAGAAAAGTCACTGGATCAGAACTACCAGGTTTCGTATAAACGAATAAAACAATGCAGAAGGGCTCTAACATTTGTAGATGGTGGTAGAAACACAGACGACTCAGACCTGCAACTTAAGGGCAGCTGGAAATTTAGAGTGGATACATACTTACCGATCATAGATTCCTTGGTAACTAGTTGGGATACGCGAGAAAAACAGTACGAAGAAATATTTAATAAATTTGGTTTCTTAGAAACTCTTCATACTTCAGATGATCAAGACATTAAAACTCACTGTGATGATCTAGCCAACTTCCATAGTGAAGACCTTACTTTTACAGAACTATTCATGGAATGTCTCCACTTTAGGTCACACATGATGATGGATATAGAATCAGTGAAGAAAGCAAACGTAGGTGATAAGACCTTAACCACAAATGAAGAAGAAGGCTGTGTTACCATTAACAAAATTTACGGTTATATGTATAATGAACATATATTTTCAATATTTCCTAATATGGAAATCTTTATGAGGATTTTTCTTTCAATGATGGTTACTAATGCTTGCGGTGAATGTTAATTTTCTAAAATGAAATTAGTAAAAAAAATGAATTAAAAAACAGAACGGCACAGTCACGATTAAACCACCTAAGTTTAATGATCAGTAAACATGAGATTTTACAAAATATTAACTTTGATGGCCTAATACATGATTTTGCCACATCAAAATGTAGAAAAGTCACTTTATAATGTTAGTTTTGCTATTGGGAAGCGTGTGGGTGGGGAGGAATGAATTGTTATGTTATGTTTGTTTTGAATATCGCCTTCACATTCACCAATGGAATTAATTGGGACTTCAAAATCGATGAATATCTTATTATTATTATAATAAGATGGGTTAGGTTTGTAGATAGTTGTAGTTCTGATGACTGCTGCTAGTGCTTTGTTGATTTTATTATTATTATTATTATTATTATTATTATTATTATTATTATTATTATTATTATTATTATTCGTGACACCTCCAAGGAGTCCGAAGACTCATCGCGGGAGGACACCTACTATTATACAACTATCTCAACCACTACACCGAACCTCTACTACTAATCAACGCCATCTATCGCCCACCTCCACCACAACTAGTATATTTTGTCTGTAAATTACGTGTGTTCGGAAGAACCGATTTGTCTGTATGTGGGATGAAAAACTCGAGTTTCCGGGAGAAAAACCCTGCTACCACCGTATGAGATCGGCTAACTCACCTTCGGTTGAAATTCGTCCACATAAAGATTCCTCCCGTCGCGACAAGAATCGAAATTAGGCCTATTCCAATCGAAGGGCGCAATGTACAATCGTCCTTCCAATTGCGCTACAGAGGCTATATTAAATAATCAAGTAATTTAATATTAATATATTAAATTACTTTTAAAATAAAATAATATATTTGATTTATTTAAAAAATTAGATACAATCTAATATTTATTTTTGTAATTTAACATATTTAAGTACACCTTTTTAAAATTTGTGTGTATTTTGTACATGAATACTAACCATATTGTCTATTGATTAGTAATCAATCGACCGTGAGATGCGGTGATTGATTCATTCAATCCAATACCCTTGGAGGGTAATGGATGGCAATGCTGTAGCTAATGAAGTTCTAACTGAGGCTCGGCTATTGCTGTTACCCTCCTGCCATGATCAGAGCTTTAATAGCTCAATCACATCCTATCCCTACACTGTCCTCTACAGATAACGGGGAATATGAAAAGCATTCTTGCTTCGCCCCTTTAAGCCAGTCCTTATAAGGACTATAAGGACTATTGATTAGTGAGGTTTTCTATTGCTTTGCCAATCTCTTTTTTTCATTTTTGTTGGGTACTGGACCAATGTATTCGGGTATACTTTTGATAATCTTTCTCAAGCTATGAAGGAGTGAGTGGAAGATAATTTTCTTGATTGCCTAATTTGAGTAAGATAGGGCTGTGATCCGAGGACAACTCATTCAAAGTTTGTAACTGGTTTTGATGTTTGACGTGCTGTAGGATAACAATACCTAAAACATCTGAATTGCCAAGAGGACCGTAATCAGTATACTCAGTGGGACCAGCCAATACAATGTCATTTGACCTTGGGTAATTATATAGTATGCGACCGTTTTTATTGGTTGTTTTGATATTCCAAGCTGGGTGTTTAGAATTCATATCTCCAGCGATGATGATGGATTCCACGATGCCTAGAATGGCTAGTGAGTTGTAAGCAGCATGGATTTTGAGCTTACCAGTGTGTTGGTATAGACTTGAATGCTTGTAATCTCTAAATTTGTGGTTGGTGGGTTGGTTACTGAATCGTGTTTAATGTAGATTTTTAACAAAAATAGCAGTGCCACCTCCATAATCAGGTATATCATTTCTGTAGAGCAGGTATCCTCTAAATTTCGAATTGTTCGCAGGTCGTAAATGAGCTTCATTTATTAGTATAATATATGGATTGCATCTTACTGAAAATTCTTGTAGTTCAATAATTTTGTTGGAGAGGCCGTTGGCATTCCAAGCGGCAATTAAAATGAAGTTTGGAAGATATTTATTTCTAATTATTATTAAGTACGGTTGTGACAGAGTGTGCTTCTTGATGGAATCTTTTTGTAGAGGTCAGTGATGGGCTTGATTTACTGAAAATCTTGAAGCATGGTAGCTAGAGAGACAGTAATAAAAGACATCCTAACCAATATCAGGTTAGGATGTGTTTGAACCTAGCATGTTGATTTTTTGGGGCGTGCCACTTCGGCATACGTTTTGTTCATTTGATGTGTATCTTCTTGACGTTTTTTTAAAAATATTGTTTGCGTCTGAGGAAATTCTGCTTCCTTTAACTGAGTGCGAGATTGAGAGAAAGTTTGATTATTTCTTACTTTCAATTTATTTTTTGGGTAGTAGCTACATCCTTTGTAATTTGCAGGATGAGGGCTGTTGCAGTTGGCACATCAGGCCAGTATGGTTCTAGGCTTGGCACCGGTGTTCGTAACGTGGTTCTCTCCATATTTCAAACATCTGTAATCAGCCCTACATAATATTTGAGCATAGCCATATTTATGACGTCTGTAGCACTGCCCTGATTAAAGGTTCAGGCGTTATCCTGAGCCCAGAGATCGATGTTAATTCATAAATATTTTTATGGGAGTTTTGAATTTCCACCAACACAATTTGCATCGATCTCTTATCAGCTCTAAACATTCTGCTCACTTTGACCAGAGACAAACCGTGAGAGCTGGGATCTGTCGTTATCACTTCGGTGGAGATATCTTCGGTAACTCCTCTCAGAACTACTTTTAGATGTCTTTCCGAGCTGAGGGAGAATGTGGGATATTGTATGGTGAGAATGTCCATTACTTTGGTAGATGACGATAGTTTCGATTGTAGTGGGCTGAATCTTTATGCTCTCGTCTGTATTTTTTGCCCATGTACAAACAATATTTTGATCCTTCATGATTAGGATAAGCGACGTCCATTTGCTTTTGTCTTGTAGGATGATTGGAGGCACCTACTCTTTAAAAGTGCTTGTCTTTACGTACCTTTTCAGTTCTGCGGTTTTTTTTACAAGCATGCACTTCTTGAAATTCTTTAGGTGGTGAAACCACCAAGTCTATTTTTCATGTCATCACCTTCAGGATCACTACTTGTCACTAAATATAGATTTAAGTAACCTGACCACTCGGTTTCAAATTTCTTTAATAGTTTTTTAAGCAGATCATGTGCTAGATTTTTGTCCAACTTTTGGATTAAGACTTTCCATAATTTAAGTAAGCTACTTACCTGTTGAACAGCTACAACTTTTTATAAACACTAAAGGAAAAATCAAGTCACCTGTAGAACATCAACTATTTCACCTAATAAATTCATGACCTTGTACTTTGAAATACTTGGGAACAAGTGATCTTAATCGCTTGTGGTTTAAACTGATAACTGATGTGGCTTGATGGATATCAATCCCATGGATTCTGATCCCTTCATCGCTATGAAATACTTATATTAGAGGTTAGCGAGCACTTGGCTCACCCTGTTTAGGGCAGTGCGGAAGCGCCTGAGCCGAAAGGCAGAGCAGCTTAGCTTTCTAAGTTTTCTAAGCTTAGTTTTCTAAGCTACAAGCGCTTAGAAAACTCCTGAATGAGTTGCTTGGAATGAAAAGCTGCTTAGGTGAATAAGTAGTGGTAGTGTTACGGGGAACAACGTGGAAATATCTGGGATATCAGCATCGAGATGCAGGAGAGCATGTCATTTGTTGATCATGGAGAAGATGACTTGGGTATTCCTGAGGAATTTCTTAGTGTCGGCTTGGCTGGGGTTCATGTTGCTAAAGGCCGTTAGCATCTCTACAAGTGAGGCAGCAAGAATCAGTGCAGAGTTTTGGCTATAAGCAGTCGAGGCTCCGGGTAAAATTTGCGGAGAGACCGTAGAAGCGTATGTTTTATCGGCGAAAACACCCCGCACTGTGATTTCCGGCGAAGGTTTCGTGGCTTGAATCTGAGTGGGCGGTGCTAACGCCGCTCTTGTCTTCAGTAGGTTAGAAGGGTGAATTGAGCAGCCTTTATAATTGGCTGGATGGGAGCCGCCACAATTCGCACGTTTAGCAGGTGTAGACCGTGATTTTGTGCAATTGGCGAGGGATGGCTGTCACCGCACTTTACGCACTTGTAATCTGTTTTACATAACTTTTGTGCATGCTCAAATTTTTGGCAGCGATGGCATTGACCGACAGATGCCTTTCTTCTGAGTGGTTCGGTCTTGATGACTAAGTTGCAGACTATCTTAAGGTCGTAAATTTCTCTGTGGTCTTTACTGATCTCCACTAAGACCAGAGGCATGGGGCGCTTGTCTGCGCGAGATCTTAATTGGTTCAAGGCCTTGTGATCTGAAGTCAGTAGCGATTTCATCAGCTGTTATGGTTTCTGCCAGACCTCTGATGACTTACCTTAAGGTGTTTTTCACTTTTCAGTTGGTATGTGTGATACCCTGGGACTTTCTGTTCATCCATAAGTCTGGTGAGCTGGCGGTAGTCCGTTGCTCCTTCGGGCTGTATGCGGACTCCATCGTCGGTGTTTTTAGCTGATGAGAACTTGATGTTATTGTTCTTCATCGTCTCTGCAAGTGACGACCAGTTTTCTTTAGATCTCAAGATTACTAATGGAATCCTCTCTTTGGGCTGTGTCAATGTATCTGTCTCCGTTCTTTCAACAGATAGTGCTGATGTGTCCATAGGAGCTATAGTTTCCAAGGTCTGAGGTATTATTTCAGGATCTACTGCGGAGGAGGTTTTCTTCTGCACTGGAATTTGAAATAGAGCTGTCTTCAGTTGTTGTTGCTGGCTGTGTCATGTGAAGAGGGAGGAAGTTCAGAGGGCCGGGAGTCCTCTGTCTCCACTTCAATGATCTGGTGTTTTCCGACTTTATCAGGCCATTTTGTGTTTAGTATGTTGCCTAAATGCCTGAAAAGTGCCAAAAGTTCTTTAAAACTTAGATCATCAAAAGGCAAATCCATGTCACATTAACGAAAACAAGTCTTACTTGCACTGCCGAACGAGCACGTTGCTGACGCTACAGGAAAAACTTATCAGAGATCTTACGGTACAGTAGTAAGCTCCTCTCTCGTCAATCTCTATGCTCCTTATCTGCTAAGATGATTATGCCGCTTGTTATGTTAACTGTTAACTTAAATGGCGAGATGGACGTCAGTCCCTTGGACTTTTATCCCTTCATCGCTAGATTGTGATTATCGATATGAGAAATTTTTTTTGAGCGCATGGCTCGCCCGAATTAGGGCTGTGTAGAATCGTGTGAAGCGATGATCAGAGCTGCCTTCGGACGTTTGTGTCTCCATCTGTCGTTTTCATCATAATTTGATGCATCACGAATGAGTTGGTTGGGGTGGAGTGATGCCTGGGCGAAGTACTTGGTTGCAGTCTGGTTGAGATATGAAGGTATGTCTGGCATGTTTCCGTCTTGGTGGAGGAGAGCATTCCTAACAAACCACGGGGCGTCGAAGATCATTCGGAGGCATTTATTTTGTAGTACCTGTAATCTTTTGATGTTGCTGGGGGAGGTGTGGCTCCATGCCGGCGATCCGTACGTTAATATGGGTCTGATGATTGTCTTGTATATTGTTAGTTTGTTTTCTGTACTGACTTTGCTTCTTCGGTTGAGTAGCGGATAGAGTTGAGCTATTGCTGAGTTGGCTTTGTTGCAGGCATGTGAGATGTGGGAGTTGAATCTGAGTCGGTTATCCAGTTTGATACCCAGGTATTTGACTTCTTTTTGCCATGGGATATCAGTGTTAAACATCGTGACTGCTCCGTGGTGGGTTGCTTTCCTTCTTGTGAATAGTATGGCAGTACTTTTGTCGGCGTTGACATCTATCCTCCATTTCTGAAACCATTCTTCAAGATTTGTTGCTGCGTCTTGTAGTCGTTGTGTGGCTAAGTGTGGCCTGAGTGATCTGGTCAGTATTGCCATGTCGTCTGCATAGAAGGCCATGGTAGTTGATGCTGTGTTTGGTAGGTCTGAGATGAAAATGTTGAAGAGTAGCGGCGATAGGAGGGAGCCTTGCGGGACACCTGCTGTGATGCTTCTCATGGAGGATCTGAGGCCACGTAGCTTAACTTGAAATTTTCGGTCTTTCAGATAGGATTCTATGATTTTTGCTAGATTTAGTGGGTATTTTGCAGCTAATAGTTTGTGGATGAGGCCTTTGTGCCATACTTTGTCAAAGGCTTTCGCCACATCCAGGAAGATTGCACCTGTGTGTTGTTTCCAGTTGTATCCAGTAGTTATGAATTCTATAATTCTGTGGACCTGTTGGGTTGTGAGTGGCCTTTGCGAAATCCGAATTGTTCTTTTGGGATTAGGTCGATCTTGTCCGTTTCTTTTTGTAGGCGGTTCAGAATTATCTTTTCCGCGATTTTTCCCAGATTTGATAGGAGGCTGATAGGTCTGTAGTTCTTGGGGAATTGAGGTGCTTTTCCGGGTTTGTGGATGAGGATTACATCTGCCTGTTTCCAGCGAGTGGGGAAGTAGTTGAGTCTGAGCATTGCGTTGATGATCGCCACTAGATGCATAACTGTTTTATGGAGGAGTGCTTTTATGGTTTGGTTTGAAATCTCGTCAGGTCCTGGGGCCTTTCTGTTGTTGAGGCTCTTGATGATTTGATGTACCTCCTTTGGTGTAGCATAGCTTGTATTGTCTTGGCTGCTGGTTTGATGGAGTGCACAGCGGACATGCCTGTGTATTTTTTCAATGAAGTGCAAGTCTGCATGCGCATAGTTGGGGCTGAATTGCAGTTCCAGGGCATCCGCGAAGGCTTCTGCTTTCTCGTCGTCTCGGTAGGCCATGCCCCTTTCTCCCTGGATTGGCTGAATGTTGGGGCGGTCGGTGCGAAGGGCTTTCGTCATTTTCCACAATGAGTTGTCTTTGGTGTTTAAGGAGCTTAGCTTCTTCTCCCACAGCTGGTTTTTGTGATCTTTGATCGCATATCGAACAAGGTTTGTTGCCCTGTTTAGCTCTTGTCTATCCTGGGGGGATAGTGTTGTATGGTAACGGCGTCTGATCCTGTTTTTGCTGCGGATGAGCTTTAGAATCTCTTCTGGGAGCAGGTTGGCTTGAGCTGGAGTGGTAATGGTGGAAGCTGCTGCTAGGCCAGCTTGGATTGTGCTTTCCAGTGTTCTGATCGTTGTATCTATTTCTTTAGGTGAGGAGATGGTTGGAACGGGTCCTGTGAGGTTGCAGAGGATAGCGTTCAGCTTTTTGAAATTTGTGCAGGACTGCCTCGGGATGATTTCTGTTTCCCCGCCTAGGCTTAGTAGTACCGGATTGTGGTCGGAGCTTAGATCATTGACTACCTGTAACTGGAATTGGTGCGAGGTGTTCCTAAAAATGGCTATATCCAGCACATCAGGTCTTCCCAGCGGTCCGTAGTGTGTTGGTTCGGTGGGACCTGCTATGATGATGTTTCTTTTCATAGCGAACGTGTGTAGGCTCTTCCCATTGTTGTTGGAGTTCCTACTGTTCCATGCAGGATGTTTGGCATTTAGGTCTCCCGCCACAATTGTTGCTTCATTTGTGTTCTGGAGCTGGGAGAGATCCGAGGCTAGTAGTGGTTTGCCTGGAGGGTTGTAGACTGAATACAGCTTTAGGTTACCTGCATTGTTGGTGTTTATCTCAATTCCAGTTTCTTCCAGGTGTGTAGTCGTTGTCTTCTTGATCTCATTGTATCTTATGTCTTTTTTGACAAAGATAGCCGTTCCACCTCCACTGGCATTGAGTCTGTCATTCCTTAGTAGTGCGTGGTTCCTTAGTTTGGGGTTGTCGCAGAGCCGAAGGTGCGTCTTGTTGATTAAGAGGATGTCTATTCTATGTCTTGCTGTAAATTCTTGTAGTTCCAGGAGTTTGTTGTTTAGGCCGTTGGCATTCCAAAATGCGATCTGTATGAAGTTGTTCGAGCCAGGTGTATTATTCATTGCTTATCATTGTGAAGATGACTTGAGTGTTTTTTAAGAACTTGTTCGTATCACTCTGATTGGGGTTGGTCTTGCTAAAAGCCGTTAGCATCTCCCCTAGGGTGGCAGCAAGGATAGCAGCTGTGTTCTGACTGTTGGGCATAGATTCTGCTGATTTAGCCTTTGAAGTGACTGCTGCAGCATATGAGCTGTGTGATGTTCGCTGATTGATATCTTCTTCAAGGGGTGTTGCACGTTTTTGAGCTGGTGGAGTGCCTGATTTTCTGTTGCTTGCCAGGTTATCTGGGTGGAGAGTGCAGCCTCTATAGTTGGCTGGGTGTGGGCCGCCACAGTTTGCACATGTGGCTGGAGTTGTGCGTGGTTTGGAGCATGTGTGAGTAGGGTGACTGTCCCCGCACTTCACACATTTGTATTCTGCTCTGCACAGTTTCTGTGCATGCCCATATCTCTGGCAGCGATGGCATTGTCCTGCTGTTGCTTTCTTTCTGAGTGGTTCTGTTTTAATCCTGAGATTGCAAACTGTTTTGAGATCGTAAATCCTTCTTTGTTCCTTATTAATTTCCACGAGAACCAGCGGCATGGGACGTTTGTCTGCCCGGTACATTCTTGATATTTTTATGGGCTCCAGTCCTTGAGATCTAAGGTCGATGGCTATTTCTTCGGACGTGATTTCTTCTACCAGTCCTCTAATGACAACTTTTAGGTTCTTTTCGCTTTTCAGTTCGAAAGTGTGGTATGGGGTCTTTAGTTCGTCCATCAACTTTGTTAGCCGACGGTAGTCTGATGTCCCTTCGGGCTGGATACGGACTCCTTCGTCGGAGTTTTTCGCTGTTTTGAATTTAATCTCGGAGTTTCTCATGGCCTCCGAAATTCTCGACCATTGTTTTTTGTCTCGTAAGATTACCGGCGGGACTCGTTCTTTGATCTGTGCCACTGTGTCCATTGGCTGGTGTTCCAGTTCTTCGGGTGGTGTCTCTTTTCGTCGCTTTTTTCTGCTCACCGTTTGGTAGTCGTCTGGTTCTTCCGGAGTCTGAGTATCTGTGGCTGGGTTGTTGTCTCTTGTTTCATCCTGAGATGTGGTGGGGAGATTTTCTGAAGGTTGATAGTCCTCAGATTCGACTTCCGCGATTTGATGGATCTCTACTTTACCTGGCCATTTTGTATGTAGGAGGTTTCCTACATGTCGGAAAATTGCAAGTAGCTGCTTAAAGTCTAGTTCATCATAAGGAGTGCTCATGATGATTAAGACTAGTCTTTTACCTTTACCTTACCTTCACTAATCTAATCTCGCCTCCTATGCCGCTTGTCCTTATAGTCCTTATAAGGACTGGCTTAAAGGGGCGAAGCAATAATGCTTTTCATCTTCCCCGTTATCTGTAGAGGACAGTGTATGGATAAGGTGTTATTGAGCTATTAAAGCTCTGATCATGGCAGGAGGGTAACAGCAATAGCCGAGCCTCAGTTAGAACTTCATTAGCTACAGCATTGCCATCCATTACCCTCCAAGGATATTGGATTGAATGAATCAATCACCGCATCTCACGGTCGATTGTTCTTCAATCCTATGCCGCTTGTGGAAACTCATAAACCAATTGTAGTTTCTTGATATTAAATATTTAAAGGTATATTTTAAAATTTTTAAATTTTAGAAAATATTTTAAGAAATTTTCATATTCCTCAAGGTATTTTGAATATCATTTCAATTACAATATTATAATTATAAAAATGACATAATTATTAAATAACAGAAATCATATATTTCGAAGAATTAATAAATTACTGTATGAATCGTGTACATGTATGCATGCCATCGTGCTCTTTCTACAATACAGTCAAAACAAAACGTTGTTTAGAGATAAGAGAATTATAAATCGAGTACCTTTCGAAGAAACTTAAATGCTTCACTGATGTTGTTAGCATCGTAAAGTATAATGAATTTATTTTCGACTTGAAAATGCGCATTTGAACTAAATGGATCGTTAATACTGTTGATATATTCAATCCCTTTTATTTCTTCCAGTAGTCTTATCGAAATTCCTTTTTCGTAGAGTTTTTCCATGTGATTTTCTAGCAATTATAGAAAAGATGAAGGCTTAGGTTAAATACATAAATACAAAAAGAAAATGCAAGGATATGATCAGTATTAAAAATATTAATATAAATTCTTTCTGTGTTCAAATCCAATATAAAACGCCTGCAATTTTAATTTTATATGCTATGTTAGTTTGCAAATTTTCGTTCTTAGAAACCAGATTTTATACGGTTTGAGCAGTTCGCATTTTGCCAGCGTGGTCGCCTAGTGGGCAGTATATCTACTTTCCAACTAACAGGATGTTAGATTTACTCCCACCGTGAGCAAGGATATTTTTAAATGTCTTTAGGTGATAGATGAATTTCATCTCACAATATGAGACTACACTGTGATTACTGGTGGTCCAAAAAACTTTCATGTTTGATCTTTGGAGCGGAGTTCCCAGGAATCTACCCCCCCTCGTGTATAGCAATATCACTAACGTTACTGTAAGTTTACAACTTTTTGGAGATGAGATTTACATAAAAACGTTACTTTTTTATATGATTCTACCCGAGTGGTCTACTCCAGGTCCAGGAGATAAGTGACTTCATTACTTTATTATAGCATCAACAAAGAGAAATGTTTCTTTTATTCCACACTTTTCTTCAATTTTTTGATGTGTGTGTGTGGGGGGGGGGGAATAATCAATCAATGTCGTATCTCTCCCACAAATCTTGGTACTATCCTCATAAGGATAGTACCAAGCTGCTGTGCTCTCTAGTCTCCGGATCCTCTCCATCTTTTCCGAAACCTCAAAAAACCAGGCGATCAGATTTGTGCACAATATTCCATCTGCAGAAGGATCAAAGCTTTATAAAAAGGATAGAATAATCACTTTATCTCTGCCTATCAGTTTGTTCATCAATAACCAAGAAATTCTATGAACGATTTTATCCATTTTTGTAGTATGTCCTCCGAATTTTTAACTTTCAGTCCACCAGCACCCCTAAATTCCGGGCCTCATTAATTTACTGCAGTTCAGTTCCATCGATGTAGTACACGGTTGGTAATCTTCTCATTCCAAAATGCATAACTCCTTACACTTTGCCACAGTAAACTAATAGCCATTATCCTTTGCCCATACTTTCAGTTAAATTCATCCTGCAAGATCTCTATCATATCATATCTATCTATCTCCCTATATTATATCATATCTCTATCTCTCTCTATCATATCATATTTATTAGGCTATTCAGTTTTATATCATCATCAAACAACTGAATATCCTCAAATAATTTCCTATATCGTTAATACACAAGTTAAATAACAGCGAACCAGGCAGAGAATGGACTGGTACCACTGGTAGTAAAGCATAATTCATTATTAGTTAATCGAAAATTAAAATAAATCGATATAATAAATGAGAGCCTGTGTAGCTCAGTGGATGTGGCGTTTGCACACCACGACGCTTCACCGCACGAAGGAAAACTTTATTTCGAATCTAGTCTTCGACTAGAGGAAATTTTTATGTCTTTTTTTCGACCGGTTCCCGAGATAGTCGATCTCTGGCACGGGCAAGCGGGTTTTTACTCCCGGAAACTCGGGTTTTTCGTCCCGTGAACTCAAGAAAATCGACCGTAGAATCCACATTATTTCAGACATTAAATGTATTGTGCTAGGGTTATAGACCACGAGATGGCGGAACTTGTTGAGTCGTCTCCCTTCACTGCATGCCGCTTAATTAGTGATAGCCTTGGGCCAGCTTTCTCTGATTGGGTACTAGTGGAGATTGAACTGCCAAATCAGTCTCCAAAAGTTAGATAGGGCTAAATGGCTTCGCCTACTCCCTATACTGGAATAAAAAGGCTTCAGTTTTTTTTGATGATATAATAAATAATAAATAAATAATAAATAATAAATAAATAATAAATAAATCGATAAACAAACTTTTAGTTCATAATATTTGATAGGCAATAGGCATGTTTACTTTATGGACATACTGAACATTGCGGCCGTTTGGCAAATGCCAATCAGCGCACAATCAACTGGATAATCACCGATACAAAGCAACCGAATAGGTCGCTGCCAATCCCGTTAGTTTCAACATGTTTTTGGCTAATTTGAATTTTTAGTAAGTAAATTTCAGCTGTAGTTTATAATTAGACAGTTACAACTATGCACAGAAATTTTTAATATAAATTTGGAAATGATCTTGGAACTTCCGGTTTGCTTCTAAAAGGAAGCCAAGGATTCTCAACTAGGAGACTAGTTGAGTTAAGGTTGAAGAGGATTCAAAGTTAATTCTACTCTGGTTTCGTCTCAGTTTCAAAAGGCATTGGTTTAATAATATTAGTTCTCATTAGTAAGTAAAAATTATTAATATTTACCTAACTTTCCAGAATGTATATGTAGGAAATGATTCCTGAATTCTAATTTTGCAAGATGGATCTTCTTGAAAAGCTTTTCTATTGCAGTGTGCTTCCATTTTGATAAATCTAGAGAATAATCAGGACATAAATAAACAAATAAAAATAAATAAATTAATTAAAACAAATAAATAAATATCCTGAATAGTATCATGACACCACAATATTAACAAAACATGAATGTTAACAGTGAGATTGCATGTGAATCTTGATCTGGATCAGCTTACAATAATAATTACAGATGGATAGAATTTGGCGGTGTGCCTGATTTAATCCTTCTTTCTTCGGCTGTCAAAACAGCCTAAGAGTATATTGATTTTTCAACTGGTTTTCGGTTACATCTTTCTCAAAACCGAGTTGTTAGATTTAAATTATTATCTGGAAGGTTAAGGTAAAATTGTGATTTCTCCTCTCCTAAACATATATTTATGGAATTGGACATTATTGTGCTGAAAAGGGAAGAACATTCAGTTCATTACAAATACTAGGATGCAGGAATTAGAGTGTTTCCAAATATCAATATACACAATGGCAGGTTTTTTGGCTCGTTCCATATTGAATAGCCTATGACTGGAAAGATCAGAGTCTGAATTCCTTACATACGGAGGTGGAAGAGTTTTCATTCTACTAAATAGTCGAACCAGCCTTAATACACACATCCCATTAGTTGCTTCTGCCATAATCCCAGTTAACAACAACGAGAGAATTGATATTAAAAAAATTATGACCAATGGTCCTTGTCTAAACCGCAGGTGTAATCTCGTACAGGGATATTGAATTTTATTATTGCATTTTTTTCCTGCAATTTTTAAAAGTAAGGTATCTATCATTTCATGACATTGGATACCCTCGGCTCTAGTTGGATCCTTACCGATTTGTTCCAGTGCTCATTATTTACATTCGTCGAACGTAACCTAATTCTATGAGTGAATTTCAAACAATGTATCTAACTTAGAAAAAGCTTAAAATATGATATTAAACCTATTGAATGAAATCAATTTTTTTATTTCGTTTGAGAATGATGAATGAAGAGGTATTTTTCTTTATAAATGAATTGATCCCTAACTTAAGTTTAGAATTTTGAAAACTTTTAGACACAGAAAACACATCTTAGTTTTCTGTATTTATTCCTTTCCAAGCTCTTAGACATGCAAATAAATAAATTAAGCTTGAGAAACTATTGTTATTGGAACTTATTTTTGATTCACTTACACTGCGCTTTTTTAATTAATTTATTTAAAGCAGTTTTTACCTTCAACGCTTCTTTTCAAGCGCCAAAACTAGTGGTTGACGAGCTTCTGTTTGAAACAGAATAAGAATTTATTCGAGTTATACAAAGCGAAACTCTCTTATACAAAGAAATCAAATAATTACCTTTTTAACATGTTCATTGCCAAGCACGCGATATCGCGCGATGCGAGCTCTCACCAAACGGCCGATCACGCGTTATCGCGTGGACGTCGCTAACTAAATAAAAAAGTAAAAAAAAATTGGCCACCACGAAATTCCAATTTTCAGTTTGGCAATGAAAGTGTTAACTTAATTTTATTTTTTCGAAATCTATTGGCAACTGGTCCTCCCCTTCATATTTCCACCAAAGTTGTGAGTCCTCTGGACAGTGTGTATAATTGAGAACTTCTTGAGGCCATGGCAAGCAATTGTCGCCATATTATATTTCTATTCTTAACTTAGTTCCTAATCTAATCTTAGTATATCCGTGTGTTAATATAGTGTGCGCTTTACGATCGAGTGTTTAATTTCATCCAGGGAGTTGGAAACAAACAAACAAACAAACAAAAAAAAACATTCATTATATGTGTGAAAGATCGTTTAACTTGGAACAGCTAAAATAAGGCCTCAATGAGTTCCTTTAGATCATAGGTTGTCAAACTTTTTCGGGCCACCGTCCACTTTGCAAGACATAAATTTTGTAACGCCCCCCCCATTATAACAGTTTTTCGCGTTCAAGCCGTTTGATATTTTTGACGTTAAATTTTTAAAAATTTAACCACCGTTAAATTTTTAAAAAGAAGTGGCCAATATATGCTTCATCTTGAACACAGTTATTGCTATACCGATTATGGTGAAACATAGCCCATATCTAAAGATTGTAAAATGTATGCTCGAATAACATTATGCACAGTTTCATTCAATGGTTTAAATATGAAAATGTGGAATACAACTAAGCGATTGCATTGCATTAGTAAGAATCTTATTGTAATAATTAAAACGCCATTAAATATATTACAGAATTGTTTATTTCTAACTTATAAAGTAAAAATATAAAGCAAAAATAACAAATTAATGTGAAGTTTCATACAATGGTTTAAATATGAAAATTCGGAATACATATTAAGAGATTGCATTACATTAGTAAGAATATTATTGTAATAATTAAAACACACACAAAAAAATCAACTAACGCCTTTTATTCCCTAATAGGGAGTAGACGAGGCCTTTATACACTATCTAGCTTTTGGAGACTGAGTGGGCAGTTCAATCTCCACCGGTAGCCAATCAGAGATAGTTGTCCCATGTCTATCACTAATTATAGCAGCTATGTCACTGTCTGAAATAATGTGGGTACTACGGTCGATTTTCTTGAGTTTATGGGACGAAAAACCCGAGTTTCCGGGAAGAAAAACCTGCTTGCCCGTGCCAGAGATCGACTAACTCGGGAACCGGTCGAAGATAGGCTTAGAAAAAGTTCCTCCAGTCAGCGACTAGACTAGAACCTAGGTCTAACTTCAAGCGACCAAGCGCCAGTTCCACTGAGCTTGATAAAAAAAAATTGATAGAATAGAAAATTGATAAAAAAAATTGATCGTGTAAGACGGGCATAAGATGAATTAAAATGCAATATTTAAATTTTAAATGATTATCTAATTGCAAAATCACGAAAATAATTAATTTTTAAATATATATTATTAATTTCTTCTATAAAGAGCCACCGACCCCTAGACCGCCTGAACGCCCCCAAATGCTTCTGATCCCACTATAGTCCCCCCCCCCCCCAGAAGGCTTCAGCGCCCACTGGGGGCGGTACCGCCCACTTTGGGAACCTATGCTCTAGATGGTGTTGAGAATAAAATCTATAAAATCATTCTTATGTAGATTTGGCGTCATGGACGTCATCACCAGGCCAACATATGGACATATGGGCGTATTATATGGCGATGGTTTTCTAAAGGTTTTCAATTGTAAGTGAGTTAGCTGATGTCATGCGGATGTAGCAGAGTCTTCTCTCCAAATACCCGCAGTTTTCATCCCACATAGAGACAAATCGGTCGCAGAAAGTACGCAGTTAATAGGCAATAATACCATTAATGGGCGATAGGTCGTATTGTGTATGGATGGTGGATTATGTAGTACAGAGAGTGGGTTATGATCGAATGTTCTTCCGTGATGAGTCCTTGGACTCCTTTGGAGTGTCACGTAACAACAACAATAATACATTTTGATTCACATTTGCATTCACTGATGATGCACTATTACCTATGACTAGCCACACGGGGAAAATTCACTTTGAATTATATCCAAGGCATGCATGCGTAAAATAAGCACGACATATCTTTAATTTTTATTATTAATTTCGAAAATAAGTATCTTCATTTCCATACTTCGTACTTTATTATCAAATCATTCGTATGATTTAATTCAGAATTTCTTCCTGTCATATGATGCTCAGAATATAAGCACAGTCCCATCATACGACAAGTCAGGTTCCAAACCAACGTCGTGTAGCGAATTTTGGCGTTTAGCGAATAACTGCGTTTTCTTCCCTAAGTTAGTTACGAAAAAAAAAAAAAAAAAAAAAAAAATACAGAATACAAAAAACGTAAATAAATGATTAAAAAAAATCTTAGCCCGTTCACGCTACTGATATAGTATTGGTTTATAACTTTTTTGTTGTTGTTCTTAATACGAGAATTATTTTTGTTTTGCGGATAACTCTTAGAGACTTACTTGAATAACTGGTTGTTCCAGAACTTCTTGCTACATAGAATATTAAACACAAATGCCAAATGCCTTTATGGTGGTAATCCATTTCATTTCTTCACACACACACACACACATAGAGAGAGAGAGAGAGGGAAAATGGGAACAAGCTTTTCTATTCATATACTGAATTAAAATGACGAAAACCGAAGGTCGAAATGACGAAGGCATTGTATGTGGCTGTTGCCATGCAACTTATTACATTATTGCATGAAGATAGCGTTTGTTTAGCGTTTTACTAGATAATGATGTGTAGATAATATCTCGGAAGTTGGCATTTTTATTTTTATTTTTATTTTTTATTTTTAATGATCGCGACGATTTTACATTTCCCCGGCATTTTGTACTGTTCTTCATATACGCTGTCACATTAATCATTCACCTGTACTTTAATTAATAACCTAAGAAATCGTTAATGAGATAATTAACTAATAAAACAACTAATTAAAGAAAATGTAGTTATAATGTGTACATAAATTTTCCATTTAAGGTGTTTTTAGGATGTTATATTACATAGCTTGAACATCAATAATGTCACGACATGGCTATGTATAGCAACCAAATGCACTTTCTTAACGAATTATTGATCTGGGAATCTCTCCCCCCCCCTATTTTTTTACACACGCGATAGAATTTCCATCCCACTCCCTCCGTATCTCTTAAACTAAATGACACGTATACGAATACTAATGCGAAATCAAAATTGCAGTTTATTTATTCTGTTTACTTGTTTTAGTTTGATAATTTAAATTTGGCCAAACCGAAGGTGGCGTAGTCACTTTTCGAATTCTTGTCCATAATCTGAAATCTGGGAAATTACATCTGATATGTTAAAATATTTCAGAGAAACAAATCTAGTTTTAACTGTTTATCTGGATATGACGCAAGAATAAAACTTAAATGAAAAAATACCCACTTTTTTGCGAGACATATATAAAGCCCTTGTTTATTGCAATAATTAAAATGAGTTCATTCCCATTGCATATTAGCTTGCACATCCACGTTTAAAGATCTGTATTAAGTATTAAGTAATTTCAATATTTCTGAAATTTCACAACACACACACACACACACACACACAAAAAAAAAAAAACGCTCATAGGTGGTAAGTGCATCAGAGAATTCCGGCTGGTGGTTGGTTAATATTATGGCAGCAACTAAAACTGAATTCGAACTCAGGTCTTCAACACATAGCATGTCCTCGTGAGTGCGATTCAAACAGACTCCAACTAAGGCATATATAAGTTGAATACTTAAATTTATAAAAGACAAATACTTATTAATATTTTACAGTACCTACATCAATGTTGTATTTATTTGTTTCGGTATTTTCATATACATTGTGCTTATAAAAATATTAGTACTTCGCGATAGGGATATGTTGGACTGTCACGTTAAGACAACAAAAGTTATGAGGGTTAGACCCAGTTTACAAATACTGATAACTGGATCTATTCGCCAGCAGCGTTTATGTTTAAGTAGGAGTTGTTGTTGTTGGAGTGTTTAAAATAACTGCTGATAAGGGGTTATGGGGGCGCCATCTCATCCAAGATGAGATGGCGCCCCCATAGACGGCTCATAGACGGCGCCATCTCATCCAAGCAGAGGAGTATTAATTAAATAGTTGCCATGCATAAATGAATGAAAAATATAATGTGGCGCCGTCTATGAGTAATCTGATGAACGATCATATATTATCCTACTTTGCTAAGTAAAGGTCGTTACACAAATTAAAAAAAAAATAATAAAATAAAAATAAAAATAAACAGCACATCAGCGATCCACGAAATAGTTTCATTTAAGACTTTATAAATACTGAGGCATACGGGATTTTGAAATAAACCTTAATATGCGTTTTAGATTATGGTAGTATAAAAGTATAAACCATTCGAAAATGCTCAGGCTATGAATATTATCAAGAAATGTCTGATGAAATTTTATTTATTCTCTTTATATACATATAGTGATTACGATAAATATAACTCTTGTAACAGAAAAGTCTTGATCTGTATGTTGGCTATAACTAATTCAGTTTAATATAAATAAGAAATAAAAAGTTTCGTGTTTTTTTCTAAAAACATGAAATTATTTTATTATTATTATTATTATTATTATTATTATTATTACATTTCATTTATTGAGTTATCATTACTTATCATTACATTATGACATTATTATAATTTGCATATCATTACATTACATCTCATTCATTTAAATTTTCTTTCAAAATGATAATATTGTAAAACAATGACATGTAACAATGTATAACCAAAGAGCATGAGTTCTTGGGTTATACATAGAAGTGTAACAATTGCGCACATAAATAGTACACAAAGATAAATAACTTTTATTATTAAAAGACCAGAAGATAAATGATAAAATATATATACAAAGCGCCAACAAGTTTCGCTAGCCACTGTCTAGCATTTTCAAGGCTGAACTGGTGTGAAAACAAATGCATTGAGTTACATTTCAAAAAACATACACTTTAGTAACTGTTAGGCCGTTACATTTGATCATTCTGTTTGAAGGCGTGCATGTGTTCGAAATCTTCAGTCAGATACAGGTACATGACCATGTGTTTTGTAGTTGTTTGCATATTGTAATTCTGTTGAACTGAGAGAGATGATGAGATTTTTCCATATGTCTTTAAGAACAATGCCCTGATTTCTATTTAAATTAGATATTAGTGACAGTTCTCTCTGTACCTCTGTTTCTTTTGAAATCGACCTCAAGGCTCTATTACGGAGCATGTGAATGATGCTGTGTTTTTGTGATCTATGATGGTTGGACGAATAATGTAGATATCTACCAGTATCTGTGGGTTTCCTGTAAATGGACAGTTGGAAATTGTTATCTTCTTTCTTCACTAGGATGTCAAGAAAAGGAAGTTCTTTGTTCTTCTCTAGTTCTATAGTGAATTTGATCTTATTGTGTAGTGAGTTGATTTTGTTCAGAAATACGAGAAGGTTTTCCATTGTGTCTTTAAAGATGATAAACACGTCATCGACATATCTCCACCAAATTGATGGTTTTGTTACAATGGTGGAAAGAATATCCTTCTCAAGTTTTTCCATAAAAAGGTCTGCGCATGGTGGTGACAGAGGGCTACCCATGGCTAGTCCTTTCAATTGTTTGTATACAGTGTTATTGAATTTGAAGAAATTTGAATTCAGGCAATGATGAAACAGTTGTGTGATGTCTTGAGGGAAAAGATCTTGCAGAATGTTAACTACCTCTACGATCGGTACATTAGTGAATAAGGACACTACATCCAGACTAGCCATAATGTCCGTTTCTGATATTTTAATACTCTTGATTTTTTCTACAAAATGTTGAGAGTTTTTAATGTAGGTCTCTGTGTGTCTAATTGTTCCTTTCATTAGTTAACATTCTGCAAGATCTTTTCCCTCAAGACATCACACAACTGTTTCATCATTGCCTGAATTCAATTTCTTCAAATTCAACAACACTGTATACAAACAATTGGAAGGACTAGCCATGGGTAGCCCTCTGTCACCACCATGCGCAGACCTTTTTATGGAAAAACTTGAAGAGGATATTCTTTCCACCATTGTACCAAAACCATCAATTTGGTGGGGATATGTCGATGACGTGTTCATCATCTGGAAAGACACCATGGAAAACCTTCTGAACAAAATCAACTCACTACACAATAAGATCAAATTCACTATAGAACTAGAGAAGAACAAAGAACTTCCTTTTCTTGACATCCTAGTGTTTCCAACTGTCCATTTACAGGAAACCCACAGATACTGGTAGATATCTACATTATTCGTCCAACCATCATAGATCACAAAAACACAGCATCATTCACATGCTCCGTAATAGAGCCTTAAGGTCGATTTCAAAAGAAACAGAGGTACAGAGAGAACTCTCACTAATATCTAACACTCCATCGTTTAATGGATACCCTTCTAACATTTTAAACAAATGGCTATTTAAAGATAACCACCAACAACGTGTTACAGTGCCCCGATATGTGTCCACAGCTGTCATTCCATATATTAATTCAGTTTCCACAAAATTGGCAAGAATGTTAAAAGCTTATAACATCAGAGTGATTTTTAAACCAACTACCATGATCAGACAAATCTTAGGATCACCTAAAGATGAGGTACCTTTCTTCAAATGTCCTGGAGTATATGAAATTCCATGCACGTGTGGCCTTTCTTACATTGGTCAGACTTCGAGAAGTTTTGAAATAAGACAGAAGGAACATGTGGGGGATGTCAATCATAATAGAATCATCACATCTGGTTTAGCACATCATTTCTCAACATCAAATCACGTTATAGATTGGAAAAACAGTTCTATGCCTTACATCGAGAATGACCACAGATACAGAACTTTAAAAGAAGCAGCTGTGGTATTACGCACAGGCAATAATTTAAATAGAAATCAGGGCATTGTTCTTAAAGACATATGGAAAAATCTCATCATCTCTCTCAGTTCAACAGAATTACAATATGCAAACAACTACAAAACACGTGGTCATGTACCTGTATCTGACTGAAGATTTCGAACACATGCACGCCTTCAAACAGAATGATCAAATGTAACGGCCTAACAGTTACTAAAGTGTATGTTTTTTGAAATGTAACTCAATGCATTTGTTTTCACACCAGTTCAGCCTTGATAATGCTAGACAGTGGCTAGTGAAACTTGTTGGCTCTTTGTATATATATTTTATCATTTATCTTCTGGTATTTTAATAATAAAAGTTATTTATTGTAATACATCAGACCAAATATGTACAAGTTAAGTACACAAAGATATTGACAATATATACAAAGAATCAGTGTGGTGTGATATATTCTTCCCCAGCTTAGTATGCCGTACTGTATAACAGTTTGTATCCAGGGGAAATATAATGTTCTTAACATTGTCAGAGTTAAGAATCTCTTTAAGAAGACTCGAGATAGCATAAATCTTACTTTGTTGCATACTTCTGTAATATGTGGTTTCCAGCTTATGTTGCTGTCTATTTTTAATCCCAGGTAGGTTATAGCATTCACATTTTCCATCTCCATACAGTTACAATTTTGGTTTTACTTTTACAGTTCCAGTTGAGAGAGTTTGTTCACATGAAACCAATTTGTCACTATTTGCAAATCTGTGTTCATCATATTTTGCATTTCATTTACAGAATTTACAGTGAATATCTAGGCGGTATCATCTGCAAGGGTGTTTACTTTACTTGATAACTGTAAGTGACAGAAGTCGTTGATGTAAATTATAAATAGTGCTGTCCAAAGCACAGAACCTTGGGGAAACACCACGTTTTGCCAAAACAAAATTGCTATAGCTTTTGTTGATTTTTACTACTTGCGATCTAGATGTTAAATAACTCTTAAACCGGTCATGTACGCAGCCTCTAATTTCTACATTCTCCAGTTTTTTTTGTTTTTTTTTTAATAAAATATCTTGGGATACTGTATCAAAAGCTTTCTGCAGGTTTAGAAAGACTGTTAAAGTTAGTTTGTGTTGGTCTTGTGATGAATAAATCAAGTTTGTGAAGTTCAGCAGCGCGTGCTGTGTTTAATTTCTGTCTAAATCCATACTGGTTCTTACAGAAGAAGTGTTTTTTTATAAAACGTTACTAATCTGTTTTTTAATAATTTCTCCAATACTTGGGAGAAAACCGGGAGTAGGGAGATTGGCCTATAGTTTTTAATATCATTTTTGCATCCTTTTTTATATATTGGTATTACCACAGCTTTCTTAAATTCTGTAAGAAACACACCAGTCATCAGTCATCATCAAAAGAGCTATCAGATAGTCCTGGCACTTCCGCCCAATTCTGATATCAATACCATCGTGGCCCAGAGCAGAAGTGCTTTTAAGTTTCATTATAATTTTTTTGATTTCATTCTCACAAGTAGGAAAAACGTGCATTGAACTCTCATTTCTTTTATGTCGGATTTATAAGTTTTTCATTGGGTTTACGCAGTAATTATTAAATCTGTCTGCTAAAGTTCTTTCACTGTTTAAATTTATATGATTGCTACTTTCATTACTAAGTCTTGAATGTTTGGTTCTCGGATATTTTCCTCAGTATATTGTTTAGGAATTTCCTTTGTTTTTTTGGCACTACCTTCACATTTCAAAAATTCATTGCTGTAATACTCATTTTTTCCTTCTTTCAATTTATGACTTACTTGGTTTCTATAATATCTGAAACTATTCTCTTAGTATTCATTGTGAGGGTATTTTTTTATGGTTTTATACACCTTATCTCTGAGTTTTATACATTGTTTTATGTCTTGCGTTATCCATGGCTTCGCTAGTTTTTTGCCTATTTCCTTGGTGTATGAGAGTGGAGTGTTGTATTTCAGTATCTAATAAGTTAATGAATTTGTAGTATTTTTTCCCAGGATATGGTACTTAATTTATGTTTTGGCACACTGTAGTTTATTCTAGATGGATTCTTACGGATATCGGAAAGTGATCTGTGATTGGCTGTTTTAACACTGTCTTTACTTTACACGGCTAATAAATCTTCACAACATGAAGAGTATTGCTTGCATGCTGCTATTGTAAAATTATTTACAGTTAATCAGGGGCGAATGCTGTCTTGAAATTAACGCTTGCTCTTGTTATCATTCAGGGAGTGAGAGGTGTGATTTGAGTCTGATTAGCGGAATAATGAATTACTGACCATTTAAAAGTATATATTTAGAAATGTATGTACATTTAATCATACAAATACAACATTTATTTTACAAATGATATTCTATCTTCTTCAATTTAGCTACTTGAATACAAATTCTACCCTACGGTTCTTCTTTATGAACTGATCAATAACATCGTCATAACAAGTTGGTTGTAACTTAATTTTCCCAAGCAACACGCACACTTGTAAATGCTGGCTGAAGCTCACTGGCTAGAGCTACGTTGACTGCGTATGGCCTGTGTTTAAGACGACGTGAAGGGAGCGGAAATGGCTATGCGCGCATGAAATCACAGTGCTGCAGCGAGGACTTGGAAGCTCCTACAACCGAGCAAGACAAGGTAGCTTTGACTAGACGAGCAAGCATCGGCCTTCGATACACAACGCAAAGCTCAATTATTGCCGCACAAGCTTAGGACGTCTTCTGTCTACAAAAATAAAAACCTAAATGGAATGCTTATAAATGCATGCATTTATTAACAAATAAATATTACTTCTTTCTCAATTAATAGCAAGCATGGAATATTCTCCCCTGCAGTTAATGCATAAAGCGAAGATGTATTTTTCGATTTTTTTTTCAAATTTCAGTGGCGTTCAGTTGTATTAAGTAGTGTCATATTAAATATTCAATAACTTGATAACTGAATCCCAACACGCTTTATCTTTTTCTGCACACAAGCATACTCTATATGAGTTTATTTTATTTTTATTTTTTTCTATTTTTTGTTATTAAAAACTAAATTTGTGGAATTCACCCATAAATATCGTCGTAATTGCCATAAACAAATGCCGAAAATTTGAGTCATCTGGACGCAAATTTTTAACAAAAAATGTCTTAGTGACAATAACTACTACCAGATGGCTCGCATTTCACTGTTTTCTATTTTCATTTACAGTAACATACAATAAATTACCTAATGCAGGTAAGACACTGGTGATTTAAAAATGTAATATGATTTTTTAAATGTTATTTACTTTTATAATGTTACAAAATACAATTATACAATTAAATAGCATTTTTTTTCTCTCCAAAACAAACCCTTCAAATAAAGTAATTTTAAACATTGTAACTTTGTAAAACATTGTAACTTTAACATCATTTAAGATTAATAAATATTGTTACAACAGCGTAAAAGTAATTATATTCTTTAATATGGATAAATATTAAAATCTATAACGGCAAGTAATAATAAAGGCAGCACTGAGTCGGCGTGTAATGTGCTGAGGTTCATTTAATAACATTTCAACATTTCCATTTAATAGTTGCATATACTCTTGCAGCAAAAATTTCGCCAACGAAACCCAGAACCGATACAATATATCCAGATAATAATAAGGCGAAGGAACCTTTGAGATGCTGTAATCGAAGTACTTTATTTTCTTCATTGTAGGGAGAGCTCAAATTAGAATGTAGTTCTTTACGCAGTTCTTTGACGAAAACTTCTTGATGTTTCCATTTGATATAAAGTCCTGCTTCATGCATTCTCATTATCCTAAAAATAAAGCGTAACAAGTATGAGAATCGAGGCAAAAATAATTTACTTATACTTTATATTCGTTCAAATATAGTTGAAGAATATCTGTGTTAACCATTAAATAAAATTTAATATATTCTAAAAAAAAAAAAAAAGGCTTGCGACGCTTAAGATGCCTCGTTGATTATTGACAATACTTTTTCCGAGAATTTTTTTTTTACCTCATTAAGTAAAATCCAGGCTCGTAAGAAATAGATCTGATGCCTGACATTCAGATGTCACATAATAATTCCAGATTATCAGCACTGATAATCTGGAATTTTGTTACTAGTCAAACATATCTTTAACTATTGCAAGATGCATTTTTAAAGTAAAACTGGATAAAAATATATAATAGAAACTTGTGAAAAGTAAGGCAAACACATCATGGTAAAGTCATGCCTCAAGATTCTTTGATCAAACTTTTCATTGAGATGTCTTAAATGGTTTGAGAAAGGATGCGAGTCAAAAGAGAAAAGTGAACAGTTACTGCAAGTTTCTCCACCATGACAGTGTATCCGCTTACTTCGCTTCATCATTCCTACTTTCTTTGAAAATAGGTTGCAAAAAATCAGATAATAAACGCCCACCCACTGTCTCCCAGTTTACTCGATCTACTATCTTCGGTTTTTAGGAAGTGAAACATCCTATTAGCTTCGTCTCTTCGATTTTTCTGTTCGTTCCTATAAAACTATTTCAAAATAGAGGCACGGAATTTCACGAAACTTAATATTTGAGACTTTTCAGAAAATGTTGTAGAGCAAGTTAATTTTTTTTTTTTTTTTTTGGTTAAAATAGAACAGTAATAACTTACCACTTTACATGAAGACCAAAATACACGATTCGCTAAGTGAGTGACACCTGAGGTGCAATTTCTCTTGGGCACCGGCTTTTCTAAGCCTAACAATTGTTGAGTAACATATCCGATTTTTCAGTTTTTATATTCAAATAGGAATTTTTATAATATCTCAATTATTTATTTAAAAAATCAGCTAACGCCTTTTATTCTCGTATAGGGAGTAGGCAAGGCTATTTTAGCCTTATCCAACTTTTGGAGACAGCTGACAGTTCAATCTCCACCGTTAGCCAATCAAAGATAGCTGACCCAAGTCTCTCACTAATTTAATCGGTAAGCAGTGAAGAGACGGCTGACAAGTGCCACCATCTCGTGGTCCCTAACCTTAACACAATATATATATATATATATATATATATATATATATATATATATATATATATATATATATATACATATTTGTATATATATATATATATATATATATATATATATATATACATATTTGTATATATATATATATATACAAATATATATATATATTTGTACATTGCTAAAGAGAGCTATAAAAGGTGGTAATTCACATTTATGGTAAATACCTATAAATGTGAAAAGGAAACCGGAAAGCACTTATAACTGCTAAAGCTATTGTGAGGTGTGTGTGGGGGAGGCGGAGGAGTTATCAGGAATAGGAGATAGTAAACGTTGTTGTCTCGATGCGGCAATGAAGACTACGTAATAGTTGTAGTAGTGATTTCAATGTTAAATTGTTTTAATACTAACCATGGAAGGGATAAGAATCCAAGTACTTGGTACAGAGTTTGTACATGTAGGTTTTAGGCAGAAATGAACCCACGAACTTATTATCACGCTAAATAATTCTTATTTTAAAGAAAATTGTTTATTTATAAATTACCGAAACTTACATAACACTAAATGTTTCTGTACAGGGGTGACAATGTTGGATGTAAAGTCCACCTGGAAATGGGAAGAAAGAGTCTTTTCCTACAAAGAAGTTTTCCTTCCCATAATCAATCCCTTTTTGGTGAATAACATCCTCATTATCAACAAAGGCGTAATTTTCGTTTAGAACTTTATACATTCCCTCATCGGTCGTTTTAACAAGTGAAGACTTGTGCTGATCCATATGTTTCCCAATTACCTGCAAAGAGCCACTGTTCATATCCTGCATAGAGAAAAAGTGGTTGAAAAGGTTTCAGTGTTACATAAATGAATATCTTGTTTTCAAATATACATTAAATAAATAAAAATGAAAATATATTTATTGGATTCTAAAATCTGCGAAGTTTAGTTGCAACGCAAAGCATAAAGTAAATGTTTAAAGATTTTAAAATAAAATTGAAAAGTAAAATATAAAAAAAAAATCTTTAAAAGATTAAAAGTAAGAATTAAAAAATAACAATTTGAAAAAATAAAAAATTTAAACCGAAAAAAAAATGTCATAACGTTTTTGATCGCATTGACGTAGACTTACCGCCATTGATCTTAAATTAGTATATATTAATTCCAGCACTTGGTCTTAGGATTACAATATATTTTCATGTTTTTCACAAAACGAATTGAATAGAAATTTCGGTCGTACGTTATTTTATTTTATTTGTTAAAGAGATATGTTCTGATGAATACCTGATGAAATCAAATCGATTTTCCACAAACCTGAAAAAACCGATGTAATTGAGTATTTTCAATTGTTCCACATGACACTGTTCTTTGAGCAATTGCTTTGACTAATTCTGCAACAGTTTCAATGGTCTTTTGACGCCTTAAAACGGTCATGAACGATAAGAGAGTACTGCAGTATGCAGCGTTGATTACCACCATCGACAACCCAAAAAACACATAGAACATCCTAAAGGAAGGATAGAATAAGGATGCGTTCTTTGTATCTGAAATGTTCAAAGATTTGATGTAATGTTAAAATTCAATACACAGATGAATGTATCGCTACATCACAATGTTATGCTAACGGGTTTTGCATTTAATATCTGGGAGTCTTACCCTTGGATAGAAAGCTTCTAAATACGAACCACATGACACTAGATGGTTTTACCAATGGACCACAATACAGCACAGATGATAGGGGAAGAATTAGAGAAATACATCCGGTGATAATAACTGAGATTATTCCCATTAACATCCATAACTGAAAGATAGAAAGATCAAATAGTTTCAATGAACCTTTATCCGTTTATCATAACCGAGTGGTCTCTCAACCAAAAAAAAAAAAAAAGTAATAATAATAATTTTAATCTGAGTACTTTTCCGATTCTATTTTTAATTAAATATTATCATACACCAACTAAAATCATAAAGTAAAACTGTTAGCAAAAAATATTTTCTTGGATTGCTGACTTTTCCATTATTTTGTTCAAGTTATGTATTTACATTGTTGCGTATTATCTTCACTACATTAAAAATGTATATTCTTTTGAAGATCACAACCTTGTTATATCTTCACCTTTTCTGTAAATGGATAAAAGAATACCTCAGGTCTAAGTTCTCCTCTGGGATTCCCTATTACAAACACTGATTTGAACATGTCGTAGGGATGAATGATATATATATCGCTAAGGCTCTTTCATATGAATGAGTCATTCCAACAGCAGTCATATCGGTTTCCTTAAATGCACATAAATATACTTATAATAACCACATAAACCAGAAAATAATGCATTTTTTTAAAAATTCTCAACTGCAGTACTTAATTTTATACTTTACTTGCAGTTACAAAAAAATAGTTAACAATTTCGAAAATATCACATGTCACATGCGATCACACACGAGTTACAAAATATACAAAATTCTATACATTTTGCAGTTATCTGGCGTACGTTGTTTAAAAACAATTTAATAATCAAAACTTTTACGAGAAATAAATAAGTGTGTTATGTATACATTAATTTATTTTTTTCATTTTATGTAAATAGTTAATTTAATGAACATATTTAATTAATTTTAATATTTTCATCTTTAATGTATAAAAATGAAAATTAAATTGATTATTCATTTCTTAGCTACGAAAGATTTCATTAGTATTTTCTGATTAAAATATCACTGCAGTAACTAAGGCTTAATGAATTGTGATTATTAATATTTGAACTAATAAAAAGTGTATAATATCATATCTTTTATAAATGCATTATTATTATTATTATTATTCCTGATACCTCCAAGGAGTCCGAAGACTCATTTAGCGGTTTATATTTAGCGGTTTTTTTTTATTATTTGAAACAAGTAGCGATAACGATTAATAATATTGTTATTGCTGTGATTTTTTTTTAGAAATCAATTATATATATATATATATATATATATATATATAAGCGATCATTTATAAACTAAACCAATAAGTTCAAATGATAAAAATATGAAAGAAATCACATATAAAAGTGGTAAATTTTATTGCAGAAACATTATCGAATTCATTTTTCTAAAATAACTGTTTAACGTAATGAATTATTTTTCGAAAAAGAAAAAAAAAATCCCATGAGTGGCGCCATCTATTGAAAGAAAAATAATTTCCAACAGTTTTGTTGTTCTAAGATTGACAAAAGTTTATTACATTTGTTTTAAATAATGATATGTCATTTCTGGTGAGGTTGTTAAGTTGAACTCATCAAATTAAGAAATAGATTTTTATTATTTGAAAACATGCTTCGCATATTACTGAATATTCTAGATTACCATTACCTTACTATTTTTTGCAAAATTAATGCTTAAAATTTTTTTTCTGTTCTAAAACCATTTTTATTCCTGAAATATCAACTACCTTAATTTAAAACTGATCATCGCATTCTCTTTAATATTTTGTTCATTTATTCGTACTATCTCTTATAATAGCTTAGCCATTTTATTAAATAAATTCGTTACAAATCAATTCTACATTTCTATTTTGTTCAGATCTCATTTATTTACCTGTTTATAAACCATTCCAATGGTTCCTGTAAAGACATCATTAAATTTTCGGCCATATTCTCCATCTTCTGGAATTTTTACTTTATATCTAATCATATAGAAGAAAAACATTACAATACTCTGCAATCTCATATGAAAAATATAGCATTTTGATGTATTACAGAAAGACTATTACTTGGTTTTTATTTATTAAAATCTTCCATTATCATGTAGAATGATATTCCAGTATTCTTAAAGAGGCTCTCAAGAGGAATATTTTCATCTTTAGAAGTCTGTTCAGAATCTACCACTTATTAATAACAAACTATTTATCTTGTTAGACTCGTATTTTGAATTAAATGGCTCTGAATATTTTAATGCCATTAAAATTAATATATATATATATATATATATATATATATATATATATATATATATATATATATATATATATATATATATATATATATATATATATATATATATATATATATATATTTATTTTTATTTTTTTATTTTTTTTCAGAATTCATTTTACTAGGTAGGAATATTATGAACAGGCTTTAATGACTGATACCGAGAGATAAAAAGATGACATGATATATTTGAAAAGATACTACTAGTACACTAGTTTCATTAAATTGATCAAGATCTTCAGGTATCACAATCAAAGAAATATATAAAGAATTACAGAGACTTAAAATTGTAATAACAGAACAAGTACAAAAAGACAGTAGCGTGTTTGAAAACAAAATGCGAGTTTGAGTTCCAAACAAACGTATACTACGCGCTGTCGCGAGTGCGTCAATACTGAACAGAGGCAACGTGTGCGTCAGAGAGATTGGAACTTAGGCTGTTGTTTATATGAGAGGAATCTAGAAAAATCGCCGCCAACACATTGTGAACTGGACCCAAACTTCTAAAATCTATGTGTGCTATGATGAACTCGAGAGAAAGATTGTCGAGTCTAGAGAAATTTCTCTAGATTCCTCTCATATCAACAACAGCCTAAGTTTCAATCTCTCTGACGCACGCGTTGCCTCTGTTCAGTATTGGGGCACTCGCGACAGCGCGTAGTATACGTTTGTTTGGAACTCAAGCTGGCATTTTGTTTTCAGACACGCTACTGTCTTTTTGTACTTGTTCTGTTATTACAATTTTAAGTCTCTGTAATTCTTTATATATTTCTTTGATTGTGATACCTGAAGATGTTGATCAATTCAACGAAACTAGTATACTAGTAGTATCTTTTCAAATATATCATGTCATCTTTTTTATCTCTCGGTATTAGCCATTAAAGCTTGTTCATCACACACACACACACACACACACACACACACACACACACACACACACACACACACACACACACACACACACACACACACACACACACACACACACACACACACACACACACACACACACACACACACACACACACACACACACACACACACACACACACACACACACACACACACACACACACATATTTAGTAATTATTATCAATCTCCTTTTTTATTTCCTCTGTTAAGCAAGGCAGTTAACCAAAAAAAAAAAAAAACAGAGAAAACAACTACAACAACATCAATCTAAACAAAAAAACAAACAACAACGAAACAAAATTGAGTAAATTTTGGTACGGTGCTTCCAGAATCAGGAACATCACTAAGATACTGAAATATTGAATAAGATTTGTACAATATTTAATTTAATTTAATTTTATTAATTTTTAATTGAATTGAATCCTGTTAAACATAAATACAGCAGCGCATTAAACAGAAAACTTCTCAGAATGAAATGTACCAATTAAATTTAAAAAGCCGGCCTGGTTGGCCGAGTGGTTAGCGTATCTGCCTCCAGCCAAAAGGCTGCGGGTTAGAATCCCGCCGTGGGCATGGATGTTTGTGATTGTCTGTGAAAATGGTGGTAGTAGCAGTAGTGGTCGGCGGTAAATGGCGTTGGTGTAGATGATGAAGGTAGTTGTGGTTAGTGGAGTGGTGGAGATGGAGAGCTGTAGAGCGGGGTGCCCTCCCTCGATGAGTCTTTGAACTCCCTGGAGTAATAATAATAATGAACGTAATTCCTCTAGCACAACGATTTTCAATCAGTGAACCGCGGCAAATTGGTGTGCCGAGAGAGTTCTTCAGGTATGCCTCGAGATTTGTGAAAACAAATTAATTGAAAGAAATAATGTCGTAATTTGCGCATTTATTTATTAGCGTGTGGTCTTCCATCCGCACCTGGAGCTCCCTTATTTATATTTTACGAAACTTACGGTTGGTGAATCGGTTTAAAATTGTGTGTTAATTAGCTTTAATCTTTTGATAAGTGTGTTCACAAATAACTTCATTTAATTCTCTTATTTTAAAAGTAACTGGTAAGAGTTCTTTTCTTTCATTTTTTTTCATTCAGTTAATGTTATTCAATAGTATTCCTTTAACATGGATGAATTTGTAATAAAATTTGAACACAATGAAGAAAGTGAAGCTAATACGTCGAAAGAAAAAAAAAAAGAAAGAAGAAAGTGAAGCTAGTTTTGCCCAGCACATCAGCAGCTGATACCATATCTAGTATTGGTTCTTCTAAACTTAAATTAAAAACTAACGTTCACCATTACGACGAAATTTATTTGTCATTTGGCTTTATTTCCAGTCAAAAAGATCCGCCATGACCTACAAACTACATGCATAGTTTGTGGCAAAAAATTAGCAAACAACACTATGGTTCCAAGTAAATTAAAAAGGCATTTACAATCTAAACATTCTCATCTGAGCGAAAAATTGCTGAATATTTTAAAATACTTGTCCCAGATAAAAAAAAAAAAAAGAAAAGAAAACTATTCAAGCAAAAAGATGGACTAAATTTGTAACTGTGTCCGAAAAAGCCCAAGAAGCCAGTTAAGCAATCGCAGAAATTGTTCATAAAAAAATGAAATCTCGCACAATTGCAGAATCTGTAATTCTGCCAGCATGCTGTAAAACTGTTAATATCCTGTTTGGCGAGGAATATGAAAAGGAGATTTTAAAAATTCCTATATCAGATAACACCATTTATCGAAGTATTCAGGATTTGGCCAAAGAAGTTGAGTTGCAAGTGATACCTCACATTAAAGAAGCAGATATGTTTGCTATTCAGTTGGACGAATCAACTGATGTAACTGGTAAAGCTCAACTTCTAGCTTTCAGTAGATTTATCTATAAGGAAGATATTATAGAACCGTTTTTATTTTGTCGATCACTCCCGGAAACAACGAAGGGCCAAGATATTTTTGATGTTGTTGATAATTACTTTAATTGTCATAACTTGTCTTGGTATTCTTGCATCAGTATTTGCACAGATGGTGTCCGCTCGATGTCAGGAAAAGCAAAAGGGTTTGTTACACTGTCTCAAAATAAGAATCCTAGAATTATTTTGACACATTGTTTTCTCCACAGAGAAGTACTATCAAAATCATTGGTACCTGAACTTAAACAAGTACTAGACGAGACTATCAAAATTGTTAACTATATAAAAGCCAGGCCGTTGCAATCGAGATTGTTTGCATCACTTTGCTCCTCAATGGAAGTTCTTACATGCAGTCGTTATATACCGAAGTGAGATGGTAATCTCGTGGACGAGTTTTATAAAGATTTTATGAACTAAAAGAGGAAATTCTAATTTTTTTTTGACAACTCAACAATCTGAGTTATCAGATTTTCTTAGCGACGAGCTTAGGTGCAGTAAGGTTACATTTCTTGCTGATATATTTCAATCTTTAAATACACTTAATAAAAGTATGCGGGGAGACTGTGAAAATATTCTTACTTCCACTAACAAAATTAACGCATTCAAGGAACAACTAATGTTTTGGGAAGAAAGATTCAGAAAAGAAAATACAGCAAATATGTTTGAACTAACGAAAAAGTGCAAACTGAATGCAAATCTAATAGATCTAATTTTACAAACCTTAAGATTACTAAATACAAATATTGAAAAATATTTTCCCTCACTTGACATATCATCCTTCAATTGGATAAGGGATCCGTTTGTCTTATGCGGATATTTAAATTGGGATATTTAAAGATTACAGAAGAGGACGAATTAACAAATATAAGAAATGACAGCACTTAAAACTAAAACATTCAACAACAGATACTACTTCGTTTTGGTTATCTCTAAGAAGTGAATTTCTCAATATTACCAAAAAAGCAATAGAAATACTTCTTCCATATTTGTGCGAATCAAGCTTTTCCGCAATGAATATTATTAAGAACAAAAATTTCTACTGGAAACCTTGGAAGATGATTTAAGAGTACCTATCTAAGATTCGACCTCGCACAAAAGACATTCTGAAACAATATCAAGCTCAGATATCTCATTAAAATTAACTGCAAGTATGTATATTATTTTATATATTTAATGTTCATTTGAAAAAAATCAATTAAAAAGTTTAAAATAATTTTGAGTACTGTCTTTTCTTATTCAAAATGTTAAAAATATAGTTTACATTTTTTTGGAGCAAAAAGGATAAGTAATTACTATTATTAATATCTCGTGTGTGTAAATCAATCAAAATTATGCGTATTTTTTGCCAGATCGTCAAAAAATTAAAAGAATATATTTTTAGTGTGCAGCAGAATTTTAATAATTAGTCTAGGTGTGCCACATTACGAAAAAGGTTGAAAATTACTACTGTAGCATATTATCCCTTCCAAGTAGTTTCTTTGGGTATTTAGATTGTTTTCTTCTTTTTTCTAGCGACTTACTAACATTGTTGAAAGAAGCTGCAAAATGCGAAATATTCTTCACATGCTTTTTGAAATCACGCTCATTTCAGAAAAAAAAAAAAATTCTGGTAAAGAAATGTAAGATGTAAGCATTATCGATTTATTTAATTAATATTTTTTATTTTGTTTTGTTTTATTTATTAATTTAATTAATTTATTTTTTTGTTCTGCATGGGTAATTGAAAATGAATTTTGCTGATAGTTCTACATCTTCAAAAATCAGCGAGCGAAGGTAAATTAATATATATTATTATTACAAGGAGTCTAAACACTCGTCGAGGTAGGGCACCTAGTGGGGTCTAGAATCGGAGGAAAGATTAAAACGACTCTCATCTAAAGAGAACCTTAGCCCATTGGTGTCTTGTCCAATTTTTATGCATAAAACAGGTGACCCCCCCTCTACGATGAACTGTGGATAAAAGGGACGCAGACTAGAGGCGTTCGGGAGTATAGGCCTACTTGTCGCACGCGTCTTGTTGTTTGTCGTTTGTCGACAAACAGCAAGAATGGAGCCGACAAACAACAATGGAGCCGACTTGCAAGCTGACCTGCCTTGGTGCGTCGATTATGTTTTGCAATTATAATAAAAAACTGTCTTTTTGCTCCGTGGTAGAACGAGGGCGACCTCTTATCAAACTCCTGGAACATTCCATTGGTTTGAAACATAGCCCAGAGCCTGGATGCAACGCTATGCGAGATTTCAAACTCCTTGGCAATATCAGTAATTTTGCGACCTTCTTCAAGCTTTCCAATAATTCTTCCCCGCGTGAAATCATCTAGATGATGTCTTTAAGACATTACAAGACATCGAAGTTTGCAACTTTATTCCTTCACGAAAAGAGCTTCCTTCAAACACAATTCACTTAGCGCAGCCTTTTTGCCGCTTATCCTGTTGAGTGCTATTACGTGACCTCCCTTGCACGCGATTCGAAAATTTTAATGTGTACCCACCCTTTCTACTCGAAATCGTCAGTTATAAAAATTGCCACAAGCTGATTCGTCAGAATTTGCGGTTGTAATCTTCAGAAATAGTGTGTTTGTCTTTAGGTTTTGGACTCCAGTGTATAATATACACTATAAACAGAACTAGGCATTAAATCATTTTAATTAGTTGTAGTTTAAACAGCTGAATGTTATCTAAATACACGTTGTACATCTAAAGAAGTATGATGCCTATTAGACAAGCTAATCCAAATAACTTAAATTAAACGAAATTTCCTTTTACGAATGTTTCTTCTGTAAATTACTACAAATTGTTCAAATCTGCTCATATGTTACTCTAAGTATCTGTTAAGTTGGTCAGAAAATGAACACCTTCTTAACATGGATTTTCCATAATGTTTATATAGTTAGAGGTATGCTGTAACTAAGTATAGACTCTTGCTTGTTGTTCATTCGGTTGTTGCTTAGAAACTGTTATACATGTTATGTTTCTTTGCCTTAGATGAATATTGACGTTTAGCAGCGAACATGATTTCGAATCGTTTCTGTTATCTCTGATGTGCATTGTGTGTGTGTGTGTGTGTGTGTGTGTGTGTGTGTGTGTGTGTGTGTGTGTGTGTGTGTGTGTGTGTGTGTGTGTGTGTGTGTGTGTGTGTGTGTGTGTGATTCCCACCCCATGAAAAGTTGTAAAACCATAATGCATTGTAAACCTATGCGTACCAAGGCAAATTAACTTGGCTCGTTTGAAACCTAATTAATGCTCTGATAGGGCGGTGAATTCCATGTGCATGGGCATTATGGTTGTCAGCTGTGTGTGTGTGTGTGTTTGTGTTCTCACTTAACCCACCTCCGTATGAAATCGGCTAACAACTCACCTTCAGTTGAAAATCCCTGATAAAGATTCTTCGAATCCTAGATGGAATTCGAGCCCAGTGCTTTCCAACCATAGGGCGTAGTCGAAATTGACTAAGATACGGAAGCTCATAGCTAAGATTTCATTTATTATTTTTTAATTTTTATGTGTTTTTCATACTTTTTATTTATTATTTTACATAGTCCGCTAGAGACCAAACATGTGTTTTTTTTTTCAAGTCGCTCCACGCCTCCAATAAAAAGTCTATGAATTCCTCTAACGATAATCACAAACATACGTGCCCACTGCGAGATTCGAACTTTCATCCTGGTAGTTGGAGAACGAATACGCTTACCACTTGGCCAACCTATCCAGTGTTATAAGAGAGATCACTGAACGGTGCATGTGGCAATATGATACTGGATGAAACCTGAAATTCTGAATGCAACGAGGATTGCTCTTATAGGATGATGTGATATCAGACAACAACGTCTATCCTAATTTCTCTTGAGTCTCTAAAGCTTCGTCAATATCGCTGGGCTCATTCTCCATGATATCGTCTATTAAACTACTCAAAAGGTCTCTGAAAAGTTATCGTTTTACTATCGATCAAGAGGTGAAGAAGATGCTGCAATCATACAGTCCTTGTATACACCTCGGACCTGACGTCACTGACGGAAATCGAACCCAGGTCTTCTTTCCGACCAAAGGGCTTCGTCTATGCTGACTGAGCTACGGAGGCTATAATAATAGAATACTTGAAGATAATTTCTTTTTTCTTTCTTTACTTTTTTTTTAAATATGCATCTCCCACGCGAAAGGCAGATGAGCCTATAGCAAACAGATGCCGTGTGAGGGCAGGGGCAGGCATACAGTAATGTGTTGATATTCTTCTTTAACTGATGAAGGTTGTAGCCATTTGGAAATGCTTCATGAGAGAAACTGTTCCACAGAATTGAGGTGGAAGAAATGAAAGATGGCTGGAAGTTTTAGGTTCAGTGAGTATGCAGTTTGACTGTAAAAGCATGCTGAGTAGCTGCAGTACGAGTTCCTGTAGATATGGCAGAAATGGAAGGCATACTGGATGCTAGTTCTGCTGAACAATTGCCATGGAAATATCTGTAGAAGAGACACAATTCAGAATGCTGTTGAGAAAAGGGCAATCCAGTTCCCCTTTTCTGAACAGCATCAGGAATTTTTAGGGAGGTCTTAGGTGCACCACCCCTTACATGAGAGCAGCATTCCGATGTTGGTTGGATTTAGGATTTATACAGAGTAGGTAACTGTTCGGCAGAGAAGTACCTTCTTGACCGAAAAAGGATACCAAGTTTTTTGGAAGCTGCTGATGCTATAGAAATGATATAATTGTGCCAGGAAAGGTGTGAAGTAAGAATCAGACTGAGAAGAGAAATTTGGTTTTGACTGTTCAACTCAGAATTATCAAAAGTAAGCAGAAGGATCTCAAGTATTTTCTTTACGTCAAAACAAACATAACTGCGGTTTGGAAACATTCAGATTAACTAGGTTGCTTTCGCTCTGTTCAAGGATACTATGAAGGTCAGTCTTCGAGGCGTTTATTATAGGTGATCTTAAAGCATGTGATGTTTGAACTCCGCAAGGTCTATCATATGAGTAGGACGAGTGGAGTGTGCTATCATCAGTGAAACTATGAATAGGGTTTGCAGTGAATAAGAGAAAGTGATTTATAAAAATCAGGAAGAGGGTAAGCGAAATGACAGTTCTGAGGGATACACATAAACAGGAAGTTTGAGGAGAGAACATCATCAACACATTACACGTAGGGATCTGAGATAAAACTGGCAATCTATTTGCTCAAGGACGAAGGCAATCCAAATGATAGTAACTTGTTGAGAAGCCCTCGATCAAGAGATATTTTCAAACGCCTTGGAGATGTCAAAAGCAATGGGACAGGTTTCTTCAAATCTTTCCATGGAATGGGTTCAGCCAGAAGATCTGTGGATGTGGATTGGCGAAATCAATACTGGTTGTCACTAATTAGATAGCAGTTATCAAGATGTTGAAGAAACTGGCTGTTGATAACCTTCTCCATTACTTTAGACAAAAGTGATGTAAGAGCAACAGGTCTGTAGCTTGATGGTAAATATTTATAGCCATTTTTGAAAACTGGTTGTATGTGAGCTTTCTTTCATGCTGAAGATCTAAGTATACTTTAGTGAATAGATGTTAGAGAACAGGCGTTAGTTCAGGAGTACATCTCTTGTGCACAATGGGTAGAATTTCATCGTTACTGGCTGTTTTGTAGTATTCAAAATATTCAAGATTCTTCTGATGTCTTTCTGGTGGAAGGTCACAGGCGGCATGAGATGTAATATTCTAGGCAAGGAAGGAGTTAATTTGCAATGTTATCTATGTAGGTGTTGGAAGAGAAGAATGAAACCAAAATATTAGCCTTGTCTTTAGGTGATGTTACAATGTTAACGTTAGGATGAGACAGAGGAGAAGCACAGATGGACAAAAGTTGAACCCAGCGGCTTTGGCGAAGGAGCAGAACGAACTCGCTGCTTGTGCCAGTGGCACAAAGCAGCGAGTTTTCTGCTTATGTCCTTGTTGAAATTAGACCTTGCCTTTTTAATGGTGATTTTACAAGTATTGCAAGCAACTGAATAAAGGTTACACGTTTTTCAGAACAATGTAAAAACTATGGTTCTCCAAAAAGTGAGGAACATGAACAGTGAGCAATGAATTTCCATTTCAATATGGATTGATGATGACGATCAACCTGTCTTTCATCCATTACACGGTGAAAGCATCTCCCATTGCAGGAGGGTTGGCTTTACTTCTCCCATGTTGACCCAGTTCATCTTGGGAGAGTGTATATATATATATATATTTGGATGAATGAATGTATGAATGTGAGAAACAATGACAAACATCCATGCCCTTGGCGGGATTCGACCCCGCAGCCTCTTGACTAGAGAGTGGATATGCTAACCACTCGGCCAACCAGTATGGATCATTTCTGTAAAAAGATCATAATACTCGTAATTATTTAGATCTGAAGAATACAAACAGTAGTCTGACCGATGAAAAGAAGAGTGGGAGTCACGTAAATCCTTCGACTTGGCATAGTTGTAATCCTCGTACATACGAGGTTTTGAATTGCTGAAGGAAGGACGGAAGAGACGAAACTTGGATAAGTGTTCTGAATTGTCAAGAGGAGCAGTCACCTGAGCACCTGGAAGGAGAACTAATTAAGAAAAGATTTTAAAAAGTGTTGGATGAGTGAGAGGATTGTCAGGAATTCAGCAAGGAATGAATGGTTTTTTAAGTGATTGCTTACAGCAAAAATCTCCGCTTCTCTTCCAAATCGTTTAGTGAAATATGAAAAAGGAAGTCAATTAGAATTATGGACATTGAAAGTACCAAGATGGATGACGTCAATGTTTGGAAATTTTGACTGTATGAAATCTAGCTTTAAATATAGGAATTCAAAAAGTTCAGAATATTTTTCTGAATTGGGAAAACGGTAGAAGTAGCAGATGAATTAAACAAAATGGGGAAAAGAAATTTTAAGAGAGCGCAGGTCAAAAATGTGATGCGAGATTCTAGGTTAGATATTCTTTGACAAATACCGCCCTTGTGTCGGAAGAAATCATAAAGGGTGTAATTTGGAACAGTTAGATGAGCTCTTGTCAATTTTTGAGGTTCAGTCGGAAACAGATTTGGATGACTGAATATGATGATGCACAGCATAAGTTACTGTTGATACCACGGATGTTGGTAAAGTGAATATGAAAGACTTTTTGTGTGTGATTTTTAAGTTTAATTATTTTTGGGGAATTTTATAAGAAAGTTTATTTATTTATTTTTCTAGTTGAACCGCAGAGACACTAATGCCTATTTAGACTTAGATTCATGTTCAAAGTTTCAAATATCGAAAAAAAAAAAAACAAGGGAAGGGAAGGGAAACACGCAGTGGGTGAAGATACAGAGAGCGTATGTAGTTTCCAACCACAGCATGGCATCGATAGTGCTCCCCCCTGCATACCATTACAAGGACTCCCTTTAGGCACGATCTGGCAGTTTAGTTGGCAGTGAGAATATGAGCCATTTGATCAGGAGGCCTCCTAAAAGGCTACAATCTGGTTCGGTTCCACACACTAACTGACGGCCAGCCTGCGGATCTGCTTTACTGCTGTATCCTCGTATAATTAATGCATGTATGATAAACTAAGAGATAAATTTATCTACAATTTTAAAATAAATTTCATGCATTTACTTATTATATTAATCATCGTTATTTTCTGCGGTATTTATAGGTGTTTAAGATCCATGACCTTGCTTAATTAGCTTTCGTAACCATAAATTTAGAAATAGATCATTTGTAAATATACACTGTACATTATAAATAAATAAGTGTATATTTACAAATATACATTTGTAAATATACACTGTATATATTCTTGTGCGAAAATTGCTCATCTTTTTCTTGACTAGTTTGCTGATTGCGGGACGAAAAAGCCGAGTTTCTAGGTAGAAAACTCTTAGACTTCCATACGAGACCACTAACTCACTTTTAGGTGAAAAGCCCTTATAAAGGTTCTTCACATCCTGGACGGAATTCAAAACTAAGTTTCCAACTCGTCAAAAGCGACTGCTTTATAGGGGATGATGTATTTATTCACACTATAGAAAAAAAATCATTTTCTTTGATCTCTTAAATTTTGGCATTATTGAACTCTGTAATATATTAAAAGTTCCTAAAAAATTGTATCTTCATCTAAGATTTCTTCCTCATCCTTAAACTTGCAATGTTGATCTAGTAGTACAAAGGTATTATTTGTATAGTGCGAAAAGAATCATTTCATTTGCCTTGTGTTAGATGAATCGAAATGCACCTATAAATCTAAACTCCAATGAATCAAAATGTTGCTCTAAATTTAAATTCCCATCAAACAAAATGCACCTCTAAATTTAATTCCGCGTATGAATCAAAACGCACCTCTTTCAAACAATTTTCTTCCACATTATAGAGAGATTTTATTTATTTATTTAGCGTATGATGATACAACGACCATGAGGCCCTTTTTTACAGGGAGGTATGGTACCATCTCAGTCCTCCCTAATTTTATTCGGGCTCGGGACGGGCATAGCTGACGAATAAGGCCTATAGCTGGGTCTTAAGTATTCCTGACTGTAATCCGTTTGCGATCACGAGGCCGGTTTGCCTGCTCTGGGGACGAAAAACCCGAGTTTCCGGGTGAAAAATCCCCCACTTCCGTATGAGACCAGCTAACTCATCTTTAGTCGAAAGAGACCAGATAAAGGTTCCTCACTAACCTTTATCTGGTCGGGAATCGAACCCAGGTCTTTCCGACCAAAGGGCTTCGTCTATATATCGACTGAGCTACGGAGGCTCTGTTATAGACAGATGAAACGTATTAAACAGTAATCACGTTCTTTCTCATCACATGCAGTGCATTTTAAAATCTATCAACAGGTAGTTTTATTGCTCCCTAGATAAAACAATTTCAGGATTTTTTTCTATCATTGGTAATAGTTTCAAATTAATTCTCTGTTTTCATAAAGTGTACTTTATCAACATACTTAAATAACTTGCGAATTTTCTCAGAGAAATGAATTCTTCTTTTAAATAAGGACAAAAGTGTCTCTCATTTATTTTAAAATAACTTCTTATAGTGTGTGTGTGTGTGTGTGTGTGTGTGTGTGTGTGTGTGTGTGTGTGTGTGTGTGTGTGTGTGTGTGTGTGTGTGTGTGTGTGTGTGTAGGGAGGGTTAAGTTGTTCTGAATTACTGCCAAAACAACGAGACTATGAGGGTAATACATTTGTCTGTTACATGTGTTTTTCTGGAGAATTGTTTCCTATTTTTCATAAGATAAAAATTTTCCGATTTCCGATGAAAAATTCCGGAGATCCGTTAACTCACCTCACTTGAAAAGCACTTTTATTGGTTCTTCGTGTAGGAGACGGAATTCGATCGGATCCTATCAACCAAAGGGCAAGTTCGATAATGACTGAGCGATGGAGGCGCTGGGGAATCAGGGAATCAGATTAAATGGTTTACATTTGGACCATAAATGATGACACAAGCGTTGGCAGGCAACGCTTCTTGTTTTTATAAACTTAGTTGAAAGCGAAGAAATAATGAATGTTTAGAGTTAATGAATGAATAGAGAATGATCATTGATAATTCTAAACATTTCTATAAAATTATCAATGGACAACATTAATAAATTTTCGGGAGGTTTAATGCACTATTCTAAACATGGTATAATTTATAAGGTTAGGGGATTTGGGAATTGTGGCGAAGTACTAGTAGCCGCATTACTGAAAAATGAAGTCTTGAACAGCAAAGGATGCCAATTGTGTTTAAAAGGTGAAGAAAATATTGATGGGACAGATTTAAAACAGGAATGGCTAGAAATAAATGTGAGTTGACAAAAAAGGTTGTGTCCTGTGTGGTGATTTGTGTATTATCAAATGTTAGGGAACGTGAATTAGACCATATTTGAGAAAAAAGGCAGGTTCATGTAGCATTTGTGACTTAATTGTTATCTCTTCAATGAAAAAAGAGTATGAAAGTTTGTGTTTATAGAAAATATTGAAGCCTGGATGTCTTGTGCACTTCAAGGCTTGCCAAATGAGTAAAAAGAAGATGATCCATCATTAATAAATATTGCTTTATTCATTCGCTATTGTTTGACAAACACACACACACACACACACATTTATAAAACAATCATTAAAAGTAATTATAATTACTTTTAATGATTGTTGCTACTGCATACTAATACCGATAATTATCGGCATTAGTATGCAGTAGCAAGACGTGCGCGTTTTGCGGCATTTATATACGTAGCGATATCGGCATCATATACTGGGAACATCAGAGGATGACGATGATTTTTATTTCCAAGCATCCGCTTTTGATACCACTGATATATAATACTTTTTTTGCTTTGCGGAAAAGTGTTTTATTCAGGAAAGGATCAGTTATTATTATGATGATGATTTTATGATATTAATATCAGTTTTATCATTTTGTACCGTACCGACATTAATCTATTTAATTTGTAGGATGCACAGAAAGCATACGTTGTTATAGCGTATCTTAGTATATTTTGGCATAGTGCTTTGTATATTAGTGTTTTTAGGCGTCTGGGAACTATGTCTTTTAACCTATAGAGTTTGCCACTTATTGTTCGGAGTTTACTGTGTAGATGGTTTATGTGGCTATTCCAGTTCATATCTGCATCGAAGTAAATTCCAAAGTATCGTACTGTTTCGACCTGAGTGATTGCAGTGGTTTTGCTGTTCTGTGTGTTTTTTATGTTGGAAAGTGGATGTTGGATGATTATATATTTGTTATCAACTGGTCGAGTCAGTGGATTTCTGAATATCATTAATTTTGTCTTTTCTGAATTTAGGTGTATGGAGTTTTTCGAGGGCCAGTCTATGATCAGATTTATGTCATGTTGCATATTTGTTTGGGCTATGCTTGCGTTATTATGGATGGATATTATTGCTGTATCGTCTGCGTATTGGAATATCTTACCTTTGAGTGGTAGCTGATTAATATCGTGCGTGTAAATGTTGAATAGAGTTGGGGAGAGTACAGCACCCTGTGGTACTCCACAGGTTACTGGTAGCTCTCTGCTTCGGTTTGATCCGATACGTGTGATATGCTTTCTATTTTGGAGGTAGTTTGTAAACCACCTGTGAAGAGGCCCGTCTATTCCAACATGCCTCAGCTTTTCTAACAAGGTTTGATGTGTGAGTGTATCGAATGCTTTGGTTAGATCTATAAAGACTACCTTGGCTATTTTGTTTTTGTCTACGGCGGTATTAATAACGTCTGTAAAGTCTTCCAAGAGAGATGCTGTTCCGTTATTTCAAGGTATTTTGAAGGTAGTTTGTAAACCACCTGTGAAGAGGCCCATCTATTCCAACATGCCTCAGCTTTTCTAACAAGGTTTGATGTGTGAGTGTATCGAATGCTTTAGTTAGATCAATAAAGACTATCATGGCAATTTTGTTTTTGTCTAAGGCGGTATTAATTACGTCTATAAAGTCTTCCAAGAGAGATGTTCCGTTATTTTTCTGAAAACCATATTGTGTTTTGGGGATAACATGAAAGGTCTCTGTGATCTTTTCGGAACAAAGAGAATATAATGACCTTATATACATTGCAATGTCAGAACACAAAATACCGACAGCTAAACATTTATGTCACTATGCAGCTTTGCTAAAACATTATTTCGATGCCAACTACAGGACAGTCAGAAATACATACCGTATAACAAGACCTCGGACAACTAATTATATCACATATAAATACAATAATCACTACGGAAAGGCCACGCGAAACTTCTACATCCCAGACATGATAAACAAATTACCTTTTGAATACAGAAACCTTACAAACTACAATAGCCTGAAAAGAGCTCTAAGGCGATACTATGAACAAGAAACACGCACCCAAAATACCATACAAACTTAATGAAACACAATATATTCGTTCAGGCTCCCAGTTCAGCGACGCATCAATACATTCCAAGTTATTCTGTGTGTGTGTGTGTGTGTGTGTGTGTGTGTGTGTGTGTGTGTGTGTGTGTGTGTGTGTGTGTGTGTGTGTGTGTGTGTGTGTGTGTGTGTGTGTGTATGCGCGCGCGCGTGTGCGTGTGTGTGTGTGTGCGTGCGTGCGTGCGTGCGTGTGCGTGTGCGCTCGAATTTTTCAATCATAGATTTCGTAGTTTCCCAACACAGCAAAAAAAAACCAATAAATAATAACCAACTGGTGTCATCCTCAGATAAGCTTACATATAAGCTTCGAGGATGAATGCAGAGAAATTAGTTCTCATCCAAGATGTATCATATGTAACCAAATGCATGTTATGTACGTATCACATGTGAACAAATGTAAGTAATGTATCATGTAATCAAATGTATGTAATAACTGTAACAAAAGTATGCAATATAGAGTGATTATATCCATTGATATTGTATATATAGAGTGTAAAATTGCAAAGAAACATCTGTGATAATCATCATTATGAATATTACAATAATATATGTTGTAAACAGTTATTGTTATTACTATTATTAAAAAAAACTTTATGTACGAGAAATTATTTGTTATGCATAATTGTGTTCATATAATGTATGTAATTTATCTGAGAAATAATAATAAAAAAAATACTTTCAGATAAAGGATGAACTACTGTCAGCTAATCATTTCGATTTTAAGTTCAATATTAAGACTGTGCTGACCTATCGGATAAGATACTGTGTGATTATTCAAAACGACCGTCGAAAAATGCAAGTGAAGTTAGTTAAGTTAAGTAGTTAAATAGACCAAATTATAAAGTTGATTAATTGGCTTCAGGATGCCTGATTTTCGTGACCCTGTTTATAACATGTGCCACGTTACTTAGGGTCCAGGATCACTCAAGATTGGATACGGAAGGGACAGAGGGTATATAGATAAAATAAGGAATTCCGGTTGGCGTGATTATATACGAAATAAATATGCTACAACACAGCTGGGGAGACGGAGGGAAAAAAGGATACGAATAATTCTTCACAGACTGGATCACACTGACATCCCAACAAGAATAACAAAATGTTGAATTGCATTTCAGCATCGCAACGGATCACGTTTATTATGGAGCTGTAATATTTTTGTCTTGAAAGCAGTGCAACATTACTATGCCAATGTCTTCAGGACCATCGGATCTTTTATCCAAACCTTAGTTTCAGAATTAAACAAGCTAATATATATTCCTGTGATGTGGTGGCAGAAATATAATGGTTTATAGCTGCATTTCCTGGTATAGACTCTGACGGGACTTCGGCCGTAGTGTTTAAAAAGATGATCGACGCGGATATCACCCATGAATGATTTGACTTCCTACATTGCGGCAGTTTTAAGAGAGTAGACCTTCAACAAAACAGCCATACTACAGGCGTTAATAAGGAAATAGTAAATGATGTAAAAAATCTTGACTAGAACATGTGCCTAAAAATGGCACATGGACTTCTATCATACTAAAATAAGAAGAGTCCAAAATTCCTGATGTACCTACTGGAGAGAATATTCCTGAAAGTGTGAAAAGTAGGTCTGGACCAGAAAAGCGGATTTTAGGTTTCTTCATGGTTAAATATGTAGATGGAGTCAAATATACCATCAGGTGAGGATGATTCTTTATGTGCGCAACAAGATGGAACTGTGTTTTGAAATTTAATATTAACTGAGTTAAACCGGATTGAATTATACTGTGATATCTATATTGGACTAAAATTTCGGACATTTTCTAATGACAGATTCGAAGATATTACTACTGTTAAATTCACATTACTCCTCATACCTTTTCACGTAATTTTTGGCAGAACAATATATGTATATTGTCATAAGAAAATCTGAAGTTGAAATATTGCAAACCGAAAGTGTTATAAATTCGTAAACAGAAATTATGAAATAAATAACATTGATATATCAGGGTCATTACGTGGAATTAAAATGTATATACCTGAATATACAATTCATTCTTAAAACGATTCAGAATTAATTTATTTGAATTTCTCCTAAAAGTCAGAGATACTGATGCATATAATAAAAAGCAAAAAAAAAAAAAAAAAATGTTCAGTAACAACTTACAATTGAATGAGTTGCGTTGCTGTCTTCTGAGAGGCAGATAAAAGTTACTTCGTTAATCCCAGGAAACGATGTAGTGAACGAATGTAACAAGAACGAGTTATATATTGGCTGATTGATCAATATGAACCAACTATTCACAAACCTTGCTCTTGGATGTATCTAAAAACAAAAACAACAAAATTTCTTTTGTTTGTTTGTAGAATTGCATACTTCAGTTTATTGACTACGTATATAAGACAAACATTTAATCAACTCATTTATATAACTAAATAATGTACTTCATTTAATTAAGTAATTAACTAATAATTAATTCATTAAATTAAATAAACAGCTATGAGAAAATTTATTTAGTTAACTAAACATTTAATAATGAATTCACTAATTATTATATTAATAATTATTTGCTAATAACAAATGATATGTTAATTAAATAAATATTTTATTTTTAGTTATTTAATTAAAAATTATGGCGCATTTCACAAGATTCGATTTTAAAAAATCCCTCCTTACTTTATTGGAACGTTTAGGACTCTCATAAATTTTATAGTAAATAATTATATCTCTTATATATTTATAATAAATTTACCAACTAGTAAGAAAGTCAATATACTGTTATGTCTACTCTTAGAGCTACGTTTAATTTCGCGTCTAACACTAGTTAGAAAATTAAATAGTTTTACATTATTTAAATATGCAGTGAGAAGAGAGATGTTTTTGTTCTTACGATGCAGAAAGTTGAAAATAATCGAAGAATGTTTTTTAATTTCCGGAACAAAACTAATAAACGATGATACCGTATTATGGTTGCACTTTAAAATAACAGCTTATGATTTTTAATAAACGACTGATCTATTTGGATAAGTCGTCTGCTAAAGAATCATACCGAAAGAGAGCGCTTTTTGAGTACAAAATCATAAATATGAGTAAACATTATTTAAAACAAATTCACACTAGATTTTGTGTGAAGCAAGGGAAGTCTGTGATTGATATAAACGATATGTTAACACGAAAATTCAAGATATGTTAACGATACGTTAACACGAAAATTCAAGATCAGGACAGATTACGATTTAAACACTTAGAAAAACTTCCGCGACGATGAACTTTCACACATGCCATTTAATAGCATGCGATGAAAATTGAAAATAATTTTGTTCGAACAAATAAATATTTAGAAACATTAATAACCAAATGCGTCTTTTAAATATTTTCTTAAAATTGCTGGTTAAACTGTGAGATGTTGAATTATTATAATTACCGTTTAGCTATTAATATTAATTTTTACAGGTTCCCGTTTATGAAACTTTATTTTGGAATTCTAGCATAAACCGAATTACCTATCCCGTAATGCACCAGTCCAGACATTTAAGGGAAAAGAACTCATTCCACAAATTATATTACAGTGCCTACACACTTCATTTATTCATCGTAACATGTAATGTTTTGTTAACGACTCAAAACAAATTGTCAGCAGAGAAATACCGCAGTATTTCGAGGGGAAGTAGTTTTTTTGAGGTACCGCTTGGAGGCCTGATGGTATAAAAACGCACCTGTTTGAGGATATTGACGGAGGTAGTCAAGTTGTCACACCAATAGAGTACAGTGAATTTGATTTTATCACGAACTTCTGGATTTAACACGTTCATTGCCAATCACGCGATATCGCGTAACGCGAGTTCTCACTAAACAGCCGATCACGCGTTATCGCGTGGATCGGCCGTTTGGTGAGAACTCCGTTTGAAAAAAAAAATAAAAAAAATTTGGCCACCACACGAAATTCCAATTTTCAGCTTGGCAATGAACGTGTTAAAGTGAATGGACTGTTAATAATATTTATGTATTCAACTCCTGTTTCATCATCCAACAATTGTATTGACATTCCTCCCTCATATAATCTTCCAAGTTCGGAATTTGGCAATGCAGTGGCTGTGAAAAATAAAAAGGAAAATTATAGTATTCATATTTGTGAAAAATTATTTACATTATTTAAATTATGTAAAATAATTCTTCATTTACAAGTATATGAATATCACATTACTTTCATGCAATTTTTGTTGAAATATATAGACTATTTTCTTCTGAGAACAAACGTTACATAAGTAGTAGGGGAGGCGGTAGTGACCAAATGCTTCCGGTGGGAGTGGCTTTCCCCTGAGGGTATATGTGTCAATGGCTTCAGGTTGGAGTTTCTGACCAAATGCTTCCGGTGGGCGTGGCTTCCTGACGTCATTGTGAGTGACGTCATGAGTTTGGAATGTTTGGAATTTCCATGTGGGCAAGTGTGTGAATGGCTTCAGTTCTTGTGTTTTGGTTCGCGTATGGGATTATGGGTGATTTTTTTGGTTCGCCTATGGAATTATGGGTGATGATAGAGATAAGGATTCGTGTTGTGATTGGTGGGACACTTTAAACCAAATGCTTCCGGTGTGTGTGGCTTCCTGAGTCAGGAATTTCCCTGGGAGCATATGTGGTCACTGGCTTCAGTTCTTGTGTTTTGGTTCGCGTATGGAATTATGGGTGATGGTAGAGATAAGGATTCGTGTTGTGGGTGTGTGTTGTTTTCAGATGTAGATAAGTGACGTCATTTGTTATTTGTAAATAAATAAATGTCGTCATTTGTTATTTGTAAATAAGTGACATTATTGTTTTGAATGGAAAGGGAAATATTAGTGGATAAGTAATCGTGTTGTCATTGGTGGACACTTCTGACCAGATCAAGATCAAGATAAGGTAAGGAATCGTGACGCGAATGTTTGTTGTTATTGAGTTTGGAATGATAATTTAATTTAACTATATTCTATGTCACACAAACATACAGTTTTTTTTTTTCTTCTATAGATGGTTGTACTAATTTTCCAATACATTTTGGGTATTTCTTTCCTGTTAAAGTGTGGGAATTCTTAGAGAAAGTCGTGATGGCTCTCGTGTTTCGAGTTTTTCTGAATAATTAATTATATACTTAAAAAACCTGTCCTTAAACACACATACACACACATATACATATTAGATATAAAAAATCGCTAATGTATCCATGTTGATACTCTAATATATACCCTATGATTATTCTTATGGAAAAAAAAAAAAACTATTCAGTATTAGGATTACGCTTACCAAACAACATGCGATCAGTTATGTTTAAGTTAAAAAAGTACTTATAGCTTTCCAGATGACTCTTCGAAATTCGAATATTCCAAAATAGTTCAATTTTATATCCACAACACAACACAAACACAAAAACCACAAAGAATGAAATTTCTGTAAATACTGTAACCTGAACTAGTTACTTCGTCCTTTAGATTACGGAGTGTAGATGGTGAGGTTTCGTCATTGCAAGATCCCCCAGCGAGCGCTTTTCTTCAAAGGGGATGACATGAGTCACATCCGTAAAGTGGGGTATTGTTCAAAATGCACCATTTCCTCAAGTTTGGATATTTCTCAAATACTTACATATGACTAAGGGATTAGTATCCACATGTTTGAATGAAAATTATTCATTCTTCGTTACCGTCGGCATTCATCGGTGTAGTAAATTAATGCTTACATTTAATGTTAATTTAGATTGCTGTTAGAGTATGGAATTCAGACAAGTGAAATTATTATTATTATTTTTTTTTCAAATTGATTGGTTATTTTCTGTATTTTACTTTTAAAAGTCATATTCTAACAATAACTGAATAGAATTAATAAATATATAAAGTATATGTGAATTTATTTTCCAACACTGAATATTTCTCATTAAGTCTTTTACAGAAGGTTTTCTGAATATTCCAATTGTTGATTAACATGTATTCACAGAACACAAACACAAATCTGAAAAGAACATTTCACTTTTTCATTATAGCTTACTGTGGCTAACATATATTCACACCACAAAACACACAAAACATAGGAGTTGATAGATATTTCTGTAAATAACCAGAAAAGCTAGTGGACTACTTAATTTACTTTAGTATCCGTTTGGTTCTCTGTATTAATTCTTTCCCACGGTGTCCATCCTCGGTAGGAAGCTCTATGCGCTGTTTTGTTTAGGGTAAGTGTTATTTCCGGTTTCGAATTCCGATTGCTGTTAGAGTATGGAATTCAGACAAGTGAAATTATTATTATTTTTTTTTTTTTCAAATTGATTGATTATTTTCTGTATTTTACTTTTAAAAGTCATATTCTAACAGAATAACTGAGTAGAATTAATAAATATATAAAGTATATGTGAATTTATTTTCCAACACTGAATATTTCTCATTAAGTTTTTCTTAAAGTTCCCCAAGCTAAGTGGGAAACTCTATGCGCCGTTTTGTGTAGGGTAAGTGTTATTTCCGCTTTCGAATTCCGATTGCTGTTAGAGTATGGAATTCAGACAAGTGAAAATTTTATTTATTTTTTTTTCAAATTGATTGGTTATTTTCTGTATTTTACTTTTACAGGTCATATTCTAACAGAATAACTGAGCAGAATTAATAAATATATAAAGTATATGAGAATTTATTTTCCAACACTGTATATTTCTCATTAAGCCTTATCCGGTCGCCTTTTGTTGTACGTAGGTGAGAAAGCGTGTGTTTTGTTTCGAACTTTTGGTTTCCGCTGGGAAATTACCAATATAACTATTAATTTTACCTTCGATTCCTTGTGCTCTTAACCTATTTCTGTAAGTAGAATTTATTTATGAATTATTTTCCCACACTGTTAGTTTTCATTCATTAATCTTGTTTGTAAATAACGAACAAATAAGACTTTTCATTCAATGAATCAAAAAAAAAAAATTCTCTGGTTACTTTGTGGCATGAAATTTCAGAAGGAAAAAAAAAAAAAAAAATGTTATCTTCCTTCTTAAATTTGTATAACACATCTACGACACCCAATTTGTTCATTTAATTTACACATTTTATTGAATGAAATCTTATTTACAAATTGTATTTACTGAATCTAACAATACAGATAATAAATAAATTGAAAAATACATCAAAGTTTCTTCCATGGTTGTGGAATTGCCATCGTATGGTTTTGACAATGTGATTCTCATCTGAAAGTTAATTTTCATTTGTGTTTGTTTGTTGGGAATTTGTTACTGTAGTAGTAAAATTAAGGGTTGCATATTTATATTTCGAATCCAATACGTATACTTCAGAGAATTATTAAAAGTACAGAATCTTTCGTTATGTTTCCAAAAGCATTTAAAACTACACGTTATGTTTTCACGTTTCGGGCATCCAATTTCATTTAAATCAAGAACAGGTCTCCCTATTAGCTTCGTTAATGTTTTTGATTTTTCTCTTCCTTTGGCAAGTAATATATGATATTTGCATGTTGATTCTATCATCCAAGCTCTTAGTTTGTCCAAAGCTAGTGAACCAATTTCCCACTTCAGCTGATGGTTATATTTTATTAACCAAGAATTCTGTTTTTTAACTCTTTCAGGTAATTCTTTCCAACTACAAGGTGATTTTGTCACTGCATATCTTACACTAATTCCATCAGAAATACAAATTTCTTTAGTAAATAAATTTGAACTCCTGTTCAACAAAAATTGTACATCAATTATCCCAATGATAACTGAAAATTCGTATTTCCCACCCACTGTCGATTTTTCATAATCGTTTTCCTTCATTCTTCTTCTTCGATTACTTCATATGGCACCACAAATAAATAGTTATTTATTATTATTTCACTGATTATTAGCTCTGATCGTATACTTTATGGTAACATTCGTTTACAAAATTCTAAACAATTAGAACTTTTCACAAAGAAACTTTCAAAGAATTTGTGGCTCACCCATTATTTTAGCATTACCAAACACAAATCACAAAACAGCAGCTGCAGTATTCCAAAGTCACTCGACTCTCTGGTATTTTCTTATAGTACTGTTTACACTTACCATCCCCTACCCTGACCGTTCCTTCAAAAATGAACCTTTTGTGCAGATGACTCAACGACATGTTTTCACATGCTGTTGGATATACTGTTGGTGTGTTTTTATCTTACATTGTGTAGGGAAAGGTAAAATTTGTATATGTGTTATCTGTAGAGTACAAACATTTTCTCTATGCCAAACTTTAAAGAAGTGTTAAACTCACGTTTTGTTGGTTTAATAGCTGCTTCTCTCTCTCTCTCTCTCTCACTCTCTGTAAAAATAACCAAATTCTAACAGTTTGGATTTTCGATTATGTGAACGATTTGTTTTCAGATAACTCAAATAATGTCAATAGGTAGCATTAGACAATTTCTAAAATAATCAATACATGGATTTTCGTTTTCAACACCTTTTTTTTTTCCTGTCCTGGCATTTATTTCACAGTTGTGATTTTTTTAAAATAATTAAACAGAATTGCATTAAGATATAAAGTTGTGGATTTAAATATCAAGATCTAATCAGAATAACTGAGTAAAAATTCACCGTGGAAAAACACAACAACAAAAACACATATCTTTGTTCATTTAAGTTTACAAATGCACATTTTATTTTGCTGAAATACTATTTACAAGTATATTCACTGAGAAAAATTCGAAACATGTAATTACCTAAAAATATTTCACAATATTTAGTTTAGACTCTTAACATTTTCCAAAGAGTTCAATGAATAAAATTTTTGTTACTCACTGTTTCTTGGTTACATTACATCAAAATAGCTGGTCACACAAAAGAATTTTTAAATCAGATACCATGGTAACCACACTTCCATACGTTTGATATTGTGTCAGTCTGGAAATGACACCATGCCTCGCTAAACATTCTGTGTATTCTTTTGTCAGCAAATATACACAAACAGTTTTTGTAAAATGTTCGTAAATGTCCCAAAATAAAGAATCTTTATCGAATTGGATAAAATCTTGAAAGTCTAATTTTACCATTGATGAATTTAAATGTTGAGCGATAATTTTTCCCATTAAACGGACAGATGGTAATTCAGTTTCCAAAAATAGTAAATGATTATCAATGTCGTACATTTTTGTTGAAAATCTCTCAGCTTCTTCACAACTAATAGAAAAAACCTTACTTCCATCAGCTCCTGTATCATCAAGTATTAGTTCCCCATCTTGGTATTTCAGAATATAACAATCACCAAGGTCCATTTCATAGTCAACTCTTCTTTGCAAGTAGCCGAGGATATCAGACCACTTCCTGCATAATTTTTCCCATGTGGTCCGGGATAAATACATCACAATGTACGTGTCTTCTAAAATAATAATTGGTTTCCATCCTTTTAAAGCTAGGTGAAGAGTTTTGTCTCGTGCTATTTTCCTGAAGAAAGAAAATTTCAATGACTTTTGTGGCTCACCCATTATTTTACTTTACTTTACTTTCCTGGATACTAATCACCACAACACAATATGATAACTTCACAGGATGAACGAATTGTCGTAACTGCAAAGACACTTGACTCGTTTATTTTTCCTTATAGTACTGTTTACCTGACCTTAACCCTGACCGTTCCTTCCAAATGAAACTTTTGCACAGATGATTCACGGACATGTTTCTACATGTTGTTGGATAAACCATGACGACAATGACGGATGTGTGTCACCCTGGGAAAATTCCAAGATATCTTATCTCAAAAACATCACCCACAATTCCATAGCCAATCAAAACATGACAACAATGTCGTTATGTGTTTGGATATTTCTGGGGAACATATGTCTCTCATACTGTGATATCACAGAGGGTGACAGATGTCTTCCTTGCTATGCTCCCCCACCTAACCCCATCACCCTAGTCTCTCACCATCCCCTCTCCTCCAGAAGATGTCTGCTCAGCCTAGTGGAGATGAGCGAGCTCATCATTTGCGGATATCTTTTAGTGATGTCACCTCCAATCGATACTGATAACTTTTTGGGAAAAAAAAAAATTAAAAAACTGGTTTTTATGATAACTTTTTAGGAAAAAACGCGTTTTTTATGAAAACTTTTTTAGAAAAAAATAAAAAAACGCGTTTTTTTATTTTTTTCCAAAAAAGTTTTCATAAAAAACGCATTTTTCCCTAAAAAGTTATCATAAAAACCAGTTTTTAAAATTTTTTTTTTTTTCCCAAAAAGTTATCAGTATCCATTGGAGGTGACATCACTAAAAGATATCCGCAAATGATGAGCTCGCTCATCTCCACTAGGCTGAGCAGACATCTTCTGGAAGAGAGGGGATGGTGAGAGACTAGCGTGATGGGGTTAGGTGGGGGAGCATTGCAGGGAAGACATCTGTCACCCTCTGTGATATCACAGTATGAGAGACATATGTTCCCCAGAAATATCCAAACACATAACGACATTGTTGTCATGTTTTGTTTGGCTATGGAATTGTGGGTGATGTTTTTGAGATAAGATATCTTGGAATTTTCCCAGGGTGACACACATCCGTCATTGTCGTCATGGTTTATCCAACAACATGTAGAAACATGTCCGTGAATCATCTGTGCAAAAGTTTCATTTGGAAGGAACGGTCAGGGTTAAGGTCAGGTAAACAGTACTATAAGGAAAAATAAACGAGTCAAGTGTCTTTGCAGTTACGACAATTCGTTCATCCTGTGAAGTTATCATATTGTGTTGTGGTGATTGGTATCCAGGAAAGTAAAGTAAAGTAAAATAATGGGTGAGCCACAAAAGTCATTGAAATTTTCTTTCTTCAGGAAAATAGCACGAGACAAAACTCTTCACCTAGCTCTAAAAGGATGGAAACTGATTATTATTTTAGAAGACACGTACATTGTGATGTATTTATCCCGGACCTCATGAGAAAAGTTACGCAGGAAGTGGTCTGATATCCTCGGCTACTTGCAAAGAAGAGTTGACTACGAAATGGACCTCGGTGATTGTTATATTCTGAAATGCCAAGATGGGGAACTAATACTTGATGATACAGGAGCTGATGGAAGTAAGGTTTTTTCTATTAGTTGTGAAGAAGCTGAGAGATTTTCAACAAAAATGTACGACATTGATAATCATTTACTATTTTTGGAAACTGAATTACCATCTGTCCGTTTAATGGGAAAAATTATCGCTCAACATTTAAATTCATCAATGGTAAAATTAGACTTTCAAGATTTTATCCAATTCGATAAAGATTCTTTATTTTGGGACATTTACGAACATTTTACAAAAACTGTTTGTGTATATTTGCTGACAAAAGAATACACAGAATGTTTAGGAGGCATGGTGTCATTTCCAGACTGACACAATATCAAACGTATGGAAGTGTGGTTACCATGGTATCTGATTTAAAAATTCTTTTGTGTGACCAGCTATTTTGATGTAATGTAACCAAGAAACAGTGAGTAACAAAAATTTTATTCATTGAACTCTTTGGAAAATGTTAAGAGTCTAAACTAAATATTGTGAAATATTTTTAGGTAATTACATGTTTCGAATTTTTCTCAGTGAATATACTTGTAAATAGTATTTCAGCAAAATAAAATGTGCATTTGTAAACTTAAATGAACAAAGATGTGTGTTTTTGTTGTTGTGTTTTTCCACAGTGAATTTTTACTCAGTTATTCTGATTAGATCTTGATATTTAAATCCACAACTTTATATCTTAATGCAATTCTGTTTAATTATTTTAAAAAAATCACAACTGTGAAATTAATGCCAGGACAGGAAAAAAAAAAAGGCGTTGAAAACGAAAATCCATGTATTGATTATTTTAGAAATTGTCTAATGCTACCTATTGACATTATTTGAGTTATCTGAAAACAAATCGTTCACATAATCGAAAATCCAAACTGTTAGAATTTGGTTATTTTTACAGAGAGTGAGAGAGAGAGAGAGAGAGAGAGAGAAGCAGCTATTAAACCAACAAAACGTGAGTTTAACACTTCTTTAAAGTTTGGCATAGAGAAAATGTTTGTACTCTACAGATAACACATACACAAATTTTACCTTTCCCTACACAAAGTAAGATAAAAACACACCAACAGTATATCCAACAGCATGTGAAAACATGTCGTTGAGTCATCTGCACAAAAGGTTCATTTTTGAAGGAACGGTCAGGGTAGGGGATGGTAAGTGTAAACAGTACTATAAGAAAATACCAGAGAGTCGAGTGACTTTGGACTACTGCAGCTGCTGTTTTGTGATTTGTGTTTGGTAATGCAAAAATAATGGGTGAGCCACAAATTCTTTGAAAGTTTCTTTGTGAAAAGTTCTAATTGTTTAGAATTTTGTAAACGAATGTTACCATAAAGTATACGATCAGAGCTAATAATCAGTGAAATAATAATAAATAACTATTTATTTGTGGTGCCATATGAAGTAATCGAAGAAGAAGAATGAAGGAAAACGATTATGAAAAATCGACAGTGGGTGGAAAATACGAATTTTCAGTTATCATTGGGATAATTGATGTACAATTTTTGTTGAACAGGAGTTCAAATTTATTTCCTAAAGAAATTTGTATTTCTGATGGAATTAGTGTAAGATATGCAGTGACAAAATCACCTTGTAGTTGGAAAGAATTACCTGAAAGAGTTAAAAAACAGAATTCTAGAATTCTTGGTTAATAAAATATAACCATCAGCTGAAGTGGGAAATTGGTTCACTAGCTTTGGACAAACTAAGAGCTTGGATGATAGAATCAACATGCAAATATCATATATTACTTGCCAAAGGAAGAGAAAAATCAAAAACATTAACGAAGCTAATAGGGATACCTGTTCTTGATTTAAATGAAATTGGATGCCCGAAACGTGAAAACATAACGTGTAGTTTTAAATGCTTTTGGAAACATAACGAAAGATTCTGTGCTTTTAATAATTCTCTGAAGTATACGTATTGGATTCGAAAATATAAATATGCAACCCTTAATTTTACTACTACAGTAATAAATTCCCAACAAACAAACACCAAATGAAAATTAACTTTCAGATGAGAATCACATTGTCAAAACCATACGATGGCAATTCCACAACCATGGAAGAACCTTTGATGTATTTTTCAATTTATTTATTTTCTGTATTGTTAGATTCAGTAAATACAATTTGTAAATAATATTTTGTTCAATAAAATGTGTAAATTAAATGAACAAATTGGATGTCGTAGATGTGTTATACAAATTTAAGAAGGAAGATAACATTTTTTTTTTTTTTTTTTTTTCCTTGTGAAATTTCATGCCACAAAGTAACCAGAGAATTTTTTTTTTTTGATTCATTGAATGAAAAGTCTTATTTGTTCGTTATCTACAAACAAGATTAATGAATGAAAACTAACAGTGTGGGAAAATAATTCATAAATAAATTCTACTTACAGAAATAGGTTAAGAGCACAAGGAATCGAAGGTAAAATTAATAGTTATATTGGTAATTTCCCAGCGGAAACCAAAAGTTCGAAACAAAACACACGCTTTCTCACCTACGTACAACAAAAGGCGACCGGATAAGGCTTAATGAGAAATATACAGTGTTGGAAAATAAATTCTCATATACTTTATATATTTATTAATTCTGCTCAGTTATTCTGTTAGAATATGACCTGTAAAAGTAAAATACAGAAAATAACCAATCAATTTGAAAAAAAAATAAATAAAATTTTCACTTGTCTGAATTCCATACTCTAACAGCAATCGGAATTCGAAAGCGGAAATAACACTTACCCTAAACAAAACGGCGCATAGACTTTCCCACTAAGCTTGGGGAACTTTAAGAAAAACTTAATGAGAAATATTCAGTGTTGGAAAATAAATTCACATATACTTTATATATTTATTAATTCTACTCAGTTATTCTGTTAGAATATGACTTTTAAAAGTAAAATACAGAAAATAATCAATCAATTTGAAAAAAAAAATAATAATTTCACTTGTCTGAATTCCATACTCTAACAGCAATCGGAATTCGAAACCGGAAATAACACTTACCCTAAACAAAACAGCGCATAGAGCTTCCTACCGAGGATGGACACCGTGGGAAAGAATTAATACAGAGAACCAAACGGATACTAAAGTAAATTAAGTAGTCCACTAGCTTTTCTGGTTATTTACAGAAATATCTATCAACTCCTATGTTTTGTGTGTTTTGTGGTGTGAATATATGTTAGCCACAGTAAGCTATAATGAAAAAGTGAAATGTTCTTTTCAGATTTGTGTTTGTGTTCTGTGAATACATGTTAATCAACAATTGGAATATTCAGAAAACCTTCTGTAAAAGACTTAATGAGAAATATTCAGTGTTGGAAAATAAATTCACATATACTTTATATATTTATTAATTCTACTCAGTTATTCTGTTAGAATATGACTTTTAAAAGTAAAATACAGAAAATAACCAATCAATTTGAAAAAAAAAATAATAATTTCACTTGTCTGAATTCCATACTCTAACAGCAATCTAAATTAACATTAAATGTAAGCATTAATTTACTACACCAATGAATGCCGACGGTAACGAAGAATGAATAATTTTCATTCAAACATGTGGATACTAATCCCTTAGTCATATGTAAGTATTTGAGAAATATCCAAACTTGAGGAAATGCTGCATTTTGAACAATACCCCACTTTACGGATGTGACTCATGTCATCCCCTTTGAAGAAAAGCGCTCGCTGGGGGATCTTGCAATGACGAAACCTCACCATCTACGCTCCGTAATCTAAAGGACGAAGTAACTAGTTCAGGTTACAGTATTTACAGAAATTTCATTCTTTGTGGTTTTTGTGTTTGTGTTGTGTTGTGGATATAAAATTGAACTATTTTGGAATATTCGAATTTCGAAGAGTCATCTGGAAAGCTGTAAGTACTTTTTTAACTTAAACATAACTGATCGCATGTTGTTTGGTAAGCGTAATTCTAATACTGAATAGTTTTTTTTTTTTTTCCATAAGAATAATCATAGGGTATATATTAGAGTATCAACATGGATACATTAGCGATTTTTTATATCTAATATGTATATGTGTGTGTATGTGTGTTTAAGGACAGGTTTTTTAAGTATATAATTAATTATTCAGAAAAACTCGAAACACGAGAGCCATCACGACTTTCTCTAAGAATTCCCACACTTTAACAGGAAAGAAATACCCAAAATGTATTGGAAAATTAGTACAACCATCTATAGAAGAAAAAAAAAACTGTATGTTTGTGTGACATAGAATATAGTTAAATTAAATTATCATTCCAAACTCAATAACAACAAACATTCGCGTCACGATTCCTTACCTTATCTTGATCTTGATCTGGTCAGAAGTGTCCACCAATGACAACACGATTACTTATCCACTAATATTTCCCTTTCCATTCAAAACAATAACGTCACTTATTTACAAATAACAAATGACGACATTTATTTATTTACAAATAACAAATGACGTCACTTATCTACATCTGAAAACAACACACACCCACAACACGAATCCTTATCTCTACCATCACCCATAATTCCATACGCGAACCAAAACACAAGAACTGAAGCCAGTGACCACATATGCTCCCAGGGAAATTCCTGACTCAGGAAGCCACGCACACCGGAAGCATTTGGTTTAAAGTGTCCCACCAATCACAACACGAATCCTTATCTCTATCATCACCCATAATTCCATAGGCGAACCAAAAAAATCACCCATAATCCCATACGCGAACCAAAACACAAGAACTGAAGCCATTCACACACTTGCCCACATGGAAATTCCAAACATTCCAAACTCATGACGTCACTCACAATGACGTCAGGAAGCCACGCCCACCGGAAGCATTTGGTCAGAAACTCCAACCCGAAGCCATTGACACATATACCCTCAGGGGAAAGCCACGCCCACCGGAAGCATTTGGTCACTACCGCCTCCCCTACTACTTACATATTAAAATACTTGGTTGAATTGGACTGGATTCAATTTGTTCAGAGTTAATACCAAGGCAACTAAATTAGGAAAATGTACTGCGTATGTGCATTGTTTGTGTTTTCTATTTTGCGCGTGATAAAGGAATCGATTGTTAATATAAATTTATTTAATCATAAATAAATTTAGTTAGCTAGTTTTAAAATAGGTTAACTGTACAAATAGAAAAAAAAACGAAAGTCGAAAAATAAATACAGTAAACACTACTAGCGAGTGTATAAGTGGTCATGAAGTTTACTCGCGAGGACATGTTCAAGTTAACGAAGGCTTCGGTGGACCCAGCAAAGAATCCTTTTTGATGGAAGGAGAATTAACACTGATTAAATAACCAAATGAAAGCAAACAAACAAACAAAACACCTCAAAAAAGAGTACAAAAGCAATGCTTGAAAAAATAAAGATGAATGACATCATACACTGTTGGCTTTGGTCGCTTTAATGGTGCTGTAATTGGCGTCTTGAGTAATTCAGTATAGCTACAATTATGCTAAAAAAACAAACATAAAATATAATCAAGCGTATTATGTCTCTGTTTAATTGTGCCTATTCTTCTGCTGATTTACACGAGGAAACCTTGCAACAACCTCTCTATGAGACGGGCTAAACTGGCCTTCAGTTGTAAAGCCATTATAAAGGTTCCTCTCCTCGTACAGAGATATAGACTGGAATGAAGAAAGATCACATTCGCAGAAAGATAGAATTTATACATCTGTAAGAGATAATTACTTAAGGCTGCATATGATGGAGGCCACCAGGGGGTGGGACGGTATTAGACTTGGTCAGAGGATCAGAAGTGCTATTGATAACTAAGGTAACCAACCACATTGCCTCCAATTGGTGAAAATGACCATGCGGTCTTAACTTGGGCGATTGTAAAACATTGGGAAGATTCCGTCAAGAAGGGATATATGTGGAACTACAAGGCAGGTGATTATGACAAGCTTAGGAAGAAGCTTAAATTTGTGCCATAGCATAAAGCACTGCAGAGTAAGGATGTTAGTAGTGCATAAGATATAGTTAAGGATCATTTAGAGGAAGCATATTGTATACATACATTGTATACATTTGAATTGTAATCAATCAGACAGGAGTTAGATGGATGAGTAATATCATTAAGCACGAGCTACAGAAGAAGAAATTACTATGGAGGGTATATAATGAGAAAGGTGATCAGCAAACGCACGAAGAGGACAAGACTCAGGCAAGGAAGGCAAAATCAGATTACAACAAGAATCTATCTAAGCAAGCCAAAGGAAATCACAAAGATATCTTTCGTTATGTGGCAAGTATGAGGAAGAATGCCTACTGAAAATTAGACATAACGAATGATGATGATCACAAGGCCACAAGAAGCGGATAAAATAGTTGAGTTACTGAGTGACCACTTTGTAAGAATATATCTTCCCAGTGATGTTACTGCTTCAACCTATGTGACAGACACTAATGCGGGAACAGAGGTGAATGAATTGGAGATCCTTACGATATTGCAGAATCTCAATGTAAATACAGCTGCGGGATTAGATGGGATATCAGCTAGGATTTTGCGAGAATGTGCAAGAGAACTTGCAATGCCTTTTACTAAGTTGTTTAATTTGTCTCAGCTCTGGTAGAGTTCCAAGAGAGTGGGAAGAGGGCAAAATTAATCCCTTTGCATAAGGGAGGTTCTAAGACTACAGTGTTAAATTATAGACCAATCCAGCGGCGGCTCGTACATAAGCAATGCGACACTGCAGCATCCCACAAGTTAAAAATGAAAAAATTAAATTTTGTTTGTGTTTATAAATAATAACAATGCTTACAACATTATATAAATGCAATACAACATGTTAAAAGTTACAGCTTATGTTTCGACAGTGATTGAATAGTTAATAATTGGAATTGTTCGATTAACGCTTTAGATTACGACACAAATGCACTGCGATCTAACGCGGTGTCAGAATTATCGTACCAATTGCAGCTAGATTCGCTGATATTCGTTTACGCTTGTCATTGCAGGTTATAAGTGATTCAGACACTGCTCATTTGGGCAGTGTCGCTTACAGATAAATTGTATGCATGCGCGTTTTATTTCTGTGACATACGAAACTTTTATTATTGGTGTTTGTTCGTGGCGAGGGTGAAATATTTTTAATAAAGCAATTTTTTAATATCTAAATTTATTTATAAATAAATTGGTTAGTGATTAGGAAAAAAAAAAGATTTTTTTTCTTTTTATTTTGTATATACAGCACTCCCACTTAAAATTTTTGCCGGCAGCTACTGGACCAATCTGTATTTTAGGCAAGGCGCTAAAAGTACTAGAAAAATTGCTCGAAAGAGAGAATTCAAGAATGGGTGGATAAAAATATAACACTGTATGAAGGGCAACATGGCTTTATGGAGGATTGGCTATGCCTTAGTTATTTACTGTCTTTATATAATATAGTAACAGCTAAGTTGGGTAAAGGAAATGGCTACACTATGATTTTGTTGGATTTTGTAAAGACATGTGACAGAATACCACACGGAACTCTGTTTTGCAAATTAGAACAAATGGGGATGGATATGAAGCTGGTTTAGTGGATGGTTTCTGGACAGATATCAGAAAGTGGTATATGAAGGGGATAGAACCGAGGCGAAAACAGGTGACTACTGGTGTGCCTCGAGGTTCTGTACTGGGACCATTGTTATTTAATTTGTACATAAATGATATAGGAAATAACCTGAAACTGAAATCTGAAATTGCAATCTGATATAACCTGAAAATAACCTCCACATCGCCTTAATCAAGGCGATGGGGAGAGTTTGCAGGAGGATTTAAATAGACTGTCAGTGTGAGCAAAATACAATGGGTTTCAATTTAATGTCGAGAAATGTAAAGTTCTGCATTTCGAGATAAATATATTACAAGTCTTGTATCACATTGATGGCACTTTATTCCATGAAATAGATGAAGCCAGAGATTTAGTGGTGTGGTGGTTAAAGTTTAGAGGACATATTGCTAAGGTTGCTAACCTAGCACATAAGATTACTTGGCTATTGAACAACGCATTAACATGTAGAGATAAGGAAGTTATTATTCCTCTTTATAAGGCATTGATATGCCCACATCTGGATTACTGCTCAAGTGCTCCCCTGGGTTTCTTGGGAATGAAGAAGCGGTGGAGAGGATTCAGAGGCTAGTGACCAAGATGGTGAGTGGCCTTGGAATTTTCCTATTTGGATGGATTGAGGGTGTGTGGATTGCAGAAGTTGGTTGATAGGAGAAAAAGAGGGGATATGATAGAAACATTTAAGTGGGCATCCCTGCACATTGAATAAATGTGTGAGTAGTAGGGTTGTGAGGAGTGGATTATTTGCTTGAAGAGTTGTGAATGAGTGGGTAGAGTTAGTTGTGAGTGCTTAGCTGTTAATGGGTTCAAAGAGCGGTATGATAGATTGTGTGGATAGATTTGGTCCCCCACGATGAGTCTTCGGACTCCATGGAGATGCCTTTTTTTTTAAAATAATAATAATAATAACAAACCTGCCTCATTTCCAATATTGTACACAACTTCAGTTCTATTACATACTTTGCGTTGTCTGTATGCTTTATTCTACATGGTTTGCCATGCATACGCAATATTCGAAATAAATTGGAGGGGCAGTCTAGTTTTTTAAACATTTAGATACACGAAGTTTTTAATGACTTGAAATTTTGATTCCTATTTAAAGAGAGAATAAATGAAGTTTTTACCAAGTCCTTTAGAATATATATACAAAATATCCTTCTTGTATTGTGAACTAGAATCATGAATGGTCTGGAATACATTTTCCAGCGACAAATAAGATAAGCCTCTGGAATCTGTAAAAAAAAATATCACATTTACTTCAAATGAACGGCAACATTTTATTTATGTTTAATTATTCTATTTGAAGGGCATTGAATAAAATATTGAAAGACTATTTTAATATTAGTATAAAAATATTTTCTGTTTGTTGTGTTTTGGGCGATACAACAATATTAAAAAAATCTCGATTTTTGTTTTTGTTGAAAATTCCATTGCAGTGTCTTTGTTCACAATTAATTGAAAAAAAACGTGAACTATGATTCTACAATTCTCATGAAGACAAAACTGTTAATTCGCAAAACATTTCTGATCTTTAATTTTCGGAGCTTTAAGTTTCTTATTACTGAGTTGTCTCTTGCACTGGGCCAAGTTTCAAAGGAATGGAAAGAGGGCAACATTATTCATAAGAGAAAATGATAAGACTAAGGCTTTGAATTATAGGCGCCTGCCTGTGAAGTTGGAGTTATGGTTAAAGTGGTAGAGAGGTTAATCCGGCTCAAGATTCGGAATTGGGTCGGCATGGATTTGTTAAAGGAAGGTCGTGTTTTAGCAGGCTGCTTACTTATTATAACAGGTTGGCAAATGCATTGGATAAAGGTGATGCATAACCTGCGGTATATTTATATTTTGCAGAGGCTTTTGATAAATTGTATCTGATAAGTATCATTTGGGAGAGTTCTGATGGTGATATGCAGTTGTTTGCAGATGATACAAAGTTGGGGAGAAATATGAGTAATAAAGTGAATACGGTTTCTTTGCAAGAGATATTTGAATGTGCACTGGCTGAATTGGCAAGTAAGTGGAGTTAGTTCAATGCTACAAAGTGTAAGGTTTCGAAATTTGGAAAGCAAAGATGGGATGTAAAGTACACATTTGGTGGAAATATCTTGCAGAGATGACACATTTGGGAGTGACTGTGGACTAGGACCTGAAATTTCTGGAACATATTGTTAAAATTCTGAGGACAATACAGCGGATTATGGGAATGATTCAGAGGGTACTGATCTGTAGTAAGGACGTTATGGTTCCCTTGTATAAGGCTTTGATCAGGCCACATATAGATTGCTGTGCACAGATTTGGTCACTTAGATTTCCAAAAGATAAACATGTTTTGGAAAAGGTCCAGAGATGATGGGCTAAGGTGGTTCTGGTTTCCGGAATGTTGAATGTGAAGATAGATTGAAGAAATGCAATTTGCAGAAACTGGTAGATAGGAGGAGGAGGATATGATTGAAACATGTAAGTTATCAAGGGGTTATTACCAGATTAATGCAGTGGAGGTTTAATAGAATGGGTGAAGACAGGGAGAGAAAATATGACATCACTGGAAGCGTATAAGGATAGTGTGAGCAAGAGATGAGGAGTAGGTTTTTTTTGCATGGAGTGTGGTAAGTGACTGGAATGCATTGCGTGATAGGTGGTGAATGCAGATATTTAAGGTGGGGTATGATAAACTGTCTGTGTGATAATGGAATCTCGCGCGATGAATCTACTGACTCTGTGGAGGTTTAATAATAATAATAATGATAATAATAATAATAATAACATGAAATTTATTTATAAAATATTACAAGGGTTTTGGAAATGTTAGGAGTAATTTCTCCGTCATCTCCTTAATAACGACAATCTGATTGCTAGTGGGGCATGTAGATGGCAGCTATGATTCAGATCACATTCAGTAAAGTGGAACGTGCTCGTTGATCAATTCTGAGGTAATTTGAATTTTAATTATGCTGAATGTGGATATGCTTTACTTGATATTAAGGTATTTGATACAAACAACATGCAGGAAGATTGTTATATCTGTACACGAATGCTAGGAATATCAGAAACAAAGGTGTAGAGTTTGTTGCTCTGTCATCACTTGGCTATCGGATTCAGTCATACTAAGTGGTATCTAATGTAAAGGGTACAGTATTTTTAGGAGGGGTATTGCGCGTGCTGCTTATGATATCAGTTGACTTGAATACAGTTAGAATTGAGATCTATGATTGTAGTACTAGTAACAATATTTGATGTGCCAGTGAGTTTGAAGCCATCTGGTGTGAGGTAAAACACCCACTGTGTATTTGATCTTACAAGATCAAATACACAGTGGGTGTTGTTACGCACCTGGTGGACCGGTTGCTAGTGATGAAGAAATGTATCACTAAATAGAGACGATGAGCGCAAAAAGAATAATCATGATGGAAACTATAATTATATAAAAATTGATTGGATAGTAGTAGAATCTCATGAGAAGAATGAAACCGAATTTATGGAGTTGATGCGAGACAACTTCATCAAGAAGCATGCGAAAAAAGGAACTCGAGATCAAAGAGTGTTAGATTTGATTATAGTGTCAGAGGGTGTTTCAGTTAAAGATGTAACTATTCTGACTCCGATTCGTGACAGTGATCATGCGGTACTCACTTCGCAAGTGACTAAGTTTATGAATGTTCCATTCAGAAAAGGTTACATGCTGAACTACGAACCAGGAAATTATGACCAACTGAGGAGTATACTGAGTTCAGCGGAATGGTATCAGTTGCTGGATGGGAAGAATATCGACAGTGCATGCATGGGAAGCATTTAAACAATACTTAAATGATTCAATATCAGAATATGTCCCGAGATTTCTAAGAATAAATAGGGTAGGAGTCAACTAGGATGTGTAATTTTATTAAGCAAGAAATTCGTAAGAAAAAGATGATGTCTGCAATGAAAATTATAAGCAGCAGACAAAAAAGAGTCACAACTGTTGTACTGAAAGCTAAGTCTGAGAATGAAAAGAAGCTGGTTCTGCAAGTTAAAGACAACTCAAAAGAATCTACCTCTTCACTGGATGAAGAAACTCAGGTGTGTGAAGAGGAGGTATTACAGCTGTTGCACAAACTGAATAAGAATTCAGTAATAGGGACCGATTGGATATCAGCAAGGGTGCTAAAGTGTTCCACTGAACTGGAAATTTCTTTGACCAGGTTAATTTGAATCTCAGAAAAGGGAAGATTCCGCAGGATTAGAAAGAATGCATGTAAGTATGTATGGTAATCTCATTGCATAAGGGTGATGTAAAGATCTATCTATCCAACTGTTGACCAATCAGTAACTTAGGAGTGGTGGTGAAAGTGAAAATGTTGGAGAAAATTGTTTAGGAAAGCAGGGAATCTCTACTTTGCAACGAATCTTTGAGGGAATCTCTACTTTGCATGGATTTACTAAGGAAAGGTCATGTTCTGGCAACTTACATTCTATAATAATGTTGCTATTGAGTTACAAAAGGAGAATGGATACAACATGGTACTTCTGGATTTTACTAAGACTTTTGACAAAATATTGATTGGAAGACTGTTGCATAAATTGGAGAATGTGGGTTTGGATTATAAAATATTAGCGTGGATAAGTGGATGGCTGAATGACAGATATCAAAGAAGTGGTATATGGAGGATGTGAGTCAGCCAGATTTGGGAATCCAAAGCGTTGTTGTCTTGGCTTGCACATCCCCTGAGACACTTCGCGAGTGCGGCAGTAGCGGCTTCCTAGGGGCGATTCCTGGACACCTTCTGGTGACTGACTGGCCTACGCTATTCTTCCCTTCCAGGGTTAGCAGCCCCTGGTAGAGTTAAGTTTCCTCGCTTGCAATAACTCATCAGATGAAGGCTCCGACTCTTATAGGCCGGAGCCAGGAAACTCGTCGAGTGTGAATCCAGATGTCTGTTTCTTGTTTGGAGGTGATCCTGCCACCCTTCCCAGCGGCGTCCTCAGGAAGAAAGTAAAAAGAAATTTCTGCAAAGACAGTCATCAACCCATTTATTCAAGTTCTCATCATGCTCGTTCTGGCGGTCAAGGAGTTCCCAATCTCAGACTCTTCATATGTCAGGTCTGCGATCGTGCATTCTCTACCTCAGTTGGCCTTGGCGTGCATCGCACCTCGAGACATCCAGCCGAAGCCAACGCTGCAATAAGAACACAGCGCGTTAAAGCACGTTGGACTGCCGAATAAGAAAAGATCCTCGCCACTCATGAGATCGAGTTGACGGCTCGAGGGATAAAGAAAATTAATGAGACTTTATTTAAGGCGTTCCCATTAAGATCCTTGGATGCCATCAAGTGTCATAGACGAAAAGCCAGTTACAAAGCTTACTTCAAGAATTAGCAGCTCATCCGCCACAGATAGGGACAGGTAATATCTCCGTATCTCCTGTCCCTGCCTCTCCATCTTCCAGCCACCATACTGCCGTTGAAGAAAAGGCTTTCATTCTAAGACTGACATCATCTCTAGATGATCCTCCTCTTCCAGAATATAACCATAAAATTCTTAAATATCTCATCCAGACTCACCTTCTGGGAATGGATATCACAGATCAGTTGAATGACTACCTCCACGCTGAATTTTCTGAACACTTCACTCCTCATCAACATCAGCCTATCTCATTCTACGATGACTTTGTCAGATAGGAAGCAGAGTAAGAGGGCCTATGCAGCTATGCAGGCTCTCTGTAAAAAGAATAGAGGGCAATGTGCCAAAACCATCCTTGACGGTGTTTCCCCTCCACCTCTAGCAGACTTACATGATGATTTTGTCAAATTCTGAAGTACAGTCTTTTCTGCTCCACTTCCACACTTCCCTGATTATGATGACCAACTTACAATATTGAGGTCCATTCCTGCCCTCATGTACCAGTCTGTTTCCATCCAAGAGATTAAAGCAGCTTTTCCATCCAATTTCTATGCCTCCGGACCTGATGGCTTTCCTTCGTCTAGCCTTCGAAAGGAGCCGTTGGAGATTCTTCAAGACTTAGTGGACATTCTCCTTTCCTGTAAAGTAATACCACCATAAGTACGTGCTTCAAGAACTATCTTCATTCCGAAGAAAGAAACTTCAAGTTATGCATCAGCCTTTAGACCTATTACCATCTCCCTGTGTTACTTAGACTCTGTCATAAAATATTAGTTAAACGACTTCAGCAACATACAGCATGATTATAGACAGAGAGCTTTTTTCCCTTCGGACGGCTGTGGCGAGAATATATATCTTCTTTCTTCTCTTCTCTCTGATTCCCGACTCAACTTTAAGCCTCTATATATGGCGTCGCTGGACCTCCAAAAGGCCTTTGATAGCTTCTCTCTTCCTGCTCTCCTTCGAGCGCTGTCTGTTTCTGAATGTCTAGAACCCTTTCTTTCCTATGTTATGGAGCTATACTTGGGTAGCTCCAAAACTATCACTACAGAGTCCCGTGCAACTTCTATTCCCGCAGTGCGGGGTGTTCCCAGGGTGATCCTCTATCTCCCCTTTTCTTTAACTACATCATAGATGAGGTTCATTCTCTTCCTAGCCATACTCTCTAGGCTACTCTCTAGGCGCTTCTTCCTTTAATGCTATGGCCTTTACGGTAGATCTTATTCTTGTAGCCTCTACTAAGATAGGCTTGCTGGTACTCCTTATTCGAGGCCTTTCTATTAATGTAGAGAAGTCCTGCACTTTAGCTCTAGTCCCCTCTGGTCGTGACAAGAAGCTTAAGGTCGAGACTATAGAGTTTTCCCTGCACGGGAGGCCATTGCATTCTTTGACTATCCTGGAAGAGTGGAGTTACCTCGGTATCATGCTCACCCGAAAGGGAAGATCTTCTGTCCCTTCTATCCTAGAAGCTGGTAGGATATATGTAGGACATATAGCTCGGTACTGTCCCGAATGGACAGGGCTATCCCTTCAGCCGTGAGATCATGTTTCTGACTGCCGCCTGACACTCCTACTGCATATTTCCATGCGAGGGTGAAGGATGGTGGGCTTGGGGTTACATCACTTAGATGGCTAATCCCACGCCTGCGGCTGTCAAGAATCGCACAGTTAGAACTATTTTCTTCCCCTATCTGCAGAGAGACTTTCTATAGCATATTAATACAAGAAGACTTTGGGTGGGCTAAAGGCTGGTCCCATTATCAAGGTACTTTAATCGAGTCAGCACCCCCAGAACACAAGAGATGAGCATCTCTGTTGCACTGTTCTGTAAATGGTGCTCCTTTAAAATATCATATCTGGTGCCTCCCCAGCATGACTGGGTAAGTGATGGTAGCAGAATTCTCCCTGGGTTCGAGTATATTGATCTTATCAGGACGAGGATCAATGCCCTGCCTACTCGAGCCCGCACAGCTCGATGGGGTAGTGACGACTCCAACTGTAGGGCTGGCTGCCACTACAGTGAGACATTGTCTCATATAGCTCAGTGTTGCTTCCGCACCCATGGGGGTACGCATGAGGAGACATGATGCCGTGGTCTCCATTCTGAACAGCCGCTTTAAGAACAAAGTTTGGGAGACTGCGGTGGAACCACATTATGGGACCTCCGCGGGTCTGCGTAAGCCAGACTTAGTGATTAAAAGAGATGATGACGTTTGGGTAGTTGATGCCCAGGTGGTGGGAAAAGCACGCCCACTAGCCTATAGCCATAATAATAAAGTAAATTATTATAAAAATAACCAAGATCTAGTTAGTAAGATACGAGAGGAGCATGGGGCAACTTCGAGGTTTATCAGCGCCACCATCTCTTTACATGGCGTATGGAGCGCAGATAGTTATAAGGACTTAAAACAGCTTGGGCTTATGCAGAAGGATATAAAAGTTCTTTCCTTGAGGGCCTTGCAGGGCACACTGGTGGCATGGCGTTGCACAGGCATAGGGTAAAACAGTTGTAAAGGCTAAGGCCTATATCAAGTCTGGACGAGATATTTGGACGTGATGTAAGGGTAGTACTGCCCATAACCAGTACAAAGAATAATAAAAAATTAAAAAAAATCAGTGTTGTACCACAAGGATCAGTGTTTGGTCCACTGTTAATCAATTTGTACATTAATGACATTGGGAAGGATTTGATACAGCTATTTGCTGATGATGAAGATATAAGTTGGGTAATCAGGAATGCTGCTGATATGCAGTCTTTGTAGAATGATTTGAGTAGGCTGGAGCTGTGGGTATGGGAAAATGGGTATCAGTTTAATGTCAGTAAATGTAAAATAATGCACTTTGGCGTGATTAGATACAATTTATTATTATATTGCTGGGATTATGCTCGAAGAAACTGATAAGGCTAGGTATCTTGGAGTGTTAATATATAGGAAGTTGAAGTTTAGGGGCCATGTGGCAAAGATTGCAAATAAAACTCAAAGGATAATTACAATACTGAAACTAAAATTCACATCTGAACATTTAGCCTCTTTACAAAGCCTTGATAAGACCTAATTTGGATCACTGTGCGCAGGTCAGGTCTCTTACATTCCGTCGTGATTCTGATACAATGGAGAGAGAGAGAGAGAGAGAGAGAGAGAGAGTTGAAAAGAGAGTGTTAAAAATGATATCAGGATTGTTGAATACTGATAATAAGACAGATTTAGAGATTGCAGACACTAGCAAACAGAAGAAAGAGTTATTACATAATTGAGATTTACAAACTTATGAGAGGGTCATACAGGATTTAGGTTGATGGAATTTGTCATTTTATGGAGGGTGGAGAAAGGTCATAAGGGCATCCTTGGAAGCTGGCAATGAATTCCGCTCAGAAGGGAGTGAGGGATATATTTTTCTATAATAGGGTGGTGCGTGATTTGAATGGATTGCCATTGGATGTTGTGTGTGTAAACATTAGGAATGAATTCAAGAACAAGTATAATAACTGGTGTGTGTGTGTAGTATGTTGCCTCCCTCGATGAGTCCCTTAGTCCCTGGAGATCTCTCTTAATAATAATAATAATAATAATAATAATAATAATAATAATAATAATATATAATATAATATATAATTTTATTGATTTCTAAAATATTTACAAATATACAATGATCATCTTGAGTGACATTCTAACTTATAATATTTACAAAATTCAGCACGAAGTGCTGCATATATGATTAATTTTCTACATTGGATTTAAATTAAAAATTTCAATTTTTGCCTCTATATTATGTATTTACAACACATGTTCCTCGAATATTAACAATGAAGATTGTACAGAATTTTCTGTATAATGAATGACTAATATAATAATGTTAATAATAATAATAATAATAATAATAATAATAATAATAATAATAATAATAATAATAATAATAATAGTCTTTTTTTCACACTGAGAAGATTTATCATACATAGTATTTACGTATATACATGAGACATAGTTTCTGTACATTACAAAGATTCAGTACAATATGCAGATTTTTTATTTTTTTTATTTTTTTAAGTTTGAGAAAGAGTGATTATACATACAACTTTCTGCATTTGCTTATAAGGATTACTTGTAGGTGAATGAGGCAAGTTAATCCCACCTACTTCGAAGCTTGGGTTAGCTTTTATGAAGAGAGTGGGATTTAGCCTTCACTATTTGTGTTGTTGCTACTGTTTATGTATGGAATGTAGGCATTGGATGCTAGTGATTTGTGATGTGTATATTAGTGTTAATGGTTTCTTAACTTTGTTGGTATATTTTCCAGAGTTCGTTTTTTAATGTTCTGTAGTTATCTACGTGTTTTAACTTTCTTGATAGGTTGTTGAGTTGCGTGGGTATCTGATGTGATCTCACAAAAGAACCGTATGTGTTGCTGAAGGGTGTGGGGATGTAGAGAGTTGTTGTTGTAGGTCGTGTTATACGATAAGTGTCTCTGTTGTTTCGATAGGTGATGTTGAAGTAATTTCTTGTTAATGTCATGTAATGTTTCAGGTTTTTAATGCTCAGAATTGTGTGTATCGCCATGTGCTTTTCGGATATTGGTTGTTGCGTGTATGGTGTCCAGATCACTGTTGACACGATTTTCCTGTGTAATGTTTCTAATTTTGTTAGGTGGCTGTTTGATGTATTTGCATAGACTGTTATTTCGTATCTGAGTAGAGATTCGCAGATACCGTAATATAGGAGTTTTTTTATGTTGGGTGGAATAATGTCTTTAACTTGGAAGAGTTTTGCTGCGATGATCCAGAGTTTGGTGTGTAGGTATTCTATATGTTTTGTCCATTTAAGGTGGGAATCTATATAGAGACGGAGGTATTTTGCGTGTGTTACAGGTTTGATTTCAGAACATTGGCAGGTAATTCTGTTGTTAATGCAGCGGTATGTGTGACAATGTATCGATAGTGATGCAGGGCTTATGATTCTTGGGTTGTGTAATATCAACATCTGTGTTTTGGTGCCGTTGATTAGAATTGCGTTTTGGTGGAAGTATGTTGTGATTTCGTTTAGATCTTGTTGTGCTTTGCAGAGAGCTGTGTTTATGTCTGTGTGGATTGCTAGTAGTGCCGTGTCGTCTGCGTATTGAAATATTTGACTTCTTATGGATATGTTATGAACATCGTTAATGTATATGTTGAATAGAGTGGGTGATAATATGGCACCTTGAGGTATACACCGTGTTTTACTTGTATACTCCAACTGTGACATGTAACTATTTTTGTCACTTTTGTTCTGTTTGAGAGGTAGTTCTCGAACCATGTATGCAGTGTTCCTCTTATACCTATTGAGTATAGTATGGTGAGTAGTATGTCATGTTCAAGTGTGTCAAATGCTTTGGTTAGGTCCAGCAGTATAAGGACGGCGTACTTGTTTTTGTCGAGAGCTTTGTTTATTGTGTCGGCGATGTCTTCTAATAAAGTAATGGTGCTTTTTGTTTTCTGAAAGCCATATTGGTTTTGTGAGATGATGTTGTACTTCTGTAAATAGTTCTGTAGTCTGGTGTGTGTTATTTTTTCTAGAATTTTTGAGATGACTGGTAGTGTAGCTATTGGTCTGTAGTTCTGAGTATCGTTTCTTTTGCCGTGTTTGTATATTGGCGTAATTACTGCAGTTTTTAGTTGTTGTGGAATAATTCCTGTGTCGAATATTATGTCCATGAGTTTCAAAAGTATTGGATTTATTTGTTCAAAGTGTGTTATAAGGTTTGTGAGTCTTATTTAGTCTATTCCTGGAGTGGCCTTTGGTTTTAGTTTTAGGAGTACTGCTTTAAGTTCCTGTTTTGTTATGGGTGGAAAATACATCGTTTGTTGTTGACTTTGTGTCGGTAGCTTTTTGTTGATCGTTGGTAGTTTGTCTTTTTTGAGTTGTGTGATGTTGTTTGTGAAAGCATGGTTGAATGAGTCTGCTAGTTCCTCTTGGTTTGTGTCCTGACCGAAGCTTTTGCAATAAAATCTTGTGCTGAAGTTTTCTTTTTTCGGGTTACAAATTCGTTGAGTGTAGCCCATGTTTGCTTAGTGTTGTCGTTATATTCCATGAATTTTTGGAAGTAGTAGCGTCTTTTTGCCCTACGAATTTTTGTGTTAGTTTATTTCTTGTGTTTTTGTATGAGGTTTGTAAATGTGTGTTACTGGGTGACTTTTTAAGTTTTTTCCATAGATTTTATTTTTCAGTAATAGTATTTAGTATGTCGTCATTTATCCATGGATTGTTGTCTGTTTGTCGCCTCGTTTGTGTAGGTTTTGTTGCTTTTTTGTATATTTCTGTGAACTTTAGTTGAAAATTCTCGTATAATGTTACAGGATCGTTTATTTTAAGTAGGGAATTCCAGTCTGTATTTTTTACTTGGTTATCGACAACGCTCTTTAGTATGATCGAGGTTTTTCGACTTTTGTAGAGGTGGGAGGGGGGGGGGTAGGTAACGTAATAAAACGAAGTTGAGACAAATTAGTGATCTGCAATTTTGACGTTAATTACTGATGATGTATATGTATGGATGGGAGCCCGTATGTTGATATGATCAATGCATGATTGTGTTAGTGAGTTATTGAGTATTTCTTCTCTTGTTGGGGAGTTAATGGTAGGGTTTATGTTGTACTGACTTGGTATATCAAATATGTGTTAATGGTTGAAGAAGCGTGGTCAAGAGTATTTATGTTAATATCTCCTATTAGGAAGAGCCTGTGTGTTGTACGCGGTTCGATGCCGCTTAGCCATGTTTCTAACTCGTGAAGAAAACTGAGTGGATTATTATTTGGGGGTCTGTATATTGTGTTTATTGTGTATTGTGTATTGTGTTTATTGGCTATTTGTTAGTTCCAAAATTAGTGTTTCCTCATGTTCGAAGTGAGTTTGTTTTTCTGTCACATTGTATTTTTCTTTGATAAATGCCACAATGCCACCTCCTACTTTGTTTGGTCTGCATAAGTTGTAGGTTTGATAATTATTTATGTTGTATGCGTAAGTTTCTGTGTCGTTTATTGCAACTTCTGTCAGTATTAGCGCATCTATGTTTATCATGGTATAATTGAGCTGTGTTATCAATGTAAGCCAGTGTTTTTTTATACTTCTTATGTTTGTGTGTATGATTGTGAAGTTGGTGTTGGTGGAAATGTTGTCTGACCATTTCTTCAAAGAGTCAAAGACCTTGAAGTTTATGTTGTGTGAATGGATATATTCGCCTATGTTTGAAATCTCCATTATATAGTTTTTAAATGAGTTCTAATCTTATTCTTAAGGATGTGAAAAGTTAGTGTTTTATATTGGTAGGCTGTGTAAGTCGGATTCACTTGTAATTATGTATACTCGAGTGTTTTCATTCTTTCTTAAAAATATCTGGGAATTCTTTGTCCACAGGAACTTGTTGTTGTTCTCTGTTTTTGTCTTCCTTGCTTGGTATAGAAGATTTTTGAAGTATGGAGTCCAGTGTTCCGTTATATAGATTGGTGTTGGAAGTTTCTTATCAGTTAGGATCGTTGTTGTCGGCCTTCTTTTCTTGCTTGCTGTAAGAATGGAGTCTCTCAGATTTCTGTTGGTAAAACGAGCGATGATTGGTGGCGGTCTCTCTTTATTTTTTTGTGGGCCTCGGTTGATATAAGTGATATCTGTGGTTGCGATTTGAATTCCAATTTTGCTGCCGATCAGTTGCATTATGTTGCTTAAGTCTTCTGTATTTTCTTTTGTTATTCCCTCAATTTGAAGTTCTTTTTTTCTTTCTTTTTGTAGCATGTGTTCCATTTGACACTTGAGTGTGTTTACTTCTTTCCGCAATTCTTGATTTTCGCGTTGGAGTGTTTCTTGCGTTTCTATCGCTACCGTTAATTTCGTCTTTATTTCTCGCACGGTTCCTAACATTTCTTCGGAATTCTTGTTATTTAACTGTATGTAATGTTCATACTCCTCGAATTTTTTGTTAATTTGTTCCATGTGTGCATTTAATAAGTCTTTCACCATGAGTTTAAATGAATCAAAGTTTATCTATAATTTTAGGATCCCGAAGCGGCTTACCTTGATGTGCGTCGTTACTTTTGTTTAGTGTCTGGTCTTTGTTCTTCGTTTTCTCACGGCACTTTTGACATCGCCATTTGGCCCGTTTCACAGCTCCTTTGGCTTTCCACGTACTTTCTGAGATCCCTGAACAGTGGAAGTGTTGTTTTTTGTTACATCCGGAACACTGCGGCCCGTCCGCTTCATCGCTTAATGGCTTATTGCATTTGTTACAGCTCATTTTTCTTGAACTTCTCTGTCTCGGTGACCGTTAGCGACTATAGTGCGACTTTTAAAATGGCGACGTCCTTTGTTCTTCGTTAGCTGGTGACTGCAATACACTCTATAAACTTCCAACACTGAAAATTTGAATCTTACTTATCTGATTTTGGTAATTTGAACGTCCCTGTCTTCAGCGTGACTAATAGAATTAAATAGTAGCACTTTCAAGTTAGAAACATGAATTAATTAACACTTAAAACCTATAAAACCAGGAGCAGCGATACAGCGTACGTACATCCGTCTGCCTACACAGCGCCCTCTGTGATAATTTTTTATTTTATTTTATTTTATTATTTTTTTAAAAAGCATTTTATTATGTCTCAGTATAAATTACATACAATAATAATATTTACAATATTTACAATAAGGATTATACAGAATTTTTGAATTTACAATATACATAATTATAATAATAATAATAATAATTTATTTATTTTATTTATTTCATCATCATCATCATACGTATCAAGGATTTAGGCCTAGTATGGCCTGTTCCGGCCTTAGAAGTCATCGTTGAATCGTTTAAGAGGACGTCCTGGTTTTCTTTTTCCTAATGGCTTGTACTTTAAGGCTTGTTTTGGTAATCTTTCTGTTTTCATTCTTTGAACGTGTTCCATCCATCTATGTTTATATTTTTTAATTTTTTCAATTACTGGTTCTTGGTTTAATTCTTTCATAATATCTTCGTTTCTTTTGTGATCAAATAGGGTATTTATAGGTTTATTTATTTATTTATTATTATTATTTTTTTATGTCTCAGATGAATTGCATACATAGTTGCTGTAGTAATTATATATATATATAATATTTATAACGCATTACAAGTGTGTATAACAGATACTTGCAAGTTAGTAATTTTCTTCCTTGAAGCTTAGCTGAGCTTATCTGAGGAAGATAATAGATGACAGAGGGTGGTGGTTTCATGGTTGTGTTCCTATACTGGTCACAAGCCAGGTGTTGATTTTACTGTTTGTTGGTACGTGCTTGGAAGACTTCGACTGCTATTACAGTTTAACTTTTTTTTTCTTTTTTTCTTTTCTTTTTTTTGTGCAAATAGGGTTGGATTTAGACATGGTGTGTTTGTTGCTCTGTGTTCTTGTAGTGATAGTTTTTGAGAGGGAGGGGGTTGTCATAGGTGTGTGTGTGTGTGTGTGTGTGTGTGTGTGTGTGTGTGTGTGTGTGTGTGTGTGTGTGTGTGTGTGTGTGTGTGTGTGTGTGTGTGTGTGTGTGTGTGTGTGTGTGTGTGTGTGTGTGTGTGTGTGTGTGTGTGTGTGTGTGCGCGTGTGTGGTGGGGGAGAGAGAAACAGGAATTGCTCTAATTTTCATTCTCGCTATAATATTTATGTAGTGCCTGTTTCAGCTCTCTGTATGTTCCTAGGTTTCTGTCGTCGAACGGCAGTTTATTTATCATGTCAGGTACGTAGAAGTTTCGGGTGGCTTTGCCGTGCTGATTGTTGTACTTACATGTTATGTAGTTTGTTGACTGTGGTCTTGTTATTTGATATGTTGTTCTGGTTACTCTATATGTTGGGCTGTAGTAGTGTTTTAACATGACTGTGTAGTGGCATAAGTGTTTCACCTTAAATATTTTGTGTTTTGTCCATGCTTCCTGCATAAGAGTGGGTTGTTCCCAGAATATCAGTTTTATCATTTTATCTTGCAACCATTGTAGACTGTTAAGTCTGTAGTCTGCGCAGAATGCGTATGATGTGATTGCATATCTTAAAATGTTTTCACATAATGCTTTATAGATTAGTATTTTTATGTGGGTTGGGGCAATGTCTTTTAATCTGTATAGTTTGCTTGCTATTATCCTAAGCTTGGTATGTAGGTAGTTTGTATGGCTATTCCAACTTTGATCAGCATCGAAGTGAAGTCCAAGATAGTGTGTTGTTTTCACCTGTGTGATGGTTATGATTTTAGGTTCTGCACTTTGTGTGTAGGAGGATGAATGTTTGATAGTGAGATATTTAGTTTCTATGGACAGGGTTTGGGGGTTTTTGAATATCATTAGCTTTGTTTTTCCAGGGTTTATATATATGCCGTTTTTGGTTAACCAGTTAGTGATTTGATTGATTTCGTGTTGCATATTTTTGTAAGCGATATTTGCATTGTTGTGAATGGATACTATGGCCGTGTCGTCTGCATACTGGAAGATTTTACTTTTTAGGGGGAGTTGGCTTATGTCGTGTGTGTATATGTTAAATAGAATGGGAGATAGGACAGCTCCTTGCGGTACTCCACAGGTTACATGTACCTTTTTGCTGTATGCTGATCCTATACGTGTGATGTGCTTTCTGTTTTTCGTGTATGCTTTAAACCACTGGAGTAGACGACCTCCAATTCCGATATGGGTTAGTTTCGTTAACAAGGTTTTATGTGTTAGTGTGTCAAATGCTTTTGTTAGGTCAATGAATACCACTAATGTAATTCTGTTTTTATCCAATGCAGCGTTTATTAGATCTGTGAAATCTTCCAGGAGTGTTGCTGTTCCTTTATTTTTTTGAAAGCCATATTGTGTTTTGGGTATGATTTGAAATTTTTCAACGTATGTGGAGAGTTTCTGATGTACAATGCGCTCCATGATTTGGTTGATTACAGGCAGCGTGGCGATAGGTCTGTAATTACTTATTATGTTTCTTTTTCCCTGTTTGTGTATGGGTGTGATTAATGCAGTCTTCAGTGTTTCAGGTATGTGTCCTGTTTCGAAGATTTTATTTAACAGTTTTAGTATAACCGGAAGTAGGTCGTTTGAGTGTTTCTTGATGTCTTTTGGTCTGATTCCGTCTATCCCCGGTCCTTTGTTAGGATTAATTTGTTGAATTGCCAGTGATAGTTCTTCTTTTGTTACTGTGGAGAACCACATCGACTGGGTTGCTTGCGGACCTAGTGGAGAATGTTCGTTTGTGTGAGGAAAGGTTGTTTCTTGTAGCTTTTGGACAGAGTTCACGAAGTGCTGATTAAAGTTGTTTGGCAACTGTTTGAGGGATTTGGGATCGCAGGCAAAGCTGTGTTTTATTGTTTCTGAGGCAGTGTTTCTGTGTATATTGTCCAGCATTTCATTAATCAGGTGCTAGGTTTCCTTTATGTCATTCTGAGCTGTTGTTAATTTTGTTGCTGTAATAGTTTCTTTTTGCCGTTCTAATCTGGGTTGTTAGGAGATTCCGTTTTCTTTTGTATTCAGCTTTTAAAGCGATATTGTTCGGCGACTTCTTAAGTTGTTTCCATAGGGCATCTTTTCTTTGTATGTCTGTTAGTATGTTGTCTGTTATCCATGGATTTTGTTTCGTTTGAGGGCGTATTTTTATTTTTGTTAATGCTTTGTTATATATTTTGTTAAATGCAAGTTTAAGAGTATTATATACAGCTTCAGCAGAGTCTAAAGATGCTATCTGCATCCAGTCTGTTTTTCTGATTTCATCGTTCACTATTGCTTCGTTTACAATGCTATGATACTGTTTTGTAGTCTCAGTGATTTTTATGGGTTCTGGTTCAGTGTGTAACTGCAATGCTGTGAAATAATGGTCTGCTAGTTTGCATGTTATGACGGCTGCTGTGTGGCTGTTTGAATGGGCCCTTATATTTATATGATCAATGCAGGTTGAGGTTATTGTGGTTCCGACTATCTCTTCTCGTGTATACGACTGTATGGATGGGGTTATGTTATATGCCGATAATAGGTCTAGGTATTGTTCTGTGTTGTTATTTATGTTCCTAATGTTTATATTAATGTCTCCTATTATTATCAAGTATTTTGAGGGGCCTACTTTCGTGGCTGAAAGCCATCTGTTTAGTTCTTCTAGGAATTTTGTGGTGCTTAAGTTGGGTGGTCTGTATATTGCGTTTAATATCAGAGAGTTTTCTTGTTTGATGTTTTTAATTTCGATGCATATGTTTTCTGCGTATTCTAATTTATAGTTTATTTCTGTTACTTCTAGTTTATGTTTGGTAAATATTATTATAACACCGCCTCGTTTTATTTGTCTGCAGTGTTTGTGTTGTTGGAAGTGTGGCATTTGGTAGGAGGATGCCTCTTCGTTGGTCGTAGATACTTCAGTCAGTATTAAAATGTCTATTTCGTCTATATCTTCCTTCAGATACGCTTGCAAGGTCAGCCAGTATTTTTGAATGCTTCTGATGTTGATGTGGAGAATAGATAGTCCTTTTTTGGGGATTGTCAGTTGTTTCCATTCTGTTATTGATTTCAGAATGTGGCAATTATCATGTTCCGAGGTGATTACGTCTGCTTGATGGTCTGCATTCATGTTGGTTGGTGTGCTGTTCCTTCTTTACGAGTTGTCAATATTCCTTTTAATGTGACAGCCTGTTGAGGTCATCTACGGATTTTATTTCGATTGGTTTTGCGTCTTGTGTCTTTCTAAGGAATAGTTTGCTGTCTCTTATCCATATAAACTGGTAATTGTTTTCTGTTTTTACTTTCCTTGCTTGGTAGAATATTTTCTAATAATATGGCGTAAGGTATTCAGACAAGTATATTGGGGTATTGTCGTGGTCTCCTTTCAGATCCTTTACTACTGGATTTTTAATCCTGCTAGCTTTTATAAGTGTAGTTTTTGTTAGGCTGTTGGTGAGTCGCACTACGACGGGAGAAGGACGGGTATTATTTTCTCTTTCCCTTTTTTGTGGTAACTGATGCACTGACTGGATGTCTCTTGATTCAATGGGGGAGCCGATTTTTTGGCTTAGTTGTATTACAGTGTCTCTTAGATGTTCCGTAGCTATTTCTGGGAGACCATTTATGAGGAGGTCATTTTTGTGCTGCTGTTGGTTTGAGAGCTCGTACTGTTGCTTTAAAGAGTTTAGTTCTCGCCATAGGCCCGTTGTCCCTTTAATTAAATTATGCTGTCTTTCAGTTAGCTCTTTGACGCAGTTTTTAATTTCTCTAACGGTCTGTAACATACCTTCTGCCGAGTTATTATTAAATTTAATAAATTCCTCATATTGAATTTTTCTCTAACAAAATCGATTAAACAGTCTTTTAGGTTTTGTAATCTATTTTCTAGTTATGCATTTAAAGTTGGCTCACCTGGGTTTCCGTTGTTGTTTTCTTTGTTTTTAATTCCCTCTGTTGTTGATAGCTGTTTACTGCCTGCGGTTGTTTTCTGCATTGGCTGTTTTCCGCCTGCGGTCGAAGGCGACATTCCTTTGTTGTCTCTGCAATGGGGACACTTCCACCCGTCACGATTCTTGTTTGATTTTCGCTGCCAAGTAGTCTCAGACAATCCTGAACATAAAAAATGCATGTTTCTTTGGCAGTTCCTACATGTTACGTGGTTTTCTTCCCCCGTTAGTTCTTCTTGGCATTTGTAGCACTTCATATTTCTTGTTTGACGATCTTGCTGTAATTTCTAATATGGCGTCTTCCTTTGTTCTCTTCTCGCGTAGTTGACCAACGTATACTTCGAACTTTGAATACTTATATTTTACTTATTACTTAGCAGATACTTACAATTTTTACATCTATATGTTCGTCTTGAAGAACGGAATTCATTGATGTACTTTAAATTTTAATTCACAAGAAAAGATCTACTTTGCAACTTAAAATATGGGAGCATCGTATAATAATAATAATAATAATAGTAATAATAATAATAATAATTACATCGAAAATAGCTCTGAGCAAATGCTTCAAGCAGTTACACAAGAGAGTACTCCGAAAGCAACAGGAAATAAATGCGATTACGAAAATGAACAGCAAAATAACCGATATGGGCGCTGGCAAAATAAATCTTTGCCTGGCCAATTTCTTAGAGATACTGACAACGAAATTGACCTGAACAAGACTTGTCAATAGCTACAATACGGATATATTAAAAAATAATTTTTAATCTATCCGTATTGTATGAATAATTTAATAAATTATTTATTTAATTGGTACAGAAGTATTTATACATTAGGTTTATAAACTTCGATAATATTTACAAAAATGACGGATCTAAGAGGGTGAAGAGTAAGAGACAATGTCCCATTTCGCTCTCCCTCGGAATCCATTCACCACTCACCCGATGAATTTAAACACTACAGGAAACGTACCTGATATTTGAGTTCGTAGAGAACAGGCTACTCCACAGATTAAATAAAACACTTTGATATTCCACATAAGAGAATAAGCAAGCAGGATTAATATTTTGGCGAAACTAACGTTTACCTGCACTTGCAGTATCTTGTCAGTGAACCCCCCCCCCCCTGAAAAGAAAGAATGGTTTAAGAACTCTTCTGGTATAGCTGGTGTTTGTATATTTCGGTTGCCAGACAACCATGAATTTTCTTTGTAAATAGCAATTTCAGAGTGTTGTTATGGTCTCTTTCACGGTAGTTACACATCATTGTACCTTGTAATAAGTATTTCGTAGATTTTGTTCTCCCTCGCATGATACAATAGTAGTTATGCTGTTCTATCACCTGCAAGTTAGTAGATCGATAGTAGAGCGGCTATAAAATAACAATATGATTTATTATTTAATTTTTAATGTTCTCTTTTTCTTTCTATGATATCATTATATGGTTTCCGTTATGAAATGGTGAAGCCCACATAATAACAGGACGTCCCTTTTGCTCCGGTGTTGAAAATAATGCGCGGTTTAGTAGGAAGAAGCTTATTACACACGCACGCACACACATGCATCGTTCTAAGATGCGGTGAAGCTAAATGATTGTTTCAGACAAGGCGTTTTAGTGTTTCATGCCTCACTTTATATGATGAAAAGTCATGCATGACTTTTCAAATTGCAATCAATAGCTTCGCAGCTAATGAAATATTGCCGAAAAAGTAATTTCATCGAATTTTAATTGCTGATTTTTCAAATAGCAATTCCAGTTCTAGAGTTAGCTTTTTATTAATTAATTAATTAATAAAAATAAAATTTAAAAAAATAAAGCAGACATACACTGTTGATGTTGAAAAACCTGCCCCGTTTCCAGACAATTCACATATTAAATATACAGTATTGTTGAATTAATAATAATTCAATAATATATTTATGTATTTGCGTAGACACTAGTAAATATAATCAATTATTTTATAATATCCTGTGTGTAGTAAACAGCATCATTCTTCATATCGTCTTCATAACGAAAACATTATTTTATTATTTCTTAATTTAAAAAACTTCCTTAGTATATAGTACATATTTTTATTAGTTTATAACTGTATATTAGTTATGAAGGTAGAAATGATCTTATATTGCAATATTATGAAACATTGGTGTTTTATGAGAAATTTGCAATTAACCTAGGATTTAGTATTCGGATTTCTAGGCACTTTACCCACGGTGATTTAGGAGAAGAGCCGGCCCTACCATACAAGCGAACCAAGCATCGCTTGGGGCAACAAAATATTGGGGAGGCGCAGACTGATTCGAAAACATTTGGAATATCAACAATTTTACTGGCGAGGGCGTCCCAAAGGCTCCGCGCTTGGGGCGCAAAAATACCTTGGATCGGGCCTGTTTACGAGAGGTGAAGTTGTTGAAAAATGAAAGACTAATTATATACCTTTTTATTTATTATTTAACACAGTAGATAAATCAGTGTTAAATATAAATATATATAAACAACTAAAGCAGCAAACATAAATTAGATCTCATAATAATGTGACAAGAAGTATATTCTTTATCATTGACGTGGAACCATAATTTGCATATAACACATTGCAGTAATCGACAGTGGTAAGACAGTCAGGAGACTATGTGAGTAATTCAAATAATGGTCATTAAAATCTCGATTTATTGTATAAAATACGCAGTTAGGTGTGACTAGAAAAGTTCAGTTTTTCTTCTTCCTTTGCTGTTTTAATGGAAACCATCGAAACGAAGTTGACCACGCGTTAACTGGTCAGGAATGACAAATCATCGTTCAAGTTCATAATTTCCGAACATGCGGTAGCAGACGGATCCCATAATGTCATGCCTCAAAGTGCGGTAAGAGTGAACAGTCCACAAATAGGAACTTCACTGTGATGTCCCTTTTCTGCACAGCAGCGAAACTTTCTCTATCTGCAATTTCTGCCAGACATCATGTTGTGCACCGAAACTGGCATACGGTCACTCCTCGACTTACGATTAGGACTGTTGTAACAACCCATCGTAAATCGAGGAATGACAGAATTACATTATGATTACCATGATGATGGTGTGTGTGTGTGTGTGTGTGTGTGTGTGTGTGTGTGTGTGTGTGTTATTTCACTTTGATTCCTAAACTAATATAAGATTAACGCATCTGCCAAACGCTAAGACTAATCGTTAAGTGACGTGCTTCACCCCTTGGGGTAGGCATACCATATATCGCGGCATGTGCTTCAATCATGGCATTAACTATGTAGATTTGGGGAAGAACCTGTTTCAGGACATGTTAGAAATAAATAATTCAGGGAAATTTTCTATTTGGTTGGTATATTTTAAATTGTATTTTTAATTAACAAATATCTCTATACGATTATATGTATTGGTAATTTTATACTGGAAATAAAATGATCCTATTAGTGAAATTCCTCCATCCCAATGTACATGATACTGTACCTACATACCTACAGGAGTTTTCCCTCAAAGAAAGGTTGCAAGTACAGTAGAAGTGCAAAGTACAGTAGACGTTTTATTGTAGAACTAAATATGGCTTGAACATGTGAGTGGTTTCACTTAAATTAATTTAATTTATTTATTTATTTTACAACGGAATGGCTATCGTAAGTACGAGTGGACGTAAGTCTCTTACGTCGTAAATCGAGCTGATTATATATTGCTGTCTGAAAGTGTATAGGTACTACGGTCGATTTTCTTGAGTTTCTGGAGAAAAAATATTTGCCGTTGCAAGAAGGCTTAGAGAAAGTTCCTCTAGTCCGCAGCAAAAAACTAAATTTTAAATTTCTCTTTCTCTCGGAAGCCTAGTACTATGGGTGATGCAAACACCCTTTTTCCACAGGGCAACACAGCGTTTAAAAAAAGTTGAGAGATTTATAGGTATTCAAGTTATCATTAAGAACACTCATGCGTGTCTTATTTGCATAATAATCTTTTGGTGTAGAATTCGTTGCTATGATTTCCTTAGTTACTGCATGACGTTTGCCATTAATCAATTGCTTGATTATTTTTTGGCATGTTCTAGACTGGCTGGCATTAATGGGACAGCAATAATAATAATAAAAAAACAGTTTTTTTATAATAATAAAAAAACAGTAATAATAGATTAAGATTCGGAGAACATGGAACCCATCGCATGCGTCTATCGATTAGGCACATTCTGAATGAAAAAAAAAATAAACATTTGGTTGCCAAGTACATTATTAAGTTTAGCTGAAACATGCATAAATAAGCATATGATATGATAATACCGTCCTTGGTGTTTACTAATAAACAAAATTTCGATCGTGCACATTGATTAACAGGCAGCCCACTAATTATCGTGTCAGAAGAATCATATTAGAATGTATTCTCAAGTTCATGAAGGTCATCTTATTTATGTGGTTAAAAGACGAAATCCAAACGTGCTTTCCTTTTTGGTGGAGCTCATATTGTACACTTCAGTGGAAAACATCATATCACGTGATGCCAACTGGAGGAATATTTTTCTAGACCAAATTTTTTTCAGAGAAGTTCCAGAGAGTTGATTTTTAAGCCGCAACTCTGAAAAAGCGACCATAGAACTCATTATTTCATATTTCATACAACATTTCATACAACAATACAACTTGGAGATTAGGAACACGCGGTGAAGATGGTGGTCAGTGTATTCATGCCTCAAAATTTTCAGGCAGAAAGTGCTAACCGTAATACATATATCCTCACAATAACTAACGGTGACGATATGTATATTATAGTTGACATTTACTTGGATCACAGCCGAAGATAAAGATATTCCTTGCATGGAGGTTTCACTTCCTTGAAACTTGAATGGATGCACGTTAGAATTTAGTTTCAAAGGAAGTACATAGTATTTTATTTTAATGTTACTTTTATTGAATATGGAAGTGCAATAAAAATAACAGAATAAACAAAATAAAATAACATTGCAGTGACCGTATTTTACATTGTATTCGTATTTTGTTTCATGTATAATATATTGGTATGTATCGGAGCAGACTGTTTCGTTCTTGTATACTTATTGTACTTTTTTCAAATTTGAAATAAAATGCTAATTTCTTGAAAGAAATACTTAGGTTATGATTGATTTCTGTTATAACTGAAATAATTAAATCTTTATCCCGAAAATAAAATTCCTTTGAATTTATGGAAGAAATTGAAATCTCTATCTGTGTTGGAAAAGGAACAAGCAGCGTTTCGTGACTTAAAAGAGAAGTCTGTTGAAATCAGTTGATCGTCTATTCAGCACTAACACGAAACAAGGTAGATGAATCATGGATACAAGTTTAATGAATGCTCAAAAAACAACTGAGATGTCACTTGCCAATAAAAGAACTCACGAATGCTGAATACATCCATCACGTAAACAATCCGAAATACCAGAAGCAATTGATCATGGCTAATTATTATTCTACTAACGCATTTTATTAAAATATCTAGAAGGTGAAAAGCCAAACGGCTATTTTTTTCTGGCGAGGTTGATCAGTTAAGGGGATAAAAATCCCTTATTGTTTTTCAGCCAGTAAGCGAAACTAAGATCGAAAACTACGATCTGAACGTTTCATGCCGACGAACTGTCAGCGTATCCAAGCGTAAGTGACCACTTGGTAGTGCCACACCACGGCAACTCGTTGCAAAGGTGGAGCAAGCTCCCTCAATGTTCTTGATATTTTCTCATAATGTAAAAAATCCACAGCTCTTAGGAGATGTAGTACTGTTTTTCATTGGTAGTGATGGGTAGTGACCTCTCCTCATAATGAAAAACAGTACTACATCTCCTAAGAGCTATGGGTTTTTTACATTATGAAAAAATATCAAGAACATTGAGGGAGCTTGCTCCACCTTTGCAACGAGTTGGCGTGGTGTGGCACTACCAAGTGGTCACTTACGCTTGGATACGCTGACAGTTCGTCGGCATGAAACATTCAGATCGTAGTTTTCGATCTTAGTTTCGCTTACTGGCTGAAAAACAATAAGGGATTTTTATCCCCTTAACTGATATCTAGAAGGTATGTATATATTTGAAGTTAGAATGAAAATAGGATGAAATTAGAGTGGAAATATTCCACTCTAATTTCATCCTATTGTCTCTGTTCTTATATAATTATAATAAACGCTTATCGTTTTTTTAATAATAACAGCTGTATATCAAAGCTATTCGCTTGTTTACACATCACAAATACTCATTGTCAGTCGGGACGCGAACCCACACAGCACTCGATGGCGGAGATTTCTTTTAAAGTATCACGAGCTTGACATTCATGTGTCTTGTAGTCGGAAAGACCAGAAGAATATTAAAACATCCGTATAATAAAAATACATAATCTTGTTCTGGCTTCTGATTCTGGTCGTCAACTGTTCTGAAACGTGTTTCAGAACTAAACATCCTCTCTTTTATCTCTATACCCTATTCATAGTCAGCTCGTATCCACTTTACAATACGAGACAGTTCCACGCAGAATATATTCAACAGTTAATATTTTCATCACCTCAATAAATATGAGCTGATCAGCTACCAGCAGCACGCATTCTGCCAATAACGATTCACAGCAGATTTTCTCACCCCACATTACTTTCCTCTTGACATGTGTCGTGGAAAGGTTTGCAGAAATCTCCGTTGTTGCAATTGACATTTCCATGGCATTCGATGGTTTGGCATTGGGGGATATGAACAACTTTTAATCTTAAAGTTTGCTTTTCATCCTTTGTAAATGAGTCGCTAGTATCCTCTCTGGGTGTTAGCTGTGTGTAGTGGTAGAAGTGTTTTTTCTCTCTCTCTTCAAACTTCTCTATTAATGCAAGCGTTCCCCATGGTTCTGTTATATCACCCGCTTTCTTCTTATTATTATGCAAAAATGATCTCTCACTAACCTGAAACGCCATTCACAGTCTTACTAATGGTTATATCTTCCATTCCTCCTGTTCATATGATAATCCTCGCAGTAATCAAATATCCCAAGCTTCAAGGTCTTCCAGTGAACCTTCCTACCATCCTTAGATGGGACGATGACCACGTTGCCACTTTCAGTGCTTCCAAAGCACAGTTTTAATTTTTTACTCACAAAAAAAAAATCATAATTCTTCCGTTACCCAGATCTTTTTACTGGACTTATAATTGTAACCTTTCCTGGCGCAAACTTGGGTAGCATCTTCAGCTTCTAAAAAAACTCGATATCTTTCTTTTTATTTATTTTCTGTTTTTGGGATCAAAATTTTATTTGTCATCTGTCCATCTATTAACTCTGAACAAATTTCAAATTTGTGCAATCCAGGAATACTGCTCTCAAATTTAGGTGATGCGCTTTAAACATTAAAAAAAAAAATCTTGATACTGTTTCATAAGAGGTGGTTCGGCTAATTGACGACGACCTTCCCCTCTCTCATAGATTGTCTTCAGCAACTGTCTCAATATTCACTTTAGACTTTCCTTATTATATCGCTTCTACAGACATTTCCATGCCGGCTAGTTGGCGAGTAGTTAGCGTATTAGTTCCATAGACAAAAGGCTACAAGTTCAAATTTCGATGTTTGTGATTATCCTATTTTGATGTGCAATTTTGTCTACCAGAAAGCTTCATTCCCAAAACCCTATGAGGTACTGGAGTGACCAGACGACATCGATTGACGTCACACATAACTAACTGACGTTTCCAATGTTCATGAAGGAATGGTATCCATCATGGCAGCCTTATCTTTGCTAAATCCACATTAGCACGAGCAACAGCTTCCAAACATCTGATTGCAGTTGAATTGCTAATCCACCGATCGTTACTTCCGTTTCATCTTTCCTTTTCTCTACTTCTGTCTATGAGAGCCTTCTTTGTGCATAATTTCTCCAAAGTCTACAACGTCGTCAAAAATAAAATGCACAGAATTTTTCCTCTTACAATCTCTGTTGACATACGACTTCAATTACTAAAGTGACCACTAATTTATATTTGTTGAACCAAAACACTGTGCATTTATGTAATGATTATGAGCCCAATACAAGTTTTAAAAAAACAAAAATTAGCAATCTATATAATGAAACTTAGTTTTTATGTGAATCCTATCCTAAAGCATGTAAACCTATAAGTACGTAAAGGGTAAGTAAAGGGTATTTTATATAATCTTAAAACCCTATTATAATGACCAAATTGAAACAATTAAAGTCCCTTCAGGCCTCCAATAAGCAGTGTGATTGGAGTTTGCATTCAGAGTGAAATCACTCTGAATGCAAACCATCTGTCACCTACACACATTTACAAACACTCATGTTTACAGTGCACTTCGAGCCCGCGGATTTGGAGAGAGTGGCTATCCATTGGACCAACCAGGCCTCATATGACTTCTATTCCAATCTTTGGACACTAATATTTCATGAAAGAGTACACTAGAATTGTGACAAAATATAATGGTAATTCATCCTATCTGAGCAAGATGATCTGATGAGATCATTACTAATATTTAGGTGAATTTATTTAAATGCAAAACACCAAATACCTATCTCTGTGTAGAATGTATCTTTGTGTAGATTGGTTTTGTCCGTTAATCTATTTCAGCTAAACAGATTTAACGGAAACTTGGCATTTTAGATCGAACACTAAATGTGTAATGGAATTCCTATAATTTTGCTTCAAATCCGACCAGTTTTATTGTTAAAATTTGACTTTTATACAATAGTAACTCTGCTTCTAGGTAAACTATTTGAAAAGACCAGAAAAGGACTGGATTCAATAGACATTTTATTCAATATAGTGTAAAAATAATAGACAATGTTTCAATGTATGCTAACAGCATCGTCAAGAAGATCTTCAGGAACAAGGTATACCATGAAGCCCAGTGTGAATGTTAAAGCTAAGAAATCTTTGAAACGCCCTCTGATATTTGCTATTCTTTTTCATTAAAAATGCTCGTCACGGTCCGCTGTTTAAGAAACACTGCTCTTGAAAGTTTTTCTTTCTGACCAAGCTGTTGCTAGACTGGCAAAACATATAATTCATCAATAGCTTTCACATTTCTACTCAATATTATTGGTTGATAACAATCGGACTCCTTTGCCGCTAACGACGAACTTGAACTCTACATCAATGTCTGGATTGCGTTTAGATATATATAAAAAAGATAGATAAAAATGATTTCGTAAAATGCATTGATCGAGTACAGTATCTCTACTAGCATGTTAAATATTCATAAATCTTTCCACCCTCTAAACCAAGTCCTTGAAAAAGAATCGCGCATGGAAACTTCCATCGATACACAAAGCCCATAGAAGCTGCTCTGTTTCTGTGAGCATTTCACAGAAATCACTTGTCGCATGAGACATTGCTGTTAACTGAAGCACGAGATGGTCAGAACATGGACACAGATAATTCTCTTGCCACTTTGCATAATCTATATGAAAATGTGTTCGGTAGGGCTTGTACGTCCAGGTAAGCGCTTTAACAGTTTAAATAAGTAGAATGTATTCTTTGTGATTATATAAACGAGATTGTATAAATGATTGGCCTCATTTAAGTCGGACGTATTTTGTGCTGTGACTGAGGGGATTTTATTGTTTAGAATTAAACCATTCAATTCCTGTCTCGATCTACTAACGCATTACAAGAACATTAAGTTCTTAATTAAATATAATTATTTTTGTTTAATTACTGTTTTGCCTTATATCAAAAATAAGCATTTTCTTAATAAAATTAAACTAAATTAAATTTCATAAAAATGAATTACAATTCATAAAGTGCAATTAACTTTATGAATTGCAGTGGGCAATTTTTATAAAAAAAAAATTTAATGCATTTTGGTTATGTTTCTGAGATTTTATTTGAATGTTTTGAACAACAATTACAAATTTATTCACCACCATCACACGTATGCGAACAGATTTATAAAAATAATCATATCAAGAGGATGATTTATACTTGTAGTGGGTCCGGTCATAGAAATTCGACAGAGGTACAGACAGTCTTTCCATTGATTTATCCATCGACATATGCCTTTTGACAGGACACTGAAGTAGCACCTTGAGAAGCACTATATGAAAGAGGTTCTACAACTTTTAAGCTTTATGAATAATCTTTTCATGGATGAAATGTGTAGGAATGAGATCCAGCTTGTTAATTTAACATGATTTCTTTATTGAGATTTTCTGGCCGTTTCTATTGTTGTTCAGTAAATATAGCACAAGACTTCATTTCACTGGATCACACTGATGGATACGATGGTTTCTTTGATATCTGTGAATAATTCCTCATGTAAAGATGATAAAGAAAAAGGAAGAATAGATCTAATTATATTAATGCGAACATTATAACCTAAGGATTCAAAAATTGCCGAAGAAAACAACAACAAGAAAGATTAAATATTTGTGTCTGGTGATGTTCCATCATCCTCCAGAACTAGATAGGCATCACCAGGTTCCGTCTTTCAATCAAGTAGCTCTCGATTATCCGTAAATACAATAAACCTTTAAATGCTCACTGTGACTTTAAACAGGGCTGAATCAGGCACATCTCTTGCAGTTTAATAAATGGGTTACCGTTATATTTGGCTTGATTAGACACAGGTACACAGAAACATACCAATTCAAAATAACTACTACAGGAATAATGACATTTGTGGATCATTGGAGTCGCGCAATGTATATATGTTACTATTATTATTATTATTATTATCTTTAAAATGTTATTTTGTGTATGATAAATAGAATATAAAATTGATGGTGAATGTTAATAAATCACTAAGGAATATTAAAATTGTTAATTCTATCCGAGTGGTTATTTGCATGATAACCTAAACATTTCTTTGGATCATAATTATAAAACTATTTAATTATAAAATCATACATGAAATCATATATTAAATTGCGTCAGTAATAGATTTCTATTCTTTGTATTTTTTCTGAAACACACACACACACACACACACACACACACACACACACACACACACACACACACACACACACACACACACACACACACACACATGCGCACGCTCCACTTGTCTCAAAAAAAATAAAACTAACTGGTGCTCTCGAAATACTCTCCTAATATTTGCTAATATTACTTCCTAATAATATTTATATTATTTATTGCTATTATAAAAATGGTAGGACATTATCTCAGTCGAAAGACCTGCAGTTGAACTCCTTCAAGGATATGAAGAATCTTGTAAGGACTTTTCATGTGAAAGTAATATATGTAGTCTCACACATATGAATGTCTGTAAATCTGTAGGTGCATTTAATGCTTCCTAGAACACTCGCAATTATAAGGAACACGAAAATTTACCTATACATGTGCAGTGAATAGCCCAAAGAAGGATTGATTATTTCTGTTTCCAGCTTGAAATGCTCTCCATAACTGAAGGCAATTCCTTCAACCCAATTCCAAGTTTGTTTTTTTGTTTTTGTTTTTGTTTTTCTTTCTTGTGCTTTGAATATTATTCTGCATCACTTCAATGAACGCGATCTCATGAAGTTCAGGATGTAATATTCTGGCACAAACGCACACAGTTATGAATATTCAAAACCCCTCAATGAAAGAATTTTCTATAGAGTGATTGTTTATTAAATACAATTCGGTAAACGGAGGTAGCGAATTGTTTCACCCGGAGCCTCAGGTTTTTCGTCCCTCAGAACAGGCAAACTGGTCCGTGATCACACACACACACACACACACACACACACACACACACACACACACACACACACACACACACACACACACACACACACACACACACACACACACACACACACACACACACACACACACACACACACACACACACACACACGGATTTACAGTCAAAAAAGCATACTTGAAATCCCTCATTGGAGGGTTCAACCACTTTTGAAGGATGGATGAGGAAAATTGAGGGGAATCGCACAGAACAACAACAACAATACTTCCATTATTTTGTTCAATTACAGCGAATAGGCATCGATTCGCTTTTCGTTATAAATTGTCTGTGTTGTACTCGTGAAAAACCAGGTAATATTTGGACATTTCTGTATTTTTAAAAATATGAAGATATCCAAAACATTTTTTGCGCTAAGTTGACAAAATTATTCCGACACCTTATGTGGCATTCAAATTTCGGATCTGCCACAAGAAAATATTCAAGAAGTGTCTGCATAATTATGTTAATAAAAGGTGGGATATGTTGCATGCTTTGCATTGTACATGATGTCAAAATGCCGCGTTCAGCTGTACTAATAGACTTCCAACTTGGGATGGGTGTAAAATCAGTGGTCTTCCTGTCTGTGATATGTCTCAGTATATCGAAATCCACCGTTGCTTATGTCATTCGTAGGACAGTTGATGGTGCTTCCACAGGAAAAACTCTCTGGGAGTCCACCGACCCTCACTGACCGAAATCGACGATCTCTGTCTCGTAATGTTCGAGCATTCTGCGCGTCATCAGCGGCGAACTTCCCAGCTAACTTGGAAAATTCTACAGGGACATCTGTCAGCACTAGAATTGCATGCAAAGAGCATCGCTTAGGTTACCACAGCAGAGCTGATGCAAGCAAGCGCCACACATCGCCAATCATGTATGGTTTAGACATGGTGTAAAAAACTTTCGCACTGTTCTTAGAGCAAATATAATTGGATAATGGTTCTGTGGAGTGACGAATCAAGCTTCTAAATGTTTCACTCCGATGGTCGTGTTCGGATCTGTAGATTACCTGAGGAATCTCAAGATCCCCGAGTTAATTTGCTAGGTTAGAACTTACCAAAGCAATGCGTAAATATCTGGAAGTTTTTGTGGTCATACCTTGACTTTCTGACATTATTTTTCTACTCAAAGGCTTCCGTTGGTGATCACACGTAAAACAGTCCCACTCACTTTCTCAAAAACTACTAACTGCATCCGTACTCTAGTCTTCAGTTAGGAAGACATCACAAGAATTCTGAATGTGTTGGAGACTAACAACTCTTCTAGTCCCGATGATTGCTCTTCTCAACTGTGCTTAAAATCCCAGCCACAAAACTATCGTTCAATTGTGAGGAAATTATAATGGAGAAAATCATCAGTAATCAACTGCTTTATCATACGAGAGTTAAACGGTTAATTACTAACCACCAATATCGATTCTTCCGCTTTCAATTAACGGTTGATCTCTTCGCCAACATCACTCATCTATGGACACAAGCTAGAAAGGTTTGGTGAAACGAGTATGTTCGCTCTATTTATTTCAACGCACTTGATCGAATCAGAAATGAAGGGCTACTTACCAAATTTCTCACTTATAGACTACTGTCGATCCTTTACAAGTAACTGAAAAAAATCTGAACAAAATGCAATCTATAGTTTTATTGATTACACTATTCCCCCCATTCCTCAATTTTGTTTAACCTTGCACTAATTACATATTCCAAAAAACAGCATCTTCAATAATCACAGTCTTAAACCCTACTCTTTTTGAAATTTCAGTGGGTGTGAGGACATCCTGCATAAAAGGTACCTTAGAAACATTTTTCTTATTCGGAGTGCATTTTTATGTTGTGTTTAGTTTAATTTGGTTTGTATCACTTTTAGGTGCATTAAATTCCGCGCAATGTCACGTGTTTTCCAAAGCGTGCAAAGTAATGAATAGAAAATCCAGAATAAATATAAAGAAAGAGATACGATACGATAGCGCAATGTTAATCGATATGCATTTCGAAATTATACTCGTTACAGACCTTTTCATACCTTATAGAATATTCTGTGCATACAAAATACCAACACACAATAAAATACAGTACAATACAACATACAATGCAGGTGTTGTCATTTATGGATTAAAGAGAAAAAATATCTCCAAATAGCACATAAATACTGAGATACGATAGCAAAATTAGCATTTTGTTTGCATGAACAACATCAAACAATGATTTTGTAATGCATCGCATTGTGATTGTAGGATGGATGGTAAAATGCCCAATTTCTTAATAAATATCAGGTAAGGATCTATAATATACATATTTAAGGCTTATTTTGAATGTGATTTTGAACAATACAATGGACAGAATCGATTTGATAATTGGCTACTCAAGTGCTAGGAGTGTAGATGACAAGTTGCTCCAAATTTGAAGGTGATCAAGGATTGATACGGATTTTTTTTGTCACACGAAACGAGAGAAGAGATTCAAATATTTGTAATTAACCCAGTAATTATCCCAGGGAGAGAGGATCATGTCCTAGAGACTGGAAGAAGTCTGTTTGTATACTACTACATAAGAAAGGAGATATGAAAGCGTGCAACACTATAGAACTATTAGTTTAGTATCTCATGCATGCAAAATTTTATTGAAGATGATGCTAAATAGGATTGAGGCAAAGGTGCCCGAGGAACAAGCAGGTTTTAGGAAAGGTAAGGGCACCAGAGATCAGAACCTTTGCTTTAGACAAATCATAGAAAAAATATAAAGAACTTCGACTTCCTCTGGTAATGTGTTGCTTAGACTACTCTAAAGCTTTTGACTGTGCTGAGCATGTAAAACTGTGGGAAGTAATGAAAAGAATGGGTTATCCTCAACACACTATCTGGTTGATAGCCAACACTGTACAGGGAGCAAGAAGCCACAGTAACAAAAGGTATTGGATTGACTGACTGGCTTCAAGTTGAAAAAGGAGTTAGGCAAGGATGTTTACTTTCTCCTCACTTGTTTAGTATACTGTATATGCGGAGGGCATCATGCGTGAAGTATTGGAAGAGCTCAGGACAGGAATTAGGATAGGAGGTAGATTGATCAGTAATCTGAGATATGCTGATGATACAGTACTTCTTTGTAATGACTTAGAAGAATTAGGACAAATTCTTGACATAATTAACAAGATCAATAATAACAGAGGACGGACTTCAACTAAATCCTAGCAAGACAAAAATTACGGTTCTCAAAGGAAACACAAACAGGGAAGCTCTTGAGAAACAAATTTACTTTAATGGAAAAAGAATTGAGGAAGTCAGCAAGTTTGAGTACCTGAGATCCATTATTAATGTGAAGAATTGCTGTTCAGAAGACAAAAGAAGAAGGTTATGAACGGCTAAAACAACAGTCAGAGACTTGTATAAAATCTGGAAGAAAGCATCTATCTCCATGGTAACAAAGCTGAGGATTTTGGATGCAATTGTTTCTCCAACAGCGTCTTATGGATGTGAAATTTGGAACCTAAAGAAGTCAGATAAGAAACGGATATCTGCTTTTGAGATATCCGTTTGGTGCTACAGAAGGCTGTTGAGGATATCATATACAGAAAGGCGTACAAATGAATGGGTGTTAGAAAAGATCAGTAGAACGTTTAGTCTCCTTAGGATATTGACAAAAGAAAGTTAAAATATTTTGGACACATTGAATGGATGGAAGGAGGACTTCTCAGAACAGTAATAGAAGGTAAAGTTCAAGGGAAAAGAAGAAGGGACAAACCAACAATGAAATGGATGGATGGTGTGTGTGTGTGTGTGTGTGTGTGTGTGTGTGTGTGTGTGTGTGTGTGTGTGTGTGTGTGTGTGTGTGTGTGTGTGTGTGTGTGTGTGTGTGTGTGTGGAGCAATTAATCTTCAGAGAGTTGAAGTCTCCAGAAAAGCAAACAACAGGACTACATGGCGAGGCCTGGTGTGGCACATCAATAAGCATAAGAGTGACCATACGGCAACTGTGGATGTCTAGTGAACATATAGATAGATAGACCCAGTAAAAGGTAGATGTTTGTAATAGAATAGTAAGTGGGATAGCTTGTTTTGCAATTTCGTTGGTTCACAGAATTGTGATCCTTGAATGAATTGGGAATAATGTGGGAAAGAGATCTGAACTTAATTGAACAATTAAGTGATCATGCAAACTCATTGTATAAATGAATGGCCTTGTTTAAGTTTCACGTATTTCTGTGCGCTGACTGAAGGAATTTTATTGTTTAGAAATAAACCATTCAGTTCATGTATCGACCTATTAAAGCAGTACAAGAACATTCCTTTTTTAATTACAAATAATTTTTTGATCAATTACAGTGGAAAATGATATCAAAAATAATCTTTGCTTTTAACCGATTGCAATTTTTAAGAAAAAAAAATTTAATCCATTTTGGTTACGTTTCCGAGATTTTATTTGAATGTTTTGAGCAACACTTGCAATTACGAAGGTATTCACTACCATCACATTTTTCTGAACAGATTTATAAAGAAATAATTTCAAGTGGATGATTTATACTTGTATTGGGTCTAGTTCTACAAATTGGACTGATGTTCAGATAGTCCTTCCATTGTGTAATCCATCGATGTATGCCTTTTTGACAGGACACTGAAGTCACACCTTGAGTAGCACTATATGAAAGAGGACGTGCACCTTTCAAGTTATCTGAATAGTCTTATCGTGGATGAGTTGTGTAGGGATGAGATCCGGCCTCTTACTCTAACATGATTTCTTTATTGGGATTTTCTGGACGTTTCTATTGTTTATGAGCGAATATATCAAAACACTTCATTTCACTGGAATACGCTGATGGAGACGATAATTTTTTTTTGATATATGTGAATACTAAGTGAATATCTCATGATAAAGAAAAAGTAATAATATCTCTAACTGTATTTATGCGAACAATATAACCTAAGGATGCAATACTCGCCAAAGAAAACAACAACAAAGTTTAAATAGTTGTGTCTAGTGATGTTGCATCATCCTGCAGACCCAGATCGGTATTACCACTTTCAGTGTCTTCATCGAAGACCTCTAACGGATAGTGTTTCAAGTACATCCGTAAATACAACAACCTTTAAATGCTCACGGTGACTTTAAACTGAACTGAATCAGGCACATCTCTTGCAGCTACCAAATGGGTCATCGTTATACTGTATTTGATTAGATACGAGCACACAAAAGCATAACACTTCAAAGTTAGTACTGAAGGAACAATGACATTTGTGGATCATTGGAGTCGCGCAATGTATATATGATTTAATTATTATCTCTAATATATATCCTTTAAAATGTTATTTTAAAGGATATATATTAGAATATAAAATTGATGGTGAATGTCAATATTATATCATTAAATAATATTAAAATTGTGAATTCTATTAGAGCAGTTATTTGCATAATAACCTAAACAGTGTCCCTGGATCATAATTATAAAACTATTTAAATATAAAATCATACTCCAAATCATATATTGAAATTTGTCAGTACTAGATTTCAATTCTTTTTATTTTTTCTGACACACACACACACGCGTTCAACTGGTTTCAAAAGATAAGATTAACTGGTGCTCGTGAAATACTGTCCTAAAGTACTGAATTATTTTCTTAATGCCAATCAGTTGAATTATTTATATTATTTATTGCAATAGTATCGCAGTCGAAAGACCTGGAGTTGAACTCCATCAAGGATATGAGGAATCTTTGTAAGAGGACTTTTCATTTGAAGGTGATATATCTAGTCTCACAAACAAAAATGGAGGAAAGGGTAACGTAAAGGCTATAAGAGACGACAAAGGTGACATGAAAACTGAAGATAAACATATTCCAGATATCTCGAGTTATTACTTTAATTACTTAGAAAGACTGGTGAATAAAACAAGTAGTAACAGCACAGTAGCAGAAAACGACATACAAGAGGAATGTATACAGGACACCTGTCAATATTTCTGGTATTAAATACCATAAAAAAACCAGAAATGTAGAAAGACAACTGGAGTAGATGATACTCGACAAAAATGCTAAAATGTGGAGGCGTAAAAGTTTTAAGGTGGCTGCATTGCATTATTCAGAATGTCTGTTTAGCGGGACAAATTTCAGGTGATCGGAGTAGAACTGCAAATGAAGTAAAACAAGTAATAAAAACAAGGAGAATATCTGGATGTCTTAACAGCTTCATCTGAAAAATAAGCACATACGTAAAGAAACCAAAATAAGAATCTCAACAGCGTACTCAGACTAATACTAATTTATAAAGCAGAAAAGCGTGCACCAGTTACAAAAATTGGAAAAATTAATGAAACACTGAGGTGATAACATTAAGAAAAACTGAAGATGTAACAATACTAAACAACATCACGAAGTCACAAATCCTAGATAACTGTAAAACACAGGAATTCGTCACGACCTAGATGGGAGTCGAACCCAGGTGTTTATTACAATGATTTACATAATCAATCCAGTTAATTAGTAGGTGTTTTTATTTTTGCCTATTTAGACATTTCTTCATCCATGTCAATTTTCTTAACATAAATTATTTAATGCTTTAATCTCATAGATTGGAAAATTCGTGCCATAGAAGACATTGCCCATCAAATCAACTGTGAAATTGAAGAATTTAAAAATGACTTGATTTATTTATACACATCGAATGTGTCAGGTAAGATAATAAATTTGCTTCAAATTAATTCTATCGATATTCTATTTTTCGAAATTATTACTATTTTTTTCGGAATACGCATAGCCCTTTTTACAATAATAATAATAATAAATATTATTATTAGAAATACGCTCAGTGCCCAGTCAATGGTAAAGATTCCAGTTAACTGGAAAGACAAGAATTCAAATCCTGTTGATGGGCCCTTTATAAGGACTTAAGTTTAAAAACTGAAGATGCAATTGTCAGTCGATACGAAGCATCATTTTCTAAGTCAAAAAACTGACTGCCTCCTCTTGCAAAAAAAAAATAAAATAAACTGTGGTTAACACATACGTTGATAGACATAGCTGGCTACGAAGGTGAGAGTAACCACTTTGTCATAACATTGTATGATGACCAAAAAGCAAACTGTTTGGTCCTAAATTGGCAAATAGTTTTATGTGAATCTCGATTTGTGATAGTCTGTAAGCAATTGTACATTAATACGTTGGTATGAAAATAATTCATATGCCCGTGTGTTTCGTATAGGTATATCTAATAACAATTTAATTTTTAAATTGTTTTATTCATTGGGGCGATAAAAATCATTCATTTCCTAAAGACATTCAAAACATCTATGCCACAATAGGATTTGAATCTGCACCCTGTTGACTAGAGAGAGAGAGAGAGAGAGAGAGAGAGAGAGAGAGAGAGAGAGAGAGAGAGAGGTACATTCCCCCCTTGCCATTCATGCTCAAGTTGCCGATGTAATGGAGATGATTTTCAATAAAATCTCGAAAATCGTAATAAGATACCAAGTTACAGTGCTTCTTTTGTGAAGGCAATAAAGAAAATTTAAATAATTTCACTGTTTTCATTTCCCAAAGGAAATAGAAAAAACCTGTTTATCCCTGACTGTTTTTGAAATCTATAGGTAGCTGATTTTTCCCTTTATTTGTCACTAATAGTTGAGTTCACGGTTCCCGAAGATTTGAGTCTTCCGAACAGAACACGATGACAACTGCGCCATCTAGTATTTCTCCAATCATATTATGTATATTAGTTTCTGAAATAGTTAGTTCTACTGTAGTCTCGTGTTATAACTCGAATTTCTTGTGATTAAAATCTCTGTTCTTTTAGTTAGGTCCATTTAAGTGCATTTATAAGGGTAGGGGAGGAAAAGTTGTGATAATCACCATGAAGGAAATGAGGTTAAACCACGTAACTTGCACATTATTTTACATATTCCCCACGAAGTATTATGCACTTTTTACAACGCTGCTGCATCATTTGCAATCTTCTGAGAAAGAAGTCTTTCCCTTGTTGCACAAACCATCATTTTTGTAGTAGGTGTTTATCAGAAATTTTCAGTCGCCCCCCCCCCCCCTCCTATGTTGGAATCACATCGTCATCATTCCTTGCCACTTTGTAGGTTTGCTTTTGCTATTCTTATGTCGAAGCAGTTTGAATTTGTATATAAAATGGTCTAAATTTTTACTTTATTAATTTTTGAAAAATAAAAGTTACCTATACACGTGCATTGAATAAACTAGAAGAATAATTAGTTTTATTTATTTAACGAAAACAAGTTGAGTGGTTCGGGTTCTACGAGTTTCTGCTTACATCTTGAAATGCTCTCCATAGCTGAAGGCAATTACTTGAACTCAATTCCCAGCTGTTTTTTTTTTTTTTTTTTTTTTTTGTGCTATGAATTGTCTGCTGCACCACTTCAATGAAAGCGATTTTATGAAGTTCAGGATGTAATGTTCTGGCACAAACGCACACAGTTATGGATATCCAGAAACCCTCAATGAAAGAATTTGCTCCGATTATCTATGAATATGGTTGCCTATGATTATGCCTTGATACAATTATGATTCGCTCTCCCTTCTATTATATTTTTCAATTACAACGAATTCGCATCGACTCCCTTTTCTTTATACACTACCTGCTGTACTGCGAGTTAAAAAACCGCGTAGAATTTATTCAGAGATCTCTATATTTTTAGAAATATGGAGATATCCAAATATTTTTGTGATATAATATGCAATATGTTGACAAAATTATTTGGACGCCTTACGTGAAATTCAAATTTCGGATTCTACCACATGCAAATATTCAGGGAGTGTCTGTGCATAAGTCTGGATATAAAAGATGGATGTGCTGTATTTTTGCAGAGTATTCGATGTCAAGATGCCAAGTTCAGCTAAACTAACAACTTGGGATAATATTTGGTGTCAAATCATTGGTCTTTCGGTCTATGACATTGCTACCTGTTTCAGTATATCGAAATCCACGGTTGATTATGTCATCTGTAGAAGAAAAGTTGATGGTGCTACCACAGGGCAGGGGAACCGCCGTGAGAGGTCCCGACACTCACTTACCGAGAACGACGAGCTCTGTCACGGAATGTTCGAGCATTCTGCACGTCATCAAGGTCGGACTTCTTAGCTAACTTGGAAAATGCTGCAGGGACATCTGTCATCACTAGAATTGTCCGCAAAGAGCATCGCTTGGGTTACTACTGCAATGCTGCTACAAGCAAGTCACACATCACCAATCATCTATGGTTCAAGAATGGTGCGAAAAATTTTCGCACTGTTCGTGAACCTTCCAAATGTTTCACTCTAATGGTCGTGTTTGGATTTATAGATTCCCCAAGGAATCTCCAGATTCCCGAATGATGAGTTATTTTGTGAAGTTATAATTTAACAAAGTAATTCAAATATTTAAGTTGTTATGGTCATATCTTGACTTTGGCATTATTTTCTACTCAAACACGTCCGTTGGTGATCAAGGTAAAACTTTCCCACTGACTTTATCAAGAACTGCTAACTGCATCCCTATTCAATAGTCTCAGTTAGAAAGACATCACAAGAATTCTGAACATCTCGGAGACCAACAAATCTTCTAGTCCTGATGGTGTCCCTTTTAACTGTGCTTAAAATCTATACTCCAGAACTATCGTCTAACCTACATTCGATACAACACTTTGTTCATCTAGCATATACCTGCACATGAAAACCGATTTATATTTAATCCATCCACAGAAATTAGATAACAGCCAAGCCACCAAACAATCAACAATCATTCCATTGCATTGAAAACATAATAGAGAAAATCATCAGTAATCAACTCCTTTACCACCTGTTCTACAGTTAATTACCAACCAATAATATGGATTCTCCTACCTTCAATTCAAAGTGGATCTCTTCGCCAATCTCACTGATCTATGGACACAAGCTATGGAAAGGTTTGGTGAAAACAGAATGTTCGCTGTATATATATCAAGGCATTTATTTGATTGGATCAGAAATGGTCGACTTACAAACTTTCTCTCTTATAGTCTATCGTCTGTCTTTAAAGTCAACTGAAAAAAAAAACTCTCCACAAAATACTACCTATAGTTTTATAGATTGTACTATTAATCAATCCTCTTTTTAGTTTGATAACCTTGCAATACGTACGTATTCCAAACAACAAGATCTTCGACAATCGAAGTCTGAAACCCTCAACTCCTTGAAAGTGAGCGTGAGGACAATCTTGCACTAAACACAGTTATTTTGTCTTTTTTATAGAAAATACGAACACCCTTCTCCTTAGTTCATCTTTGATAATAACTACATCTCTATATGGGATTAGAAGGTTCTTCTTCGACAGATTACACCTCTAGCCTTGTCCTAGATTAAGCCAATTTCATCCCATAGCTTCATGTACTTCCAAAACACGGGTATATGTAACTTCTGGAGATATTCCTTCTTACATGAATGAGGAAATGCAATTTCTCCATTTGGCTCTTATACCCAAACACGCCCAAGCAATTGGTGATCATTATCTGCTCGGTTTCCGGTTCCAAACATATCGAATATCTCTCTTTCATTCCTTTAACTACCTTGCATCAGGACATTGTTCTGATGAATTGAACATTCCCCAAGAACAATGAACCTCCGGTAGGTCTAAAAGAATATCATCAGATTCTTTCTTACTTCCTACTCTCTTACCCACATATTACACTGATATGCATTTTTCCAATAGCTTGTATTTGGAGTTGAAGCAAACCGCAAACTCGTGTAGTTTGCGTTGTAGTAGGACTAAATTTGGTATGGTGTGGTTGACAGTAGAATTACAAGGAAATGAGGAGACAGAGACTTCGGAAAGGTATAAGTGAAGGTACATAGGATGTAATGTCACTTATACGAATTACCAAAAAAAAAATAAATAATAAATAAAGATCGCTTTACAGCAATCGACACAATATGTTGAAAATATGGTCGAATAATATCAGCACAACGCATGATCTCCACTAATGGCTAAACAGGCCCGACAGTGTTGGACCACGTTCAATGTAAGGGTGTCTATTAAATTCTGTGGGAACAAATTTCATTCTTCCACCAGAGCATCAGAGCGTACTTTAACTCACCATTCTACCGAGGGGGTGGCTACCGACGTGAAATGCAACGCTCAAGTGCGTTTCAGCGTTCCATACATGTTCGATCGTATTTAAGTATTCTGATTGTATTGTGATGCCATGGCAGTCGTTGGATATCTTTAAGTTTCAAGTTACATTTCCACCACTTTAGCCCTGTGGGCAGTGCAACTATCATGTATGAAACGAAAATATAGGCAAATAGAATCCTTACAAAGTCTGACATAAGGTTCTTCGCTTCTCCATGCATTGCACACTTTAGAGGAGAGAGGCCATTAATCATTTTTCTGCTCTACACGAGAAAGCACTACCTCCACTGTAAGTGTCCCTTTCTCTGATGTTACATGGATGGCACTGCATACTTTGATCTTTCCAGATTAACTGTGTCTAGAATCCCTTTGTAGGCAAAATGGCACTCATCGGAAATTTGTCAGGACACAAAGTCTCAAGTTCATGTCATCAGTAGTTTTAACGACCTCTGCAGACTCTCATTCTTAATGGGATACAAATCATTTACTTCCTTCTGTTGCCACAGTGGCCTCAAGACACAACTGTTTAGTGAGGCTACTGTGGTTCCGTTGCTGTTTGGCGAGATAGCGGTCTGTTCTGATTGCGTTATCCTCCGGACGACTTCCACAACTCTTGTTATAGCTGGTAAAGCAAATTTTCCACCTTCTTTATGATGGCCTGGACTACCTGGCCATCATTAAGAATCGTTTGAAAGATAACGATTCATATTGCTATCCTTGAAGGTGATGGAGATGTAGCTAACCCGCTGAGCAAGAAAAAAGAAAAATATTCTTGAATGTTTCTATTATTTTTCACGTTGTATTTTAAACATTACATTTAAGGAGACATAGCGTTATCCTTTAAATAATTCAAGGTCAGCTTACAACAGTGATGATTGAGGTTACATACAGGTTTCACGCGATTCTGAACTGAATGTCGTCAGTATATTAATATCATGTGGTATTTGAATAGTTTTCACATGTAGAAGGGCAAAAATTGTCGTCAAGAATATCACAGATGTAATCATCATCCATAAGATTTTAATACAGAAGAAATGGTCGGTGAATGTGAAACTCGACTCTGGTAATAATTAACATTAAATGACTTTAGGCACTACTAAGTTTCTTGGAATTTATGTTGTGTTTACTTGTAAGTTATCACTTTGCTTTTATTTTATTTTATATTATTTTATGTTTCATATTTACTTTTTAAAAAATCATATTATTAAAAATAATACTATACTTTTAGTATTTTATGTGTTACGCCGAAAGATTATGTTTCATATTCCAATTTTAGTTGATTGGCCCGAAATGCGTCGATGCAATGCCTCAAGAGAATTTTCTATGAAAGCATTCGAAGAAGATAAAGGCATAGAATATCTTAACCTCCTAAATGATCCCTTTTCAAATTTTGGAGTTCGTATTGATATTAAATCGAACATAATATACAATACTGGGAATGCTATTCATGCTTTAAACAGTTTGCAAAAGGTTTGTATGCATGCGAAGCTGTCATTGCTATGAATTGCTTATAAGCAGTCATTTGTAAGCATTGCTCACTGTGCAATTTTCATCTTATTTCTCTTTCAGATCCACCCTAGGGCAAAGTTCACTTATAGATGGTTCATATTTGTTGATCATCCGATAAATGATTCATCTGTAATACAAGTCTTTTCCAAATCACTACCAGGAGTTTTTGATGCAGTTTTCATTGGCCCAAAGTTTTACCACGTCAAGTTGCCCAATGTATGGTATACATTTATTGATTTTAAAGAATCATAAGATACAGGAATTTTATTTAGGTTGTGAAGTATGCAGTCGTTAATTCAATTCTAATAGAAGCATTTATAAATTCTATATTTAAAAGGAATCATCTGATTATTACTAATTCGTTTGAAGGTATATTAATTCGCTTTAGCAATAAAAAAATCGACATCAGGTGGAACACCTGAAACTTTTTTCCCTTGCTTTCAAACAAAATGATAGAGATTTACATCACGTTGGAAAATATTAGCAGGTACACGCTGATCATTTGCTAGTAGGAGCTGTTTATTGTTGCAATGCTAACCATCTTCACAGAGGAATAACCTCCACTACCATATGAGACCGGTTAACGGACCACCTGAAAATGATGTCTCACGTCATAGACAGGATGCGAACCAGGATCGTTCCAATCAAAGAGCCAGTTTATATCAACTGAGCTACGGAGGCTGGAAGGATGATGGAAAAAAAACTGTTTTTCTGAAAGCAAATTTTATGCATTGCACGACATTCACGTATTGCCTATAGTTAAGCAGGAATGTCTTGAATATATTATGGTTTCTGGAAAACCTATTTTGGAAATTCTCCATCGAATCCTTTATCTTTGTAATGTCAATAATAGTTTAATATAAAAGCTTATTATTATTATTATTATTATTATTATTATTATTATTATTATTATTATTATTATTATTATTATACGGGCGCCTCCATGGAGTCCAAAGACTCATCATGGGAAACCCAATTTATCCACACAATCTATTATATCTCTCTTTGAAACCATTAACAGAAAAAGCAGTCACATCTGACTCTGACAACCCATTCCACTCATTTGCCATGCTCCAAGCAAAAAATCTAGTCCTCACACCCATACTGACCACAATTTTATTTAACTTCTAGGGATGACTCCTTGTTCTGGTTCCTCTAGCCAAATGCTGAAACATTTCCCCTACATCTCTATATAAAATCGTTTAAGCAATTTAAATGTTTCTCTCATATATCCTCTTTTTATCCTATCAACGAACTTCTGCAATCTGCACACCTTTAATCTATTCTCATAGGGCACTTTCCACAGGCCACTCATCATCTTGGTCACTCGCCTCTATATCCTCTCCACCGCTTCCACAATCTCAAGAAACCGAGGGGGATCAGACTTGAGCACAGTAATGCAGATGTGGGCGTATCAAGGCTTTATAAAGATGAATTATAACTTCCTTATCTCTAATTGTTAATGTTTTCTTCACTAGTGATCTTATGTGCTACTTTAGCAATATGTCCTCAAAACTTTAACTGTCTGTCTACCACAACCCTAAATCTCTACCTTCATCTATTTCCTGGAATAGTGACATCAATGTGATAAACGGCTTGTAATCTATTTATCCCAATGTGCATAACTTTACATTTTCTACATTAAACTGCTGTCCATTATCTTTTGCCCATACTGACATCCTATTTAAATCGTCTTGCAAGCTCTCCACATTGCCTGGATTAACTATTACTCTAAATAATTTAGCATCATGAGAAAACAACTGAATATTTCCTTTCAAATTATTTCGGGTTGAAATTTCAAATTTCATTTCCAGGTTATTTCGTATGTTATTTATGTACAAATTAAACAGCAATAGTCCCAGCACAAGACCTTGTGGCACACCACTAGTCACCATCTTTCTCCTCGATTCTGACCCTCCATGTACTACGTTTTGATATCTGTCCAGCAGCCACCCTCTTATCCACGTAACCAGTGTCATATCCATCCCCAATTGTTCTAATTTGCGTAACAGTGTTCTATGTTGTATTCTGTCAAATACGTTTGCAAAAACCTTCACAAAGCCATGTTAACCGTCATACAGTATCCTATTTTTATCTACTCTTTTCGAATTCTCCTTTTGAGAAATTTTTCTGTACTTTAAGCACCACGCCTGAGATACTGATTGGTCTATAATTTGCTATTGTAGTCTTAGAACCTCAATTATGCAAAAGAATAATTTTGCCCTCTTTCCACTCCCTTGGAACGCTACCAGAACTGATACTTAAATTAAACTGCTTAGTCGAAGGCATTGAGAGTTCTCGTGCACATTTTCGCAAACCCTAGCTGATATCCCATCTATTCCCAAGGATGTTCGTTAACAACGAACATCTTTGGGAATCGATTCAGTTGTCGCATCGTATATCTCTGATATTGCTATATCGAGGCAATATATTAACTTTATCCTTTCCCACTTCAGCCTCTATATTAAATTCTATCGTATGTACCTCTTTGTTAAGTCAGTTGTGTCATTGTTATGTGATCTTCATTAATTTTAGTCTTATCGTTATATCTCGCTTCTTTTATACCTTTTCTTAGGTAATTTAACCTTTAAGGGCCACCAGAGATTACCTGTTCCCTGAATTCTATGAGTTAACCAGGTCACTTAGGCAAAATTTATTTTTTTATCTGCACCAGCCTTGGCCTTAAAGTTAGAGATAAACTTAACCTCTAGGATAAACATAGATTATCAGGTGCCACTAATAATGTTAACTGAATTCTTAGAAGTCTTGGGTTCTCTGGCTTATTTTATTTGCAGTCGTGCCCTACTACTTTCAATTGGGGTATTCCCGCACACACACACGATCACAGGTTCGAAGTTTTATGAAGGGTCAGTCATCATGATCAGAAACAAATGTAAGGAACCAAAATATTTATTAAACTCATTATATAATGCCATGCAAGTTAAAGTAGTTATCATTCTAATTTAATCTTCTACCTTTCTCTCACCCTCTCACTCTTAAAACAATTATGCATTGACTTCTGCTGCGGTGTCATACCGGAACTTTTCGTAAGTCAGCCCTCAAAAATGAGAGCTGAACTGCGATGAACTCTTGGAGCCCACGAAGAGAAATGCAGGAACAAGAAAAAACCGGGGGTGATTTACTTCCGTGTCGCGGGTTTTATACGCTCCCCTAGAGCGCCACCCTTCCGAGTTTGAATTTCTCTTATCGTCTCACCATTGGTCTCAGGCTGGGTGACTTCACCGATCAACATAAGGGACTTCTTGTTTCCGGGAACGTATGCGTTATGATGTCTTCTCAGATTGATGCCCGCGGGTGCTTATGCTGCTCTTATAGTATTAGGGCGATCTTTGCCCTATATTGCCTGAATAATACGCATTCTTTCATTTATAATATTTCACTAATGATTTCTCTCATATCTGTCCCTTTTTGCTGACTTCCATTCATGCTAGACATATACATACATTCATTTAAATTCACATAATTCACAGTTTATCATACAAGATGTTGTTACAAAAAAACATAGTTACACTGCGCTAAAAGATAAGTATGCATATATATTTCTTGTTAATTGTTAGATTCTGGAATGGTGACGTCATATAAAATTTGAAGTCGCCTATTTCAGATCTAACACAGTTATTTCAGAAATTAAATTCTTCCATTTGTCATTAGTAACAGTCGTCTGATCAGATAAATACGGTATTTACAAAACAAACTTAAATTGCCAGTGAATTCTCAGAGAAAACCTGCACTTTTCAGATCTCGAGTATAAAATAAGTACAATAGAATAAGAATAAACATTTTACTTAAAACTTTTACCAGCATTTCAGTTTATATTCGAAAAATTATAAATCGTTTTATTCCAGGTTTTTTTCGAATACGAAGTATATCATTACAGAAGACCTTATTTTGGATCCTCATCACTTCTAGATTCAAATGTATATAGCACACAATCATTGACTGAAACTCATGCGAAAGACCCACCAAATTGTCGAAACTTAGGAGGTGTGCAAATAATCGTATCTGCTAAAAAGGTAAGCAACGGAAAACTTTTTTTCTATATATTTATTTATTTCTTTTCTATATATTTATATTCTATATATATAGAAAATAAATTTATATTTATTTTCTCTCTCTCTCTCTCTCTCTCTCTCTCTCTCTCTCTCTCTCTCTCTCTCTCTCTCTATATATATATATATATATATATATATATATATATATATATATATATATATATATATATATAGAGAGAGAGAGAGAGAGAGAGAGAGAGAGAGAGAGAGAGAGAGGCCTAATTTTTAGAGAGGCCTTTATTTATAAACCGGGTCTCTTGTACCGCTGGGACACTTAAGATTTCGGAAGAGTGTTGCCTTGAGAGAGCATTTTGAGTCTCTAGGGGTTGGCGTTTTCCGGCAGGGCTTCTATTGGGGCTCTACCGGTGGGTGCTTTTCCCTGGAATACAAGCGGTTGTGCTCAGTGGCAGAGTGAGTCTGTCACTGAGTGGAACCAACTTAGAAATTACTATAATAATATTATAGTAATAAATACTTTAATAATATTCAACGCTGAGTTAGTTCCACTCAGCGAACCTGGGTGGAACCTGAACTCAGCGAACCTGAGTCTGGGGGATCGGCTAATGTTTAGAGAGGGCTTTAGTTAAATAGTTGCCTGCTCTCCGAGGAGAACCAACCAGTTCGAAACAGCTGTCAGGACAGTGAAACCTTATCAAAATAGACCAACAGAAGGGAATATATATAGATGCTTGGGCGGCGCCTATGTCTTCTATATGGTCCTCACTAAGGCAACTCGTAATGCCGGCGAGTGTATTCCCGTAAGTTCTCTGGTAAAATTTCGTACGAAACTTTTATAGTTTCTGCATTCGGCTTGTAAATAATGCTGGATTTAATATCCACTTGATTTAAATAATTTTGTCTCGCCGTAATGAAGCCTTTTGGCTCTTTATTTTAGTAAACATTTAATATCTTTTATTTTTCAAAAGGAGTGTGCCGAACACTTTTAATCCTAACTGACATGTTGAAAAAGGGGAAGGGGAGCAGGATAGCCTTAGAGGCTATCCTTCATCTTTTTATTACTCTATGTATTACAGAAATTAACTTCTTCCAACTATCATTAATGACAGTCACCTGATAATAGTGTGCTCAAGTTTTAGGAAAAGAGAAATAAATACCATCGTCTCGGGGCCTCAAACCAAAACACTTTTGTTACTCAATCAGTGTGAGTTCTAGGGCAGATTTTTTGAGATATGTGTAAAACTCGAGTGTTATTTGCCTGGACGAGTAAAACCTAATTGTCCGTGTCAGTGATTGTTTATTTATGAAACCTATTGAAAACATATCGCCAAGAATAGTCCCTGTATATCTTCTAAGGTTAGTTGATTAGCAATATAATACTGATTGCATAATACAGAATAATTGCATTATCAAGACGAAACTTGTTAGTGGGAAATTTAATGTTCCATAAAAAAAGTCAATTACTGCTATGCCTGAAAATGAATTATGACAATGCGCTCTTCCTTCCTATGTTGACATATCGCAGATGTAAAGGAAACGAAAATATCTAGTGAGGAACAAACCGCCATGGAGTTCACCTTAACAGCGATGACTGTAGAAATTTTACGGGGCATGCATTCTTCCTGAAGGCATGTAATGAGGATTGTTGTGGGGCAGATGTCTCTTCACCGGCTGAATTCATCCCACAGATGTTCAATAGGGTTGAGATCAGGGTTCTGTGGAGATCACTCAATTGTGGTGACGTTCATGTCCACAAACCACGCAATTACAGAAGCAGCCTTATGACACTCTGCATTGTCTTGCTGAAAGAGTTCAGTTCCGTAGAAATGCCATACGACATGGAGCATTGCATTGTCCAAAATGTTCAGATATCTCTCGGAGTTTAATGTTGTGGCATCACAAATATAGGTTCGAGGACAAACCAGATAAACAAGATCATACCATCACACCGTCACCTCCGAATTTCATAGTTGGGATTACGCACTCCAGTAAGAGTGCGTAATCCCAACTATGAAACTCCAGTAAGAGACGTACACCAAGAATCCGACACACCCATCCATCTGCTCTGTTCGGTAGAAGATGTGGCATGATTCGTCGCTTCATAACACAGCCTTCCAAGCTAAATCTTGCTAAGCGACAAGATTTAGTGGCTAACACTGAGAGCATAAGTTTCTTTTTTCAATATTTTATCTTAGTTCAATCTATATTGAAATGGATTTAAATATAAATGAAAGTATTTCTGAAGAGAATCGCCTTTGCATTCCACCATCTTCATGAATTCTAAATGCATATTTTCAGATATGCCATTTACCAGCAAAACTATGACGTACCCCATACTATCATCACGAAATTCATCTTTCTGTCTTAGTTTTGTTGATATGCAACTGATGTTTGGTATTTTTCAAAACGTGTAGCTAAATATTTACTAAGTTAGCGCTCTGGGAAAGAATTCTTAAAAGAGATATCAGGAAGAAGTTCTACTTGCGACTTGATTAAATATTTGCAACGCAACAGGGGAAAAACGATTTTGGTCCAAATTAATTTGATAAGTATTCTGAACTATGATGCTATTTTTAAGGAATCTTAGTTATGTATTATCCTTCAAATGTGGGAACAGAAATTCACTTCTTGAGATAGTTAAGCAGAAACTGGGGAATTTTATTTGATATTATTTATGTATTTTTATTTTTACGGAATATTAACTAGTTTTAGAGGATACTAAGATGGAATATCTATTACGATACATATCAAATATACAGTGCTTCGATATATGACAACACTATTAAATATCTAAAGAAAAAAAATCCGCTAGCACTTCCACGAAAAAGAAGTTCTAGAGCTGTTGCATAAATTGGATAAGAATCGGTATTTGCGATAAATGGTATATCAGCACGTTTGCTAAAGGAATGGTCAGCCGAACTGGCTAAGCCCTTGACATATTTGCATAATTTGAGTCAGCTCAGGAACGATCTCACAGGAATGGCAAGAAGGTATGATGATCCCATTGCATATGGAGGGTGCAAAGAATTGTATAACTATTGACCTATCAGCATTTCTGAAGTAGTTTTAAAGTTTTTTAGAGGAGTTGGTAAGAACATGCATATACAGAAATAGGTGGAGAAACAAGGTATATTTTAAGGAACAGCATGTGTTTTCTAAAAGGAGGTCATGTCTGAGCAATTTGCTCGTATTTTATAATAATGTTACGGCTGAGTTGAATAAAGGGAATGGATATACTATGATACTATTGGACTTTGCGAAGGATCGATGGAATACCACATGAAAAATTGTTGCATAAGCTAGAGGATAGGGAATTGAAATATCACCTGTTGACTTGGATAAGTGGGTGGCTGACGGAAAGTCATCAGAAAGTGATATGCGGGAATGTGCATCTGTCAGATTTAAGTTGAGCAGTAATGTGTTGCAAGGACCCGTCCTTGGAATATTGTTGTTTAATCAATATATTAATGATTTAGGAAAGGACCATTTTCTCGTATTAGTCGATCTCTGGCTCGTGCCAGAGATCGACTAATACGGGACTCGTTCGAAGAAATGGTTAGAAAAAATGCTGGTTGGAAACTAGATTAGAACTCTGAACTATCTCTATATGTGTGTGTGTGTGTGTGTGTGTGTGTGTGTGTGTGTGTGTGTGTGTGTGTGTGTGTAAAGTTTACGAAGCATTGTAGCATTGTAAACCTACAGTACATTCGAATCGGGTGGGACTGGTTAAAGATTATCTATTTTTGAATTAATTTATTTCTTTAATCCCGCCTTTGGTGTGTTTTCATTTCTTACTTGAATTTCATCATGTAGTTTGAGACTAGCTCACTGCTTATTGGAGACCTGAAATGGATTAATGGTTCCTTGATCTCTACAGCAGTGTTTCCAGATTATGTAAAAAAATACTAAATTTAGAAAAGATTTACAATTAAGAAAAATAGAAAAAAATCAACTACAGAACTAATACTAATGTGCCACAGGTGCAAACTTTCGCGGCTGAGGAGTCACAGGATAATAAACAAATCGAAATACTGAGAGAGGAAGAATTGCTAATTTTCAGAATGAAAGCATACCGAGAACAAAATGAGAATGACTTTAGAGTTTTTTATTTTATAACTAGCGAGTAGAATTTATTTAATAAATTAAATAAAATTATTTCAAATTTGAACAACAGATGGAAACGCATTCGTTATTTTTATAAAATTAACTTCTAGAAGTGGTTATTCTTTTAACCTTAAATTACGCTCATTTCTGATCACAGAAAACCTCTCTCCTTGCAAGTTAAAGTAAACAACCATTTTTAATATTCACCTTCAGAAATGAAACGGTAAGTATAAAATTATGCAAACAATTAAAAGAGATATCTTATTGCAAAAATATTTTAAAAATATAGAAACTGCATTTAAATAATGATGCTGTAAGGTGAAAAAAATAACGATCGCATTTCATGTTACAATGCAATGAATAACGGTTTTAGATGTATAATAAAATAAATATTTTCAATTAGTTACCGAAACCGACCAGAGATGGCAGCTCATGCGTGATCTTTAGAATCGAGGTTAGCAAACAACCAATAATTCAACTACCAAAGTAGAAAACTTATGAAAGAATGCGTTGCTTGATATATCATCTTTATCATATTTCTCATGTGATTTTCATAGTCTACTACGCTTAAATTACGGACTACCTATATTGTTGCTGAATCGTATTTTCTGGAAATATTTGATCTTGGTTACCCAGTAATTATTATAAAGAATAGTATAGTTTTTATTTCCAAAATATGATAGATTTTATACTGAAAATCATGTTAAAATAACATTCTTTTGTGTTTCAAGAATCCATTTTTGAATGTCGGCGAAGACAAAAAGGGAAATTTGGTTATCGGGGGAGGATTAGCAGGACACTTTTTGAAAACGATGGCGGAGACACTCAATTTCAAGTAAGTAAACAATAAAAACTTTAAAAAACTACGAAATCTTGAATAGAGTACTCAGAAATATTTAGAAATACTGTTTATGGGGTATTTAAGAGTTCTACGACTACTCGTAAGAACAATTGAATAAAGCAGTTAGTTGGTTAAAAGTATTTAATATATAGTACACTTATTAAGTGAGAGTATTTAAGTTACTTAAGCTTCTTCAGTGTACTGTATATATTGGTGACATATTAAAGTTTTTTAAGTTTCTGAAATGTGTAGAAAAACTTGCATCTTTTTATTATTCTTCTGTTTAATAAGGCTTGTACTGAAGAAATCTCCAGACAACGAATATGGTCGGAGGTTTAACGGAAGTTATACTGGTATCTTAGGAATGGTCTACGAACAGGTAATTTCAAGTATTATCCAAAACGCATTTTGAATTATACAAAATATAATTCAATTTATTCAATCTAAATTAGAATAATTAATTATGACAGGTAATATAATTTAATAAAATGTAATTGACAGTCTATTAAACCGTTAAAATGAACTTTTTAATAGAAATTGGACTGAAATGAACAGTTTAGCATTTTTGCGAAAATTTTATTACCACTATTTTTTTATCGACGATGATAAGCAAGAACCTACAGTTGCCATGGAAACTGTGTGACGTATTAGTTGCATGCCAACAATCCAATTCGATTAAATACATTATATTACACAAGGACAAAATAATTGTGTTATTACTTTAAAATAATAATCACCATTATCCTATCTCAAGAAATAATTATGAGTATAATTATTTCTTGTGTGATATTTTATTTCCTAATTTGTTTGCCGATATTAAACGCGATTGCTGTATATTACGAAAAATTCGCTTAGAAAAATATTAAACGTTTTTCCTTACCTCTTTAGAAAGCAGATGTTTTAGGTACTCCGTTAACTAACAATATTCAGCGGAATTTAGCTGCAGATTTCATTCATCCGTATTACAGTTTAAAAATGGTATTCGTTACTAGAGCACCAAAAGCTGAGCTGAAACCAGAGGTGTTGGCTTATCCCTTCACCTCTAATGTAAGTGCTTTTATTTTTATTAATTAGTATTATTAATGTATATTCTTGTATTTTCGAAATAATATTTCTGCATGTAAAACTACATGTCTATAAAAGCAATGGTTCCAGTGGATAACAAAAGATGAAAAAACAATTAAAATAAAGCACTGTACTGTAATTAAATCATCCTTTTTATGGTAAATTAATTAAATATAATTAAATATTATTTGAATTAAGATTTCAGTGACGTCCTTTTCTTCGGTTTGTTATGTTAATTATTAGATTTTTGTCATGTTCCATTTCTAATTAAAATCGAGTTATCAGACGTGTAATAACCATATATGGTCATTACTCAATAACGTTATTTAGTAATGTGATTAAAAAACCACCGTATTAGATATTTAACAAAAATTCTTGATAATAACTGGTATGAATGACTTCTGTAAGTTTCGATAGCACTGGTGAAGATTGTTTCGGACATATGCGATAAATCGTTTAAATCGATTTATTTTTGCCAGCTTTTACAATTCGTAGTTTAATGTAAATGATATACATGATATCGAAGTTTAAGTAAACTGTGTATACTTCTAATCAGTGCTTTTTTTCTGGAAAAAAGGTGCCGGTTCTCACCATGAAGATGCTATTACAGCAACTTCCACACTTTTAACATATCCTCCGATATACCCTCGTCGTCTCCAGATCGCTTCTTGCTTTTCGCATCAACTGCAGAATGACGACCTCGGAGCAGCCATGAGTCCACATATTTGCTAGGGTTGAACTGAGTGAGAGGAAGTCCTACTATCCTAATGAACATCAGTGCAGAAGTTGTCCGTACAAGCAGAGACCTAGATGAAGTTACTATAAGATTCATCTGAGAGAAACCCCTTTTATATTCACTGGAAGATATTGCAATTGTGCCCAAAGTGTGCTTTAGAGGAAATAGTATGTTGGGGACTTTATTTTCTTGAAGATATTCACGGAAACCACGAACTGCTTCTCTTTCATTTAAGCGAAATTTGCGTGCTAACTTTTTAATTTCAATTTCTCCAAATGTCAGATGCTTCCCAGGATTTTCTGGCCAAAACTTGAAATCAAAAATCTTAGCACATTCAGGCAAATCAGCATCATCTCCTTCAAGCAGACGCTTTCCAACAGCTTCTTTCAGACTTTTATAGGAAGCAGATGAACTTATTGCAGGACTGTGTCTTTCACTTTTGTGGAACTCAATCCCTTTGAACTTCATGTTCTTCTGAATTTGAAGAGAAATACTGTAGTACGGGCAAGGATTTTCAATTCGTTCGTCAAAAAGTTGAACTGTATTCTTTATCTTCCTGTCTGCTTTGTATAAGTCAATATTTCTCTCTTGTAAATCTAGACTTAGTTAATTAAGTTCTTGGAGAGCATAAGGGCGAAATCAAGAACAAACTCCCATGATGTTATTTTTCTTAAAAGGCCCTCATAAAGAAAGCGATCTATTTTGCTTCTTCTGCTGTCTTCTTTTGCTCCAAAAAGTGATGGACGAGGGCTTCAAAGTCTTGCCACACTGCAGAAACATTGCGAAAACTACGTAGATGAAATCCAGTGAGTGCTTAAAATTCTGCCAATTTTAAGAAGTTGAAGTTCTAGAGTCGCTGCACATTCCTGTAGTACCCTAGCATTCTTAGGAGAACCACGATAAGTCACATAAAGTTTGTCCATGAAACTCGTAAAGCAATTCACTCCTGCCACATTGTTCACTGTGTCACTAACAGACAATTCCAGACGATGGCTAGCACATTTCCAGAAAATAACACTAGGAAACGTCTCTTGCATTAGCCTCCTTACACCATTACGCGCACCAAACAACACTGCTGCACCATCACAAGTTACAGACAATAAATACTCCTATAAGTAATCTTCGGATAATCCTAAACACTCAAGATGACTAATTAAAAAGTTTAGAATTCCTCCAGCAGTTACATCTGATAATTCGATCAAATCTAGGAAAATACTAACAGAAGCCGAAAGTTCAGGAAGAACTACACGAACAATAACAATCAATCTTGTTATGTTATTCACAGTTGTCGATTCATCAATAAGTAACGATATTTTGTTCTTGGAGTTCAATATATTGTCTATTAATGTTTTTCACATTTCATTTGCGATATGGCTCACAATATTAATGCAAGCATTTGCAGAATGAAGAATATATCCCATGTCTAGGCATTTAAGTTCCTGTAAATTTATTTCGTCTTCAAAGTTGTTAAATTAATGATTTCATTTAACAACTTCCGACATCACAACAAACTTTACTGCCCAACATTTTATTCTTGATATGCAGCCACTCGTTTTTCTCGCAGAAGTCATTTTTCTGCAAAGTGTCCAACATTCGGGGCAATCATTATCACCCTTATTTTATTCATTTTGAAGAATGATTGTACTGATTTAACTTAGATTAATTCAAAACTCACGTGAACACCTGCCTGTTGCAGAGTGAATATAGAACTGATAAACTGATATTGGAAGCAATCGGAAGTGAACACAACTTCCTGTTTCCGATTGCGTACCAACCTATGAAACAGGAAAGCAGGGTTCCAACTTATGTTGGTACCCTGTTACAATCAAAACTGAAAATTCAATTCGTGAACACAGTATCAACTACCGGAATATTTATAATACATTTTGCTGTCAATAAATCGCAAATTTTTAAAACCTTAAGAAAAAAGGTGCCGGTACTGCGTACCGTTGCGTACCGCCAGAAAAAAGCACTGCTTCTAATCATATATCATATGCTTATGAACAAGTATGACTCGGTTTACGCCGGGCAAATTGAAGCAAAAAAATAACGGGAAGAAATGTAAATGCACTGGGTTCCATTCTAACAATTTCAGTAATCGGCCACAAAATACTTAAATGTTTTATTTTTTGAAATCTACGTAGTCAAGGATGGGGGTAGGACACCAGTCAGACTTAACCTTTCCTCGTCCTCTTGTGTAGACACCAGTGCATGTTTGTTAGTTAACTTGTGGTTAATGTAATTTTCTTTTTCTCGTTCGTATTTTATATTCAGTTTTTTGTTTAATTATTGAAATTTAGACCCTAGTGATATGTATATATATATATATATATATATATATATATATATATATATATATATATATATATGCTTATTCACTTCATTAGAATCCAAATGTGAATATTTTAACAAACCTTAGTTCAAATTAACATTTTCTCCCCCCTCAGTTGTGGCTCCTATTTGGAATATCCGCAATCTTCATTTCTTGCTGCATATATGCTATTGCGTGGGCATCATTCCAAATTCATCGTGGTCCGCGGATCAACATATGGGAAGCCATGTGGATTGTAATAGCAAGCATGCTTAACCAGGGTAAGAATAACAAAATGATGTGCATATTATGATACTGATGTTTAACTAACAACGAAGTTATAGTGTGAAAACAGAACTAAAGCTAATCAACCTATTTTACAGCTAGGAATGATAAAATTCTCCAGTACAGAGCTTACAAGATATTCTTTATATTCTGGTTGTTGTCGCAGTTTGTGATTATAGCAGCTTATTGCAATCTTCTACTGTCCTTCATGACAGTTGTCGTACGTGATCGACCTATAGAAACCATTCAAGAATTAGCAAAAGCTGTAAAGAAAGGGGATATTCTATGCGGAACAGTGAAGAACACGGCAACACACACCTATTTTGAGGTGAGTTTGTGCGTTCTTTAATTACAAATTTAATAGAAATACTATGTTTTGTTAGATGAATATGATGAGTATAGGAGGGATACTATTATTACCACTGTGACTGGTATATTTCATTTAAAAAATCAAAATGTATAAGTAATAATAATTTTTTTGACAAAGTTTATTATCGTCTTCACATATACAGATTATTTACAAATATACAATTGAAGTATTACTATTTAATTTTTGTTCACAACAAATATGTTAGGTGAATATCTTATTTCAGTCGTTTCAGACCGTAGGTGGCGTTGTAGGCATTGCCCACAAAGCATTCCTGGTGACATTTGTATAGGATAGATCATCATTGCTCCCCTTCCCTCCCCCAATTTTTTATCCTGGCTCGGGACCAGCATATGGCTTGGACCTATTCATGACTGTAATCAGGTGTGTTCACGGGGCCAGTTTGCCTGTTTTGTGGGACAAAAAACCCGAGTTTCCGAATGAAATAATCCTCTACCTTCGTATGAGACCGGCTAACTCACCTTTACTCGAAAGAGACCAGATAAAAGGGTTCCTCACTTCACTGACGGAATCAAACCCAGGTCTTTCCGACAAAAAGCTTTAGTTTATACTGAGTGAGCTACAGAGGTTCTCCCCCCACCTCTACACACACATACACACACACAGACATATATATATATAGATATATATATAGAGAGAGAGGTTGACGTGTAATGGCGAATACACGCGCCCACAGACTACCACTGCTTGAGCACGGTTTAACTTTTTTGCATGCGTCCTTGTAATGGTGTTTAAGAGGGGTTTGTTATAGGTTTGTGTATGTGTGTGTGTGTGAGAGAGAGAGAGAGAGAGAAAGAGAAATTTCTTTCTAATTTTCAGTCCTGCTATAATATTTATATAGCACCGGTTTCAGTTCTCTGTAGGTCCCAAGGTTTTTGTCGTCGAATGGCAATTTGTTGATCATGTCTGGTATGTAGAATCTTCGGCTGGCTTTACCGTAGTGATTATTATAATTATATGTTATGCAGTTTATTGACTGTGGTCTTGTTATGATATGTAGTTCTGGTTACTCTGTAGGTTGGACAGAAGTAATATTTTAACTTGATTGTGCAGTGTCATAATGGCTTCACCTTAAATATTTTGTGTTCTCTTTGCTACCTGCATATGTGTGGGCTGTTCTTTTTGTTCCCAGAATATCAGTTTTGCCATTTTATTTTGCAACGATTGTAATCTGTTAAGTTTGTAGTCTGCGCAGATTGCCTATGATGTCTTTTGCGTATCTTAAAATGTTTTCACTTAATGCTTTATAGATTAATATTTCTGTGTGTCGGAGAAATGTCTTTTAATCGATATAGTTTGCTTGCTATTATACTGAGTTTGTTATGTAGATAATTTGTATGGCTATTCCAACTTTGAACAGCATCGAAGTGGTCGTAATGTAATATTGTCTATAAATCGCCAGTAGTTTCTGGTCTATTTGTTTTCAAGGATGAAAAAACCAGAGTATCCGGAGGAAACTCTCTCCACATCCGTATGAGATGTACTAACTCATCTTTAGTATGGAATAAATTTTATTTAATTTATGAGCTTAAATTTATTTTAAATCAGATTATTTGAAATTTTAAGCAGGATCGCTCAAGGAAGTTATTATTATACAAATATTTAAATTTATAGAAAATTATTTGTAGTGAAGAAATTACACTGGTTACTTAGAAAACTTATTAATTGAAAAGGCAGAAGGCGTTTAACAAGATTATCAAATCTACCATGAGATTGTTATCCTCTACATTTTGAAAGATTACATTCTCAAATATTACTCTTAATTTAATATATATTTTAATTTTTCTTGTAGAATGCTGGAGGTAGCGAAGCATTGGATATTATTAGGAATCACATAGTGCATCACGAAAGTTCTCTGGTAAACTCAATGCAAGAGGGCGTGAGTAGAGTTCTAAGAGACAAATATGCTTTTCTTTATAGCGATGGTTTAATTACAATACTGTCTGTTGATCACGGGAGACAAAATTTCTATATAGGAAAGGAAGAGTTTTATTCCCTTTCTGGAGGAATGTACATCCAGCATTCCCATCCATGTAGAGAAGCTCTGAGTATCACGTGAGTATTACGAAATAATGATTACCATTGTTATCTGAAAGGCGAACTTCTGATATTTAATCAAGCGGATAATAATGACGAGTACAGGAATTTATTATCTTTTTACTTTTATTATAATTTATGTAAAACATATAACATAAAACTTTAAAAGAAATCTTTCCAAGATATTTATTCTAAAGTTCAGTATAATTATATAAATACACCAATTATTTTACGAGGGGGTCTGAAACCTTCTCTCCCTAAGAATGAAACAATTTATTATTTTAAAATTATTTTTATTTTTCAAAATAATCTCCCTTAAGACTAATGCATTGATTTCCGCGATGCTCCAGCGTCATTATCCCGACCATGTAGTGGTTCTCAGTACGATCTGCAAAATACCCCTGTACAGCTGCAATCACCTGTTGATTAGAAGAAAAATTCTGACCAGCGAGGAAGCGTTTTATTTTGGGGAATAGACAGAAGTCAGAGGGAGCCAAATCTGGGGAATACGGTGGATGTTCCAACAATTCGTAGTGCAGACTCCTTAATTTTCTCATTGCCAAAACAACTTTGTGAACAGATGCATTGTCCTGATGAAATATGATTGTTTTTGTACTGCACACCGGGTCTTTTCTCACGAATTTTTTCGTCGTCCGATTAAAAGATCGGAATAATATTCCCCGGTTATTGTTTTACCCTTTTCAAGATAATTAATAAACAAAATGCGTTTAGAATCCCAAAACATCGATGCCATGACCTTTCGTGCTGATGGAACCGACTTTGTCTTCTTTGGCGCTGAACAACCGGCTTCTGTCCACTGTTTTGACTGCTGTTTGGATTCTGGTGTATAACGGTAAATCCACGTATCATCCATAGTAATAAATCGACGTATAAAATCAGTTTTGCTCTTATTAAAACACTCCAAGTACTGTTCAGAGATTTTCATGCTAGTGCGTTTTTGATCTGCTGTGAGCAAGCGCGGCACCCATCTTGTGCAAAGCTTTTTCATATGCAGTTCTTCATATTGAATGACCGGCGAGTCTATAGTCTATAGACTCGCCGGTCATTCAATATCATATCGTGCACTTGATCACTTATTTGTGGTGTTGTTACACTTTTTGGACATCTTTCACGTGGATCATCTTCAAGGCTTGGACCGCCAATTGTAAACTGGTCAGCCCATTTCTTAATTGTCGAAAACGAAGGAAAAGAGTGCCCATAAACTTTTTGAACTTCAAATGAATTTCGTTTGGGTTAAACCTTCTTTAACAAAGAATTGTATAACCGCACGATACTCAATTTTATCCATTTCAAGGGTTACAGACAACATTTTTGCTTCAGACAGCTAAAAAACAAACTACTTGATAGAATGATTTGCAATTTCACATACATGCTTTTGACAGATGTACCAACTTAACGAAAACCTTGCCGATAGCTTTGCCATCTATGGTCGAGGCTGAAATCTTTTCCGACCACCCTCGTATATATAAAAATAAAGACAGAGGTTGTATCACCATTGCGCAGTAGTCAATTGCAATTGGCTACTGCGCAATGGCCCCAAAAAAGTAATATGGCAGTCAGAGAATCCATATTTGAGCCGAAAAAATATTGGCAGAATATATTAATAAATTATTAATATCAAAGAAATAAATTAACATTTAAAATAATAATACATTCTATAATGAAATTTTAGTGACTGTTGTTCCTCAGTAGAAGTTAACTTATGAACTACCCTGTACATAAAGTAGATTTGCTGTTAAAAGTTAGTTTCTTATTATATAGTTGGGGGGTTAAGTGGGAATTGAAATATCCTAGGGAGTACGAGAGTATTAAGAGTATGAATTTCGAGGGACATTCTGCATGAGTTATCCTGTGTATGCATTTTGAGACTATTTGAGCATTTATTAGACTATAAATTATTTTTTAAACATTTTCTTTCTAGAGTACTGAAAATTATCGAAGCAGGACTGGATATCAAGTGGAGAAATTTTGAATTGTTCCTTAAAGAATTACCAGTGCTATTGAAGTCGAAATCAAGTTCGAAAAACACAGTTCTTCAAATAAAGCATCTTTTCGGCGCTTTTATCTTAATTATTTCTGGATGCATCTTATCACTCCTATGCTTCTTTGTGGAAATTCTAAAGAATGTTGTAAAATAAACAGACAAAAAGCTTTTTAGACTTTCTTCCTTATGAGTACCAAAAGAATTAACATAACGTTTTAGCTAGCAGTTCAATTGGCACTGTATAAACGAATGAGTGGCTATATTATTATTATTATTATTATTATTATTATTATTATTGCATAATGCCTCCAGGGTGTAGAAAGACTCATCGAGGGAAGGCACCTACTCTACAGCTTTCTGTCTCCACCACTCAATCCACCAACTACAAACGAATCGCAACTACCATCATAAGGATGATTATGATGATATTCTTCATATTTGATAGTTTGATATTTTGATACTTTGATTCATACTTGATATGATCATATTATTCAAAATATCTCTTAGAAACAGAAGGATAAAAGGTATACACTTCTTAAACTTCTTATTAAAGTGGTTATGGATATTGTATAAAATTAAGAAAACGCATTACAATTAAAAGCAATCAGACCGCAAAAATATATTCACGAGATTAAATTTGTGTATAATTACGAGAGTATTTAAAAATAAGATACGTATCGCCCAAGAAACGAATCGTAGATGGTTTGAATACGTTAAGAAAGTGTTGTAATCATCTGTTTCTTTACATGACTGCCAGGTGTTTGGCCGTGTACGACAATATTATCAGTTACAAAAGGCACCATAACTGCAAATACAATTCGTAAGTTTTGGCGAAAATCTTACCAAGTTAGCAAGATAAATTGTAGCAAACTGGCTCCTTCAAAATATCCATTAAAATTAGTAGTTTATCTTCAAAAATTTCTATTTCATTAATCATGAGAAGCTCACGTATAGGTGGGGATATTTTTAACGGAGTTTTTTAAGCATGACAAATCCTGAAAGAATAATTAATACGTATATGTTAGAGTATGTAAATGCAAATGCTCATTGGTAAGTGTCAGTACTGATTTGCTAGCTTCCCTGTTGGCAAATGCCACTGATTGATCGTTTACTGCAAACGGCTACTGGTTCGAATCACTCTTAACAAAGGGATGCTTGTAAAAGTATACTATGGACGAGCTTGCATGGTTACTTCAGTTTATGAAGTAACTATGCAAACGGATATTGTCCTTCTATACTTTGCTTTAATTCTTTAAGAATGCCAAATAATTACTTCATTCTCTTCTTTATCAGGCACTGAGCATTATACATACGAGGTGCAGCTATTAAATAACGAGATTGGTTGCAAAAAGGTGGTTTATTATTACAGTTGTACAACTTAATTGTTATCCCCCATCAAAATACTCCTTCCTCTATCTACTTGTAATATTCATGCCTGTTCTTGCTCGATAACATAGGCATGTATTACTATGTGAAATCTGAGAAACATTGGGTGTAATATTTTAACCCCCTTAAAGTAAAATGTATATTTACGCTTACAGAAAGCAGTGTGTGTGTGTGTGTGTGTGTGTGTGTGGTCTTTTCTTCTGAATGCTAGTTAACCCGGTTTTCATGCAGAGGCAGTAGTGTCTTTTTTTTCCTCTCACTAACTCGGATATGGATTTTTCATTCTCGCAAACCGTCCAGAAGAACACACACACACACACACCCTCCAGAGGGTTGGGAAATCAAGTTCCACTAAGTGAACGCGCATACTGGAATAACAGGAAACGAGAGAGCGGATCAGTTGGCTAAAGAAGCAGCTAGAAAGTACAAAAGTACTCTAAATCTGCTATAAAAACACTTGCAGAAAAGAAAAGTCTAGACATGTGGGAAGAAGCATGGGAAAGATCAAAAAACGGATCAACAACAAAAGAATTCTTGCCAAGCATCAGCAGCACACTCAGGCTGAAAGAACACGCAATATTTCTCTAGGTGTTACAACGTTACTAACGGGACATGGAAAACTAAGACACTACTTCCACAGATTCCATATCCTGGAATCATTAATCATCATGCTTCTGCAGTCCACACCTTCAACAGACTGTTGACCACATACTTGACGACTGTCAGCCATTGGACTCCATCCGGATGCCCCCTAATACAACATGTCATCTCTTCCAGAGACAAGTGGCCAGTGTCAAAACAGAGACTGATCGAAAAGTGTTACATTCAGCTATCTCAAAGACATACACCTTCCCCCCCCCCCCCCCCCACACACACACTTCCCAACTGCTGCCACTGGGAGGTACAAAGATCACAAGAAACAACCCCCTGAAGCCTAGTTTAATGGAAGCGTCACTTCAAGGAACAAGCAGAAAAACTGTAAGTACAATGTCTTAAACTTTGTATCTTAGAAAGCATAGCAGTTCAAGAGGAAAAAACTATAACACATACAACTTTAAGTAACATAATTAGAGTTCAAAAACGCCCTTGATCTCCTGCATATTGCCAAAGTAAGCAACAATCTAAGAAATGATTTAAAAATTTACATACTAACTGCAGTGAGCGAACTAAGGAAGGTATTTAATAAAATGAAAAATGCAACAAAAGTATAGATAGAACAACAGACCACTACAAACAACCAGGGACAGGCTAACGTAGCTCAGCCTATTCAGATATACACGCAAGTCGTTAAAAACAACGCTAAAAACAAAGATGAATTCGAAAACAATCCTCGCTATAAATTGGATAGCTCAACTAAACAGCGAAGAAACCAAAAATCTTATAAAAGAAAAAAATGGAACCAAGAAAATTAAAAATTGGAATCACAAAAATGAAAAGTATTATTTAACGGAGGAGAGTTAATTGAATCCAAAGAGAAGACCGATATGGACTTGCTACATAACGAAATATCTAAGGAATGGAAAGACACATTAGTAGCAAATCCCAGTAAGAAACATATTCCAAGGCTGATAATATATGATATTCACAGTGAAATTGATGCGAACAATGCAATAGACTCAATCGGCATGTAGCACGAAGAACTCTTCATCGGCGACACAAAGATGACACAGAAATGTGTCATGACAAATAAAAAAACGAACAACCGAAAACTGCTTTTTTGGTCCTCAACGTTGGATCGGCTTCCAATGCTGAGAACCGAACTGCTGAAAACCGGTGTTAAAATGCTGTGGGGAATTTGCCATTGTGCATCCTACGTAAGCATTCTGAGATGCTTTAACCGATAAATTTCTCCATCATACACGAAACTGCATGGGAAAAAACCACCTGTCCATTCTGTTCTAAAGAACATAATCTCAGCGAGTGCCCACGAAATAAGTCCGAGATGAATTGCATAAATTGCCAAAATCAAAAATGACTGCAAATACATGGCACTAAGCAAAGACTGCCCGACTACTGCAGACAGCTCAAAATTCAAACCATAGATTACGGAAAGCAATAATAAAGCTTGTAGAAACAGCACTACTTCCCTGGCATGTCTTCAAATAAATCTACAACGCTCTATCAAGGCTGTCAATAACTTAACAGAACTCATAAATGGAAAAAATATAGGACTGGCATTAAGACAAGAACCATACAACATCAACAACAAAATATGCGGCTTTCCAAGTAATTATAAAATATTTTCCAAAGGATGCCTCTGAAGTCGAGGCAATATTAATTTCTAAGCACAGCAACGAGAAGGACTCGGTACTTATTGATTGAAATTACGTACAGTGAAATTAAAACTTTTTCTGCAAGTATGTATCTAAACTATCGCACCGACATAAAAAAAATGGGCAACATCGTGGATTTTACCATCAACCACGCTTAATTATGGGAATAGAGAGCAACGTCCATTCGGTTTTATGGTTTAACGGAAGCACAAACAATAGAAGTAAAAATTTAGAAGAGCTCATAGCATCAAATTCCTTACACATACTAAACGACGACAGTAATACTCCATCATTTGAAAATACCAGAGGAAGCAGCTTCATTGATCTGACACTGGCAAACAACGCTATTTTACCCAGGGTTTCTGAATGGAAATGCGAAGAAGAGGAAAGCTGTTCTGAACATCGCATATCAAGTTTCATTTTCAGTAACAAAAATATAAACGGAATAAACAACACAAACCATCGAATTAACATCAAGTAATTCACCAATAAAACCAATCTAAGAGATATTTGCTAAATTATTAAAAAACGAATATTCATGCCTAATTTCAGAATTTCACTTTAATGCGAAGAGCGAAATACAGCTCGCATCAAAACAAGCCGTTATAGACCTCCTTGCTTATGGGCTTTCATTAGGATCTGAAAAAATCCAGTGACCAAACACTCAGAACAACCAAGAAGCTAAACATCGAAGAAAGAAAATCGGCACCTTGGTGGAACGCCGAATTAACAGTCCTAAGAAAACGTTAACGCACTCAGACGACTATTTCAAAGAATACAATAACTAAGATTTAAGAGAGAGCAGAAGACAGAACTACTATAAAGCCAAATACAGCTATCAGTACAAATGCGAAAACAGAATCATGGAAAAAATTCTGTACTGTTTCAACCGTGTCGAATCCTTGGAATTGCATATACAAATTAGCAGAAAGCAAGAATAAGTTAACACCTATATTATCATCCATCAAGAAAACAGACTAAAAACTTAGCAGAAACTGGAGCTACTATGATCAACAAGTTTATTCCCGATGACGATGAATCAGCTGACGTAGAAATCCACAAAACCTACAGACCAAGAATTAAAACACACATAGATACTCCTAACGCCGACTTATAACTAAAGAAATCGAGTCAGTATTAAGATCACTGGATCCAAATAAAACTCTTGGAGAAGACGGAATAACCAGCGATATACTCCTAAGAGCGTTTCTGGAATTCCTCGAAATCATAACAACAGTTTACAACGAATGCCTAAAAAGAGGGCGATTTCCTTTAGTATGGAAACGTTCTAAAATTATATCCATAATAAAACCAGGAAAAGAAACATCCAATGAAATTAGCAAATACAGGCCAATCAGTCTCATAAACGTTGCTGGTAAGGTGCTAGAAAAACGTCTAATAAATCGAATAATGCATTATGTCTACTCAAGAAACGTATTAAGCAACATCAATACGCATTTAGTCCTCAATCCAGCACAATAGACGCAATTATGGAGGTAAAAGAGTTCACAGAAGACGGTGTACAACAAAAAAAAAAAGAAAAAAAGACGTATTACTAATCTCACTTGACGTACATTGAGCTTTCGAACTGCGTGGTGGCCAGCCATAATCAATCAATTAATAGATTTAAAATATCCAAAAAACTTACTCGATCTTACAAAAAATTATTTTACAGATCGAAGAGCAACAATGCTATTAAAAACCACAGCTGTAGCGAAAGAAGTCAAAGGCGGCTGTCCTCAAGGCTCCTGATGTGGACCAGGCTTCTGGAACATCCATTACGACTCTATGTTAAGACTTCCTTTCACTATTGAAACAAAAGTCATAGCTTTCTCCGATAATGCGATGATAATGATTCGGAGACGCGACGGCTTACAACTAGAAGTAACGACCAACGAAAAAATTGCAGAGTGGGCACGCGAGAAGAAAGTTACATTCAATAACAACAAGTCTAAAGTGCTTCATATCTCAAGTAAAAAATCAAAACAACCTCTGACAGTGTTCCTAAACGGAGAACTTCTCGAGGTAGCCAGTGAGCTAAAATACATAACGGCAATAATAGATGAAAGATTTACCTTCAACAAGCACATCTCATAAGTAGCCGAAAAAAGCTTACAAATTGTAAACCTTCTAGCAAAGTCGTCAACGATCTTAATCGTTGACGAGCTATACTATCATTAATATCTTATGCTGCACCTGCCTGGAAACATTCACTAAAATTAAAGAAAAATCGACAAAAACTAAATAGAGTTCAACGCTTTATAGCCATACGCATAATCAAAGGATACAGGACAATATCTTTCGAGGCAGCTTGCGTTATTGCAGCTCTAACAACGATCTGCCTGAAAATACAAGAATTATCTCTAATATACGAAGTCACTTCCGGAAGATATAACGAAAATTCTAACATTGATCCAAATTACTACGAACGTCCGCTTCACTACAGTAAGTGGCCTCACCCAGCAAAGAAAACAAATATTAAGGAGAACGAAAGCTCTGAAAGTAACGAATTCCATATATACACTGACGGAAGCAAAACTGGAGAGAATGTCGGCTGTTCTTTTGTTGCGTATAACAGGCAGTCCATTATATAAGAACGCTGCTCCAGACTGCATCGTCTCTGTTCCAACAACCAAGCAGAACAACTTGCTATAGTTCAGTCACTCACATATCTCCAGGAATTAGAAGTCAACACCTCTCATCAAAAGACAGCAACAATTCACAGTGACAGTAGAAGCTCTATAGACGACATAAAAACCTATAACAGCCATATAGCGTTAATAGAACAGACAAGAAAGCTGGTTTGGAGTCTCACTCTTTCAGGATGGGAAATCAAGTTCTGCTGGGTGAACGCACATCATGGGGTTGCAGGAAACGAGGGAGCGAATCAGTTGGCTAAAGAAGCGGCTAGAAACTAGTTACTAAAAGTACTCGAAATCTGCTATAAAAACACTTGCAGAAGAAAGAAGCCTAACCTTGTGGGCAGAAGAATGGAAAACATCAATAAACGGATCATCAACAAAACAATTCTTTCCGACCATTTGAAGCAGACTCCGGCTGAAAAGAACACCCCATTTCTTCAGGTTTAACCCCGCTACTAATGGGACATGGAAAACTAAGGCCCTACTTACACAGATTCCATATCTTGGAATCACCATCATGCATCTGCAGTCCACACCTTCAACAGAGTATTGACCACATACATTAAGACTGACAGCCATTGGACTCCATCCGGATGCCCCTAATACAATACGTCATCTCTTCCAGAGACAAGTGGCCAGTGTCAAGACAGAGACTTATCGAAAAGTATTACTCAGAACTAATTAAATTTTCCAATAAGATCAACTACCAGTCATTGTAAGGTAACATAAATTACTGATATTGTATGAATTATACAGTATAGTGTAAATATATGTATATATAAAATTATAAATATAAATATAACTATGGATGTAAAAGTCGGAATATGTACATATAGATGTAAAAAAATAAAAATAAATATGAATATTAGTACAAAATTGGAAATAATAATATTAATGTATTTACATTTCCAATTTCCAGTACAATGGAGCATGTACGAATAAATTACCTCCTAGTAGGGTTACTATTAGGAGGAACACACACACACACACACACACACACACACACACACACACACACACACACACACACACACACACACACACACACACACACACACACACACACACACACACACACAAATATTAGACTATGGTAATAAAATTTGCCTACCCTGTTTCTTTGAATCTGATGTCAAAATCATGCTTAGTAAGGAATAGGTCTACTCGTAAGCGAAAAACAGGAAGGATTACAGACTGATCGGACAGATTAAAAAAAAAAAATACGGGACGTAAGAGCGTATACTATTTACGAGAAATACTCATCCTACATACTTAACAGACTTAATGAGGCAATATACTAACTCAGGTTTTCCATTTCAGTACCGCATCATAGCATTTCTAGGGAATGCGCTCTCTCTCTCTCTCTGTCTGTTTCTAACCGTACTGCAGCGGTGTGGTAAATATCAAATCTATTAAGTGTTAATATACTTCCAACACAGCAACAAACTAATAATAGCTTACTAGTATCATCCTCAGGTAAGCTGCAAGTATTCCAACTGTACCTTACAATTGGAATCAATATAAAGAAAAAAAATCCGTTTATTGAAAATAGAGTACTTTAAATTGATAAAAAATAAACCATGCACTTTAGTGTAAACTGCATAAAAAAGAGATATAACTAACGAATGCTGATGTACTTATTTGTGTATATAAATAGAATGAGTGCAAAAAAATTAAAGAAATAATAATAATAATTATTATTATTACAAAATTATAATTATTATAAGTATAATTATTACAAAATGTAATATTTTCACCTGAAATTGTATTTTTATTGAACTGTAAATTGAGGTGTGTATATTCTACTGAATGTTGCAAAATGGATGCAGTGCTTCGCATTGAAACTTGTATCGGAATGTTATTGTTTATCTCTTTCTGCGTATGCACGTGATTTCCTTGAAAGAGAATAACAACTATACTACTGTGAATCTGCAACTATTCTGACAGGGTTTTACAGGCGATAAACAAAATAATAATAGTAATAAAATCTGTTTAATGTGTTAATAAACAAATAACGTTTATTTTCCAATGCGTCATAAAAGAAACGCATATATAAATGAAGAATATATACTGAAGACTCATTTCCTTCTAGAAGAAATTATAAATGGCGCTGAAGGATTCAGAATTCTGCGATAGATGTTGCTGTTATTCATGTCGAAGTTTCGGGAACATAAAACTACGTGGACACTGGAATGTAAACGAATAATTTATTAGCTTATATTAATTTTTTACAACCGACGTAACGTTTCGCTAGCATTATCAGAGGCAATTTAACACTACATCCTCAGTGAAGGCACCAACTAAAATGACCTGAATAACAAGGACAGTCACGTGAGTGTATGGCGACAGTGGAGTTCTCCATGAACGTGACTATCATTTTAATTACTCTTTACTGATTGTGCAGTGTTAAACTGCATCCAATAATGCTAGCGAAAAGAGACACGAAAATTAAGTAAAAAAGAAGGAAAAAAAAGACTGCTTAATGACAAGGAGAATTACGTCACGAAATGACAACATCAATAACGTGATGCCATATGTAGTACACTTTATAGTTACCAAAGAAAGTGAACTGCTGACATTTATGACAAAACATTATTATTATTATTATTATTATATTATAATAAGTTTAGTTTAATCCTTTATCCAAGTGTGAGCAAACAAAGTTTGCGCCTGAAAGTATCTTCAGGACTGAGCTAAGGTAGTGCAACACCTTGGGCCTGCCTCCCACTGACGAGACCTCAATAAAAATATAGCATTACACATATCCGCAAAGAGACGTGCTTTGCATTATGGGAGATACTGAGATAGGAGTGATGAGAGCTTTCTCCACCTTTGCCACGAGTTGCTTTGGTGTTGCACCACCTTAGATCAGTCCTGAAGATACTTTCAGGCGCAAACTTTGTTTGCTCACACTTGGATAAAGGATTAAACGAAACTTATTATAGTCTAACCAAGTGAAAAACAAACTCTCAACATTATTATATTATATTATATTTTATTATATATATTTTTTTTCAGGGGTGGTGGGGAGTACCACATATCTTCTGAAAAGGACTAATATTTAGTTGAAAGTGATTGAAAAGGTTCTTCGCATCTTTAGATGGATTCAAAACCAAGTATTTCCAACCAAAGCGTAAAAATCACGTCCTGCCTATCATGGTGCGGGCTGATAGCCTCATCAAAAGAAAGGTTATCTATCATTACTCTGTTGTTCGTCTATCCATAGGACATTTCATTCTTCTTCTTGCTTGAAAATAAGCCTTGCAGTGCTCAAATTCGCCAAGATTAAAGATCATTTACAATCAGCGTCTTAAATACAATAACTATATCATTTATCAATTGTTACAGGGAAACCTAATCACCGTTTAGACTTTTCTCGTAAAAACCATTTCAGTTCAGTTTCTGTTACCTTTAGTAATACACAGATCGCCTGACAATCTCTTCAGACGTCGAGGTGACAGGAAGTTCAATAATTTCTTAGCAGTAAAATCTCAACTATATCTTCTCCAGCTCCTCCAAACAATCAAAAATATATCTTCCTCGGCTTCATTATTAGGTAGATACATCAAAAACCTCCATAAAATTCTTGATACTCTCCTAAAGAGAACACTTGAGCAAATCTCCACCCTTAGGCAATCGTTAACAGCTTACCCAAGGTTATCAGTAATTTTAATGAATCTCTGGGAAGGAGCGCAGGCAGACAACTAATGCCATCTCGTGGTCCCGAATACTAGAGATTGTTGACTGAAATGATAAAGGTTGCATGGTGAATTTTTTGGAATTGTGGGTTTAAGAAAAAATAAAAAATAAAAACTGTTCCTTTAGTTAGCGAACAGAATCGTACTTAAAATCCTCTTCCTTCCAGCGGTCGTACGCTATGACCACAAATACTTTTTCCACAGCCATACAATGTACTTTTTATCCACTTGCTTAATCTTAAGATATATTTCATTGCCTTCTTTTTATTCATTGGTAACTTGTAACACAATCCAACCAAATCTTTCGCTTTATTTATATCTATTTCCCATTATACCAGATTAAACATGTTTCATCTTTTTCTGATGAGCGTGGAGTTAAAAATAAAAAAATAAATATTAAATATATATAATTTGGTTTTACTGAATTAATGTTAAAAGACACACTCTCTGTCTAATGAAAAATGCTATGTAGGAGAAAATAATATTTGAGATCTAAATTGATATTAAGCTACTCATTTAGAAGTGTATTCTGGTGAACAGTTCAACTTTTCTGATGGGAGTGTAGTGGAAACAGTCTGAATTCTGAATGTTCCATCTGACCCTTCTCCTCTGCTGAAGTACTAGTTATGAATTCACGTTAAAATCTTGCATAATCAAACATATTAGCATCATGATTTATGCTCCTCATGTTTCCAATCAACAAATGATCCTATAACTTGCTAATTTCTCATATAGTATGAAAGAGCTAATGCTTTTGTTGTATAAATCTGCTACTATAGCAACGTTCTCAAGCGCATGCAATATGATCATTAACTTATAATAATTTGTTTAGACAGAGACAGAACGAAAGAGAGAGAGAGAGAGAGAGAGAGAGAGAGAGAGAGAGAGAGAGAGAGAGAGAGAGAGAGAGAGAGAGAGATGTATGACTCTTATCATACGAACATACGGTCTCATATCACAGATAGCGTCATGTTATTCAAGTACAGCAGTCTTTGGATTCTGTTGTTGGCAAAGTGGGCCATGGAATGTGACAACTTATCGACTTCAGGTACGAATAATATTGCTTTGAATTATAGAGCTTTCTCACTAAAGGTAACCGAGTTAACTATGTCAGAAAATATCACAGATACGAATGATAAGAAGGAAAGGAAGGATTTGTATGAACTGGGTTTCAAAAAACCTTATTTTTATACTTTTACAGATTTTTAAAAAAATATAAATGTGGACATTTTTTGAACTTTTCTGCATTTTCATAAGGCATATGAGGATTAGACCTTAGCAGAAATTAAACTTTTTTACATCGCCGTTGTGAAAAGTTTAATTTCTGTTAAAGCGTCATAATATATTATATAATTATTTCGTTATTATTATTTGTTATTTTTCAGAAATTGCTCAGCAATTTTTTCTGATTTTGTTCTTTCAGTACGTCATGTTGTCCAGTTTCCAAATTTCTACTGTAACTGAGTGTATGTTAATTTGCATCATATATTCGCACCAAGAAATTTTATACAGGCAGTCCCTGAGTTACGGACGACCCGACTTACGGAGTTAAATCAGGTCGTCCTTATTACGACGGGCTCCCAAGACTTTTAAATAAGATGAACACTTTGCAATAATGGTGTTAGATTCGTTTGTCACTTGAAAACATAAACAAGAAAATTATCGTTGTCCTTGCCGTCGTTATATTTAGTTGAATGTGGCTTTCTTTCGTACAGTAAATGACTTATTACTTAAAAAAGAAATCGTCTGGATATCACAAACCGTGTGGATTTGAGATTGAAAAGAACTAAATTAGTACATCACCTAATAATTCTGTGCAGCATACATCACTCATGGATCACATTAACTTGGATTTTATTTTCTCGAGTTGAGTTCGATTTATGTTTTATAATACACAAAGTGTAATATAAAATTTATATTCATTGACGAAAGTCAAATTAAAAACAGTTTTAACTATGTTCCTTTTTTATTTGAAGTTCCTATTTATATTATACATTTTCTGAACTTGGTTGACTATTATATTAGAGGGGGCATCAAATTCTTTGAGGCGTGAGGTGGGTCATGATCAAAAAAAGGTTGGAAACTGGTGCTATTTAGTGAAAAACATTTCGTCCATCCCAATGTACATCATACTGCACCTGCTTACCTATGCATTATTTTTCCCACGAAGAAAGGCTGCAAGTATAGTAGAAGTGCAATGTACTGTAGACATATTTCTGTAAACCTAAATATGTCTTGAACGTGTGAGTGGTTTTACTTAAATTAATTTAATTAATTTATTTATTTTACAATGGGATGGAAGTCGTAAGAACGAGTGGACGTAAGTCTCATACGTCTTAAATCGAGCTTATTATAAATTGCTGTCTGAAATAGTATAGGTATACTACGGTCGATTTCCTTGTGTTTCTGGAGAAAATATTTTTTTCATTGAAAGTAATCTTAGAAGGCTGGTCGCAGCTAAAACTAGTAATTAATTTTTTTTTTTAAAATAGCTAAATTACGTTTCTGGTTATGTAATGCTATACCATTAATAGAAAAGATAAACGGTATAAGTTCCATTCTAGTTGCCAACTAGAGGAATAATTTTCTATGCTAAATTTGTTTCAGCCCCTTCAAGAAAGTTGGTTTTGAACCGCAACACTGAAAAAGCGACCATAGAACTCAAAACAGTATTTCACACAACAATACGACTTAGAATTTAGGAACACGCGATAACGACAGTTGTCAGTGTACTCACGCCTCAAAAGTTTCAGGCAGAAAGTGTTAACCATAATATACATATCCTCACAAGAACTAACCGGGACGATATGCATAGCGGTGCTATTAAATTTCAATCAGATGCACTTCCTTGAAATTTGAATGGACGTCATCATTTAGTTTCACAGGAAGTACAGAGAATTGTATTTTAACGTTCATTTTATTGCATATGACAGTGGGTAGTGTTAGTTTGTTTTAAATTGTATTCTTATTTTGTTTCTTGTATCGTGTATTGATAGGTATCGGAATAGTTTGTTTATTCCTTGTACACGTATTGTACTTTTTTTAAATTTAAAATAAAATGCTAATTTTTGTAACAAATCCACTATTTGATCAAAAATATCCGAATATCCACGTCTGTAATTGGTAAACTGACGTCTAGTTGTCACTGCACCTCACTTTCCGGTATAAAAGGAGGCATGGAGCTGTGTGTTGTTCAGTGATAAGAAGTACGAGCAGAATGGTAGATCAAGAAAGTTCAGTGACTTCGAACGTGGACTAGGTATTGGTTGCCACATCAGTAAGAAATCTGTCAGAGACATTTAAACCCTCCTCAAGTTGCCCAAGGCAACAGCTGGTGACGTGATTTTGAAGTGGAAACATGAATGCACAACATGGAAGAACAAAACCAGGGTCGGATAGGCCGCGTTTAATTTTTTTCAATGCTAGACAGGGACCGTCTAGCATTGAAAAAATGTGGTTCTTGAAAATCATCGGACATCGAGTGAAACAATCACCTCAGAGTTCCGCAGTGCTACTCACTCTCCAGTCAGCACCATGCCTGTGCGTCTAGAGTTAAGAGGAATTGGGTTCCATGGTCGAGCAGCTGTCCATAAACCAAACATTTCTCCTGTGAACGCTAAGCGCAACATGCAGTGGTGTAAAGATTGATGCCACTGGACAGTGGACCACGGGAAACTTGTGATTTGGAGTGATGAATCATGTTTTTTCTTGTGGCAATCTGATGAGAGGTTCTGGGTGTGGCGAATACCTAGAGAATGATTCGTGCAAACGTGTGTAGTGCCAAAAGTGAAATTTGGAGGAGGTGGCGTTATAGTGTCGGGGTGTTTTTTCATGGAATGGCCTTGGCCCCTCTCGTAACATTACACGTAAATCTGAATGAGAAAGGGTACAAGGACATTTTGATCCGCTGTGTACTGTCTACCTACAGTAGAAGATCAATTCGGTGAGGAATATTGTCTGTATTAGCATGATAATGCTACCTGCCATAAAGCAAAATCTGTGAGGAATGGTTTGTGGACAATAACGTTCCAGAAATGGATTGGCCAGCTCTGACCTGAATCCCATAGAACACCTTTGGGATGAATTAGAACTCGACTTCTCTCCACCCTAACGACCCCCACATCACGAACTGCTCTGGCTGCAGCTCTTCAGGAAGAATGGGCTGCCATTCCTTCAGAGAATACAACACCTGCTAGAAAGTATTCCCTGCAGAGTTAAAGCTATCATAGAAGCAAAGGGTTGATCCGCCCCGTATTACTGTCCACTACTGGAAAGTTTGTCACAGAGAAATCCAGTTACATTTTCCGGTAGATGTCTAGCTATTTTTGAGCAGATAATGTACTTGTGTGATAATTGATTTCTGGTATAACTGAAATAATGAAATATTTATCAGCGGAAAACGAAAACAACTTTTCGTGACTTAAAAGAGCAGCCTGTTGAAATCAGCTGATCCTCTATTCAGCACTAACTCGAAACAAGTTAGACGAATCAATGGATGCGCAAAACCCAACTGAGATATGACTTGCCAACAAAACAACTCCCTTATGCTGAAACTATTCCAATTCGAAATGCATTGAACATGTTTCATTTTCTTGCAGTAGAATCTGTTATGACGTTTCAAGAAATAACACATCTACATCCCGCGAGCTAAACACGTGCATGACATAAACAATTCGAAATACTAGTCAAGATAACTAAGAATACTAGTCTCTTGTGGCCATAAAGACCAGAAGAATGTTGAAACATCTGTATAATAAAAATACAAATCTTGGTTCTGGTTTCTGACTCTGGCCGCCAACTGTTGTTAAATGTGTTTCGGAACTAACACCTGATCTTTCTTATCTCTATACCCTATTTATAGTCTGCTTGTATCCACTTCACAGTACGAGACAGTAAATATCTAGTTCGCATGAATAAGCATCAGCTAATCACTATCAGCAATACGAAAGTCCAGCTATTCACTGTGAACCCATTTCAAATCGACCCAACTTTTGAATACTGCTCTCATATTTATGAATTGCGCTTGAGACATTTAAAAAAAAATTGGTACTTTTTCAGAAGAGGTGGCTGGGCTAATTGACGACGACCTTCCTCTCTCTCTAGCAGATTGTGTTCAGCCACTGTCTCACTATTCATTTTAGAGTTTCCTTATTATATCGCTTCAACAGACATTTCCATGGCGGTCTAGTTGCCAAGTGGTTAGCGAATTCGCACTAGTCAAAAGGCTGAAGGTTCGAATTTCGACGTTTGTGATTGTCTTACTAACATTTCTTCTAGCAGACGGCTTCGCTTCCAAAACTCTATGAGGTACGGGAGTGACCATACGGCATCGATTGACGTCACACATAACTAACTGACGTTTCCAATGTTCAGAAGAAATGGTATCCATCATGGCATCCTTATTTCTGCTAAATACATCAGCATGAGCAACACCTTCCCAACATCTGTTTACAGTTTAATTGCGAATCCACCCATCCATTTACTTCCGTTTCATATTTCCTTTCCTCTTTGTGGGTGCCTTCTTGGTGAAGGGTTTCTACAAGTCTACAACCTCGTCAAAAATAACATTCACAGATTTTTCCCACTTATAAGCTCTTTTCACATAGGGCTGGAATTACTAAAGTGTTCTCTGATTTATGTTTCTTGAACTAAAAAGTGTGCATTTATGTAAAGACTATGAACAAAATACAAGTTTAAAAAAAATCTAAAATTAGCAATCTCTCTAATGAAACTTTTTTAAATGTGAATGCTGTCGTAAAACTTGTAATCCTAAAAGTAAGCAAAGGGTAAGGGTTTTATATAATCTGTAAACCCTATTATAATGATCAAATTGAAACAATTAAAGCCCCTTCAAGCCTCCAATAAGTGCGATGATCTCACCCTACACACATTTACAAACTCTAATGTCTACAGTGCCAACGAACCCCCCCCCCCCCCCCCCCAGTATGTTGGTTGGAGACAGACTAGCTATCCATTCGACCAACCAGGCCGCATATGTCTTTCATTCTAATCTTTTGGATGGTAACTTGATGAAAGAGTACAATAGAACTGTGACAAAATAATACAATAGTAATTCGTCCTATCCGAGCGAGATAATGTCATGAGCAAATTACTAATATTTAGTTCATTTCTTCAAATTTAAGCACTAAATACCTCTCTTTGTGTATAACGTATCTCTGTGTAGACTGGTTTTCTCCGTTAATCTATTTCAGCCAGGTAGGTTTAACGGGAACTTGGCATTTTAGATCGGACACTAAATACGCGATTGTATTTGCACAGTTTTCTTAAAATCCGAACATGTTTATTGTTAAAATTTGACTTCGAAATCGTTTGCACAATAGTAACTCAGCCTTTAAGTAAACTACTTTAAAAAGGCCCAAAAATGACTGAATTCAATAATAATTTAATTCAATTTATTGTAAAAATAATACAAAATGTTTCAATGTGTGCTAACAGAATCGTGAAGGAGATCGTGAGGAGCATAGCATACTATCACGCTCGGTGCAACATGTTAAAGCTACGAAATCTTTCAGATTCCCTTTGATAATTTATATTCTTTTTCACTATAAATACTGGTAACGATCCGCAGTTTGAGAAACGCTGCTCTTGAGAGACAGTTTTTCTTTTTAAGGTGTTAATAGAGTACCGAAAGATGTAAAACTTCTTTAATAGCTTTCACTTCTACTCAATATTATTGGTTGATAAGAGTCGAACTCCTTTTCCGCTAACGACGAACTTGAACTCAATATTAATGTCTGGATATTAATGCGTTTATATTTATATATATATATATATATATATATATATATATATATATATATAGAAAATATTGAAAATGATTCCTTAAAATGCGGAATTATTTAATGTCTAGATTGCGTGTGTATATATATATATATATGTATATATTCATATTTATATATACTTACTATTACCGAGACTAGAATAACAATTAAATTTATTCAAAAAGCAACATGTTTCATCAGATTGTCCGACTTCTTCAGGCGTGGGAACATAGAAAGCAAGTAAACACTATAAGAAATATCGTATCACTATAAAACGACTATTATAAAATCAGTTAGCTTTGAAACATAGTTCAAGTCTAAAGATGGTACAACACCAGGGCAACTCATTGTAAAGGTGGGTAAAGCTCTGATCACTATTCTTAGTATATTTAACTCCTAATCCCAAGTAAGCAATTAGTTCAATCGGTTGTAGTCAGTATATATAAATATGAACATATCCCAGTAAGGAGTTAATACTACAAATTAATATATATATATATATATATATATATATATATATATATATATATTCTCGAAAAAGGTCTAAATTTTGTGTTGGCACCAAAATGCATTCCTAAAGAACTACTTTTAACTAAGATGGAGAAAGCAGCTTCGCTACTTCCTACCGCAGACGCGAGTTTACTTCGCATAGAAGCAATTCTTGCAATTAACAACGCAAAACCTCCTTCTGATAATATATCCCCTGGTGATAGACTTGCAATTAAAAATCTACGGATTAACAAGGACGTCGTCATCTTAAAAGATGATAAGGGGAATGCAACTGTAGTTCTAGATAAAATAGACTACCGAGAAAAAATCTTAACATTGTTAGAGTCAGATAGTTATTCGGAAATTGAGAGAGATCCAACAAGAGAAATACACAATAGAACCAATAATTTCCTACAAAAGACCACAGAAATCCAACGAAATACACGGCTTTCAATCCGTTCTTTATACCCACTCATTCCAAGGTTATATGGTCTCCCTAAGGTACACAAAGAAAACTATCCACTGAGACCTATAGTAGACAGCATTGACTCACCCACATACAGGTTATCCAAATATCTGGCGTCATCGTTAAAAGCTTATGCGGACTTAAAACTAAAATCTTCTGACATCATGGTGAGCTTTGACGTGGTAGCACTCTTTACCAACATTCCGACACAGGACGTTCTGCATATTTTAAAGAACAAGATTTCAAATAAAATGTTCTCTCTGCTATCTCACTGTGTAAATTCTGGCTATTTTGAATTCGAAGGTAAACTATATAAACAGGTCAAAGGATTAGCTATGGGAAGCCCCCCTCTCTCCTGTATTAGTCAACATTTTTTTCGAGGATTTTGAACAAAAGGCAATCTCCTCTTTTAGTTTAAAACCAAGAATTTGGCTTAGATATGTGGACGATATTTTCCTCATATGGAGCATGGTATTGAGAATCTTCATAGGTTTCTCAACCACTTAAACAACCTCCATCAGGATATAAAATTGACCATGGAGATTGAAGAAAATAGTTCCCTCTGTTTCCTAGATGTTGAACTCACCAAGACGCCTGAATCAATAAAAGTCTCTATATTTAGAAAGCCAAGACACACGGACAGATATTTGCATGCGTCCTCACATCACCATCCAGCGCAAAAGTTGGGTATTATATCAACTCTTGCGAATCGTGCAAGATCTGTACTGTCAGATGAAGAAGAACTAAAAAAAGAACTACAACATCTTGAATGGATCTTTAAAAAACAATGGCTACTCTTAAAAAAGTATTAACAACCAATTATCCCACCATCAACGTAGCAACGTAGAGACACAGGACGACTCCAAAAGTCATATCGTCTTGCCATATATCAGCACACTATCCAAAAATCTGAGTAGAATCCTAAAGAAGTTTAACATACAAACGTGCTTCTCGACTCTGCCAAAAATAAGATCACGTTTCAACAACTATAAACAATCTCACAACCTTCTACAATTCCCAGGTGTATACAAGGTCACATGTGAGTGTGGAAAGCCTTACTATGGGCAAACGGAGAAATCTATCCTACTGCGTCTCGAGGAGCACCAGAGAGACATTGCTTATAAGAGAACAGAGCTACTGCCCTATCAGGCCATGTCCTGTTTTCAATAAACACGAACAACGAAAGCCGCCAACATGAGATAAATTGGACATCAACTTCAAACCTACACATTTGCCATGATGAGGTGGAACGCCGCATTGTGGAGTCAAACGAAATCACCTTGGACCCGCTTCATATGAACAATAATCTCAGCTATAATTTGCCTGACTCTTTCAGCTCTACTATCAGATACTGGAGATCGCGTGGTTCCACACACGCACAAGTGTACAACAATAGAACTTTAACACGGACTATAGCTCAAGATCATAATAACTGTAATTCACAGTCGAATATTATAACTGTATAATTGTATAGCTTTAGAGTGTCTCAATGTTATTTTCAGTGCCTTTTAATATCTTTCTATGTTCTTAACGCCTGATGAAGTCAATCTCGACGAAACATGTTGCGTTTTCAAATAAATCTCATTTTGTTATAATTCTCGGGTTTTAAGTCAGTTAATATTAAAAATGAATATATATATATGTGTGTGTGTGTGTAATTAATTTTTTAACTTGGGAATACTGTATATTAGGGTTACCAAGTAATTTTATTAGCTCGGTTATTTAACTCCTAATCCCAAGTAAGCAAACAGTTAAGTTTTTTACGCCTGAAACATAGTTCAAGTCTACAGATGGTACAACACCAGGGTAACTCATTGTAAAGGTGGGTAAAGTTCTGATCACTATTCTTAGTATTTCCCATAATGCAAAGCACATCTTACTAGAAGATATATACTGCAATACATTATGGGTGGGGTCACTACCCAGACCGGTTTCAACCTTATGAATAAGTAAAGCCGTCTCTAAAAAATTCGGACGATCCCTAGGCCACTCAATAGTGGGCGAAACACCGTCCATCTCAGCGTTAGCTCCACTCAGTAATGGCCTTCCACCCAACACCACCACCGAGCAGAACCGCTCATATTCCGGAGAAAAGCATTCACCGATAAAGCCCATCACCGGAAAACACTTTCCCTGGAGACTGAAATTGCTCCCTTAAGGCTAAACCTTAAGATAGCGAACTCATATTAGCAATAGTCGCGCCTCAGTTAAAATTCATTGGCTACAGCATTGCCAGACCGGTTTCTAATAATGTAACACGCAGCTCCTAGGAGATGCATTGCTGTTTCACATTATGAGAGAAGGTCACTACCCAGACCGGTTTCAACCTTTTTTGAATGTAAAAGTGAAACGGGCTCTATAAATAAGACGATCCCGAAAGATCGCCCAACTCTGCATTGTTCCACTCAATGACAGACTCACCCCGTCACCGAGAACTTCTCAGTATTGACTCTATCCAGTGGTGGGCTCACCCCACCACCAAGCCGAGCCATAATCTCAACGGTGGCCCTACTCAGAGACAGGCAAAAACTTATCCCCAAGCAGAGCCTGACGGAGCCCCCACCGGTTTCAACCTTTTTTCTTTGAGGTCTCCTCAGTGAGTAGCTAGACCCTAAATACCAAGGAGGTATTTTAGTAATTACTTTCGTAATTACTTGGTATTTAGACCCTAAATACGAAGTTCTTAGTAATACAGAGTCTTATCAACTTTACCTATACAAGTTGCTACAAGGTGTTTTTATTTTTAATAAGAATCTCTGAAGGAGATATAGCTGTAATTAATTTTTTAACGTCGAGATGTTGTATATTAGGGTTACCAAGTAATTTTATAAGCTTGGTTATTTAACTCCTAATAATAATATTTCTAGATAATATTTCCCATAATGTAAAGCACATTATGGGAAATATTATCTTCTAGAGAGATGTGTTTTACATTATGAAAATTACTAAGAATAGTAATCAGAGCTTCACCTACCTTTACAATGAGTTTCCCTGGTGTTGTACCATCTTTAAACTTGAACTATGTTTCAGGCGCAAACTTAACTGTTTGCTTACTTGGGATTAGGAGTTAATAAGTAAATAAGAATCTCTGGAGGAGATATAGATGTAATTAATTTTTTAACTTGGGTACACTGTATATTAGGGTTATCAAGTAATTTTATAAGCTTGGTTATTTAACTTAATCCCAAGTAAGCAAACAGTTAAGTCTGCGCCTGAAACATAGTTCAAGTCTAAAGATGGTACAACATCAGTGAAACTCATTGTAAAGGTAGGTAAAGCTCTGATCACTGTTCTTAGTATTTCCCATAATGTAAAGCACATTATGAGAAATATTATCTTCTAGAGAGATGTGCTTTACATTATGGGAAATACTAAGAACAGTGATCAGAGCTTTACCTACCTTTACAATGAGTTTCACTGGTGTTGTACCATCTTTAGACTTGAACTATGTTTCAGGCGCAGACTTAACTGTTTGCTTACTTGGGATTAGGAGTTAAATAACCAAGCTTATAAAATTACTTGGTAACCATCGCACACACACACACACACACACACACACACACACACATATATATAGAAAGTTTTTTACCTTGGGCATAATATATGTTAACGATGCCAAGCTATTTTAAACCTGGTTTACTCTAATTCCCAAGTAAGCAAACAGACAAACAAGTCAAGTTTGCGCCTGCACGTAGTAAAAGTCTAGGTGACCTGCATAGTAGTGCAAGTCTAGGCAACTCGTGGTAAAGGTGGCATAAGCTCTGATCACTATTCTTAATATTTACCCTTAATGCAAAGCCCATCTCCTTGAGGAGATGTATGATGCTATGCATTATAGGTAAGGGGCAACTACCCAGACAGGTTTCGACCTTTATTGAGGTCTCATCAGTGGGAGCCAGGCTTAGAAATACCAAGGTTGCTAAAGTTCTTAAAAGAACTGGGCGATGGACTTAGTGAGTCCTTGACTTTTTATCCCATCATCTGAATGAAGAAAATCTATGAGGATGGGATGTTATTGAGCTAAAAGCTCTAGTCATGGCTTGGTAACGGCAATAGCCGAGCCACAGTTAAAACTTCATTGGCTACAGCATTGCCATTTGTTACCCTGGAAGTCCTAAAAAGGACTCTTCGTCTCTCCCCATCAATACCAAAGTTACGTAGTGCAGAACTTATAAGTATTTTACCAAAACAAGTTACCACAAGGTGTTTTGGCCTTATTAAATAAAAATCTCAGGATGAGAGATAGATGTAGAAATTTTTTTACCTTGGGTATAATATATGTTAAAGATGCCAAACTTTTTTAACCCCGGTTTTACTCCATTTCCGAACAGACAAATGGACTAAAACCAGATTTAAAACAGCTTAAAACAGTTTTTTTACCCAAGGTAAAAAAACTTTCTACATCTATCTCTCATCTTGAGATTTTTATTTAATAAGGTCGAAGCACCTTATGGTAACTTGCTCTGGTAAAATACTAATAAGCTCTTTATAACTTAACCTTGGAATTTTTAAACCTGGCTCCCACTGATGAGACCTCAATAAAGGTCGAAACCGGACTGGATAGTGGTCCCTTCACTTTAATGAATAGCATCATACATCTCCTCAAGGAGATGGGCTTTGCATTTACGGTAAATATTAAGAATAGTGGTCAGAGCTTATTCCACCTTTACCACGAGTTTCCTAGACTTGCACTACTTTGCGGGTCACCTAGACTTACAATACGTGCAGGCGCAAACTTGACTTATTTGTCTGTTTGCTTACTTGGGAAATGGGGTAAAACCAGGTTTAAAATATCTTCGCATCTTTTACATATATACATATATATATATATATATAAGATAGATAAAAATGATTTCATAAAATTGGTCCAGTATTCGGTGGGGCTTATACGTCGAGGTAAGCGTTTTGAAAATTTAAATAAGTAGAATGTATTCTTTGTGATTATATAAACGTCATTTGTATAAATGATTGGCCTTATTTAAGTCTGACGTATTTTGTGTGCTGACTGAGGGGATTTTATTGTTTAGAATTAAACCATTCAATTTCTTTCTCGATTACTAATGCATTTCAATAACATTACGTTCTTAATTTAAAATAATTATTTCGATCACAAATTCAATTACTATGGTGCCATGCATCAAAAATAAGCATTTGCTTAATAAAATTAACCTAAATTAAATTTCATAAAAATGAATTGCAATTCATAAAGTGCAATTCACTTTATGAATTGCTGTGGGCAATTTTTATGAAAAAAAATTCAATGCATTTTGGTTATGTTTCTGATATTTTTTTTTTGAATGTTTTCAGCAACATTTGCGATTATGAATGTATTCACCACATCACACTCATGCGAAGAGATTTATAAAAAAATTATATCAAGAAGATGATTTATACTTGTATTGTGTCCAGTCATCTAACTTCGAGAGATGTCCAGGCAGTCCTTCCATTGATTTATCCATCGACGTATGTCTTTTGACAGAACACTGAAGTAGCACCTTGAGAAGAACTATATGAAAGAGATTCTACAACTTTTAAGCAATCTGAATTGTCTTATCATGGATGAGTTGTGTAATGATGAGATCCAGCCTTTTACTCTAGCATGATTTATTTATTCTTTATTTTCTGGACGTTTCTATTGTTGATGAGTGAATAGAGCAAAGCCTTCATTTCACTGGAACACACTGATGGAGACGATAGTTTCTTTGATATCTGTGAATCATTCCTCATGTAAAGATGATAACGAAAAAGGAAGAAGCTCTAAGTAAATAAATGCGAACATTATAACCTAAGAATGCAAAAATTGCCGAAGAAAATAACAACAAAGATTAAATAGTTGTGTGTGGTGATGTTGCACCATCCTCCAGAACCAGATCGGCATTACCACGTTCAGTTTTTCAATCAAGAGCTAATTGATAGTATTTCAAGAGTATCCGTAAATACAATAAACCTTTAAATGCTCACAGTGACTATAAACGGGACTGAATCAGGCACGTCTCTTGCAGTTACCAAATGGGTCACTGTTATATTGTATTTGATTAGATACAAGCACACAGAAGCATACCAATTCAAAATAACTACTACAGCAACAATGATATTTGTGGATCAATGGAGTGGCGTAATTTATATATATTATTTTATTGTTATTATCACTAATGTAATCTTGAAAATGTTATTTTGTGTATGATAAACAGAATATAAAATTCATGGTGAATGTCAATATTAAATTCCTAAGGAATATTAAAATTGCTATTCTATCAGAATAGATATTTGCATAGTAACCTAAGCAGTGTCTTTGAATCACAATTATAAAAGTATTTATTTATAAAATCACACATGGAATCATATATTAAAATGCATCAGCACTAAATTTCTATTATTTTTATTTTTCTCACACCCACACATTGAGCTGAAGGCATTTCCTTCAGCTGAATTCCAAGGTTTTTTTTTTTTTTTTTCCCTTTACGTGCGCTTTGAATATTATGCTGCATCACTTTAATGAAAGCGATCTCATGAAGTTCAGGATGTAATGTTCTGGCACAAACGCACACAGTTTTGAATATCCAGAACCCCTCAATGCTTTAAAGAATTTGCTATGAGTGATTGTTTATTAATATGTTAACCTATGATTATGCCTTGATAGAAAAATTCAGTAAACGGAGGTAGCGCGTTTTTTCACCGGAACCTCAGGTTTTTCGTCCCTCAGTACAGGCAAACTGACCCGTGAACACACATCGATTTACAGTAAAAAAAAGCATACTTGAAATCCTATATATATTTTTTTTAAGTAAGAAAATTAGAATGCAATTCGCTTCACCTCATCTTTGATAATAAATAGAATTCCATATGGGATTGGAAACTTGTTCTTTGAGATTACACTTCTAGTCTCTCCTGGATTAAGCACATTGTATCCCATAGCCCCGTGCACTTTCAAAATACTAGGATCCGTTTCCGATCAGCATATTGCTTCTTACTGGAATTAGAGCAGATACAGTTTCTCCATTTTCATTTCCTCGACCACTTTGCATTGAACATTCGTTTCCCCAGACAGTTTCTCTAAGAACTATGAATAATCGGTTTTTCTAAAAGAATATCAATAGATTGTTTCTTTTTCTCTTCATAAACACTTTCCCCGACACACAGCAGTGATGTGCTGTATATTTTGGAACGTTCTTTGTGGAGTTGAAGTAATACATTCTAATACATTTTGCTATCATATGATTCGAAATGAACAGAATGATGCCCTGCCTGGCAAAATTAACAACGACAAGAAAAAAAAAACTTTGTTGTAACCCATGCAGTTTCCGTTGAAGTATGACAAAATTTGGAATGGTGGTTGACTGTAGAATAACAAGGAATGAGGAGACAGAAACCTCGGCGAAGTATAAGCGATATTACACAGGGTGTAATATCACTTCAAAGATGTATAATTTCAAAGCATTTCATTTGAAAAATGTCGTTATAACCGCTTAAATTGAAACGCCTTCTTCGATATTCAGTTGGGCACAATTTCTCTAAATTAATCCATTTAACACAACTAAACGATTTGCTACAGTAGGAAGAAAATCATCAGAGTTGTGTTTTTTATTATTATTATTACGAAAAGGCAGTAATATTTGGAGGAGAAACTGTCGATTCACATTTATCCATTTCTTCGGTCATTAGCTTTAATAAATTAATTTTACGTTGCCGTAGCAAATGATTATTTAGACCACTGGCACCCACCCCCAACAACTGCTTTAATTGCTTTTAAGTATTGTTTGCATACGCCTGCATCTTTGTCTGTTTTCCTAATAAAATAACGCCCAGTGAAGTTTTATCCATCAATAAATATTAAAAATAATAATTAATAATAACATACGAATATTTAAATAATAGTATGATACTAATAATTAACTATTCTGCAAGATATTAAAAAAGAGATCCACAATTTTCACTTTTCAGTAAAAAAAGAATGTCTGATTTTTGTAATTTTGAACTCAAGTTCATGCCATTAAAGTGATATTACTTCTGAACAATATTAGGAATCTCACTTGAAATTTATTGTATAGTCAATTCATTTCCACTTTACACATTTTCTTTTGTACAATAAAGAAAAACAGTTTAAATATTTGTAGATGCAATAAAGAATATTACTATTATTATTATTATTATTATTGAGAGGGCGCTGTGTAGGCATACGAACGGTTGCATGGTTGTATCGCTGATCCCGTTTTTATAATTTTAATGTGCTTCTAACTCCTGTTTTTTAAGTTAAAAGTGTCATAAAGTAACTCTACTTGTCATGCTGAAGACAATGACATACAGGGTGTTCGGGATAAATTTGACAGTTTCGTAAGGAAAAAGAAAATCTTCTTTGTATCTATTAAATTTAATGAATTGACAAAAAAACATTACAGGCAGAGTTAATTACAATACTATCAACAAGATTTACTCAAAATAACCACCATTAGCATCGATCACAGCTTCAATTCTGCTTCGGAACCTCGAACAAGCTGATGCTACAGTCTCCCTGGGAAGGGCCGCAAAAACTGTTTTAATTTTATCCATTAACTGGGCTTTTGTATTACTGGAAGTGCGATTGGTGTCTTTTTCAACTGCGCCCCATACAAAATAATCCATGGGGTTAAGGTCTGGGGAGTTTGGAGGCCAAACATTTGGACTGGTGAAGTCGTAGAAATTTTCAGACAACCATTTTTGACTTTTCCCAGAGGTGTGGCAAGGGGCCGAATCCTGCTGCCATACATACGGCCTACCATTGGCTACCCTTGTTATCCAGGGCTTGACTACAGTTAGCAACTCCACGAACAAAGCCCGAATTCCAATGCCAGGGTTCTTCAACACCTGTTCCTGCAGATTTGCGAGGAATTCTGCTGTACGAACGCAATCAGATCGTCTGCTAGGGATCTTTCTTCTTGCTACATCCTCGTAGTCACCATTGCAAGTCTCTAGTTCATGCCTGATTGTTTTTACTGTATTCAGGGAGCATTGGGCAGCAGTCGTAATATCCTTATTTTGATGGCGGGCACGAATCATCATGATACAAGTTATTCTCTTCCATGATTCAGGTGGGTTCCAGTTATCCATCCTTTCTGACATCTTGTATGTGAATGAAGAAGGGTCCAAACTTTTAAATGAAGAGAAGTGTGTGTTAATACATGTAACTTACGGAAAAATATAATTAATTATAAATATGTCAAATTTATCCCGAACACCCTGTATAATTCATCGAAATCGGCCAAGTGGAATCCAAAATCTGAGTGTGCTAAAAATTGAAGCGTACACCACGGTTGCTAACGAGTATAGAACAAAGGACGTCGCCATCTTTGCAGCTGTCCAAAGGAAGAATGGTGAGTCATGAAGTGCAACAAGTGCCTGAAGGAAATACCGTCTGACGGATGTCATAAAACCGTTCACTTTACATGTTCCGGGCTTTCAGAAACAACTTGGCAACGCAAATCCGATGCCAAACGAGAAGAATGGAAGTGCCTAAACTGTAGAGAAAACAAAGAAACGCCGCCACCCATGGCGCAACTGATTACACCAGAGACAACAAAATACCGGTGAGTCTTATAATTTGAGTTCCGTAAATTTATTACTAGAAAAAGGTTTAGAAAATATAAAAGCCAGCTTGGTAGATCTTGTCCAAGAACTATTTGATAAACAGAATAAAGAAATAAGAAAAAAAAATGAGCGAATATGAAAAGTTAAAAAAAAAATCAGCTAACGCCTTTTTATTCCCGTATACGGGCAGTAGGCGAGGCCACACCACGTTTGCACACTACAGCGCTTGGCCGCACGAAGGAAGACTTAGTTTCGACTCTAGTCGGCGACTATAGGAAATTTTTCTAAGCTTTTTTCGACCGGTTCCCTAGTTAGTCGATCTCTGGCACGGCCAAGTGGGTTTTTCCTCCAGGAAACTCGGGTTTTTCGTCCCGTAAACTCGAGAAAATCGACCGTAAAACCCACTTATGAAGAGTTTGTTAAATTTAATAATTCAAAAGTCGAAGAAGTCTTACAGAAGACATTAAAACCAGCATTAACTGACAGGCAGCACAAATTGATAAAAGACACATTGGAACTCTGTCAAGAATTCAATTCCCTGAAACTAAAATACGAAGTTTTAAACCAACAAGAACATAAAGAAGACCTTGTTATAAACGGTCTTCCAGAAACCGAATCCACAGAAAATCTCAGAGACATAGCTTTAAAGTTAGGCAATGCAATTGACATCCCCCTACAGCATAATGATATTCAGACCATAAATCGGTTTCCCAGGAGGAACTGAAAACAAGGCTTGCCACGACCTGCACCATTCATAGTTCGTCTGACAAGCAAGGCTACAAGAGACAATCTCATAAAAGCCAGCAGACTGAAAAAAAACAGTAGTCAAGGATTTAAATGCATCGCAAGACAATACGCCAATCTTTCTATCTGAGTATTTAACACCTTTCAATCAGAATCTTTTGTACTAAGCAAGAAAAGAAAAAACAGAAAAAAGTATAAATTTTTATGGATCAAAGACGGCAAAATATTGTTGAGAAAGTCACAGACTTCAAAGTCTATACAAATAAAAAGCTCGGAAGATATAGACAGGTTGCCAGAGTAAAACAAAAGACTCCAACTTAGTTCAATAAGAAGAACTCAACACAACAAAACTGAATGTGAACCATCAGATAGATGTAATTACACCAGAATACATCAGTAATTGTACTTTCGAATCGCTTGATGCATGGAAACAACACACAGTACAAGCGAGAGGTCTCTCAATCTTGCATATTAATATCAGAAGCATCCGAGAACTTTATTGGTTATTGTTACAGGCTTTCTGAGGAATTACCCTGATATTATTGATATATTGATTCTTACAGAAGTGTCCATAACCAATGACGAAGCGAATGCTTTCCAAATACCAGGTTTCCAACAACATAGATCATGCCGCCAAACAAAAAGAGGGAGTGGAATATTATTACATATCAAACAAAAATTAACACCAAAGGAAATGGCCTATCAGTTTGAGCATGCTGAAACCCTCTGCCTCGAAATCATTAATACAACGAATACACAGCATCCCATAATACTAAATGCTATTTACAGGCCACCAAACCTAAACATGATAAAATTCTTCCACGAACTCACTGGCTTTCAAGCCAAGAAATATGCTCAACCGAAAACACCTAATGATAATTGGCGACATAAACATAAATATTGCAAACGAAAACCAAAACAACACTGTACAATACCTGCACACACTATCCATGTATAATCTAATACCAACAATAACATCATGTACTAGAGAAGAAATATTCGGAAATACTGTCACTGCCTCCTGTCTAGATCATATAAACGTAAGCGCACCACCAAATAGTTACACTGCATCAGTCATAAAATACAAAGTAGCAGACCATTACTTCACCGCTCTAAACCTACACGCCAAGACAATATCCATGCAATGTCCCACAGAAGAAAAGCGACAGAAAACAATAATAGAAAAAGAAATAGGAACACCTGGCCTCAGATTCAACATATATCTTATACAACAACATTAAACTCACACTGGAGAAAATATATAAGAAAGCTACAAAGAAAGTCCGAATTCGATCAAAAACAACACAAAATCCTTGGATAACACAAAACTTAATCCTAGAAATACACAGAAGGGACGCTTTATGGAAAGAATTAAAGCGATATCCAAATAACACAGCTTTAAAAACTGAATATAAGATAACAAGGAATCGCCTTGCAACACAAATCATAAATGCAAAAAGAAGCTACTACAGAGACAAACTAACCTCCGCACAAAACAACATGAAACAAACCTGGCATCTGATCAATGAGATGCTAAATTTTGTTCCCATCACCACCGCCTCCGAAACCATAAAACACAGCTGCGTGAAAGACACAACACCTATCCAACAACTAGCAAATGACTTTAACCAATACTTTGCAGACTCCATCCAAGAACTGCACAGAAATATTCCCCCAATCACAAAATGAGACCCTCCACTTGGACTACAATCAGAACAGACATTATGGTTCCCAACCATAAAAGAAGCAGAACTTCTCTCTCTCTCTCTCTGTTTCTCTCTGTAATACATCATATTAAACCAAACAAAGGCCCAGAAATAGATGGTATCAGACCTAAAAATATAAAGCAAGATGCTACTAGTTTAAGTCCTATCCTACTAAAACTAATAAATAAAATATTGAAAACAGGACAGATACCAAGTATGCTAAAGACCGCCATAATCACACCTATATACAAACAAGGAAAAAGAAATTTAATCAGCAATTACAGACCCATAGCAACATTACCAATTATCAATCAAATTATGGAGCGGATCATACTGAAGAAACACACAGCATGCACTGAGATCTTTCATATTATCCCAAAAACATAATATGTTTTTCAGAAAAATAAGGGAACAACATCTCTCTTCGAAGACTTTACAGACGTAATTAATACGGCCGTAGACAAAAACAAAATTGCCATGGTAGTCTTTATTGATCTAACTAAAGCATTCGATATAACTACACATCAAACCTTGTTAGAAAAGCTGAGGCATGTTGGAACAGACGGACCTCTTCACAGGTGGTTTACAAACTACCTTCAAAATAGAAAGCATATCACACGTATCGGGTCAAATCGAAGCAGAGAGCTACCAGTAGCCTTTGGAGTACCATAGGAAGCTGTACACTCCCCAACTCTATTCAACATTTACACGCACGATATTAATCAGCTACCACTCAAAAGGTAAGATATTCCAATACGCATGCGATACAGCAATGATATCCATCCATAATAACACAAGCATAGCCCAAACAAATATGCAACATGACATAAATCTGATCATAGACTAGCTTACGAAGAACTCCATACACCTACACTCAGAAAAGACAAAATTAATAATATTCAGAAATACTCTGACTCGACCAGTTGATAACAAATATATAACCATCCAACATCCTCTTTCCAACATAAAATACACACAGAACAGCAAAACCACTACAATCACTCAGGTTGAAACAATACGATACCCTGGAATTTATTTCGATGCAGATATGAACTGGAATAGCCACATAAACCATCTACACAACAAACTCCGAAGAATAAGTGGAAACTCTACAGGTTAAAAGGCATAGTTCCCATACGACTAAAAATACTAATATATAAAGCACTATGCCAAAATATACTAAGATACGCTATAACAACATATGATTTCTGTGCACCCGACAAATTAAACAGATTAATGTCGCTACAGTACAAAATGATAAAACTGATCTTTTGGGAACAAAGTGAAAATCACGATCTTACATACATTGCAATGTCAGAACACAAAATACTGGCAGCAAAACATTTATGTCACAATGCAGCTTTGCTGAAACATTATTTCGATGCCAACGACAGGACAGTTAGAAATACCTACCGTATAACAAGACCTCAGATACTAATTATATCATATATAAATACAATAATCACTACGGAAAGGCCACACGAATCTTCTATATCCCAGACATGATAAACAAATTACCTTTTGAATACAGAAACCTTACAAACTACAATAGCCTGAAAAGAGGTCTAAGGTCATATTATGAACAAGAAACACGCACCCAAAATACCATACAAACGCAATGAAACACAATATATTCGTTCAGGCTCCCAGTTCAGCGACGCATCAATACATTCCAAGTTAGTGTGTGTGTGTGTGTGTGTGTGTGTGTGTGTGTGTGTGTGTGTGTGTGTGTGTGTGTGTGTGTGTGTGTGTGTGTGTGTGTGTGTGTGTGTGTGTGTGTGTGTGTGTGTGTGTGTGTGTGTGTGTTAGAGTGCGCGCGCACGAATTTCTCAATCATAGATTCGTAGCTTCCCAACACAGCAGAAAAAAAGAAAAAAACTAATACATAATAACCAACTGGTGTCACCCTCAGATAAGCTTACATTTAAGCTTCGAGGATGAAAGGAAAAAAAAAATAGTTCTAATCCAAGATGTATCATATGTTACCAAATGCATGTAATGTACGTGTCACATGAAAACCAACGTATGTAATGTAAGTATCACATGTAAAGAAATGTAAGTAATGTATATAATAACTGTAACAAATGTATGCAATGTAATAAAAAAAAATTCTTTTAAATGTAAATTATGCATTTACACTGTATATTTGTGAGAATAGGAAATATAGTATTTAGATTGCATATGTGTAAATACTGTTGTATAATCACACCTCTTCAAATTTGAAAAAAAAAATAGTAAACCACAACATGTAATATTATACAACTTATGTAACTCTGAACAATACAATTGTAAATTATTATTATGATTGTTATATATAAAAAAAACTGTTATCATCATTATTATTTAAATCTCATTATATGTAGCACAAAGTGCTGAACTTTGTAAAATAATATACTGAATAGATGATCATTGTACAAATGTAAATATTTGAAAGAACAATAAAAAAAAAATATTATTATTATTATTATTATTATTATTATTATTATTATTATTCATCCTTGAAGCTTATATGTAAGCTTCGATGATGAAAGCAGAGAAATTAGTTCTCATCCAAGATGTATCATATGTAACGAAATGCATGTAATATAACTATCACATGTAAACCAATGTATGTAATGTATGTATCATATGTAAACAAATGTAAGTAGTTTATCATATGTAAACAAATGTAAGTAGTTTATCATATGTAAACAAATGTAAGTAGTTTATCATATGTAAACAAATGTAAGTAGTTTATCATATGTAATCAAATGTATGTAATAACTGTAACAAAAGTATGCAATATAGAGTGATTATATCCATTGATATTGTATATATAATGTGCAAAAATTGCAAAGAACCATCTGTAATAATCATCATTATGATTATTATAATAATATAAATATATGTTTTAAACAGTTATTGTTATTATTATTATTATTATTTAAAAAAAAACTTTGTGTACGAGAAAGTATTTGTAATGCATAATTGTGTTCCTATAATGTATGTAATTTATATGAGAAAGAATAATTTAAAAAAAATTATTACTATTATTATTTTTATTATTATTATTAAGAGAGACCTCCAGAGAGTCAGAGACTCATCTAGAAAGATCACATTCTACATACACCAGCTATCATACTTATTCTTGAATTCATTCACACTGCTTGCACTCACAACATCTAATGGCAATCCATTCCAATTATGCACCATCCTATGAGAGAAAAATTTAGCCCTCACTCGTCTTGGCGGCCTTATTTCTCAGCTTCCAAGAATACACTCTAATCCTTTCCCCCACCCTCCATAAATTGAAAAACTCCATCAATTGAAATCCTGTATGACCCTTTCAGAAGTTTGTAAGTCTCAATCATATCACATCCTCTTTCCCCTGTTTGCTAGTGTCTGCAGTCTACAAATTCTCAATCTGTCTTCATAATCAGTATTCCACAATTCTGATATCATTTTTAACTCTCGCCTATGTACTCTCACCAACATATCAGAATCACATCGGAAACCAGACCTGCACACAATAGTCCCAGTGAGGTCTTATCAAGGCCTAAAGATAAGGATGTTATTGCAAAATAACATCCTTATCTTTACATGTGAACGTCGTTCGTTTGAGCATTGCAATTATCGTTTGAGTTGTATTCGCAATCTTTCCAACATGCCCCGTAAACTTTAACTTCCTATCTATTAACACTCTAAGATGCCCAGCCTCATCAGTTTCTTCGAGCCTAATCCCACCAATATAATACGACGTTGTGCATCTAATCATGCAGAAGTGAATGCTTTTACATTTCCTGACATTGAACTGACACCCATCTTCCCATGCGCCCAATTCCAGCCTATTCAAATCATTCTGCAAAGACTGCATATTAGCAGCATTCCTGGTTACCCTTCCTATCTTTGACTCATCAGCAGATAACTGTATGT